>NC_073638.1:40183750-41540833 GCF_029407905.1 Bubalus kerabau
TGTATATCCTCGCTTCCTTTATCAAAAATAGTTACTGGAGGTGTTTGGGTTTATTTCTGGGCTCTCTGTTCTGTCCCATTGATCCATATGGCTGTTTCTGTGCCAGTACCACACTGTCTTCAATTACTGAAACTTTGTAGTAACCAAAAGTCTGGGAGGATTATGCCTTCTGCTTTGTTCTTTTTCTTCAGGATTGTTTTGGCAATTGTGGATCTTTATACATTTTAGGATTATTTGTTCTGGTTCTTTGAAATATGTCATGAGTGACAGGATTGTATTAAATCTGGAGATTTCTTTGGGTTGTGTGGAGAAGGAAATGGCAACCCACTCCAGTATCCTTGTGTAGAGAATTCTATGGACAGAGGAGCCTGGTGGGCTACAGTCCATGGGGTTGCAAAGAGTCGGTCATGACCGAGCAACTAAACACACACACTTGGGTTGTATGGCCATTTTAACAATATAAATTCTTCCAATCCAAAGGCATGGGATATCTCTCCACTTCTATGAATCATCTTCAATTTCCTTTATTAATGTTTTATAGTGTATAAGTCTTCCATTTCTTTTGTCAGGTTTATTTCTAAGTATTTCTTTTTTGGGAATTCAACTTTGAAAGGTATTTTTTATTTTTATTTGTTTTTAATTATTATTTTTTTTTTACAATATTGTATTGGTTTTGCCATACATCAACATGCATCCACCACGGCTGCTGCTTCTAGAATATTTATCTTAAATTGTATTTATTTGTTTTTGGCTGTGCTGGATCTTCACTGTTGTGTGCGGGCTTTCTCTGCTTGTGGCAAGCAGGGGCTACTCTCTAGTTGCGGAGCATGGGCTTCTTAGCCCATGTTGGCTTCTCTTGTTGTGCAGCATGGACTCTAGGGCTCTCGGACTTCCGTAGTTGTTTCACATGGGCTCAGCTGCCCTATGGCATGTGGAATCTTCCTGAACTAGGGATCGAGCCTGTGTCCTTTGCATTGGCAGGTGGATTCCCAACCACTGGGCCACCATGAAAGTCTGGTGCTGTTTTTTACATTCCCTTTCTGATATTTCATTGTTAGTGTAAATAAATGCAATTGCTTTTTGTACGTTAATCTAATATCCTGCTACCTTGCTGAATTTATCAGTTCTAGTAGTTTTTGTGTGTAGTCTTTAGGGTTTTCTATATATATAGAATCGTGACATCTGCATGTAATGACAATTTTACCTCTTCTTTCCCATTTGGATAACTTTTCTTTCTTTTTCTCATCTGATTGCTGTGGTTGGTAGGACTTCCAATACTATGTTGATTAAAAGAGGTGAAAGTGTATGTCCTTGTTCCAGATTTTAGCAGGAAGACTTTTAGCTTTTCATTATTGAGTATTATATTGGCTATAGATTTGTCATGAATAGCTTTTATTATGTTGAGATACGATCCCTCTATACCCACATTGGTAGGAGTTTTTAACATGAATGGATGTTGAATATTATCATATGCTTCTTTGGCATCTATTGAGATGATCATGTGGTTTTTGTCTTTTCTTTTGTATGTGGTGTATCACATTGATTTGCATACACTGAAGCATGCTTGTGTACTTGGAATGAATCCACTTGGTTGTGGTCTATGATCTTTTTCATGTGCTGTTGGATTCAGTTTGCTAATGTTTTGATGAGAATTTTTACATCTCTATTCATCAAAGATATAAGCCTGTGGTAGTATCTTTTTTGGTAGTATCTTCATCTGGTATTGGTATCAGGGTGATGGTGGCTTCAGAGAATGTCTTTGGGAGTGTTCCCCCCTCTTCAGTTTTTTGGAGGAGTTTGAGAAGGATTGGTATAAGTTCTCCTTTGTTTGGTAGAATTGCCTGTGAGGCCATCTGGTCCTGGACTTTTATTTGTATGGAGTTTTAAAATGACAGATTCTGTTTCATCTCTGGACTTTCCTGGTGGCTCAGTGGTAAAGAATCCACCTGCCAGTGTGGAAGACACAGGTTTGATCCCTGGGCCGGGAAGATATTCTGGAGAAGGAAATGGCAACCCACTCCTGTATTCTTGCCTGGAAAATCTCATATACATAGGAACCTGGTGGGCTATAATCCATGGCATCACAAAAGAGTAGGACATGACTTAGCAACTAAACAACAAAAATTTCACCTCGAGTGATAGGTCAGTTCAAACTGTCTTTTTGATTCAATTTTTGTGGGCTTTATATTTCTAGAAATTTGTCCATTTCTTTTAGGTTGTCAAATTTGTTTGCATATAATTGTCTCCAGTGAATCAGTTATACATATTGCTGTTGTTCTGCCGCTCCGTTGTGTACGACTCTTTGTGATCTCCTGAGTGGCAGCACGCCAGGCTTGCCTATCCTTCACTATCTTCCAGAGATTAAATCAAACCCATCTCCATTGAGTCAATGATGCCATCCAACCATCCCATCACCCCCTTCTCCTTTTGCCCTCAATTTTTTCCAGAATCAGGGTCTTTTCCAGTGAATCTGCTCTTTGCATCAGGTGGCCAAAGTATTGGAGCTTCAGCAGCAGTCCTGCCAATGAATATTCAGGACTGATGTCCTTTAGGATTGACTGGTTTGATCTCCTTGCTCTCCAGCGGACTCTCAAGAGTCTTCTTCAACACTACAGTTTGAAAGCATCAGTTCATCGGTGCTCAGCCTTCTTTATGGTCCAACTCTCACATCTGTACACAACTACTGGAGAAACCACAGCTTTGACTAGATGAACTTTTGTTGGCAAACTGATGTCTCTGCTTTTTAATATGCTGTCTAGGTTTGTCATTGCTTTTCTTCTAAGGAGCAAATGTCTTTTAATTTCGTGGCTACCGTCATTGTCCACAGTGATTTTGGAGCCTAAGAAAATAGTCTGTCACTGTTTCCACTTTTTCCCTATCTATTTGCCATGAAGTGATAGGACTGGATGCCATGGTCTTAGTTTTTGAATGCTGAGTTTTAGGCCAGCTTTTTCACTCTTCTAACTTCATTAAAAGGCTCTTTAGTTCCTCTTCACTTTCTGCCATTAAAGTAGTATCATCTGCATATCTGAAGTTGTTGTTATTTCTACCGGCAATCTTGATTCCAGCTTGTGATTCATCCAACCCAGCATTTTTCATGATGTACTCTGTGTATAAGTTAAATAAGCAGGATGACAATATATAGCCTTGATGTACTCCTTTCCTGATTTGGAACCAGTCTGTTGTTCTGCCTCCAGTTTTAACTGTTGCTTCTTGACCTGCATACAGGTTTCTCAGGAGGTAGGTAAGGTGGTCTGGTTCCCATCTCTTTAAGAATTTTCCAGTTTGTTGTGATCCACATGGTCAAAGGCTTTAGTGTAGTCAATGAAGCTGAAGTAGATGTTTTTCTGTAATTCTCTTGCTTTTTCTGTGATCCAACAGGTGTTGGCAATTTGATCTCTGGTTCTTCTGCTTTTTCTAAAACCATCTTGTACATGTGGAAGTTTTCAGTTCATATACTGTTGAAGCCTAGCTTCAAGAATTTTGAGCATTACCTTGCTAGCATGTGAAGTAAGTGCAATTGTGTGGTAGTTTGAACATTCTTTCGCATTGCTGTTCTTTGGGACTGGAATGAAAACTGACCTTTTCCAGTCCTGTGACCACTGTTGAATTTTCCAAATTTGCTGGTATATGGAGTGCAGCACTTTAACAGCATCATCTTTTAGGATTTGAAATAATTCACCTGGAATTCCATCACCTCCACTAGCTTTGTGCATACTAATGCTTCCTAAGGCCCACTTGACTTTGGACTCCAAGATATCTGGCTCTAGGTGAGTGATTAAACCATTGTGGTTATCTGAGTCATTAACAACTTTTTTGTATAGTTCTTCTATATATTCTTGCCACTTCTTAATCTCTTCTGCTTCTGTTAGGTCTATACTGTTTCTGTCTTTTATCATGCCCCTTTGCATGAAATGTTCCCTTGATACCTCTAATTTTCTTAAAGAAATCTCCAGTTTTTCAGATTCTGTTGTTTTCCTTTATTTCTTTACATTGTTCACTTTCTTATCCCTCCTTGCTATTCTTTGCAATTCTGCATTCAGATGAGTATATCTTTCCTTATCTCCTTTGCCTCTCGCTTGTCTTCTTTTCTCAGCTCTTTGTAAAGCCTCCTCAGACAATTATTTTGCCTTGTTGCATTTCTTTTTGGGGGATGGTTTTGATCACTGCCTTCTGTACAATGTTATGAACCTCCATCCATCGTTCTCCAGGCACTCTATCAGGTCTAATCCCTTGAATCTATTTGTCACTTCCACTGTATAATCATAAAAGGGATTTGATTTAGGTCATATCTTAATGGCCTAGTGGTTTTCCCTACTTTATTCAATTAAGGCTGAATTTTGCAATAAGGAGTTCATGATCTGAGCCATAGTCCGCTCCTGGTCTTGTTTTTGCTACTGTATAGCGTCTTTCCATCTTTGGTGGCAAAAAATACCATCAACCTGAATTTGGTCTTGACCATCTGATGATGTCCATGTGCAGAGTAATCTTTTGTGTTGTTTGAAGAGGGTGTTTGCTATGACCAGTGCATTCTTTTGGCAAAACTCCGTTAGCCTTTGCCCTGCTTCATTTTGTACTCCAAGGCCAAACTTGCCTGTTACTCCAGGCTTGACTTTCTACTTTTGCATTCCAGTCCCGTTTGATGAAAAAGACATCTTTTTTTTTTTTATTTTTTAAACTTTACATAATTGTATTAGTTTTGCCAAATATCAAAATGTATACCTGTGTGGCGGGTATATTTTGATGTGGCGGATTCATTTTGATATTTGACATCTTTTTTTTTTGGTGTTAGTTCTAGAAGGTCTTGTAGGTCTTCATAGAATCGTTCAACATATACATATATCCACTCTTTTAAAAATTCTTTTCCCATGTAGGTCATTATAGGGTATTGAGTAGAAGTCCCTGTTCTATACAGTGGGTCCTTATTAGTTATCTCTTTTATATAGTTAGTGTGTATATAATATAATAATTAAGATTATATGTGTATAATCCCAGTTTCCCAAATTATGTCTCCACCCCTTCCTCCCCCCTACCATAACCATAAATTTGTTTTCTACATCTGTGACTATTTCTGGGTTGTAAATAGGTTCATTTGTAACATTTTTTAGATTCCACATATAAGTTATATTGTATGATGTTTTTCTCTGACTTACTTCACTCAGTAGACAATCTCTAGGTCCATGAGTTTTAGTGCAAATGACATTATTTCACTGTTTTTTTTATGGCTGAATAATATTCCATGTATATATGTGCTATATATTCTTTATCTATTCCTCTGTTGATGGACATTTAGGTTGCTTCCGTGTCCTGGCTATTGTATATTATGCTGCAATGAATATAAGGGTGTATGTATCTTTCTCAATTACGGTTTTCTCCAGATATATGCACAGGAGTGGGACTGCAGGATCATGCTGCTGCTGCTGCTGCTGCTAAGTCACTTCAGTTGTGTCCGACTCTGTGCGACCCCATAGACGGCAGCCCACCAGGCTCCCCCGTCCCTGGGATTCTCCAGGCAAGAACACTGGAGTGGGTTGCCATTTCCTTCTCCGATGCATGAAAGTGGAAAGTGAAAGTGAAGTCACTCAGTCGGGTCTGACTCTTAGCGACCCCATGGACTGCAGCCTACGAGGCTCCTCCATCCATGGGATTTTCTAGGCAAGAGTACTGGAGTGGGGTGCCATTGCCTTCTGCAGCAGGATCATATGGTAGTTCTATTTTTAGTTTTTTAAGGAACCTCCATACTGTAATCCATAGTGGCTGTTCCAATTTACATTCCTACCAACAATGTATGAGGGTTCCCTCTCTCCACAGCCTTTCTGATGGGTTCTTTTTTATATTTTAGTTCCTTATTAAAATCTCACTGTATTAATCTATTCTTTTCCCTAATACAGTTTGCATTCTTATTACTAATGCTTTGAACTCTTTACCAAGTAAATTACTTCCACTTCATTGTTTCTTTTCCAGGGTTTTCTCTTGTTCTTTCAATTGAAATAAATTCCTCTGTCCCTATGAGATTAGGTGAAACAGTTACTGACTCCATGGATGTCCTTGTGTGGAAGTGACTCTATACAGTCTGCATGTGTCCAGTGGCTTTGGTGGGAGAGCTGGATCTGACATGAGCATGGGTCACATCTTTCCCCACGGTGTTCTGGCAGGTGTCACGTTGGTAGGAGGTGGGGCTGGAGATGGAGGGGCTACATGTAGAGCTAGGTGTGAGCTGGGCCATCTGCTTTGCTCAGTGGCTGATATCACCCTATTGGGAGAGAGGTCCAGTCTCAAGTTGCTGAAGCAGAAGCTCTAAGGTAGGATCTGAACTGGCTCTGTTCCCCATAAGTGTGTGATCTCCCCCTCCCATCACCATCTCCCTAGAGCAGGGCAGGATTGGGCTGGACTGGGTCACAGAGGCGGTCTGTGTGTGGGCTGTGGCAGTCCCAGCCTAGTTAGGGTCTTAGACCACTTCTGATGTGCTGTCTCCATAAGCACCAGTAGAAGTTTCCCCTGCCCCTTTCAGAGGCTGTTCCATGTCCAAACCAGCTCCATCCCTCAAAATTGAGCATTCCCCTCGGCTGCAGCAGCCCTTGCCTTAGTGTGGAGCAGCATCATGGAGCAAGTGGGGCTGGAGTAGTACTCAGCTCAGGCTGGGGCAGTTACGGCAAACCAGCCAGGGTCCCCTGCTGTTTCAATTGGCTTCCTCTGCCTAGTTTTGAGAGCTAGCAAGCGTGGTCCTCATGAGAAGAGTCTAGGTTTCATATAGTCCTCCTATTTGTCCTACTGATTTTCAAACCTAAGGGGACTCATCCACCTGGTGTCAGATTCCAGGGCCAGGGTGCCCAATATGTGGCTCAGACTGCCCCCTCCCCAGGGAGGATCTCTGTCCATGTGATCCCCCTCCTCATCTGCATCCCTTCCCAGGAGCAGAGGTCTCTGATCACTTCCCTTCCTTTCCTACCCAATTCTGTGCAGATCTTTTACATAGTGTTGGTTGTACAAGAGTCTTTCTGCCAGTCTCCAGTTAGTTTTCAGTGAAAATTATTCCACATGTAGATATATTTTTGATGTGCTCATGAAGGATGTGCACTCTGCATCCTTCTACTCTGTCATATTGATACGTCTCCTCTGTTTTAATGTCCACTAAAATTTGAAGTGTATCTTCACTACAATGGGTTAATGATCTGCTTAAAGCTATTTAATGTCTTGGAATCAGTTTTCTCACTGGTAAGATTGTGTTTCGTGAACATATGAGAGAGAGAGAGAGAGAAGTTGCTCAGTCATGTCTGACTCTGTGACCCCCATGGACTGTAGCTTACCAGACTCCTCTGTCCATGGGATTTTTCAGGCAAGAGTACTGAAGTGGGTTGCCATTTCCTTCTTCAGGGGATCTTCCTGACCCAGGGATCAAACCCGTGTCTCCCGCACTGAAGGCAGATGCTTTACCGTCTGAGCCACCAGGGAAGCCTTGTGAACATATGAAGGGCTCCCTAAATGGTAGTTTCCTTTCAACTTTCCCATCTTTGCCTAGTAATAGAGCTTAACGGATAGCTGTTAAGTCTGTGCTTAAGTCTGTTAAGTCTCCATTGCACAACTCCAGGGGGTACCATTCACATAAAGTAAGCCCTGCTCCTTGGGAAATCTGAGTTCATTCTTTCTGTAGGTCATTACCACTAGGTGGGCCTGGTGAAGTGGGGGACTACAAGCAGAGACACTACTTATTGTGTGTTCTTAGCAAGAAAGCCAAGGGCCACACAGGTAGTTCCTGGTAGGCCAGTAGGTGGGCCCTCTCAGCTAGGAAAGGAGCTTTGGATTCCTAGGAATGATCTATGACTCCCTGCAATATAAACACAGCCTCTTTAAAACCTTGGGCTAATAAATTGTATTAATAGCAAGTCAGTACTGCTCTGATCTCTTCTTTGTGCTGGTCCCGAGTCCCTGTCTGGGAGCAGACAGGACGGTAAGGCTCCTATGGATAGACAGCCAGAGCAGAAGCTGTCTGGTCAAGGCCAAGGAAGAGACAAGTCATACTCAAGGCCATGCCCTCCACGGACCCACTTGGGCCACCCCAGCCTCCCTCATCCCAGTCTGAGGTCCCTTCTCTGATGCCTTCCTACCTCCATCTTTGAGTTCCCTGACCAAGGTGGGAGGAAATCCGGTGGCTCAGTGCCACCAACTGGTGGGGGCTGGAATGAATGGGGTGGTCACAATCCCCCTACTCAGGGTGAGCCCAGCCTCCATGCCATCTCCAATGGATGGAGCTCATATGCAGTCTTTGCCTTGCTCTCCTGTTTCCATCCTTTGGTATGGGTTATTTTGGCAGTGATTTGCTACCCTGTCTAGTGATTTAGCCATAAGCTTTACATTAATTTTTTAAATATGACAAGCATCCAGAAAAGTACATGCTATACACGCACACACAGAGTTTTAAACAGTTGTATGAAAACCCTCATGTAACCACAATTCATGTCCAAGGTAGACTATTGCCAGTACCCTAGAAGCACCCCTTTCCTCTCTGCATCCAGGTTCGCAGTCACCCTGCAAAGGTAGCCACTATCCCCACTTCTATCATGATTACTCTTGATACATAGGATGTAAGATTACGTTCCACCAGCAACATATGAACCCTTAAACATCAAATTGTAGTTTTGCCTATTTTTATACTTCATAATATACAGATTTATACTACACATTATTTTGTGATTTTTTTTTACTCAAAATTGTTTATAGGATTCATCCTTTAAACAATTTCATTGATGTATATTTTATGGTTTTGTTGAGGTATAACTAACTACTCTCTGTTGTCTTTCAAGAAAATTTCTCAATTTCTTGACTACTTCTGGTGAGTTTTCAGTGCCTTGAAATGGCTGCTTTTGATCATTTTGTCCAGTTTTACACTTGCTTTTTTGGCAGAGGATAATCACTGACCTCTTCATGCTTCAGCAACTAGAAGTCTGTCTCGTGATTTCTCACTTCATTCCTTTCTATTGTTGCCATTGTGCACTAATCCATGGTCTGAGTGTACTTCAGTGTATTTAGCTTGCTTACTGCGGATGCACATGCCAGTGTAGTCTATTATGGATATTCTTAGACCAGTGGCCTGGTATATGGACCTGCGTACTTAGGAGTGGAATTGTTAGTCATAGGGTATATTGGTTTTCTATTGCTGGTTTAACATATTATCATATCTGGTGGCTTAAAAAAATCCAAATTTATCATCTTAGAATTCTAAAGGTCAGAATCTAAAATGGGTGTCACTGGGATAAAATCGAGGTGTCAGCAGGGCTGTGTTCACCTCTGGAGATTCTCAGGGAGAATCTGTTTTCTTGCTTTTTCTAACCCTCTAGGGGCTGCCTGCATGCTTTGGCTTATGGCCTCCTTTCGTCTTCAAAGTCAGCGATGGCTGGTGGAGTCTTTCTCATGTTGCATCCCTCTGGTTATCCTGGATCATTTGGGGGGTTCCAATGAGGATCCAGCTGAAGATCCTCAACTTACATCTGCAAAGTCTCTTTTAGCATGTAAGGTAATAACAGGTCCCAGGGATTAGGATGTGGACATTTTGAATCATACATTTACATTTGTATGATAAATCTTTAAAAAAAATAATTTGATTTATTTTTGGCTGCTCTGGGACTTAGTTGCTGTGGGTGCTCTTTTATTTTAGTTGAGGCAGGCTACTCTCTAGTTGCAGTGCTCAGGCTTATCATCGTGGTGACTTCTCTTGTAGTAGAGTATGGGCTTCAGTACTTGCGGCTTGTGGGCTCCAGAGCGCACAGACTTAGTTGCTCCGCAGCCCATGGGATCTTCCTGGATCAAGGATCAAACCCACGTCCGCTGCATTGGCAGTCAGATTCTTACCCACTGTGCCATGGAAGCGCCTATGGTAAAATCTTAAATGTATTACATAGGACAAATAGGGACTTCCCAGGTGGTACTAGTGGTAAAAGAACCTGCCTGCCAATGCAGGAGACAAGAAATGTGAGTTTGATCCCTGGGTCGGGAAGATGCCTTGGAGAAGGAAATGGCAACCCACTCCAGTATTCTTGCCTGGAGAACCCCATGGACAGAGGAGCCTGGTGAGCTACAGTCTATAGGGTCACAGAGAGTTGGACACGACTGAGGTGATTTAGCATGCAAGCACTCAAGGACAAAGAGCAAGCCTCTGTTGCGGTACATCCTTGCTAACACTCGTATCAGAGCTTCAAAATTTTGCCACTGGTCTGTAAACTATCTCCTAAGGGAATGGGGGAGGGAAGTTCAATCATTTCCCATATTTCCAGCCTCTGACCAAATCCTTCCACAAACAGTTATTGATCATCTACAACTAACCTGCCTGGATTCTCAGCATTGTTTGAAGTAGCCTGGTCCCAGCTCTTAGACTCCTTATATTTTAGACATTCCATCTGCCTGCTGGCTGTCTTACATGCAGACTTCATTCCTATCTGGTTCTAAGTGTCTTCTAGTCCCCATCTGCCTAGAGTGCTGGTATCTTAACCATATTCAAAGATGAGTCTATTTGAATGATTACAGAGTGGTCATGTGCCACTGAAGAGGCATGGTATGACACCCTAAATAAAAAGCCACCACCTTCATGCTGATATTTCAGCTGCTCTGTTGGCCATGAACTTGATGCTAAAGCTTGGCTTGCATTTACGCTAACTGGGCTGATTCATTAGAAAAGACCTTGATGCTGGGAAAGATTGAAGGCTGGAGGAGAAGGAGATGACAGAGGATGAGATGGTTCGATGGCATTATTGACTCGATGGACATACATTTCAGCAAGCTCCAGGAGATGGTGAAGGTCAGGGAGGCCTGGAGTGCTGCAGTCCATGGGGTTGCAGAGAGTCAGACACGACTGAGCAGCAACTGGGGCACTAAAAGATTATGAAGCGTGAGTAGCAACAGTCATCTGAGATGGAAACCCAAAGTTTCCAGGGGATTTCCAGGTATAACAGAGCTTTGAGTGTGAAACAGCATGGCAGAGGAAGCATTTTCCTGACCTTAAAAATATCTGCCATAAAAAAATGCCTCTACTACAGCCAGTTTGATGTTGAAACACCCTCAAAGAACTACCTAGATTAGCACTTTCTGAAAAGTCTACAGCATTTACTACCAAATTTCACTTCCCAGGTAGAAGCAAAGAAACAAGAGAGAATGCTAGGGTACACTTCTCACAAAGTACAGTCTCACAGAATTCCATTTCACTTCTACTTTATGCACTGGAAATTCTCAGCATGGGCATAGTGCCCAGTATAATAGCAAATAAAACAGACGTGTTTTTCCATTCACATCGCTCAGGAAATTTCATATTAAGCAGTTCAATAATTATATAAGAAATGTCATCTATATGCTGAAATATCCCTATAGATTAATTGATATTGGAAAAACTGTGTTAAAGGGTATAAATGCTTGAAAACTGGTGTCAGAAGGAGAACTTCCAATCTGTAACCAGGAAGTTTCACATTAAGCAGATCAAGAAGATGCAGCTGAAATGCTGGCCAGAACTCTTCCTGCTACATCTCCCATACCCAGAAGCAGGGTGCTTTTAACAGCTGGCCACAGGACGCTTAGAGCCCACTTTTAAAGGCATTAGAATGGCTCGAGTGGCCTTGCAGGGAGAAAGCCTCAAAAGGGACAACAGCATTGCTACAACTTCACCTCTGGCAGCAACCAGGTGCTCAGAACAAGGTGATAAATAGGACTAAGAAACTGGCTTTTGCTGGCCAGCTGAGTTACTGAGGTCTGGAAAGCGTCATGAGACAGGGACCAACGGATGTGTTCACAATCGACCTCTTTCTTCTGGTTTTCTTGCTTTGTCCTCCAGCCTCATGAGTAAAAGCATTCCCACAAGATACTGCCTCTGCTGCTGCTAAGTCGCTTCAGTCGTGGCCAACTCTGTGTGACCCCATAGATGGCAGCCCACCAGGCTCCTCCATCTATGGGACTCTCCAGGCAAGAATACTAGAGTGGGTTGCCATTTCCTTCTCCAATGCATGAAAGTGAAAGTGAAGTCGCTCATTCGTGTCTGACTCTTAGCAACCCCATGCACTGCAGCCTACGGGGCTCCTCCGTCCATCGGATTTTCCGGAAAGAGTACTGGAGTGGGTTGCCATTGTCTTCTCTGATACTGTCGCTGCTGCTGCTGCTAAGTCGCTTCAGTCGTGTCTGACTCTGTGCGACCCCATAGACGGCAGCCCACCAGGCTCCGCCGTCCCTGGGATACTCCAGGCAAGAACACTGGAGCGGGTTGCCATTTCCTTCTCCAATGCATGAAAGTGAAAAGTGAAAGTGGAGTCGCTCAGTCGTGTCCGACTCTTAGCGACCCCATGGACTGCAGCCTTCTGGGCTCCTCCATCCATGGGATTTTCCAGGCAAGAGTACTGGAGTGGGATGCCATTGCCTTTGCTAGCTCTTCCCTTTTCTTTACATGCTTTCCTGTTGTTCCATTCTCGCTTGGTGTATAAGTGGAAGACTTGCAATGATATAACCACAGCCCTGGTCTTTGGCCTGAACTCCAATTCTCTTTGGTCAAAACCTCAAGGTTTCCAAAGCTGACACTTACGTCCCCTCTCAAGCTTGTTTTTCCTCTTAGGTTCCCCAGTGCTGCTGATGGTGTCCCACACTTAACTATCTGTTCTTCACACTGCCTTCCAAGTCATCTCTGGAATAGAGCTCTGATCACACTACCCACCTGCTCAAGAACCTTCCATGACTCCTACTATGATGGAATCAAGTCCAAACTTGCTGCCTTGGCATCAAATCCCTCCAAGACTTGCTTCACCATTGTCAGCTAAACTAATTAAACTCAAAAGCTTTTGCACAACAATGGAAACTATGTATAAAACGAAAAGACAACCCACAAAATGGGAGAAACATTTGCAAACAATGCTACCAACAAGGGATTAATCTTCAAAATTTACAAATAGCTCATGTGGCTCAATATAAAACCAAACAATACCAAAAAAAAATAAATTGGCAGGCCTAAATAGACATTTCTCCAAAGAAGACATATAGATGGCCAAGAGGCACATGAAAAGGTGTTCAACATTGCTAATTATCAGAGAAAGGAAAATCAAAACTACAATGAGATCTCACTTCACACCAGTCAGAATGGCCATCGTCAAAGTGTCTACAAACAAAATCTGGAGAGGGTGCGGGGACAGGGGACTTCTACATTATTGGTGGGAAGGTAAATGGATACAGCCACTATGGAGAATAGTGTGGAGATTCCTTAAAAAACTAAAAACAGTGCTCCCATATGATCCAACAATCCTACTCTTGTGCATGTATCTGGAGAAAAACACGGTTTGAAAGGATACATGCACTCCACTGTAGCACTGTTTACAATATCTGGGACATGGAGGCAACCTAAATGTCCATTGATGGATGAACGGATGAAGACGTGGTACATATATACAATAAATATTATTCTGCCTTTAAAAAGAATGAAATTATGCCATTTGCAGCAACATGGATGGACCTACAGACTATCATACTAGGTGAAGTAAATCGGACAAAGACAAATATGATATCGCTTATACGTAGAATCTGAAAAAATGATACTAGTGAACTTACTACAGAACAGAGAGAGACTCACAGACTTAGGGAACTTATGTTTACCAGAGGGGAAGGAATAGATTGGGAGTTTGGGACTGACATGTATACACTTATATTTAAAATAGATAAGCAACAAGGACCTATGATATAGCACAGGGAACTTTGTTCAATACTCTATAATAACCTAAATGAGACAAGAATTTTAAAAAAGAATAGATCCATTATGTGTATTACTGAATCACTTTGCTGTACACTTAAAACCAACACAACATTGTATACTCCAGTATAAAAGAAAAAAATACAAAAGCCTTATCTTGTCCTTCCAATTTAGCCCAACTCCCACCATCTCCGACATGCACAAATGTGCACATTGCTTTAATTAAGCACAAGCAAGGGAGTGCTGCTGGAGCATTTTGCTGCTTTTTGCATTTTTTCAGCCTTAACCTTTGCAACGCAAACCTGACAAATCAGGCCTTGTCCTTAGGCAGAGTTGGAGCTGGCAGAGCGCAGAAAAGGTAATTATGCTCAGAGCAGAGCACCTGTGATGACCTCTCCATCTTCCCCTTGCCTACCTGGGAGATAGCTCTTGGGTAGGTCAGCACCCTGTCCAGGGACAGAAGAACCTGGACATCAGGCCAGGACAGTTCCTGCAGCAGCACCTCTGCTCTGCATCACGTCTGCATGGGCCCTTATACCAACAATCCCACACGTGGGATTTCAGTTTCCTTTTTTTTCCCCCATGGCTGTGCAATCTGCAGCTCACCAAGGATCCCCAGAACTGAGCAGCTGTGCCCTGTCCCACCTTCCCTTGCAATGGCAAAGAAGGTTTCAGAGAAGACAGTCTTCCCTCTGGTATCAAACACAAATCATGCTCTCTGCCGTGAAAGCCTGTGTGCAGGGGAAGGTCTTGCCTCTTGCCACAAACCCAGGGAAGAGCAAAGTACCTTCTGGCCGTGGTTTTGGCTTTTCCAATCCTCCGTCTTGCATGAGCTCAAAGGCAAAGGAGACATTCAAGACCTAGAAAGAGAAATGAAGTATGTGAGGCGTTGCACACTCATTCCTGGCCCCTTGAGGCTCCCTGGGACCTGCCCCTGGAAAGTGGAAGAATGAGCACTGTAGCCAGAGGGGCAGGGGCTGAGCTAAACTGAGGCTGGCTTTTGAAGCAGAAACAAGGCGGCCAAAGTGGGCCTGCCACACGGAGTGTGGACGAGGCCTAGCCTCTGTTGGTGAAGCACTCCTGGAGGAGTTAAAAATCCTCTCTGTGTCCTACTGTGGTCCTGAGTCACTGCCAGGACTGTAAACTCAGGAACATCTGTGCTCACAGTTGAAAAAATCAGACAGTAAGACATGTTCAAAAGGACTTTCCTGGTGGCGCAGTGGTTAAGAATCTGCCTGCCAATGCAGGGGACACCGGTTTGAACCTTGGTCTGGGAAGACTCCACATGTGGAGCAACTAAGCTTGCGAGCCGCAACTACTGAGCCCGTGTGCCCTACAGCCTGTGCTCCACAGTGAGAGAAGCCACCACAGGATGAAGCCCATGCACCGCCATGAAGAATAGCCCCAGCTCGCCAGCAACTAGAGAAAGCCTGTGAGTGACAAGGAAGACCCTGTGTGGCCAAAGGGAGTCCCACATCCAACCACTTAGCAGCCACCTTCCCTGTCACCTCTGGGGAGGGATGAAGCTGGGCTGTGGCCCCCGGCAGGAGGGTGTGGCCAGGGGTCTGGGGTACAGGGGAGGAATGCTCAGGGGCCTGTAAGTCGCTGCTTCCCAGCTCAGCTGTGCATCACCATGGCCCCCCTCATCCAACCACTGAAGACCCTGGGGAGACAGGAAGCCGCCACCTTTACCCAGATGGTCCCAGTACAAGTACGGGAAGATGGGTCAAGCATGTGGGCTGGGGCCTCCTCTTACCTTCTGTTCAAAGCTGTCTGGGGTCAGGAAGAAGCTGTGGAGGGGCACGAAGTAGCCCTCCAGGAGCCCCATGAGCAGCACCAGGTATACCCCATCTGCAAACTGGAGGAGAGAGTCAGGTGAAGGCACTGGGCCCTCTAGCCCTCTGGCCCCGGCCCATCCAGGGGCCAATCAGCTTCCAGGTCAACCCCCAAAGGCTATGTCCCCAGGCAGGCTGCTGGTGGGCAGTGACGAACAGTGGCCCAAGTTGGGAAGGTCTGCTGCCCCACGTCCGGCTGGTCCACACACAGGCCCACACTCCTGATCTCAAATGGTCCAGTATTTATTGAGCGCCGACTCTGTACCAAGCCCTGATCTGGCACAGGGAGCACAGAGGTGGGTCAGGTGTGGCTCCGGCCCTGGAGGAACTCACGGTCCAGTGGGGAGACTCCTGTGGAGGACAGGCATGCAGCTGCTGCTGCTCTGAGGGAGGGCAACATGCTGGCCTGCGTGAGACTAGGAGAGGTCACTCATCCCACGGCAGGTACCAGGGAAGGCTTCCGGAGAAGGTGCTGCCTGGATGGAGACGTGAGGGCTGAGCAGGAGTTAGCTCGGGAAAACAACAAAGCAGTCAGGACACAACGTCCTGGCTCTTGCTGACAAAGCACAACTGTGTGCTCAGGGCCATGGCAGGAGGCTTAGAGCTGGTCCCTTCCATCAAGGACAACAGAGGCCTGACTGGCTGAGAACCTGGTCAAAGGAACAACAGGCGCTGAAGCCAAGCAGGGGGTGCAGGCTTTCCACTCAAGGCAGGGGGGGCACGTGTGTGCTGGGCAGGCTTTGTGGGCACAGTGGGGGCTGTAAGATGAGGGGAGTGTGAAAGGAGTAGGTGCTGTGGGTCTAGAAGATAAATGGCCTGAGTGAAGATATAGCAGTCAGGTGCATACCTGATATTCTAGAACCTTTCAAAGGAGGCAGAGCCATCAAACATTTGTATAAACAACAGTTGCTAGAGTTCACAAGAGGTCAAAGTTCTTGGAAGCATCTTAGGAAACTTTTAAAATACTAGACTGAATTACCCAGAATCTGGGCTGGGCCCAGAGTCTGAGCTCTCCTGGGTGACTAGCTGGTGGGGCTGTGGCTCAGTCTTGGTTATGGGCAAACCACCCTGAGCATGAACTTGACCTAGGAGTGGCTTCCTCCCTGTGTTCATCCATCTGGCCTTCAAGTCAGGCGGGTAGGGCCTGAGCATGACTCATTCCAGGCCACCCCAGGGTGGACCATGGGAAGCAGACCCCAACATCTGTGTCAAAATCAAGGCCCTTCCATGGCATAGATTAGATGGGCCTTCCTCTGGATGTGGCTGGAATGGGTTGAGGATGAAAGAATCCAATCTGTCAACTCAAAGGAGGACGTTGGGTTAGGGTCAGGGTTACTCATAGCTCTGAGTGCCATAGACCTAGCCTGCTCCCACCCCCAATTACAGTTCCAATGACTTGGTGGTGAAACTTGCAGACAGACCCCACACGTGCTCAGAAGAGACCCCCTTCCCTGCCCATGAAAAGTGAAGAGGAAGTTCCAAGGGCTCATTCCAGCTCTCTCCAGGAATCATTACTTCTGCAGAGTGTCCCTGTCTCCCATATATGATGCTGCCTCCAGAGTTGAGACACACCCAGGGAGAGCTCAGTCACAGACCTGGGAATTACCTTTAAAAATATAGGAGGTGCCCATGTATTCAAAAGAAAATCACACTTTAGAAATTAATTGCGAATGAAAGGAGATTGGGAAATGGGACACATTACATAGTCTCAAAGTATCTCCTAAATACAGATTAGCTATTAATTATAAACGGGAGGAGCTTTACAGTAAGGAAATCTGGGAGAATGCCAACTTAGCCAAGTGATCAAAGTTACCACCCCCAGGTACAGAACTGATGGACAAAAATACCTGAGAACACAGTATTGTCTCAGTGGTACTGTTCTTGAACATGCATACTGCTACTGCTAAGTAGTTTCAGTCGTGTCCGACTCTGTGCAACCCCATAGACGGCAGCCCACCAGGCTCCCCCGTCCCTGGGATTCTCCAGGCAAGAACACTGGAGGGGGTGGCCATTTCCTCCTCCAATGCATGAAAGTGAAAAGTGAAAGTGACGTCGCTCAGTCATGTCCAACCCTCAGCGACCCCATGGACTGCAGCCTTCCAGGCTCCTCTGTCCATGGGATTTTCCAGGCAAGAGTACTGGAGTGGGGTGCCATTGTCTTCTCCAAACCTACCTCTAATCATGAGGGAGAGAAACAGATTCCATGCACCATATAGCTCGTATTCTTCAAAAATGTCAGCGTTAGGCAGACAGGCTGAGGATTTGTTCTTTATTAAAAAGAGACTAAAGAGACACGACAACTAAACGTATCAGGTGAGAATATCAGGACATCTGTGTTTCTTTGAACCATGTGACACTGCTCATGTCAAGAGTAGTCAAGTATCAGCAACTTCACATGGTTCAACCAAAATAGGTTACCACTGCACTGATGTTAAAACTGCCTGAATTTCATTACTGTATTGTGATTCTCTAAGAGCATGTGCTTGTTCTTAAGAGACGTATGCTGAAGTATTTAGAGGTAGGAAGAGGAAAAAAACCCTAAATGTGGACAAATGCTAACAAGTGGTGTATGTGGGTGAAGAGTACACAGGGGTTCATGACAATATTTTTGCAGATTTTCAAAATGAAAAATAGGAAAAAATTCAGAGGAATCTCATGCAGTTCACCCCTCTGAGTAGAATAGAATTTCCTCTCCCTTCCCCAGAGAAGCTCCAGGGTCAGGGTGGAAAGCCTCCCGGCAACGTGGGGCCCTGGGAACAGTGGTGGTCCTGCAGGGTCTTGTCCCCGACCCTGCACTCGGGGTTGTCACCCACCTGGGTTTCCAGTTCTGTGACCTCCAGGTTCAGTTTATTCAGGTGTTTGTTCACGAAAGTGATGAGTGTCTAGAAGAAAAGCATAAGCCAGGCCTTGAGATGGAGACTCTTGCCCTGGAGGTTGCCCCGTGACTCCACCGTGAGGACAGAGGACGAGGCCCAGCCAAGGCGGCGCAGCCAGTGAAGCTCTTGTGGAACTCCTGTGTCCACAGAGAAGGACGGCCCCCAGGATTTGCAGTCCCAGGCACTGTATGACTCAAATAGCCAGGCCCAAGATGGGGCAAGGAGCAGGGAGTGTGAGAGGACAGCATGACAGCTGGTTGCCTGAGCCCAGGCTCAGGGGCCAGAGGAGAAATGACCACATCGGGTCCCTTCCGGTTCCCCCTCCACGATGTACGGGTGCCTGTGTCCAGGGAGACAGAGGGAGGTCTGCGTGAGGAGCAGGGACGGCTGGGGGTTCAGTGTGGGTGGAAGACAGGGGCCCATAGCCTCAGAACCTCCCAGAGATGCTGTCATCTGAATGGGAGAAGAAAGAAACTAGATAAGGCATCCAGCAAGAACAAGACAGGTGAAACAAACATCAAGCAGGAAAGCCCTGTGCTTGTGGTCATCTGGACATGACACCAGTTTCAGAAAGCTTGCAAGCTGCTGGGGGTGGGTTTTCCTGATGTCTTTTGACATCTCACTCCCCTTCCTCCCTCCCGCCCTCCCTCTCAGGCACCTCTTTCCCACCTTTTTCACCACGTTGAGCTTGTCTGGTGCGTGGTCAAACAAGGTGTCAAAGGCATCACGTTCTGAAAAAAAGAGAAAGCAAATAGAGCCCAGAGCTAGTGGCGCCCCAGGCCCAGGCACCAGCTTCTACAGACCAGCGGTCACCTCCAGGTGAGAATTCTCTGGGGGATAAACTGTGCTGGAAACTTGGGAAACGGCTTGGGCAGAGGTTTGGGGTGGACTCTTATCTTGGGGGCCTCTCCCCCTGTGTGTGTGTGAGCACGTGTGTCCACCCTCTAAAGAGTGTCGACTCTCTTTAGGCTGGGTTTGGGGGGGCTCTAGCAGGCAGTCTGGCTTGGAACTGGCCATTTCTCTTCACTGTTTTGTATTCCTCGATACCATGATTTAGTCATGGTTCTAAAGTGTTTCTGAAGCTTTCTGGAAGCAGAATATCATGCAAATATCAAATCATTTCACTCCCTAATTTTCAAAACCCAGACAGGCTTCCTGGTAGAGGGCAGATAGGCAGACTGGGAGCCACAGAGCTGCAGCACAGAAGAGGAGCTCCCCCTCCTGAGGGATCTGGTCACTCCAATCCTTTTAGCCTTGCCTTCCTCTTCTATAAAATGCGCACTGGACATGAAGCTCCCCTAGGTGGGTTATGAGGATGAAAGACTAGAAAGTACATGGTCCTTAAACTCTGAAGTATCTGCTGATTTATTATTAGTATGATTAGAATATTTCAAAATATTATCCACAGTGAATATAGAATCAGAGAAAATAGTGAAGCCATGCCCCCTGCAGGGATTTTCCTTGTTACAGCCCCTAGGTCCTTTGACCTGAGGGGTGAAATAGTGGAAGGAGGTACTTCCCTGGTGGTCTAGTGGCTAAGATTCTAGTCCCAATGCAAGGGGCCTGGGTTCAATCCCTGAACAGGGAACTAGATCCCACATGCTGCAACTAAATGATCCTGCATGCTGCAATTAAGACCCGATGCAGCCAAATAAACAAATAAAAAATAAATAGTAGAAAGAAAGAGTGGAGACGGATCTGCCACTGAGAATGGGGAGTCTCCGAGAGGAGCCCAGGCCTGGGAGGCTCGTGGTCCTGCGCTGCCTCTCCCACTCTTGCACCCACTCTTGATGATTAAATCTGAGAACGGGAATTGTGATCTTGGATATTCAGAGACCTTAGAAATAAACCCAAGGTTCTGGGAAATGGGAGAGGTAGGAGGTGTGATGAGGAAAGAGGCAGCTTCGAGAAGGGCTGGACAGAGTAGGGAGAGGGGACTGTGCTGTGCGCATCACTTGCTCTACTTCCACAATATTCGCAGAGCAACACTGCCCACGCAGGACCCACGCAGAAGCCCAGCAGTGTCGACGGTCTAGTGACCTGCAGGAGGACTGCAGCCGTGGTTCCTTCTCTTCCCACCAGCGGCTGACCCTCCCTCCCCACCAGCCAGCCCTGTCACCAGGCTGGCACAGACAAACAGGCAGGAAGCAAGCTGAGTGCCTGTTCTTCCAGCTGCTGTAGAATTAACTAGACACCACTGGCAGTCACCAGCACCAGAGGACAATCTTATGCAACTCACCATGCCTTCCAGAAAGAGCCCTGCGGGAAGAAGAGGAAAAACAGTGTGACTCTTCTCTCCTCACCTTTGGCTGCAGATCCCCCAAAGCTTCCTTCCTTGGCATCTTATTCTGCACTGAGTCTCCAACTATGGGTGGTCTTTACCACATTACCACTTCTTTTTCCCCTTTGCTTTACAGATATACTGGTGTTCACACAAAGCCTGGTATAAGTGATGCTTAAAGGACTTGCTTTAACTTTATTTCTTGCTTTAAATAAACTCATACTATTGCTTACAGTTGAGAAAGAATACTGGACTCAGAAATTCAGGACCCCCAACCATGTTTTAGGAGCAGGGCTCAGGGACCATCTCAATATGGCTTTTCACTGCCCAGTTTGCTGAAGGCATTGGCTTGGGAAGGTAGGATTGGCTCTCTCCCGTTCCACCAAGGCACACCTGCCGTTGACCTAGCATAGGTTTTCTCAAAGAGGGCAGGAGTTGGAACCATACTTGTAGCAGTGATGCAGCAAAGTAGTAAGAGCACGAGAATTAGGGACAGACCACTTCGGTTTAAGTCTTACAGAGCCGTTTGCTTGCTGTGTGACCTTGGGCAAGTTACCAAACCTCTCTGGGCTCCAGGTTGCTTACCCTTAAAATGAAGATAACATGGTAAACAACTGAATCAGATGTTCTGAGCATCACATGATTTAATATATACAAATATTTCAGTATAATTTCTAGTATATACTAAATGCTAAATACATCTTTTTTCTCAATTCTTATTATGTTTATTCTAACTGTATATCTATCACCTATTAAGCAATGGCTTGCAGGTAGTGTACTAGGAAGAATAATGAACTCAGTGTTCAAGTCAAGTAAACCAAGGATAGCTTTCTCCTCCATCCTTGGGTGGTGAGGTTTTAGGGGGTGTAATCATTGCTTCATGTGCCGCTGCCCTTTCCACTGGCTCTTCTTGTTCGAAGGATTATAGAGGAAAGTTGGAGGAGCAGGAGAAGATACAAATAAATTTTGCCTGGTTTTGTGTGTGGCCAGGGCTCAGGCCTGCCCACCGATCTCAGACCCCCACACACCATCCCACTCTTTGTGCTTGAGAACAAAACTTATCTTTCTTATGACAAACCTCTTACATATTCGGATATTCCTGTTTCTGTGAGTGTAAATTAAAAAAAAAAAAAAATCCACCACTGTAAGGTAGAGAGGGACTTTCTGGGTCATGGCACGTGACCATATAAATCAGATTCAGAAAAGGAAGAAAAACGTCCTTTTGAAGGTTAACAATTTAAATTCAATCCCATGTTTATGGCATGACGATTTCATGCTGGTTGGCTTTTTTGGGCACACTTTTTCCTGGAGTGCCACAAAATTAGAATTTTTCAATCACGGCTAATTCCCTCTCCCCACTTCCCCACCCAAGTTTGTACCTTAAGCATTGAGAGGCATGTTTTGAATGCACAGAAAAGGCTAAACTATAATCATTGGCTGAAGTCTAATCCCTCTTGCAATCCCAATAAATGAAAACTAAATATCAGCAAATGGATGAATTTCGGAGAAACATCTGTGTTCCATTACAGAATCGCTGGCAACAATGGTGTTGACATACTCTGTGTTACCAGTTATTTCCTCTTGGATTTGCCGAGACTGGAGGATTCCTTCTCGTTTCTGAAAACGGGGGTGGGGTGGGGAGAGGGTTGGGGAGGAGGAGAGAAAAATATGCTTTAGAAAAATACAAAAAACTGATTAACATTCCTGATACTGAGAAAGTTACTGGCATTTAAGAAATGAATCCAGCGATGAGATACCGCTAGAAGTGAAACAAGGCCCCTGGTTTCCTGGGACTGGACTGTACCATTCATACTTAAGTGCAATTAGTGTTTATTCCAAACAAGACGGCTGTTTCTTGGATGGTGACTCTTTTCTTTCTTTATTGGAAGACCTTCTGCTGGAAGCACACTGCCTCCTGGAGAAATCCACAGTAAACCAAATGGAAATGAAGGCCAGGGTGTGTCTGCCCTCCGACTGGGGCCACAGTGGGAAGCCGAGAAACACATTTAACTGGGGGGCGGGGGGGAGGGGGGGAGGAACTGAGGCCAACTTGGAGAAATCAGAAGGAGAGTTTTTAAAAAGTGTTTAACTAGGGGAGCTTTTAAGTAAGTAGTACAGTCCTTAGGTAACTAGCTTATGCTCTGAGAAAAGGGTAAGCACTTTGTAAGTCCATCCACTCATCCATCTGCCCATCATCTGTCTACCCCCTCCCATCAACTCATCCTCTTTCTTCTCCATTTCATTAATCAGTACCTTCTCTGTACAAGCCCCTCTCTTGGACTTATGACAGTTTCAGACCTTGAGGAACTTAAGAATAAAATGGGGTAGATGAACAGGTAAGCAAGAAGGTTTTCCTCAAACAAGCCCCTGGTTTATGCCTTAGGACCCAGCTCAATTATTAGAGTAGGATCTTCTTTCCCTCTCAAACGTGTGGTGGATAAGCAATTACATGGTCGCCCCCTGCAGAGAGGAAGTGCTGAGAGCAGGACCAGAGCAAGTGCTTTCAGCTGGCAGGGCCAGCCTAGGATTGGGCTGGACACAGATGAGAGACCACTCTAGTAGGAGGAATGGCCCCAGCAAAAAAGGCAGAGTCAGGGGAGCACAGGGACGATCAGAATGCTGTTCGGAGAGACAGAGGCTGCTGTTAGTTAATTTTTTAAAAATTAATTTATTTGGCTACACCTGGTTTTAGTTGCAGCATGCAGGATCTAGTTTGATCCCTGATCTGGGATCAAACCTGGGTCCCCTGCTTTGGGAGCGCAGAATCTTAGCTAGTGGGCCAAGAGAAGTCCCTACTGTTAGTCAGTTGAGTACTGGTTTATGTGGGCATGTGAGCTGATGAAGCAGTGCTGGGGTTCAGGGAGACCTGATGAAGGTGAGGAAAGAGATGCATTCATCAGGTCCCTACTCAATCAGTTACCAGACACTTGGAAGATAGTCTAGGCATAGCAAGAGGTTGTCAGAGCAAATCCATCTTCCACAAAGGCCAAGGTATGTCAAGAAGGAGCCTCCAAGCTTTATTCTCTTAGCTAAAGCCCACCTTCTGACCCTCCTGCCCAACTTTCACAAGCTTTTCTCGGCATTCCCAACAGCCACAGAAACTAGCATCCTTACAAAATCCTTTTACAGAAGGAAAGGTAGAGCTGGATAAAGGCCATGCCTGTATCTGGATTAGATTAAGAAGAATGAACTATCAAAGCAAAAAAGGAAGAAAAAAAATGTAAAATACCATTTAAAAAAGATCCAGTGAGGATAAACCAGGACTTTCTCCAAATTCAGCTTCAACATATGTAAAAATTTTCACATAGGACTAATAAGGCCATTCACAGACATCAAACCTCATCTCCAACAACAGACAGAATTAATAAATGCTTGTACATAGAATGGAAAAGAATTCTGGGTTCAGTGCCCCTCATAGCATCCTGATTCACTTCGATCCACTATTTGTTCCCTAAAGAACTAACCCTCTAGTTCAGTCAGCATCTTACAGCCATTTGAGTCATGTTTCTGTGCCTGTTTAACTTGATAAAGCAAAACACCCCATAAAACCTGACATGCCTTGATGCCATTTTATGTAACACGTCCTCCTTTCTCCCTCATGCTAACGAAACTGCCTGCAGGAGAAATTAAACCAGCAACAGGCTTCTGATGGCCTATAACTGAGCTCAAAATAAGGCATGAGACATGGGCCTGCAGTGACCACTGTTTCACCCCCCATCCTCACAAATCCTGAATCAGTTTTAAAAAATATAATGAAATGGATTCACACTTTATTGATTGGTAAAAAAAAAAAAAAAATGACACAATAGAGATGGCCTGGATTCACTAGGAAGATGCATATACCAGGAGGCTCTGGGCTGGCCGCATATCCATAAAATCCTTCATGCCATGCTTGACACAGTTGAGAGCCCAATAAGTGAGGCCAATTAGTCCCTTTCAGTCAGCTGCACTCTGTCTGAACCACACACGTTTGCATTGACAAGGGGCCGCTGATAGCCCTCTCTGCTGCTTAGGTAGTCCTGTCTCTGGGCAAGCAGGGCCAAGGTGTCATATTCCTATTATATCCCCTTAATGTTTGGCAAGTTTAGTACCCAGAGGGCATTGGAAAAAATACTTTTTCATTAGGGCACAGCAGACTGGCACCCCCATGTCCACCTTTCCTCCGGTTCACTTCTGATCCCTGAAAGCCTGGCCCAAAGACCTTTTGTCCAGGAAGCTGGCCTGGCCTGGCTTCTCAAGCAAATCCTACTGGCCCTCCAGGCTCTTCTTCACCAAGGGATGGCAGAGCTGCCAGACAGAACCCTGGATAACCTTGAATAACCAGGGAGTTGTTCATTAGGGATGTTCTCCCTTGCAGCATGTTTATTTGGAAAAGAACAGAAGCCAACAAAATGACGACCTTTTGCTCAACAGCATAAAGTTGGAAAATAAAATTGAATTTGAGTATCTAATGGGGTTAGGAGCAGAATGAGATAGTCATGGGGAGAGAGCATCCCCTCATTGTGGAAAGGACAGAGCCATGTGTGAATGGAAATTCCACATAATAATCTGCACAAGATGACTTGATACCCCAGCTGTGCTTCTCTGGGCAGGTGAAAAGTGGCAGTGCCCTCAACACGGGCACGGCCTGTCAGAGTCTCTCTCAAACACACATGTGTACACACGCACACGTGCCCTCACATGCACAGATACCTGCCTCTTCTCAATAACTGTGCATTGGTTGTTTAACCAAAAAATGACTCTCCATGGCTTGTAGGACATATACATAGACACACAGGAATATGTTCTCCTAATCCTACTACACAGACCTCACAAGTATATACAGCTGCTGCTGCTAAGTCGCTTCAGTCGTGTCCGATTCTGTGCGACCCCAGAGACAGCAGCCCACCAGGCTCCCCGGTCCCTGGGATTCTCCAGGCAAGAACACTGGAGTGGGTTGCCATTTCCTTCTCCAATGCATGAAAGTGAAAAGTGAAAGGGAAGTCGCTCAGTCATGTCTGACTCCTAGCAACCCCATGGACTGCAGCCTACCAGGCTCCTCCATCCATGGGATTTTCCAGGCAAGAGTACTGGAGTGGGGTGCCATTGCCTTCTCCGAATATATACAGCACCCACCCTCAAATATATAACACCCAGGCACCTTCCTCACGAAAGCATGTAAACCCCAGGCACACGCCCCACATAAGGCTGTCCCGGACACAAGCACACGCTGTTCCACCCTTTGTACATTTATCGGAGATGAGCCCACATGCATCAGAAAGCTCACTGACATGCCTCCCAACACACAGCACACCCAGGCACACTCAGCATTCATTCGGTCCTCCTAGCAAGCTTCCCAGTGTGCCCGAGCTCACCCCAGAGCTCAGCCCCTGCACCCCTTTAAGGGCACTGATGTTTGTAGGGGTTTCTGACTTACCTGGACCACAACCACTTGGATGGAAACATGGTCTGGGAGTCGGATTGGTGCCCGGAAATACTGGGACAGAGCAACTAGCAGATGCAAGATGGCTACCAGGCTCTTGGCATGGACGGCTGAAATAAAAGATAATTTATAAATCAGAGAATCTTCTTTCAGGTTCTAGGCAGATATAAACAGATATTCAAAACAAAGCAGTACCACATGGGGCTAATGCAGTCTGTGTCCTGGTCTTGTGAGGCCGTTCATGGCCATCAAACCTCATCTTCAGCTACATGCAGAATTAAATGCTTGTACACAAAATGGAAAAGAGATCTGGGTTCAGTGACCCCTCACCCAGCATCCTGATTCACTCTGATCCACAATCAATGCCCCTTTTATCCCACCCCTAAGGGTCAGGGGACACCCTTATTGTAGGCCTCACCCTGGGGCCCCTCGGTTCTCAGCCAGATCCCGTGGATTCACTTCGTAGATGGTGTTACTCCTGGATTGCAGCGCAGTGCTTCTCCACTCTGACTGGGATCCTGACAACAGCTGGACCCTGAGTGCTGATCAGCGCGGCGCCACCGCCACCTTCTTCACTCTCTGCTGATGACCGTAAGCATGTCTGCTGTTTCCCCCTCCCTTCCCATCTGACGGGGAACTCTCTGGGTTATCACCCCTACTCTTGTTCCAAGGCTCTACACAAAGCAGGCCCTCAATCAGTGAACACGGAGTCAGGACACCGGGTGCCTTCCTTCGTCCAGGGCTTTAAGACCCCAGAGGAAGGCATGAGAGACACCCCAGGACTTTGCTGCCCTCTTGATGCCATGCATGCTGAGTGCAGGCACTGCCCTTTGGGTCATAGCTGGGAGGGGATGTTCAGCCCCAGCTGCCTTCTATAGCTGAGCTGTGTGCTGGATGGTAAGCTGTATATGCGAGAAAAGGCTGGGAAACTACTGAGGTGTAGCTTTCTGAGACGAGAGGGAAAAAAGGGTGTGATGTAACGGGCACACAGGGTCAAGCCAACTGGAGCCTGCGTTCTGACCTGACAAACTACCATTCCCTTACTGAGCTCACGGCCTTGGGTAAGCCATTCAAGGCCCCTGAGGCTCAACCTGCTCAACCTCGCACATGAGGACAACAATGCCTATGAAGAAATGCAGGTGGTAAGAACTTCCAGACATAACATAGGCAAAGCTCCTAGCACATAGCAATGCCTAGGAATGGTGGGTTTTATGTGTGTGTGTGTATGTGTGTGTGTGTGTAATAAAATTTTATTAAAGTATAAAGGAGATAGAGAAAGCTTCTGACATAGACATCAGAAGAGGGCAGAAAGACTACCTGCCTGCTAGTCTTTAGCTGGATGTTATATCGTTACTAAGTAAAGAGTAAAAGTAAAAAAATCGCTCAGTCATGTCCGACTCTTTGCGACCCCATGGACTGCAGCCTACCAGGCTCCTCCGTCCATGGGATTCTCCAGGCAAGGATACTGGAGTGGGTTGCCATTCCCTTCTCCAGGGAGATTTTTTTTATTATCACTTATGAGGAAGTGCCTGGCATCCAGGCAACTAAACCATGTCAACTTTCTCCCCTTTCTTTCATGAAAGGAGAAAGTCTCTGGATACTTTACCCACCTTCACAGGGAAAGCAAGTCCTGCTAGCCTATGGGTCTAATTACAGGGGCATTTAAGGAAGGAACAAGAAATGTCTATTTTGTGTAGTTAGTGGGTGTGAACTGGGCCCATTATTAGGGTGTCATTCTGTCTGCCCTGGGATCAATAAATCTGCTCGAACAGAAGCTTTGGGAAATCACCAAGAAAATGAAATGATTCAGACCATTCTTAGGAACTTATTAGAGTTTTCTGTTATCACTGCTGCTTCAAAGAAGGTTTTCCACTGACTCTGATGAACAGCAACTCAATACCACCACCAAACAGCAGATGAACTGCTCCTAACTCATGGCCTTCCAGAAGGAGTTTTCAGCTTGGGGCCTTTGGTTTTGTCAACTAAGAATCTCCCAACATTTATAGCCTTAAAAAAGGCACCTGGGGGCTTCCCTCGTGGTCCAGTGGTAAAGAATTCATCTGCCAATGCAGTGACATGGGTTCGATCCCTGATCGGGGAACAAAGATCCCATGTGCTATGAGGCAGCTGAGCCCATGCAGCAACTAGAGAGCCCGAGCACCACAAGGAACACCCAGTGTGACCCACTCACCCTTTCAAAAAAGGGCACCTTGCATGGGACTGACCTACTGACATGATGGACAAGGCAAAATCTGGGTTTGTTCTTCCAGTCAGAACTGACCACATCAGTCCTGTCATTGAGGCTCGTAAGGACATTTGCTACCACTTCCTTTTTTCATAATGCTGGAAAAGCTGTGGTCAGAAATCTTGTTCTCACACTCTGGTGATGCTGTCTGCTGCCTTGACTGTCTTGGTAAGCAAAGCAGAGCTGTGTTGCAGGCACCATACAGATGTCAGACTCTTTCAATGAGTGCTCTTTCTGCGTATACTTTCAAGAGAGAAAATTACATAGTTTCTCTCTTTTTCTCTCTCTCTCACATCACATACATGCTATGTAAAAAGGATGTTAAATAATAAATACTGGAGAGGGCACGGAGAAAGAGAATCCTCCTATCCTGTTGGTGGAAATGTAAATTGGTGTAGCTACCATGGAAAACAGTGCAGAAGTTCCTCAAAAAATAAGAGTTAGCATATGAACCAGCAATCCCATTCCTGGGCATATATCTGGACAAAATCATAATTCAAAAAGATACCTGCACCCTTACGTTCATAGCAACACTATTTACAATAGCCAAGACATGGAAACAACCTAAATGTCCATTGAAAGATGAATAGATAAAGAAGATGTGGTGTAATCAACAGAGGTATGGATAAAGAAGTGGTAATATATAAATGGAATATTACTCAGCCATTAAAAAGAATGAAACAATGCCATTTGCAACAACATGGATAGACCTAGAGAGTATCATACTGAGTGAAGTAAGTCAGGGAAGGAGAAATATCATATGACATCCTTTAAATGTGGAATCTAAAAAGAAATGATACAAATAAACTTACAAAACAGAATGAGACTCACAGACTTAGAAAATGAACTTATGGTTGCCAGAGGGAAGGGACAGTTAGGAAGTCTGGGAAGGTCATGGACACACTGCTATATTCAAAATGGACAACCAACAAGTACCTGTTGTATAGAACTTGTAACTCGACTCAGTGTTATGTGCCAGGCTGCATATGAGGAGGTCTGGGAGAATGGATACATGTCTATGTATGGCTGAGTCCCTTCGCTGTTCACCCGATAGTAAACATTGTTAATCGTCTATACCCCAATACAAAATTAAGTTTAAAGTTTGGGGGGAAAAAGATATGGCATATTTACAGAATAGAATACTACTCAGCCATTAAATGGAGAAGGAGATGGCACCCCACTCCAGTACTCTTGCCTGGAAAATCCCATGGATGGAGGAGCCTGGTGGGCTGCCATCTATGGGGTCACACAGAGTCGGACATGACTGAAGCGACCTAGCAGCAGCAGGAGCAGCAGCCATTAAAAAGAATGAAATAATGCCATTTGGATGGAGCTAGCAATGATCATACTAAGGGAAGTAAGCCTGATGGAGAAAGACAAAATATCACACGATATCACTTCTATGTGGAATTTAAAATATGACACAAATGAACTTATCTACAAAACAGATTCGCAGACACAGAGAACAGACGTCTGGCTGCCAAGGAGGAGGGTGGGTGAGGAAGGGATGGGCTGGGAGGTTAGGGTCAGCAGATGCAAGGTATTACACACAGTGGATAAACAAGGCCTTACTGCACAGCACAGGTAACTACATTCAGTATGCTGTGATAAAACATCATGGGTAATTATCATTAATGTATTATCATTTTTAAAAAATCTGGGAAACGCACACCCAAATGTAAGATGACAGTTTAGACAAGCAGTCTAACTTCAATTTTTAAAAAAAAAGCAAGCAGAGAAATCCTTTGTTCCAAAAGTCATCAGGCAAAACTGATGAAAAGGAGCACAACTGCTCTGGCCCCTTTATCCTAACTACAGGGCTGTTTCTCTTCTCCTCAGCGATGCCTGAGATTTTCCTTGCAAATCCCAAGGTTGGGACAAACATGATTTAATAGTCACTGCTTTAACAAATTATAGGACATCCACAAGATGAGATAGTTTGCATGCATTGAAAATCATTGACAAAGTAGATAGATGTAAATATTAAGAATATTAAAGAGAACTAGAAATAAGGTAAATATATACATTTATGGATGTATGCCTATAAATACATGTATATTTGTACATACACACATACATACATGTATATAAATACACACACATACACATATGTACACAAATACACACATACACACAGGTACTTGTTGCCAAGCCTTGGAAAGTGAAAAAAAAAAACAAAATGCTATAGCTGAAAGATTCTTTTTTCCTGCTTCAAATGTTTCTTTAGAATAAAGACATGTTATCATTTCAATTAAGAAAGCTTCTGACAACCTCTGTGTATCTGGGCACTCTCATCCCTTTATCTCTCAGCACATCTCCTGGGTGTCTTCTCCCTGATGCCGGGCAGAATGCAGGGCCACTGTGCGCCTGTGCTCAAGTCAGGGTGGAAACGTGCAGAACGACAGCAGGGCTGAGAAGCCAGGCCTCCACTGTATAAACTGGGCCCTGCAGACCCCACGAGGGTCGCTCCAGGGCTGGGAAACTGTTTCAAGGGTGCTGCTGAGTGAGAAATAGTTCTCCAAACATGAATTGTGGTGGAAACAGAAATTGGTGCAATTTGGGAGGAGGCAGTTTGACAGTATGTGTTAGGACCTTAAAATGTACATATCCTTTGGCTCTAAACTAACACTGCTGAGTTTTTATTCCTAAGAAGTAATTATGTCTATGAGCAGACAGAACTCCTCGGGCTGTACCGATATTAGTGAGAAAATGGAAAAAAAATCTTAAAATCTGCATGAGTTAAGTAAATTATGATATACCTAATCTATATATTAGATTTTAAAAAGTGACATAAAAAAGGATAACGATCTGTAAAGATAAACACTTTCTAAACATATATACAGGTTTATCTCATCTTCATAAAAATATACTTTATATGCAAAGTATATGCACACATTTTATTCATTTATTGATGTATTTAGTTCTTACAAACACACACACCCACACCCCCCAAAGGAACATCACAAGGCTGACAGTGCTTGGATCTGATGGACAGCTCTCGGGGGCAGTATGTGTGGGCTCAGTACACAGGCTCTGCAGCCAGACTCTTGGGGTCTCATTCCTGGCTCCACCACTCACCCACCGTGTGACCTTGAACAATGACACTTCTTTAGCAAATAGTACTGTTCTTAGTATTGCCAATCATTTTTCCAGGCTTTAGGGATACAACAGTAAAGGGACAAAAATCCTTGCCCTTGGGAAGCTTACATTTATTGTTTGTTAACCTCTCTATGCCTTAACTTTCCCATCTGTAAAATGGGGACTGTAGAATCTTTACCTCAGATGGTTGAATAATGATTGCAAGGCTCAAAATATGTAAAGTGTTTAGATAAGTACAAGGCATACAGCACAATAAATATATTAAATATGTTAGATGTTATTTAAGCATCTTTTAACTGTATTTTCTAAATTTTCAAAAATAAAAATTATTACTATGAATAAAAAAGAAAAGAAAAGGAAGAATCCCCTAAAACCCTGGATCAAGGACCTTGAAAACTCAGTGCTGTCCCTGCCATCTTGATCCTGAGTGGAAAGATGACACAATGTCCTCAGAAAGAGCCAGGGAAGATAACCGAGAGAGGAGGGGTTAGAGCCTGCCCTGGGAGTCATGCCCGCCACATTCCTTATCACAGAAACCACTGCAGCCTGAAGCCCCAAGGCATCACAGGGAGCTGGTCCCTGAGATAATTATTCCCTCTGACCTAGTAATTCCTCTCAGTTCTGGAAAGCTATCTGATGAGAATAATTCAAGAGAAGCAAAGAGTCACAACCTAACATTTAACTCGGCACTATCTGATATTAGCAATAAGCTGGAAAACATTCTAAAAAAGATCAATGTCAACATAGGGTTTAAGTTAACTATGGGATACCCAGCCCAGGAAACAGAGCAGCTATCAAAAATTATGACTACAAAGACCACATGCGAATATAGAAGATATGTATGATGTAATATTAAGAGAGGATAACAAAATGAGTTTGTACATGCCTTCATCAAGTAAAAATATGAAAAACTATGCATTGATGTGGATAGTAATGACAAAAAAATGAAAACAGCTAGATGAGAGTGGTAATAGATGTGATTATTTTACTTGTAGACATTTCCCTATAAGAAATGAAAGTGAATGCGAACCCAAAACAAATCATTCAAAGCCACTGAAGACAAGGGTTCTGATGTGGCTTTAAAAAATTCCAATCTTAAACCAGGCAAAATGGTTTGGGGATGGGGAAGATGAAATGAGGAATGTTTCAGATCAAGGAAATGTCTTCCAGAAAGGGTTCTAGAAAGGTGGGAATATTGTGCCCTATTTAAATGAGGCCAGTGTATGGATGACAAGGAGAGAGGCTGAGACAGCATCAAATACATTTGCGGACAGAGAGGTAGGTGGGCGGCTGGCCAGATGTTAAGGGTTGATTTGCTCACTTCAGCCTCCAATTCATCCTGGAGAAGGAAATGAAAACCCACTGGAGTCTTAGCCTCCAGTCCCCCTGAATGTGACCTTATTTGTAAAATCAATGCAGATGTGATTAGTTAAGATGAGGTCATGCTGGAGTAGGGGGAGTCCCTAATCCAACATGACAAGTGTCCTTATCAAAAGAGAAAATTTGGACACAGAGATATGCATAGAAGGAAGATGATGTGAAGAAATATAGCAAGAAATCAGCCCTTTGTGAGCTCAGGAGAGAGGCCTGTAACAGATCCTCCCCTTGCAGCTCTCAGAAAGAACCAAGATACCCACCCCTTGGTCTCAAACTTGTGGCCTCCAAAACTGGGAGCAAATAAATTTCTGTTGCCTAAAAACAAATGAAACAAAACAATTCCATCTTTCCTATTTTCCGAGTTGGATTCCATGATACACAAAAAGGAGTTTTGAAACAAGGTCCCACTACAGTAGCACAGGGAACTATAGTCAATATCCTGTGATAAATCATAGTGAAAAATAATTTTTAGAAGAATGGGTGTGTGTGTATATATATATATATATATGTATAACTGAATCACTTTGCTGTACAGCAGAGATTAACACAACACTGTAAACCAATTATGTTTCAATAAAAAAAAGGAAAAGAGAGCTCCAGAGGGTTTCCCCAGTATTTCATTCCTTCCCTGGTGGCTCAGATGGTAAAGAAATTGCCTGCAATGCAGGAGACCTGGGTTCGATCCCTGGGTTGAGACGATCTCCTGGAGAAGGGAATGGCAACTCCCCCTAGTATTCTGGCCTGGAGAATTCCATGGACAGAGAAGTCTGGTGGGCTACAGTCCATGGGGTCGCAAGAGTCGGAGGAGACTGAGCAACTAACAAATCAACTATACTTCAATTAAAAAAAAAAAGAGGTAAAAGGTGTTTTGTTTTGGAGAGGTATATAGAGATGGTCCATATTCAAAGGACTAGGAAATAGGATCAAACAAAACTGACCAGAGGTCACCATCGGAGGACTTTAATGCTTATTACTATTATGGATTTCCAGAATGCACATACATTACCCAAACTAGTGATCAGCTCCCTTTCTCTCCCCCGCTGAACATGATTAGCATTCCTGGGGCCTGGGGCAGCCTCTGGGGCTCAGAGCCACGGCCTGCCCCCTCCCGCCCTCAGGTGTCTGCTCTGCTCGGCAGAGGACGCCTTGTTCCCCGTGCTGTGTGCTGCTCCAGGCGGCTTATCATGCCTGTAAGCAAAGGTGCAATTATGCTGAAGGAGGTACTTGGCATCTTTTTCCAATGTCGGATATTAGGAACCTGCTGAAGAGATCGCCAGTGGCAGCTACTATGTCTCTGACTTGGAGAGGTCAGAGACCTTACTTTCTCAGGTCTAAAAGGTGGTTTTTTGGGGTGGGGTGAGGTGGGGAGGAGGCATCCATTTTAAGGAGTATACATCAGGACTTCCCTGGTTGTCCAGCAATTAAGAATCAGGCTGCAATGCAAGGGACGTGGGTTTCATCGTTGGTCTGGGAGGATTCCACATACTGTGGAGCAACTAAGTCCGTGTACCACGACTACTAAGGCTGCACTCTAGAGCCCACGCACCAGAACTACTGAAGCCCGGTGCCCAGAGCCTGTGCTCTGCAACAGGAGAGGCCACCGCAATGAGAAGCCCACACACCGCATGTAGAGACGGCTCGTGTGCAGCAACAAAGGCCCAGTGCAGCCAAAAAAAAATTTTAAGTTGTCTACATCAGATACAATAAGATATAATACTCAATCTCTTAATACTTAAAAGGCAAAACCTACAGTCTAAGTCATTTTATTCATCTAAATGTATATTTTTATTCTATCACAAAGAACAAAACAATGTTGGGCTCCCGATAGGAAAACATGTTGTTGCTACTGGATTCGCTCAAATCTATTGATCTCATGTTGACTGATATGGACTCAATTAGGTCCATATTAGACAGCCAGGCCCTTGAGGCAGCAAGAGAATGAACCATTTATACTCTCTGAGATCCTTGAGCTACACTTGCATGAAAACCTGAATTTTAAAATCTTATTCCAGTACCTATGCTCTCAACCATATCTTTGCTCCCTCTGGACAGTAAGGGGGTGAGAGGAAGAGGGTGGGCGTTGGAATAGAGCCAAGTCCCTGCTCCCCACTTCTCAGCTGCTCAAACTAGGGATCTCCGCTTTCCAGAGCTTTGACAAGCTGGAGACAGTTTTCTCAGAAGGTTGTGCTGGGACTCAGACGTAGCTCAACGAGCAGGAGTTTCCTTCCCAACAATCTACATGAGGTTCCTACAGAATGTCTTTTACAGAAAAAGCACACTAGATTTTGACATTTTGTGGTCTTCCTCAGATTCCTTTGGATGAGGGTGATGAGCTTGCATTCTAAGAAAAGGCAGATCTCGCTCAGAGATATATGGGTTTGCACTCACCCAGCTTATGATGCAACCTTCTGGGGAAACCCCACAGGTGTCCTGTACCAATCCCATTTCCCTTCACAAAACTCACTGTCTACATTCCACTTGATGCTCCGAGGAGGAAGTTTCAGGGTTTCGTTGATCTTCTCCAGGACAGTCTGCAGCTTTTGCTTCTGGGCGATCTCTGACTGGGTGACCTCAGCGACGTTCAGCTTCTCACTCTCGAGTTTCTCTGGGGCGACAAGGGAAAGAGAACAGCTATTACTTTTGCTACACACCACCCTAAGCCATGCACTCACACCTTCATTCACTCACTCACTCACCAAATACATACTGGCACCTAGTAAGACAGGGTTGCTGCTGCCCCTTCCTCAGCTGATGGTGGCACTGTGGTGCTGGTATGTATTGTGAAGACCTAGGGATTGTGTCTTGAAACCCCAAAATGATAAGGCCTTAGGACCATGAGTGAATGAGTGAAAGTCACTCAGTCATGTCTGACTCTTGTAACCCCATGGACTATATACAGTCCATGGAATTCTCCAGGCTAGAATACTGCAGTGGGTAGCCTTTCCCTTCTCCAGGGAATCCAGGACCACAGGTGGGCATTTAACCCAGTTTATCATATTTGAACTATTTCCCCTCATATCTGGGGTTTACCCTCTTTTTTTCATGTCTGCCTTCTTCTCCAAGGACATTCCTGTGCCCCGACTGGAAAGCCTTCCATGCTTCCCCTGGGCAGTGGTCAAGTCCTAATTCAAGGTGTTTGAACACTCTTGTAGTGTAGTACAATATGAATCATATTTATATCTCAAGAACCTTCTTTCCTTTTAAACCCACTTGGAAGATAACTAATTTGATGTGTCCTACTTAATCAACTCTAACGCACACGTCCTTTCACATTTTAACATCTCTGAAATCAGGCTGTCTTAAAACTGATGGGATCCTACAACTGCTGACAGCCAGATGGAAGCTATAAGAGTTACCACTGCTTCTATGTGGATGAACTTGGTCATAACTCTTCACAGTGTGGTCACGTCCATGTCTCAGTAAGCCTACAAGATGCTGTACAGCAGAAATTAACACAACATTGTAAATCAACTATACTTCAATAAATTTAAAGAAAGCCTACATGAGCAATTTCAAAAAGTAGAACATAAAAATTCCAAGTCATAAGAAAGCATCAGGTAATAGTTTAATTGAAGGTTTTTTTTTTTCTCTTTGAGTGGTACTTATCCTGGTATCTTTTAAAATCAATGGTTCAGGTACGCAATAACCCCTTAATACTTAAAGGCAAAAAAAAGTCTATTTTATTCATGTAAATTTATATTTCTATCTTAAGGAACAATTTTGGATTCCTTTCACACGCCAGTAAAGTAATGCTCAAAATTCTCCAAGCCAGGCTTCAGCAATACATGAACCGTGAACTTCCAGATGTTCAAGCTGGTTTTAGAAAAGGCAGAGGAACCAGAGATCAAATTGCCAACATCTGCTGGATCATCATAAAAGCAACAGAGTTCCAGAAAAACATCTATTTCTGCTTTATTGACTATGCCAAAGCCTTTGACTGTGTGGATCACAATAAACTGTGGAAAATTCTGAAAGAGATAGGAATACCAGACCACCTGACCTGCCTCTTGAGAAATCTGTATGCAGGTCAGGAAGCAACAGTTAGAAAGAACTGGACATGGAACAACAGACTGGTTCCAAATAGGAAAAGGAGTACGTCAAGGCTGTATATTGTCACCCTGCTTATTTAACTTATATGCAGAGTACATCATGAGAAACGCTGGACTGGAAGAAACACAAGCTGGAATCAAGATTGCTGGGAGAAATATGAATAACCTCAGATATGCAGATGACACCACCCTTATGGCAGAAAGTGAAGAGGAACTAACAAGCCTCTTGATGAAAGTGAAAGAGGAGAGTGAAAAAGTTGCCTTCAAACTCAACATTCAGAAAACGAAGATCATGGCATCTGGTCCCACCACTTCATAGGAAATAGATGGGGAAACAATGGAAACAGTGTCAGACTTTATTTTTGGGGCTCCAAAATCACTGCAGAGGGTGACTGCAGCCATGAAATTAAAAGACGCTTACTCCTTGGAAGGAAAGTTATGACCAACCTAGATAGCATATTGAAAAGCAGAGACATTACTTTGCCAACAAAGGTCCGTCTAGTCAAGGCTATGGTTTTTCCAGTGGTCATGTATGGATGTGAAAGTTGGACAGTGAAGAAAGCTGAGTGCCGAAGAATTGATGCTTTTGAACTGTGGTGTTGGAGAAGACTCTTGAGAGTCCCTTGGACTGCAAGGAGATCCAACCAGTCCGTTCTGAAGGAGATCAGCCCTGGGATTTCTTTGGAAGGAATGATGCTAAAGCTGAAGCTCCAGTACTTTGGCCACCTCATGCGAAGAGTTGACTCATTGGAAAAGACTGATGCTGGGAGGGATTGGGGGCAGGAGGAGAAGGGGACGACAGAGGATGAGATGGCTGGATGGCATCACCGACTCAATGGACGTGAGTCTGAGTGAACTCCGGAAGTTGGTGATGCACAGGGAGGCCTGGCGTGATGCGATTCTTGGGGTTGCAAACAGTCGGACACGACTGAGTGACTGAACTGAACTGAATGGGAAATATGTTGTCTGCTATTCAGTTCAGTTCAGTTCAGTCGCTCAGTCGTGTCTGACTCTTTGCAACCCCATGAATCACAGCACTCCAGGCCTCCCTGTCCATCACCAACTCCCGGAGGTCACTCAGACTCACGTCCATTGAGTCGGTGATGCCATCCAGCCATCTCATCCTCTGTCGTCCCCTTCTCCTCCTGCCCCCAATCCCTCCCAGCATCAGACTCTTTTCCAATGAGTCAACTCTTCGCATGAGGTGGCCAAAGTACTGGAGCTTCAGCTTTAGCATCATTCCTTCCAAAGAAATCCCAGGGCTGATCTCCTTCAGAACGGACTGGTTGGATCTCCTTGCAGTCCAAGGGACTCTCAAGAGTCTTCTCCAACACCACAGTTCAAAAGCATCAATTCTTTGGTGCTCGGCTTTCTTCACAGTCCAACTCTCACATTCATACATGACCACTGGAGAAACCATAGCCTTGACTAGACGGACCTTTGTTGGCAAAGTAATGTCTCTGCTTTTCAATATGCTATCTACGTTGCTGTTGGATTCACCTAATCCATTCTCCACAACTCACTGGAGGACTGACAGGACTTTCTGAAGCATGTTTAAAATGTCTTTTCTCCTCATTTTTTAGGCATGCCATACAAACTAATGAAACTTCACCATACATCAGTGGTCCCCATATAGCTTACATTATCTTACTTTTCAGTAGTTATAGCTTATCCAAGTCAAATGCCTCTTGAGTAATTCTTTGAAGACAAAATTGCCTAGTAGAAAATGGGTTATGGAAAAGCCTGAATGAATTTTTATCATTCCCCTGTAGATACACAGTCAGGTTATATTCCACTTTTTCCCCATTTGTAATAAAGTTGCAGTAAACATCCTGTGTGTGTGTGTATGTATATCTGTATTACCAACTGATTATTACTGGTAAAAATAGAAGTTATTGTCTTATAAATTTTCTTCTTAAATACAGTCATCTTATCAAATTCCTTTATTATTCTTTGAGTTTTCAGTATTCTCTAGGCACACAAATAACATAAAACATTACTGTCCCTATTTTGTAAGCTTATGTCACTTATTTCAATTTTATGACATTTTAAGATAGATTTCTTTGAGAGTCTCTTCTATTGTTTCTACCCTTCATATTATTTTAAAAATATTCAACCCTTAAAATTTAAGAGATCTAGTCAAATAGTCCTACAGTTAAATAACTTCATTCAGTGTTACTAAGAATTTATAGATCATTTCTTTTTAAAGTCTTTAGTTTTTTTTCCCCTTTATTCAGCTAATTTCAGCTAGTTCTATGAAAATTTCCATTACCGAATTCTTATTCTTCCAGGAAATTGTTTCTCTCATGTTATTATAGTTCTGAAAATTGTTCATCATTAGTTTAACTTGTTGTAAAGTAGTAGACATGATTTTGAAATAGGATGCTATTTAGAAAATTTTCTCAGGTAGGATTATATTGTAAATCTTTCAGTTGTTTTTGAAGTTAGCATCCAAATAGGCTTTTGCAGAGGTTATTTATAGAAACAATGAAACAGTATTCAAAAAGTTCTCAAATATCAAAACAGGGCAGAATAAACTCAAGTATTCTGAATGGTTGTCATTCAGAATTGTTAGAATTGTTAGATATTCTAACAAACACAGTCGCCACGTATATCATACTATATACATGTAACCACCCTTCAAAGAATTAGAATACATAAACTACTCCTTCCAATATGAACAATTCCTAAGTTATTATATTTTAGTTTCCAAAAACGTGGAGAGGGCTAGTTTAAAAAAGTTTTTTTTATTGTATCATGGTCAAAGAATTTGGTCTGTATAGCTTGTTGAGGCTTTATGGACATAGTCAAAATTTGTAAGTGTTCCATGCAGTTGAAAAGAATGAGAATACTCATTTGGAGGTGTTGCTGGTCATTTAGATTGTCTAGCTCTTCTCTAGTTTTATGAACTTTTTCTTAATGTGTTATTAAAAGAAATATGTTAATGGTAGATTTGTCAAGTTCTCGTAATTCTGACCGACATTTAAAATTTTTATATAGTAACATTTAATGCATAGAAGTGTTTTAGTTTTAAAATGTCCTTGAAAGTGAAAGTGCAGTCACTGAGTCGTGTCCGACTCTTAGCGACCCCATGGACTGTAGCCTACAATGCTCCTCTGTCCATGGGATTTTCCAGGCAAGAGTACTGGAGTGGGGTGCCATTTCCTTCTCCAGAGGATCTTCCCAACCCAGGGATCGAAACTGGGTCTCCCACATTGTAGGCAGATGCTTTACCATCTGATCCACCAGGGAAATTCAAAATGTCCTTATTTCCTAGTAATGTTAGTCTCATTAATAATGTAGAGACTCTCCACAGCAATGTTTTTCTCCTTAGTCTACTTCATATTAAAATAGTTACCCCAGCTTTCTTTTAATTAGTATTGTCTAGTAGATACGATTAGTTCCATTTTTTCTTTCAACCCTTCTGTATCCTCATATATTAAAGACTATGTCTAGTAAACAGCATATAGAAAGATTTTTTGTTATCTAGTGTGACAATCTTTTAAAAGCATAAAGCCAATTTACATTGATTGGGTTTACAAATATACTTGGATTCACTTGTATCAGCTTATTTTGAACTTCCTGTTACTCTATTTTTCTGATTCTTTATGTCCCACTTTCATCCTTGTCGTCTCTTAGATTAAGGCTTCTATTCCCTCTCATTTTCTCCTTATTAAAAGTAGGGAGGCTATATACTCTGTCTTATTATTTTAGTGGTTTCCTTAGAAGTTTTAGCATGTGTGTTTAACTTACAGTCTTGTGCTAATTAGTCTCTTTATCCACGTACTAAATAATACAAGGACCTCAGCACACTAACTAATCACCACTCCTGACTTAGGTGCTATAGTTGTCTGGGATTCTGATTCTACTATATCTTCATTTTTTGTTGCATTTCATATCTTTTCTGGGGGTTCATTTTCCTTCTTTGTGGAGAATACTCTAGAAATTCCTTTTAGTGAGGGTCTGTTGGTAGTAAACCCTCTCACTTCATGTTTGTTTAAAATGCCTTAATTTTCTTCCCATTTTTAAAAGTTTTTTCTTTTTTTTCTGGATATAAACTTGTAAGTTAACAATATTTTTCTGCACTTTGAAATTTTCATTCCAATAGCCTTGGGATTTTATTGTTCCTGATAAAAGACAGCTTTCAGTCTGTTGTTATAGGTAATCTCTTTTTTTCTCTTTGCTTTTGATCTTTTCTTTGCCTTCAGTGTCTTAGGTTTCATTATGAAGACTTCTGATTATTTGTCATGTTTGAGATACTCTAAGATTCCTGAATCTAGACTTCATATCTTCCATCAGTTCTGAAATTTTTAATTCACTGTGTCTTTAATTATTATCTATACACCATTCTCTTTGTTTTCTCCTGATAGAATTCCAATTAGCCATGTGTTGGATTTTCTTAATCTCTGTTTTTAATTCTCATTTTCCACTCCATTGTCTTTCTCACATTGCATTCTGGGTAATTTCTTCAGTGCCATATTCCAGCTCATCAATTCCTAATCAGCTGTGTCTAATCCACTGAAGTTTCTAATTACATTATTCCATTTTTTCCCATTTCTAGAAGTTCTATTTAGTTTTCTCTCATAGTTTGCTTGTCCAATTTTGATAGTTACTTGTGCTTTTATCATCCTTTCAATAGTGTTAAAACTTCTGACATATTAAATGTATTTTATATTCCATAACTGAGCAATTGCTCGTATCTCTAGCATTTGTGGGATGAAGCTGTACTTTATTGTTTTGGCTGATGCTGTCATACTGGCTTACTTTCATGTGTTTGGTGATTTCTGATCTTGAGCTCATTTACCTTGGAATTTTATCTCTGGGAATTTTTTGTAGCCTGGGTTTAAGGTTCATCCTTTTAAAGAGGCATATGTTTGCTCCTGCCTTGGGAAGCACTAAAAACTTGGAACAGGTTTTAACTACATTTTCAGCTTGGGCCATTTAAAACCACATAAGTACTGTGAATTCTAGTCCAAAATGTGTGTGAGTACAGACATTTGATGATAAGGAATTATCAGTGCAGACTTCTTTCTTGTGTCCTATTCACATCCAAGGCTGAGATAGACATTTATCCTTACTTACCCTCTCTGTGGGACAAGATTTTCTATTTCACCCACTGAAAGTGTTACACTTCAGAGACCCTGGTGTATACTCAGGAGCATCTGATCCAATTCCCCTTCCTTTCAGGCTTTCTCTCTTGACCCTGTGTGAGCCATTAAACCTCAGGCTAATTACTGTTTAGAAATTAACACTTATTTTACTGGATTTACACTTCCTTGTTGTTCTTGGCATCAGTAGGATTTCATTCCTTTCCAGTTAAGCCATACAATACAAAAAAATATGTGTTTTTTAAGGTTTATATTAAAGTATGCAGGCCAAGAAGATTTGCTTCAACATTTAGTGAGCCACAATGTTCAGCCTGCAAACCTATTTCCTTATCTTATTACATTAGCTTGCATATCCAAAACACTTATAATGGTGGTGATAGCTACCCTCTCTGACTTGTTCCCAATGTCGTGCCTTTGATATTTCACTATTTAATGTGTTCACTGTTAAGTTTTGTATAAATGGTCTTTATCATATTTAGGTAGTTTCCTTCTCTTCCTGTTACACTTGGGAGAGCTGTTGAAATGTATGACGTATTATTATTTGACATCTACTGAGAGATTTAGTTTTGCTATTGAAATTTATATGTGTACTTTAAAATTGAGAACATACAAACACCGACAAAATTCAGGCTGTGAAAATTAAGTCCCCTCTTCCCTCTGCTGTCCCAGATTCCCCAGTTCCACGCTATGGAGAGTTTTTGTGACTCACCAGAGATACTCTCTATGCACTCAAATATTAGATGCGTCTCAATGCACAGGCACACTGACACAGCACTTCGGCACCATGCTATTTTTTTTACTTAGTGAGACACTCTGGAGAGCTTCTCTACTGCTTATAAACAAAAGAATAAGAATAAAAAGACTTTCACCCAGCTTTTGAGTTTTTCAGAGACCAGAAAATGTCCCCTCCAATTTAAGAATAGCAGTATACATTATCTTCAATCATCTTAGAATCAATGACTATCATAGCAACAGCCAGGGCAGTGCTATCCAAAAGAAATTTCTTGATGGAAATGCTCATTTCTGCACTATTCAGTATGGTAGCCACTAGACATATTTGGCAAGGGAGCATTTGAAATGGAGTTGGTGTGACTAGGTAAATGAATTTTTAATTTCTTTTAATAACTACATGTGGTTAGTGGGTACTCTTTGAACAGCTCTACTGTAAAGCTGTACAGGTCATCTTCCTGGTTTTATAGAAAAGTGACCCGAGTTGCAGAGGAATGTTTTCGTGGCAGAACCAGGATTGGAACTCCGATCTATCTTGCTTTTCATTACTCTTTCAATTGTAGCATAGCTACTACTTCAGCCTAAGTACTTTTTTGGGTGTGGGGAAGAGATTCTCAAAACCAATATGACCAAACCCTTCAAGATGCTGTTCCTCCTGGGACTCATGGAATCAACCCTATTTAATACTCACCATTTAGAGTATAGCATGGTCGACTCAATGGACATGAATTTGAGCAAACTCTGGGAGACAGTGGAGGACAGGGGAGCCTGGTGTGCTGCAGTTCAAGGGGTTGCAAAAAGGTGGACATGACTTAGTGACTGAACAACAACAAGGTAGAGTCAGCCTACTCTACATTCAGCTGCTCATTCTACACATCACTAGGTTCTCTTAGGAGATGGGAATACCAGACCATACTACCTGCCTCCTGAGAAAACCGTATGAAGACCAAGAAGCAACAGTTAGAACTGGACATGGAGCAATGGACTGGTTCAAAGTTGAGAAAAGACTATGTCAAGGCTGTATGTTGTCATCCTGTTTATTTAACTTATATGCAGAGTGGTGGTGGTGGTTTAGTCACTAAGTCATGTCTGACTCTTGCAACCCCAAGGACTGTAGCCTTCCAGGCTCCTCTGTCCATGGGATTTTCCAGGCAAGAATACTGGAATGGGTTGCCATTTCCTTCTACAGGGGATCTTCTCAACCCAGGGATCAAACCTGCATCTCCTGCATTGCAGGCAGATTCTTTACCCACTGAGTACATCATGTGAAATGCTGGGCTGGGTGACTCATAAGCTGTAATCAAGATTGCTGGGAGAAATATCAACAACTTCAGATATGCAGATGATATACTTTAAAGGCAGAAAGTAAAGAGGAATTAGAAAGCCTCCTGATGAAGGTGAAAGAGGAGAGTGAAAAACTTGGCTTAAAACTCATTTAGAAAACTAAGATCATGGCATCTGGTCCCATCACTTCATGGCAAATAGATGGGGAAACAGTGGTAACAGTGACAGACTTTATTTTCTTGGGCTCCCCAAATCCCTGCAGATGGTGACTGCAGCCATGAAATTAAAAGATACTTGTTTCTTGGAAGAAAAGTTATGACCAACCTAGACAACATATTAAAAAGCAGAGACATTACTTTGCCAACAAAGGTCCACCTAGTCAAAGCTATGGTTTTTCCTGTAGTCATGTATGGATGTGAGAGTTGGACTGTGAAGAAAGCTGAGCACTGAAGAATTGATGCTTTTGAATTGTGGCACTGGAGAACACTCTTGAGAGTCCCTTGGACAGCAAGGAGATCCAACCAGTTGATCCTAAAGGAAATCAGTCCTGAATATTCATTGGAAGGACTGATGCTGAAGCTGAAACTCCAGTACTTTGGCCACCTGATTCGAAGAACTGCCTCATTTGAAAAGACCCTGATGTTGGGAAAGATTGAAGGTGGAAGGAGAAGGGGACGACAGAGGACGAGATGGTTGGATGGCATCATTGACTCAATGGACATGAGTTTGAGTAAACTCTGGGAGTTGGCGATGGACAGGGAGGCCTGGCATGCTGCAGTCCATGGGGTCGCAAAGAGTTGGATGCGACTGAGCGACTGAACTGAACTGAACTGATGAAGGTGGAAGAGGAGAGTGAAAAAGCTGGCTTAAAACTCAACATTCAGAAAACTAAGATCATGGCATCCCATCACTCCATGGCAAATAGATGGGGATACAGTGGAAACAGTGACAGATTTTATTTTCTTGGGCTCCAAAATCAATGTAGACAGTGACTGCAGCCACAAAATTAAAAGAAGCTTGCTCCTTGGAAGAAAAGATATGACAAACCTAGACAGCATATTAAAAAGCAGAGACCACTTTGCTGACAAAGGTCCATATGGTCAAAGCGATGGTTTTTCCAGTAGTCATGTATAGATCTGAGAGTTGGACCATAAAGAAGGCTGAGTGCTAAAGAATTGATGCTTCGAATTGTTGTGGGAGAAGATTGTCATACTTGTCAATCCTAAAGGAAATCAAGCCTGAATATTCATTGGAAGGACTGGAAAGACTTCAGCTAAAACTGAAGCTCTAATACTTTGGCCACCTGATGGGAAGAGCCAACTCATTGGAAAAGACCCTGATGCTAGAAAAGATTGAGGGTAAGAGAAGGGGGCAACAGAGGATGAGACGGTTGGATGACATCACTGATTCGGTGCACATGTGTTTGAGCAAACTCAGGGAGATAGTGAAGGACAGGGGAGTCTGGTGTGCTGCAGTTCACGGGGTTGCAAAGTATTAGACAGGACTTAGCGACTGAAAAACAACAGGTTCTCTTGAAGCTTTTCCTTACCTACTGCCACTCCTGTAGTTTGACACCATCATTATCTTGTAAAAAGATGCTTTGCTGGAGTTTCTTCTACTGCCTCTAAGCAATCCTCCTGTGGCTCCTATTTCTGATGGTGCCATTTTGCTCAGAAGCCACCAACAGTGACCACTGCCCACTGAATATAGTCTAAAATTCTTAGTGCAAAGGTCTTCTATGAGGCAGGCTCATGTTTCTTTGAACAAATTTCTCATTTTAGAATGGTTTATAGATTTATAGAAAAGCTGAAATGACAGTTCAGGTAGTTCCTACATCCTAAATCCAGGTTCGCCTGTCTTTAACCTAGTTTACACTACTATGGTACATTTGTCACAACGGATGAACTGACGCGGGTACATGACTATTAACTAAACTCCATATTTATTTGGGTTTCACTAGTTTTCCCTAACATCTTGTTCTGTTCACACCTCCTCATTACCTGCCTAGACTCCTGTCTTCTAGGATCATTTTTTTTTTTCCCCCCAGAGATACCTGTTTCTTCAAAACCTTGACAGTTTTGAGGGATCCTGTGTTTTTTTTTTTTTTTTTCTGTTTTTCTCATAGTTAGACTGGAGATTTGGGAGAGGAAGACCACAGAGGTGAAGTGCCCTTTCATTGCCTCCTATCAAGGGTTCATGCTATGGATGGGAGTTATCACTGGAGATGCAACCTTGATTTGGCCAAAGTAGTGTCTGCATGAGGTTCCTCCATACCCTGATCACTGGAAGCCAGTCACTAAATTCAGTCCATTTCAAGGGTGGGGAGTTAACTTCTACTTCCTTGAAGGAGTTATAAATTAATAACTTATTTGGAATTATTCTGTAAAGAAGATTTGTCTCTTCTCCTTCATTATTTATTCAGCTATTTACTGATATCAATATGAACTTAAGGATATTATTTTAGCCTTTGGGTTATAATCCAACATTATTGTCACTCATTTTCTTGCTCGAGTTTAGCCATTGGGAACTCTTTCGCATGGGCCCTAAACACTGGCAGCACGCTGCCACATATATATGTGCATATTTTTCCTTATGCCTCTTTCTGCACTGCAAGATGCTGCAGGCTCATTGGTATGCCCAGCTCCAGTCTCAGAGTCGCCAATACTCCAGAGGCCCTGGTTTCTCTTATTGGAGACCAGTGTCAGAAACCAAGGTCTGGGTGCTGGGTCCCGTCTTCTATGTTCGCCACATACCCCACCCAACCAATCCTGATGGTCACTGGATGTGCTCCTTTCTCTTTGACACTCTCTCTTCACTCACGCCGAAATCTACAGGGGCTTACCAGCAACATTTCTTACTAGAATGTTCTTCTCCTCCTTCATCTGGCTGAAATTCTGCCCTTCCAGAAGGCCTGATTCAAAACGTCCCCTCTTTCAGGATGCCTTTCTAAATCTTCAACTTGATAGCCCACAGCCCTTCATAGTGCCAGGCCATGAGTTTCTGAAGGCGGCGCTGTGATGCACTTGCCTCTAAAGCCCTACACTCAGCAGCAGCACATAGCAAATCAAATGGCTATTGCTTGATGAATGTTAATTCATCAAGGACACACACACAGACACCCAACACAAAACTAAAAACCCTCCTGGTCTCATGCTTCAAGAAGATATCCTGTTTCAGTCCTAAGCAATTGTGAAAACCAGAAGGGAGAGCCTTGTGGCTTGCATCTCTCAGAATAGGCTTTTTCTGTTCCCAGTTACACACACATGTTCATAGATAGGGATCAGGGGAATCAAACAAGCCATAGGGAAACTGGCAGAGCTGTCCCAAGTCAGAAAACCCCAATAAGAAACAGGTAGCAGCCCATAGTCAAGTGAAATGATGATCTGGGGTAAGCATTTCCCTTGAATCCTTCGCCTCCTGCCTCACTCAGTCACATCTACTGCCTCGGTGTTGGGAATGCAAATATAGCAAGGTGTCCATGGATGCACCTGCATACTGAGACGCTGGGAAAGCTATCCCACCTTTGGGCAGTTCTGAGACTCTGCCATTGGTGCATTGGGGTAAGAGTACACCCAGGGGAACTGAGGATGTTACATCTATCAGTTAACCTGAAGAGTCTTTGTGTGCGTGCTCAGTCGTGTCAGACTCTCTGGGACCCCGTGGACTGTAGGCCGCCAGGCTCCTATGTCCACAGAATTCTCCATGCAAGAAAACTAGAGTGGGTTGCCATTTCCTACTCCAGGGGATCTTCCTGACCCAGGAATCAAACCCACGTCTCTGGCGTCTCCTGCACTGGCCGGCGGGTTCCTTACCACTAGTGCTGCCTGTGCAGCCGAGAAGAGGTTAATCCTGGGATAAAAGATGAGGTGAATTTCTGCACAGGGTAGGGAGAAACTTCTTCATTTGGGGGTGGGGTGGGAAGTTTTTGTTCTGAGGTGTGGAAAGGGCTGGAGCCACTGCTGTGAGAGCACGGGGGTGGGTACCACGAAGAGCGGCCAGAGCGGCCAGCAGCTGCTTTTTCCCAGGTGGCTACAGCAACGGTACAGAGAAGTGGCCGGCGTCGGGAGGCGCAGTCTTACAGCAGAAGCTGCACCCTCTGGTCTCCCTAGATGATGCTGATACCTCTTTCCAGAGCTCCCTGCGTTCACCTGCCACTGCAGGCAGCTCTCAGCATGCTGATGGTTCCTGTCTCCAGCTCTGAAGCTCTCTCCTTCTCTACCAGGAGTACATTCCAGGGGTTCTTAATTCCCACACAGTCCTCATCCGCACAGTGATGGGAGCCTTAGGATAAATGCCCCTGCTCCCTTGCCTGATTTTGACGGGTGGTGTCACCTGGTTTCTCAGAGGGACCCCCCAGCACTGAGCCTTGGCTGCAAAGAGAGCTGTCATCCTTATCACTGCACACTTAGTGCTGTTTCTCTCTTCCTCTCTTACATTCTCCACTTCATTACTTGTATTTTCTAAGATTACCCCTCACATAAACTTCTTCCACCTACGTCCTTGTTTCAGCATCTCCTTTCAGGAAAACTTTGTCAGCTCTGTTGCCAGGACAAGAGGGAAGGTGCAGACGACAGAGGCAGAAATGGGCAGCTGGGTTAGGCAGCTTGGAAAGAAGGACTTGCAGAAGGCTGTGCCAGAAGAATTTCCCAGGTATGCCTAGGGACTCAGAAAGCAGACCAGACACTAATGCTGAGCAAGTGGCATCTGGCCACACAGAGGAGCACCGGGTATGCTGCTGCCCTCTCAGAGCTCATGATCAGAGAGCACCCAGCCAGATGGTCTACCTGTCACCGCAGGGATGATCACCTATTCAGAACTTCACAGCAATGATACACACACACAAATGCACACACACCTGTTGGTCCAGAGATCCCTGTCTGTCAGGGATGCTCACCTATTCAGAACTTCACCACAACAATCACACACACACACACACACACACACAACCCCTGTTGGTCCAGAGATCCCTGTCAGGGATGCTCACCTATTCAGAATTTCACCATAACAATAACAAACAACACACAACACACACATACACACACCTGTTGGTCCAGAGATCTCTGCCTTGGCATCTTGCTCATTTCTGAGTTGAGCCCTTGCTGCACGATATCATCAGCATGGATTCCCAGATTCCAGATCTGTATCCTGCTCCCAAGATGTGACTTGGCATATCTGGCCTCCTGGAGGCCCCTATGCCATTTTATTTTTTCTAAGTGCCAGTATTTCATAGTTGGTTTATTAATCCCAAACTCAGTTCCCTCCTGCTCTCCATGCCCAGCCCCAGTACAATTTTAAGCTAAATTTATGGAAATGATCATGCCTGATTCACTGTGGTACCACCAGGTAATAGTACCGTCCTTAAACATGGACGTTTATTTGAGCAACAAAGAGCAATTTCAAAACACTAAGGCATATACCCTGATATCGACTTCTAAACACCATTCTCAAATTCAAGAAACTGGGCCTCCTTGGAGAAGTAGTTGATTCTAGGGTCAGAGTAAAAGTGAAATATAAGATGAGCCTGGAGCATCTTATGATATTAGAAAGTAAGAAAACGCTCAGAAAAAAAAAAAAAAATAAGTAAAGGGCAGTATGTACAGGAGGTACTTGGAGCCAACCTGAAAGAGCTCCTGGTGCTCAAAGCTAGAAGTATATGAACAAACCAAGAATAATGACAATAATGATTATAATGTTTGCAATGATTATAAGAAATGGTATGGACCTAACAGAAGCAGAAGATATTAAGAAGACATAGCAAGAATACACAGAAGAACTGTACAAAAAAGATCTTCATGACCCAGATAATCACAATGGTGTGATCACTACCTAGAGCCAGACATCCTGGAATGTGAAGTCAAGTGGGCCTTAGAAAGCATCACTACAAACAAAGCTAGTGGAGGTGATGGCATTCCAGTTGAGCTATTTCAAATCCTCAAAGATGATGCTGTGAAAGTGCTGCACTCAATATGCCAGCAAATTTGGAAAACTCAGCAGTGGCCACAGCACTGGAAAAGGTCAGTTTTCATTCCAATCCCAAAGAAAGGCAATGCCAAAGAATGCTCAAACTACCGCACAATTGCACTCATCTCATACGCTAGTAAAGTAATGCTCAAAATTCTCCAACCCAGGCTTCAGCAATACATGAACTGTGAACTTCCTGATGTTCAAGCTGGTTTCAGAAAAGGCAGAGGAACCAGAGATCAAATTGTCAACATCTGCTGGATCAAGGAAAAAGCAAGAGAGTTCCAGAAAAACATCTATTTCTGCTTTATTGACTATGCCAAAGCCTTTGACTGTGTGGATCACAACAAACTGTGGAAAATTCTGAAAGAGATGGAAATACCAGACCACCTGACCTGCCTCTTGAGAAATCTGTATGCAGGTCAGGAAGCAACAGTTAGAACTGGACATGGAACAACAGACTGGTTCCAAATAGGAAAAGGAGTACGTCAAGGTTGTATATTGTCACCCTGCTTATTTAACTTATATGCAGAGTACATCATGAGAAACGCTGGGCTGGAAGAAACACAAGCTGGAATCAAGATTGCCAGGAGAAATATCAATAACCTCAGATATGCAGATGACACCACCCGTATGGCAGAAAGTGAAGAAGAACTAAAGAGCCTCTTGATGAAAGTGAAAGAGGAGAGTGAAAAGGCTGGCTTAAAGCTCAACATTCAGAACTAAGATCATGGCATCCAGTCCCATCATTTAATGGCAAATAGATGGGGAAACAGTGGAAAGAGTGAAAGACTTTATTTTTGGGGGCTCCAAAATCACTGCAGGTGGCGACTGCAGCCATGAAATTAAAAGGCGCTTATTCCTTGGAAGGAAAGTTATGACCAACCTAGACAACATATTAAAAAGCAGAGACATAACTTTGCCAACAAATGTCCATTTAGTCAAGGCTATGGTTTTTCCAGTGGCCATGTATGGATGTAAGAGTTGGACTGTAAAGAAAGCTGAGTGCAGAAGAATTGATGCTTTTGGACTGTGGTGTTGGAAAAGACTCTTGAGAGTCCCCTGGACTGTGAGGAGCTCCAACCAGTCCATTCTAAAGGAGATCAGTCCTGGGTGTTCTTTGGAAGGACTGATGTTGAAGTTGAAACTCCAATACTTTGGCCACATGATGCAAAGAGCTGACTCATTGGAAAGACACTGATGCTGGGAAAGATTGAGGGCAGGAGGAGAAGGGGACAACAGAGGATGAGATAGTTGGATGGCATCACTGACTCAATGGACATGAGTTTGGGTAGACTCCAGGAGCTACTGAGGGACAGGGAGGCCTGGCGTGCTGTGGTTTATGGGGTTGCAGAGTTGGACATGACTAAGCGACTGAACTGAACTGAACCGAATGATTATAAAGTAAGTATCCTTGTATCCATACTAATATAAATAAATACTGTATACACATGTAAGTCTTATCCTTACAGAAGACTTTGAATTAATAAATGTAGAAGGCATGGGAGAATAGGAAAATAGAAAACCTCCACTAGACCACCACAGCAATAACCAGCAGACATGCTCCACTGATTATAGTTAGTGGGACAAGTGTAAGAAAAAACAAGATATTTTCAAAGTCTTAAAGTATTTCCTTGCATATAAGTTAATAACAAAGAGAAAAGTAGTAAAACTTTATAGTGAAGAAAGCCTGGCCAACACCACTTTAACTGAGTGGTCAAGGTTAATGTCACAAGTGACCAGTCACGGTAACATCGTGTCTGCCCTGAAATGATGCGCTGAGGACACATCAGCTCTGTGCTACCCCTCCCCAAACACACAACTCTAATCATGAGAACACACCAGGCAGACCCAAATTGGGGTCCATTCTGCAAAATAACTAACCAGTCCTCCTCAAAAGTACCAAGGTCATGAAAGATAGGAGATGTGACAACTGAATGTAATGGGGGATTCTGGGTTTACCTCCTAGAACCAAGAAAAGACATGAATGTAAAAACTGGTGAAATCCAAATAAATTCTGCGATTCAGTTAAGCACTGTCCTGAGACTGATTTCTTAGTTTTGATGCTTACCGTCTGCTTGGTGAGATGTTGACATTAGAGGAAGCTGAGTAAAGGGAGACGGGAAACTTCTTGGCTGTCTCTGCAACTCTATTAAAATTATTTCAAAATAAAAAAGTTTTAAAGAAACACTGACAAATGGGCTATGGGTTTAAGTGGTAAAACAAATCGTGAAATATGAAGAAGATCTGGGAGAACTTCAGAATGCTCCCAAGGCAGGAAACAGCTTAACGTAAGAAAAGGAGTTTGGAGCCAGAGAAGTTAAGACAAATGATGAGGCTCTGAGCTAAGGCGGCAGCAGTGGGGTTGGAAAATATTGGTGACAGCCACCCCTGACCCAGGGCGCAGTGCGCCAGGCACTTTTATAAACGCTGCACGTGTTCTGCTGCTGCTGCTGCTGCTAAGTCGCTTCAGTCGTGTCCAACTCTGTGCGACCCCATAGATGGCAGCCCACCAGGCTCCCCCATCCCTGGGATTCTCCAGGCAAGAACACTGGAGTGGGTTGCCATTTCCTTCTCCAATGCATGAAAGTGAGAAGTGAAAGTGAAGGTGCTCAGTCGTGTCCGACTCTGTGCGACCCCATGGACTGCAGCCTACCAGGCTCCTCCGTCCATGGGATTTTCCAGGCAAGAGTACTGGAGTGGGATGCCATTGCACATGTTCTAGCTGATTGAGAAATGAGATGGGTTTGACACGTATATATGGGAATACAGTTGTTAGAACTGTGACCAACAGAATATGAAGGAAGAAGGAGCAATTCAGGATTACCCCCAGATTTCTAATCTGGGCTCGTAATAGCATTCCTCAAGAGAGAAAACAAAATGGGTTTGGGGAGGAGGAAGATAAGCAGAGTTGGGGGCAGGCGGGTTACAGGTGCCCATGTGAGATGCAGGTGGGCAGGCTGGAAAGGCAGGGAAGAGATAACCTTACTCACAGCTTCAAAGAGAGAGCTATTCCAGGATAGAGATCTGAGGCTGATGACCATGTAGTTGATGGGTGAAACTGTAGGAACAGACAAAATCTCCCAGGAAGAAGGTATGAAAGAAAAAGAGAAGGAGGCCAAGGATGGAAGCTGGAGGAAACCCAACCATTATGGAGAGAAGAACAGAGGAGGAGGACGGCTGAGAAGCGGGTGTCAGAGGTGGAAGAGAACGGCAGCGCGAGGCCACAGAGACCGTCAGGTGGGGAGGCAGGTGAGACGCCTGTAGGGTCACGTGTCGCCACGCAAGCGGGACTCTCAGGTGACACTGGCGACGTGGGAAGGAAGTGCGGATGGCACGGTGGTGGCACCCAGCCCGTGCCTCAGGAGGGCATGCTTAGTGGGGGGAAGCAGGGCCAGGGAGTGCCAACCATTATTTTGAGAAATGTGGTTGGGCACGAAGAAAGGAAAATAGCCAGAGGGGACCTCAAGGTCAGAGGGGTCACCCCAAACCCCCATCTCCAGACCGCCTCCTCCCAGGAGCTCCTGATGCACATTTTAAACTGCAAACGAGTTCTCTACAGTGGGCATGCTGTCTGTAGCTTCTGAATGTGTATGTCTAGCCTTAGACCCACACTTATGTTAACTAAAGAGGCATCAGCTCTGTTTTTAATCACCTTTTCAACGTGAAGTTTGAGATCTGAGGTAGTCTAACCTGACTGTACTTGATGCCTGACTCGGGGCAGCATGGACGATGCTGGGCTGTTTTGTAACCATTCCCAGAGGGGACACTGCTTCATGACCGTGTTCCATTACCCCACAGCCATGTCCCACCTCTGCTTGCGAAGGCCAGCATAGAACACTTCTGGACAGTGTCAGGTCCCAACTAGAAATTTGGTGGTGCAGTTAAAAGCAACAAATGCTAGGAGAGGTCATCAGTGAGGCTCAGGGTGTTTCCACATCTGCACGTGCCAAACACATTCCCCTCTGTGTTCAGTTGCATTTACAAGCCTTTAAATATTAATACTCATTAATATTGATGATTGAGTACCAAATGAGCTTAGCCTCCTAGAAATTACTAGATTTTATATTATTCATTTATTTGTTCAGTATACATTGATTAAGTGCTGGGCAATGTGTTATTACCGGAGAAGACTGGAAAAAGGAATATGACATGGCTCCTGCCCTTGAGAAGCCTACATACACTTATACGTGTTTGCTTAGTCGCTCAGTTGTGCCTGACTCTTTATGACCCCATGGACTGTAGCCCACCAGGTTCCTCTGTCCATGGGGATCTCCAGGCAAGAATACTGGAGTGGGTTGTCATGCCCTCCTCCAGGGGATCTTCCTATTCCAGGGATCGAACCCAGGTCTCCCACATTGCAGGTGGATTCTTTACCATCTAAGCCACCAGGGAAGCTCAAGAATACTGGAGTAGGTATCCTATCCTTTCTCCAGGGGATCTTCCTGACCCAGGAATCAAACCAGGGTCTCCTGCAATGCAGGTAGATTCTTTACCAGCTGAGCTACCAGGGAAGCCCATACATTTACATAAACAGCTACAAACAAAATGGAATGTCTTACAATAATAAAGGCATATATATTATGTATACATGTCTTCTGTATCTATAACATAAAAGCATGTATGTTATATATAGGTATGTGTACCTATATAACAAAGGCATGCATATTATGTACATGTGTGTCTATCTATATAATAAAAGCATGAATGCTTTATATACGTGTGTGTATCTATATCTGAGAGAACACAGAACACACGACTATTTCTTTCAAATGTGACTATGTGCTGAGGGGAGGCACGTTTGGTTGACTCTACAGATAGGAAGAATGAGCAATGATGGTTTACCTCAGTGGATAAAGGAGGAAGAAAGGCCCCAGAGGCAGAAGAAAAGAGGTGTGAATATGCCTGGTGTATGTCTTAATATGGTGTGGTGTTCACAAACTACCAGTGAAATGATAGAAGACACTGACTGGGCACTCACTGTGTGTTAGGTGAGCGTCTAAGCATTTTACATGGCATGAGCCACGCGTGTGAGTGACTGGAGGTGAGGCTGACAAGACAGATGCGATGCTCTGGATGCTGTGCTAACAGGTCTGGACTTTGTCCCACAGGTAGGGGAGAGCGAGTACTGACAAAATGAGACTTGCAATTAAAAAAGTTTCCTCCACCAGCAGCGCCATCTGGTCACAAAGCCTCCCTCTGCAAAGGGGAATGGGGTGGGGCAGGTGAGATGCGAGGCAAAGAGGTGAGCTCGGAAATTGTTTCAACAGTTCAGACAAGTGAAAAGGCAGGGAGGAGGGGATGCGGGAGAGAATTCTGAGCAAGAAATTGGGACATGGAGACCCCTTGCCCCACAGCCATGGAGGGGCAGGGAAGGGAGGAAGGGGTTTTATTCACTTGGAAGGAAAGAAACATCCTTAGGAAAGAGGATGCGCTCAGTGTGAGGCGCTAGTGGGAAGCTAAGAATGAGAGTCTAGAACTTAGGGCAGCGGTTAGGAGGACAGAAAGTGGGGGACAGAGAGGAGGAGTCCAAATCCAGTCACGATGAATCTGTCCTCTCCCTACTAATGTCACCCGGAAGTCTCCTTTCCCTCCCCAACAGCCTCACACGTTCACAGAACAGCTGCAAACTGCCGCAGGGATGCGTACGCTGCCGGAAGCGAGACACCCGGAGACACACAGGAGCCAAGTGTCACAGGGCCACACGCCTGCGTACTTGCACCAACCGGAGAGAGATACACAGAGGAGCACACACACATACCTGGCCATAGATTGCAGAGGTATGCATATATACATGCAAACACACACATATGTACAGGTGACAGAGGTATACAAACACACACACGCAACTCCACGCACATGTAAATACACCTACAGAGGCCACAGGTGCACAATTTTCTGGAGAGGGTGAAGCATGTTTTCAGTGCGCAGTGGAGTCTTGTCAACTGCCCTGCTGGTGATTCTCAGCTGCTAGGCGGAGCAACCCTGTCTGGTCACAAAGCCTCCCTTTGCAATGCATTCATGTAAAACATCCTGAGTACATCTCACTGGTCTGCTAGCCCAAGGCACCCATCCCTATTCCATTCGGTGAACTGTTGTGACTGGAGAACAGCTCTGAACTAGATTTAAAGACACCCACTGCGACATTCAACTCTCCTCTTACCAAAAAGTTTCTGCAGGACTTGGCCATCGTATAAATCTTCAGCCAGGTCTTTCACAATGATTCTTTCTCCAACCAAAACATCGTTAATCCAGTCAATTAATACCTGCAGAGTGAGAGAGAGAATAAGAGAAGAGTCATAGGGTGTTTCCTTACACACCAGTGTTCTCATCCTGGACAGTGAAAATTTAAATGAACTTCAGATTTTGAACGGAGCAGAATTATCCACACCCCTGAGTATGTGTGCCAGCAGCTGTGAGTGTGAGCCCAACAGTCCTGTTAAGCTGCAGGTATAGGCTCTGCTAGTGCCAGTGCCTCCAGTGTCTCTGCTAATACCTCTGGCCCTGCCTTCCCTTCCCCGAATGGCAAGGATCGTTCACGCAGTGCTCGGCTGTGTGGCTTTGCAGCCAGGAGAGGATGGGCTTTGGAGTCATGCAAACCGGGGTTGAAACCCTCACTTTACCTACTAAAATAATTTGTGCATCTCTGGGATCCATGGACTGGTATGTGTTTGTGTGTGTGTACCTCTGTCATCCATGAACACTGTGTGCATATCTCTGTGATTTATGAATCTACGGCAAGCTAGTTGTCTGCTCTGAACCTCTGACTCCCCACCTCTATAATGGAAGTTGAAGACACCTCCCACACTAGGTGGTAGAAAAGAATTACAGGGTCTCTCTGGTGGTCCAGTAGTTAGGACTCCACACTTCCGCTGCAGGGGGCACAGGTTTGATCCCTGGTCAGGGAACTAAGATCCTACATGCCATACCGAGTGGCCAAAAGTCAAAACCAATATCAGGGAAAAAAAAGAAAGGAATTACACACACCAAGGGCCAAATGTCCAATAAGGGCAGATTGTATTAATAAATAAAGCACTCTCCCATTATGACATCTGGCCAGGTGGTTACTGTCACCCCTATGTTCAGGAGGTAAAACCAAACACAGAAGTAATCATAGCCCCAGGTCCCAGAGCTAACTGTGGGCAGGGACAGGAATAATCAGACTCTTGTCCACCTCACTCTACAGCACATGGTGTCCTCCCTGCGCCAGGCCTCCTCTCAGTGGGGCTGCGCGGTGTCCTCTGTGGTCCGTGTCTTAGCCTCTGTGCATCAGGCATCCAGCAGAGGCGTTCCAGGTGACCAGTCACTCAGTTAATCCACACGGCATCCCAAGAGGCAGATAGCATCAGTTTTGCTTTTCAGGTGAGGAAACTGAAGCTTGCACAAGGCCACTGCCTTTTTAATTTCAACCTCTTGCTTTATTTATGAAGGTATCATTCATATATGATAAAATTAACCAATTCTAGGTATATAGTGTGATGACTTTTGGTCACTGTACACGGTTGGGTAACCATAACCGCAATCAAGATACAGAATAGTTCCCTCACCCTAAGAAGGTCCCTCTGGTCTCTGTGCTCAGTCACCTCTCCTGATCACAAGCTTCAGGCAAGCACTACAGTTCCGACTTTTTGACCACTTCACCTAAACGGAATATCACCCATTTTTTTGTGGGGGGGGGCATGCCATGTGGTATGTGGGATCTTAGTTCCCGACCAGGGATTGAACCCACACCCCTTTGCAGTGGAAGCGTGGCGTCTTAACCACTGGACTGCCAGCGAGGTCCCAGAGCATCACCTTTTGACGTCTTTGACTTCACATAAGCAGATTGTCTTTACAACACAGGTGGGAGCTGGGCTTGGTTTCCACCCTTGAGTGGAGGCTCGGGCTTTCAAAGCACAGTGTTCTACTGGCCTAAGGCAGGAGCTTCCGTGCTTCCTCCCTTCCTCCTTCCTCTCTCTTCCCCTCCCCCTTCCCTCCTTCTCTCCTTCATCCATCCAACCATCTACGCATCCAGCATTTATTAATATCTGCTATATATCACTCTGTGCTGGATCCTGAGGGTACAAAAAGACTGTCCCTGATGAAAAAAAAAGGACAATCTTTAACCGGGAGCAGCTCCCCACTTAGTGAAGGAGACCGAGACGTATATGAGTCGTAGGAACGTCATTTGATGACAACAGTACAGAAGCAAATGCGTGAACCACAGCGGCACAGAGGGGCTGAGTGACAGCCCCGGGGTTTAGAGAGGGCTTCCTGAAGGACATGACCTGGCTTTGAAGGGCAAGTAGAGTGCCTGGGCAGAGGGACTGCATGGCCAAAGCCCTGGCGGTGGGAGTGCGGGGCAGCTGTGTGCAGGTGCGCACCGGGAGCCGCCATGAACAGGTCTGCTGTCCCCGTGGTGCCCTTGCCAAGCAGGGATTATTTGAGGTTAAAGAGGCAGCTGGAGCATGGAGATGCCAAACACCACCCCCAGGACTGTGGGCTTCAACCTGCAGTTCATAGGAAGCTACACACAGGTTTTGAGCAGGAAAATGAACATTCAGCTTTGCATTTTGAGTGAATCACTCTGCACCCAGTGCCTTTTGGTCCTGTTTTAAGTGCAGCTTGGAGAAGCTGAAGAAGACAGACACAGGACAGGGAATCAGAAGGGGGAGGAAATAGAGATTTTTTGAGGGTGACCATTGGTCAGTCACTGTGCCAAGTACATTATGCACAGTATGTTATTTCATCTTAATCATTTCTGTTTGAATCTCATCTCCTCCACTCATGCCATGACTATAAATGAACAATCACCTGGCTTTTCTGAGACTCAGTGTCCTCATCTGTAAAAGAGATGGAGAGGATACTAAATCCAACTTCAGAGGGTACTTTTGCGGGTCCTTGGGAAATGCAGTGAAAGGGCTGTGTGAGTGAGAAAATCCTGGCAAATGTGAGTTTTTTGCACTAACTTCTCCAGTGCCTATGGTCCATACCATTCCTTGGGCACCTGTAACGTCCCACCTCTGTTAACCTGTAGATGTCCACCTTCTGGACTGCAAGCTGCCTGTGGCCAGGGACTGCTGTGGATTTCTGTTCTCTCTGCAGTGGCTCGAGTGGTGCCACCTACACAGGGTGACTGGTCTAGAGACACCTGTGGAGTTGGAGGCACCTGAATCCCCTTCTAATTTCCTCTTACCTTCATCAGTTCCTGAAGTTTGGGGTCGCTGCGTGAGTTGGGATCCACCATCGTTCGCACTTCATTCTCCTCTTTAAAAAGAAAAGGCAGTCAGCGAGGTGGTGGCTCTGAAGGCATCAGGCTAACCCAGAGAGAACAAGAGACCCCGTTACCCAGCATCGTGTCCTCAGGGTCCAGCTCGAAGGGGATGGGGCTGAGGGGCAGGTTGATGGCGTTCATGCCTTCCTCCTGAAGCTCGGACACTGAAAGAAGGAAGCGCAGCGTTATGCGGCAGCCCATAGCCGTGTTCCACACTGAGGCGGATTGAGAAACGAAAGCACCAGGGTTAGCGTACAGCTGTGACGCAGCCTGCATCCGATTCCTGCCTCTCCTTTAAAAGGAGCAAACCGTCCCCTTCATCTCACTCCTTCTGTCACCTCACTTGCTTTCCTAGAAAAATCGGGCATGGACATCTGCCTCCCTTCAGAGATGATCTTGGAATAAATGGAAGCAAAGTGAGCACTGACGTCTTTCCTAAGTCTCTGCCATGCCTCCCTCCTGTCCCTCCTTCAAGGGCTTGCCGTCCGGCTCAGAGTGCACGCTTGACAAGTCTTTGCTGACTGGATGCATGAGGTCCCCACGCTGAGGCTCCGTTTGAGCCACAGGCCTTTTCCATCCTCAGGTCAACCCTCCTCTGACTTCTCTCCTGAATTGGCTCCTGTGTATTTTTTTGGACATTTTTCTCTCTCCCCCTTCCTTCCCACCCACCTCTTGCACTGCTCGAGGATGCCTCATTCTGGCCTCTCCCTGGGCTCTGGATTTATCCCTTCAACCGTAGGGAGTCATGGGCCCTGGGGTCAGGCACCTCACTTCTCCAGGCCTGTTCCCTCAGCTGAACATCAAAAGCTGGACAGGTGACCATCAAGTTCTTTTATACTTTCCCAAATCTTAGAAGTCTACAATTCCACTGTCCTCAAGAAAAATAACAAGAGGTCAGTGACCACTAGACACTTCCAGCCCACCCCCTCCATCCATTGACCCCCACCCCCGACATGAAGCCTTAGTTAAAAATATATATATATAAATTCCTACCACAAAACCAGTTGTGTGATGGCCCTTTGCTGAGCACTGACCTCTCCTAAAAGCAGTGGCTCAAATCCCCTCAGTTCTACTCAATTCCAGTATGGGCAATTCCTTTGCACCAATTAAGCACAGAACAACCGTTTTCTCTGAAGGAGCTGGTCACCAAACAGTTCTTAAGGAGGTGATTCGGCAGCTGCAATCAACTCTGGTAAAAGCAATGTCCCATCTTTCCATTTTATTTTTTTGTATTGACTCTGGCCTCACCGATTGCCAGCATACACTTGCAAGTACTCTTAAGCACAGGCAGCTGCTTACAAAGAGTTCTTTCACATTAGCAGACTTCACTGATGGTTGCAGTTGGACAGGGAGCGAGATTGCCTAACAAAGGGAGTGAAACCCACTCTGCCCTAGAGAGACACAACTTGCATTATGAGGCTGGTATTCAGTCCTGTTGCTGTGGGCTCTTGACATTCAGATGGGATATCAGCCAGTCACCATCTTGAATCTCGAAATCCACAGACACCCACCATTCTATATAATTCCCCCCACAAAACATAATTGAAAAATATAAGTGACACTTTCAAGGTTTAAATGATTCTATAAATATGGGCTTGTGTTTGCTTTCCAGCAAAGTACAATTGCTTCTTTCGGCTTTATAATGTCTCCTAGCACTCCTCCTAGGACCAGCCATTTGCTTTTCCAGGCTGTTTCTCACAAAGAAGCAAGATTTCTACCACTTAACAAGCATCACTACACAGGCAATGGGAAGTGGAAATAAAGTTACGTTTCAGTGTGGGTGTGAGACAGGGTTAACTGGCCAGTGAAGAGACTAGCTCTTGCCCAGAACCTTCTCCATCTGTATATTCCACCCCATCCCACCCTGCCACCAGGTCTGTGCTGTCCGATACAGTAGCCATTAACCACATGCAGCTACTGAAGTTTAAATGAATTAATAACTCAGTTTCTTAGTTCCACCTGTCACATTTCAAGTGCTCGGTGGCCCCCGTGGGGCAGGTGGCAGCCCATTGGACAGTGCCGATGTAGATTTCCATTATCACAGAAGATTCTGTGATGGTGCTATCCTGACTGATGCCATAGGTCCAAATGCTGATGATATCCAAATTTAAATCTCCAGCCTGATGTATGCTGTATTATATATTTTTAAAGTTAATAAGATTGTATTATCTAAAACTGAATTCAAGGCAACAAAATCAGGGATAGGGTAAAAATGCAGCATCTTCCTAGATATTTTTCATGTACAAAAACAACCAAGCTCTGTCCTAATTTATTCTTTTGAGTGGTTTTATTTACCCAGCATCACTGGGTTGTGAAAACAAAAGTCAACTCATTATTAAAACAAGAACCAGAAACATACAAAAACAAACAAAATCTCTAGCCTCGGCCTGACCCTGAGCTCCAGACTCACTCAATATCTCCTCTTTTGTCTACTAATGGAGATCTCAAATTTATACACCCAAAACAGAACACGTGATCTTCAGTACCCTTACTTCCACTGTAACAACACCACATCAAGACTCGTCCACCTTCCTCCTCCTCCTCCTCAGTAAATGGCACTACCATTTGCATAAGAGTTCAAGCCAAAATCTGAGGAATCACCCTTCCCTTCTTTTCCTTACTGTTTGCAGCCAATACATTGGCAAGTTTTCTGGGTTCCACCTCCAAAACAGGACACTATTCCAACCACTTCTCACCAGCTCCATCATCACCATTCTGGTTCAGGCCACCGTTATCTTTCACCTAAATAACCAGAACCACCTTCTAACCTGCCCACTGCTTTCTGATGCATTTTCCCCATGCCAGTCTACTTCCTAGAGCACAATCAGAATGATCTATAAGGATTAAACACAATCATACGTTCTCCTGCTTTACGCCTTCCTGTGGCTTCCCCTCATGTGCATGCTTAGTAGGTCAGTCATGTCTGACTCTTATGTGACCCTGTGGACTGTAGCCCGCCAAGCTCCTCTGTCCATGGGATTTCTCAGGCAGGAATACTGGAGTGAGTTGCCATTTCTTTCTCCAGGGGATCTTCCTGACTCAGGGATTGAATCTGAATCTCCTGCATTGCAGGAGGATGCTTTACTACTGCCACCTGGGAATTCCCATTACACTCAGAATAAAACCCCAATTCCTTCCTAAGACCTACACGACCCTCTGAATAGTCCCCTGCCTCCGTCTTGTGTTGTATTTTCTCCTTAGCACTCATCACAATCTGAAATAACTATTATTTCTACATTTATTATCTATCCCCTCCTCAACAGAATGTAAGCTGTGGAAAGACTGGCACTTTTCCTCTTTTGTTTGATATTAGATCTCTGAAGAGGAGTCAGACTGCCTACATTCAAATACAGGCTCTACCACTTACTAGTACGTGACTTTGGACAAGTTCATCCATCTTACACCTCAGTTTCCTTATCTGCAAAATGGGGGTAATAATAATATTGCCTACCTCCTAGAGTTGTTGAGAAGATTAAATGAGTTAATACATGTAAAACATTTAGAAGAGTGTCTGGTACCTGGTTAAGAGCTATGTAATTATTTGCAATTATTACTTAAAATGATAAGCATTCAAGGACCATTTGTTGAATAAAATGAATAAACCTGTTAAGACTACCCTTCCACTGCACAGGTTATAAGTTGAAGCACAATTTACCAGAGCAGTGTACAGCATGCAAAGAAGACTTTCAGCCTGTCCTTAGGGGAGGAAAACCATACTTTGGCCTGATCCTGTGTGTGCGTGTGTGGGCACATTTCTAGGCCAGAATTTCCAGCTTACTTTTTGTAAAGAGAAAAAAGCTACCTCTGTCCCAAGACTGTTGTCGAGTAAGAGCCAATCTGTGAATATAGAGATATTTGTACCTCTAACGTGTGACTAGAAACACCATATTTGCAGCCAGGACTCCTAAAGGTGGGTCTGAACAGGACCTCTTTTTCTGTGTAGATCATTGTTAGAAATGTTTTTAGATGAAAAATCCCCAGTCAGAAACACTCCCCTCTGCCCTGCCTCTTTAATTCACTCACAGAGACAAAACAAACCCAAGAAGAAAGGCAGAGATATGTTTGCAATTGGAAATGTTTTTTTTCAGGAAATGATTTGGTACAGGAACATCATTCCCATCCCATTAACTGCTGACTTGGAGCCAACTGTTTGTAAAAGTGAATATGCAAACTGCCCGGCTCAGCCTTGGCCCCCCGCCCCATGGGGCCGCATTAGTGGCCATGTTCCCAAAACAGCCCACGTGCTTTGGAGGTTTCATTTCTATTAAACCAAAGCAGGACCCAGCAGAAGCCCCTCGCCACCCCTGCACTCTGAAAGAGAAAGAGCTGCAATTGAATTTTCTCGGCATAGAATATGAATATGATGTTTTCCCCCGAACCTCCTCAACCACCTAAAACTAGGTCTGAATGTGCAGCCTTTGGTGTCTCGCGGTGCCATTAGTCATAACTTAATAAACAGATTAAATGCCCGGCTGAAGGTCGGGCTTGGGAGAGCAGGGCGATTGCCTCAACTCCTGAAGCGCTCACCATGAGGGAGGGAGCCTGGCTTTTCTGGGAAACACAGCATGACTCTGGGTCCAGCTGTGCCGCAGAACAAGTACATGGATGGGCTTTGAAGTCTGAAAGACCTGGATTTGAATCCTACTTCTCTTTTTTATCAGCCATGGGACCTTATGTTGGTGACTTAAACACTTCAACACGAAATGTGATAGAAAACAATTTTGTTTAAAACAAAGGTGCAGCTGACACTATTAGTTTCTTCCCCAATATTGATTTTATTTTTTCTCTCTCTCTGCTGAAATAATACTCTCTCATTTTGTCCCAGTATACACTGCACAACCCCCTCACCCCCACCACCGCCATGCTTCTAGGTGAGATTTCGATTGAGTTAAGCTTATCATGATAATCTCAATTCCTTTAGTGGTGACTGGCTCAAGCATTGTCATGTAACACAATTCTGATCAAAGAGCTGTAACTGGAAATTTCTAGAACCTTCTATAAAAGTTGTCCTTCATTTTAAAAAGAGGCTCAAGGAAAGAGAAGTTATCTTTCTCCTTCTAACCATTACTGCATCAGGATGTTATGCCTTGATATGTAGTCATGAAGTTAGGTCTGCCCAAAGAAGCTAATACGTTAAGGTTGGCAGGGAAGAAAGAAAGGAGTTCTTGTTGATACTGCTAAGCCACCATCCCTAGAGCCACCCTAGCTTTTTGTGTCTTGTTATAAGTGATAAAGGAAGTTCCTTTTTTGTTTAAGTCAGCTGAGTTGGTGTCTTCTGGGGCTTGGAGCCTTAACTCCCTAATTGGTGCATGGGACACCAAGATTATAAAGTTGATGGATGAAGACAGTAGGTATACAAACAACAGTAATTTTCCCTTCCTTTTTTTTTTTTTTTTTCATGAGAAACAGAATAGCTGCAGATATCTCTTATACTCCAAAATATATATACAAGGGCCCGAAGAACACCAGATGGAAAACAAGTATGGTGAGAAGAATGCACAGAGGTTTCTAAGAGTACAAAAGGGTCCATTTGTGCAAAGCTAGTAATTTCATTCATGTGACCAATACACATTACTGGGCACCTCCTTTGAAGCAAACCCTGTGCCAGCACTGGGCATAGGCTTTGGGGATTTGACATGAGTCTGCCTCAGTCTATTCTGGTGGGAGAGGCAGGCACAGAAAAACACGATGGGCAGTATGCTGCACTCGGATGAGATACATGTAACCAGAGGGCTGTGGGAGCTCAGTGGTGGGGGCAACAAGGTTAACTGTAGATGGGGAAGACTGGGAAGGATTCTCAGAAAGGGGGACACGAGAGCCGGACTTTGAAAAATTTACATTTTCATCTAACACAGGTGCCTCACAAAAAGCACGCCTTATGTATAAACAGCAAAATGTAGACAAACCGGGCAGCTACTGAGACAGCAGTGATTATGCCTGAGCACTGGGAATGTAGGGCTCACACAGGAGAAACAGGGTGGAAGAACAGGGGTGAATAAGCAGGTAGGGTCCAGAGCATCGAGGGCTGTGAACCCATCTGTTCCCCAGAGTGCACTGGACCATGCTCCCCATGTCTGTAGAGGAAAAACCCAAACACCATACTGAGGGACAGCAAGAGGACATGCAGGTTGTTCCTTCTCCTCCAGTGCAAGTGAACCCCAGTGAGGTACTCAGGCTGCTCTAGCTCGTTCTCGGGACCCCAGTGATTACTTTCTGGCCGTCATGAAAGCTCACTCAAGTTCCTTTAATTTCTAAATGGCTCAATGGTCCCCCAGAAATTCCTGCAGCTAGAGACATCTACACTGTCTGGTTGGCAAATCCCAACAACTTTTCTCTATGTGGAAAATCAACCTGAAAGAACATCTACCAAAAAACACTTACTGGTGAGAAAATGGATGCTTATATCCTAAGACTGGAATCAAGACAAAGATATCTCCTCTATTCAAAATCATACTAAAAACTCTAGCTATTACAATAATGCAGAAAAAGGAAATAAAAGGTGCACAAGTTGGAAAGGAAGAAATACAACTTTCCCTTGTGGCTCAGAGGGTAAAGAATCCGCCTGCAATGTGGGAGATCTCGGTTCAATCCCTGCATTGGGAGGATCCCCTGGAGAAGTGAAAGGCTACCCATGCTAGTACTCTGGCCTGGAGAATTCAAAGGACTGTAATAGTCCATGGGGTTGCAAAGAGTCGGATACAACTTTCACTTTCACTTCTGTTCGTAGATAATATGATTGTGTAGAAACTCCCAAAGAATTGACCAATGATGAAACAAAACAACAACAACAAAAAACCCCATAGTCTTATGTGTTAGTTGCTCAGTCATGTCTGAATTTTTGTGACCAATGGACTGTTCATAGGAAGCCAGGCTCCCCTGTCCACGGAATTCTCCAGGCAAGAATACTGGAGTAGCTAGCCATTGCTTTCTCCAGGGGATCTTCCTATCCCAGGGACCGAACCCTGGTCTAGGAGAAGGCAATGGCACCCTACTCCAGTACTCTTGCCTGGAAAATCCCATGGACCGACAAGCCTGGTAGGCTGCAGTCCATGGGGTCGCAAAGAGTCAGCCACGACTGAGCGACTTTGCTTTCACTTTTCACTTTTATGCATTGGAGGAGGAAATGACAACCCACTCCAGTGTTCTTGCCTGGAGAATCCCAGGGACGGGGGAGCCTGGTGGGCTGCCGTCTATGGGGTTGCACAGAGTCGGATATGACTGAAGCGACTTGGCAGCAGCAGCTCCTGCACTGCAGGCAGATTCTTCACCCTGTGAGACACCAGGGAAGTCCATCTCTTAGAACTAATAAGCAGTTATGGCAAGGGGTCAGGATAGAAGGTTAATAGACAAAAATCAATTGTTTTCCTATGCACCAACAATAAATGATTAAAGTTAGAAATTAAAAACACAATATCATTTATGTGCTGTGCTTAGTCATTCAGTTGTGTCTGACTCTTTGCAACCCCATGGACTGCAGTCCACCAGGCTCCTCTGTCCATGGGGATTCTCCAGGCAAAAATACTGGAGTGGGTTACCATGCCTCCTCCCGGGGATCTGCCCAACCCAGGGACTGAACCCAGGTCTCTCACATTACAGGCGGATTCTTTACCATCTGAGTCACCAGGGAAGCCCAATAACATTTATAGTAGCACCCAAATATGCAATACTAAGATATAAATCTAGTGGCATGTACACAGGGATGGCATACAGAAAATTACAAAACTCTGATGAAAGTAATCAAAGATCTAGATAAATCGAGAGACAGTGTTCATGGATTATAAGACATAGTATTAAAGTGTCAGTTCTTTCCAAATTCACCTATCAGTTCAGTTCAGTTGCTCAGTCGTGTCCGACTCTTTGTGACCCCATGAATTGCAGCACGCCAGGCTTCCCTGTCCATCATCAACTCCCGGAGTTCACCCAAACTCATGTCCATCAAGTCAGTAATGCCATCCAGCCATCTCATCCTCTGTCATCCCTTTCTCATCCTGCCCCCAATCCCTCCTAGCACCAGAGTCTTTTCCAATGAGTCAACTCTTCGCATGAGGTGGCCAAAGTACTGGAGTTTCAGCTTCAGCATCAGTCCTTCCAATGAACACTCAGGACTGATTTCCTTTAGGATGGACTGGTTGGATCTCCTTGCAGTCCAAGGGACTCTCAAGAGTCTTCTCCAACACCACAGATCAAAAGCATCAATTCTTCGGTGCTCAGCTTTCTTCACAGTCCAACTCTCACTTCCATACATGACCACTGGAAAAACCATAGTCTTGACTAGACAGACCTTTGTTGGCAAAGTAATGTCTCTGCTTTTTAATATGCTATCTAGGTTGGTCTTAACTTTCCTTCCAAGGAGTAAGTGTCCTTTAATTTCATGGCTGCAATCACCATCTACAGTGATTCTGGAGTAATAAAATAAAGTCTGACACTGTTTCCACTATTTCCCCATCTATTTCCCATGAAGTGATGGGACCAGATGCCATGATCTTCGTTTTCTGAATGTTGAATTTTAAGCCAACTCTTTCACTCTCCTCTTTTACTTTCATCAAGAAGCTTTTCAGTTCCTTTTCACTTTCTGCCATAAGGGTGGTGTCATCTGCATATCTGAGGTTATTGATATTTCTCCCAGCAATCTTGATTCCAGCTTGTGCTTCTTCCAGCCCAGCATTTCTCATGATGTACTCTACATATAAGTTAAATAAGCAGGGTGACCATATACAGCCTTGACGTACTCCTTTTCCTATTTGGAACCAGTCTGTTGTTCCATATCCAGTTCTAACTGTTGCTTCCTGACCTGCATATAGGTTTCTCAAGAGGCAGGTCAGGTGGTCTGGTATTCCCATCTCTTTCAGAATTTTCCACAGTTTATTGTGATCCACACAGTCAAAGGCTTTGGCATAGTCAATAAAGCAGAAATAGATGTTTTTCTGGAACTCTCTTGCTTTTTCCATGATCCAGCGGATGTTGGCAATTTGATCTCTGGTTCCTCTGCCTTTTCTAAAACCAGCTTGAACATCTGGAAGTTCATGGTTCACATATTGCTGAAGCCTGGCTTGGAGAATTTTGAGCATTACTTTACTAGCATGTGAGATGAGTACAATTGTGCGATAGTTTGAGCATTCTTTGGCATTGCCTTTCTTTGGGATTAGAATGAAAACTGACCTTTTCCAGTGCTGTGGCCACTGCTGAGTTTTCCAAATTTGCTGGCATATTGAGTGCAGCACTTTCACAGCATCATCTTTCAGGATTTGAAATAGCTCCACTGGAATTCCATCACCTCCACTAGCTTTGTTCATAGTGATGCTTTCTAAGGCCCACTTGACTTCACATTCCAGGATGTCTGGCTCTAGATGAGTGATCATATCATTGTGATTATCTGGGTCATGAACATCTTTTTTGTACACCTATATATTCAATGTAATCCTAGTCAAGAGTCACAGCAAGCTATTTTATGTATATTGACAAACCAATCCTAAGGTTCACATAGGAAGGCAGACTCAAAGTAGACAACAAAATATTAAAGAAGGACAAAGCTGGACGATTGACACTACCAGACGTCAAGGTAAATGACAGTGGCAAAAGAGCAGGCACATAGGTCGATGCAACAGAATAGAGAACCCAGGAACGAACCCACACAAATACAGTCAGCTGCTCTTTGATAAATTAGGACAGGCAATTCAATGTAGAAAGGACAGTTATACCAACCAATGCTAGAACCATTGGATGAAAGTACTCCATTTGAGTACTCTTGCCTGGAAAATCCCATGGACAGAGGAGCGTTGTAGGCTACAGTCCATGGGGTCGCAAAGAGTCGGACATGACTGAGCAAATTCACTTTCACTTTCATCCAATGGTTCTAGTATTGGTTGGTATGACTATCCTTTCTACATTGAATTCATTGGATAGCCAACTGCAAAAATTAATCTAGACACAGACCATATACCCTTCATTTTAACAAGTTCTTATGCAGATTTTAACGAAGTCCAAGTTATCAATTTTTCTTTCATGGTTTGTCCTTTTGGTGTTGCATCTAAAAACTCATCACCAAACTCCTAAATCAAATAGATTTGTTAAATTTTCTTCTATAAATTTTATACATTATATTTTATACTTAAGTCTGTGATAATTTTTTTCTTTTTTCTTTAATTTTTTTATTCTTTATGCTAATCACTTTTAATCTTTTTTTAAAATTTTATTGTATTTTTAAACTTCACAATATTGTATTGGTTTCGTCAAATATCAAAATGAATCTGCCACAGGTATACATGTGTTCCCCATCCTGAACCCTCCTCCCTCCTCCCTCCCCATACCATCCCTCTGGGTCGTCCCAGTGCACCAGCCCCAGGCATCCAGTATCATGTATCAAACCTGGATTGGCGACTCGTTTCATACATGATAGTATACATGTTTCAATGCCATTCTCCCAAATCTTTCCACCCTCTCCCTCTCCCACAGAGTCCATAAGACTGTTCTATATTTTGAGTTTTGTGAGAAGGTCATTAAAAACAAGGAAGGTCTGAGAAAATATAACAGCCAAGAGAAACCTTAGAAGATGTGACAGCTGAGGGTGACACGGTATCCTGCAAGGGAACTTGGGACAGAAAAAGGACATTAGGTAAAAGCTGAAAAAAATCTGAATAACTTAATAATATTAATATGGGTTCATGAATTATAACAAATGCAGCATATTAATATAAAATGTTAATAAGAGGGGAAACTGAACATAGGCATAAATGAACTCTCTGTATTATCTTTTCATTTTCCCTATAAATTTAAAAGTATTATAAAAATAGTCTATTAAAAAAATCAACCCAAATTTTCTATTTTTCCAATGAAATACAGTGCTCACTGGGGGGAAATCCATAATTTTAAGAGATGCATATGTTTCTTTCCATCACCAAGGAGACAGTGGTAATTTATCCAAAATTAGCTGACCCCTATAGAAGCATTTGTACAGGAAGCAAAGCACAAAGACCATCTCAAAGTCCTATAGTGCAAGCTGTACTTATTCCCAAGTGAGAACTTGTTTCCACATAGAAACTGCATGGTTTTTAGGTTTGTTTCCAGGGCTGAGATGAGAAGACGGAGCTTCCTCATAACTTAAGGATGCCTGGCAAGGTCATTTCTACTTTCCCAAGAAGAGATCTGTCCCACCAGTACAACCATCACTGAAGGTGTCTTTACTGCTTTCTCTGGAACTGCTTTGGAAACTGAATCTATCCATTGTTCCTGATGGGGCTTTTATGACACGGCTGTTGTATTAGCTTTCCATTGCTGTGGTAACAATTACCACACACTTGGTGGCTTGAAACAACATAGATTTATTATCTTTATGGTTCTGTAGGTTATAAGTCCAACATGGGTCTCACTGGGATAAAACTGAGGCATTGGCAGGGTTTGCTCCTTTCTGGAGGCTCTAGGGGAGGATTCATTTTCCTGCCTTTTCTGGCTTCTGGAGGCCACCTGCATTCTTTGGCTTGTAGTCCCCTTTCTCCATCTTCAAAGTCGGCAATGGGGGATGGAGGTCAAATCCTTCTCACATTGCAGTACTCTGACCTCTTTTTTTACCTATCTCTTCTATTTTTAAGTACTCTATGATTACACTGGGCTGCCTGGAAAACCTAGGACAATCTCCTTATTTTAGAGTCGGCTGATGAGCAGCCATAATTGTACCTGCAGCCTTAACTTCCCTTTGCCAAGTAAGCTAATATATCCCTAGATTCATTAAAATCCATATCTGGGATATGGATATCTTTGGGGGGCATTCCTCTGGCTCCAACATTTTCTTGGGGGACAGGTTCTGTTCTCAAATCTCACCCCTGCCTACAACATGTGGGTTCATTCTTCTTCTGTGTGAAATTATCAAAAGGAAATGCAAAATCACCACCCCCTCCATCCTAGCCCTTAAACCAGAGTTTTATTACTTAAAAAAAAAAAACAACAAAAAACAAACTTATTTCAGCGGCCATAATATAAAGCATCAGGCAAACATGGGAACAGCTCAGAGTGGCCTCAGCAGACTGTCAGGGTCCCCCCACACTCTGCTCTACCTGACACAGCTGTTTAGTCACCAGGGTCTGACATATGGGCCTTGAAGCACAGCCAAAAAAGGAACTTAAAGGTTGGTTTTATGATGGGAGCCGACAGGGGAATCTATAGTGTCAAGTCTTAAAGTTTCCACCCATGTCTTTGTTTTAGTCAGTTTTATAGTCTCTGCAGAGTTGGAAGGCTGCCAGGCAGATGGCCCCTGGATATTAATTCATTGTTCAGCCAAACACGTGATTCAGCAGCCCTCAAATTGCAAGTACGCTCAGAGGGAGACGGATGCACCGTTGACTAGCTTTGGGCTGTCAAAACCATGTGAACTGAAACACCAGTGAGGTCTCAAGTAAGCCGTGGGAATTTCAAACACTGCTCAGGCACAGAGGGTCTATGATCAAAATCAAACACATCAGCGTTCTTCGTCTTTTGCCACACCATGCCCGCTGTCACTTTAGATCTAGCACCAGAACCGTTTTCTTGGTTTTAAAGGTCTGTTCCTACTTAAGTAGAAAGTGGTGCAGGTGTGTCTCTCCGGGAGTTTATAACGGGTGACACCAGGCTGTCATGCATGCGTGTGCATCTCTGTGCATCCATATACCCTAGCATTTGTATTAATAACAGCCTTGGGGAGACCACAGAAACTGACCTGGTATGTTAGCTAATTAGATGTGAAGTGTGGGCACAACTCAGGACAGCCAGGGTAGAACTGGCCCTGCTCATCTCTTTCATTTATAAGCATACATGGGCATCTCTGGTACCAGGGGCTGGGCCAGGAGCTGTGAATACAATGACAAACAAGTACTTTCCTTCTGGGGTTGGTAGATGCCCGTGACGGCGAGAGACCAGTACACCAGGCATGTGCTGCTACACACTGAGTAAGTGCTCAGAGAATGCTGTAGTTGAGCAGGGAGGGGAAAGATGTGCCCACAAACTGCACTGCAGTAACGCTATGGTCCTCTACGCAGTTCTGAGCCAAGTCCTGAGAGCAGAGCATTCTTCCAAAGTGGAGGGAACAACAGAGGAGTACATGGGAGATGCAGAGACCATGGGAAGACCAGCGGGGCTCTAGGCAACCAGGGTGGCCTCTGCAACTCACTGGCTTTGTATCTCTGCATCGCCGGAGTCAAATTTCTTTCTTTCTTTCTCTGTGGCTCTTTGGCCTTCGTGTCTATAGCATTCTTATTTATTAATTCAAAGTAAGCCAGTCATTTATTTTTGCAGTGGCTCAGTGCTGCTTAAAGTGCCACATCAAGTACCAGTTCATTGGAATTTCCGAGTGGTGGACTCCACTGAAGCAAGGGCTCTGGGTAGGGGGGTGGCCAGGGAGTGGCCACAGCATCGTTGTGTTTTGTTTGGATCAGTTCACTAGAGGGCTAAATCTGGATTTGTCTGGAGGTCAGCTGGTGGTTTATCCTGAAGGAGCACTGTTGGTGGAAACTCTCCCTTGAATGGATAATGGTGAAAAGAACACATACTTGCACTGCATTTCTTTTGTACCAGGGACACAGATGCGGCCCCTTTCTTTAATATATATATTTACTCATTTAATCTTCCTGACAATCTGATGAGTAGGAACTGATTATCCCCATTTTACAAATGAGGAAAATGGGGCCCAGAGAGGTTATGTAACTTGAGCAAAAAAGTGGAACCCAGATTGATCCCAGGTCATCTGGCTCCCGGAATTTGCTCAAGTTCACATCCATTGAGTCACTGATGCTATCTAGCCCTCTCATTCTCTGCCACCCTCCTCTCCTTTTGCCTTCAATCTTTCCTAGCGTCAGGGTCTTTTCCAATGAGTTGGCCCTTTGCATCAGGTGAGCAAAATATTGGAGCTTCAGCTTCAATATCAGTCCTTCCAATGAATGTTAAGGGTTGATTTCCTTTAAGATTGACTAGTTTGATCTCCTTACTGTCCAAGGGACTCTCAAGAGTCTTCTGCAGCACCACAGTGATTCAAAAGCATCGAATCGTCAGTGCTCAGTGCTCGGTCGTCTTTATGGTCCAACTACACTCACATCTGTACACTACTGGAAAAACCATAGCTTTGACTATGTGGACCTTTGTCAGTAAACTGATGTCTCTGCTTTTTAATATGCTGTCTAGGTTTCTTCTACTTTCCTGCCAAGAAGTAAATGTCTTCTAATTTCACAGCTACAGTCACTTGAGCAAACTCTGGGAGATGGTGGAGGACCGAGAAGCTGGCGTGCTACAGTCCAAAGGGCCGCAAAGAGTCGGACATGACTTAGCAACTGAACAACCACAGCTGGCTCCAGGGTTTACACCCTCAACACTACACTGTATGTTGTTCCCATTTTGTGTAACACTTTTTGTACACTGAGCCCTACAGGTGGTCTGGTCACTCTTTGTACGCTTAGCCTCTCTGAGGACAGAGGCGACACTTAAGCTGTATTTTTGTTTGTTTTAAATAACAAGTTGACTTATTTCTGGCTAGAAAAGAAAGAATGCTAATTTAAGAGAACCTGAAAAATATTAAAAAACTAAGAGGAAAACAACCCTACTGCTTAGAGGTAACATGTTATGTTTTCTTCTGCTTTTCTATGTTTTATATACACACTTACACATACTCCATACTGGGTACATACTGGGTAGTTCCATGGCCAGTTTTTATAGTATCAGATAATCTCACTGTACTTCCTTATGCCATCAAAAATATCCCTTTAACTGGCTTTCTCAACCTCTGTTGAAGGTATGCACACACACTGCTTAACCCTTCTGTAACTGTTGGACATTTAGGTGGTTCCCAGTCCTCGGGGAAGGCGGCTGGATCTGGAGAGTTGCGTCATTTGCCAGCTATGGAAGGGGGTGAGGTGGGGAGGGGAGGGGGTGCTCAGGCAGGAGGACCAGCAAGTGCAAAATGTGGGGCCTCTGGGGAACCAGATGACAGCCTGATGTGAGGTTCAGGCTACAGGCTCTTCGCTCTCTTTAGTGGATGAGGAAGCCAAAGTTCAGAAAGTGTAAGAGACTTCCTGAAAAGTTCTCTGGAAGATGATTCTACCAGTTAGCTGTCTCCTTTCCCCAGTGTATGAGTTTGAAGTCATATGAAAGGGGAAAGAAATCCCAGGAAAAGGGGTGAGGGGTGAGGAAAGAGATGCAGAGACATAGGAAGAGCCAGAGAAGGAGGCCCATGTTACTGAGCTGGTTACCTGTGGGCACCTGAACCGCAGCTTCTATGGGGCTAAGGAACCATACACAGTGTCTCCAGGAGACTTCCCTACTACTGAGGTAGCCCCCGGGTGCTACCTCTCTGTACTTCCAGGCCACACTGGGTACCAACTGAGGGGGCTTCAGAAGCCAGAGCCCTGGGACAGAAAAGTGGAGGTGCCTGATTAAGTGGGCAGCCTTCTGTGTACACCAAACCATCTACCAAGCCGGGCTGAAAAAGGAGGTGACCCGGGACTCTGTGTTCAGTGCAAAAGCATCTACTGTGCTCACCCAGGGATCTGGGGGCCAGGGTCTGCCACCCCTTCCCCTAGGAGACAAATTCTAGGAGACCTGATGGGAGCTAAAAGGGTATGTTTTTGGCAACATATCTGGGAGGGGAACATACTCTTGTTCTCCAAGGAAGAAGCAAACCAGAATGGATGGGCTGCAGAACCCTGTTCATCTTATTCTGACACTAAGCCCATGCCATTCAAAACAGACAACCCCTTAATCCCAACTGTGACATGCCCAGGCTGGAGACTCAGAGCTGAGCAGGAGATGGACCTGACCTGGCTCAGGTCTGCCCTGAGAGGAGGCTGGTACTGCTGCTGGGCAGGTTCTTGCATCAGAGCACAAGACCACGCTAAGGAAACTTCTAGGGGGCAGGGGAAGGGACATGCCTTGTGCTGAGCTCCTGAATAGGCCAGGCCTTATGCTGAAGACTTCTGCTCATTATTCACTCCCTCCATCCCTTCTGGAAGAGAGACTCCTCCTTCTTGGGATGGAGCAGAAGTTTTGGAACTAACTCATCATCACACGACTATAATCACAGTGCTGCGGGAAGTTTCTGACTTCTTCATCTAATGGAATGAGGCCTGGTAAAATGTGCTCATTGGCCTCCTCCCAGTCTTAAATGCTGATTGAGCACCTGCTATATGCCACACATATTCTAGAAAAGAATGAACCCTTGCCCTAGGAGCTCATATTCATATATACCTGGAGTCTCAGTGGTCTGAGGACCAACACAGGCATGGCTCTGGGCAATGAGGGAGACCAGGCTAGGCCTGCACCACCAGAAGGGACCAGGGAGGGCTTCATGGAGAAGGCAGTGCCAGACCCTTCCATGGCTGCATCTTTGTTCTTCTATCCATCTCACTTAGCACTGTTTGTAATTATCTATCTGTGCACCTATCTGAAGAACCCATCTCCTCCACTCTTTTGAGTGTGCCAAGAGGCCTGCCCACTGCTGTATGGCCATGAGATGTTAATACATATTTTCGGAATGAATGGGCAGTGTGGCCAGGCTGATCCTTGAACAGTGCCCCCTTCCGGCAGAAATAAACATAGTATAAACAAACAGCTCCACCTTCTAGGTCAGAGACAGATGGTAATCTTGGGTGGGTCTGGGCTTTAAAAAGAAAAAGAATTGGAGACAGCAAAGGAAGGAGCAGAGAAGGCCAACAGGTCTTGGCTCTTTAGGCGGAAGCATTTTTTACTTATTATCTAGGCGTCTTCAGCATTATGACAAAGTGTTGTCCCAGAGCAGACATCTGTGCCCATCACCCTGGAAGCAGTGACAAAATGCTGCCAGTCTCTGTGCCTCATAAGCGTTATTGCAGCTCCCTGGATTCCTTTTTTTTTTTTTTTACTAAACCAATAATCCACGTTGACAGCAAATCTGTACAGAGAACCTATTAAAAGAAATTGTAGCAAATCAGAGATGTTTTAACTGTCTGTCTGGTGTTCTGATTGCCTGCCCGGCACTTCCACTGTAACTTCCTTCTGTACAACCTGCCATTTGATTAAATTCCACGGATAATTACTGAGTCTTGACTACGTGCAAGGCAATGCGTTGGGAGCCTCTTGCCAGTTGCATCTTCCAGGCCCAGAACATAATTTAACTTATGGACAAAAATACACACGTACAATGGAAGCAGAGAGTGACAGAGGCCACAAGAAACTGTAAAAGCCATTTCAAGGAAGGTTAACATTTGATTCATGTGAGCAAGCATAGGATGACTGGTACCAAACACTCATCCATTTGTGTAAGTATGGATTTAACAGTGTTGCTGAGCAACTTTCCTGGGCCAGGTACTATACGGAGAACCTATTAAAAGAAATTGTAGTAAATCAGAGATGCTTTTACTGTGTTTGGTGTTCTGATTGCCCGCCCAACACTTCCACTGCAACTTCTTTCTGTACAACCTGCCATTTGATCCAGTTCCACAAATAATTGGAATTGGGGTCAAAGATATGAATGAGACCCATTCCCAGAGCATGGTCCCCTGGGAGAGCCAAAGCAGCATCACTTAACTCATCTGGAGGTGGAAGTCTGGGGGGAGCTCCTTAAAAGAGATGCTTCAGTTGCTTCTTAAAGGAGAAGTCGGAGTTCATCAGGTGAAGAGACAAGAGAACAGACCCATTTTCAGGAAGACTGCTGGAGTGCAAAGAGTCTGTGAGGTGTCAGAGAGTTAAACCAAGAGCCAGAACACACAAGGTGTGGATTTACTCCTGAAAGCAATGTAGGATAAGGAGAGCAGAGCTCTGCAGATTTGCAGAAAGCTCAGGAAGATTCCTTAGTGGATCCATCCATGCAGAAGTCCTCCTGGGATCTAGCACCATGATTAGGCGATCTGAGCTGGCCTGGGCTCTGAAGAAAGGATGAATCCCAGCTCTGCCTCTTATTTAATAACTTTTGTCCCCTCTGAAATGGAAATCATAATTCTTAGCTCACAAGACTGTAAATAAGCTTAGATGACAGAGCACACACGAAATGCTCAGCACAGTAGGAGGACATGCCCTAGTGAGCATTTGGTAACTGCTAGCCCACTTCTCCCCAGTGTGTCTAGGAATGTGGACAAGCCCTGGGAGAGAGTGGGACTGCTTAGAGATGATCTCATGAAACAGGCAAGACTTTGGCGAGACAACAGAGCTTAAGAATAAAGTTGGAGGAGACTTTTAAGAAGTGATGATCTATCCCTTTATCTTGGGTTGATAAGGACAGATAGGATTGTGAAAGAGACAGTAGAAAAAGGCCCATGAAATGCTTTATAATGCAGAAGGAAGTTTTGGGTCAAGTGGCATGGTGAAAGTACCCAGGAATGTTAAGAAGTAATATTTTGTGGGTGTTACAGAGACTGGGAGGTGGTCTGGAGGCAAGGTGAAGGCCAGATGGAGATGACAGAGGGGTGATGACCGTCACGGTTTTAACGAGTGGTGGAGTCGACTGTGGTTTGGCTGTATTTTCAGAGGTGGAAAAAGATGCTGTTCAACATGCATAGCATCTGGATTGTGGGCTCTAAACAATAATGCCATTTCCTATAAAAGGAATCAGGGCTTCTTGGACAAATGGCCAATTCTAGCTCTGAGGCAGAAAATATATAAGATGAGCCTGAAGCATCTTATTGCTAGAAATCAGTTAGGTATGAACTTGTACCAGATTAAGATCACATCCAAGAGGCTTTCACTGGCCAAAGACTGAAAAGTTTAAGTCTCAACATCGATAACTGCAAGGGGTCCAAATACATCAAACATAGTTAAATCCACGAGTCAATAATGATGCAGAAAAACAAAACTCAACACCTCTCTGTCACCTCTGGAAGATGCTAGGAAACCCCTTCTTTCTGAAAACTGGTGAATAAAGAGAAAATATCTGATGTTTATCCTCTCTCTTTAAATCAAACCATACTTGCATTGATCAAATGCTTAATGAGGCAACATTTATCCTTATAAGGCATTTCAGCTGATAAATGATGATAGAACAGATGAATGAGAACATGATGATCTGGAAACCCCTAATGAATGAAGGTTTCCAGGCAATGAGCACTAATGGATCCTGACAAACCGGTGACAACCAGACACCATGCCTCTCCTTCCTCCTGCCCCCAAGGGACACAGCACCATCGGTTCTAGGTCTGCCTCTCAATTCTCAGGAGACGCAGGGGACAGACAGACACGCTAACTGATGCTGTCAAGACACAGCCAGCGGAATCTAGACCATGGGAGCTCAGTGAGTTTCTTCAATGAATACATTTCAAGGAATAAATGAGATCTGGTATAATATCAATTAATTGCCAGGCATGGGTCTTATTTTGATCTTGATTTCAACAAACTAAAAATAAAAAATGATCAAAATTATGAGACTGAATAGCTAAACATGTTAAGAAATTACTAGACTTTTATCTACATGTAATATAATAATTGTGTTTCTCTTTTTTGAAAAAAACAAACAAAACAAAACAAAAAAACCCCTTATCTTTAAGAGCTATAACGGAAATAAAAATACTGAAATGGTATACTTGGGATTCACTGCAAAAGAATCTTCTGGTGGGGGCTGAGGGTCAGATGGGAGGTATATATGAAACAAGGTTGGCCGTGGATTAATCCTTGCAGAAGAGAGAGATGGGCTTGAGGGTGTGTCCCATGCTATTCTTTCTACTTTAGTATCTGTCAGAAGTTTTCTACAGCAAGAAGTTCTTGTTTCTGTGTGTGTGTGTGTGTGTGTGTGTGTGTTTCATGGTACTGAAGAACTAGATTCTGGGTGAAGAAAAGCAGAAGGAAACCACAGGCTTGTTTTATAAACTAAGGAGGCAGATCAGGTCAAGCAAGTAAGAATAAGGTCAATCTGGAAACAAAAAATGGAACTAATAGGGTAAGCATGATTAATATTCTTAATGGAGAACAACTTCATTCTAAAAATCCATAATAACAGTCTATCAAAGTCCCTAGGGAAATTTAATACAATATATTATGTGGCAATTAATATAAAGAAAACATATATATAAATATCTAGTAAATAAAGGGGAAAATCATCCTTTTCAATGGTCTCCACAATGTCTTAAATGAAACAACAAAATGCCTCTCACTCAGCATCAGCCTGGGTTCTTTTCTCTCCATCCCCCTCCTTCCCTCTGCATCTGCTCCAACCCCTGCCCCAATTTTGATACCCAGCTCTGCTCTGGAGCATCCCAGGGTCAGCTGTAACTTCAGGATCCCTCAAGTCTCCTTCTTTCCCCCGAGAGATGCTGGGACTTTCAACACAAGTGCTTTCCCAGAGGGGGCAAATGAGTGACTCTGGGGTCCATCGATTCATCATCCAGCTGTGAATCTGTCATAACAGCACTGTGGGCCCCCGGGAGGAGTCAGGTCCCCCCTGCACATCTTCAGGGGAGCCAAGGAGACTGTCAACACAGCCATCCCTCAGGCTCCCACGTTGACTAAACGTTGCTCACAGCTACCTTTTTTACTCCTTTTAGTTGTGGTCTTTTCAGAACCTGGATCCAAGAGCCGAAACTGATGTAATCTTTAACCTATCAAGGTCCATGGGGAGGAATTTCAGCCCAGGCATAAACCCAAACATGTTTAGGTTCAAGCCATGTTTAATCTGAGAGGAAACCGAGTGGAAAGTCTTGCCAAGGACTTGCATGCACATCAGTCAAACTCATTTCAGTCCTTGCCTTTATCTATTTATCCCAAACTATTTGGGAGAATTTCAAAGGTCCATTAGGCATCAGTAATTACGAGCTCTTGAAGTAAGATATTTGTCCAGTTGATATTACTGTCACTAATGAGAATTACAACACCCTCCCTGCTCCAGCTACTGAGCAGAGCTGGCTGTTAGGTCTCAGGAAAAGCATTTAGCAGGCTAATACCTCACAGAAGCCAAAAGCTTCTCACTACACTTTCAGAATGCATGCTTAGATTTACCTTTACAAGGGAGCAGAGGACAGCAAGCAGTAAAATTAGGTAGATCTTTTCTTTCAAAAGTCCTTCATTCTTTTATTTCCATGTTCATCTTCTTTTTCCCACCCCAACCTCTAAACACCTTACACACACCCCACACTCTCTCCCCCACCTACACACCCCATCCCTCCAGAGCTCTCTCTAACAACAGAGCTAGGCTAATGCAGGTCAGATTGACACAATAAACCTTCGGAGGCAAGAGGAGGGGCATCTGCCATCTCAGAAGCCCAAACACAAGAGATGCAACCAGGAGGTGGCCAGGGCACCCCCAGCAGAGAACCACCCCTACCATAGCACATCCAACTTTGCCCAGACTCTGACCCACCTTTAGGGCAAAGTGCCCCGCAGCCCATGGTCTAGGATTTCAGCCACAATCATGGTATCTTCTGCCCAGAGCTGAGGTCTCCCTGCGGTGGCCCTCACTCCTTTGCTTTCAGGCCCAGTTTCCAAGGTCCGGAGGTCTGTGGAGCTACAGCATCTTTTCAGCCATTTCCCGAGGAGAAGGCTGCCTGCTCAACCCACAACTCTCAGCTCAGTGCATCAGTTGAGAACAAGTGGCTGCCTATATAATTTAATATGATGCCACATGGGACTCACAGACCTGCTGCAAAGCAAACAGGATTCTAGCGCTTGCCTCTTGGCAACTAGAAATCTGGAGTGCCTGTTTTTTTCTGTTTAGGCTGGGTATACACCTCAGTCAGAGCTGGGTAGGGTGTTTTCAAGGGGTTGATGCTTAGACTACTGAGAAGTGAGTCTCATCTGGGGGGACCTGAAATTCCTTAGCCTGCCCACAGACTCAAGGTCATAAGCATTTCTTTAAGCACAGCAAAGTATGGGTATAGCTGGGAGACCTAAAGCTGCCCCAGACACAGCATGAGGGCTGTGCTGTGCTTTCAAGTCTTATCTCAGTTATGGGGAGCTCATCCTTTCAGGAAAGATAACCTAAACCCACAGTTAGGTAATATACATGGGAAGGTATCTACATAGACATTTCCAGGCATGAACCTATCATCTTAGACATGCATTAAGGCCAAGAGGAAAATGTTCTTGTATTTGAACATTTGCCACCATGGCCCATTGGGTTTGTTGGCTAGATGGCTTAAGGCAAAGGCTTGGCTAGGGGTGAGGGGTGGCCTGTGCACCTGTTTCACTCCCAGATTAAGCTGGGAGGTGATCCAGTACTGGCACTGGCCCAGTGGACTCCTCAGATGCTGGGACAAGTTCATTTGCACCTTAGTAGAGTACTGCAGAGACTCAGGACAGGTTCCCAAGATGCCAACTCATGAGGCATTGGTGGGGATGCCCACCATGCGATCAGTCCTCCAGGACCCTGTGTCCAAATCACTCTGCCCCAGGGGTGGGGAGAGACTTAACAAAGAGACAGAGATGGCTTCACTGAGAGTCAGTCCTGGGAAAAATCCCTAGGCTGGAAGGAGATGCCATGGCCAATTAAGCAGAGGACTTTTACTTCCTATTCTATCTGACCACAAAGATCAAAGTATGGATTGTGGTGGAGACAGTGCTGCAGAGGGGCCCGAGGATGCTCAAAGGCCAGGAGCATTGGACACCTGGAAATGCTACGGTGCATTTTCCAAGGCAACATGCTTTGTGCACCCAAATGAAGGGGCGAGGCGGTCAGGATCAAGTAACTGATCCAGACCCTCCCTCCCCTCTACCCATCTCTAGCAGGCTGACCAGGTGATGATCAAGTTTGCCGCTGTTGTTTAGGGGATGAGGAGGCAGGAGGCTATCTGGGGTAGTTTCCTCTAAGGTCCTACTGACCACCTAAAAACCCTGGAGGGAGAAAAATCCTGGGATGTAATTACTATGCTATCCATGATCATCTGTAAACAGCCAGCTCATAAACATCAGCTTTACAATTATCATTCAAGAAACACTATAATTCTTCAAATAGTGTACACCTAAAAGGCATAAAGCAATTCAACTAACATTTTTGATTAATTATCATGTGGCTCGCATTAAGTCAACCTTGCATGCCCTATCTCATTTAATCTATGGGATGCAGAATTTATGACAGTGAATTTGTGTCATACTTGCTGCCTAACGCATCAGAGTATGTAAAAGAGAAGTCCAGAAATAGCACTGCAGGACTGGACTAAAAGGTTTTGATTCACAGCAAAGGAAATTTAATCAAAGCATGTAATGTCAATTACTGTCATTCATAATCATATTAGACCTCCCCAGAAATAATACAGATATAAAAGTCTAGAGTTACCTGCATGTTTGATGTAAATAGGATAAAATTATCTAAGTTCTGAAAATGTCCAGATATCAGAAAGAAAAAGGAGTATCTCTACCTAGCATCATATGGCATCAAATTTCATTACGTAGGGACTTGATATCCAGCCACAAGAAAGACCATCCCTCGTCTGAGAGTGGGTTGTAAAAACGTCCAAAGGAGCCTGACAATCTTGGGTTTAACATGGTCATGATTTTTAGCTCCTATAAACAATAAGATGCTCCTGCTTGTTTTGACAAGGCCCAGGAGAGGCCAGCCAGTGAAAACTCTTAGCCCGTCCCCAACACTCTTTGGACTCTATATGGTGATAAGGACCAGACCCTTTCACGGGGCAGCTTTGAGGTCCAGTGGAGGGAAAGAATCGGAGGAAAGCTCCAGGGCAGAGAAAACATGGCACAGCTGCCAAGCCACAGCTAGGTCTCAGCAGGCCCATCTATGGGCATCCAGCACTCTGCCATTTCATTCTCTCGCCCCTTAATCACTTACGGAGCGCACACCACTGCCAGAACTCAAGCTGAATACAGAGGCCACTCCGGGAGCAGGACAGCAGTAAGAGCCTGGCAGTCTTAGGATTACAGCGCAGTGGGAGAGAGAGACACTAAGTTTAAAAACATACACATTCATAAAAACAGGGTAAGTTCCTACATTACCATATGTAAAACAGACAGCCAATGGGAATTTGCTGTACATCTCAGGGAACTCAAACAGGGGCTCTGTATCAACCTAGAGGGGTGGGATGGTGAGGGAGATGGGAGGGAGGTTTAAAGGGGAAAGGATATACGTATAACTATGGCTGATTCATGTTGAGGTTTGAAAGAAAACAACAAAATTCTGTAAAGCAATTATCTTTCAATTAAAAAATAAATTAATTAAAAAACAAAAACAAACAAAAAAGGCAAGTTCAACTGAGACCTAGGTTCTGCAAACCTTAAATGACTTCTGTTGCCAGAGGTTCTGGCAAAGATGAAACAAAATATACAAAGCCCTTGGCTTGATAAAAATTAATAAAAAGTCCACTGCTATTAGTACTACTATTCTTACTGTTAGTAAGGGTCTTCACCAGCTACTGGCTGTGTGACCTTAAGTAAGTTAATTTTCTCACGTTTCAGGTCCCCCATCTGTATAACGGGATAACAATCATTCCTAACAAAAAAAGATTAAATGAGCTAATATGTAGAAAGTGTTGGGAACAATGCCTGGCACATAGTAAAAGTTTGATAAATGTTAGTTGCTAGTGGTGATTATTATTTTGCCAGAATCTAAGACATCACGTCAGCTCATAACAGGCTGACAATCTAGACCAGGGTTTCTCAACAGAGCCACTATTGATGTTTTGGACTGGATCAGTCTTTGTTGTGGGGGGCTGTCCTGTGCAATGTAGGGCTTTTAGTAGTAGCCTGGCCTTCTCCCCACTAGTGCCAAGAGCATCCACCCCCACCGTCACGACAATCAAAAATGTCTCCAGACATTGCCTAATGTCCCCTGAGAGCAAAAATTGCCCCCATAAAAAAAACCACTGGTCTAGCTGGAAAGTACAACGCACCGAGAGGAAGGGAGACAATACAGAGTTGGAGTCTGTGGTCAAGAGGAGAAGAGAAACAGTAAGTCCATGAGGGAGCCCTTCAACAGAAAGTCAGGGAAGGCTGCTTCAAGAGGGGCCGCAATGGTGCTTCATGACCATCTTGAATCCAGATCCCTCTTGCTAAACAGAAAATTCACAGTGAGATTTCAGATTTAGAAATGAATTAAGCATCATGACTAAGCCCCAATTAAAGCAACCATAATACACTGAATATAATTTTCCATTACCTACAGTTAGTTCCTTCCTCTCACCAAAATCCTGCTAGAGCTTCTTGGCTAAATGTTACTCACACAGATTTAGATAAGCTGGGGAGAGAATAAAGAGAAAGGAGCAGGGAAAGGGAAACTTTGGGGGCATCCTTGGAAAACTCTGGAGCAATTTCCACTGACATCTGTGGAGACTAGCCCAAAGTTTAACCAAGTGGCAGCAAGTGAGTCCGCTTTCAAGAGGAATAGGGTTTGGTCCACACTGGCTCCCAGCTGCTGCATCCCATCCCATCCTCATGACTTGGACCAACTGACTCTCATCTGTGACTCAGTCCTGCCTCAGTTTCCAGGATTCCAACTTGATCTGAGATTGTCCTGGGCTCAAGAGCATGATCATCTGACCCCAAAACAGAGCTTCATTCTAGTACCAGACAGAGTTCATTATCCAGTCTGTTATCAAAGTTCTTATTGTTGACCTTTTGCCTTAGTCCCTGTTGATGAATCCTGGTCCAAGAACCCCTCCCCAGTGTCTGGGGCTAAATGTGTCCCAAGACTACCATTTGCTTTTCTGCACATCTGAGCATCACTCCCCCAAGTTCCTGCTGCTGTGCTCCGTCTACCCACTGGGACATCCCACTACTTCGTGTTGGACACTTCTTTGTTGCTGTTGGTTTTGGGGAATGGTGATCAGAGATTACTGTATCCCATGCTGGACAGACTGCATCTTCATGTTAGTATGTGGACCAGTACTGCGCTCAGAGACTGCAATCCTATCCCTGAGAAGAGTCACATCCATATCCCATCTCTTTCTGCCTTCTTCCTTCTGTTGTTTGTAGCTGGCCATGCCGCACTATGGCCAACAGAGATCATATTCCCGGTGTTTGGTTATCTCTGTTGTGTGGCAGGTGAATCAGACTGTCACTCTCTACATATGACTCAATTATCATACAGTGTATATATACTATAAACCAAATACCTCCTGTATGCAAGATAACCTATGGGAGAGAAGGGGAAGAGAACTAACGCTTATGGAAGGTTTATTTTGTATCATACATTCATTTATGTTCATTACAAGATTATTTAATTTTAACTCACAAGCACTCCAAGAGGTAGATACCATCATTAACAGTTTCGGTGTGAGGAGGAGAGGCAATGAGGCATCAGTTAGGTTAACACTGGTCCAGCTGACTTCAAAACTTATGCTCATTTCCTTGACAACCAGGAATAGTCCTTTTGATGGATAACTGGAGCTCTATGGGGTTTCTAGCCTTTCTTCCGCCTTTTATGAATTTTCATAGTATATATATGGCATCTACTTTCAGGGCTAGCAACTGAACTGAGAGCACTCACACAAACTTTCCTCAGCCTCCTCTCCTATGCTTTTTCTGCTATGAGAATTCAGGTTTCAAGTGCTTTCCTCAAGGTCACACAGAAAATGAAAGGTGGAATTTCCACAAACACTCTCAAGGGGTCTGCATACAAGAACTTATTACACGTTTATGGGAGTCACTGTCTCAGTGAGCAAGGTACCAGAGGGCCCTGGGTTTCCCAGAGGAAGTCTATGCACCCAAGCAGACTGGGATGCTACCTCCAGGGCTTGGGGTTCAGCTGCGTGCCCCAGTCCCTCTCTCCCTGCTGCCAGAGATCAAGGAGTCAGCTAGACACTGGCTACTGGTTCACAGGAGGAACACAGGGATTGGCATTTGTAAGTTTCACATTTGCACAATGAACTCCCCACCCTTATTTTTAACAGATTAGCATTTAAGGCTTTAAAAACACCACAGAAACATACACTAGAGATTGAATTGTCTTTTTCCTGCAGTGGAGGACAGTAACTAGACTGACCTTTACACGGATGGACCTGAAGCGACTTCACGGTTGAGTTTAAATGGCTATGTTCAAGGATTTGAGTACCACACACACGGAGCCTCCTCACCTACTAGAACCAGGTGCATTGGTACTCACAGATCACAATCAAGAGGGAGAGAAAAGAGACAGGGAACAGAGGGTTCCACAGGCGAGGAATACAGCATTAAATAGGAAGTGGCCACCCCTCCTGTGGGCTTCCTTGGTGGCTCAGTGGTAAAGAATCTGCCTGCCAATGCAGTCAAGAAGGTCTTGATCCCCTGGGTCATGAAGATCCCCAGGAGAAGGAAATGGCAACCCACTCTAGTATTCTTGTCTGGAGAATCCCATGGACAGTGGAGCCTGGCAAACTACAGTCCACGGGGTTGCAAAAGAGTTGGGCATGACTGAGTGACTGAACACCACCACCACCCCTTCTGTATGGAGATACATTTGAAGAAGTAACCAGCATCACCCTTGACACTCAATCTACAAACCAATAGGAGTCAGAGCCTTATTCTTACTTTACTCATTATTTTTATGGTGAACAGGCTACATTTAGAATATCTAAAATCAGCAATAATGAATAATGAGCCAGAAACCACAGAATACACTTTCACCTTAGAAAACTAATGAACAGCACAGTTTAGACTCTTATCTGATCCTTATAATTGGACAAAACTAGCTTTCACATCAGAGAAGGAGATGGCACCCCACTCCAATACTCTTGCCTGGAAAATCCCATGGATGGAGGAGCCTGGAAGGCTGCAGTCCATGGGGTCGCAAGGAGTCGGACACGACTGAGCGACTTCACTTGCACTTTTCACTTTCATGCATTGGAGAAGGAAATGGCAACCCACTCCAGTGTTCTTGCCTGGAGAATCCCAGGGACGGGGGAGCCTGGTGGGCTGCCGTCTCTGGGGTCGCACAGAGTCGGACACGACTGACGCGACTTAGCAGCAGCAGCAGCTTTCACATGACCACATCATTATTGCCAGAGTTTCATTGTACTTTTTCAAAACTTAACATTTTAAAATATACCTTCTCTCATAGGCAATGGCACCCTACTCCAGTACTCTTGCCTGGAAAATCCCATGGGCAGAGGAGCCTGGTAGGCTGCAGTCCATGCGGTCGCTTAGAGTCGGACATGACTGAGCAACTTCACTTTCACTTTTCACTTTCATGCACTGGAGAAGGAAATGGCAACCCACTCTAGTACTCTTGCCTGGAGAATCCCAGGGACGGGGAAGCCTGGTGGGCTGCTGTCTATGGAGTCACACAGAGTTGGACACGACTGAAGTGACTTAGCAGCATGTTTACAAAGTGAATATATTTGATATTTTAATAATATAATACTTATTCTAGACTATTATATTTCAGTCATCACACAGTTGTTGGTAAATTGGGTTGTCTCAGGTAAAAGTGTGTGTGTGTGTGTATGTGCATATGTACAGTTAACCCTTGAACAACACGGGGATTAGAGGTATCCATCCTCTCCTTAGTCAAAAATAGAATATAACTTTATAGTCAGTCCTCAGTACTTGAAGTTCTGCATCCAAGAATTCAACCAACTGCAGGTCATGTAATACTGCAATACATATCCTTTGAAAAAAATCTTTGTGAGTGAACCCATGCAGTTCAAACCTATGTTGTATCAAGAGTGTGCACATATAATATACAATATAGTATATATACTTTTTTCTAATAATACTTTTAATTTAATAATAATAGTTTTTCTAATAATTTTATTGGGCTATATTTCCAAAAATAGAATTGCTGAGTCAGTCAGGGATTGCTTTTGTGTCCTGATATATTTTACATATCTCCATACTGTCCTCTAGGAAGGGGAAAAGAAAAAGAAATATTAATGCCTTCTGCAATGTGCATGTTCTTACAAAGCCCTGTTCACATTATATTTTATAGCTTTTATTTATTTTTTATAATATACATAGGTGTGAAATGGTAACTCACAGTTGTTTTAACTTGAACATATTAAATTACCTCCCTGGGATTTGTTTACAGTGAATGTTTTTCTTGTGTGAATTATCTACTCATATCCTTTGACCATCTGTCCAATGAAGTCTTGATTGTACCCTTTAAAATTTATATAAAATTCTCCAAAGTGTCTGGATGGTGAATTTTAGCTGTTATGTTTATTGTAACTACTTCCCCAATCTGTTGCTTCTCCGTTTACCTTTTAGCTTTGCTGGTTTTCTTTGTACAGAAAAAAGAAAAAAGGTGATTTTTAAAAATGTAATTGAACCCATCAAACTTGTCATTGATAATTTCTTCAATTGCTTCAATAGTCAGAAAATTGTCTTTTCTCAACAACTGGGATAAGTATACCATTATAAAAAATTAGCTTTTTTAACCATCTGGCATTTGTTGTGGTATAGGGATACAGTGACCATATTTTCTGAATCAAAAATTGGAACATGTGATCTGACAAGTGCCAGTATTCTTATGGGCAAAATGGGACAGAATATTTGAAATTGAGACTGTCTTGGAAAATTGAGGACACATGGCCCCCGTATGTATGGAGCAAGCTGTTATTTTAAAGGTACAGTGCCAGACCCTCTTTTCTCAGCTCCTGTCGACTCCAAGCAACAGAGATTTTCAGTCTGAGGCTCACCTCACATGAATCCTGAGCCCCGCCTTTCTTGGAGAGAGAGGCTGTTGGTAGGGCCAGTTCCCTCAGAAGGGAGGATCGAGTATTAGTTATGTTGCAAAAGCGTACAGTTGGCCCCTCAAGATCCATTTTCCCCCACCCTCTCCTGCCCGAGAGTGGCTATGTTAGTGGGCAAGATTGCCTTCTGCCTCTGATTAAGCAGACCAATGCGAAGTAGCCCGGGAAGGCCAGGAGAGAGAGGAGCTTGGGTTATTTCCTGATTCTCTTGCTATGGAGTCACCATCACCAAAGGTCATAGGCTCTGGCTGTTGGGTGGCCCTCTGCGCGCCATTTTTTTTTTAATCTCTGGAATTCAGTAACCACTCAGGCCCAGGAGTGGTAAGAGCTTCCCATGGTTACTCACCCCAGGATGGAGCACACTTAGCTCACTTCTTTTACATAAACTGGAGTATGCAGGGACCTTAACTTAGACACCCAATGTCCAGGCTGCCTGGGTGCGTTAGTATATGCAACATCCAACTGCAGTTAGTTTTCCCCAGACTCCATCACAGTGCTCAGTTTCCATCTTGAAGCACAGCCCTCCCCGAGACCACAGCCTTCTTGACCACTCTATCAGCCCCTTACTTGCAGGACAGGATCCCTCAGCTCTACCCACTGACTATAGGACTGCTCTATCCTAGACAGGCCACCAGGCACTACAATCCAGCTGTTCATATGATCTTGAAATCCTGAACTTCCTGTCCTAGTTCTACCCCATCCCAGCTGCTTTCTCTTCCCCCAGCCCAGGGTTAGGGGCTCAGGAGGCCCAGGTCCACCTATGTGGCAACAGTCAGTGGCTTCTTCCTTCAACCAGACAGTCAGACTAAGACCTTTAAGACACACCGGGCCAGCGCCCTTACACCTAAAAACTGGATGAGTCATTGCAAGCACACAGTGATAATCATCTGAGCTGCCTGTTCCTGGTCCCCCACATGTTTTTTAGTGGGGGTCCCCCTCTTCTTTGCCCTTGAACGTTGCCTCATGGTGTTGCCTGGAGGACCTTGCAATGCCTCCTTTGTCTACTGACCTATGTCTCACCCACAGCTGTTCCCAATGACAATGTGGATTCCACTTCTGCCAAGTCTATACCATTTGGGGGCAACACTGACATGCCCCCACTCTGTGGAGAAACCACGAGCAGACAGAAGTCAGGGCAGAAAATTCAAAACACACAGTGCTGGAAGTGACTATCTCTAGGTTCAGCTCAACAAGCCCCCACTGAGCCAGGCTCAGGATCTACAAACCAAGCTGAAAAGGACGAGGCAAACAGGAATGAGATCTCAAGACAGGAAATGTGCGGCACAGACAACAAGCAAGTGGTGATCCACATATATGAGAAGATCTAGGAAGGCTCTGGAGGAGAAGCTGGGCTCAAGCTAGGACTTAAAGGTAGAGGAAAGGAAGAAAGTACGGAAGCAAGGTTTAGGGACAGAAATCAGCATCTTAGGGATAGAAATCAGCAGCAGCGGTCACTGTATGAAATCACTATTGGCTGAGAGCATGGAGAGGGAAGTCAAAAATTATGCCACACCTGCTTCCATTCCATCCAAGTATCTACGTGCACCCATCTGATACTCACTATGCTGCATCGCTGATTCCCCTGGGTCTGGAACGGGGTTGAAAAAGAGCAGGCATCATAAACTCTTGTTGAATAAAAAAATCAATCAATATACTTGACTCGGTTATTGCCAAAAGCCCAGAGTTCAGCTTTCTATCTTTGAATCCTACATCTGCAGGGGGAAGGAGTTACCCAAGAGAAAAAAGTTTGTGACAGATGCTTTTAAAAACTTAAGTCAACAAGAAACATGAAACACCTGGATAGCTCCCCACTGGCTATGGAAACAACCTCTATTTCATTTAGGGGCCATGGAAGCCCTCTGCCTTCTACCCTCATGAAGCTTCAGGTTCTTATCCCCTCGGGTCCTTAGACTCACGCTTGGCATCTGGTTCCTCAGGGAGTCTGGTGGGTAGCTTGCAAGAGCTCTGCTCTTGGGCTGAATTCCTGGAGCTCGACCTGGATTTCTGTCTAGGGCCTGAGGCTTCTATGCTGCACAGTGGCTGCCCCCTTTTCCCTTTTAAAAGCAGCTTCAAGCTTCCAGTGTTAGATTTATTGGCCTTGAAAACACAAAGCCTCTCCTTGCATTTCCCATTCCTGTCTTGGGCTCCATGGAATGGGAACCTAGGGACCAGGTTGGATGGGACTAGGTGGGAACTTCAATGTCTTCCTATTAATAATGCTCATATAATAGAATCACTTACATTTGCTTAATGGTTTACAAAGCTTACACATACATCTTCTTTAATTCTGAAACAATCCTGCTAACTAGGCATCATGATCTCTAATTGACACCGAGGCTCAAAATTGCCAGGTCCCCCAGCAGCGGCACCAGGTACTACCCAAGATCTAGGATTCCTTATCTTCATTCATAGCTGCTGCCTCCTTAGCTCCTGATTCACTCCAAAGAGTAGGATCCAGCAGAGCTGATGACCTCCTGTCCCCATGCTGCTGAGTCGGTCTGTGCATTAAAGAAGGGTCGGACTAGGCTCCGAGGGGTGATGATCCTTCTATCGCTCATCTCACAATCCTGCAAACTGCCACCAACGTGCCACAAAGTATGCTTTCTTTCTCAAATCCCCAGTTTACTAGGTTTTGATGCTCAGCTCTGACTATTCATTTTTTGAAGCTAGGCAGTGAAGTGGACAGCAATTCCGTATCTCCGATTTCCTGCAGCGTCTGGAAAGTTGTGTTATGTCGGGTAAATGAAGAGCTAAAAGCAGCAGGAGGAAAAATCATAAAAAATGTAGCTGTTTTGTTTTAGTCTGCCTCTCTCCGCAGATTTGGTTGGTGATCTCTCTCTGAGTCACGAAAGGCTTTAAAATTTGCCCTGATTTACATCTGCAGGAAACAGAGTTTACTTCTTGCATTTTTCTTTAAAAAACTTTTTTTTCAATGCCAAACCATAGTTTATTCCTTTCTATGTGGAATTTCTTGATAATACCTCAAGATGAAAACATACATACATAATACTTTTCGGCTGCATGGTGTGCTTTAACCAAAACCACTCATTTCGACAAGAGCCTGTAGGCTTTAAGCCAATTACCTCCAATGTATTCTGTAAGCTTTAGCTGGGCGGTCCTCTCCTCATCAATTAAGTCATGGGAAAAGGCTCAGGATCACCAATGATCTCATTCGGAGAGCAATCCGCAAGGAAAAGCATTAAAAAAAGAAAAAAAGTTTTCTACCCAAGAGTTTAGAGGCAAGGGTCTATTTTCATTATTTTTGGCATCTGAAGTATGGCAGATGGTCTAATCTTTCACATCTCTATATACTGAACTCTATTCCAGAGGAAAAAAATAAGAACCACAATTTAGCAGAGGTCAAGAAGACAAAGTTTATAACTGTACACTCACCTCCCCCACTTCACTGGGCTGCCAGGCCTCTGTGGATTATTGCCATTGCAATAAAGAGCAATTATTGCCATTGCTCTTCAGTTGCAAATAACAGATTCCCCCTTCTACCAGCCCTCCAAGCTAATGAATTAAAGGAGCTTAGAAAAATGAATACTGTGATAGTCAGAATCCTAAAGTTCGCCCTTAAGATTTCCTATCCTAAAGCTAGGACTGTGACTATATCATGCCCTGATAATGTTAGGTTAAAAGGCAAAAGGGATTTTGCAGATATAATTAAGGTTACTGGTTAGTTGGTTTTAAGTTAATCAACAGAAGATCACCTGGGTGAGCCTAATCTAATCATGAGTGCTTTAAAAGCAGAGTTTTCTCCTGCTAGTAGCAGAAGAGGAATTCAGAGAGCTTTGTGGGAGGGATTCGATGTGTGGGAGGGATTCGATATGTGGGAAGCTCTCCCTTGCTGATGAGTCGGGGGTCACATATCAAGGAGCTGAGAATGGCCTCTGCAAGCTATGTGCAATTCCTGCCAAAAGCTAGAGAGGAAATAGAGACCTCAGTCCTACAACTGCAAGGAACTGAAGACTGCCAACAAGCTGAATGAGCTTGGAAGCGAAATCTTCCCCAGGGTCTCCAGATATGAGGCCGGTCCTGCCAATTCCTTGATTTCAGTCTGAGACCCTGAGCAGAGAACCCAGCCCACCCAGACTTCTGACCTATAGAACTGTGAGATAATAAATGGGTGTTGCTTTAAGCTGTTGAATTTGTGACAGTTCATGATGTAGTCAGAGAAAACTAATACAGATACCCAGACAAGTCTATGGACAAAACAAATACAGAAGCCAATACAAATATCATTAGGCCACGATGTGAAAAAGAATCCCCTGGCTGTGAAACCTTCTCTGACACCTGGACTCTTTCTCCCTTTAGCTTTTCTTTTGATCTTGACCAACTTCCCAGGCTTACATGTGATGAATGTGGCTGTCAACCCAAGCCTAACCAACTCCATGGGGCCACACCTAACTCCAACCAAGAAAGTCGCTGTGTTCTCAGTTCAGATTCTGAGAGAGACGCTGGTCATCTCATTTATCCGGCAAATATGAATGGAGAGCAATCAATGTTGTAAGAATTGTTCTAGGTGCTATGGGGATACAACGACAGACAAGATAAACTCCTGCTCAAGGCAGTTTCAGGCCTAGTGAAGGGGAGACACAATGAAAAGGCAAGTAAGTACATTCGTCAGGCCAGCAAAGACAGGCTGTAAGGAAACGCAGAGCAGGGCCACGGGATACAGGGAAACCAGAAGTGTTCTTTTTAAATTGGTGGTCATGGGCCTGCAGAGAGGGGAGCATTTTAACATATTTGGGTGATGTGAAGGAGCCAGAAATGCAAACGCAAAGCGGAAAGAACATTCGGGAAGAGGAAACAGAAAGTGAAAAGGCTTTTGTGTGGAAATGTCCTGTGAAGGGAACAAGGAAGCCAGTGGCAGCTCAAGTACAGTGGAGAGGCCACGGTAGAGAACTTGCAAAAGCGGCAGAGCTGACTGCAAGGGAGTGACATGGATTGGCTGAGACCCAACAAGGTCTAAAATACAGTCTCCCAGACCTCTCTCTCCTGGGTTATGGGTCATTTTAGGCTCCACAGTGCCTACCTCAGCCCCATTCTCTCACAATCTTCCTCCAAACTGGATAAGCCAACCCTTAACCCCAAACTGCCTCTTCTGTCCCCTTTCTTCCCATTTTGGTCCAAGTTTTCCTGGAATCGACCCAATGAACACTTACTGAGCACCAGCCTCGTGACATTATGCAAGGCAGGAGGGATTCAGGCCCTTGGTTCAAACCCTGATATGCTACTGATTAGCTGCCTTAATTCAGGCAAATAACTCAATCTCCTGAGCTGCTTCTATGACACAGAGACAAAAATACCTACCATGAAAGGATGTTCAGGGGTTAGCATTATTAAGCAAAGTTTGTAACACAAAGCTGGACACAAAATAGGCCCTTGGTGAGTACTGATTGAATAAACGAATAAATGAGTGACAGGGTTGAAGTATATCTGATGATTGGATATTGAAACTGTGATGAATGCTTCAACAGAAGTATGAGGTTAAAGAGTGAATGGAAAGCAGAGACCATGCTGCTGCCTTTTCCTCTTCCTCTCTGCCTCCCCAGCACATTCCCTACACAGGCTGCCCAACTCCACTTCTGTGCATCAGCTTCTGTGTCTTCCCCACACATCTTCCTCAGAATAGATGAATGGCCTCCTCCTTCCCAAAGGAGTTTTGGTACCAAGCATGGCCTTGACATCCTTTCTTTTATACCCCAACATGTCGTCGTCTCTATATCCACTCTCTAAGTCAGCTGTCTAAATTCAATTTAATTCTTGTGAACAAATCTTCACGCAACACCTACTACGTGCAGGGTAATGTGCACATAGAGATGAGAAGGCTTCAGTATCCATGCAGAGCTCACATTTTAGCAGGGAGACCACCAAGATGGCCAGTCCACCTGGTCCCACAACAGTAGCTATGGGAATATGTCCATGGGGACTTCCCTGCTGGTCCATGGCTGAAACTCTGCACTCCCATCGCCGGAGGCCCGAGTTCAGTCCCTGGTCAGGAAACTAGATCCCATACGCTGCAACTAAGAGTTCACATGCCACAACTAAGGTAAAGATCCTGCGTGCTGCAACTAAGATCTGGCACAGCCAAATAAAAAAGAAAGAAAGAAGTATGTCCATGGGACAGCAGCAACCTGAGGGCTGACTGATCTCTGGTGAGGCCTGGGAGTTTTCAGGGAGGTTGGGAAGAGAAGGTTTCTCAGAGGAAGGGACCCAGGAGTTGAGCTTCAAGAATGGATAAGATCTTGCCCGGTAGAGGAGGGTAGAAGATACCCTTCCTATAGCCCACCTCTTCCTTCCCAGGGATGCTATACCTTTCCTTTTTTTTTTTTTTTAATGAATTTTTATTGGGGTATAGTTGATTTGGGCTTCCCTGATAGCTCAGTTGGTAAAGAATACGCCTGCAGTGCAGGAGACCCTGGTTTGATTCCTGGGTCAGGAAGATCCCCTGGAGAAGGATAGGCAAAGGTCCATCTAGTCAAAGCTATGGTTTTTCCAGTAGTCATGCATGGATGTGAGAGTTGGACTATAAAGAAAGCTGAGCATTGAGGAACTGATGCTTTTGAACTGTGGTGTTGGATAAGACTCTTGAGAGTCCCTTGGACTGCAAGGAGATCCAACCAGTCCATCCTAAAGGAAATCAGTCCTGAATATTCGTTGGAAGGACTGATGCTGAAACTCCAATACTTTGGCCACCTGATGTGAAGAACCGACTCATTGGAAAAGACCCTGATGTTGGGAATGATTGAAGGCAGGAGGAGAAGGGGATGACAGAGCATAAGATGGTTGGATGGCATCCCCGACGCGAAGGACATGAGTTTGAGTAGGCTCTGGGAGTTGGTGATGGATAGGGAAGCCTGGCGTGCTGCAGTCCATGGGGTCGGAAAGAGTCAGACATGACTGAGCGACTGAACAGACTGAACTGATAGCTGATTTACAATGTTGTGTTGGTTTCTGCTGTACAGCACACCAAATCAGTTACACATACATCCACTCTTTTTCAGATTCTATTCCCAGACAGGTCATTGAGTATTGAGTAGAGCTCCTTGTGCTATACAGTAGGTCCTTATTAGTTATCTATTTTAATATATATAGTGTGTATATATTAGTCTCAATCTCCCAATTTATCCATCCCCCACCCCGTATCTTTCTTATTCCTTTAGCAGAGTGCTTCTCAAGCAATCTGAAGAAAAGCACCAGCTTTTTAAAATTTCCAAATCATTGTAGACTGGTGTTTTGCAATATTTGACCAAATAAATTAGTAGAAAATGTTGAAATAACAGAATACACAAAATGCAAGCACATCGATCACATGCTCTGGTGGTACAGTGAGTCAGATTGCTGTAAAAGTTTCTCCTCTGGGGCTTCCCAGGGGCTCAATGGTAAAGAATCCTCCAGCCAACGCAGGGGACACAAGTTTGATCCCTGGTCTGGGACTGTGCCTCAGAGCACCTAGGTTGGTGCACCACAGCTTGTGAGCCCACACACTTCTACTGAAGCCTGTGTGCCTAGAACCTTTTTCCACAGTAAGAGAAGCCACTGCAACGAGAAGCCCACGCACCACAACTAGAGAGGAGCCCCTGCTCTCTGCAACTGGAGAAAGCCCAGGTGCGGTGATGAGGACCCAGTGCAGACAAAAATAATACATAAATAAATCTAAAAAAAAGTTTCTCCTCTGGTGGCAATGGTGGCACAAGAATGTAAATGCATTTAATACCACTGAACTGTGCACTTTAAAAATGGCTAAAATGGTAAGATTTCTGTTATGCATATTTTGCTTCCCTAGTGGCTCAGAGATAAAGAATCCACCTGCAATGCAGGAGCCACAGGAGACACGGGTTAAACCCCTGTGTTGGGAAGATCCCGTGGAGGAGGAAATGGCAACCCACTCCAGATTTCTGTTATGTATATTTTACCACACACAAAAGTTTCTCCTTCATTTTCATAATACCCCCGGTCAAAGTTTTAGAAGTCAAAGTTACTTTTAAGTCATTTTGTGCTTTCATCTCTGTGATATTGTGATTTACAATAAGAAACATATATTTGGTCTTCATTCTCATTTCTGGTACATAGCTCCTGAAGCTGCTCAAATTTCCTGATAAAAGCAACACAGGTTTTATACTCATTACAAGCCCCTTTCGATCACTCCTGAATTTCTGTTAGTGAGGTGAATTTATGTAAATAATGTTGGGGGCTGGTTGTCAGGGGAACCAACTTCTAGGCAGAGGGCTGGGACTTATCCCCACCCCCTGACCTCAGGGGAGGGGAGCGGGGCTGGAGATTAAGTTCCATCACAAACAGCCGATGATTTAATCAGTCATGCTTGCATAATGAAGCTTCCATAAAAACCTGAAAAAGGATGGGGTTCTGAGAGCTTCCAGTTAGTAAGCACATGCATGTACTGGGAGAGGGGACGCCCAGTGAGGGCTTGGAAGCTCCGAGCTCCATCCCACATACCCTGCCCTAAGCATCTCTTCCCTCTGGCTGTTCCTGGGCTACATGACTGATAAATAGGTAATCTAGTAAGTAAACTGTTTTCCTGAACACCATGAGCCACTCTAGCAAATTAACTGAACTGAGGAGGGGGCTGTGGGAGCCTTTAATCCATAATAGGTCAGAGACATAGGTAACAACCTGGACTTGAGTCTAGTTTTATTTAAAATGAGTGGGTATGGATGCGAGACCCTTGTAAAACTGAGGCCCTTAACCTGCTGGATTGGCGGCATCTTTCAGGTAGATAGTATCAGAATTGAGTTAAATTGTAGGACATCAGGTCAGTGGCCACTGAGAATCGGATGACTGCTTGACAGTGTTGGAAAACACACACTGAAACTACAATATGAAAATGGTCATTGCTTTTTGAAGGTGTTTTCTTTTTTTTTTTTTTTTTCTTATGAAATAGCTTGCACTCCCATCTTTTCCCTCCCAACCTAACCCTGCACTTCTTCAGATCAGGTTCTGCAACCATCTGTCCAATGTCCTCCTTGGCACAATTCCCTCAATCAAAAATGTCTTATATACGAGGAAGCTAAACTAAGCTTCTGAAAACACCATTTTCATGTTCCCACTCAAAAATATTTAGTGACTCCCTGGGGCCTCTGGCATCAATTTTAATTTCTCTACCTAATTTTAATATAAGCCCAGGACTGGGACCTCCCTGATGGTCCAGTGGTTAAGATTCCACCTTGCAAGGCAGGTGAGGCATAGGTTTGATCCCTGGTTGGGGAGCTAAGACCCCACATGCCTCACAGCCAAAAAGCCAAAGCATAAAACAGAAGCAATACTGTAACAAGTTCAATAAAGACTTTTAAAAAAGTGATCCATATTAAAAAAAAAAAAAAAGCCTATGACTGGATCACTCACTACTTGCTTTATAACATGACATTCCACTCCAAGCAGCCAGTTTCTCTCAGGCCACTTGTCCCGTCTACTCCAGCCCACACTTATCTTTCTATTCTCAGAGCTCCTGCTATGCAATTTCAATGAAACCTGGATTAGAGATGATTACTGCAAGTACTCTACCTGTTTTGTGCGTGATTTCAACCAGCCTGAGGCCAGGGACAAGTTCTGCTCAATCTCTCCTCAATTCTTGATGCCAGCGCCATAAAAAGAGGATGTTAAGTAATATGGGGTAAGTTGTCAGCTTAGTAGTGACTTAAGAGAATACCACTGTATCAGTTCAATCATCCTACTGAACAAAGTCTAGCAGATCATGACATCTTCCTAAGATATGCTTTATCCCCAATCCTGGGTAGATGATAATGTTTATCTATTTTACAAATGAAAACACTAAGAGACAGCCAGGAAAGAAGTCAGTTGCCCAAGGTCACACAACTGGTAAGAGGAAAATAGGATTTAAAATAAAATGCCTAACTCTAAACCTAGCACCATTTCTGCTGTATAAACGGCAGCTCTTCCCCAGGTTCTAGGAACTGCCCATCCATTGCTCCTGATGGCCTATGAGAATTGTATCCACAACACAGCAGTGCAAACCTTCTGCAGATGTCATGGGTTTGCCCTCTATGGCCCACCAGCACTGCCACCAAAATGAGTATTTTTCAGCCCTGAGACACATGCCATCATCTCAGAAGCGGACTGTCAGGCACCAATGGTCACCTAGTGTTTCCCTCCCCATCCGTGTTAAATGGGAAGGATATTTTCAGAAGTGGGTTGAAATAAGGTTTCAGAAGATCAACCCTATTTGCTTTTTTCCCACCTTGCAGGATCAAGGTCACGGATAGGAGTGAGGGGAGTGGTGGCAGAAGATGGAACTCAGGGAATTGTAATTTTTAAGAAGCAGGAAGAAAAGGGAGATTCTATGGGGAAAAAACAGATGAAGTGCTCAGAGAACCCTCAGGGATACCTGTTATGGCCAAGGAAGAGGAGTACTCGAAGAGGCTGACCACTGAAGAGAGATCACATGAGACGAAGAAAGAACATTTGGAAGTTGGGAAGTCATGGGTAGCCTTTGCTGGAACAATTTCACAGGAAGCAGAAGTCAGATTGCAGTTTGATACACCATTAGAAACTGGGAAAGCACCGTGCTGTAGGTGGATTTTCAAGACATTTGCTGAATAAGGGGAAAAGAGGAGATGACTGAGGAGAAAGGATTTGGGCGGCCCTGAGGGTTGGGGTAATGTTAGAGTCAGGGGTTTGTCCCAAGTCCTTCAGGCAGCTTATGAGATTATCTCCAGCAGCTCTTAGTGGGCCAGTGCCAGGCTCTGCAAAAAGGCCTTGTGAGTGGATTCAGGCTGGAGACTGCACAGCTGGAACAGTGAAAGAACAAAAGGGGTTGGAGTGGAGGTGGGGAAAACTGAGGATGCTGGAGAGTGTGGCTGAAATAATCTCCAGCTGACCAGGCTGAGGTGTGGGGGACTGAGGGTCTGGGAGAAGCGAGGGTCAGGAGCGAGAGGTTGGCGAGCACGTCTTCCTGGGGATGGCAGACTAGAAGAGGTGCTGACACAGACGGTTGTGCGCAGGGAGGGGACGCTCAGAGGGCAAGCATTTGGGATTCCAGGCGTGGGAGCAAAGTCACGTGGTGGAGTGGATGGAGTAGCTGTCGATGCCAAGAGGACAGAGGAGCTGCACGGCTGATGGACAGGTCAGGAAGGAGGTTGCTGCATTCACAGAGGGGAAGGGCATGTGTGACAGCTCCAAGTGCTCAAGTCCTCGGTGAGCAAGATGCTTCCAGGGGCTTGTAACAGGGGGGTGTGTGTGTGTGTGTGTGTGTGTGTGTGTTGGTACTTCCTCCTCCAGGGAGAGTGGGCTAATCCTTAAAAGCAGGGCAGGTTTCAAAGGAGTCCTGGAGGCCAGTGAGCTACAAGTATGCATGGAAAACCAGGGGAGTGTGGGAAAAAGGCCATGTCCCAGAGACAGGCCTGAGTGTCTGGGAAAGTGCATGAGGAGTGGGCTCCGGCGGTCTGATGGTGGGGAGTTTCTTGACAGCAGAGCCAGGACTCCAGACAGAGAGCTTGGTGGAAGGGGTGAGTGGAGGTGCCTGGCAGGAAGAAGGGGAGCTGCACTGATGTGAATGAGAAGACAGAGAATACAAGACAGCAGAGGAGTGGAGTCCCATCTCATGCTGGCCCCTCATAAAGGGAAGGCAATCTGGTCTTCTACTCTGAGGCATAGCAACCATCTCACAGAGGCCCAGAGCAGCCCGCGGTCCCCGGGTGGATCACCTTGGCCCTCCCTGCCTCCAGCTGCCCTGTGAGCAGAAGTCCGGTCACCTGATGGTGGTCACAGCCACAGGTAAAGGTGGCAAATGCCATGGAGAAAGATGAGAGGTGAGGGCCAACATGGCCTTGGCAATGGAGCGTGGGAGGGAGAAAGATGGAGAAAACAAAGGGACTTCAGGAAACCTAGTTTATGACTTTGGTGGGAGGCTATTCTTCTGAAGGTTTAAAAAGGCATAAATGCCTTTCTAATCCTAAAAAGCATGCTGTAAAGGAAAGCACAGGCCTGTCTCAACAAGCTCCTGCCTAGCTGGGCCCTTTCTGGGTATTCAAGTCTTCTGTCAAGCTCAGAGATCTCAGCTTCCCAAGAATCATGAAGGCCTAGTTCTAATTCACTGGGCCCAGCCTGCAGCTGCAGCCGAGGTAGCAATCACAGCATTGGGAAGGCAGGATTGACCTGTGCCCCTCAGGCTGCAAAATGCCGCTCTCCGCTCTCCTGCAGGGACCAGAGGGCTGCAAAACCGCTCCCTGCCAGTATGTTGGACTTGCCCCCTCTGCCTTTCCAAACAGGATGGAAAAACTGCTTACGTTGTATGATATTTTAACCGGAGGGCACTTGGAAAATCAGAAAGTGAGGGTAGCCTGCACAGGAGTCTCAAGGCCAACCGTGGATTTATGGAGACGTCAAGCAGAGGGCGGCCCGTATCCGAGCCGTGGAGGTAAGGCAAATTATTGCTCGGCCAGCCTCCCATTTCTCTCTTTATTTTTATCTTCGGGATCAGGCGTGTTGGAGAGAAAAGAGGAGGCCTGGTAACAACAGCTTCCCCGTCATTCTTGGTTACTTACATCTGTGGTCAATTTTCCACACTTTATTCCATAAAAGGTAAACGAGGCACGGTACTTGCAAGAGGATAATGTAAACAATATGAACCATGTTACTGTTAAAGACCATCTGGTTGATCACGCTCAGCCCCAGACTTTTAACTCCTTGAGGTAAGAAAGACACCAAACCCAGAGAGGCCAGGCCCTCCTTCGGTTTTTTACTCCAGAATCTTTCCCTCCCTCTTCAAGTCAATTAAAACAAGGACCTCTAAGGTCTCTGCCAGCCTTAATATTCTAGGCTGGCTGCTGGTGAAATTCGGCGAGCTTTGTGAATGAGCAACTTGCAAAATGCTTCTACCAAATGCTTCTTCTCTTCTTTCTCTTTAAAAGGAAACATTAAAAGCTGGGCGGGGGGGAGGGGGGGCGGGGGGGGGGAAGCAAAGCAAAAAAAAAAAAAAAAGCCCAACACACAACCCAAACTAAAATATTCTTCAGTGCTAGGCTTGTTTCCTTCATATCTGATTCTCCTACTTCCAGCCAAGGGATGATTTACATAATTTTAATTTGAAAAAGCAACTGACACTTGTGAAGACACAGTGAAGGCGTGCTTTGCTTTTATTTGGGCTTACACATTTTCTGGCCATCTGTTAGTCAAGAAAGTTGCAAACTCCAATAAGAGATGGGAAAATTGGAAATCAGATGGTGTTTTTCATCCTTTGGGTGGGGAACTGATGATAAGGGATTCCTGGAAAGTTTCTAGGTGGTAAGGTCATCACAAAAATGAGACTTGGCCTTCCCTGTAAGGGGCAGTGTTTCCACCTGCAGGAGGAATTCAGCATCCGACCTCGAGGTTCAAGTGCATTTTATTCTTCCAGTCCGTCATTAAGAACTCTAGCTCCCCGCCTCCCTCTGGCAACCTCTAAGGGTATTCCAACCATTAAAACAATTCAGTTTAATACACCTTTTAATATTTTAACCCACGTGGTACTGCAGTATTCCATCAGGAAAGCATCTTTCAGTATAACGGCCACAATAGAACCCTCATTTCTAGCCCAGATCTCCTTTGTGTGTAACCACAGATGAGACCTAAGTAGTCAGTTTTCTGGAAAAAGGTTTTCTGAGGTCAAGGCAGAAAACGAGCTCAAATACTATGGCTCTGCCAGGCTTCAACAATAATGTCTAAAACCCACGGTGCTAGAGCTACTCCTAATTCTCCCTTTTAAAAGCATTCTGGAAAATCTCGATGACATAAACAGAAAAAGAAGACATCAAAGCCCAAGGGAAGGCCACTTGGCATCACACACTCATGACAGAATGCGGCTCGTAGTTTGTCAAAGCACTTTAAATTCCACAGCATGGAGCAGTGGCTTTGCCGTTGTTGTTTAGTTTTGTTGACCTGACAAATGAACTGCTGCATCCTTCTTCTCCCCTCATCCACCTTTCGAGCTGCCTCTGCTGGATAAAAAGACGGACTACTGAGTTGAAGAGTTAATGGTCACCAGGAGAGCCCCTGGGAAATGAAGCTTCATATCCCATGATCATAAATCTCTTTCGAGGCAAGTTTGAACCAGGACTCAATTCTGCTACAGCTCCCAAAGCTCAGCATTCATCTGCAATTAGATAAAGTGACTTTCACATCTATTTATACTCTCTTCATTTCCCAACACATTTATCTCATGAAATGACAACTGGAAAACACTCCTGTCCTAAACACGCATGTTATTTTTAAAGAGAGTTACTGAACCAGGCTGAATAATGTAATTAACAGGCCTTTCACTGGAATTCACTTTTAATATATGTTCTTAAACATCTGTGAGCAATGTTTTTCAAGCAACAGGCAAGAAAGAAAATGAGGGGGAAAAAAACGACGACTTAATCATTCCTCAATTGTAGTAGTAATTTCACAATTCAAAGCATAGTAGGAGCTATTTGGGCTTCCCTGAAGGCTCAGTGATAAAGAGTCCACCCGCCAAATGCAGGAGATGTGGGTTCGACCCCTGGGTTGGAAAGATCCATTGGAGAAGGAAATGGCAACCTACTTCAGTATTCTTGCCTGGAAAATCCAAAGGACAAAGGAACCTGATGGGCTACAGTCCATGGGGTCACAAAAGAGTCAGATATGACTTAGCAACTAAACAACAACAGGAAAATTTTCACATTAATTGAAGAAACAGTTTTACTTTAACTCTATGATTGGACATCAATCACATTACAGCTCCTTTCCCTTTGGAGACGTAGATTCCATCTCTTGGTTTTGGTCAAATGGACAGGAGGTGCCAGTGTTACCTAGGACCCTTATCTCTATGAAGATCAGAGTTGTAGTCAAAACAGGGAAAGTTGGGAATTTCCAAAAACTACTGGGTTTGGACTAGTGCTCACACACACACGCACAGCAAAAGACAAGGAAAAAGTGTCCAAGGGCAAGTGAGGCGCTGTGACTAAGTGTTGATGGCACAAGGAGAATACCAAGAGGCAGGAAAGTTGATGGAGATTGACGTGAGGATCCAGGTGGCGTCAGCCTCAGGGTCATCTGGACATAAGCCAAGGCCCAGTCAGTTGGGCAGAAGGTCTGCAGGTGGAAGGTCTAATAGTAGATGGTAAGGCTCAAGCATGGATGGGGGTGGGGATGGAGGTGGGGGTGGGGCTGTTGGACAGGTGAGAGCTCATTGGGTTTTAAAGGAAATAGAATGTGGGGATAAAGGAGTGAAGCTACCTGGGAACCCGCCAAGGATGGGAAAGGCAGGGTAGACACATCAGAGACAGGGCTTGGATTCTGAAAACCCCTTTCTGATTCTAGGCTGCTGAGAGGTCTTCTCTATCAAAACCAAGAGGGGCTGCACAGCCACAAGGCCTGAGCCTTTTGGCTTTGATCCAGAGGTGGGGGCTGAGCACACAGGGTATTCTGCGGCTCAAACCTTGTGATTGAGAGGATGCGAGCCAGGGTGATGGTGAATGGCAACATCTGGGCACTGTCCAGGCAGGGTGGGAGCAGGTGTGGGGGTACCTGCTGGGGTCAGATTGTGGGAGGGTCTGGCACAGCCTGGAAGGGGCAAGCTTGCCCATGCAGGGCAGGAGGTACTAGTGGAAATGGGGGATCAGCTATTCACCAACCAACACAAAAATGAAGTGCTACGTGTCAGCAGGCAGGTTACTCCAAGCTCCCACTTGGTGGTTTTCTTTCACATCTGTGTGAAAGGAATATTGCTTAAGAAAGGAAAATATAGTTGAGGGTGGAGCCAGCAGAGCTTGTTTTGGTCAAATTTTTCAATAAAATTATGCCTTCCTGATAAAAATATGTGTTTTTTATATTAGGAATCATGTCTCTTTGTTCTGTGGCAGGAAAAAAAAAAAGTTTGAGAACCTCTTTAACCCGTCAGGCAGGTTTGGGTCTCTTTCAGGAGGCTGGGCGGGAGGGGCTGTGCAGAACACTGCAGGGCAACCGACTTGAAGGCTGGCCCCAGTGCTCCTCTTTCTCATGTTTAAAGAAAGAGATATGGAAGTGAGTGTGAACTGTAGAGTTGTTAGGAACTGCACTAAACGTCAGGATCAGGGTGAGTAATGGACCTGGGAAGATCCATGTCAAACCCCCCAGAGAATGCCTGGTATCAGATTCTGGAAAGATATGAGCCTCTATGTGAGCTTTCCTGCTGGGGCGGCATGAGCAACTACACCCTGTATGTCTGGGAGCGGGGAGGGGGAGGAGGTATACAGAGCTCCTCCCCAGAGAGGAGACCTCCCTCCTCATTAGGAGTGGGGGCCACTGGGGTGTTAGAGCCTGCTGGTATTACGTTTTTCAGGAATTCATGGGGCTGGTTGTTAAAAACAGCCATTATTAAAATTTAAATCATACACTTATAATTAATGATACTGAAAAACAAGGGTAATAAATACTCAACATTCATTACTTGTTCTGTTATCTATGCTCTTGGGATTATTTGCATTTATGGGATCTATATGGTAGAAATGCTGTATAATGATGTTCTGTATAACATTTCTCTTCCCAAGTCCACATTCAAAGATACCACAAAATTGGCCACAATGGGGTGGTATTTATACACTGTTGTTGTTGAAGTCATCGCTAAGTCATGTCTGGCTCTCTGGTGACCCCATTGACTGTAGCCTACCAGGCTCCTCTGTCCATGGGATTTCAAGCAAGAATACTGGAGTGAGTTGCCATTTCCTTCTCCAGTGGATCTTCCCAACCTAAATCTCCTGCATTGGCAGAGATCAAACCCTCATCTCTTGCATTGGCAGGTGGATTCTTTACCGCTGAGCCACCAGGAAAGCATGCTACAAGTATGTAAATAGAAAATACTGCAGGTCAGAGCTTGGTTTCTTATTCTGTTGATTATCTACAGTTAAGAAAGTAACGGAAGAAATGTCAATAACGCAGATGTGAGTCATGTCTGTAGTTATTACATTGTGAATGGTATAAAAAAAAGGAAAATACCTTCCCAGTATTTGAAAACGATTATTTGATTCGGCAAAGAAGGTGTTGAGGTTGGTGGTGAATGAGTAAGCTCTGACAAATGTAATGCTGAAGCTGAAAGAGGTTTCAGTTTAGTGAACATAACAAAGATCATCCCTGACTTGTGATGAAGTTACATCCCGATAATTCATTGTTGGGGCTTCCCAAGTGGCGCTAGTGGTTAAGAACCTGCCTGACAATGCAGGAGATACATGAGACATGGGTTTGATCCCTGACGCGGGAAGATCCCCTGGAGTAGGAAATGGCATCCCACTCCAATATTCTTGCCTGAAAAATTCCATGGACAGAGGAGCCTGGTGGGCTATAGTCCATGGGGACGCAAAGAGTCAGACGTGACTGAGCGACAAAGCACACAAACCCATCATTAAGTCTGAAAGAGAAAGTGAAAGCATTAGTCACTCAGTTGTGTCTGACTCTTTGTGACCCCATGGACTGTAGCCTGCCAGGCTCCTCTGTCCATGGAACTCTCCAGGCAAGAATACTGGAGTGGGTTGCCATTCCCTCCCTCCCTCCAGGAGGTCTTCCTGACCCAGGGATCAAACCTGGGTCTCCTGCAGTGTAGGCAGATTCTTTACCATCTGAGCCACCGGGGGAAATAGCAAAAGTTGAAAATGCATTCAATACATCTAACCTGTCAAACATCATAGCTTGGCTGAGCCTACCTTAAACATGCTCGGAACACTTATATAAACCTACAGTTGGGCATACTCATCTAACACAGAGCCTATTTTATAACAAAGTGTGGGATGTCTCATGTAACTGATTGAATGCTATACTGAAAATGAAAACCAGACTGGTTATATGAGAACAGAAAGGTTATACGAGTATGAGCTGTTCACCCATGGATGCCTGACTGCGAGCTGTGGCTGCTGCCACTGCCCAGCATTATGAGACAGTATCAAACCGGTAGCTCATCACCAGCCTAGAAAAAGACCAGAATTTAAAAGTTGAAGTACTCTTTCTACTGAATGTATATAGCATTCACACCATGGTCAAGCTGAAAAATCATAGATTGAACTATTGCACAAGGGTAAAAAAGTAGCAAATCATGTATCAAATTCCATGACAGCAAATGCATTGGGAAAGAGTGGGTGGATTGGGATGAAATTCCATTAGTCAAACCATGGCTGAACCGCAATCACAGGCTAGCTATGGATAACACAACACAAAAATAGCAAAAAAAAAAAAAAATTAGTGAGAATCAAGTGGAGTGTGATATCTACAACAAAGAGTATTAGACGTTGTATTATTACTTGTGAATTGTGTGCTGTAGATCCTTCCTATCAGTAAGACTTAAATGGTAAAGAATCTGCCTGCAATGCAGAAGACCTGGGTTCGATTCCTGCATCAAGAAGATCCCCTGGAGACGGGAATGGCTACCCACACCAGTATTCTTGCCTGGAGAACTTCATGGACAGAGGAGCCTGGTGGACTATAGTTCATGGGGTGGCAAAGAGTAGGACACGACTGAGCAACTAACACACTTACACATGCATTCAGACATATACATTTTTCCTAGAGAGCTATTTGTTAAATATTTATCAGTGCGCTTTTAAAACTCTGAACCTGATTAGATTCTGGATTAATCCATATCACCCACTCCCTACCAACTGACAGAATTTGCTCCTCCTCCAAATACCTGAAGCTCCTTCTGTTTCTATTCACTTGGCACTTAGCAAATGCAACCCCTATATTGACTTCTCAATTTAAAACGTTTTAAATTTATGCCCCATCTTGTTTTAGGACAAAGGTCAGTCTCAGAAGCTTTCTCCATGCCTTTTAAAGGTGCCAGCATGGAGTTAGGTGCTCAAAAGTGTCTCCATTCAGTTGGTCGATAGTTCAACGTAAGGTTCATGGAGTCTGATCTCTGCATTAGACACTTTGCCAACCCAGGAGTTTCAAGATGTAAGAACAACCTGTCTGTCCTCAAGGATCTCACAGCTTTGTAATGATGACGATGCTGGTGATGTGATGACTGTCAGGGTTTGCTAAGTACCAGATATGTGCCAGAAGCTATGCCAAGGATTCTGAATATAATATCTAGGCACACCAGTGTCTGTGAACTTGTGGCGGACCATCCAGAGAAGATACCTAAAGGTTATGGTGCCTTGGCCATCTCAGGGGCCCACTCTGTCCTGGCTTAGTAATGTCTAATGCATACATGAGTGTGCAAATGAATGACTGAATGGCCTAGTGTTAGCATCTAGTTATCCATCCTTTCTGCTGCTTCTCTACTTCTCTCAGTTTACCTAACTTTCCTTCCTTCCTTCTTTTCATGTCTAATGCACAGGGCTTGAGACTCCTTTATTGCCCTTCTCTGCTCATCTTCCGCCCACTGTTCTGCAAGTTTCCTAATTCCTCTTATAGAAAGCAACTGGAACCATGGAAGAGGGCTGCTGGCTCTCTAAGGAGGGTCCCATAGGCTGGTAGCAAGCCCAATCCCAGATGTGAAGACTTCTCCCAGGAGGAGGGAGTCTCGGAGCAGACTCAGGTGAATCTCTCGTTTACATGAAGTGGGCCTCGGCAGTCGCTCCCGGGGTCTCCTCCCCCCTCTCTTGCCCTCTCACTACAGGAGTTTCTGGGCACACACCTAGACAGACACAGTCCTGCTCCCTGGAAACCGAAAACAGGTTTCCTCACATCTCAGCTGCAAAGCCTGATGGTAATTTACTTCTCATCTTTGTGCATTCACCTTTTCTCAAGAGAATAAAAGTAAGTAACACAGCAGCTATACTTGACCTTTGTACCTCAACACATAACCTAAATTCACCCACAGATGCTTCCTTCTAATTTGTTCATTGGACTTGATAATCCATATGATAAACGTACAAAACTTGCTTTTTAAAAATATGTCTGTTGGGGTAGAAAGCATTTCTAAAGCAGATGAAACCCATCTCTGCTCCCTTCAACAGAAAAGGTTGAATATAATGTAACCTTTGCTTGCACAAAGGCAAGGCCATCTCTACTGCTGGTAATTGTTGATTTGGGCTAAAATAACCATGTGTACACATTGATGGTTTCATTTTTCTATTTTAGGAAGGGATTTAAACAGGATAATGCAGACTGGTCAGACTTCAATAGACAGGGAAAGAAAACGGGGGAAAAAGAAAAAGAATGGGCCCCACGGAGGGCAATATATCTCCTCTCACATCTCATAACAATAAATTGTTGACTAATTTCATTATCTCACTCAACTTATCTGCTTCAGCTTGGTTAGCTAATTTAGCTAGGAGTTATAAATAATATTCCATACAAATGACTCACTTAATAATAATTATCATTTTTCACTTTTCTTTTTTTCTACTTATCAATTATTAGTTTGATTCGTACTTCATTTCTGATCCTAATTTTATTTTCTTGCTATGCTTTTGCTGGTTACTTTTTTCCCCCCTAAATTCTAAATTTTTTAAAATAAGAATTCAAAGGTTTTTTAAAAAAGAGTCTAAGTAAAGCATATTTATTCCCTTATATCATATTTCCTTTTCTAACCTTTTGCCCTGACCCCCAAATACCAATTTCTTCTCAATTACACAGCAGTCCCTGGTCCAAGCTTTGACCTCTCACCTGGACCACTGAAAGAGTCTCCTAATTTATCTGCCTGCTCCTTTACTGCCTAACTCCATCAGCCACACAGTGGTCAAGTGACCTTGTGGCAAGGCTCTGTCTGACCCAGCGGTCAGAGCTTAGGCTTAGGTTCTGGAGGCTGAAGGCAACCTGTTTATATATAGACTCTTTCACCAATATTCTGTGTGACCCCAGGCTAACTGCTTAACATCTCTAGGCCTTGGTTTCCTCAACTGGAAAATGGGCATAATAAAGTACCCATGTAATCTGGATGTTCTCAGTATTAAATAAGATTATACACGGTAATATTACTTGGACAGTACTAGGCTCATACATTGGCTTGGAAAAAAAAAAATCTCTAAAATGCATGTCAGATAGCTTAAAATCCAAGTACTTTTGAATCTGAATCTGCCTCAACCATGGGAAATTTCCCCTTTATTCATCAAGCTCCAGTCATACACTGGCCTTTTTTTCTTTTTAACTAGAAATAGTTGGCTCTTTTAAATTGGCTATTGATGGTATAATAAAATAAAATTTTAAGTAGTACCTAATTTAAACATTTTAAATAGTTCATTGAAGGATAATCTACAACACAATATGTTTAGCCAAAAGTCAAAATAACATCTCTTTTTTTTTTTCCCCAAGAAAGAAGAAATAAAGGCATGATTAAAATTATGACCAACAATTTGGGTTCATTTGGACATTTATCAATGACTTTATAGGCATATTGGCAGGCATGATGTTCAAATATCAGTCAGGTCCACTTGACTTTTGAAAAAATGGTAAGATTTTTAAAAAGAAAGCTATATATTTCAGAATTAATGTCTAAAATTAAAGAAAAATATCCACCAAATATCACAACAGATCTTTAATGACTAAGTTTTTCTAACATTACAATTGTTATTTTAGGGAACACTTTTTTCTTTGAACATTTAATTAAATGTTCAATGACACGATGGCCTTTGATGGTTTCTCAGACCCACTAAGCTCTTTCACATTTCATGGCCTTTGCACAAGCTGTTCCCTCTGCCTGGTTTCTTTACTTGATTATACTGGGCTAATGACCCATCCTTCAGCACTCAGCTTAAATGTCACTTCCTGAACTGACTGAGGCCCTAAACAACCACCTAGGCTAACTTTAATTGTCAATATTCTTCTCTTGCCTTTATAGCACTTAATACAATTTGGAATTATATATTTGAAGGCTGAGCACCAAAGAACTGAAGCTTTCAAATTGTGGTGCTGGAGAAGACATTTGAGATTCCTGTGGACTGCAAGAAGATCAAATCAGTCAATCCTAAAGGAAATTAACCCTGAATATTCATTGGAAGCTCTATTGCTGAAGCTGTAATACTTCAGCCACCTGATGCGAAGAGCCAACTCATTGGAAAAGACCCTGATGCTGGGAAAGAGTGAAGGCAAAAGGAGAAGGGGGTGGCAGAGGATAAGATGGTCAGATAGCTCAGTGGACATGCTGCTGCTGCTAAGTCGCTTCAGTCGTGTCCAACTCTGTGTCTGGCAGCCCATCAAGCTCCTCTGTCCCTGGGATTCTCCGGGCAAGAATACTGGAATGGGTTGCCATGTCCTTCCCCAATGCATGCATGCATGCTAAGTTGCTTCAGTCGTGTCCAACTCTTTGCGACCCTATGGACAGCAGCCCCCAGGCTCCTCTGTCCACAGGATTCTCTAGGCAAGAATACTGGAGTGGGTTGCCATTTCCTTCTCCTCAGGTGACATGAATTTGAGCAAACTCCCGGAATTAGTGGAGGACAGAGAGCCTGGCACGCTATATAGTTCATGAGGTCACCAAGAGCTGGATGTGACTTAGTGAGTGAACAACAACTGAAACCAACAACTTATTGGTTTACTGGTTTAATACCAATCTCCCCTACTTGGGTGTGAACACCATGAAGCCAGGGACTATATTGATTTTGTTCAACCCTGTATCTCCCTCACCCAGCACATGCTAGGTACTCAAGAGTCATCTATTAGTGAAGGGGAAATAGCGGCTGAATTAACAAACTTGGAAGATGAGTCTGGTCCTTTATGGAATCTCCTTTGCCTTTTTCTCCTCCTAGGTTACATAAAACCTGCCCTTGGACACAGATTTTATTGGCTTTGCTTGGTAATGAAATGAGAATCCTTAATTTATCAAAATTCTTATTCAATAAGTATCTCTTAACTTCATCCACATACTCAGCTTTATGTATTGGACTCTCTTTGCTAAACAAAAGAAATAGAAAACCTGAACTCTCCCTCCACTCCCACCCCTACAGGGATATTAGACATATGAGACATACATAATGATACAGAAGATAATCAGATAATATGACAAGGCTGTGGATAGTTATTTGCCAAAAAGAATGACATGATCAAGGAATACATTAAGATGAGAGCAGAGAGAAATCACTCAGAGAAAATCCTAGACAGAAACTTTGGGTGGATCCTCAGGGTGAATGAAAGGTGAAGAGGAAAAGGGTATTCTCTGCATTAGAAACTCGGAGATGGGCAGAGGTAATGAGGTCAAGGGATGGAGGTGGGTAGAGGAGGAGACTGACCTGGGGACTCAAGCTGGGGAGTCCAGCTGGAGGGGTTGAGGGGCAGGGATAAGCCTTGAGGAACCCAATGACGAGGGGGCGTGAAAATCCTCATTCTTTTTGACGGCCAATGTCACATTCATCTTGTCAGCCAGCATGCTGCCTGGTGTTCTACCAGAAGTTTACATTCAATGGTGTCTAACGAATTAATTACGAACGTGAAAGTTGCTCAGTCGTGTCCGACTCTTTGTGAACCCATGGACTATACAGTCCATGGAATTCTCCAGGCCAGAATACTGGAGTGGTAGGCCTTTCCTTTCTCCAGGGGATCTTCCCAACCCAGGGATCAAACCCAGGTCTCCTGCATTGCAGGCGGATTCTTTACCAGCTGAGCCACAAGGGAAGCCCAAGAATACTGGAGTGAGTAGCCTATCCCTTCTCCAGCAGATCTTCCCAACCCAGGAATTGAACCAGGGTCTCTTGCATTACAGGTGGATTCTTTACCAACTGAGCTACCAGGGAAGCCCAATTATATTGGATTAAAAAACTAGTTATATTGGATAACAAATTATAAACATGAAGAGACTCATATCAGAGAAACTGTTTGGGAAAATTTTGCTCCATCCATCCATTTCCAGAAGAAGCCCCTAATGAATTCTCAGGAGAACATCACTAAATTTTCACATACCAGTTACATAAACTGTTTCAAAATATCAGTTCAGTCGCTCAGTTGTGTCTGACTCTTTGTGACCCCATGGACTGCAGCACGCCAGGCTTCCCTGTCCATCACCAACTCCTGGAGCTTGCTTAAACTCATGTCCATTGAGTCGGTGATGCCATCCAACCATTATATACCATAAAGTCTTGTTAGGAAGCCAATAATATCGTGACTGAACATCTAATGAGGACAATACTGTGGGGGGGTGGAGGTGTCTTGAAATTATAAGATTATCTTACTGAAGAATATAGTTTAGTAAATCACATATAATATCCTATAGACAGGGGAAATTTTCAAAAATGAATAATATGAGCTATTCTACAAAGATAGAACTTGCACTACATGGGGAAATTTATTAGGACTGTTCAACACTTTGATAAGAAAAATCTATTTTTAAATCTAAGAATTATTTTGGTGGATTCTGAGAGGGCCATCATTAATGTTCAACACTACCTCTTCATAAGAAACCTTTGATTTAGGAAGAGGGGATATTTTCCTTAAGATAAAAATGATTATAGGTTAAAAGCTGAATATCAATATTATTTTTAGTGTGGAGAGCCTCGATTAGAGCTGTCCATTTTCTGTAATGATGGAAATATTCCTGCACTGTCCAGTGTAGTAGCAACGAGTCACGTGTGGCATATTGTACACATAAACATGGCTAATGTCACTAAGAAACCAAATTTTTAAGTTTACTGAATTTTTAGTTTATTTGAATTGAAATATAGCCATCAGTGACTAGCAGCTAACCATAATGGATAGCGCAGTCCCAAGGGCTTTACTTTGCAAACATAGTCAGAGGTCTAAGATTCTCCTCTCAGTATTTCTATTAGAAGTCATAGTAGAAAAGATTATGATGAATAAGAAATAGAGAATAAATATAGGAAAAGCAGAAATAAAAATACTACTTTTTTTGCAGATAATAATGTCTGAGCCACCAGGGAAGCCCAATAAGTGTAAACAGAGAATGCAAAAACAACCAAATACATACCAGTGATATAAAGCTAGAAAAGGCAATGAAAAATGATACGATTCCCAGTACTGAAAAAAAAACAAACAAAAAAAAGCTTGAGAATCTAGATGAATCTAGATGAATAGCATATCATGGTGAAGTAGAAATTATTGATATCAAACTATAATGGGGATTAAAAATAAAGCAATACTTATAGAGCCACTACTCTTGATTTAGAGTAATATCACTAACATTAGTCTATAAATCAAAAATAGATTAGCATAAGAACAATTAAATTCCTGCTAGAGTGCTCTGCTGCTGCTGCTGCTGCTGCTAAGTCACTTCAATTGTGTCCGACTCTGTGTGACCCCATAGGTGGCAGCCCACCAGGCTCCCCCGTCCCTGGGATTCTCCAGGCAAGAACACTGGAGTGGGTTGCCATTTCCTTCTCCAATGCATGAAAGTGAAAAGTGAAAGTGAAGTCACTCAGTCGTGTCCGACTCTGAGGGACCCCATGGACTGCAGCCCACCAGGCTCCCCCGTCCATGGGATCCTCCAGGCAAGAATACTGGAATGGGGTGCCATCGCCTTCTCTGGCTAGAGTGCTCTAGTATGTGATAAATCACTAGCAAAATTTATAAGTAAAACTAAATACACAATAATACCAAAGAAGATTGGAGGAGGATGTAATAATCAAATTTAAGGATATATTATAAAGTAATCTTCATCAAAACTGAATTTTGTTGGATCAAAGCCAGGATAAAGATTCCAATAAAGTAGTGATTCCAGGGGTGAATTTAAGCACCTATAAGTCCTTAGAATACAGCAAGCAAACAAACAAACAAAAACTAAGAATCACAATAAGTGGATGAGAGAATCACCATCTACTAAATGCTGGTGGAAGAATCTGGTATCAATAAGAAGAAAAGTAGATTAAATCTTAACTTACCAAATATGAGAATACTTTCCAAATTGGTCAATGAACTAATTAAACTCAGAGAGCACTTAATCAAAAAGTATATTTACCCCAGTTATAGTAGAGAGATGACTTCATGACTACTGACTAAATAGTATTATTAATATAAGGCAGGAAGAAGGTAGACTCAAATATTTTAAAATCTATTTAAAGTCTCCTTTAAAATTCTCAACAAAGTATTAGCAAATCAAATCCAACAACACATAAAAAAGATCATACACCATGACCAAGTGAGATTCATCCCAAGTTCACAAGGATGGTTCAACATATGCAAATCAATCCACGTGACACACCACAGCAACAAAAGACAAAACTATATGCACATCATGACAGATGCAGGAAAAAAACACTTGACAAAATTCAACATCCACTCATGATAAAAATTCTTATCAAAGTGGGTATAAAGGGAACATATTTTAACATAATAATAGTTATTTATGACAAACTCACATTCAGTGGTGAAAAGCTGAAAGCCTTCCCACTAAAATCTGGAACAAGAAAAGGATGCCCACTCTCATCTCTTTTTTTCAACATAGTCTTGGAAGTCCTAGCCACAGCAATCAGACAAGAAAAAGAAATAAATACAAGGTATCCAAATTGGAAGGGAAGATGTAAAATTGTCATTATATGCAGATGAGAAAAACACTATATATAGAAAACCCTAAAGACACCAAACAAAAACTACTGGAACTGAGAAATGAATTCAGTAAGGCAGCAGAATACAATGGCACCCACTCCAGTACTCTTGCCTGGAAACTCCCATGGATGGAGGAGCCTGGTGGGCTGCAGTCCATGGGGTCCCTAAGAGTCAGACACGACTGAGTGACTTCACTTTCACTTTTCACTTTCATGCATTGGAGAAGGAAATGGCAACCCACTCCAGTGTTCTTGCCTGGAGAATCCCAGGGACGGGGGAGCCTGGTAGGCTACCATCTATGGGGTCACACAGAGTCGGACACGACTGAAGTGACTTAGCATAGCATAGCATGGCAGAATACAGGGTTAAGATACAAAAATCAGTTGCATTCCTTTACTACAACAATGAAGTATCAGAAAGGAAATGTAAAAAAAAACCAATACCCTGTAAAACTGTACTCCCCAAAATAAAATACTTAGGAATAAATCTGACCAAGAAGGTGAAAGATTTTGACTCTGAGAACTATAAAATATTAATAAAGGAAACTGAAGAAGATTCAAAGAAATGGAAAGGTATTTCATGCTCTTGGATTGAAGAATTAACATTGTTAAAATGGACACACTACTCAAAATAATCCACAGATTTAATGCAATTCTTGTAAAATTACCCATGATATTCTTCACAGAACTAGAACAAATAATCCTGATATTCATATGGAATAATAAAAGACCAGGAATCAACAAAACAATCCCCCAAAAAAATAATAAAGCAAGAGGCATAACTCTTCCAAGACTTCATACAATACTACAAAACTAGTATTTTTAGCTACAATTTTGATACTACAGTAATCAAAACAGTGTGGTACTGGCACAAAAGCAGACAACTGGATTAATGGGACAGAATAGAGAGCCCAGAAATAAACTCACATGCCTACAGTTAATTAATCTTCAACAAAGCAGGCACGAATGTACAATGGGGGGAAAGACAATTTCTTCAGTAAGTGGTATTAAGAAAGTTGGATCATCTCACCATACACAAAAATAAACTCAAAATGGCTTAAATATTTAACATTAGACATGACACCATAAAACTAGTAGAAGAGAACATGAGCAAAACATTCTCTGACATAAATCATACCAACATTTTCTTAGTCTCCCAAGGCAAAAGAAATAAGAACAGAAATAAACAAATGGGGTCTAATCAAAACATACAAGCTTTTTCACAGCAAAGGAAACCATAAAAAATGAAAAGATAACCTACAGAATGGGAGAAAATATTTGCAAATGATGTGACTGAGAAGAGCTTAATTTTCAAAATATACAAACAGCTCATAAAACTCAACAACAACAACAAAAGCAAACAACCCTATGCAAAAATGGGCAGAAGACCTAAATCGATATTTCTCCAAAGAAGACATACAAATGGCCAAGAAGCACATGAAAAGTTGCTCAACATCACTAATAATTCAGTTCAGTTCAGTTCAGTCGCTCAGTCATGTCCGACTCTTTGCGACCCCATGAATCGCAGCACGCCAGGCCTCCCTGTCCATCACCAACTCCCGGAGTTTACCCAAACTCACGTCCATCGAGTCGATGATGCCATCCAGCCATCTCATCCTCTGTTGTCCCCTTCTCCTCCTGCCCCCAATCCCTCCCAGCATTAGAGACTTTTCCAATGAGTCAACTCTTCGCATGAGGTGGCCAAAGTACTGGAGTTTCAGCTTTAGCATCATTCCTTCCAAAGAACACCCAGGGCTGATCTCCTTTAGAAATGCAAATCAAAACTACAATGAGGTACTCGCTAACACCAGTCAGAAAGGCCATCATTTAAAAAAAAATCTATAAATAATAAATGCTGGAGAGGATGTGGAGGAAAAGGAATCCTCCTACACTGTTGTGAGTTGAGGCAGCCACTGTGGAAAACAGTATGGAGGTTCCTCAGAGAACTAAAAATAGAATTACCATATGATCCACTAGTCCCACATGTGGGCATATATCCAGACAGAACTATAGTTCAGAAAGATACATGCACCCCTGTGTTCACAGCAGCACTATTCACAGTAGCCAAGACATGAAAACAAACTAAATGTCCACCAACAGAAGAATGGATAAAGAAGACACGGCACATACACACGATGGAATACTGCTCAGCCATAAAAAAGAAAAGAATGCCATTTGCAGCAACATGGACGCAACTAGACACTATCATACTATGTGAAGTAAGTCAAGAAGAGAAAGACAAATACCATGTGATGTTCCTTATACGTGGAATCTAAAATATGACACAAATGAACCTCTCCATGAAACAGAAGCAGAATCATGGACGTGGAGAACAAACTGGAGGTTGCCAAGGGGGAGAAGGTTGGGGAGGGATGAAGCAGAAGGATGGGGTTAGCAGATGTAAGCTTTTATACATAGAATGGATAAACAACAAGGTCCTACTGTAAAGCACAGAGAACTATATTCAATATTCAATGACAAACCATAATAGAAATAATATTTTACAAAAGAATATATATGTATAAGTGAATCATTTCACTGTATAGCAGTAATGAACACAACACTGTAAATCAACTGCACTTCAATTTAAAAAATAAAAAAGTCTCCTTAATAAAAACTAACAAAACAAACATAAAAGGAGCAAAAGAAAGTTTTAAATTATAACAGATATTTACGATCCAAAATAGGAATGAAATCTTATATTATGATATAAACATACTGTTGTCAGTAATGACACCCTATTTGACAAACGGCCAATGAGGGAAAGGGAAAAGAGAGAAGGAACATTAAAAAGTGGTACCCTGTGCCAGCCTCTTATATACACATTATGCTCCCTGGAAATGTACCCAATAAACCAACATGGAGAAAATGTTCCACCTCAGTAATAACTTAAGAAATATGAGTCAAAATAACTGTAAACCTACTAACAAACAGTACAAGAGACAATGATAGAACAATATTGGCAGAGATGTCGGGACCAAGCATGCTCAGCCATCACCGGGAGCACTGTGAGTGCTCCAGCGTTTCTGCTGGCTGCCTGTTGCCATGGAACAAGAGCCATGAAACCTCTGATCCTTAATTCTTCTTTGGGCTATATTCCCAAGGGAATACTCAAACAGAAAAGAGAGACAGAAAGGAAAAAAGGAAGCAATGCAAACAAAGTTTCTAACGGCGTTATTACTAAGATGCAAAATCAAACCGGTTTAAACATCCAATCACAGAACAGGTTAAGTAAATTCAGTATAGCAACCCAACAGGACTCCATGAAGTTATTAAAAACTATAGGGATCACATAAGTAGATCTATGGATAGAAATGTAAACATGAAACCATTTTTAAGTTAAAAAAAAGAAAAGTGTAAGAATCCTAAATGGGAGCAAGCATACTCCCGAACATTTCCAATCATACACAGAAGATTATGACTGTGAGTGGAAGCCCTTACCTGACTGGGACACTTGCTCTCCAAATGCAGGGAGAAGTGAAATTAGAGCAGCAGCATCTGGCTGGCACAGCCACCTACTAAGACTTTGAATTCTATCAATAGATCTTGAAATACACAGTCCAGAATGCTCCAGGGATGACCCATTTCCATATTCTAGAGCTTAGACAGTTAAACTCCAAAAGAACATAATCAGTAAAGATTTGATCAGCCCCAGTACTTTTGAAACACATCCTTCTGGTTTGTCCTTTTACTTCATGGATTAAGGGTCGGAGTGTACAGACGATAATTGCACAATTTCAGTTGAAGAACTTAAGCTGTTGTTTCCCACCAAAATATATACATGACTAAAAGCACTGCACCTAGATGACTGCCAACAAACGCTTAATTTCTGACTGCCCTTGCAACCATCACCAACCTGACTATAATGCATGGCCTGAGCAGTTAGGTATTAGAGGCGGGCAGTTGAGACATGTCTTAGTGGATAGCCTAAGCACGTGGGAAGTCCATTTCAACAAAACTGGTCTGAAATTATCACAAAAATAGAAAAAAAAAAAAAAAAGGGCAAATTAAAAAAAAAAAAAATCTGTTGTTGGGATTCATCCGGTATTTAGACTCGCAGAGAAAGAATTTGATAAATATAGTCAGACTCACCACGTTGTACACTCTCTCCAGGAAAGTTCATTCATTCTCATGGCCTAATGTCCACCGTGACCACCCCCACCCTGAACTCTAGTCCCACATCTTTGCCTAGACATCCGAGTAGGGCTGAGATGTTTGTAATCCCTCTGTTACCAGGCTTGAATGCCCTTGTCTGTGCCACGAATTTGTAGTAAACCAGATCCTCAATCTCCTCTCTTGTCGGCCTGCCTCCCTGACCAACCCATGTCAAGCAATTCATAATGGCAAATGCCTGAGTCCATCAAGATGTTACATACAGTAAACTCAGTACTAACTCTCAGAGCTCGTACAGATTGAAAAATACCCCCCAAAATGTCCTAAACAGCTTGATATGAACAGACAGATGACTGCTGCTTGGGTAACCATTGAGGGAAACAGGAATTGAAGACCTCTGGCAGCTCACTGTTCCCATTCCTTGCTGGGAGCAGTGGGTGGTGTGCAGAGCACAGGCTCTGGAGTTCGCTGACTGAATCTGAATGCTGGTTATGACACCTACTATTTGTGTGACCACAGCAAATCACTTCCCTGGGCCTCAGCTTTTTCCAGCTGGGGATAATGGTGGTTCTTGCCCCCACAAGATTGCCAAGACTATAAAGTAATTTAAGACCTATCTTGTGCTTGTAACACCACCTGACACATAGTAGGCACTCGATAAATGTTAGCTGCTATTATCATCTTCATTATCCTCTAAGAACAAGTCTTGGGCTCAGGATCAGAGCACAGAACAATCTTTACTTCAAGCAGGAGCAAAGGAGAGAAAAGATCCAGAGAGGAGGGGCAGGAAGCCAGTAGCAAGAGAACAGAACAGAGTCACGTTAGTGGCAGAATGCCAGACGAACAGTCCAGAAACTTCTACCACTGAGGCCTCTCCTGCTGCCTGAGGTTCCAAGCACCCTTCACGGTCCTCCCTCCAGCTCTCCTGTGGTGTCTGGCCCAGCCGTTCTGCTTCTTCAGAATTCTTGTCCACGTACGTCCTTAAAATAATCCCCATCGACTTCAGGTCATTTGAATAAGACTCTTTGCCTCTCTGAAAAGAAGATCAACTAGCTGTGGCCTTTGTTTTCTAGAAGAAGATGCGACGAATCACTGAAGGAGAGTGAATTTATGGCCAAGCCGGAAGGCACCAGGCCTCTGGACTCCCAGCACAGTGCTCTTTCCAGGTGAACTCTCCCTTGGCTTGTGGCACTGTCTTCCGGCCAGGCTGCTGCTGTTCAAGGTCTGTTTGCCTCAGACACTGAAGACTTCTCCCGCCTTTCAGGGGTCTGCAGCAGCAATCATGGCCAGAGTTCTTCCTGCCACAGTACAGTGCTCGCCATTTTTAACATAAATAATAGAAACCAAAGGGCGTACATGGGCTTCAGATATTTCTCCGCACGCTCTTCAGGGCTGCCATGTCTCCTGTTCCTCGCCTGCTCTGGCTGTGCTCGATTCATTGTTGCTGGAACCCCTGACAGGGAAGGCTGAAAGGGACTAAGAATTTAGCTCTGCAGTCATTTCCTCGAGTCTCTGAAAAGCCCTCCCTCTCGTAATTAGCAGCCTCACTTCCTCGTGTCCTGCTTTTTCTCCCCTACTGTTGCAAAATCCATTTTCCCCGGCAGCAGAATCTCCCTTTTTGCCCAGCCAGAAGAATTTTTTAACTTCCCTGCTCAAATTTCAACCCAATAATCCTTCTCTAATGCACACCACCTTTTCCCCCCTTTAGACTGTCAAAGGCCCATCATTTCCCCATTTTCTCCTAATTTTTTATTCTTACTTGGACTTTTTGGCTCTCAGCCCTTTAGGACTTTTTCTTTTTTCTGCTTCAAACATTGTCTGCTAATACAGTATTCTTAGGCTCTTTTTCTCTTCATGTTGGGCTGGGATCCAATCCCAAACTGCCTTTGCTTAGTTATAGCTTCTTATCTTTTTTTTTTTTTAAGTCTCTCTACACTACTCAACACCACCAAGGGTGCTGGCTCCTGTCTTCACGTCTTACTTTTCCAAACAAAATGAACAGAAATTTGCTTATTCCCTCATCTTTCCTCAACTACAGATCACCCAAAAGTATTCCTTGTTTTGCTATGGAGCCAAAAGCAAAGGCAACAAAAGTAAAAGTAAATAAATAAATAAATTGAACTACACCAAACTTAAAACTTCTGTGTATCAAAGGACAGAATCGACAGAGTGAAAAGGCAACCCACAGAATGGAAGCAAACATTTGTCAATCATATATCTGATAAAGGGTTAATACCCAAAATATATTAAAAATTCCTATAACTGAACAACAAAAAAACGAACTACCTGATTGAAAAATGGGCAAAGAGCTTGAATAGACATTTCTCCAAAGATACACAAATGGCCAAGGAGAACATGAGAAGAAGCTCACATCACTAGTCAGGAGGGAAACATACATCAAAACCACAATGAGGGACTTTCCTGGCAGTCCAGTGGTTAAGACTCCTCCTTCCAATGCAGGGGTGCGAGTTCAACCCCTGATTGGGGAGCTAAGATCCCACATGCTTCAGGGCCAAAAAGCAAAACATCAAACAGAAGCAATACTGTGACAAATTCAGTAAAGACTTTAAAAATGTCCACACCCCAAAATCTGTAAAAAAACACATACACACACAGTGAGATACCACCTCATACCCACTAGGATGGCTACTATGAACAAAACATGTGTTGGGGAGAATGTGGAGATATAGGAATTCTTGTGGTGGGAACATAAAATTGTATAGCCATAATGGAAAATAGTATGGCTGTTCCTCAAGAAATTAGAAATAGATTTACCATAAGACGGAGTAACTCCACCCCTGGGTATATGCCCAAAAGAACTGAAAGCAGGAACTCAAACAGATATATCTATGTTCACAAGAGCATTATTTACAATAGCCAGATGTCTAGGGACAGATGAATGGGTAAGAAAATCTGGTGTATATATATACATAATAGAATATCATTCACTCTTAGAACGGAAATTCTGACACATACCACAACATAGGTAAACTTGGAGAATGTTCTGCAAAGTAAAATAAGCCAGTCACAAAAAGACAAATACTGCGCGGTCCTACTTATAGGGACAGAAAGTGCAACAGTGGCTTCCAAGGCCTGGGGCTGGGGAGGGGTAATAGGGAATAGCTGTTTAGTGGCTAGAGAACTTCAGTTTTACCAGATGAAAAAGGGCTCTGGAGATCAGCTGCACAGCAATGTGAATTCACTTAACACCACTGAACTGTGCACTTGAACATGGTTAAGATGGTAAATTTTATGTTATGTGTTGTTTAGTCATTCAGTCATGTCTGACTCTTTGCGACCCCATAGACTGCCAGGCTCCTCTCTCTGCCCATGGGATTTCCCAGGCAAGAATACTGGAGTGGGTTGCCATTTCCTTCTCCAGGGGATCTTCCTGACCCAGAGATCGAACCCGGGTCTCCTGCTACCTAGGAAGTCCATGTTATGTGTATGTTACCACAATTAAAAAAAAAAACAAAAAAAGCTTCTTGGTCACAGCCTGGTTATTTCACTAATTCATATACTAACTTGGGCAAGTTAATTCAATTTCTCCATGGTTCCATTTTTCTCATCTGTAAGTGGGATTAGTTAGTATCTACTCCAGAGGCCATTGTGAGGATTAAGTAAATTTCTATATGCAAAGTATTTAGAAAACTGCCTGACATAAAGTATTGTTCAGTCAATGTCAGTTATCACAGCAGTAATAATATTATTACAGTGTGTGAGATATTATTCGAAGCACTTCCCTATGTTAGGGAAGTAAGTCTTCAACCTACCCATCTTCCCCTCCAACCTCCACCCCCAGTAAAGCTGAAATTTTACAGATGAGGAAACAGAGGCTCAGAAATGTTAAATGATCTGCCTGGATCACATAGCCAGTGGGTGATGAACAAAGATTAAGTCTGGCTCCAATGAGGTCCGGTTGCTGAGAAGTAAGCAATCAGCACGCTGATTCTAAACCAAGATAGAACTGAATCTTCCATTCCAACTAAGAACTAGGCGGTGGGGGGAGGCTGTGGCAGGGATGGCTGAGAAGCTGGGCTCTGCTCCAGGCCAGCAACCCACCAGCTAAAGAATCCCAACTGTCTTGGTCCTCCTCCCACACCCATCCTACCCCGGGGATGAGACCAGCTGGATCCAACAAAGAAAAATCAAGACAAGAGTGGGAAGTAGTCCCAGAGGTCACCATGGCCTTCCAGCAGATGGAAGAGCAGACACAGAAGGGACTTCTCAGAGGCCTGTGGTCAGGACCTGCCAGAGCACCCTTGTCAAGCCCACAGTGAGGGAATAAAACCCCACATCACCCAGAAAGTAGAAGCATTTATCATGGAAAAGGCAGAGAAAGCCCCCACACCCTGCCTCAGACCCTTGATGGGCCCATGCTGATGTGCTTGGAGAACTTCTGAGAATGGGGAACAAATGCACTTCCTGGTTTTCCTCCAGACCAAGAGAGCCTGGGTCCAGCAAAAACCTTCCAATGACAGGCAGTCTAGGGTTTCTTCTTTTAAATAAGTGATTTCTCCTCCCCCTCCAGTCCCCAAGTCTTTTAAAATACCAATGCTGGCCTTGGGTGGTCTCTGGTCACTTGCCATTAGAACCTAGAGTCTCCAGCCCAGAGGCAAGGGTACCTACCATCTGGCCAGAGGTACACCTGCTGCCTCCCCCTCCAATGCTGCTGGCTGCAAGGGCATCTGGCCACCTGAGGGGACTCAGGTCAGGCTATGAGCAAGAAGGAGGGCTTGGCACCAGAGGGCCCTTGAAGCAAAAGAGATCCACAAACAGGATTTTGACACTGGGGAAGGTTTTTTTCCCCCCCTTCCAACATTGGGAGGGGCTTTGTAAACACAAACTTAACTTGGGCCCTTGTCTGTAGGAAAAAAGCTTGAATAAATCCTCTCTCAGAGTGAAAAATCCCCCTCTCCTACCAATTGTTTTTTTTTTTTCTTTCAATTGTTTTTTTAGAGTAGGCAAGTAATACATATTCATTGTAGAAAACAAATGAGAAACTGCAGACAAGAAAATTAAAATCACCCCAAACCCTACCTCCCTAGTTTTAATCATTGTTAACAGTTTAGGTATATCCCTCCAGACTTTTTTTCAATGTAAATATAAATGTTTATACACATATAAGCATATACTTTCTGAAAAATTTTTAATATACTGTGGAAATCATTCCATGTCAATAATACAGAACCGCATTGTATTTTTGATGATGTTATAGTATATGCAATATACATACACCATGATTTACTTGATATCTATTAGACGTATAAGTTTATTTCAAGGTTTTTACAAGTATGAACAATGCTGTTATCCACACAGTGTTCATACCTTTGTCTAATTATTTCTTATGAATAAACTCCTGAAAGTGGAACCGCTGGACACAGCGGTGGAGGTCACGCAGGAGAACCAGGCGCCGCAGGGCAGGTGCACGGAGCTGCAGGAGAGGATCCTGGAGACGGGAAAGATCGTGGATGGGTTTGAGGGGACTGTGAACCAGGCGATGGAGGAGCTCAGAAAGAGAAGGAATTTGTCAAGGCCGAGATCCAGAAGGTTCTGAAGGAGAAAGTTCAGCTGACAGCAGACCTGTACTACAAGGAGAAGTCATTCTTCGACCTCGTCAAGCCGTCAGAGAAACAGAAGAAGGTGATCGAAGGCTACCACACGAATGAAGAGTCGCCGAGGAAGTGCGTTGAAGATTACACAGAGAGGATCAGGAAGGAGGGCCAGAAGTACCAGGTGCTGAAAGCCCAGGGGGAGGAGAAGCTTCCGCAGGCAAACAAGGAGATTGCCCAGGTCTGGAACAAGGCCCCTACGGACGCCCTGGCGCTGTAGGTGGTCCTGAGGAAGGAGCAGATGCGAGTCTACTCGCTGGAGGAGGTGGTTGAGCAGAAGACTAAAGAGAAGGATGAGCTGACCAGGATCTGGGATGACCTCATTTCCAAGATGGAGAGAATCTGACTTAGCAGCCCTACCTGTACTACCTTCCCTTCGTGGGTGTGTGTGTGTGTGTCTATCTGTCTAGGGTTTCCTTCTCTATTCATCTCAATTCGATTTTTAAACTAGGTTGCTTTTGGAAAAGACTGAATAAAGTTTCCCTTAAATCTAAAAAAAAAAAAAAAATTTATGTCATACACATAAATCTCCCAATTCCAACTGTTTCACTGATATATACAAGTTTCCTTAAGTGAGGGACCTCTGTGCTGTGCTCGTAATCTGAACCAGCCCTCAATTTTCTCAAACACAGTTCTCCATCATAAGCAGTTCCAAAAGAAAACTCCTTAAACCCCTTGTCTATGATCTCATAAATGACTAAGTGGCATTTAAAAGATACACAATTTCATTTTGACTTTAGTAATCCACTCAACGACTGAGTGGCTAAGCACAGCACAGCACAGCCCGCTAAAGAGAGACCCATGTGACAGGGGTACCAGGATACTTGCCACACAAAATATATTTGTACAAAATTAGACTTAACTACCCACCATCTGACACCCCCAACCTCTGCCTGTCCGTCCCTCTGTTCCTTCTCCCTTCTCCTTCATCCCTCCTTCCATCTATCCCATCCATCTACCCATCCATCCTTCTTCCTCTATCTTTCTTTTCAAATCACTCCCCTTCTTTCTTTTTCATCCCTGCCCTACTCTTTCTCCCTGCCTTCCTTATCTCCTCTTCTTTCCTGAAGCAGTTGGGACCCTGTATCAGAGCAGACAGTACTGGAGTTGCACGAAGTTTCCAGCTGCACCGAGAGCTGGAGAAGCTGTCTGTGAAATCCTCAGTCTTTGGTATTCATTATTTAAGTTCTGTGGAAATGGGTTTGCTTTGAAGTCTACTGACTCATCCTCCTCCTTAACTTCTTATTTCCTGTAAATGATCCATTAGTTTTTGGCAAGGTCCATGTCACACAGCATTCCCATCAGAAGGGGCTGTTCCGCAACCCTGGGCAGTGTGAACACTGCCTTTTGCAGTGGAACTGGAAGCATGATGGGGACGTGTAGACCCTGCTTTCTTAAAAGCTGCTTCAACCAGCCCTAACGCCGCCTCGAATTAATAATGTGAAACACATGCTCCATCTGCCTGCTAAAGGGTGACAAAGCCATTTATGTTCATAATGGCCAAAATTATTCTACAGATGAAAAGTTTTCTAAAGCAGCTCACATAGGCTAGTCAATCAGTTCCACCAAGGGGGAAAATTCCCCCTCAATCATCCCACTTGAGACCTCTTTGCCAAAACAGCCAGTTCACTGTGGCATTAAGATGTTGAAAGGGGGAAACAAATGGAGATTATAAACAGTTCTCATAAGTTTTCAAACTTTCTGCCCCTGGTAAGGCATGCATAGATTAGCGCCAACAGCTTAGTGGGAAAGGTCATGTGCCTTTTCACAAAGATCCAGGGAGCCACGCAGAACTCTTGTGGACTTCAGAAACTAAACAAATCAGTTACAAAGTGGGGGGAGGGGAAGCAGTTCTTTAAGAAAAAAACCAAACTGGGCTGGAAAAGTACTATAATCAGCAAAACGCTAAATCTTCCCTCCTCCCCCCACCCCCACCCTCCCTGCTCCCCACACCCGGCTGGTGGGAGCAGAAAGATAGTCCTTTGATATCAGAGCAAATAAAAGTTTGAATTACTGACTGCTCATGTTAATGCTGGATTTTACTACCACCATATTTCAAAATGAAATTATTCTAACATCTATGCCTCAAATTAAGATCTGTGATAATATATATTACAGTTCAGAAAATGTCTTAGGTTCAGATGATGTAAAGGCTGATTCCCCTGGAGAGTAAACATTGGCCATTGTTTCTCAAGGGCTAAAACTCTCCTCATCCCTCCAAATAAATTTAAGTACTGATGACATCAGGGAGTGCTGCCCGGTTATCAAAGCACATCTGGGGTGGGGGTGGGGAGGGCAAGATAATGCCACTTAATAGTCAAAGTGGTGGAAACGTCTTAAACGCAGGGTTGTCAAAAGAGGGCTTTCTCCTATAATTTACAGATATGAAAGCCCTATGAGAAAGTTTAGCACACAACACATGAAACTTAACTCTCTCCACTCCACCACGTTGGAATCCTGGTTTCAAGTTTCCCACACCATCTTTACTCCTACGGGCCCTACAGTGTCTTTTGGGGGATGTTCATAGATATCCAGGGCCCGAACGCCCATCTGTGTAAGTACAGTTGGCCGCTCACTTGTCAGACATAAACTCTCCCCAAGTCCTGGAGTCCTCGGTGCTCCCTACTGGCCTCCGCACATCACTCATCAAGGTGGTGGGGGAGGGGCACGCGGGTGAAAAGCAAAGAGCTCAGCCTGCCCACCAGTGCCCAGGTGGGCGCCGCAGCCAGCCTTACATTCTAAAAGGAGCACAGCCCTTCATTCTATGGCATTAGGTCCTCTGACACAGCGGCAGGATGTCTTCTCTCAGCAGCTCCATGAAGCAAAACTTCAGCAACTTCCACCAGGCATACTACGGAGAGGTTCGTTGTGAACAGGCAGCAAAGGTCAGCCACACCTCACACTTCTCTCCCGCCCCGAAGATGGGGTCACTGGTCAAACGACGCTAAGCAAATAATTCTACATGAGAAAAAAATATATATTTCCACTTTTAAAATTACATCTCACAATTCCTCTCACTTCTTATGAAAACAAGATCAAATGTTTGTAAGGACTCACTTGAATATATTTTCACTTTCCAAGCGCAAAGTAGAGGACAAAAAAAAAAAGAAAGAAATTCTCAGCAGCCACAAGACAAGAACGCCTTTCTCCTTCCCTGCCAAATCCAAGCATTATGCACATAGAATGAACATGATGCAATAGAAACATCTCCAAATGCTTTCTGATACATTCTCTCATTTAATCTTGCGACTCCTTAATGCTCACATTTTAATTGCAGTCTTAGAGCCTTAAATTCCTCCAAAGGTGCTAAAATACGAAAGAATGTGAAGCATGATTTCATACTAACTAGAAGCAAGAGAGGAGTTTCAGGCCTCTTAAAATAAAAATCTATCTTCAAACCCCTCAGAGTCTGCATGAAACACAGCAAACTCAGTCTGCTGTCCCGAGGGAAGCAGGCTGCCGTAAAACGTAAGTAGCTCCTCACTGGTACTGTTAGCTTTTTGTGTTTTAATTTTAAAACCCGAGTGTAATTATCTCTTATTTACTAGAGTCACAACTCTTGCCAAAGGGAATACAAACCACTTCTTTAGGGATGAAGTTGCTGACAAAGGTTTGACAAAGAAAAATAATTAATAGCTCCATGCTGACCCTGGGGTAAGTCTTGGAGCACAGCGAAGTGAACTGGCCAAGGATGAGCCGGGCATGGGCGCGTGATGCCCGGCCAAGGGCATGGCACACACCCGGTCCTGAGAAGCTTGGAGGCTTCTAAAGGGACTCAGGCTATGGGACAAAAGTACGAGAGGTTTTTGCACATCCTCCTTTAGTCATGGTTCTGTGTTGAAACTGCTTTGCGCTCCAGTTACAAACGCTCTCCTGTTTAAGAAAGCTGTGGATAGACAATTAATGCCTTTCAGCTGGGGCTGGAGTGTTCTCCAAGTTTGGTTCTGGGCTCTATGGTTTAGCATGCTCATTCTCAGAAATTCTGGCGAGAGAGCCTTATGGAATAGGGAGCCGTCAGGGCCAGTTTCCTGGAGCCTGTCCGATGGGCACCTCACCTGATCACTGTCACATTTGGGGAGCCAAACAGAAGGTGGGTGTGGGAGGATCATGAGCAGCTGGGTCAAAACCCTTAGGAGGAGGAGTCTGCCTCTTAAAACATGCGAGTTCAGATTCCATCTTAACTTTGCTCTTAAACTATAAAAGTCTTCTGAGTGCAAACCGCATTCAATTCTAGCAGATACCCACCCCCCACCCCCCGTATTTTCATTTGTCTACCGTGACTGCTGGGAAGCTTGTAGCCCCAGAACTGTAAGATACCATCATACTTTTTATCATTATTATTAATCATGGGTTTACTTGCAATACCATATCTTTCTGTCTCCTGCAATAATCCCATCCCATCCCCTGGAGCATGGACATGTTTCATGATTGGCAGCTATTTTAGATCCTTTTGGGGTGTGCTTGTGTGACTGACAAGACTTCAAGTCTTGAAGCCAGAAAGTATTTGATTTCCAGCCTTGACAAACCACTTAATGTGGCTGACCCTCAGCTGCCTCACCTGTGAGACGGAGCTCTTATCTTTGTAGCAGAACGGGTGAGGATTATGCTGCTTTAATCCCCCCTGGATGCCCAAGGGCAAGTGCCTGGCATGGGCATCCAGAGTGTAACATGGAGTAGGTACCCAATACAATAGAGCTACTATTATTCTTATGAGTGTTAATAATACCAGCCACAAGGACAAAATTAAAGAGGTTACTGACCCCAGAGAGAAATTTCTAATTCAAACTTCATTATCTTAAATTAACTCAGCTATTATTTCCCCCCTTCTCATAGAATTGAAAAAAAGCCCTGAGATTTTGGCTCCAACTTCTCAGTGATAATCTTGGCTTTAGTAATATCCATTAAGAGTTTCCAATCCAGGGAGAACTATTAACTCTGCAGTGGAAGCAGAAACTCGGATATCTGAATGAAGTGAAAGTCTGCTGGCAGTTGTAACGAGATCATTTGCTCCTGCAAATGTTATTTCTTGGCCATCGGTATCTTCTGTGCGAATTTCTGCAGGCAGAGATCTCGGGGGGAAAAAGACTGTCTGGGGCCCACACGTGTTTTCAGAACAGGCTGGTACATCCTGTCCTTGCTACAGAGCCTGGTACATCAGTAGCAAAACAGACCTCTCTTTGGACACACTTTTTTTTTGTGAATTCTGCAGAACTCAAGGCTGGCTGCTGAAGCCACCACTCAATCTTCCTCTCAGGCTGGGTCGGTGAGCTGCTCCCTGGCGCCCCCTGGTGGCCTTTTCCATGTTCACACCATGTACTCACACCCCTCAGGGGCAGGGAGAAAGTGGCTTTAAAAGAGCCACCCAAGGGGTGGTTACTGGCATCCTTCATCCACAGGGACACCCCCACATTTTTAGGATCAAGGAAACATGCTGTGTTAAGGCTGGTACAGACACAGCACCTCTCTTAAATGTCAGAGTCGTTCACTGAACAGCTAGCTCTTGAGCATTTACTGCATGCCAGGCCTCATACCAGGCATGAAGAATACAGACAGGATTATGACTCAGTCCCTGCTCTCAAGAAGCTTCTGGCCCAGAGGGAGAGGTGGACCAATACCTGTACCAAGAAGGACAATACAGAGAGAAATGCCAAGTTTTGAGGCAACCCCGGGGACAGTGTCAGCCTCCTTAGGGAAAGTGGGAAGGACATCAGGGAGGAGGCAAAAGTTAACCTAGATCTCAGAGGCCAAGAATTAGCTGGACAGAGAAAGGAGGACAGGCATTCCAGAATCAATATACATCAATATACATCAATATAGAAGAATCAATATACATCAAGGCCCAGACTTCTTGGGGGACTGTGGTGAATCTGGAGGGCTCCCAGCAGGGAGAAGAGGCTAGAGAAGTGGGTAGGACAGGCTGAGAAGGATCTCATAGGCCACACCAAGGGCCCTGCTTATCTATCCGTGATTCTCCAAACTGTGCTTGAGAGTTCCCGCAGACATTTGATTCTAATTTCATGGATGCTGAAGCTAAGAGAACTCTGTGGTAGCCATCCACGATCCACTGACTGCAAATTCCTGTGTTCAACTCCAGGGTAACCAGGAGAGAAACATCAAATTCCAATACAGGGGCATCCTACAAAATATCTACAAAACACCAGTACTCCTGAAAGTCTGAGAGCCTGTCACAGGCAACAGGAGCCTAATTCCTTAGAGGAGCCTAATTCCATTTCTGAGTGACAATTAAATGTAATATACCGGGACTTCCCTGGTGGTCCAGTGGTTAAGACTGCACTTCCAATGCAGAGGTCCCAGATTCAATCCCTGGTCAGGGAACAGGATTCTGCATGCCACAACTAAGACTCAGCGCAGCCAAGTAAATAAGCATTCTAAAAACTAAAATAAAATGCTATCATACTTAAAAAAAATAATAAATGTAATCTGCTATCCTGGATGCAATTTTGCAACAGATAAATGACGTTCCTAGGTGAAAACTAGGGAATAAAGTACAGAGCCTAGTTAATGATTATGTATCGATCTTGGTTCATTAATGGTAACAAATGTGCCATACTAGTTGTAAGATGTTAATAATTAACAATAGGGGAAACTATATGCAAGGCAAATGGGAATTTCTGTACTCCTCAAAATTTTTTATAAGTCTGAAGTGGTTTGAAAAAATAAAATTAATTTTTAAAAAGTTCTTTGTTCATACAGATAGCCAAACTACTGTCTGCAATGGGTTGTATAATTAAATATTAATTATACAACTGTATAATAAAATGATAATACATGTTACACACGAGAACTTAGAAGATTAATTCATATTCTAGTAATAAGAGCCAACATTTTATTGAGTATGTATGCTCAGCCAGGCACTCTCCTAAGTAATCACTTCTGATCTCCAAAAGAGCCCCATGCACTAAGAACTGCCAACATCCCATTTTACAGGTGAGGAAATGAAGACAGCAATTAGACAACTTGTTGGGATTATATAAGTGGCAGAGTCTGGATTTGAACCCAGCTCTGTCTGATGCTAGAGTCCAGATACTTAATGACAATTCTATACTTTACTGCCTCCTGGTATTCAGCTTTATATACTGATATTTCACTGAAAAAAAATGCATTGATTTTACTATTCTTTTTAAGGTTTAAAACCACAGTTATAAATGGGATGATAAGAGGAGGGGGATTTCCAGTCAACGAGGGACTAGGTCAGAGCTGGTGGTTGGTGTTGGCGCAAATGTTCTAAGAGTTTCAGTGTGAAGGGTGGACTGGTATAGGCTGGGCCCCTGCTGCAGAGATATTCTAGCAACATCTCCAAAAGGAGGAGGAGAGGCAACCAGAGAGAATGAACTTCCCTAAAAGGATAAAGCGAAGGCCCTTGCTTTATACAGGAACCCTTTGTATCCAGCCCCAACCAATCATACCCCAGGCATTGCTGAGCCCCTAACTTGTGCCTGGGCAGGTCTGCCTCCAGGAGCTCCTGTTGGCCGCCTCCACAGACAGGACCTGATGATTAGTAAAGGGAAAATAAGAGCTGCAAGCAAGGAGGCAGCGGGCTCAGAGCCCCCCAGGGGAGGGGCAGGGCCTGAGAAAGGGTGTTAGTGGGGGCAGGGGGAGGGCTGGGGTGCCTCATGGAGGAGGCCTGGGGGTTGGGCCCAGGGCAAGACCCCTCCCTGCAGTCCTTGTGTCTGGGTCACCAGCCAAGGGGATTGGAGCTGAGAGCCCAACCTCTCACCACCAGCTCAGCTGCTTCCCCTGCCCTCCCAGGTCAATGAAAAGCAGGCCTCATTTCACTTCTGTACTTGAAAGGCTGCCATGTGCCACCAGAGGCACATATGGAGCTTGTTACCCCTAAAGGTTGTGGAAAATACCAGAAAGTCTCCTAGACGGTCAGCTTCTCCAGAGTCGTCTTATCTAGCCTGGCATGCCGTAGGCATCCATCAATAGATGGTGAACTAAACGGAAATCTTAAAATGCATGCGTCATAGGTCATACTGGAGTGAATTGAACTGGAGTTTGGAATATTTAGTACAAAATCTTTACCACATACTTAGTGGCTTGAAACAACACAAGTTCACTATCTCAGAATTCTGGCTGTTGGATGTCCAAATGGGTTTTTCACTGGACTCAAATCAAGATGTTGGCAGGGGATTTCCCTGGTGGTCCAGTGCTTAAGAATCTGCCTGTCAATGCTGGGGATGTGGGTCCAATCCCTGGTCCGGGAAGATGTCACGTGCCACAGGGCAACTAAGCCCGTGTGTTACATCTACTGAAGAAGACATGCTCTGGACCCTGAGTGCTGCAGCTGCTGAAGCTTGAGCGCCTAGTCTCTGCCACAGGAGAAGCCACCACAGGGAGAAGCCCCTGCTCACCACCACTAGAGAAAGCCCACGCACAGCATCCAACACCCAGAGCAGCCAAAATTAAAAAAAAAAAAAAAAGATGCTGGCAGGGTTGCATCCCCTCCAGAGGCTCTAGTTTTTGTTGTTCAGTTGCCCAGTTGTGTCCGACTCAGCAATGCCATGGACTGCAGCAGGCCAGGCCTCCCTGTCCCTCACCATCTCCCAGAGTTCACCCAAGTTTATGTCCATTGCATCGGTGATGCCATCCAACCATCTCATCCCCATCACCCTTTTCTCCTTCTGTGTTCAATCTTCCCCAGCATCAGGGCCTTTTCCAGTGAAAAAGCTCTTTGCATCAGGTGACTGAAGTATTGGAGCGTCAGCTTCAGCATCAGTCCTTCCAATGAGTATTCAAGGTTGATTTCCTTTAAGATTAGCTGGTTGGATCTCCTTGCTGTCCAAGAGACTCTCAAGAGTCTTCTCCAGCACCACAGTTTGAAAGCATCAATTCTTCGGTGCTCTGCCTTCTTTATGGTCCAGCTCTCACAACTGTACATGACTACTGGAAAGATCAAAGCCTTGACTATACGGACCTTTGTTGGCAAAGTGATGTCTTTGCTTTTTGACACACTGTCTAGGTTTGTTGTAGCTTTCCTGTCAAGAAGCAATCATCTAAGGCTCTAAGGGGAATGTAAAAGGTTCTATTTCCTTGCCTTTTCCAGCTCTGCGGCCCCCTGCACTCCTGAGCTCGTGGCTGCTCCCCCATCTTCAAAGTTAGTAACACTGTCTCTCTCTGACCTTCCTCCATGGTCATGTCTCCCTCTGACTCCCTTCTGCCTTGCTCTTCCTCTTTTAAGGATTATTATGATTACACGAAGATCATGGCATCTGGTCCCATCACTTCATGGGAAATAGATGGGGAAACAGTGGAAAGAGTGTCAGACTTTATTTTTTGGGGCTCCAAAATCACTGCAGATGGTGACTGCAGCCATGAAATTAAAAGACGCTTACTCCTTGGAAGGAAAGTTATGACCAACCTGGACAGCATATTCAAAAGCAGAGACATTAATTTGCCAACAAAGATCCGTCTAGTCAAGGCTATGGTTTTTCCTGTGGTCATGTATGGATGTGAGAGTTGGACTGTGAAGAAGGCTGAGCGCCAAAGAATTGATGCTTTTGAACTGTGGAGTTCAGAAGACCCTTGAGAGTCCCTTGGACTGCAAGGAGATCCAACCAGTCCATTCTGAAGGAGATCAGCCCTGGGATTTCTTTGAAAGGAATGATGCTGAAGCTGAAACTCCAGTACTTTGGCCACCTCATGCAAAGAGCTGACTCATTGGAAAAGACTCTGATGCTGGGAGGGATTGGGGACAGGAGGAGAAGGGGACGATAGAGGATGAGATGGCTGGATGGCATCACTGACTTGATGGACGTGAGTCTGAGTGAACTCCAGGAGTTGGTGATGGACAGGGAGGCCTAGAGTGCTGCGATTCATAGGGTCGCAAAGAGTAGGACACGACTGAGTGACTGAACTGACCTGAACTGATGATTACACTGGACCCATCTGGATAATTCAGGACACTCTCCCTATTTTAAGGTCTCACCTTAAAATTAAATTAACAATGTTAATTCAATTTGCAACCTTAATTCTCCTTGGCGATATAAGGTTACATAGTTACCAGTTCCAAGGGTTAGGGCATGGACATCTGTGGATTGCCATTATTCAGTCTATCACAGACTTCATCTTTTAAGGTCAAACTGTAGGAGACCACCGGTGTTTCGCCAAAAGGTGAAAATATTCATTAACACTCATCAAGCACCTACTGAATACAAGGCATACCACTAAGTACTTTTGCATATCTTATCTTATTTAGTTGCAGTTAATGTTCAAAGAGTAGTAGTAACTACCACCACTAGTAAACCAGATCATGTTATTCACCTCTAAAATCCTCTGATAGTTTTCCATATGTTTTAGGGAAAAACTCAGGCTTCTGGCAGCCCCTTGGGGCCTCATGGGATCTAACTTTGGCCCGACTCCCAGCTCCATCTCCCACCAGCTTCCCCTCGACCTCCAAGCTTCAACCATGGGAGCCTTTCAGTTCCTTGAACTTCTGTGGCTGCACCTGCAGACCCCTCTTTCTGGAACGTTCATCCCCAAGATTGTCAACCCTCTCTCATTATTCAGATCTCTAGCCTATTCACTGCCACATCTCCAACTCCTAAAATAGTGCTTAGCACATAGTAGGCACATGATACACATTTATAAATGAACTAATCTGAATTATGTCAGTGAGGAAATGAGATGATAAAGCCAAGTTCACAGAGCTAGTCAGCTGGAATTCCAACTCAGAGCATACTCAACACCCCAGCCTCTCAATGAGCCTGCCCCAAGCTCCTCATCAGACACCGCTAGGGCAGCTGGGTGGTGCGGGGATGAAAACACCAGATCGAGCTCTTGAGCAGTCCCCTGCTCACTGGACAGCAGTGAAATAGTGACACAACCCGCTGACCAAGCACCACAGCCCAATCAATCAGCGAGCCTAACAGAGACTGGTCTGCACACTTGGCTGGGAGAGCTATGAAACCAGATCGGGAGACGACATGGTCATGGCAAACCAAGAATTCCTTATCAGGGGAAAACAATCCAAATGAACTTTTGGGCTAATCTAGTGGAATTGAGGCCTCCGAAATGAACCTTAAAAAAGAAAAAAGTTCCAATGTGCAAAGGAAGTGATTTTTCCATATTCTAACAATCAGAAATATGCTTTTTAAATATCAGAATTTTCATTCCACGTTGCTGTCATCTGGCGGGAATTTAAATAGATGACATTACGCTTTCCTATGGGTGATGGCAACAGCAGTCCTAGAATGCCATTAGTTTAGTGCGTGACAGGGGAGGCCATTGCATCACGGATTCAGAGACTGAAATCCCAAGCGAGCTAACCCCATTGAAGAACTCTGTTAAAACTCCTTGCAGGAGCTCTGAAGAACCAAACACATGAGCAGTGAGCCAGCAACCATCAGGAGAGCATTGTAACAATGGCACCAGTATAGGAGGACTTTTGTCCCTTCTCATATTCCTTCCTGTCCCAACTGTAGATAAGAGAAATAGGAGGGGGGAATGAAGAGAGCGGAAGACCATGCCAGGCCCACCACCCACTCCCATGCCGGAGCTGTGGGGCAGGCTGGGCCAGGGGGAGTGGAAGAGCATGGAATTGGAAGGGAAGCTGAAGTTTTGATTTCAGACTGGACTAGGCCTTCATACCTACAAGTGAGTCCTAATTCCTTAAATGTCCTCATAGCTGGACACACAATCCACCTAAGATGTCACAGAGCATGATTTAAGGCAGTGCTCGGGGTAGGGAGAGCTCTTTCCTGACTGAATTCCAATGGAAGTCAGCTGATTCAATAAATTTGTTACAGGATAAAAATCAAACGACCAACAGAATATCATTTTTGGGCTAGCAAATTTATAAGGTAAAAAAACAAAGTAACACCCAGTTTTGATAAGAGAACCGAGTATCCCCAAATACTTCTGGTATGTCTTAGCCCATTCAGGCCACTATAACAAAATACTACAGTCTGGGTGGCTTATAAACTACAGAAATTTGATTCTCATGGTCTGGTGGCCCAAGTCCAAAGTCAAGGCACCAGCCTGGTCAAGTTCTCTGGTGAAGACTGTCTTCCTGGTTCATAACTGGCCCCTTCTCCCTGTGTCCCTTTATGTGAAAAAGGCTAGAGATCTTTCTGGACCCTCTTTTATAAGGCATTAATCCCACTCATGAGGACTCTACCCTCATGACTTAAGGACCTACCAAAGGCCTCACCTACTCATATCACAACACCAGGCATCAGGAGTTCAGCAGATACATTTCAGAACAGAAACATTCAGACTACAGCTGGTTTACAAATCAGAACAAATTTTCTTGGGCAGTGCCTCTCACACTGCAATGTACACAAGTCACATGGACATCTAGTTAAGATGCAGATTCTGATTCAGTAGATCTGGAGTGAGGCCCAAGAATCTGCCTTTCTCATAAGCTACCCAGTTGAAGCTGCAAGACTTTGGCCACCTGATGTGAAGAGCCAACTCATTGGAAAAGACCTTGATGCTGGGGAAAGAGTGAGAGCAGGAAGAGAAGGGGACAACAGAGGATGAGATGGCTGATGGCATCACCAAGTCAATGGATGTAAGTTTGAGTAAACTCTGGGAGATGGTGAAGGACAGGGAAGGCTGGTGTGTTTCAGTCCATGGGGTCAGAGAGTCAGACATGACTTAGTGACTGAAAAACAGCAACCACAACTTGGTTATACTGATGGCATTGGTACAAGGATCACACCTTGAGAAGTTTAGAGAAAATTTGACCAAGTGTATCAAAAGCCTTAAAATCTTTATTACTTTTGACTCACTAATTCTTCACTAATGATATATTCTAGGGACTAATAAGGAATGTTGCTGCTGCTGCTAAGTCACTTCAGTCGTGTCCGACTCTGTGTGACCCCATAGACGGCAGCCCACCAGGCTCCCCCGTCCCTGGGATTCTCCAGGCAAGAACACTGGAGCGGGTTGCCGTTTCCTTCTCCAATGCATGAAAGTGAAAAGTGAAAGTGAAGTCGCTCAGTCGTGTCTGACTCCTAGCAACCCCATGGACTGCAGCCTACCAGGCTCCTCTGTCCATGGGATTTTCTAGGCAAGAGTACTGGAGTAGGGTGCCACTGCCTTCTCAAAAGATGTAGCCAAAGATGTTTATCACAAACATTACATCTACAGTGGAAACTGGATACAACCTAAGTATCTGACAACAGGGAAATTTATAAACAAATGATGGTAAAGCCATTTGGTGAATAAAACAATATAGTCGTATCAAGTTCTTATATAATGTTTGGTGCTGCTGTGAAAAAAATATTCATGACGTGAGAAACAAAAAGATAAAAATACAAAGATGGGTTAGTTTTGTGTGTCAATTTGTCTAGGCTATAGTACCCAGTTAATGAATCAAAAGCTAGATGTTGCTGTGAAGGTATTCTATAGATAGGATTAACACTAAGTGAAAAAGATTACCTCTGTACTGTGGGCAGAGCTCATCAGTTCAAGGCCTTACAAACACAAACTGAGATTTCCCGGAAAGAGAAGATTTTTGCCTCAAGACTACAGCATTAACTCTTGCCTAAGTTTTCAGCTTGCTGGCCTGCCTTATAGGTTTCAGATCTGCCAATCCTATAAACATGTACACCAACTCCTTGAGATAAATCTCTTCAAATATATGTGTATGTGTGTGTGCATCTCTTAGTACAAATGCTTATGTGTGTATGTTATGTGTCTGTATGCGTGTATATGTATACACAATACACACATACAGATATATCTCCATTGGTTCTGTTTCTCTAGAGAACCCTGACTGATATACACAGCATGAGTCTACTTCTGTTAAAAACATTTATGTTACAAATTACATTGCAAAAGCTTGAGTCCTATAACTGAATATACAATATGATTTTTATTTTATTGTTAAAATATTAGATATATGAACGAGAGAGAAAACATCCAAATATTAGCAATAAAAAGACTATGGTTTATTTTAACATTTGTCTTGATATTTAATATTTTTTTAAATTTTTATAAGCATGTATTTCTTTTATGATCAGGGAAATCATAGTTACAATCTGATTTGCATTGAACACTGCAATTTCAGTGTCCACTGAGAGGGAGACTACACAGTCTTGGGCAATCTGAAGAAGAGCACGCCCTTCTTCACCATTTCACCTGCTTCTCAAGTCACAGACTATATTCTCCGCATTTCCTCCAGACCTGTCCCAGCCCTTTTTTTGTGTGTCCCATTTGGCCTCCTGCCCTGTCCTTCATTGTCTCAAATAAAAAACCCATTAGATGGGCAAGGCAGTGACTTTCATTATCCTTTTTTTATAAACGAGGAAACTGAGGCTAAGAGGGTTTAAGTGGTTTGTACATAGATACCCAGCTGGTAATTGACATAGCCCAGATTCCTTCCTTTGTAAACTGGAAAACCAGGCACATGGGAGTGATTTTCATTACTGTTCCCATATGGACCGTGTGAGAACCATGTCAATTATATTCTGAGGTCTTCTCCCCGGCCTGCCACAGCCTTCCTCAGTGACTGCAGACAATGGCTCATTAATCTCTAGATGAGACGTGGATGGCCAGGGTCAGGTGCCAGGACCAAAAGGACTCTGGGTTTGGCCACACGTCCAAGCACCCTGGCCAGGCCTCTGATGACTCAAGCCCCACAGCTGGAAGTGAGCAGGACCACCCACACTGCCCCAAATGGGGCCAAACTCAGTGCTTTCTTTCCAGTCCCCACCTAGTGATTGGCGCAAGGTCCTGGCCATCTGCCATCCCATGCCCATGAGGGATGGTCCCACCGCAGAAGACTTAGGCTACAAAAGCAATTCCAACTGCTGGCAGCATCAAGTTCTTGGACTGAGCTCTAGCATGAAGGGCTTTCCTTCTCCCCCAATCCTGGGCCTGCTGAGACTGAGTGTCCTCTTGAATCCCGTTAGGACTGGATCCTTTCCCTGGGACCCCGACACCCACCTTGGCATCCCCAGGGAGCAGGGTCTGCATGTACCATGACCCCTACCACAAATGGGCTGATCTTCCCAAATCGTGAGCCCTTCACCTCCAACACGAGTGCCCCAGGATGTCCTGCTGGCACCTGCAACCCCAAGACCTAAAGGCCATCCAGGCTGGAATAACACTTGGTTGTTTGCTGAACACATGAATAAACATACTACACACAGGCCATAACTCAGGTCCTGGCCAGCTTCCTATCTAAGTGTTTCCTAGTGATTAAAAGAAAAAATGCTATATTAAGTGGTAAGCCAGTTAGATGGCTTTGTGGGGTGCAAGTTTATAAGAAATTCTAAAACATCCTTGGAATAAATTGGAAATATGGTACCAGTTAACTTGAGTTTCCATACTGCTTCCTCCATACTGATAAAACATAATGGGTCCCTCTTTGCCAAAGAAGATGATGCACTTGGTAGGATGGGGAGAAAAGGCACAGTCCTCTTGGAAAGCTACTTTGGATAAAGCTGTTTGCACTGCCCAATGAGCGAACTGCAAGGTGTAACAAGAGGCCACACCACCAAGCCCGAAACCAGCAAGCTGACAGGATCCTGAGTTCAGCAGGTCCAGGTCTACTGAAATTTAAAAACTAAACTAACCCTAGCCATTAGACCTATTTAGGGGAATAAGTGATGTATCTGAGTAACTATTAAACTCCCTTTTTAAATATTTTTCAAGATGTTGCTTACCTCAGAAAATGATGCAAAATAAAAATACTGTAATCCCTTTGTCTTATTGTGAAGACAAAAAAACAGCCTTGCTAGTTTCATTTATATAAATGCCAGCCTCTCCCCATCCACCCTACATAAATGCTGAACACATACTTGAGTTATTTGGTCTGATATTGGCCTGAGTCCCACAGCAGAACCCCTCAGGCCACAGGGGAAATGCCCAGAGCATTGGCTGGGAAACACAGTGGGGGCTCCGATCAGCTTCTGATCATCAGCTCTCCACCCCGAGGGTGTGTAGGGTCCCCGTGCCCTTAGAGGACTAATCAGGGCACCTGCTCTCTATCCAGGTGACATCAAAGCCACAGACTCCTGCTCATGGCAAAACTGGAAAACCAAGAGGATCCCTCTCCCTGTCTTTCCACACCCTTGTCTTCAATAAAAGAGGTGGGGGAAGGGGAAAATAAAGGAGAAGGCAGAGTGGAGCAGGGATTCCACAATGATGCCTTGGAAAGAGAGAGAGAAGAGGAAACTGAGAAAAGTGGACAGGATCCTAGCGATGGCCCCCGCCTTCCTGGCCTCTGTGAGAAGGGAGGAAGGCTGCCAGACACATGCTGGCGGGGTTGATGGCATGTGCTTCAGCACAAAGATTTAATAGGCAGAGCTAATAGAGCAGGATTGAGAAATGCCTTCTTCGTTGTGCCAAGTACAGTACAGAAAAGTTGCCATCAGCGTCAGAAAATGTATTCAGGTTTCTGGGACTGAGTTAAGGTCCAGCATGGAGACTCAACCACTGAACACACAATCAGAAAGGTATTAAACTTTCAGATGGAGGGCCAGGCCCAGGAGAAAAACAAGCTCCTTCTTATGTACATACGTATTACCTGCAACAAAGCAGAATATACACATTGATATCCCTTTGGAACTGTGAGAAAAGGCAACAGCTCATGGCTTCATTTTTACTGAGAGCTTATTATGTGCCAGGCACTGCTCTATGTGCCTGACATGTTTTAATTCATTATATTTCTCACATCATGAGAAACATACCAGCAGTATCTCCTTTGCAGAAAGAAAGCAAGCTGAGACGCAATAAGGTTAAGTCATTTTCAATTTTCCAGAAGTGCCACTGAGAATAAGCAAGAGCAATCCTGTAGAAGATTCTGTGACCAAGGGAGAAAAGAGGAAGTTAATTACATAGTATCCATCAAATTAGCTGGGGACTTTCCTGGTGGTCTAGTGGTTAAGAATCTGCCTTCCAGTGCCATGGATAAGGGTTCAATCCCTGGTTGGGGAACTAAGATCCCATACGTCTCAGGCAACTAAGACCATACGTCACAACTAGAGAAGCCTGTGTGCCACAACTAAGAGTTGATGCCAAAAAAAAATGTTTTTTAGTTAACACCCACTGAGCCCTTACCATTTGTTGCTCCAAATCCACTCTCTACCATAGCTGGGCTGGACCAGTGGATGAGATGTTTATCCCCTGGCTCCCTCCCTGCCGGGTCATGGTTTGCTCTTCTATAGCTACAGCTTTCTTCCCAGCTGCTGGTCAGTGCCCCGTCCCTTGCCCCTTAAAGGCTCATGGGTAGGATCTGTTCCCAGCTGTTGTCGGCCCTGGGGTGCCTTGCTATCCTTGGTTTCCTTCAACTCCACCCACATCACTTGGGTGAAGGTCCACCCAGAGGGACCTTCATCACTCTCTCTGATTACCTCATCATGGATGCCAACTGCTCCCCGCCAGGCTCTCAACTGATACGTGAAATTCTGAGCTCTTACCATGCATTGTTAATTCTCACATCGACCCTTGTAGGTGAAATTATTATCCTCACTCTCCTATAGGTGGGGAACTTGAGAATTCTGATGGGTTGACTCACTGCCCAAAGTCATACAGCTAGTTAAGTGGCAATGCCTGGGTCTGACATATGCAGTTGTATTTCTAGGCATCCACTCTCCTTAACCACTATGTAGTATTGGCCCACTAACCTAAATTGTATCACATGTCTTAGCTTACTGGACTGTCTTGGTTGTTCTATTTTAGTAAAAGGAAGACACATTTTTAGTGCCATTAAACACCTGACCTACGATGATGACTTCCCAATCCTACTGCTCCCCAAAGGCTACTGGTCTACTACTGGACATAAAAGAGAGCTGGTGGTGAATAACTATATTACAAAAAAAAAAAAATCAATCTTTATAAAGCAGGGGATATGCAACCCCATGGACTATATAGTCCATGGAATTCTCCAGGCCAGAATACTGGAGTGGGTAGCCTTTCCCTTCTCCAGATCTTCTCGACCCAGGAATCGAGCCAGGGTCTTCTGCACTGCAGGCAGATTCTTTGCCAACTGAGCTATCAGGAAAGCCCATCCTATTTCCCAGATGATCCTATATAATTCAGCACAACAATCACCAGCTTCAAAGACTCATAATCAACGTGAACATCGATGCCACAGAAGCTGGGCAGCTCCAGCATTTTCCACTGAATGATGTATGCTGCAAAATACCTATTTTGCAAGAGGTTAATAGATGCTTCTTGAAATGTAGGATCCTACAGGAAAAGTTTTATAAACATTGTATCCTATATGTTACTTAGCTCCTGCTTTAGAAATTTAGAGAGTATTAAGCCTTGATAGGAAGAAAAGAAGTTCCTTTAACCTAGCTTTTTCTAAACTAATTTGAACGTTGTGCATTTTTTTTTTGAGTGGATGCTTATTAATGGCTTTCCTAAGTATGAAATTCCTAAGTATGCAAAGATGGGCTCGATAAAGGACAGAAACGGTATGGACCTAACAGAAGCAGAAGATATTAAGAAGAGATGGCAAGAATACACAGAAGAACTGTACAAAAAAGATCTTCACAACCCAGATAATCACGATGGTGTGATCACTGACCTAGAGCCAGACATCCTGGAATGTGAAGTCAAGTGGGCCTTAGAAAGCATCACTACAAATAAAGCTAGTGGAGATGATGGAATTCCAGTGGAGCTATTTCAAATCTTGAAAGATGATGCTGTGAAAGTGCTGCACTCAATATGCCAGCACATTTGGAAAACTCAGCAGTGGCCACAGCACTGGAAAAGGTCAGTTTTCATTCCAATCCCAAAGAAAGGCAATGCCAAAGAATGCTCAAACTACCGCACAATTGCACTCATCTCACACGCTAGTAAAGTAATGCTCAAAATTTTCCAAGCCAGGCTTCAGCAATATGTGAACCGTGAACTTCCTGATGTTCAAGCTGTTTTAGAAAAGGCAGAGGAACCAGAGATCAAATTGCCAACATCTGCTGGATCAAGGAAAAAGCAAGAGAGTTCCAGAAAAACATCTATTTCTGCTTTATTGACTATGCCAAAGCCTTTGTCTGTGTGGATCACAATAAACTGTGGAAAATTCTGAAAGAGATGGGAATACCAGACCACCTGACCTGCCTCTTGAGAAATTTGTATGCAGGTCAGGAAACAACAGTTAGAACTGGACAGGGAACAACAGACTGGTTCCAAATAGGAAAAGGAGTATGTCAAGGCTGTATATTGTCACCCTGCTTATTTAGCTTATATGCAGAGTACATCATGAAAAATGCTGGGCTGGAAGAAACACAAGCTGGAATCAAGATTGCTGGGAGAAATATTGATAACCTCAGATATGCAGATGACACCACCCTTATGGCAGAAAGTGAAGAGGAACTCAAAAGCCTCTTGATGAAAGTGAAAGTGGAGAGTGAAAAAGTGGGCTTAAAGCTCAACATTCAGAAAACGAAGATCATGGCATCCAGTCCCATCACTTCATGGGAAATAGAGGGGGAAACAGTGGAAACAGTGTCAGACTTTATTTTTTTGGGCTGCAAAATCACTGCAGATGGTGACTGCAGCCATGAAATTAAAAGATGCTTACTCCTTGGAAGGAAAGTTATGACCAACTTAGAAAGCATATTCAAAAGCAGAGACATTACTTTGCCAACAAAGGTTCGTCTAGTCAAGGCTATGGTTTTTCCTGTGGTCATGTATGGATGTGAGAGTTGGACTGTGAAGAAGGCTGAGCACCGAAGAATTGATGCTTTTGAACTGTGGTGTTGGAGAAGACTCTTGAGAGTCCCTTGGACTGCAAGGAGATCCAACCAGTCCATTCTGAAGGAGATCAGCCCTGGGATTTCTTTGGAAGGACTGATGCTAAAGCTGAAACTCCAGTACTTTGGCCACCTCATGTGAAAAGTTGACTTATTGGAAAAGACTCTGATGCTGGGAGTGATTGGGGGCAAGAGGAGAAGGGGACGACAGAGGATGAGATGGCTGGATGGCATCACTGACTTGATGGACGTGAGTCTGAGTGAACTCTGGGAGTTGGTGATGGACAGGGAGGCCTGGCGTGCTGCGATTCATGGGGTTGCAAAGACTCGGAGACGACTGAGCGACTGAACTGAAGTATGAAATTAAATAATTTCCATTCTCAATTCCCTTAATGTCTTTGTATTTTAGCTAGTTAAAATTATTTGCCCTTATGGTAACTATAGGTTCCAATCAGGGTCTTTTGCATTGCTTAAAAATATCCGCCAAGCCTGGAAGGGGACTGGAGGTTTGTTAAGGTGAGAACCACCTGCAGTCGGGCATTCTGGTGCCACTACCACTGCTACACCCGCCATTGGCACAGACTTTGAAAGGGCACACAGAGAAATCACATCTCACTGACAAACATCTCCTGATGTTCACTGTTAAAAGTGAAAAGTTGCTCAGTTGTGTCTGACTCTTTGTGACCCCATGGACTATACAGTCCATGGAATTCTCTAGCCAGAATACTGGGGTGGGTAGCCTTTCCCTTCTCCAGGGGATCTTCCCAACCCAGGGATCAAACCCAGGTCTCCCGCATTGCAGGCGGATTCTTTACCAGCTGAGCCACAGGGGACGCCCAAGAGTACCGGAGTGGGTAGCCTATCCCTGCTCTAGCCGATTTTCCCAACCCAGGAATCGAACAGGGTCTCCTGCACTGCAGGAGGATTCTTTACCAACTGAGCTATAAGGGAAGCCCAATATTAATTAAGAGCTCTCAACATATCCCTTTAAGGGAAACACAGGTCCACGTCTATTGCCAGACCTCAGCCTGAACCGCTCCTCAGGCCCCGCTTTGCCTACACCACCAGTGAAGCACACAGCACATGGGAATATGGTTACATATTTGTCCTCAGACATCTAGACTGTCCTAAACTCATCCAGATTTCAAAAGTGCTTCCTACTTTACCCACCACTGACAAAAATACATCAGGAATTCCAGCAGATCAGTAGTTTCAAAAACTGCTTGATTCAAGTTGGCATGTGATACTTACAAACGACAAAAGACAAAATTTGACACAAACAGAAACAAAAGGAAAAGAAAAAAAATTTTTTGAGCAAAAAATTGAAAATACTCAAGAAATATCCTCAGTTTAGTCTGTTGGGCTGCTATAACAAATTGCCATGTACGGGGTATCTTACAAACAACAGAATTTTATTTCTCACAGTCCTAAGGGTCAGCATCTAAGACCAAGGCCCTGGCATGGTTGTGTGCAGCTGATGCATTCTCACTGGGTCCTCACATGGTAGAAGCAGGCAAGGGCTCTCTCTGGAGCCCCTGTGATAAAGGCACTAACCTCTCTCTGTCACCTCACAAAGGCCCCACCCCCTAACGTCGCCACTTGGGGGTTAGGATTTCAACATATAAATTTGGGGGAACACATTCATTCAGATAACAGTCCCATATAGGGAACTGCCTGGCAGGCTAGTGGTTAGGACTCCGAGCTTTCACTGCAGAAGGCCCACATTCTATCCCTGGTCAAGAAACTAAGATCCCATAAACTGCATTCCGTGGCCAAACCAAACAAAGAAACACCACAATCCCATATACTGTTCAGTATGAATTCAGATGGCTTATTCTAAAGAGGGGACCATCGAGACCATATAAAGGCATCCCCTAATTCTGGCAACAGAGAAAAGAGACCCAGAAAAAGGAGATACCATACATCAGGAAGTACAGACTTTCTGTATGGATTGACTTGGCCTCCAATTTAAAGTAGTTTGAAATCTGTTCAAAGTAATAACATTTTATTCTAGTGCCCAGTCAAGTATAAAGCAAAAGAGGAAATATAAATGGTTACATGCATGGAAAATGTCCAACTTCACCAGTAATCAGAGAAATTAAAAACAATTAAGGTTGTTCTCATTAATTAAATTATAATTACAAATGCAGAAAAGGATGTCGTTAAGCAGACACTTTCATAGACTACTGCTGGGAGCATATATTGGCATATCTCCTTTTGGTAATAACTATCAAGAAATTGAAAAGGTTTCATATTGTTTGATCCAGTAATTCCATTCTAGGAAATCTACCCTATGGAAATATTAAATATGGAAAAGCAATTAGACTAAACCTGTTCAACATCATACTTTTATCATGGCAAATAAATGGAAATATACTGAACCTCATGACAGAAGGACTAGGTTGGTAATCTACAGTACATTATTCAGATGGAATATTATAACATCATAGTCATTAAAGACTAAATTCTTATATTCAATAATTATTTACAGTGAACATCGTAACAGGAAATACAGTGAGAAAAAGAAATGTGAAGAAACTAAAAATAAATTTTTAAAAAAAATTCTGGAAAACATGCTAAGATGGAAACAGTGTCTAACTCAATGCAATTTGCAGTGTGACTCACAGGACAGGAGCAGCCTGTGAACTGTGTGTTACCCTATCATGAAAATAAGTGTAGAGTGTGCATTTGGAAACTTTTAGCAATTTAGTATTGCTGCGACATCCAAGCACATGTCCCATGGAACTGTGAGTTGAACAGGGTGCAGACCAGCGTGAATGCTGTCAAACGGGACGGAAGTTCCAGGTTACACAAACTGTACGGTAGTCACACACGGTGGGACATCACAGTCCACAGTGGGCCGGGAATACGGAAGAACTGGCCCTTCATGTGGACCGCTGGTCTAGGTGATAGCACTGTAGATAACTGAATCTTCCTCGTCTCTATTTTTCAAAATTGTTATAATATTATATTGCTATTATAAGAAAAAAACAGGTTTTATTTTTTTAATGCAAGTAAAAAGAGGAAAATAAATGTCACTTAACTGTTATAACTTTGGAAAACTTTCCTATAGAAATACATAAACATATAGTGGGAGGCACGAAGACACAGTGGTTAGGAAGATAAGATTTCAGAGCTGACAGTCTGGGATTGAACCCTGGATCCACCACTCCATTATTTACCAGCCATGGGCTAGTAGCTCAACCTCTCCCTGCCTCGGTGAACTGTACAAAAAAGATCTTCACGACCCAGATAATCATGATGGTGTGATCACTGACCTAGAGCCAGACATCCTGGAATGTGAAGTCAAGTGGGCCTTAGAAAGCATCATTACGAACAAAGCTAGTGGAGGTGATGGAATTCCAGTGGAGCTATTTCAAATCCTGAAAAATGATGCTGTGAAAGTGCTGCACTCAATATGCCAGCACATTTGGAAAACTCAGCAGTGGCCACAGCACTGGAAAAGGTCAGTTTTCATTCCAACCCCAAAGAAAGGCAATGCCAAAAAATGCTCAAACTACCACACAATTGCACTCATCTCACACGCTAGTAAAGTAATGCTCAAAATTCTCCAAGCCAGGCTTCAGCAATATGTGAACCGTGAACTTCCTGATGTTCAAGCTGGTTTTAGAAAAGGCAGAGGAACCAGAGATCAAATTGCCAACATCCACTGGATCATGGAAAAAGCAAGAGAGTTCCAGAAAAACATCTATTTCTGCTTTATTGACTATGCCAAAGCCTTTGACTGTGTGGATCACAATAAACTGTGGAAAATTCTGAAAGAGATGGGAATACCAGACCACCTGACCTGCCTCTTGAGAAATCTGTATGCAGGTCAGGAAGCAACAGTTAGAACTGGACATGGAACAACAGACTGGTTCCAAATAGGAAAAGGAGTATGTCAAGGCTGTATACGGTCACCCTGCTTATTTAACTTATATGCAGAGTACATCATGAGAAACGCTGGGCTGGAAGAAACACAAGCTGGAATCAAGACTGCCGGGAGAAATATCGATAACCTCAGATATGCAGATGACACCACCCTTATGGCAGAAAGTGAAGAGGAACTAAAAAGCCTATTGATGAAAGTGAAAGAGGAGAGTGAAAAAGTGGGCTTAAATCTCAACATTCAGAAAACAAAGATCATAGCATCCGGTCCCATCACTTCATGGGAAATAGATGGGGAAACAGTGAAAACAGTGTCAGACTTTATTTTTTTGGGCCCCAAAATCACTGCAGATGGTGACTGCAGCCATGAAATTAAAAGATGCTTACTCCTTGGAAGGAAAGTTAATGACCAACCTAGATAGCATATTCAAAAGCAGAGACATTACTTTGCCAACAAAGGTCCATCTAGTCAAGGCTATGATTTTTCCTGTGGTCATGTATGGATGTGAGAGTTGGACTGTGAAGAAGGTTGAGTGCTGCAGAATTGATGCTTTTGAACTGTGGTGTTGGAGAAGACTCTTGAGAGTCCCTTGGACTGCAAGGAGATCCAATCAGTCCATTCTGAAGGAGATCAGCCCTGGGATTTCTTTGGAAGGACTGATGCTGAAGCTGAAACTCCAGTACTTTGGCCACCTCATGCGAAGAGTTGACTCACTGGAAAAGACTCTGATGCTGGGAGGGATTGGGGGCAGGAGGAGAAGGGGACGACAGAGGATGAGATGGCTGGATGGCATCACTGACTCGATAGACGTGAGTCTGAGTGAACTCCATGAGTTGGTGATGGACAGGGAGGCCTGGCATGCTGAGATTCATGGGGTCGCAAAGAGTTGGACACGACTGAGCGACTGAACTGAACTGAAATGGGGATAATAATAGAACCTATCTCATGGTGCCGTCTATGGGGTTGCACAGAGTTGGACACAACTGAAGCAACTTAGCAGCAGCAGCATGGTGACTCATAGGGTTTGGTAGAATTAAATGAGTCAACACACATAAGACCCTGGAACATAATAAGCTCTATATAAATGTTCACTCTTATTATTACAAATCATAGGCAGGGATGAGAGCTACAGCCAATTTACATTTCCCAATGTTTTATTTGCAAAATGGGTCAAGAGGAACAGTAGAAATAGTAGTAATAACAACAACTAATATTAAGTGCTTGTGTGCCAGGTCCCAAGCTAAGTTTCTGACATGAATCAGCTTATTCATTAGAGATTGGTACTAAGTTCATCCCATCCTTTCTGCAGAGGGGAAAACTGAGGTTCAGAGAAATGAAGTGACTTGCCCAGGGTCGCCAAGCTCATAGGTGTATCTCCCTCTAGGGCACTGAGCTGGGCACAGGAGGACAGGGGTCCCTAGAGGTTAGACTGTGAGCCCTTTGAGAGCAGAAACACACTGTGTCTTGTTCCCAGGGGGAGCCAGGGTCACCAGCCTATCCAAGGACCAGGCCACAAGAAAAGTCCAGGACTCGTTTGCAGCCCCCTCAGTGGGTCCCCCTCAGCCAGGCTGGCCACCAGTGGCCGTGCTCTGCAGCCCGGTCCGGGTATTGCTCTTAGGGAGTGACCTAAGCCCCGAGGAAGGCAGCTGTTGGAATGTGATGGGAGGATGCAGAGACTCGTGAGTCATTTCACTCCCCCTCCTAGCTGTGGTCCTGGATACAATTTATTACCTTTGTCACTGGGCTTTCTGTTCCTGGTTGGCTGGGGGTTGGTGGAACAGTCATCCCTAAAAGGAAATCAATCTGTTAGCTAGTCCCATCTCTCCCTGCCGTAGGGGCTGGAGGCAAAAGGGAGGACACTGGCAGGACCCAGCTGTTTCCGGGTCTGAAGGGATTCAAGGAGGCTTGTGGGATGCTCAGCAAGACCCTGGCTCCAGCCATCCACTGGGGGATGTTCTCCTGTAATTTTCCCACCAAGGAGAAATCTGGGCCCTCTGCAGTATAGAGCATCCATTCCAGAAGAGTGTGAAATCTCTACATATTTATCCTGAAAGTTGAAGGGAGAAAACAAAACCCTTCCTTCAGAGAACAGGGATAGGGGGCCTGGGAGTAGACAGTTAAGAACATACAGAATTTTGCCTTGAAATTCAGAACATTCTATCTATATCAGAAGTCTGAGAGCTAAAATTGTATGGCCAAGGAAAAGCATTTCCAATAAAACTACAGTTCAGGACAACTTTTGTTTTTCTTACCAAGTATTTCCTTTTTAGTGAGCAATTTGGTAATAACCAACAAAATTCAAACAGAACAAATTTTTGACTCAGCAATTTCACCTCTAAGAATTTACTCTACAAATAAACAGATACAGAATGTTTTCATTTGCAAGCCTATACAATGCAGCATTTGGAGTAGCAAAATACAAAAAAATTAAATGTCCATTGATAGGGAATTGCTTAAATGTTAACAGTGGCACATCCAGACAGTGCATAAAAATGTTTATTAAAAAAATAATAAATCAATATGTGAAAGATACTCAAGATAAATGAGTATGTGAAAAGTATAAACTGCTGAATACTCTTTTGGAGAAGGCAATGGCACCCCACTCCAGTACTCTTGCCTGGAAAATCCCATGGACGGAGGAGCCTGGTGGGCTGCAGTCCATGGGGTCGCTGAGGGTCGGACACGACTGTGAGACTTCATTTTCACTTTTCACTTTCCTGCATTGGAGAAGGAAATGGCAACCCTCTCCGGTGTTCTTGCCTGGAGAATCCCAGGGACGGGGGAGCCTGGTGGGCTGCCATCTATGGAGTCGCAGAGTCGGCCACGACTGAAGCGACTTAGCAGCAGCAGCAGCATCTGAATGCTCTTTACAGTGCTATTCCAGAGAGTATAAACTTATGCTTTATAAGAGAATGCCTGACACCACACTATCATCATCAGATACACTATTATCTTGAAAGCCTGAGAGCTGAAAAAGAAATGGGCCCTTCCTTACTTTCCAGTTCATATTTCTTGCCTCTTTGAATTTTTCTATCATAAATATCTTTAGTTTAATAAAAAAGAGGCAATAATATCATCTGGCCATACATACGAGGTAAGTTCCAAGGGAGACAAGACACAGCTATCCCTATGGCCATGACAGTGTCTGCCAGGGACTCATATATATGGAATGCCCCCTGAGGGTCAGGCCCTACTTTAAACACTTTGCAAGTACCAGTTCATTTAACCCTCATGACACCTCTGTGAAGTGGGTACTAGTAACATCCCATTTCACAGATGAGGAAACTGGGGCTCAGAGAGACTGTCCCTGCTCACACACCCAGTGTGTAGTAGGGCCAGGGAGTCTGGTAGGCTCTAGAGCCAGAAACCTCCTGACTGGGTTGCCTTTGTTTGTTGAACAAAGAAATGGACAAACTAGAAAAGCTGCCACCACCTTTAAGGCCAGAGAAACTGTAAATTATTAGCCACTTATTATTGATACTGTTTAATTTATCACTGTTAATTATTATTATTATTGGCGAAAGAAAAACTTCAGAAAAGTGAAAGTCGCTCAGTCGTGTCTGACTCTTTGCAACCCCATGACAGTAATCCAGTCCATGTAATTCCATGGACTGGAATTCTCTGACAAGAATACTGGAGTGGGTAGCCACTCCCTTCTCCAGGGGATCTTCCTAACCCAGGGATCGAATCTGAGTCTCCCACATTGCAGGGGGATTCTTTACCATTTGAGCCACGGAAGCTATTCAGAAAAAGCCAGTTGTTTTAGAGTGAGTGATGCACTAAATTTGAGTGTGAAGAAACAAATTATGCTCCCTGCTCTACCACCTAGCAGCTGAGAGACCTTGGACAAGTCACTTCACCTCTCTGAGCCTCAGTTTCCCCACCTGTAAAATGTACATGACAGGATCTCCTAAGGTTATTGCAAGGATTAAATGCAACATCACACATGAAAGCCCCTCTATGCTGGACATACCTTGGATACATGGAAAAATAGGAAAAGATGTTGAGGATGGAATAAGCTATGCTCAGAGCACCACCAAGCCGACCCTCATCTCTTTCAACCCGCTAAGTTTCTTATTCATATATACACCAATGATCTGAGGAGAAAATCAGGGTTTTAATTGTTCTGATCCTGCCTCTAGAATATTGATTTAGGACATTTAATACCATCTCCAAATGCCAGGCTTAATTTGCATCAAGTTGGAAGCCGGGTTGCTAAGCGGTAGATGTTGATTTTAGGCAGGGGCTTGGGAAAGCCAGCAGCCCACCTTCCTGCTGGCCCACGGCCAGCCAAGAGCTGGCTTCACCTGGGACTCCAGAGAACAGGCCGGCTGAGGAGGCCGCGTCTTTGATGGATTTTCACCGTTTAATTAAAGTGCAGCTGGGGCCTGGGGCCGAGCTGTACCTTTCAGCAAGATATTTATCACGGGCTGCACAAGAAGCCTGTGTATCTGAGGCCATTTGGCCAGGGCAGAGCCTAACTTTGACCTGGTCTCTCCTCACCCAGAAGCCTGTGCTCCTGCCTTTTGGAGGCCCTGGGGCTCATTTTCAGAAGCTCTATTCTCCAGGCACTAAACCCTGCCTCCAGGTGTATCTCAAACCATAATTCAAACACCAGCCAATGGCCCCCAGGGCCCTGGAGGGCCTGATCCACAAAACATCCCAGGCCACTCAGCTGGTCTTCAGCAAACTCGTTTAGTGCTTTGAGCCCACCCTCAGCACTTCATTTACCATTCATTATCCAGGGGGCTGCAGAAAGTCCGTTCATCAAAGTTTGGTTCAAAGTCTCCTTTTTTATTATAATTATTATGGACAATTTCAAATAGACTCCAAAGTGAGAGACTAGTACCCTAATCCTCCATGGACTCATCACCACCCTACAATTGGCAACTCATGGTCGCTTCTTCTCCACCAACATTGTATGATTTGAAGCAAATCCTAGACATTTGATCATGTTGTCCATAAACATTCAGGATGTATTTTGAAAATGTAAGGAAAGAGTTTTTTTCTTTTTTAATATAGCCGTCCTACAAATTAACAATGATTCCTTAGTGTCATCACGTCCCCAGTGTTTACACTTTCTCCACTGTCTCATAAATGACTTAGAGAGCTGCTTTGTTTGAAGCAAGATCCCAACAAGGTTCTGGCTGGGTTTTGAATGGCACCTGCAGTGTGTCTGGCTTTCTCATCTTCTCTTCCCTTCAGCCCCCACCTTGTACTGTGGGGTTTTGTGTAAGGGCCTTTCGAAGCCCAGAGACACTGCTTACTTATGTGGCCTTGGACACATAACCAGCTTCCTTGCCTGGAAAATGGGACCGATAATAATTCCCTATCTCCTGGGTAATTGTGATGATTAAATAAAGCAGAACATGTAACATGCATAGAGCCATGTCTGGAACAGAGCAAACACTTAATATCTGTTCTCATGGTTGTTGTTTTCTGAAGATAGCAACTTTGACAGAATTCCTAAGCACAGCAACCAGGCAGCCACCTACAGTTATAGGTGGGAAGAAAACAGAAAAAAACTGGTGCAGTCCACCACATTTTCTCAGGCTTTGAGCCACTGTTCATGGTGAGGAAGTAGAACATGCTGCTGTAGAGTCAGTCTTTGGTCCCAAACTGCCAGGGTTCAAATCTCATGTCTTCCACTTGCTAGCAATGGCATAATGATGGATACACCTGCCAAAGCTCATTTCCTTTCCCTCTGGGCAGACAACTCAACTCTGTTTCGTGGCCTCTCTTACATGGAGGTATGGCTCCATAACTGAGTTCTGGCCAGTGGTAAGTGGACAGAAGTGATCTTGTAGGTGTCTGACCCATAAAAACCTCCCACTGCAGTCCTGTTCTCTCACTAACTGGGTGATTGATGAGGATTCAAAGAACCTGGAAGAAGCAGAGCCACAGGGGCTAAGGGGTCTGGGATCACTGAATGACCGTGTAGAGGGCAATTCAACCAAGAATGCTGCCATTGGGTTCTGCTATAAACAAGAAATACGTTTTTATGATGTTAAGCTTCTAAGAAATGGGGGCTTATCTATTACTGCTGCTAGTGTTACCTTCGGAGAAGGCAATGGCACCCACTCCAGCACTCTTGCCTGGAAAATCCCATGGATCGAGGAGCCTGGTAGGCTACAGTCCATGGGGTCGCCGAGAGTCAGAGATGACTAAGCAACTTCACTTTCACTTTTCAATTTCATGCATTGGAGAACACTAGCCTTGACCATGAGCAAGTTGCCTGGCCTATCTGTCCCTTACTTTCCACATCTGTAAACGGGCAAAGATGCTAATAATACCTGTTTCATAGCGTTGTTAGGAAGATCAAATAAGTTAATATACGTAAAGCATCTACTGCGTTCTGGCCCATAACAGCACAAAGCTCTTATGTAATTGTTGTCATTGTTATGTTAATATTATTTAAAAAGTAATGGTGTAATACCAAGAATTTCCACATTCCACTTAAATGGACATGTTCTAAATCTTTGCTGGTTTTCTGGCATATTTTTTCTTTAACAATTTGGGGCTAAAATTGTATTCCAGCCAAACAATTTCTCATTTAATCATGCAAATTGGTGGTGTAACAGGATAATGACAATTTGCTCCACAGGAAAGAGTTCAGGAATACAGTCATTCTGCAAGATGAAGATACACCTAGTACAAGACACGGCATGTCCCCCAGGCTCCCGGCCAACCTCTGAAAAACGGGAGGGTGAGACTTCGCCAGGCCTCCCCTTTCTGCATGAGCAGGCAGAACTCCCATCCTGCTCAGGACAAAGGAGATGTGCGCTGAACTCCATGGAATTTTAAAAACCTAAGTGCCCAAGAAGACCTACAAATGGCCAAAAAGCACATGGAAAGAGGCTCAACATCATTAGCCATTAGGGAGATGCAAATAAAAACCATAATGAGACCCACTTCACTGGAAGGGCTACAGTCAAAAACACAGATTAACAACCAGGGCTGGCGAGGATGTGGAGGCATTAGATCCCTCATACGCTGCTGGTGAACAGGTAAAGCGGTGCAACCTGGCAGTTCTTCAAAATGTTAAGCACAGAGTCAGCATAAATGCCAGCAATGGCACTCCTAGGTTTATACCCAAGAGAAATGAAAACATGCCCACACAAAAACTTCATCTGAAAATTGACAGCTACATTATTCGTAATAGCCAAAAAAACTACAAACCATGCAAATGTCTATCAACTGATGAATGGATAAACAAAATGTAGTATATCTGTGTAATAGAAGATTGTTTAGTCATAAAAAGGAATGAAGTGCTGATACAAGCTGCAACATGGATGGACTTTGAAAATAAGTGAAAAAAGTCAATCACAAAAGACCACATATGACAGAACTCCATTTATATGAAATGCCCTGAACAGGCAAATCTGGAGAGACAGAATATATTGATGGTTACCTGGGAGGAGGAGAATGGGGAGGAGAGGGGGAGAGATTGCTAACAGGTACAGGTTATGTTTTGGGGGTGGTGAGAATGTTCTAAACTGAACTGAATGTTCTAAAATTGTTTGTATCAATAGTTGTATAAGTTTGATTATACTAAAAACTACTGAGTTATACCACTTAAATGAGTTAATTGTATGTCAATAAAGCTGCAATTTTTTTTGAAGTGCCTACTCTTGCACATAAACCAGACCACCTCTCCTCTAGACTCGAGCTGTCATTAGAAACCACAGCACTTTCTCACCTCATCAGAAGCCTTTGAGAATTATGTGCCCTGTGTTAAAATCCAGGTGCATCTCTGTGCACAATTTACAATGCCATAAGCTGCACATGTTAATGAGTCCGAAGCTCAGGTGAGAGGTTACGGCAGCTTGGGCAGTTCCCAGCACATCCAGGTAGGAGATGCAACTGTCATCCACACTCCCATGGAAACTGATAATCCAACACAACTGTCCAACCCTAGTGATACAAGCAAGGTGTGTTTGAGGTTTTGTTTGTTTTCGGGGTTTTTTCCATTTAAGAACATAAGCGAGACCATGAATCACACTTCCAAGAACCAGAAATACTGAAAGGGCTAGGTAGCTGGGAGCCCAAATTACTTAAATTGATGTCGTATCATTTGAAAAACTGACGTTCAAGCCTCACAAACTGAACGACAATTGCTATCTATCTAATTCATGGCCCTGGACTCCTGTTTCCCACCTGCTCCAACACCAATTTAAGCAATTCTGAACTTTGATCTCCGCAGCAGAATGTCTCAGATTTATTGAAGTGTCAGGTCCCAATTGTGCTAACACCCACCCCTGGCAGGGCCATTACAAGGTGTGAAATCTGGGTGCCCCTCACCCCGGCCAAGTTCAGCACAGTAACAATCAGAAGGAACAAATCAACCTGCCTCTCCCGACCATAATGGGAGCCTTGTAATTTACCATAATGACAGGCGTGGAGGGAAAGCAGGCTAAGGGATCGTGCTGTTCTCCAGGCGCTTGGACACACAGTGGAGGGGCTGCTGAGCCTCGCCACCCTCAGCCAAGGGGCAGCTGCTCCTCCTTGCAAGGGGCTACTTTGGGACTTGCCTGTATCCTGAGTTGTTTAAGATGGAATTGTGTTACCCTTCTTCTGCCTTTTGCAAACAGCATCAAAACTGTCAGTTCCGACTGCCCCCCTGTTTCTCCCAACTGTCATCATTAACTAGCTGTCATCTGCAGCTTTACCCACCAGGGCTGGGAGCCCAGGATAGCTCAGCCTTATGTTTAGTCAGAAACCTCCTCCCCTATCCTGAGAGGAAAGTTTATTTCCAAGCCTGGAGTCTAGGGGAGGTAAGTGAGGCAAAACCCAGGCGTCCTGTGAGCCTTGGCAGCCTCCCCCACCTACCTCTACTCTGGGGGAGGTGGTGAACCTTGAGTCCACACCAAGCATTAGACTGTCTCTGCTCTTCACCTCCTCAGTCAGGGTCCTGACTAGCCTGCTTAAGTTCCTCCTGGAGGAGGGCATGGCAACCCACTCCAGTATTATTGCCTGGAGAATTCCATGGAGAGAGGAACCTGGTGCGCTACAGTCCATGGGGTCACAAAGAGTCGGACACGACTGAGCGACCAACACACACAAGTTCCTCCAGCTTCCACTGCCAAGACCCTGAATCGCAGACCTAATCTGGACGAGCCTCCCTAGTTCAGAACTCAGACACCCAGTGGATGCTAAGAATCTCTGTATCCTGCCACCTCGGTGCCCACCACAACAGACCAGGAGTGCCCTTGCCCCTGAAACTGGGTGACTGGGCTTGCAGACCCTCTTCCTGAATTCCTCTCTCACTTCCCCTCCCCACAGGAAGCATTTCCCTCCCAGCACGCCCCGTAGCCAAAGTCACATTGGCCAAGACAAAAACTGCTTTAGGAATAATGGTTTTGAATGAAAAGTCAATGTAACACTGTGATTGGCAGATTAACTATTCTACCAATAAATGTTTCCTGGAAAAACACAAGTGCAGGGCCTGCTTCACGAAGCCCCTTAGGGTCATCGGGAGCCCTGCAACCTGAGTTTATGGTACTGAGGGAGCAGATAGAGGCTGGCAGCCTTGCCCATTTATCATCCAGCATCCTCGTCCCCAGGAGAACCGCTGCATCATCCCTGGCTCCTTGGTGTCAGGTTGTATTTCACAGCATAAAGAGGGGAGTTGCCTCTGGATTTTAAAAGTGATAAGGGGATGAGTGAAAAGAATAGGATATGACTCAGTGATGCAATAAATGCCCGCAACACATCACTACTAAGGGAGGGTGCCTGTCTCCACAAGTGACTCCCAGAAATACCCGCTAGGGTGGTAGGTGTGATAATTACGTGCTCCAACTGGCTCCGATCCCTTCTTAGGAGATGAAATGGGACACCTGAATACTGCCTTCTGTGCAGGTTGAGGAAACAACCCCAGAGGCAACAGCCCAGCCCATTGTGTCAAAATCCAACCTGAAGCTCAGAAGGCCCCCAAATCCCGTCCTTCCTCTTGTCAGCCTATGGGTTTCTTCCTTTGGCGTCTTGAAGCACTGTATCTCCTAAGGGGTCCTTCAACCCTGACTCGAATCTGTCTGCTGTAGCATTCAGCCCACTGTCTTGATTTCCTCCCATCTGTCTGTGGTCACCAAATTGGGCGGCAAGTCCAAGAATTCAGGGACTAGGAGGTAAGAGGAAGTGATCAAGGGAAGGAGGGACTTCTTCAACAAATCTCCAGCGGGTCTCACACAAGCCTGGGGAGAACTCAGAGCGGGGCAGGAAGTGACAGCCCTGACTTCGAGGATGACGATTCCCAAGGCAGCCCCTCCTTGGGTCGTGTTAGAAGGACGAGCACTGGGGCTGAGGGCCAGGCCATAAAAGCATGAAGAATGGCCATAAGAGAATGTTCTGAAACGAAGACCTGCCTCTAGTAGAGCTTACTTTGTACATGTTAGTGGCCAGGCTGGAAATCTGTGCTCTCCTGACCCATTACTCTCCCACCCCACCCCACCCCACCAGTGACCAGTCCTCCCAGGACCAGAATATTTCAGCCTAACAATGTTGGCTTCACTTTCAAGCAAACTACCAGGAAGACCACCAGATCCAAAAGCAGTCATGTCACCTGGTTACCAGTTATAAACTCTTGAAGGTAAGCAAGTCAACTGTTACCCTTTGACCCTGTAATTGTACTTCTGGGGCTCCAGGCAAAAAAATTATTCTGAATATTAAAAAAAAAAAGTTATGCATTATTTCTAGAAAAATAAAAAAGAGCACCAAAAGAAATGATTAAATAAGCAATAGGACATTCACTATTATGAATGCAGTATTATGCACCAATAAAAAGCATGTTCAATAAAATCTAATAAGATGAAAAATATTTATAATAAATGAAAATAAAGATACAGAATTTTTATCTATATAAAGATGGTATGGGCTTTCATGGGGTCACAAAAGAGTCAAACACGACTGAGTGACTAAACAGAAATGGCACAGTTACAATTATAAAAAAGAAAAAATTTATAAAGAAAAAAATAGAAAAAATAAACCAAAATCCTAATAATGATTGCTTTTGAGAATTAGAACATTGCATGATTGTTTTCTCTATTTTCCCATAAATCCCATAAGCACAGGTTAATTTTATAATGGAGAATAAAAAAAAAACTTTTATTTAAAAAGTCAGGAGCTAAGTAATTTGGTTTCATTTCCCTTTCCCCAAGAGAGTGTGCAGTAGTTAAGGATATTTCAGTTTAATATCTGTTTAATATCAGTTTAAACTGATTAAGCTCACTGGTTCTTCCATCCATGGCCTAGCCATTTCCCTAAGGCTGGTTTGAAGGAAAGCCAAGGACACTAGTCACAAGTGGGTTTCTCTAAGGCTGTGGCGGGGGGTATGTTCAGAGAAAACAGAATTATCACTTAGAAATGCTAATAGAGCCAGATTTCGAACGCAGGCGAGAGTGATCGCACGCCACGCAGACAGCTGTCCCAGGCCTGAAGGAGGTGGCAGCGACAATGATCAGGAGTGAGGCTGGGCTCAGGGAGTTTCCTTCTCCTGGTGGGCTGGAGTCGGGGGAGTTGTCGTGCTGGAGCTCCCTTGCAGTGATAGAGGTAGGCCCCTGGCTGATTTTCAGATTTCCTGAGTTCTCACTTAGTGCGTAAATGAAGCTAGAAGGGATCAACAGGGTGAGGGGACGGGGCTGACTCGGGGGAATGAAAGGGATTCCGAATCTCTCTTGCAAGAGCTTCCGTCTGAACATTGCTCTCATCTTCCCCAAACTTGGCAAATAGGCTATTTCACCTCTGGTCTTTCTTCCTTTAAGCACTTTAACATGAACATGTGAAATGTCATTTCCACAAAGCAAGCTTTTCTGTATGAAAACAAAGAACACTGGCCTGTCACCACCCTTGACCAGTGGGCCTCCTCTCAGGCTCTCTGCTGCCGCTGCCACTGACCAATCCATGCCCACTGGTTCTAGGACCCACTCCTCCAGTCTCAGGGGCCTTTGTGTGTTTGTGAAATAACAGAGCTAAGTGACGTCTTCCCACAAAAGGGTAAAGAGATTCCTGAGGGGAGGAAGGAGGCTGTTTTCTAAGCTCCCTCCCCCTGCCCCCTGCCCACCCCTCACACAGGGCAAGAAGTGAAGGCCTGGGTGGAATCAGAGCACCAGAAGAGTCATCAAAGCTTAGAGCAGAGTTCAAAGTAACCCGGGGAATCTTATTCCCACTGACAGTTCAGGTAGTTAGTACTGTTTTACAGAGCACCTGTTAAGTGCCAATGCTGTGCCGGGCACACGGGGTACGATATGAGCAGCATAAACAACGCCTGCCCTCTGGAGTCTGCAGAGAAGACGGAAAAGGAGGAATGAGGCCACCTTGTCCCGGGGGCCCTGGCCCTCAGGGAAAAGCCCTCATCTGGGCTTCCCACTGACTGCAAAGCTACAGAACATACTGAACATGTAACAGAATGTTTACATTTTTAAAGGATTTTACTTTTATTTTGTAACGTATTTTTGAAGTCTTTTATTATTAAAATTGTCATAACTTTCCCCAACTGTGTTCTTCTTTCCATGACAGCAAGTGGAGATTTTAGACACTTACAAATGTTTACAGGATTTCGTCTCTCCTCCTGTACTAATGGCTAAAACATAATTATGAACTGCGCTTGTTGACCAAATGGAGATATTCCCTGAGACAAGGAGACAGATTCCTAATATGGAGGTGTCCTTGGGCTGTGGCCCACTTATCCTGGTTTCCATCTCCTCCTCCCGACACAGAGGTGCCTTCATTAGTGGAGGAAAGAAAGAGGTCTTTGTGATGATGTCACTCCCAGACCACCCGACATAGACAATAAAACTGAATTTGAGAGAAGCCTGGTGAAATGAGAACTCAGAAGTCATCAAATACCAGACCTGCAAGGGGCCCAAAAGGTTACTTAGCCTAATCACTTACGTTAGAAATGAGCAAAGGGGAAGAGACTTGTCTAAGATTACACAGCCAGTTAGTGGTGGGCTGTTTTCACCAAGAAAAATAGGGGGAAATTCATTCCATAGAAATTGCAATATCACTATGTGTTAAATGCCATAGCAGGCAGGACAGGCCCAGGAGCACTCTCACCATAGTGTGACATGCACAGCCACAAGGGTGGCAATGCAGTGTGCCCCCGTACACAGACAAGGTAGTATGGAATCACAGAGAAAGAAGTATCTCACTCTTCCTATCGGATCTATAGCAGGCCTCAAGCAGGATGGGATATCTGAGTTGGGTCTCAATGATTGAATAGGAGTTTGCTGCATAGAGAAGGGAAGAAGGTCATTCCAGAAACATGGAACAGCATGTATAAAGGTGCAAACACGTGGAAGAACATGATGTGTTTGGGGGATGAAGAGCAGTTTCATATAGCTAAAACGGAGCCTTTCTGAAAAGGAAATGAAGACTAAGACAAAGAGGGTAGACCACAAAGCACTATGAAGGACTGAATGCCATGCTAAGGACTTTGTTGGGGAGATTTCATCTCTGTGCTTAAAAATAAAACAACATATCAGCAAAAGGATGATGCATGGATTGAACAAAAAAGGACCAGAGACAGGGAGACTAGTGGGCTGGCTACGGCAATACTTTAGGTGGAGACTAAAGATGCTCAAGTTTAACAAAATATGCAATCCCGAAGACGACAATGAGGTCTGAATTAAAACAGAAATATTTAGCTGGCAGAATCAGCAGGACTTCATGAGAGATGATTGGGTGCGGGGATGAAACAGAGCAGAGGCAGGCGAACTACTGCCATGGCCATATCCAGTCTCCATCTGATTCTGCACAGCCCCAGTACGACGAACGATTCTCATGTTTCATAAGTGACTGAAAAAGGACAAAAGAAGAATATTTTGTGACATAAGAAAATTATGTGAAATTCATAATTTATGAAATTATGAATTAATTATGAAAATATGAATATTATGAAATTAAGTGAAACTTCAATGTCCATAACTATATTTTTATTGAAACATACCACACTTGTTCATTTACCTATCATCTGTGGCCTCAAAGGCAGAGCTGAATAGAGGCCAGAGGGCCAGCAACATCTAAAATATTTACCATCTGCCTCTTAAAAAAAAAGATGCTGACCTCTCAAACAGGACGACTGCAACATTTCCACCTCAGCTGGTAGAATGCTGAAAGAGAAGCACCAGATCTGGGCCAGTGGGACACCCAATAATTCCATCATGGGCATGCAGAGTTTGAGCATCCCTGACACACCCAGGAGACAGGGGAAAGATGAATCTGGATACGGATGAAAGATCTGCATTGGAGATGTGGATTGGGAACCATCAATTGGCAGGTAGTTGCCAAAATCATGGGATTGGGTAAGAGAATCCATGGAGGGGAAAATAGAAAGAAAGGGCAAAGCAGGTCCCCCGGGAAATACTGCTGAGAGGGAAACAAATACTGAAAGCCTGAAAAGGAGTCCAAAAAATAAAGGCACAGGGAACAATTCATTGTGGATAAGATCAAGGGAGAGGAGAATTTTAAGGGAAAGAAAAAGTTGAATAATACAAATGCCACCAAGAGCCCAAGTAGAATGAGGACTGACAAGGAGGCAGTGGATTCTGGAGACATTAGTCAGTGAAGTGTTCAACTCAGTCGCTCAGTCGTGTCCAACTGTTTGCGACCCCGTGGACAGCAGCACAGCAGGCTTCCCTGTCCATCACCAACTCCTGGAGCTTGCTCAAACTCATGTCTATCCAGTCGGTGATGCCATCCAACCATCTCATCCTCTGTCATCCCCCTCTCCTCCCGCCCTCAATCTTTCCCAGCATCAGGGTCTTTTCCATTGAGTCAGTTCTTTGCATCAGGTGGCCAAAGTATTGGAGTTTCAGCTTCAGCATCAATCCTTCCAATTAATATTCAGGACTGATTCCTTTAGGATGGACCAGTTGGATCTCCTTGCAGTCCAAGGCAAGAGTTTTCTCCAACACCACAGTTCAAAAGCATCAATTCAGTGAAGTGTAAACCATAGAAATAAATTCTCCAATCAACTTCTAGGAGTCCACACCTTCCCAGTTTCCCTCCTATCATCCTGGCCACTCCTTTCCAGCCTCTCTCACTGGTTCCTCTGCATTCCCCACCTTCTACATGTTGGAGAGTCCTTAGACCTCTTGTATGTCCTGTGCTCCTTTGATGATCCCATTCAGTCTCCGGGCTTTAAATACACCTACACAGAGTGTCTCCAGCCCAGATCCCTCTCCTAACTAGATTCCTAAAACCAGTTGTGAAATCAATATGGCCTCTGGGAAATCCAAGAGGCACCTCAAATTAAATGGATCCAACACAGAGCCCTGCCCTTTCTTTCCAAACCAGCTCTTCCTGTAGAACTCTCCAACTCAGCTAAGTCAGTTCCACCTTTCCAGTTGTTCAAACTCAAACCCTGGAGTCATTTTGATTCTACTCTCTCATCTTCCTTCCAGTGTTTCAATAAATCCTATCCACTGTATCTTCAAACTATATCCAGAACTGAATGATCACCCCTCCACTGCTACCACTCAGCACCAGACCACCATGTCTTAGCTGGATCATTGCAGTGGCCTCACAGACCATCTCCCTGCTGCAACCCTGCCCCCTTAGCCACTTATCACCATCAGACCCATCTTGTTAAAACAGAAGCATGATCATGCTATTCCTCAGCACAAAAATCTCTAAGACCTTCCCATGTCACTGAGTAAAGGCCTCCAGGACCCTACACAGCCTGTCCCCACCCTCACTCTAAGTACCCCTGAGACCTCACCACCTTCCACAATTGTCCTCAATACACCAGGCCCACTGCCATCTCAGGGTCTCGGCATCAGCCATTCCCTCACCTGCAGTGCTCTTCTCCAAGATACACATACGGCTCTCCCTCACTTCCTCAGGACTTTACCTGAGTAAACCCTTCTTGGTGAGGCTTTCTCTAGCCACCCTACTTAAAACTGCCAACCATCCCCCCTCCCTCACCCCACAACACTCCATCTCCCCTTTCCCTGCTTTATTTAGCTCTGCAGCACTAATCACCATTATAACATAACACACAAATTTTACCCACTCACTGTCTTGTTTGTGATCTGTCTTCCCTATTAGAAGGCAAGCTTGTGAGGGCAGGGATTTTTGTGTGTTCTTTCCCTGCCATACCCCAGTACCTAGCGCAATGCCTGGCACGTGGCAGATACCACTCAGGATGGTGTTCTTGGAAAGAGCAAGCCTTGAAGACAGATCTGGAGGAAGGAAGGTGAAAAGTGACCCTTTAGCAAGGAGAATCTAAGAACCTACACAGAAGGTTCTTTACCACATTAGTTTTAAAATCGCAACTAATTTGTTCCTGTGTTTCCTGTAGGGACTCTGACTGAAACTGAAAAGACAGGAAACCAGAGGGCCATGAAGTTTATCTGCAAGAACCAGCTACAGGAAAAGAGGATGTTTGGAAGGGTCAAGGGACTCCACAAAGCAGGTCCACTTGGAGAAAGTGAAGAGCCACCATCCCACTCCTCCTGGCTGCATGAACAGAACAGTAGCAGATACAGAGAAACCAACTTTGGGCTCAATATAAAGTAAACTTTTCTAAAGAGTTGGCAAAGTGGGGTGAGCACTTCTGATAGGTCATGAGCTTCAGTAACTCTGAGTTGCCCAGTCTCAAGCTGGAGAGCCCATATTGAGAACACCATAGGAAAGTTACAGGGATAGCCTAGAAAAACACTCCCCAAGCCACATGTATTGCACAATATATGTGGTCACTGGTAAAGAATCAGCCTGGCAAGGCAGAAGACACAGGTTCGATCCCTGGGTCAGGAAGATCCCCTGGAGAAGGAAATGGCAACCCACTCCAGTATTCTTGCTTGGGAAATCCCAAGACAGAGGAGCCTGGCAGGTTATAGTTCATGGGGGTCACAAAGTCAGACACAACTTAGCAACCATACAACAACAAAAGCACACTATTCCACAGTGGTTTACCAAAGTAACCACACTCGGGCGAAACATTTTTAGGGATGTGTTTTGCTGCTTCTCAATTCAATACAGATAATCAGAAGTCTAGTTCTCTGTGTCATGTTTGATAATTCTCAACACTGAGTTTTCATAAGTTAAGTCAGGAACATGAAACTTATTTTACATATCACCATCACTAACTTAAAAAGGTTTATTCCCAAACCACTAAGGAGTCTGAAAAAAAAAATTTTTTTTTAACTAAGCAACTTCTACCTACACACCCATCACTAGGCCTTTTCCCAAACTGTCACTTCATTGCTCAAAACAACAATCAGGATGCTACATATAACAACTATTGGAGAGGATGTGAAGAAAAGGGAACCCTCACACACTGCTGGTGGCAATGTAAACTGCTGCGGCCACTTTAGAAAACAGCATGGCAGTGGTGAAGATGCTAAGTCAGGACTGACTCTTGACGCTATGGACTGTAGCCCAGCAGGGCTTCTTTGTCCATGGGATTTCCCAGGCAAGAATAATGGAGTGGGTAGCCATTTCCTCCTCCAGGGGATCTTCCCTACACTGCATCTCCTGCATTGGAAGGTGGATTCTTTACCACTGAACCACCTGGAAAGCCCCAGAGAGGGAAGGAGGAAGGACAAATAAGAGGTATGGGATTAACAGATACAAACAATTACATATAGACAAGCAACAAAGATATATTGTATAGCACAGGGAAATATACCTACTATCTTGAAGTAACCTATAACGGAATATAATCTGCAGAAATACTTAATCACTATCCTGTACACCTGAAACTAACACATACTTCAATTAAGAAAAAAAAAAAAACAGGATGTAAAATCTGCCCACGAGACAAAATATTTTACATGTAAACTGTCCTGGAAAAAAAGTAAGTTCTCCTCAATTCACCCTGATGGGAAAAAGGAAATGGTTTTTGCAAGAGGCCTTAACTAGAGTTCACAGAAGGGTCAGAGCCCAGGATGCTACAGAGTGCGTGTATCTAATCGAGGTTTTCTCCTAGGGTGCGAGTTTATCATTTTTCACAAGGTGGGACCACTGAAGACTGCCACCGCTCCAATCATTCATTCAACAAACATTTGGTGTTGATCTACGCATTTACAGAGCCCGGCTTGGCCCTGGGGATAGACAAGAGCTCCAGGAGGCCAAGGCTGCAACCGCATACTAGGAAAAGATCTGATTTCAAAGACCAATGAAGGCAAAAAGTCAGAGTGACGGCGCCCAGAAAAGTTTCAGCAGAAACTTGGGAACTGCCAGCCTTCGGCGCGGAGAAGGCGGGGACTTCGGGCCTAGGGGAGGCCGTCGCCTCCGGGCAGGAGGGCCCGGCCGCCTCCTCGGCCCCTGGCCCAGCGCGGGCGCTTTCTGATCCCAGGCCCGGGCCGCCCCACCCGACCGCCTCGGGGCCCGGGAGGGCAAGCGCCCAGGCGACAGCGAGCCTGGCAGCGGCGAGGACTGGCCCCGTGAGACGTTCCCGGGCAGCGCGCGCCCGCGCCACCGCGCGCCCCCCTCCCCGGCGCCGGGCACCCGCGGCGCGCTCCCGCCCAACCCCCTGAGCTCCGGCCCCTAGATTCCCGGCCCTGCCCGGGCCGCACTCACCCTCCTTGGCTTTCTTCCTCCGGGCCAGAGTCCCTCCGAGTTTCCCCAAGAAGGAGTCATCTTTCTTTCGGGACGGGGGCGACTTGGGAGTGGGGGACTTGGGGACAGACGGCGACTTCTGCGGGGAGGTGGCCATGGCGGCAGAGCGGGCAGCCGCGGGCCGGTCGGGACGCGGAGCTGGCGCTGGGCGGACGCGGCGGGACTGAGGCTGCGGCTTTCCAAACGGAAGCGGAATTATTCCAAGCATTCGAGGCAGCTCACGCTCGCCTTTCCCTTCCCTCTCTCCCTCCCTCGCGCCGCCCTCCGCCCTGCAAGGAGCTGGAGCGCTCGGGGCCCGCGCCCGCTGCTGCTGGGAGCAGGGAGGATGCCCCAAACCTGCGCCTGGCAGGACGTGGGGTCTCATCTCTTTCGCTGTGTGTGAGCCTCTGGCCTGGGAGCCTTGGAGCCTGGAGGCCGCTCTTCCCCGGCTCTGCAATCGGCACACGTCCTCGCTCCAGCCCCGAGTTCAGTGATTGCTGAACCGACCCCACCTGCTACTCTGCCTCCCACTGATTTGGCCCGGCTGCTTGGTGAGGAGCTCGCTTTTCACCTGCTGCATTTCTAAGTGTAGTTATTGGGCCCATCTCTGTGCCCCCGAAAAAGAATGAGCTTGCTCCGGAAAGAAAGTGAACCGAAATGTATTCGGGCCGTACCCGAACAGCACATCCAACTGTTCTGCTCTTATCATAGCTATCAACCTCCTCTTCAACCCCATTCTAGAGTGAGAAGTTTGAAGTTCATGAGCACTCGTTAACACCTAGAGGCATCCGTGTTTCTAGCAGCTCAATGGCTTGTACAAAGGAGGATCTCAAATGTAGGTGGAAACATGAATTGGAAGATGTGGTCATCAGCTCCTGTGGGGGCTCCAACCCGCCCCTCCCCCCAAACTTATGTTGCCTAATTAAAAGCAACGGTGACAACCACACTCATTTGGGCTAACGGGGTGGGGGGTGGGGCACAAATGTCCGCATTTCAAAGACTCTTGCTGGAAATGATTAAAGGCACGTTTTATAGTGTTTGGCCAAGTTGAGGTTCTCACTTGGACTCCCCTGCCTGAATCTGACACACATACACACCCCTCTCCTGCCCCCCAAATAGACACCCACCCACCCAAACTGTTTTCTCCAAGTAGCTACAGCTGATTGATACTGAGTGATCACATGATTCAAAGGGCCCTAATGCTTGACTGGACAACAGCCAATCAGATAGTCGCCATCAAGAACCTGATCTAAGCTAAACACTGTTGTCAGAAGTCCAGCACTTAGTGATGATCATGCAGACTCCAGATTGGGGGCATCCATTTTTAGCCACAGGGAAGCTGATGCCTGGACTTCCCAGGTGGCACTAGTGGTAAAGAACCCGCCTGCCAATGCTGGAGACATAAGAGAGGCAGGTTCAAACTCGGGGTTGGGAAAATCCTCTGGAGGAGGACATGGCAACCCACTCAAGTGTTCTTTCGTGGAGAATCCCATGGACAAAGGAGCCTGGCGGGCCACAATCTGTGGGGTCATAATGAGTCGGACACGACTGAAGTGACTTAGCTCTCACTCATACTGATGAGTAGAGAAGCAAAACAATGGAACAAATAAGTGTGTTGGAGAAACCTTGTGGTCCGAATAATGAAGAACCTTGGGAGTAGCTGCCTGGACTTAGAACCTCTTTCAAGGGCCCACCTGTCCTAGGACATGCTCCTAAAGCCTTGTAATAACCCATCTGCCTGTGCTTGAGCCGATTCACAATTCCTGAGAACATAAATTTAACAAGGTGGTCAGCAGATTCTCAGTGTTCTTCTTGTCTTTGCTTAAGAGTCATAATTTTACCTGTTTTGAAAATTATATTTTATCTGTTTCCTCTTATCTAGTAGATACTGCTAGATGACTGATCTTCTTCAGAGCCCACCATAGGAAGTGACTGCAGCCTGATGGCTGCTAGAAGACAGGTATTCTTTCCTTCCTGAGTTCCTTCAAGGCTCACCCTCTCACCATCCGTGTGGCTGCAGCTGCTGGTGACTGTGACATCCTTGTTTAACGATATGGCAGAAAATATTCCATTTCTCAACATCTCCAAATGCTCCATGGTGGTCTAGTGGTAAGGATTTGGCAATCTCAACATCGCCAAAATCTGCTCTCTGTCCTTGAAACTCTTATCAAGGAATCATGAGACACACAGCTCAACAGCTGTGGTATCTTGGACAAGTTTACTTCCATTTCAGAGTCTCTTACTTCATCTACAGAATGATGTGGTAGAAGAGCATAATGGTTCCCAAATCTGATTGTGCTCTAGAAATTCTGATTCGGTACATCTGAAGTGAAACCAGGAATAGGGTTTGTTTTTTTTAAAATAGGGATTAATTACATCAGGGGATTTTGATGCAGTTGATTCAGGTACTGATGTTCGGGCATCTAGAATCACTTTCAACTCAAAAGTTCTATGGTTCTCTATTCTTCACCAACTGCTAATCTCTGTATGCAAGGCTTAAGTTCTAAATACAACATGCTCAGATTTGTACATGGAGATCTCTTAACTGCTCATGCATGCTTTTGTATATACAATCCTCTTTGGTAATTTTTATGCATACTGAGGTTTGGAAATGACTGAGCAAGACTAAATGGAGAAGCAAAGGAAAGTTTTGATTGTTGGATGCTTGCTCCCAGGAAATACCAGCAAAATAAGCTATAAAGCAAAACTGAGTTCATTGTATGCTATGGTAAGGAGAGTCCCACCTTGGTAGAGTCTTGGTAGCATCTCGGACTGAGGAAGAGCAGAGTAGGAATATTTATAAGTTTTGAAATCTGGTTTAAGTCAGATCATTCAATGAGGGTTCAGTTCAGTTCAGTTCAGTCCCTCAGTCATGTCCAACTCTTTGCGACCCCATGAATCACAGCACGCCAGGCCTCCCTATCCATCACCAACTCCCGGAGTCCACTCAGACTCATGTCCATCGAGTCAGTGATGCCATCCAGCCATCTCATCCTCTGTCATCCCCTTCTCATCCTGCCCCCAATCCCTCCCAACATCAGACTCTTTTCCAGTGAGTCAACACTTCGCATGAGGTGGCCAAAGTATTGGAGTTTCAGCTTCAGCATCAGTCCTTCCAATGAACACCCAGGACTGATCTCCTTTAGAATGGACTGGTTGGATCTCCTTGCAGTCCAAAGGACTCTCAAGAGTCTTCTCCAACACCACAGTTCAAAGGCATCAATTCTTCGGTGCTCAGCCTTCTTCACAGTCCAACTCTCACATCCATACATGACCACTGGAAAAACCATAGCCTTGACTAGACGGACCTTTGTTGGCAAAGTAATGTCTCTGCTTTTTAATATGCTATCTAGGTTGGTCATAACTTTCCTTCCAAGGAGTAAGCATCTTTTAATTTCATGGCTGCAGTCACCCTCTGCAGTGATTTTGGAGCCCCCAAAAATAAAGTCTGACACTGTTTCCACTGTTTCCCCATCTATTTCTCATAAAGTGATGGGACCAGATGCCATGATCTTCATTTTCTGAATGTTGAGCTTTAAGCCAACTTTTTCACTCTCCACTTTCACTTTCATCAAGAGACTTTTTAGTTCCTCTTCACTTTCTGCCATAAGGGTGGTGTCATCTGCATATCTGAGGTTATTGCTATTTCTCCCAGCAATCTTGATTCCAGCTTGTGCTTCTTCCAGCCCAGCGTTTCTCATGATGTACTCTGCATATAAGTTAAATATGCAGGGTGACAATATACAGCCTTGATGTACTCCTTTTCCTATTTGGAACCAGTCCATTGTTGCATGTCCAGTTCCAACTGTTGCTTCCTGACGTAGTATTTGGTTAATTTTGACTAAGGATTGTGGTAGACTAGTTTAGGATTGGTGGACACGAGGTAAGACTTTCAAAGTGTCTCGGAGAGTAAATAGTCTTTAATGCTATCTATTGAAAAGTTTAAGGGTTTTATGTTCATTTCAATGAGATTGTGGATGAAGTCCTTAAAAGATGAAGTTACTTGTACCTTTTATCTTTCTGTGCAAGAATTTTTTGGAATAGTTTATGTTGATAAAGGCAAGGACTGATAAAGTCCTGTTAAAATGTGACAGTAACCTATACGGGTGTGAATGGCCTCCAAGGTCTCAAAATCACGCAGCTGTTTTTTTATTCAAATTTTCTGCCTCTTAGATAATTCTCAGTCTCTCTTGAAAGCCCAGGTTGAATGGATGGTGAATTATTTATAAATCAATGTTATTCAAAGTGTAGTCTGAAGACCAGTATTGTCTGCAAACTGCTATTAGTCCTGATCTAAAGATAGGAACTGAGAGTGTTTAGAAACTTCTATACAATTTAACAGTGCAGTTTTACATTTATTCCTTTTTATTGTATGTTACAAAAATATTGATCTGCAATGGATTGAACCTTCACTGTGGATTGTTTGAAAAACACTATTCTAAATTATTGTGGTTTTCTTATAGATTTCATATACTCTCTTGATATTATAGTCCTTATGGATATAAATTGTTCTGGCAATTCATATGCCAGAATTTGATATCATATCCTTATGATATGAATTTGTTCAAAATTAAATCAGTAATATATTGGAAGGCAGCTTTCTTGGTGCCTGGCACTGAAGTAGGCTGAATTTAAATCTAGCTTAATCAGGGACATACACCACAGGCTGTTGTTTGATTAATAAGATGCAAAGAAGGACCTGCACCAGCTCACTCCAGTCTCACTTGGCTTTTACAGTTATGGCTGCACTGACCAGCTGGCTGCCTCTCTCATGTTGGCCATTGGTTTCATCTTATCCAGTGGTTAGATGATGAGGACGGCTCATAAGTTATATGTGTGTTGCCATTGGTTTCATTTTATCCAGTGGTTAGATGATGAGGACGGCTCATAAGTTATATGTGTGTTGCTGTGAGACTACTAACTCTGTAGTCAGTCTTTCTTCAAAATCTGGATCTAAGCCAACTGCCCTGGGAGAAAAGAACCCACATTCGAGTCCTGGCTCAGTGGCTAGATGACCTTGGACAAATATCTACCCTTTCTGTATGTTCATTTCCATAATCAATAAAGTCAAGTCAAGATAGTTCCTACTCACTGGACACCCCACTTACCTTATCATCAATAATTTCAATCTGGATTATGCCCAACAAAATGAGCACATTTGTTTACCTGGATACATGTTCTAGAAAATTTATAGCAGCACCATTTAAACACCTTTAACAGTTGAATTGATAAATTGGAATAGTCAGACAATGGAATGTTATACAAGAATGAAAATGAGCAGTTTGCAACTATAAGCAGCAATAGGAATGTCCTTCATGTTGAGTGAAAAAATTCAGACATAAAGGAGCATATGCTGTATCATTCTATTCATATGAAGTTCATAAATAGCAAAACTAGTCTCTGGTGTTAGAGTCAGGTTAATGATTAGGCTTGGGAGCAATAGTGTCTATAGCAGGGCAGGGGGGAAGATGTTAATATGAGAGAGGCTACTGGAACTGGTGATGCTCTGTTTCTTGATCTGGATACTGGTTACATGGGTGTATTTACTTTAAAAATCCATAGAGCATTTACTTAATAATTTGAGCAATTTTCTTTATGTACATTTTACTTCAATAACAATTTACACACATCATAAAAATGGGTGATTTTAAAAAATGAAGCCATGGGATTGCATGCGCTGGAAGCTCCCCTTTATCTCTATGGTCTCCTTCTCCAACTCCGACGTTTGATTTAGCTGTTAGTTGAGTTGTTCTGATCATCTAACCCTTGGGAAAGATGAAACTGATGACTAATGGCCCGTGTTACTCAAAAATCCATTCCAAGAAGGCCAATTTTGCCCCCAGACCTTCCCAGAGAGGACCATTTTTCTAGCTAAGCACATGCAGCTCTCAGCCACCCAGCCTTGTTCCTATCCTAGTCCCCTCATCTTTCCTCAACAGTTCCAACAGGTAGGGCTTTGTGATTTACAAGGCAAAACCATGTCATGGTGAAGATCCGGGGTTCAAATCACCACTTATCAGCCAAATATCTTTATAATTTAATCATTCTGTGCCTATTTTCTCATCAAAATGAGTACTTTCCTCAAGAGGTTGCTGGGATAACCAACAGAGTTAGTGTAAATAAATTACTCAGCTCAGTGCCTAGCAGATAACAAACCTTAGTTCAATAACTATTTGTTATTAGTATCTCATTTGAGACTCATAAGTGATATTATTATTACCTCCATTATACAGATGAATAACTTGAAATTTGGAGTTTAAACAACTTGCTTCAGATCACATCACAAATAACCGAGAGAATGATAGACCTTAGAATCTGTTCTGTCAACGAGATATAGAATCTAGTTTTCAGCTAGGATTATTGTCCTTCAGAATAAAGACTATATTTCCCAGCAAGGTACTGTCAGATGACTAAATGTTGATCAATGAGATGTAAGCAAAATTGTTATGCAGCAGCTTCTAAGAATCTTCCCAACAAATATGTGGGAGTTGGATGTTCAGCTTCTCAGACAACCAGACAACTATGTGATACAGGCCAAGCCTCCCACTGAGAACAGCTGGAAAAGCTAGACAAAATGTAAAATAAGTCTACTTGAGAGCACTGGAAAGCTAACAGAATTTACAAGGCCGAGATCTAGGAGAAGGATGAACCCCAGAGAGGTGAGCCTGTCACTTGGGACTACTTTCCCCTGAGAGGCACCTGCCAATTTCAGAGGTAGCAGCTGAGAAGCCAAGAGGTTGAGCAGGGCAGTTACCAACCTAACCTACCTACCAACCTAACAAGGATAGGTAGACAATGGCTCAGACAGTAAAGAATCCACCTGCAATGCAGGAAACCCGGGTTCAGTCCCTGGGTCAGGAAGATCCCCTGGAGAAGTGAATAGCTACCTACTTCAGTAGGTAGCTGCCTGGAGAATCTCATGAACAGAGGAGCCTGACAAGTGACAAGTCCATGGGATTGCAAAGAGTCAGACACCACTGAGTGACTAATACTTTCACTTTTTTTTTCAGACAAAAGTTCAGGCAGCACCTGAAGGCAGGGACTTCCCTGATGGTCCAGTGGTTAAGAATCTGCCTGCTAATACAGGGGACATGGGTTCAATCCCTGGTCCTGAAAGACCCCACATGCCACAGGGCAATTAAGCCTGAGAGCCACAACTGCAGAAGCCCGAGTGCCCTAGAGCCTGTGCTCCACAACAGGAGAAGCCAGCGCAATAAGTCCATGCACCCCAGCAACTGGGATCCAGCACAGCCAAAAAAAAAGTTCAGGCAGCACCAAACTGGGACCCCCAGTAAGTCCCCCTTGCTTGATTTGGGACTCCAAAATACCCCACTCTAGTAGACAAATTGAAAATAGGGGAACTTTCAGTAAAAAAACACAACTGAGAAAAATTATTAATAAATAGCAGATCCAAACAGAAGTAAATACTAAAGTGTATGGCAGGAAGAAAGTTTTTCCAGATGGAAGAAGAACAAATAAAAGGGTAAATATATGGGTGTATCTAAAAGAATACTGACTACATAAAATGAAAATAATGGTGTCTTACAGAGTTCACAAATATATAAATCAAATTAAAATGCACTAAAGCAAAAGCATTTAAATTGGGAAGTGAGTAAATGAAGTTAAGTTCTAAGATCCAGGCATTGTCTGGGAAGAAGTAAAAGTAACGATTTATCCTGGACTTTGATAAATTAAGGAATCACGTGGTAACCTCTAGGGTAACCATTAAAAGAATAGTAAAAGAGTAACTACTAAGATAATGGACAGAAAATTGAAGTCTGCGTGTTCCATTCAGATGGATTTCATAAACTGTGTTTGTATCTGTCATCTGTCTTTTGCATTCTGTTTTATTTTGCTACTTTCCTTTTTTGTTGTTATTGTTGTATAGGTTTAAAACCCAGGATAGAGGTAAACTAAACATTTCAAATCAAGTTAAGGTACAATTCAAGCTGGAAGAGGCTTTCACTGGGGAAATCTTCACATTCCCCAACTGTAAATACTATCTGTTATAGGTTGAATTGTATCCCCTAAAAAAAAAATTCACGTCCTAACACCTAGAACCTTAGAATGTGATGTTGGGAATGAAGTCATTGCAGATGTAATTAGCAATGTTAAAATAGCACATTGGGTCATACTGGATGGGCATCTAATCCAGTGAGACCAGTGTTGTTAAGAGAAGGATGAGGACTTCCCTGGTGGTACCATGAATAAGAATCTGCCTGGCCAATGCAGAGGACACAGGTTTGATCCCTAGCCCAGGAAGATTCCACGTGCCGCAGAGCAACCAAAGCCCCTGTACCACAACTACTGAGCCCATGCTCTAGAGACCACAAGCTGCGACTACCGAAGCCTGTGCACCTAGAGCTTGTGCTCTGCAACGAGAAGCCACCACGGTGAGAAGCCCGTGCATTGCACGGAAGAGCAGCCGCCACTCACTGCAATTAGAGAAAGCCCATGCACAGCAACAGAGACCTAGCCAACCAAAAATAAATAAATTATTAAAAGAGAGAGAGACAGAAGGATGAAATCTAGACCCAGACAAGCACAGAGGAAAGACACTGTGAAGACAGATGGGAGAAACAAGTTCACCAGAGTGCCATCACAGCCAAGGAACGCCTGGGGCTACCAGAAGCTGAGCGAGGCCAGCAAACACCCTCCTCTAGGGGCCTGAGAGGAAGCATTGCCGGGAAGACACCTTCATTTTGGACTTCGGGCCTCCAGAACAGTAAGAGAATAAGTTTCTCTTGTTTTAAGTCCCCTAGGTGTGGCACTTTGTTACGGCAGCCCTGGGGAAACTGATACACTATCTAAGGGACTAAATGGGAGGCCCCAGGAGGTCATGAAGAGGGTTTTACAAAGGGTCTGGCTACCAATCAGTCACTGGAGGTTTGACCACATCAAAGCAGCAGGATCAGGGGATGTGGAGAAAAGCTAGGTACAGCCTCCTGAGACTTCTTTAACCACTGAAAGCAGAGCATGCTCTCAGGATGAAAAGAACATGTGAGAAAATGGCATGGCGCCTGCGCTCAGAGTCTTAAGTGAGATTTCTCATTGCATGTCCCCCTCAGGAGCTCCAGGGTGTTAGCAGTGGCCTTTGAAGACCAGGCTGCCAGTGGCCGTGTCCTTCAGGGTCCCTACTTGCTGAGAGCAAGGGTGGGCGAGTGCTTCTCTAGGTGAGCTAGGAAGGTATGAGGCTGGGGGAGGTTGGCAGACCTCAGTCTTGGTTTGTGACATCATGGACTGAGGGTGGGGATGTTTTTGAGGATCCCATGGATGATTCCATTCAAATGGTCTCTGATCCAGCCATGGGGGAATGTGTCCCAAGTTCTTGAAGACAGGTGACTTGCTTACCTATCCTTTAGATGCCTAGAAATAAACTGTAAACATTAGCAGGGGGATTTCCTCCCTGAGCATGGTAGCTGAGTGTCAACTGCATGTAGAAGTGAAACTTTAAAATCAGTGGCTCTTACTGGAGTCATTTGGCAGAGGAATAGAGAACCCTCCAGAGAATCAGTAGCAGGGGTAACGTTTTAAGGATAGAAAGACACGGTTGTCAGCTGCTTTAGACTCAGCCAGGCAAGAATGCCTGGGGTTCTGGTGCTTCTTTTGGTGTGGTCTGTGTCACAGGCCACTGAGATTATCCCCAGGGTCTCCCCTCTTCCCTCCCAGGGCAGATGATCAGGGGAACAAGATCTTCTCTAAGTTCTAATCCATTCTAATCCAGTTTCCTCCCACACCCACCTCCAGATTTGTGTGGCCTAGCAGAGCAAGAGTCTCTGCCTCTGTCTTTTCTGGGGACGATATTTTGCTGTTCATACTTAAATGTTTCCTTTTAGGGAGAAGGGTTAGAAGTATTACATCTAAGGGTGAGATGCAATCAAATCACCAGGGCCAGACAGTGTCTTAAGAGTGGATTTAAAGAATCAGCCAAAAAAATCTGCAAGAGGCTGGGCAAGAGTCAGCAGGGACCAGCTCAGAGAGAGAGAGAGAGTCCCAAAAGGGAGGTGACGACACTCTGAGAGTGCATTTCTTAGACTTGTTTACTGCTTACATCTCTTGTGGGAACTGTCCATTCTTACCCGTTCTGCCAACATCTGAGGGGTCGTTTTCTGTTTCTGCTGTGGGATTGAAACAGTTTGAGATTCACCACAGTCATTCCAGTTACAAAGTTATTTGTTAGCCATTTCCATTTTAAAATTGGAGCCTATGTAGAGCAGACTCACTCTTGTAAGGAAGCTGCAAGGCAGAGAGGAGGAGAGGGAGGCAGGGAGAGAGGATTAGCCCCACTTCACAGATGAAGATGCTGAGGCACAACTGAGTAGTTCAGGATCATCCAGCGAACAGTAGAAGAGCTTGAATTTTAGCCCTAATTAGGGATTCATGCTCAGCTTACTGTTTAGAATGATTATACCTGTTGATTTTTTTTTTTTTTTTGAGCTATTGATTTGTTTTCAAATCACACACTTGTGGTTTGGGGACTACCCCACACACATGCACATATATTTCCTCTGAATTCTTAGGGAGCCAGTTTCTGTTATTCTGTGCATGGGCAGGGAACTGAATTCTCATGCCACCAGTGTCCTATGGGCAGCTGCGCCAACATCAGGTGGTTTGTTTCAGGGTCACATAGGCCCTTGAGGACTGTTTCCCAGTGACCCCATCTTGCTCCCCACTATCCCTGCGCCTCCTCTCACCTCTGCACGCTCTTCCTAAGGACCTGAAGAAGCCACATTAATCCCCAACACTCTCCCTGAACTTCCACTCCCATCCCCTTGGCCTGTGCTCTTGGCTCCCTACCCTGGGACTAGAGATTGAGTTGCATGGTACCCTGCTTCTCAATTTAGTGCAAAAAGTCCCCTGGGGTGGGTCCATGGCAGTGCGTCTGCAGTACTTGATTCCCCAGGATAAGCAAGATGCTGGTTCCCAGAGAATCATGGTCATTGTAAGATTGTTGTGAGGGGTGGTGGAGTTTAGGTAATTTAAGTGTTTAAATGATTGTTTTTGAGTTTGAGTATATCAGTCCTGGGTGTTCTTTGGAAGGAATGATGCTAAAGCTGAAACTCCAGTACTTTGGCCACCTCATGCGAAGAGTTGACTCATTGGAAAAGACTGATGCTGGGAGGGATTGGGGGCAGGAGGAGAAGGGGACAACAGAGGATGAGATGGCCAGATGGCATTACGGACTTGATGGACGTGAGTCTGAGTGACCTCCAGGAGTTGGTGATGGACAGGGAGGCCTGGCATGCTGCAATTCATGGGGTCGCAAGGAGTCGGACATGACTGAGCGACTGATCTGATCTGATATGTAGACGTAGTATAGAAAGAAATGAAATGCTTCAAAAGGGCAGCTTGGTCTTCTAGTGCCAGATTTCCCCTGAACAGGGCTGGGCACTGCTGTGTTGGGAGAGCGTGGCAGTGAGAACCAATCAAGGAAAGAAACAGGCAAGCACAAGGCACAGGTCTGGGTGGGGACACAGGGAGGTCACACAGCTGGGCGGTGAAGGGCTGGGCTCTAGAGGCCGGTGTCTGGGTTCACCTGTTTCCCTACTTTGTACCTGGGCTACCAGGTAAGCTCCTGACTTCAGTGTCTCCATCTTATCATCTCAGAATGGAGCAATGTTTATCTTAAGTATTTTGCTTTCAGGATTAAAGGGAGTAATGCCCCTACAGAGCTTATTGCAGGTGAATTCTCAGGATCCATTACCATTATCAGGGTCAGAGGGCTCCTGAGGGGAACTGCGACAGCATAGGTCCAGCTGTTTTTGTCTCTAGAAATGAGCTGGGAGAGGGAGTGAGCATGAAATTACCAAGTGTGCCCAGAAGGCCCAGGGGTGGTGAGCTGCAGCGACAGGGTCAGCTCCAGGCTGAGAGTTGGTGGCTCTATGGGCCTGGATGAGCCCCTGCACGGGTGAAGGAAAACTTGCAGATGTCCTGGAAGGTGGCTAGCCTTACCCTTGGCAAGTTAGCACTTGTGGAGCAGGAGCTCTCATGTGCAGTTATGTTTACTTTCTGTTGACAGTCAAAAGAAAAAAAAAAAAGAATCTTTTCAAGTGGTCCACCTGCAGACAAAAGCTTTCAAGCAATGGGGCAACTTAGTGTGAAATGATGGGACCAGCACTTGATTCACCTGATGTGGCTCTTCTGGTGAATCCTGCTCACATTTCATGAATTTGCATGTGCTGGGATTAAGAGCAGAAACAAATAAACCAAAACCTCAGTCCTGAAAGAGTGTGAGTTGAAGGGAGGGGCCAGCCCTGTGCAGAAGGGAGTATTCCTGTTGCTTGAATGAAATACAAAACCAGGTTGTACTGGGTAAGAGAAATAGGAGTCAGGACTAAGAGAGTTCCCCTCTATCCTCCACCCCAACTCTGAGAACAGCTTTCTTTGTTGAGCGAATACACCTGAGGTGAGCCGCCTTCACTCCTCCTCCCACTCACATCCAGGTAAGTCCTGCCAGGTGTCCCAGAGGGAATAAAGCGTCCAACGATAACTCAGACTCCTACATGAAATCAAAGCTTTGCTCATGTCCTTTCACTGGAATTAAGAAATGAAATGAGCGCTGCCCTCAGAGATGCCAGACCAAGCCCACATGTTTGGATTTTCTAGACAGAAACTCATTTATTTTTGGTCCATTTCAGTATTTATAGCAGTGCACATGTAAATCATTTCAGTTCCCAATTGTTGGAGCAAATTAATCTTTCACAAGCCACTCAGCAGTGAGGTTAGAACATAAACAGTAGGTGAAACAGTACACGCTCCCCTGTATGTGAACCTTCTTGTTATAACACAATAAACTCCTAAATTTGAGCTCGCTACATCCAATGAATGCTGCTCTCTCCATTCATGTGGCAGCCCCAGCTGCCCGCTGCCACCTCTGCCCTGCTGAGGGAGTTCTCTGATCAACCACCTGGGTGGGACATGCTGCCATTTTCAGTTTGGAAGGAAAAGCCTGTAAATCTGCTTCCTGGGAAGACAGACATTGCTGAATTGTCATCTGCCTCCAGAACGCAGAAAACATCAATTTCATTGCAGCTCATCAGAGTTGGAAACACCTGCCACTTCCTTTCTCAGTTGCAATTAACATCCTGCATCTCAACATTGATTGATTCCAAGCAACCTAACACTGCCAAAGTCAAGGTTTAAATGAAACAGTATAACCTGATATTATTTTTCACGGTTTTAGAAACATGAACACACTTGTGTTTTTATTGCCAAAGAAGCACTACAAATAGTTGGGGGGATAAGTCTTTGTACTTGAGATAAACGTGAGTAGAATAATTGATGTTCATAATAAAAACCATTCTTTATTCTTGTATTTATTTGGAGTTGTACTTGTTTATCTTTGTGTTTACTTGTGGGTAGAGGAATAATGTTATTTCTGAATTTTTCACCTAGCACAGGGCTGCTGAATCCCATGGGTTTGGAAGATGTTTATTAAACAAATAAATAGATGAATGGTTTGGGAGAGCAAGCTTAATTTAAGAACTGTCCTCTTGGTCCAACTTACATAAAATTCTGAAATTTTAATCATGAGCCTTTCATTCAACTTAAAAGCTGTGTGAGACTGTGAAATATGACCTGAGGCTGGGGCTTTCTGTTTCATCCTAAATGGTTCAGCCTTGATCACAAGTGTTATTTTATGGAAAAGTGAAGGCTCCATCTGTTTTCAACATGATTCTACTCATACTGCCTACACAGAAACTTTTCAAATGGTACAAGATTTTACCTTTAGAGAGTCTCAGAACATTCTCTGTTGCAATCATTTAACATAGTTTAACAGCCACAATATTTGTGTCCTTTTGGAAATGATCATTAAAAAGGTTTTTAAGTACTGGGAAAACTGAAAGCTAGAGTAAGGAGAAGGCTGTTAAATATAAGGTTTACATTTTAACTTGGCCAGATAAGACTCAGCCTTAAACCACAGGATATAATCTTTGGAAGAGAAAATGAACAAATTTCTTCTCTCATCTATTAACAGAATACTGGGGCCAAGAACCACCTTCTTTTTTTGGCCCTCTTGGGAGAATCTTCTTTTAAGACTGAAATAGAACAAGTTAAAATAAGTGGCACTTAATTCTTTCACACAAAACCAACCCAGACATGACACATTTGAGCATCATCTGTTAAATATATGCAAACGTCAAATGATGACTAAGCTTGAATATTTCTACCCATTCTAGAAGGAAAACTGAAGTTATGCATCTTTCTTAAAATGAATTAACATTCTGGTACATCTGTAGTCTTACCTCTAAATGCCTGATGGCAGAAAGTATTATTTTTACTATCTCCATAAATTTTTAATACTATATAACTTAATGCCCCAAACCTCTGGGTTATTTGTATATTAAATAGCTTATATACTAATAGCTTAGTGTTAATAGGTCTTCTCCAAATTCTAACACAGGAAAACCAGAATTACGAGGAAATCACCTTAACCACTTCCACCAAATATATAAATAAATAAAAATAGATAAATAGACCTAAGTGGCACAGTTTTCAGAGACAGCGAGAAATAGATGCTTGCATATATTTCCTAATAATGGAATTCAGGCACTAGAAGACCTGATCATGTTAAAAAAGAAAAAGGGAGAGAAGAAAGAAAAAGAACCACAACCTTTAGAACCTGGTATACCATGGAAAGGTTGCGTCTCAATACTGCCCAGAACGTTGGCTGACTCAGGAAACACAGGCATATTTCTAAGTTCCAGCCTGATCAGCTGACCAGATTGTCATGTATGGAGAGCATCTCAGACAAAAGTGGCTTATGGGTCAACTTCTATTGAGGAAAGTTAGCTCTCCAGGCAGTTGCAAAGCACAATTTGTCCAACAATACATACATTTAAACACTTGCAGACGTGCGAGAGGCTAAACAAACAACAATGACTTCTTCAGTCTCCCTCTTGTCAATGATGGACTGACTCCTCAAAGAATCCCATTGAGGGAAAATAATCAAATACTTTAGAACAACAAATCACCGTTTAAAATCTTTTCTTTGGTTTCCATATGAACCATCAAAATGTCCCAGGAATCCCATGTCAGTGTACAAACTCCACCTCCCAGCTTTTTTTTTTCCCATGGAAAATGCCACAACGAAAAAATCCTTTATCCAATTTGGGATTTGGTGAATGGGGCCACTGCACCTCACTCCACCTTGAAGGCAGAAGTGGCCTTGTCTTGTCCTGTGGAGTTCCAGGAAGCCCCTGTAGAGAGTGTCAGAGACACTTCCCTGTTTGGACCTAAGGAGACCACCACTGAAAAGCATCCTCCGCCCTTGATCACTAGAATGTTCGCTTTCAGTAGCAGCATCAACCTCACTAATATTTTATCAACAAATGAATTTTCCTTTTTGCCATTACCAGCAGATATAAAAAAGCACTTCAAAATTCTTTTTTAAAATATTGGTTCTGTCTTTAAAAATTATTCATCTTCTAAAACTGTTTTTCACTATATTCCGGGGAAATAAAGAGAGTACTCTGAAAAAAAAATGAAAAGCTTTTCTAAGCCAACAGCATTTGGTGAAAACTAACAATCCTGCTGGTATGAAGTTGAAGTTTCATTTCCTTTTTCTTTCTTTTTTTTTTAAAATAAAATTAAGGCTCAAATGTTCTATTAAATGCTCATTGCTTATGTATATTATATTAAGGCTTATAAATACACCTGGTGAATTAAATTCACCCTGGATTGAATTAACACCTGCTATGTGAGTTATTTGCTTTATGTAATCAGTAATCTCAAGGTTTTGTCCCTTTCTCTGGAAGCACAATTTAAATATTAACCTAATCTTTAAATGGCGGCTGCTTCTTTCTGACATTTGGAAACCGGTCACCCGTGCAAAAAAAAAGGCAAATATGGATATAGTAATGAAAAGGCAGCTTCTCAAAAATCTTAAGATGTGTAACTCAATGAATTGGGAAGAGAAATGATGAAAGCAGCAGGAAAACTGATCTCTGTGTCACTCTTTATAGAAAACAATGCTGATTATCTGCCAAAGTCATCTCCAATCTGAGAGACCAGCTGAAGTTGACTGCCAATTTCAAAAGATTCTCTATATTTTCTTCATTATAATCTCTGGAAGTATCTTAGGCAGCTGGAGTACATATGAGAGAATCTTAATTAAAAAAAAAAATACTGCAGCGTGGTATAAGTTATGTTTCAGGTCTAACAACCTGTGAGAGGAGGAATGAGTGAGTGGGGTGCTTGGCCTGATCTGGTCGTCAGCTTGCTCCCTGTGGGGCCTGCTGACGTCCTGCTCAGCTGACAGCCCCTAGAGAATATGAAGCTTTCAAAGTGCTGGTCTTCGGCCTTCTCTCTGATGCGTTGTTCCTCTAAGGAATCCACCAGTTTGTCCCTTTGCTCAATCACTTGCATCATCTTGGTGAGTATTTCTTGCTCTTCATTCAGATCATTCTCATCTTTCTGGCTCTCTGCAGAAAAAAACAGAACAAAAAAAACCCAATAACAAACAAAAAGACACACTGGACTTCAGGTAACATTTGACCTCAGAGGAGCTTTTGGCAGGGGTGTTCTTGATTGTTCTGCTCTTTAATTTCTAAGGAGAAAACAAGGAAATGAATTTAACACCGGGGACCTGCCCTGCAAGCCACAGATTAGAAAGGAGGGTGCTTTGTGCTGCTCTCAGCTCAGTTTTCATCTCGAGACTATATAAAGCAACAGGGAAAAACCCCTTTGTGAGAAAAAGAAATTCATACCAGCCAAGCCCTGCCAAGACCTCCCACCTGTCCTCCCCTCCCCAAAAAGAAGCCAGCAAAACACCACCAAGGCGGTTTTCCCTAAATACATCTGAGCTACAGCAGAGCAATCTGTGAGAGAAGTTTCTGAGTAAACCATCTGCATCAGTGGATGTTATTCCAATGACAAGAATCCTGTTTTCATTTGCAGTTAATAACACATTGCAGCCCTCTGAATAGAGACGAGGCGGCAGCCAAGTGAGGCTGTGGCTAGCTGCTGGGAGGACGTTTCCAGACTGCGACTAGGCTTCTCCCTTTTGCCTTCTGAGTACATGACCTTCTTCCTAATTGCCCCGAGATGTTCAACTGCCTGGGGAAGATATGATTGCTATAAAAGGAAGGAAAAGAGTAAGAAACTGGTAGTAATGACTTTCTGATGCTCAAAATAGGATTCTCAAGGCAGATCTTAAGTTTTGTCCGATTATTGCCTTAAGAGAAGATTTTATGTATTATTCCATTAATACATAAACAATTCCATTGTTTAATGCATGGGGACTAGGCAGTGAGCGGCATCCCAGAGTAGAGATGGTACCACTGTCTCTTGCCTCAGGCTGAGTTCTGAGACCGGCATCAGGAATAAGGGACACATGACAAAGGGGAAATAAAGAGGCAACAGTCCCTTTGCAGCTCAAGTTTTATGGGAGGGAGGAGTGAGCAGCAGGAGAAACTGAAGGTGAGAGCCCTGGGCTCCAGTCTCTCCATTCTGGGCCTTAGAAGCCCCCAAGGGGCTTCTATCCTACCATTTGATGGGAACACTGGGGGCCAAGACCCTTGCCCTGACCCTTGCTCGGAACTCCAGAAAGATATCAGTTGGAAAGGCACCCTGGGTATAAACATGGAACAGGCAGAACTTCATGGTTGGGCAGAGAAGAGGGGTCTGGATGTGGCTCCCCAGATCCTGATTTGCTGTGTGTGGCACACATAGGCAGTGGCCAGAAGTGTCTACTTGGCCCAGAAGTGCAAAGGTCGCTGGCCACTGGGCCTGCCACAGGGCTCCTTGTGGTGAGGGATGAGGTGGCCCCACAGTGCAGACTGTCTGGTAGACCGTCTGGCCAGGCTGAGTGGAGGATGCGCTGAGGCGAGGCTGAGTAAGGATAGGAGTGAGGCTTCAGGTACGCTGAGAGCATGGCCAGGCTATGGTCATGCCAGCCACACACCTGGTCTGCAAATGGCAGCAGAGAGCAGCCTAATGACAGGAGACAGCTACATGGAGCGCAGTGGATCAGAGCCACCCACATCAGTTTCCAGTGCTGCAAAGTCACACAGACCTGCCTCTCGCTAACACCTGGCAGTCTCCTTTAAGGATCAAGCAGATGGAAGGGGCGGCAATCTGCAAGACTGAACGTTTCCATCCCAAAGAGACTGAGCATTTCCTGGAGGGACTTTTAAAATTATTGCATTAGACTAAGTTTACCAGAAAAACATCTACTTTGACTTTATTGACTATGTCAAAGCCTTTGACTGTGTGGATCACAACAAACTGTGGAAAATTCTTCACGAGATGGGAATACCAGACCATCTGACCTGCCTCCTGACAAATCTGTATGTAGGTTAAGAAGAAACAGTTAAAACTGGACATGGAAAAACAGACTGGTTCCAAATCGGGAAAGGAGTACATCAGGGCTGTATATTGTCACCCTACTTATTTAACTTATATGAAGAGTGCCGCTGCTGCTGTTGCTAAGTCGCTTCAGTCGTGTCTGACTCTGTGCGACCCCATAGACGGCAGCCCACTAGGCTCCTCTGTCCCCGGGATTCTCCAGGCAAGAATACTGGAGTGGGTTGCCATTGCCTTCTCCAATGCATGAAAGTGAAAAGTGAAAGTGAAGTCGCTCAGTCGTGTCCAACTCTTAGCGACCCCATGGACTGGAGCCTACCAGGCTCCTCTGTCTATGGGATTTTTCCAGGCAAGAGTACTGGGGGTGCCATTGCCTTCGCCGATATGAAAGAGTAGTCTATGGGATTTTTCCAGGCAAGAGTACTGGGGGTGCCATTGCCTTCGCCGATATGAAAGAGTACATTATGCAAAATGCTGGGCTGGATGAAGCACAAGCTAGAATCAAGATTGCTGGGATAAATATCAAATAACCTCAGATATGCAGATGACACCACCCTTATGGCAGAAATCGAAGAGGAACTAAAGAGCCTCTTGGTGAAAGTGAAAGAGGAGAGTGAAAGAGTTGGCTTAAAATTCAACATTCAGAAAACTAAGATCATGACATCTGGTCCCATCACTTCATGGCACATAGATGGGAAAGCAATGGAAACAGTGACAGACTATTTTCTTAGGCTCCAAAATCACTAGATGGTGACTGCAGCCATGAAATTAAAAGATGCTTGCTCCTTGGAAGAAAAGCTATGACCAACCTAGGCAGCATATTAAAAAACAGAGACATTATTCTACCAACAAAGGTCTATCGAGTCAAAGCTATGGTTTTTCCAGTAGTCATGTATGGAAGTGAGAGTTGGACTATAAAGAAAGCTGAGCACCAAAGAATTGATGCTTTTGAACTGTGGTGTTGGAGAAGACTCTTGAGAGTCCCTTGGACTTCAAGGAGATCCAACCAGTCCATCCTAAAGGAAATCAGTCCTGAATATTCATTGGAAGGACTGAAGCTGAAGCTGAAACTCCAGTACTTTGGCCACCTGATGTGAAGAACCAACTCATTGGAAGAGACCCCGATGCTGGGAAATATTGAAGGCAGGAGGAGAAAGGGATGACAGAGGATGAGAGAGTTGGATCATATCACTGATGTGATTGACATGAATTTGAGTAGGCTCCAGGAGTTGGTGATGGACAGGGAAGCCTGTCATGCTGCAGTCCATGGGGTTGCAAAGAGTCGGACATGACTGCGTGACTGAACTGAACTGACTGAAATTTACCAGAGAGGGAGTTCCCTTTCCTTTCTTCCTTTCCTCCTTACTTCTTCTTTGTCTTCTTGCTAACTAGTGGGATGAAGCTTTCATGCAAGATGACAAGGCAAAATGAAGAAACTACATCTTTTGGTATACCTCAGAAGAGTGAGAAAATGTATAACCATCACTCTTCGTAAGAATTTTTAAAAAAGATTCAAAAGTGGCTCATGAGTCTTTGGTGATATGTATTTTACCACCCTGAACCAGAGTAAATTTAAAATTTTTTGAGATGTATAAATCAGATCTTAGTTGTCTACTGTGATTTGTTAATTTAGGTATACTTCAGTATTCCTGCCCCTTATTTGATTATCAACACAGAGAAGTTCAAAATTTCAATCTCAATTTTGGTTTATCATTGGTGGAAACATCTGAGCCCCTTCTGACAATTAAAAGATGATGTATACTACTTTTATCAGTTCTATACAGAGCAGTTCTATAAGGATTTTGATAAAGAATCTGCCCGCAGTGTAGGAGACCCAGGTTTGATCCCTGAATTGGGAAGATCCCCTGGAGAAGGGAATGGCTACTCACTCCAGTATTCTTGCCTGGAGAATTCCATGGACAGAGGAGCCTGGCGGGCTACAGTCTGTGGGGTCATAAAGAGTTGTACATGACTAAGCGACTAACACTTTGGCTTCACATTACCACTTTTATCTGTTCTAACAGAGCAGTTCTATAAGAATTTTGTTAAAAAATAATTTTCTATTGTAAAGAGACAATCTACAAACACTACTGTTTGTAGTGTTGCCAGGAAAAATATCAATAACCTCAGACATGCAGATAACACCACTATTATGGCAGAAAGTGAAGAAGAACTATAGAGCTTCTTGATGAAAGTGAAAGAGGAGAATGAAAAAGTTGGCTTAAAGCTCAACATTCAGAAAACTAAGATCATGGCATCTGGTCCCATCACTTCAAGGCAAATAGAGGGGGAAAGAGTGGAAACAGTGGCTGACTATTTTTCTGGGCTCCAACATCACTGCAGGTGGTGATTGCAGCCATGAAATTAAAAGACACTTACTCCTTGGAAGGAAAGTTATGACCAACCTAGATAGCATATTAAAAAGCAGAGGTCTTACTTTGCCAACAAAGGTCCATCTAGTCAAGGTTATGGTTTTCCCAGTGGTCATGTATGGATGTGAGAGTTGGTCTATATAGAAAGCTGAGTGCTGAAAAATTGATGCTCTTGAACTGTGGTGTTGGAGAAGACTCTTGAGAGTCCCTTGGACTGCAAGGAGATCCAACCAGTCCATCCTAAAGGAGATCAGTCCTGAGTGTTCATTAGAAGGACTGATGTTGAAGCTGAAACTCCAATACTTTGGCCACCTGATGTGAAGAACTGACTCATTGGAAAAGACCCTGATGCTGGGAAAGATTGAAGGCAGGAGGAGAAGGGGATGACAGAAAATGAGATGGTTGGATGGCATCACCGACTCGATGGACATGAGTCTGAGTGAACTCCAGGAGTTGGTGGTGGGCGGGGAGGCCTGGCGTGCTGCGGTTCATGGGGTCACAAAGAGTCGGACACGATTGAGCGACTGAACTGAACTGAACTGAACAAATACTACTATGTGAGAAAGAATAGGAGAGCCTGAGTCTATAATCTGTTCCCAAGTCATAGCCCCATCCTTTACCTTGAGCATGCTTTTTAAGTTCTCAGAGACTCAGTTGTCCAATCTGTAAAATGGAGTAATATACCTGAGAATGATCATGATGATAACATCTCATATTTACTAGGTGCTTGTTCTGTAGCAGGTAACCCCATAGGTAGGAGCAATATATGGTCCATGATGTATACAGTGGAGAAGGCAACGGCACCCCACTCCAGTACTCTTGCCTGGAAAATCCATGGACAGAAGAGCCTGGTGGGCTGCAGTCCATGGGGTCGCGAAGAGTCGGGCGTGACTGAGTGACTTTACTTTCACTTTCCACTTTCATGCATCGGAGAAGGAAATGGCAGCCCACTCCAGTGTTCTTGCCTGGAGAATCCCAGGGACTGGGGAGCCTGGTGGGCTGCCGTCTATGGGGTCGCACAGAGTCGGACACAACTGAAGCGAGTTAGCAGTAGCAGCAGCAGCAGATGTATACAGAAAAGATTTAATTTGCTCTTTTAGGCTTTGGTCCCAATGTAGGAAAGCCATGCATAGATCTGGCCCCCAGAAACACAAAGGCACAAAATAGAGTGGATATGCCTCATGGGTTGGAGCCAATAAGTCAGTATATGATATTAGTTTATTCCAACTCTCCCTCCGTCACGGTGGAAATGATTTTCTCACGTGTGATGCCCTGGCCCAGTTGTGGTAGGAAGGATGCTTCCTTTACCGTCCCCAGTGTCTGGTACAACCAGGCCTGCCTTCCTCTCACTGTGGAAACACATACATCATGGCCCTCATCTCACTGTGTTATAATTACCGGTCTGACTGTCAGTCTCCCCAGGGAGGCCACAGGGCAGGGCTGCTCTTCTCCATCTGCCAGGCCCACTCTAAATTCTCAAAAAACATTTGTTAAATGAATGGATGGATAAGTGAATGAAGGTGTGAGTGAATGACTTCATTCCTATTAGCACATGGGTTGGGATGGAGCAAAATGCTGCTCTCCCAGCCCTAATAAGCAAAGTTAAGAGGGACTTGCTGTGCTCAAGTGGGGGCAGAAGAAGCTGGCTTTGTGCCCCCTCTGGCTTCCAGGTTGGCGGCACCAGACACGAAGAGTACTTTGCTCTATAAAGTGCAGCATGTTCTGGTCAAGTGTCTGCATAGGAAAAAACATCTTTAGCAAAGGCCTGAAACACATCACTGTACTCACCTTCCTGGAGCATTTTCTCTCTTAATTTCTGCTCTAGTCTGCTTTGATGATCTTCCAGTTCTAGTTCGTGGGCCCTGGGAATGAGAAAATGTTCAGACTTTATAAATACTGAAGACCTGTGTAGAAATATTGATTAATAAACTCACTGACCGGCTTCAGCAATATGTGAACCGTGAACTTCCTGATGTTCAAGCTGGTTTTAGAAAAGGCAGAGGAACCAGAGATCAAATTGCCAACATCTGCTGGATCATGGAAAAAGCAAGAGAGTTCCAGAAAAACATCTATTTCTGCTTTATTGACTATGCCAAAGCCTTTGATCGTGTGGATCACAATAAACTGTGGAAAATTCTGAAAGAGATGGGAATACCAGACCACCTGACCTGCCTCTTGAGAAATCTGTATGCAGGTCAGGAAGCAACAGTTAGAACTGGACATGAAACAACAGACTAGTTCAAAATAGGAAAAGGAGTACGTCAAGGCTGTATATTGTCACCCTGCTTATTTAGCTTATATGCAGAGTACATCATGAGAAACGCTGGACTGGAAGAAACACAAGCTGGAATCAAGATTGCTGGGAGAAATATCAATAACCTCAGATATGCAGATGACACCACCCTTATGGCAGAAAGTGAAGAGGAACTGAAGAGCCTCTTGATGAAAGTGAAAGTGGAGAGTGAAAAAGTTGGCTTAAAGCTCAACATTCAGAAAACGAAGATCATGGCATCCGGTCCCACCACTTCATGGGAAATAAATGGGGAAACAGTGGAAACAGTGTCAGACTTTATTTTTGGGGGCTCCAAAATCACTGCTGATGGTGACTGCAGCCATGAAATTAAAAGACGCTTACTCCTTGGAAGGAAAGTTAATGACCAACCTAGATAGCACATTCAAAAGCAGAGACATTACTTTGCCAACAAAGGTCCGTCTAGTCAAGGCTGAGCACCGAAGAATTGATGTTTTTGAACTGTGGTGTTGGAGAAGACTCTTGAGAGTCCCTTGGACTGCAAGGAGATCCAACCTGTCCATTCTGAAGGAGATCAGCCCTGGGATTTCTTTGGAAAGAATGATGCTAAAGCTGAAACTCCAGTACTTCGGCCACCTCATGCAAAGAGCTGACTCATTGGAAAAGACTCTGATGCTGGGAGGGATCGGGGGCAGGAGGAGAAGGGGACGACAGAGGATGAGATGGCTGGATGGCATCACTGACTCGATGGACGTGAGTTTGAGTGAACTCCAGGAGCTGGTGACGGACAGGGAGGCCTGGCATGCTGCAATTCATGGGGTCGCAGAGAGTCAGACACGACTGAGCGACTGAACTGAACTGAACTGACCATAGCAACTGCTTTCCCTTTTCCTTATTAAGACGGGTCTTGGAATGCCTCTAAACCAAAAGTTTTGCTACTACTGCTGCTGAGATACATGGAACTCAGTAGATAATGGAGAGGAGCTGAAGTTTGTGAACTTCCATCACAAACTTCCAGTGAACTTCTGGAAGGCCACACTGGAATGGATCATGAAGAAATGACTAGAATGGTAGAAGCAATGACAATCTAAAACTCCTCTCTTTTAGGGGCAACGTGACTTCAAGCATCACCTCTGCTGCTGCTGCTGCTGCTAAGTCGCTTCAGTCGTGTCTGACTCTGTGCGACCCCGTAGACGGCAGCCCACCAGGCTCCCCCGTCCCTGGGATTCTCCAGGCAAGAACACTGGAGTGGGTTGCCATTTCCTTCTCCAATGCATGAAAGTGAAAAGTGAAAGGGAAGTCGCTCAGTCGTGTCCGACTCTTAGCAACCCCATGGACTATAGCCTACCAGGCTCCTCCATCCATGGGATTTTCCAGACAAGAGTACAACTCCCAAATCTTTGACCGTGGTAAGCAAGAAAACAAGGAGGAAACAGGAGTGAGGCATTTTGTCAGTGGAGGCAATAGTACTCAGACAACCACCCATCTGGTTGTAGGCAATGGTGAAAGAAGAACAGTGATGCTTTGGAGGAGTCAAGCTAGAGTGCTGGGTACTCAATGTGCCCACCAGCAAAGTCAAGAAGGGAAGTCAGCTTTCAGTGAAGGTCAGATGGAACTTTATGACCTTTCAATGCCTGGCGATATGCCGTGTATATTACAGAACTTGTGTCAGCTCCCCACATGCTGGGCCATGTGGTAATGTGGAGGTTCCTCCAACCTCTGGGAATGCAGCCCTGGAGTTCTCAGAAGAAATGAGGACCACAAACAAATGTGGCAGGGGTCAGAGGTGAAAGGTGAAGTCACATGAGCCCTAAAAGGGAGACAATAGAGGAAAAAAAAGTTTGAAGACAGGAGCATGGGAATGCCTACATTTAGAAGCTCATCAAAAGAGGTAGAAGCAGGGAAGAAGCAAGCGGAAGGTAGGAAGGATATGCAGCATCACAGAAACCAAGAGAGGCAAGTTTTAGGAGAGAAGAGAGGGGTCAAGGCTGTCCATTGCTACAGAGACACTGAAAAGGGTGAGGACTGACACTAGGGCCCCGGGGCTTCCCTCCAGCCCCAGCCGCAGGCTGGGCACACATCTGCCTCAGCATTGGGTCACTTTACTATACCCTGTTGTTGCTGGGGTTTTGTTGTTGTTGTTACTTCTACTATTACTTAGGCCAAGGTCCTCACTTTGTTCAATACTCTGCCTTTTGTTATTGACACTGAACTTCCCTTGACCCATTCTAGCTCCCAGTAGAAATGTACCTACCACTCAGATTTTCCTTTAAGAAAGGACTTTGTGAAAGGAGTGTCGTGTGTAGTAAGCTGACAGCTGCAGCAGAATCCACTTCAGTGTCCTGCTGAAGCCACACTGTCCCCAAGCACAGCGGTGGTGCTGGAGCTCGGCCATTTCTGCCCCGCTTTGGGCTCCTCGGATGGGCAGCCGTGGCTGGTGCTGCCCGTGGCCTGGCTCAGATTTTTCTCAGGGCTGCACTGCAGTCTGAAGCTCCTCCTGCCAGTCCTTCTCCCCGCCCTTCTCCTTTCACAGGTGTCAGGACTGCGGGGGGGGTCTGAAGATTTCACTCTCGTTCCTGCTCCCTTTTTCCTTCCTTCTGTTGTATCTCTTGTGCTTCTAATTCTGTCCCAGCACCTGCTTTCCCAAGGGACTCAACATCACACACCAGTCTAAGACATTTCTCCTTGTTCAGCCAGGCCTTTCTCCAAACTAGAAGCTGCCCTCTACCAGAGCTCTCATCTGGCTCACACTCCACGTTCTCCTCCTTGGCCTCTTTGGAGGAAAACGTTCCCTCTGACAACGTACCAGGGAAGCCCCAGTCACCGCTCAGTCACCATCCCCTGACCTGCGCAGGTGGGGCCTGTGCTCTGAATACTCCTCCTCCAAGTCTTCACAGAGCAACTGCTATGCTTTCTTATTTCTCTCATGCTGTGTGCTCGTGTGTCCATCTCTGAAAACCATGAAATCCTTGAAGGCAGGGACTGGGGCCTGACTCATCTTTACTTCCACAGTACCCAGCATGGTTCCTGGCACAGAGAATATGCTTGATAGATGTTTGTTGAATGAATTTTATAATTTAAATCTCGTCCAAAGGCAGATGGTATGGTTGTGTAAAAAGGGCTTTGTGGTCAGGTGGATGTGCACAAATTACTTTGTTGAATCTCAGAATGTGCATCAATATAAAAAGAATAGTAATAGTAATAGAAAAAAAAAATAATTACAGATTAGCCCTGCTTCCCCACTCCTGGCATTTCCTTCCATGCCAGTGGACCTTGATGAGTATAAGTCCGGGCTTCTTCTTTCCACTTTCTCTCTCAGATTCACTCTCACCCCAGGAGTGGTAAATTTGGGAAGAACAGGGAAAATTAGCTGATACCCTTTCTCACCTGGGATCAGCCTGCCTGCAGCAAACGTGTGTTCTCTGGGTACACATCGTGAATAAATACACATATTTATACACATATATGTCATGAGCCAATGTAAAATATACTCTGGGTCACTGTCAACAATGTTTAAAATCAACTGCTCTAGGGAATTCTCTCTACTCTGGCAGCTACTGATTCTAAATTCTTTTGATAAGGAGTAGATTCCAGAAATTGTACCTCCCCATCCATGTCTCAGCCTGATACCTACCTGCCTACTGAATATCCCACTCGCTACTAAATTCAAGTTGCTCAAAACAACTAGCTGTATGTTAAATACAAAAATTGTTAAGAGAGTAAATCCTAAGAGTTCTATCAGAAAAAAAAAATGTTTCTATTTCTTTCATTTTGTATTGATATTTTTGCATGAGATGCTGGATGTTCTCTAAACTTACTGTGATAATCATTTCATGATATATGTAAGTCAAATCATTACACTGTATACTTTAAACTTACACAGTGTTGTATGTCAATCACATCTCAATAAAACTGGAAGAAAAAAAAACAACTACAACCTAAAAAAAAAAAAAAAAGCGTTCTCTTACTCTGAGCCTTGCTAGTGGTCTATGCTATGCTATGCTAAGTCACTTCAGTCGTGTCCGACTCTGTGCGACCCCATAGACGGCAGCCCGCCAGGTTCCCCCATCCCTGGGATTCTCCAGGCAAGAACACTGGAGTGGGTTGCCATGTCCTTCTCCAATGCATGAAAGTGAAAAGTGAAAGTGAAGTCTCTCAGTCGTGTCCGACTCTTAGCGACCCCATGGACTGCAGCCCACCAGGCTCCTCCGTCCATGGGATTTTCCAGGCAAGAGTACTGGAGTGGGGTGCCATTGCCTTCTCAGTGCTAGTGGTCTAGGGCAAGATTTCTCAACCTTGACACTACTGACGTTTGGGGCTGGGTAATTCTGTGGGCGTGAAGGAAGTGGAGCTGCCTGTGGAATGTTCGGCAGCACCCTTGGCCTCTCCTCCCTAGATAGCACTAGCACCTCCCAGTTGTCTTAGACAAAAACGTCTTCAGATATTGCCAAATATCCCTGGAGGGAGGAGGCAGAGATGGAATTGCCCCCAGGTGAGCCCACCCTCCCCCCACCCCCCCCACCCCCACCCCCAGCCCAGTCTCAGGTAAAAGCCTTACCCCTAAGCAAGTGATTCACTACATTTTGTGACTAGGGAGGTAAGTATGTCTAATTCTGAAGTTTGGTTCCATGGTGAACGCCCAAGTGATCCTAACCCCTAGAATCTTTGAATGTGACCTTATTTGGAAAAGAGTCTGAGGATGGAAAGTTAAGAACCTTGAGATGAAAATATTCTGGATTATCCGGGTGGGCTCTAAACTGAGTGGCAAGTATTTCTACAAGAGCAGACACAGATACAGAGAAAAGGCTGCGTGAAGATAGAGGCAGAGTCTGGAGTGATGCAGCCACAAGCCAAGGGATGCCTGGAGCCTGCTGAGCCAAACAGGGAAGGGAGGATTCTCCCCCAGAGCCTGGCCCCCCTAACACCTCAATTTCAGTCTTCCAGAACTGTGAGAGAATACCTCTCTATTATTTTAAGCCATCCTGTGTGGTAAGATGTTAGTCCAGCCCTAGGAAATGAATACAGTTAGCAAGCTTTCTTGGACTCTCATATTTAGCCACGCTAGCCATGATCAGTCGGAGAAGGCAATGGCACCCCACTCCAGTACTCTTGCTGGGAAAATCCCATGGACGAAGGAGCTTGGTAGGCTGCAGTCCATGGGGATGCTAAGAGTCGGACACGACTGAGCAACTTCACTTTCACTTTTCACTTTCATGCATTGGAGAAGGAAATGGCAACCCACTCCAGTGTTCTTGCCTGGAGAATCCCAGGGACGGGGGAGCCTGGTGGGCTTCCATCTATGGGGTCACACAGAGTCGGGCATGACTGAAGCGACTTAGCAGCAGCAGCATTAGCAGCAGCAGCCATGATCAGTAATAAATTCTTTAGTTTAATGTTCCATCTGTTGACCCACTAGTCTTATTTCTTACCCAGTTCAGAATCCAGGCAGAGATGAGGAATAGAATTTATTAGACCCTTTTAAGACTCCCCAAATTATTTCTCAGGGTTGGGTGAAAATGAAATTGTCAGCATAAGTGAAAGCACCCTGTACAACCTGTCATGCTTAGTCAGTTTATATTAAATGTCACTTTCTTTCCCTCCAGGATGGTGACAGGTAAAGTGACCTTCAACTTTCTCAGAGTGCAGTGAGATCCATCTCTACTTTCTCATCTCCCAGCCAGACTGCAGCCTCTTATCCAGAGGACAGCCAGACAGATCTCCACCTTCAATCCATTAATGCCACAAGGAGCGGTCAGGAAGCCCTTCCCATCGTTCACACTCAAAGGCCAGACATAGCTTCCGCATTGCAGATGTGTGACTGCAGGTGGGTCTCCCCTGCCCTGGGGGGCAGGAATGGACTGCAAGTACCTTATCCACATGCCCTCCAGCCCAGACCTATTACCTGAAATCATTTTAGCCACAGGACTCCACAGCAGAGAACAGACAACTGAAGATTCTCTGTACTAATGCCAGCATGATATGCAAGACCTCAAACCCCAATTTGTCTCAATCACAATTCTGTATGCACAAGGAGAAAAATCCTGGGACTTCAACCGAGGAGGGTGGGCCACCCCACTGCCACCCCCCATCCCCTGCTTGCTTTTAGGCCTCACTGTTGTCCGTGTTGCCTTACTTACATGATCAGGAGCTCTGACTCATATCGCATTAATTTATTCTTCTCCAGAACCAGCTTAAGCCATTCCTGCAAAAGCTGTGCTTCATCCTGTGTGCATGAATCTGCTTAAGAAATCAATGGCAAATGGGTTAGATTGGCATTTCTCTTCCCATGATCAAACTGCTTTGAAGCTACTTTACGGGGCCATGTTTGTAGCAAAAAGGCTCTGCAGGTGGCAGCCCCCGATGGCCTATTGAAGCCTCAAGGTCATGGGCATAACAGATAAAACACACCTGCGCATGCTCTAGGGGAGGTCCTCTTGGACATTTAGGGTGTGAATACTTCAGTTTGAAGGTTCGTATACCCTTGACAATGGCCTGCCACACTAGTGACCCTCCTCTGAATATTTGAGTGTCTTCCATAAAATTTCTATACATTTGTATATCATATCCACCACCAAAGAAAGCCCTAATAACCCTGCTGGTTACTATCTCCTTCTCTTCTTCTGAATCGAATGCCTACTGAGTGCCCAGGTTGGCTGTGGGGCAGGAAAGTTCACATACCATTTGGTTATAGAAGAGTGGTAACTGGCATTTTGGTTTTTTGCACAAAGAAAAGCCAAATGATTAGAGGGGAAAAGTTATTAGCTTTGAGTCTCATAGGGAAAAAGTTTTATCCATACACACTTATAACTTAGATTATGACCTTTATTCCTTTATTAAACAGAAGAATTACCATGATAAAATTCACATTGCTTTTAGATATTCAGTGTTAGATGCTAAATGTTTAGATAATAAAATGTTAAAATTCGGGAATGTTTGAGAAGTAGTAACATCAGTGGCTTTCTAGTATCTCACCCTGAAATGGGAATACAAGCTGTGTTGCAAAGCTCATGGCCATTTTCCAAGGATTTAACTTGGTAAGTCCCATTGCTGTTGTTTGTTGTTCAGTTGCTAAGTCGTGTCTGACTCTTTGCGACCCTAGGAACTGCAGCATGCCATGCTTCCTTTGTTCTTCACTATCTCCTGGAGTTTGCTCAGACTCATCCATTGAGTCAGTGATGCCATCCAACCATCTCATCCTCTGTCCCAAAGGTAGAGAGGAAAACAGGGCAGTCGGAAGATATGTGTGACCTTGGGAAAGTGGTTTAACCTCTCAGAACCTCTGCTTCTTCATGGGATAAACTGAACAAGAAGGCACACAGGTAATAGAATCATAACAAAGAGCTGCTGCTGATAATGCAGGGTTTCATGCCAGCCAGTGGGCTAAGTACCTTATATGCAATACCTCACTGAATCCTCACAACAAACTCACCAGTAGGTTCCCTTGTTATCACCACTTGATGGCTGAAGAAACAGAAGTTTGAAAGATTAGAATAACTTACTCAAGCTCAGAGTTAGTAAGTGGCAGAGCCAGGGCTTGAGTTCAGGAGAGCCTTATCCCAAGCTCATACTCTTCTTTGCCTGTATACCCCTCTCCCCTCCTCATTACTCCCTCCATTCCTCTCACAGCCCCATAAAGTAAATAAAGCCCCTAGCACATTGCAAAGTCTTCCATAAAAATGAGTTCTCTTTCTCCCTGTCTCCTTGATCACTCATTTATTGATATGGAAACTGGGGTCCAGAGTGATTGATCCACAATGTCCCAAATTATATATTTAGTTAATGTACAAACTGGTGCTACAATGCAGAACTTGACTTCTGATTAATTAATTCATTCATTCAATAACACCTGTTTACAGAATAGGAGTCAGGTATTGCCTTAGGTTGGAGAAGGCAATGGCACCCCACTCCAGTACTCTTGCCTGGAAAATCCCATGGATGGAGGAGCCTGGTGGGCTGCAGTCCATGGGGTCGTGAAGAGTTGGACATGACTGAGCGACTTCACTTTCACTTTTCACTTTCATTAACTGGAGAAGGACATGGCAACCCACTCCAGTGTTCTTGCCTGGAGAATCCCAGGGATGGGGTTGCATAGAGTTGGACACGACTGAAGCGACTTAGCAGCAGCAGCAGCATTGCCTTAGGTACTGGGGATACAGTGATAGATAATGCTATTTATCACCAGAATTTTGGAGATAGTAAGGCATGGTATCTGCTGAAAAGGGTATTGTTAGATAATCTTTTGGATCAGATAGACCAAAGAGCTAGAATAAAATAGAATATCAGAAAACTGTCGCCACAACAAAAAAAGGACTCTGGGAATACACAGAAGGGAGGGGTTTTCTGGTCAGAATATGAGGTTGGGCTTCCCAGGGGAGGTGATGTTTGAACTGGCGTATTGAAGAAAGGATAACACTTTGAGAGGAAACACTGAGGGTGGGAGAGAACAGTTCAATAAGAGGGAACAATATGAGCAAAGACAAGAGGATAGAAGATGGTGGCGACAGAGGTCAGGAAGGGCTAAGGGGACACAGAAGGTAGACCATGAGACCCCAAAGTGTATGACCATCTCATCACAGAGGCCCCTGAACGCCGTGCTAAGGCTTTTGCACTTTATGCTGTAAATACAAAGGGACACTAAAGGTGGTTGAGCAGGAGAATGATACCTAGAGTTGGTGCAGGAAGGATTAAAAGGGAAAGAGAAATAAGTGCTATTCTTTCTTAGGTTTCTTGAATGAATGAATGAATAAAAGAACTTATAAACCTGTTGAGTACCAACATCTTCTGAGCATTGTTGGTGGTGCTGAGGGCCAGGGATGGATAAGCACTGGCTCCAGCTATCCAGGAAACTGGGACCTTGCAATCCAGTGGGGAAACCGACACCACACAGCCAAACGGGATACAATGTGCCCCCTGCCATGCAACACAGGAGGGAAGTGATTCATCTTATGTGGAGGAAGTGGGGAAACCTCAGAGAGGAGACAGCAGGTGAGCTCAGTCTAAGTGGATGAGTGGGAGTTTTCCAGGGGCAGGAGGAGGTGAAGAACAAGGTATTCCAGGGCATTAGTTGCTGAATGGAAGAACGAAATTTATAGACTGCAGATCATATATATGACACATGTTAAAAACATATACTTTAAATTCAGATTTAGGATCAAACTTCCATTCTTTGACCTGTCACTGTAGGGGCTTGAGTTCTTAACAGCCTCCCTGAGCCTCAGTCTCCTCATCTGTTTAAAGATACAATGGGATTGTGCATTCAGAGACCTTAACCCAGCCCTGGCACTGAGTATAAACTCAATAAATAGTAATGGTCATTATTCAAATCATGTACTGTACATGATGGAAGATCACTTAGGAGTCATCTCTCCCAGCCATCGAGGTACAAAGGAATTTCCTCTCCCACCCTCCGCTCCAGCCTCTACAGTAATTCTCCATGGATGGTGGAATGCCCTGCTGTCCAAGAAGCCCACTGCAGAGCTGTGTACTCTCAAGTACTGAAAACTTCTATTGCTCGTCAACGGGTTGGCTATTCGCCACTGAGTCCAATTTTGCCTTCTGGAGGCAAATAGAGAACGCATAACTCTGTATTTTACGTGAAAGACATTCAGATATTTGAAGACTGATCTCATGATCCACTGTAGTTTTCTTATTTCAGAGTCAGTACCTCTAGGTCATTTATCATTTTATCATAAAAGAGCTGTCTACCTCTATTTGCCTTCTAATTTCCCAGAGCATATCTTAAGGAGAGTCCAGAATCAAACAAAATATCAACAGCCCAGGATGGAGAGACACGCTTACATCTTCACCTTGAGCCCTGGAATTGCAGGAGTCCTTCCAGCAGCAGTGTCTTCACCTGGCTCTTCCTAACTCGCAATTGAATCTTGTCTTCCCACACCAGGAGTGGTGAAGTCTGAGGACTTCATGTTCCACTGTGCAACTGATCTTCTAAAACTAATTCAAGACTTACTTGTGCCTTGTTAAATATCATCTTATTTTGTTCCATTAAGGGGGAATCTTTGGGATATTTTATTCACCTGACACATTTCTCCTCGTTTGGGATTTCTGTGAACTGGTAAATAGGGCATCTTGCATCTTCATGTGATATTGAGAAATGAAACATCAGATGGAACTGGACCAAGAGCAGAGCCATCTAGCCCCTCAGGGACCTTTCTTACCCTTTGGGCAAGACTGTCCTACAAATTTTAAATGCATGGCACCCAACTAGTATCATCCAGCCCCCATTTCTATACTTTGTCGACTAGGATCTTATAAAAAAACTTTAATATTAATAACAAAACAATTTTCCAAAATCAAGCTTCACAAAGCCTGTTGTGCCCATTGGCATGACAAACCTCAAGACGCCACCCAGAAGAGGAAATGACATTTATTTTCCACAGCGTCTAAGTAAACGCCTGTGGTTCCTAAATTTCTGTCTCAATATCCAGTTTCTTTAATAATTCTTTCTAGAATTTTGACAAAGATCGGAACTCATGTTTCTTTCTCATGTGAAACTAGAAAATATACCCATTTCTAGTCCTTTGGTTCTGGAATTTTTCCTGAGTTTTCAAAGACTGGGGTCATTTCTGTAAGTTATTTCAACACCAGGGGGTTAATTCGGTCAATAAGCAAATTCTGATTGAGTAAGGTCACATTGAAGACATACTCTATTGTGAACGTATCATCTTTCACTACGGCTGAGAAACCTGAATTCCTTGCTCTCCCATTTCTCTCACCTATCCAGGTTTAATTTCCTCAGCTAGATACTTGCTTAACATTTCTAGATTGAGGGCCATTTTCCTTGATTAAGAAAACAGAAAGGCTGAGAGAAGAAAACCCTGCCTCTCCCCAGTCATGTAACATTAAACCATCTGTCTCAGCTCTGGGGCTGTCCTTGCCTTGTTCTCAATCCAAAAGAAACAGCACTGTTCTGCTGTCTTGAGAGTGTTTTTTGTTGTTGTTTTTCAGATTCAGCCTCTTGGCTACACTCTTCCTACAGGTTCAAGCCAGACTTTTACCCTGCATTCATGTCCCTTCCCTCTGAGAGTTGTGCAGCCTCATTGATTTCTACTGATGCTGTATTCAACAAACACAGATTGAACCGAATCAATCAATTTAATTTACTTTCTTGAGTGGAATAATTTGCAATTTTATAGCCTACACTTTATTTTTAGACTCTTCCTTTCCTCAGTAGTCAAAATTACTTTTGAGGATCTTTGAACATGGAATCAAGTGCAGATTTCTAGGGAATCTGCTTTCCCAAGACACTGGGTACAGGCAGACGGTGCCTAGCCCAGGCTTGCCTTGCTCTCAACCCGAACAATGCACTGAGGTCTCCATCACCTCACTACCCACCAGAGAGCTTCCCTGTAGGTCCTAATGAAGTCTCGAAGAGCATTGCTGCTCACTGTAGATGTAGTAGAGTGAAGAGGTGGAGGGAGTGGGCTTTGAGATCGATCAGACCTGTCTCTCCCACTTACAATGTGTGACCTTGGCCAAGTAACCTCACCTCTTTCTGCCTCAGCCTCCTCCCTTGAAAAATGGGGGTGGGGACTTGCCTGGCAGTCCAGTGGTTAAGACTGCCACTGCAGGGGTCATGGGTTTGATCTAAGATTGGGGAACTAAGAGCCCACATGCTGCTTATGCAGCCAAAAAACAAAAGAGAAAAATGCAGTGATCATAGTCTCTGTCTCATAAATTGGTTATGGGGATGAAAAGACAAGATGCATGTAAAATGTGACCATGGTGCTTGGTACATAGTAAACATTCAGTAAATCGTTCCATTATTACTACCGTGCTGGTGCTTCTTCCAGCGTCCAGTTCTATGTTTCTGTGTGGACTATTTGCTGTATATCTCTAAAACTCAGCTAGAGTGTAATCCCTGACTTGATTACCTGTGGCTAAACTTTATCAGGTAACTTCCCTTGAGATTAATAAAAGCACTTAAATAATAATTATATATATATATATTTGTCTCCATGTAAACAGAGAGATCATATGGCTGGATCATCAACACTTCAGCCATACCTCCAGCTGGTCTCAGGGCTGCTGGTGAACTGCACACCCTTCCAGGACAGGGACACTCCCGCATCTGGGAACCAGGATGCAGCTAGAATGGCGCAACCTGAAGGTGAGCAGCCTGAGGCTGTGAATGCCACCCCTGCTGCGGCCACCATGCACTGGTTCTCCCTTTGTCCCTGTGCCCTCGTAACATGCTTTCTCCTAGACAAGATGCAAGGATCCTCTTGTTAGGCAAATTAAAGTCATCAAAACTCAACATAAAACAGCTTTTTACTAATGGGGTCATATAAGTTGACCCTCTTGTCCCTAGTGAGCTCTCAAAAACACAAAGCAAAATTTGTCACTCCCTACTGAAATTCAATACTCCCCTCCCCACCCCCCCACACAAACATATACACAATTGAGTTTAAATCACCTAGCCTGACAGCATTTAGTCCCTGCTCACAATAGAGGGACTGGCACTTAACATCCAGAACTTTTTCTCAGTGGAGAATAACAGACTAAATGAACAATCTATTCTTTAAAGTCGTGGCTTGTTAACCATTTCCTTTTGTCGGTAATGCTGAATGCTCCTCTGTGTATTGGGGTGTGGTTTTTCCAAGTTGGGTCTTGTGTTGCTCTCTGATTCACAACTATCTAAATCTTTAGATGGGATTTCCCACCTCCTCAGAACCTATGAGAAGTTCTACTTTGGTTTTTCCTGCAATTCTGTCAATGCCCTTGACATCCTCAGTGATGATCTGGAGCATGAAAGGGCATTAGAGTAATAATCACAGCCAGAATCCTTGGTAGCAGTGGGATTTCCCTCAGATGGTGGGTTTCAGCCCCTGCCTCTGGCTCTCTGGCCTCTGGTCAGCTCTTAGCTCCTGTGCACATCCATAGGCCTATTTCATCTCATCTCTAGCCAGGCCTCCTGTACCCAGCACTCTGGGTACTTGACTTCCCACAGCTCCTTACACATGACGGTGGTAATCTAGAATGCTACACTGGGGGTCTGGTCTGATTCAGTCTTGACAAAAACTGGATACTGGAAAGTAGGTCATGATTCCATTCTGGGAGTCAGGGACTGTAGCTGAAAACCATAAATTCTAGCCCTTCCTTTATTAAACAGCTTTTTGTTTTTGTTTTGCTTTTAGCTACATATCTAGTCACCATAAATGAAGTTTTTCTTGCTTTTGAATTTTACTGAAATGATATCATATGTAGTCTTCTACAACTTGCTTATTTTAAATTCTTTCTATATGCTTCTAAAATGCCTCTATGCTGCTCATTTTCACTGCTGTATTTATAATATTCAGTTGTATGTGCCACAGTTAACTGTACTACAGTTTATCCATTTTTCTGTTAATGGATAGCTAGGTTGTTGGCAGTAGTTTGCTACTGTGGATGATGCTACCGTGAACATTGTTGTATATATCTTCTGGTTCATGTGGGTATGAGTTTCTCTGGAATATATAATTAGGAATGAAATTCTTGAGTAGTAGGTATGCAAATATTCAGCTTTCAGCATAAAGTCAAATTGTTTTCCAAAGATTTGTGGCTGTTTATATTCCCACTGTCTTCCCCTGGTGGCTCAGAGGGTCAAGTGTCTGCCTACAATGCGGGAGACCTGAGTTTAATCCCTGAGTCAGGAAGATCCCCTGGAGAAGGAAATGACAACCCACTCCAGTACTCTTGCTTGGAACATCCCATGGACGGAGGAGCCTGATAGGCCACAGTCCAAGGGGTCGCAACAGAGTCGGACATGACTGAGTGACTTCACTTTCACCTTTCATACTCCCACTAACATTGAATAAAAGCTCCCTTTATTCCTCACCCTTGCCAAATACTTAGTATTATCAGATTTTATAAGTTTTTGAAAATATAATAGTTTAGTTCACACTGTAGTATAAATTTGCATTTTCCTAATTACTAATGAATATTCTTCTGTGAGACCTAGGACTTCCCTGGTGGCTCAGATGGTAAAGAATCTGCCTGCAATGCAGGAAACCCGGGTTCGATCCCTGTATTAGAAAGATCATATGGAGAAGGGAATAGCAACCCATTTCAGTATCCTTGCTGGAGAATTCCATGGACAGAGGACCCTGGCAGGCTACAGTCAGAGGGGTCACAAAGAGTTGGACACAACCGAGTAAAACTATTACTATTCTTTTGTGAAATGTATATTTATACCATTTGCCTATTTTTATATGGAGTTGTTAATCTCTTATTGATTTGTAAGAGTTCTTTACATGTTCTGGAATACTGAATATTTGTTATATTTGTTACAAATATATTTTCCAGATTAGTAGGTTTTCTTTTCTGGTTATATTTATCACAAATTTATTTTCCAAATTAGTGGCTTATTTTTTTCCTTTCCTTTATGATGTCTATAGACTACCAACTTGAAGTCTAAGAGATTCTTAACATTTCAAATTAAAGTCTTTAATTTTTATGACATTGATTATATGGTTTAAGATAAGGTTCAACTTCATTTTTGTCCTGTATGGAAAGCCAGTTGTCCCAGAATCACCGATCTCCTGTGAGTTGGCAATGCTACTGCTGGCTTATATCAAGTTTTCATATATGTGAGACTATATTTGGGTGTGTTGATGGCTCTCAGTGAAGTATTAAAATTGGCTCCATAAAGGATGTGCATATTTTCTCTTAGATTTATTCCTAGGCACATTGTGTTTTTATGCTAATGTAAATGATATCTTCTTTGTTATTTCATTTTCTAGAAACCAATGCTGAGATATGGAAATGCAATTGATTTTTCTATTTTGATCTTATTTCCAATCACATGATATAGACTCTTATTATTTAAAAAAAATTATCTGTACATTCTTTTGGGTTTCAATGTGGTTAATTCTATCATCTGGAAATGACAAAAATTTGTTTCTTCCTTTCCAAAGCTTGTGCCATTTTATCTCTGTCTTACTGGACTGGCTAGGTCTCCTGTGCAATATTGAATAAAAGAGGTGATGGCAAGCATCTGTTCCTATTCCTGATTTTAAAAGAAATGCTTCTAATATTGTACCATTAAACAATGCTGTTTGCTACAGGGTTTTGGAAGATATGTTTCAAATTCAGAAAGTTCTGACTCAGCAATTTCACTTCTAAGAACACAAAAGCACCAATTTGAAAAGACATATGAAGCCCTATGCTCATTGCCGCATTATTTACAATAGCAAGATGTGGAAACAACCTGTGTCCACTAATTGATGAATGGATTTTAAAAATGTGGTATATATACAAAATATTAGCCATTAAAAAACAGTGAAATCCTGTCATTTGACAACACGAATGGACCTTGAAGGTACTATGCTAAGAGAAGTCACACAGAGAAAAAGAAATACTATAGGATTTCACTCATATATGGAATCTAACAAACCAAATAAAACAAAAACAAAGTCATAGATACAGAGATCAGAGCAGTGATTACCTGAAAGGAAGGGGTAGGGGGTGGATGAAATGGGGAAAAGGGGTCAACTGTTTGATGATAGATGGTAACTAGATTTGTGGAGGTGACCACTCTCTAGTGTATACAGACATCAAATTGCCACACTATACACTGAAACTTATATAATAAAAAAAATTTTAAGCTTCAAGAAGGCAAAATAAAAAGTTCTTTTTTTGCTAAAAGTTTTTATCCTAAATGAATGTTGAACTTTGTCAAATTATATTTTCTTCTTCTATTGAAAAATCATATGGTTTTCTCTTTAATTTGGTAATATGAAGATTGTTAAGTCACCCTTAGATTGTCAAATTTTAAATTGAATTGAATTAAATGTTCATTATATTCTTTTATCTTTCTGAATCTTTGCTATATCTATGGTTATGTCTGCCTCTTTCACTCATTTATTTCCTCTTTTATTTTTAGAAATCAGTTTAAGAGGACTGCCTTAGTCTTTTAACTTTTGCAGTGAACAATCATTTGGTTTATTTGACCCTATTTTATCTTTATTCTCTGTTTCATTTACATTTGCTCATATATTTATTATCTTCTTTCTTTAGGTTTATTTTGTTCTTCATTTTCTAAGTGAAGTTGGACACTTAGCTCATAGATTTAAGCCTTTCTTCTTTTCTAATAAAAGTATTTAAGGCGATACCTCTAAGAACTATTTTCACTGCATCCCATGAGTTTTGATCTATTGTTCTCCTTTTCGTATTTACTATATTTTAAATTTCAAAGTATTTTTTAAATATCTTTATTTTTATTTTTAAATTTTACATAATTGTATTAGTTTTGCCAAATATCAAAATATCTTTTTTATTTTTTGACCCAGGATAAATGTATATTTTTACTTTCCAAATGCATGATTTTAAAAAATACCCTTTGGTTATTGATTTCTAAGTTAGTTACATTGTAGTATAGAATGTGGCCTGTATACTATAGATTCTCTGAGATTTACTTTATGAACCAACATGGTCAATTTTTATAAATCATCAAGTAAACTTGAGAAGAACACACATCCTCTAACTTGGGGGTGCAGGGTTTTATACATGTCCATTGGAAATGGCAACCCACTCCAGTACTCTTGCCTAGAAAATTCCATGGATGGAGGAGCCTGGTGGGCTACACTCCATGGGGTCACAAAGAGTCAGACATGACTGAGGGACTTCACTTTCTTTCTTTCTTTATTAAAGTTATTAACTGCAATGTTCAAACTTATAGTAATGTTTTGTCTGTTTGACTCTCATTAATGGAGAGATATAGTAAAACCTCCTGCCATGATAATAGAAATTTCTCCTTGAAGTTTTGTCATTTTTTGTTTTATATATTTTGAGGCTGCTATAGGTTCAACATTTTAAACTGTCATAATCTTCTTGGTGAGTTGGTCATTTTAAAATTATGTAGTGACACTGTATTGCTAATCATAGTTTTGTTACTAAAAGTTAATTATCTGGGCTTCCCAGGAGGCACTAGTGGTAAAGAACCTGCCTGCCAATACAGGAGATATAAGAGACATGGCTTTGATCCATTTACCCTAGCTTTATTTGTCTTATTTAGCTAGTATATACTGGCCATTTTTCTTTTTTACTTTAATCCTTTCACTTATTTATGCTTTATACATGTCTACTAAACAGCATATAAATGGCTATTGTTTTGATCATTGACTTTCACTACAATTATTGAGATATTTAGACTTGTTTTCTGTCATCTTTGTGCTTTTTATCTTTTTAAAAATGCTTAAAAATTTCTGTTTAGAATTGAATTGGGGGTTTGGTTTAGTTGATTATTTTTTCTTATTTCTTCTCCCTCTGTTTCCCCTAGTTGATTTGAAGTTATACATTTTTTCCTATTCTTTTCATAATTATAGTTAAAATCTAAATAGGCATTTTAAAATATCCTCAGCTCAGTTCATTTCAGTTGCTCAGTCATGTCTGACTCTTAGCGACTCCATGGACCGCAGCACACCAGGCCTCACTGTCCATCACCAACTCCCGAAGTTTACTCAAATTCATGTCCATTGAGTTGGTGATGCCATCCAACCATCTCACTCTCTGTCATCCCCTTCCCCTCCTACCTTCAATCTTTCCCAGCATCAGGGTCTTTTCCCATGAGTCAGCTCTTCGCATCAGGTGGCCAAAGTATGAGAGTTTCAGCTTCAACATCAGTCCTTCCAATGAATGTTAAGGACTGATTTCCTTTAGGATGGACTGGTTGGATCTCCTTGCAGTCCAAGGGACTCTCAAGAGTTTTCTCCAACACCACAGTTCAAAAGCATCAATTCATTATTCTTAAATATTCTAACACAGTCTAAACTTAATAAATAGTTTAATTTCCTTTTAAACAACAGAAGGACCCTGGGATGCTTTACTTCTAATCATTCAACTCCCAACTTCTGTCCATTTTAGTCCAGTATTTTAGTTCTATCTTTGGGAAAAAAAAATGCTATTTTATATTGACAATGTTTTACTTACATGTTTATTATTTTTTGCATTCACCTTTTCTTCTTGAATATTTCAGAGCAGCCTCTTAGGTTTATCTTTTTTTTTTTTTTCCTGGTTAAAGCATATTTGCTAGAATTTTGTTTGTAGGTAATTTGTTGATTTGGCTTGAATCTCATTCTAAGTGGCTCACTTCTTTGTGTTTCGGGTGATTTAAAAAATTATTATAAGGTCATAGTTTACTGAATTTAATCTGTCTGAATCCTGAGAGCCTAACCTGAAGCATGGTCTCTTTGATACAGAATCTACAATTGGTCTTAGAGTTCTAGAGACCTGGCTTAACATGGGAATCCCAAGGTTAGCTCCCCTACTTCTTGTTAGACTCGAAGCAACCCTGGATTACTGTTTCTGTGTTTGCTTCCTTCCTGGAACACATAGGTTTTAGCAGATGTTTCTTCTTTTCCCTCTCTTTCTTGGCCCTGAGAGACTTCTCTCACTTAAAAGTCTAGCAACATCTTCAAAAATATCTTGTTGTAGTTAATGGGCTTTTCAGTATATATTCCACCATTCTGCTGTTCCATACGTTTTAGGAACCATATTCTGTATTCTTGGCAGAGGCAGTCAATTGGGTATTTAATTAAAAATTTTTTTTCAAGTAAAATCACTGTAATGGTGTTTTTTAAAGCTGAGGGATGTAAAATTAACTTTGTGGGTCATAACAAGCACTAGAAAATGAGACAGAATAAAAAATATCGGTCTTTTATAAGTAGTAAAGTTTAAAATTATCTCTTGAAACATTGTATTCAATTATACATTTATATATACTATTAATAACTTATGATATAAAGCATATTTCTTACTGCTGTCATGGGCAATTTTTTTGTGTAAACCAATTGTCTAGAGCACATAACTCTGAAGCACATAACTCAATGACCCAAGGATCCATACGATGGAGAGAGGACCCAAGGCTTCTTCAGGAAGAGAATCTTAGTCTGTCTGGCCCTCACTGGGTCCATCTCTGTAATAAGGCCATTGCTTGACTAGGTAGCTACTGAGGCTGGAAATAGAGGTGACTACATAATAAGTGGATTATGCCATTTGTTGAGAGAGGCAGTCTGCCATAAACCTTGAGCATTCCTGCATGTTTTTACTGAGTGTGCAAAACAGCAAGGACTGACCATCCTACTATCCCGAGCCACTTCTGCAACCAGTCAAGTAGATTACTTGCTTCCTGGGAAATGGGCTGGCTTGTTGGCTGCTTGCTACAGATGCTGCTGAGTTCCTCTGCTGTGGTACAATCCCCTGTGTGCACAGCTGCCATCTGGGTCTATCAGGCCACACCCCAGCACTTAGATACAGGGCAACTTGTACCACGCTGCTGCTCTTGCCACTTGCTGCGCTGTGAGTAAAAACTCCCTTGCTCTGATGCACTGAATCTCACTGTTTACTTTCAGCACATGGAGTGTGGCAAACCCATCCAAATTCCTCGGTTGCTAGGCTACCAGCTTCAGAATCTTTGCCATGAATGGCATCAAGATTCAAAATCAGGAGTGTCTGACTCTACTCTCTGTGTTCTTTGCAGGACACCTTGCTGTTTCATTGTCCAAGAAATTATTATTCCTTCTGTTCCTCAGTGGCAATCAAGATAGAAACCACAGAGTGGAAGCCAAACTACTTCCCTCTTCCGGCCTGAGGGTCATTGCAATTTCTCTTGTCGTGTATGCTCCTGCTGCCACCTGCTGGCAGCCTCAGGCAGCCAGGTTCTTTGTAAACCTCACAGGTTCTTTGTAAACCCCTTATCTGTGTGAAGGAAAAGCCATCTGACTCCAAGGAAAAAGAAACAAGAAGCTCAATGCAGGCAACCAACTGGTAAGCCTTCCTCAAAGCTGGTAAAGCTATCCGGGAGGAATAATACCCATACGCTCCTGATCTCAGTTTTCACCAGATTTTACCTGTTTCCAGGTACTGAAAGAAAGCACAGATTCTGTTATTTACTTCGCCTAAATTTGAATGGTGGTCTCCTGCTAAACTGGGGTGTCCCATCACCTTGGCACATAACACTGACCACCACGTTGACAACCAACAAACCAGTAGGTAATAGCATTTGACCAAAAAGTCTAAGCAGCTGCAAAGCTCAACTTGACCTCCTCATAGAGAGTGAAGCTCAGGGCAATCAGGTCATTGCACATCAGGGTCCTTTACTCTGGGCAGCTAGAACCATCAGGACAACCCATTCCCTTTGTCAAGGACATCACACACACACACACACACACACACACTCTCTCTCTCTCACAAACACACCTTACAGAAGATAATGACTTGTTATCTGGGGGTGGATTTTTGTTTTTCTTTGTTTCCCTTGCCTTGACAAAATGGGGAAAAACCCTTCCTGGGGGTGGGAGAGCTTATTTCTGACTGTTGGAAAAAGAGAAAGCAGGAATTGTTGTCACGACAATTAGAAGCTCATCAAAGGCTTATTTTGCTCATCAGCCATCATTGCCCTCTGTCCTGCACCCCCGCATGTTCCTCTAATTCAATGCCCGCCTAATGAATAACTCTTAGGAACAAAAGACCCTTTCAGGCTGGTGCACATCACTATCGGAGGAGACTTGCATAACTGTCGCAGACAACTCATGTTTTCAGGCCTGTCTCTAAATTTGGTTATTCACAACCTTTATAGCTCAATATTATTGTCTAACTGTGATTATTTTCTAATTATCCTAATAATACCTATTAAATAATTCCCAATCACTTGAACCAGAGCAGCCCAGGCCAGCTCAAATACAACTTAACCTAATAAGCATCGGTCATTCATTAAGCACCAGGGCAATCTCTTAAAGGGGCTGAGTGGAATATTAAACTGCACAGGAATATTATTATTGCACAAATGTTATTACAAGTTAGAGTGTATTAATTTCGATGCCTGGTTCGCACATTTTCTGCTCGGTTTCCTCTGGGATCGCTGTGACTTGACTCTTCCAGTCTCCTGCCCCTTGTTGATCTGCATCTGTCACCCACACAAGGACAATCAAGGAGAAAAAAGCCCATAAACTTAACAGGGAAATTAAATTACCAAGGATATAAAGGAAATGAACAGAATCCATCTTCTGGCCGGCGAAATACTACCTTTGAGAACACCGTGAGCTGGCTGAGTTTCTCTAGGTGATAACTCAAAATAGCCTTTCTTTACAGGGAGGGAGATTTTTCAGGAGCTTTAAAAATTTGGTTTCTAGACTTTAAATTTCAAGCAATAAAGATCAGAGACTCAGGTCTTTTAAAAGTGCAGGATATTTAATAATATTTCATAAAGTAATATCAGGTAGCCATTTATTGAATGCCTACAATGTGGTGGGCACTCTTGGGAGACTATTGGCCCACCAATGCCCTTAATTCTCAAAATGATCTAGTAATGTGAGGATTATTAGCCCCATTTTTTACTCCAAGGAACCTGAGGCCAGAAAGGTTAAGTGATTCTCCTAAAACCACACAGCCTAAATGCAGTGGAACAGAATTTGAACACGGGGCTCTTTGATGCTTATGATTTTACCTACCCCACCATGCCATACTGCCTCCCCAGAAAACCAAAGCATGTCCTAGCTTTGCTGGTTTATCCTTTTCATTTCTAAGTCTCTCACTGAAGTCAGCAGATCCCCAAAGACAAGTGCCAAGCCTTCTTGATTGGGAATATGACCAAACATTTCATTGTATCAAAAGCCCTGACAACAACTATAGAGGCAGGCTGTGACCCTCACCCCAAGTAGTGACAAACAGTTATCATTTTTGTCAAAAACCCTACTTCCAACGGGTGGATTTGAGTTCTCATTGTAAGGAAATGCACAGAGTATTGTAAGAAAAGGAACAAATATTTATTAACCATCTCTCCTATGCCAGGCACTGTCTCAGGGCTTCCATATACATTGTTTTGACTGGTCCTCAACATAAATCTGAGGAACAGGTACAATCGTCACTCCCACTTTGTAAACACAGAGACTGAGGCACAGAGGGGTAAAGTAAGTCAGACCCTGACATCTCCAGAGAAACACTAACCATGTAGCTGCTGCTGCTGCTAAGTCACTTCAGTCGTGTCCGACTCTGTGCAACCCCATAGATGACAGCCCACCAGGCTCCCCCTTCCCTGGGATTCTCCAGGCAAGAACACTGCAGTGGGTTGCCATTTCCTTCTCCAATGCATGAAAGTGAAAAGTGAAAGGGAAGTTGCTTAGTCGTGTCTGACTCTTCGCGACCCCATGGAGTGCAGCCCACCAGGTTCCTCCATCCATGGGATTTTCCAGGCAAGAGTACTGGAGTGGTGTGCCATCGCCTTCTCTGAACCATGTAGCTACTGAAGTTGAAATCACAGGACTTCTCAAGTGGATGGGCCTTTATAAGGCTCTGGGAGTAGCCCCCAACTTCAGGTCTCACAAAATCTGAGTCTCTATCTGCAGACTTTTTAAGAGAATTGAAGTCCTAACCTTTCTCTATATTGTTTACACGACTGCACACAGAAATATGTTTTTCAGTATCTGCTTTTTCATGCTTTATATCCAAGCTGCTACTGCTAAGTCACTTCAGTCGTGTCCAACTCTGTGCGACCCCATAGATGGCAGCCCACCAGGCTCCCCCGTCCCTGGGGTTCTCCAGGCAAGAACACTGGAGTGGGTTGCCATTTCCTTCTCCAATGCATCAAAGTGAAAAGTGAAAGTGAAGTCGCTCAGTCGTGCCGACCCTCAGCGACCCCATGGACTGCAGCCTACCAGGCTCCTCCATCCATAGGATTTTCCAGGCAAGAGTACTGGAGTGGGGTTCCATTGCCTTCTCCATATCCAAGCTACAGAAGGCTAAAGATATCACATCAGAAAATTAAAGAGACAATGCCTCCAAGTATATGGATGTGTGTACACATATAAATGGGGGCTTCTCTGGTGGCTCAGATGGTAAAGAACCATCTTCCAATGCAGAAGACATAAGAGACATGGGTTTGATCCCTGGGTCAGGAAGATCCCCTGGAGAAGGGAATGGCAACCCACCCCAGTATTCTTGCCTGGAGAATCCCATGGACAGAGGAGCCTGGTGGGCTACATACAGTTCATGGGGTCGCAAAGAGCTGGACACGATTGAGCGACAAACACTTTCATACGTGTGTGTGTGTGTGTGTGTGTGTGTGTGTGTGTGTGTAACTGAATCACTTTGTTGTATACCTGAAACAAACATAACATTGTAATAAAATTCAACTAAATAAAAAAAGAGACAATGCCCACCACTAACTCCAATTGATTAGCCACACACTGCTGGATGGTTTCCAAAAACACATAGATTTCTTCCAGTTTTATCCCTCACCCAAAACCCTCTGCTGGCTCCTCATTCATTAAGGCATTTCACTTTTGGCCTTTGCAGGTGCTGTTCCCTCTGCCAGAACAGTCTCCTCACCTCCCTTGTTACCTCCTGTTCCTCTTCTGGTTCTTGTCTTATCAGATCATCCCTTCCAGGTGATTAGCCTGACTGACCTCCCCTCCCCGCCCCACCTCCATTGAAATTAGTTAGGAACCCGTGATTCTGTCCTCATTCTACCCTAATGCTTGTTCCCATCACAACCCTCATCCCCCTGTACTATGGTTTGTTTATTTACATGTCTATGTCCCTCAGTGGACCACACACTTCTCAAAGTCAGAAAAAGTGTTTATTGTTATAGAAACATTGTCTCCATGTCTAAGGCAAGGCAAGCCTTCACCAGATGAATTCTGTTTGCATCTAAGAATCTGAAGCTATCAGTAGAATAGATATAATTTATTGCTTTCCCTTGTGCCAGGCATATGCTGATTGGGGAAGATCCCCTGGAGAAGGGAATGGCAACCCACTCTAGTATTCTTGACTGGAGAATCCCATGGACAGAGAAGCTTGGTGGGCTACAGTCCACGGGGTTGCAAAGAGTCGAACATGACTGAGTGACTAACACAATACTATATATATATATAATGTCTTCTTTAATCTTTATCTTAGCTTTATAAGATAGGAAACCACTATTATCCACATTTTATAGCATAAAACAAAAGTTCATAAAGGTTTAGAACATGAGTGATCCAAGGCCTCCCGGCTGATAAAGAGAGAAACAGGTGGGTAAAGGGAGAAATCAGGACTTTGACTCCAAGTCCAGCTTTGAATCTCTACCAACATTGCTTGAAAACACTCAACTATTTCTCCTGAATTTATCTTAACCTCTGAATGGCAAGAACATAGCAGCAGAGAGACCGAACAGACCAGAAACCCAAGGCCCACAGGCCAACCGATGTCCTGGGAATTTCAAACGGGATGACCAGTTTGATTTTGCAAGTGGGAAGCAGCTGCAGATTGGGCACCCAGGTCAATGTTGATAGCTGCGCAGCGAGTGACAGGGCCTCACTGCTTTGCCTGGATGGCTAGACCAGCACTAGTCTCAGACCATAGTCACAGGCGTGAGCCCACTGCACCGGATCTGCCCACAGTGATACCTACCTGCTTCTCCTCTCAGCGCCTTCTCCAGCCTCACGCCCTGGATCTCGGTAGCCCTCTGCCGCTCCTCCACCTCCTCCAACTGCCTCTGGATGGCCTGCAATGTCAGGACTGTGTGTCATGCAGGTGCTTGCCACATGCGGAGTCATACAAGGGGGCTAGTTCTGCCACCTACTTTCTAAGAGGAAGAAGCCCTTTCTCTTGGGTTGCCAGCTCTTCAGTTAACTGGGTAAGAATCTCTGAATTCCCCAAACAACTGGAATTTGATATTTCCCTTCTTTAATATGAAAACATAAAGCAAGGAGTCTGTGTGTAAGCTCAATCTGCCCCCAGGGAGACAGTCCCTTTTGACCAGGCCAATCACACAGACCTGCTGTCAGGCAGAGGCTGCTGGCCTGGGTGGACAGACCTCATGGCTCCTGGACTCCTCGGAGCCTCGGCCTCTGACCATGGTCATGGCACAACTGCTGGAGCTACTGGCCATATTCAGAGTTGGACAGGATCTCTGGGGACAAACACAGAGCATGCTCACAATCCATTTTCCCAAGAAGAACCAGCAGATACCTCCCAAGACATTGGAACAGGAGATGGGAGCCAACTCCTGGGTCTGGGTGTTCCTCTCTCAGTCTGCCCTGCCCCTGTCCTGAGCTACAAATTGGCAACCTATTATTTCATTGCACCATGGGGCTTTTTACTGTCTGCAGAAGTGTACTGTGGCTTGTCACTAGCAGTTTACTAAGACCAGACAGAGATGTTTATTTCATTAAGGCATATCCTCCTTAGACTACTGTAGGTACCTATCACGGCTTGGGGTCATGATGGGCTTTGTATTTACATGTTTAGTTTCCCCACTAGCTATTTCTCTCTTGTGTGCATTAGGAAGGAAAATTAAGGGGAAAAAAATCCCTTTCTTATATACATTTTTTCATCCCCATCAGTTTTCTCTGCTTTTAATCACATGCTGCCACAAGGCACATCTCTTGGCAGAACAGACTTTGTACCAGGCACCTTCAAAGAAGTGACAGCTGTTTGGGCAGGTATAACCTGTGTGTTCTTCCTTCTCTACTTTCTCCTAGCTCTGTCTCACTCTTCTTCCTCCTTAACTCTACCTTGTTCTAAGTCTCCCCTGGAGTCAAATTACAATTGCTGAGGCACCTCCAATCTGTGAAGAGGCCCAGCAAGGGTAGGGGCAGGGACTCAGCAGCCACCTGGCTTCTTGTCTTAGCTGAGAGTGTTTAAATCCCAAACATAAAATCTGAAATAGATGGGAATTCTAACTAAAACTACTTGTAATTTTATACTTTCTTCCTCTCTGTCTCTTTTTTAAAAACAATGATATCTTTATAGATCTGTCCCTCGCTGGTAGAGTGTAGCATTGCTAAAGGAAGGGAAACATTTAAATGACTTTATGACTGATTGCTTTGTAATTATGGCTATGTAATTGTTATGGACTAAGCAGTCTCCACCCCACACTAAATTCATCTATTGATGTCCGAACGCCTAAAGTGACTGTTTGGCCCTTATGGAGGTAGGTGAGGTTAAATGAGGTCATAGTAGTGGGCCCTAATCCAACAGGACTGGTGTCCTTACATGCAGAGGAAAAGATACCAGAATTCTTTCTTTCTCTTGCTCTGAATGCACACGCACGAAAAGGCCATGTGAAGACACAGCAAGAAGGCGGCTGTCTGCAAGCCAGGAAGAGAGTCCTCACTGGAAACCAACACTGGAGACACCTTGATCTTGGACATCCAGCCTCCAGAGCTGTGAAAGAATAAATTTCTGTGGTTTAAGCCACCCAGTCTGTGGTATGTCATCATGGCAGCTCAAGCTGATTGATACAGTCATCATTCTTTAGAAACTAAGAATGAAAATCTCAAAGATTATACAGGGCGGGTATGGATGCTAGCAGATTAGGACTCAAAAGACAACTGTGATTCTTCTGTTAGTACTCTTGCCTGAAAAATCCCATGCACTGAGAAGCCTGGTAGGCTGCAGTCCATGGGGTCACAAAGAGTCGGACACGACTGAGCGACTTCACTTTCACTTTCACTGTCTGGAGTAGAAATAGCAGGTTGGCAAAAAAAACCTCTTGGGGTTTTTCCATAACATCTCATGGAAAAACCTGAATGAACTTTTCGGTCAACCCAATATAAGAAGAAGAAATTGTTGAGTTTGCCAATCCATTTCATAAAGATATCTTGTTCTCAGAAGGAAAAGTTGAAATGTTTCAAGAAAGCCTGTTTCAGAAGGTGAGGATGGACAAAGGGAATTTAATTTTCCCTGACTGCTAGGTGAAGAGGGTGGCTCCCAAGTCAGCCACTGAGAAGAGTAAAGAAGGTTAGGTTTAGTGACTTCCTTCTTGTCAGAAACAACTTATCGGACTACACAACTGGATAAAGTGAGTTACTGGAGAAGGGGATGTAAGGGTACACTGCATTAACACAAGTGGTCATTTTAGGTCCCTTTGTCCAAAAACTCAACTCCTCTTCAAGGCTAGGTTTGGGGTCTTCAGGGAGACGGGGAGTGCCTTGACTTTCTGCTTCATTTTGCAGGTCAGTAGATCCACTTGAGCAAAAATGTTTGCAGTAAACAATTAAGCCAGGAAGTCTACAGCAGAATGGTAGATGCTTATGTGTTCAACTAACATTGGAACAGAGACAGCCCCAAGAGCTGTCAGTTCAGCAAAGACACTGTCAGAAATTCGAGAGAAGGTTATATCCTCACAGAGGACAAAACGAAGGCCACTGCAGTGTGGCAGTCAGGGCCTGGGATGGATTCCAAGGCAATGTGTTGGCTGCCATTCCAGCTCACTTAGCAGGACACACGCCTGCAGATGGAAAGGCAGCTGGGAGTGGGCCAACTCAACACCTGGGCTCTCTGGCCCCGGAGTCCCACCAGGGATTGAACCACAGCCTTCAGAACAGCCACAAGCCTGGTGCTTAGAGAAGAGAGACTGATCTTTCCCCAGCTCAGCTTTCCCAGTTCAATACAGATTTCCAAAGAGCTTCCAGACCCAGATCCCCAGCAACCCAGACCCACTCACTCGTTTGTTTTCTGACCTGGGCTTTATGAAGTCTTTTCAATTCTTCTTGCTTAACCAATTGCTTTGTTGCTTTTTCCAGCTTCCTTCTTCTTCTAAGTGCCTTCCTCTCCTACAATAACCAAGAAGAAAAGTATGTCTAAGAAAAATGAAGTTGAAACTTACAAAATACTGTCACAGCCTCTATCCTTTCCAACCAAACCTCTGTTTACCTTCTAGAACAATGATGTCCAACAGAGCTTTCTGCAATGATAGAAGTGATCTCTATCAAGGCAGAAGCTTGCTTTCCTTCCCTACTTCACTTTGTGCAAATACGTCATTAATACCACTGGTTTTTCTGTGTGCCTGAGCTAGTGGAATACAGAACACTCAGAATTGAGGCATTTACAAAGCTTGATCCAGGTCTTCATGACTAGTCTAGGACAACTTCTAGATTGACTGCCAACCACTGCAAAGGTTCTAGGCCATTTGGATGAGGAAACCCCTACTTTAAGTGGCTGGGACCTTTCTTAGAAGGCTGGGGTGGAGAGGGGCATGGTGGAAATCACTGGCAGTTGTCCAGAGATTGGCTAACTCAATCTCTGTGGAGAGTCAGTCCCTTATTTAACAAATATCTCTTGAGCTCTCATGATACTAATCTACATAATAAATGCCAGCAAGTACTGAATGCTATGTGCCAGACACTGTACTGATTACTTCACAAGTATCATCTTACTTATTCTTCAAACTATGTTTTTTTTTTTAATAGACAAGGAAATCAGAACTCAGAGAAGTTAAATAACTTAGCCAAGATGACACAATCAGGAATTGGAAGCACCAGTAGCTAAGCCCAGGTAACCTGAATCCAAGTGTCCGTATGTCCATCTAGTTTACTCTGTCTTTCCCATGCCCAATACAGTGTAGGTACATCATGCACCTCTGTTTTATAGAAATATTAGACTTTCACCCTAAATAAGACCATTCAAACAATTTCAGCGAGGATGCCTTGACAGCCTCATACCATCTCAGCACTTTACAGCAGCGAAGTTGCCAAAGCCCAACTCCTTTATCAAGAGTCAGCAAAGCAGAACCTAGATGGGTAAAGAAAGTCTTGTACTGCCTTTTCTTAAGATGATGACATAAAAAAAGGGATGATATATCAACAAGCACTCATATAACCTTACGAAGCGCCAGGCACACTTCTTACATCCTCAGTGCTAGTGGTGACGATACAGAGAGGAAAGCAAAGAGGCTAAGGAAGAAAAAGATAAAGGACAGAGAAAGAGAGAAATCTGGCAGGGCTGAAGACAGCTGCCTGTCCCCATCTGTCAGATCCAGGCACTAATTTGAGGGGAGGGGTGCAGAGCAAAGAGGTGAGGGTATTTATTTTGTCTTGTTTCCTGTCCTGGAGAAGGGCATGACAACCCACTCAGTATTCTTGCCTGAAGAATTCCATGCACAGAGGAGCCTGGTGGACTACAGTCCATGAGTTGCAAAGAGTCAGACACGACTGAGCAACTAACACACAAACCAGTTTCCTGTGTAAAGGTTCACTTGAGCTGACATGGGCTCTATGCCACATGGTTGGGGACATATCTGTATGGGGCAAAATAAATTGAAAAACCAGAGGGGAAAACACTCCTTCCATTCCTCCAGTGTGAGCTCTGAGAAGTGGTAAAGAAGGAGCCTTTTTGCCAGCTTCCCTTCCTGAAGAATGGGACGTGTCAGAAGCCAGAAGCACCTGTGAGCTTTACCATGTACATGCCTTCTCAGTCATATCTGACTCTTTGCGACCCCATGGACCCTAGCCCGCCAGGCTCCTCTGTTCATGGAATTTCTTAGGCAAAAATACTGAGAGTGGATTGCCATTTGCTATTCCAGGCGACCTTCCAGACTCAGGGATCAAACCCATGTCTCCTGCATGGGCAGGCGGATTCTTTACCAAGGCGCTACCTGGGAAGCCCAGCTATCCCACACTGCAGGCTTATATGATGACTGGCTCTGTTCTGGGTCACCAGGAAGATACAAAGCTTTTTGGAAGGCTTGCCCTAGGTTATCATGGTCTTGCTGTTTTGAGACCTTTGGGCCACTCCGTTCTTTTGGTCCCCATGAGTGTCAAGATGGTTGATGCTGGGGTCTCTGCCTCATTTGAATACAGAATTAACTCCGGGTCACTCAAGGGTGTGAGAGGGCCTGTAGGGAAACCCTAGAAATCAACACACAGAATTCATTTGTGTTGAGTGCCAAACTAATCAGACACACCCACAGTCAGAAATTAGAAATCTCTCAGTATTGTCTTATTCTCATTCTCTCCTCCCCCCTCTCTCTCCCCCTTCCTCCCTCTCTTCTCTTTCTCTCTCTCTCTCTCACACACACACACATCCCAGTTCCCTCCTGACTTGCTCCAAGCTGGGCCTTGGGGAGCTGGAACCCCTGAGTGACTTGAGATGACGCCAAAGCTCCTAGTGCCAGATATGGAAAAGTTGAGTTTAAGTAAATAAATTTGGTTCTCTCTCTTTCTCCTCAGATCCTCACTGCTCCGAAAAGTAAACACTGCCGCAGCAGTGATTCGCTTCTCTGTCCGCCCAGGAAGCACACGCGGTCCAGCCATTCAGCCCTTCCAGCCCCAGCAGACAAAGGAAACAATGGTGGGATTTGGTCATGGGATGCATGTCTCCCCATATGTGACATACAGACGCGTTTAAAGACATACAACAACGTTTGTGTTTTTAAATCCATTGGTACAGGAGTTGTTTAAAGGGTGCTCCGTAAACTAATGTTCATTAAGCAAAGAGAAGAACGGCTGTCCCCCTGCCGGCACTCAGCTAGTCAGTGGGGATCCTCGGAGTCTAGATGCAACTGCATGGTTCATTTCGCATTTCTGATTAGAATAAACATAACATTTTCCATGCAATCTGCCTCTAGTGCTTCTTAAATGAAGCTGTGCTTCCCCCAGGGAAATATGCATCTGCTTGCTGTAATTTTTTTCGATGGTTTGCTTGTTGGATCACATATTAAACCCACTTTAAGAGCTGCAGTCACCAAATGGTTTCAAGTAAATACGTCTGTTTTTTTCCGCCTTCGCATTTTGACATTTCGGAGAAAGGCAAGCTTCTAAAAGTTATATATATATATATATACACATATATATATATATATATAAAGATAATCCTTAGGGTGTTCCAGGTAAAAAAGAGTGGTTGCTGTCAGATGCAATGAAACATGATCTTTCTAATGAAACTGCTGCAGCTGGAGCCCACATTGGGTCTGAAATCTGGATGGTAAAACAGCCCCCACAAGCCAAGGCCCCCGTTGGTTTGCCAAGTGTTGTTACCTTTGACCGTGAGGAAGGCTGGGGATGGAGTTCCTCATCTGCAGAGGAGGTGGTGGAGGAAGAGGTGGAAGAGACAGTCCCTGTCCCCTGCGCTCTGATGGGGACGTGAGTGGGACCTGAAATGGGAACAGAACTCACTTGAACTCCTAGCTTCTTCTGCTTCATGACCCAGAGCCGCCTCTCCCTGCTCCCTGCCACCCCTGTTCTTTTCCTCCCCACCCTCCCTTCCCTGCACCTGCCAGGAGCATGAAGCGGCAGAACCTAAGGGCAACTGAAAATTTGGCCCTCCACGTTAATTACATTTCTGGGTCCCTGCCAAGAGCTTTGCAGCTCTCTTTTCATGTTAAAAAAAAAAAAGGTATTATGCAGAAATCAATTAATTCCTTAAACACCATTTATATAGTGTGTTGCTTAGAATGCATTCAGAGATGAAATCTATTATTAAAATGCGTGTCTGAAGTTAGCTGAGTTACCTAAATGCTTGTGTAAGGTTCGTTCTGCAGAGTAATTGAATGCAAAAAAGTCAGAGCCAGCTCTTAAACAAATCGCCCTTCTGCGGCTCACAGCATCTGGCACCCATTTTTACTACATGACATCTGCTCAGTGTAAAAGGGCTGGCGTCAGAATGTCTGGTCATAGAAAAAAAAAATCCCAAATGTAATCAGAAGCAAAAGGACTCTAAGCCTAAGGTTTTATCACATAGTCTCATGCAACATAAATATTTCATTAATTATGGCTAAACAAATGCCACTTTTATTTTCCCAACTTGCAGATATTATCACATCATCGAAGTGATGATTCAAATGCCAGAAAAGTCAGTTTAAGATAGGGAGGACTCAACAGTTCCAGGCCCATGGGAGAGCTGAAGTCGAGGGGACATGCCAACTCCTCAACAAGAGGTAGATGTTTAGAGGCAGGAAGTGCCCATGTTTGCTCGAATCTCTTTGTGACTTCTCTGGGGCCCACGTGTGATAAAGTCTTCCAGGTTCCATAGGAGACTTGTATTCTGCTCAGCAACAACATCTGCCCAGACACATCAACCTGAAGCAGAGTCAATGATTAATACCTGGATTAACCCACCCTAAACACTGGATACCAGAACCAGCTAGGACTCTGTGATAGAAAACTTACTCATCTTTACTCTGCATGGCAGGTTCTATCTAAAGAGAAATGTGTGCTGGGTATGGAGGGAGGAGAGGCAATTTCAAGCTGACTAACATTCTCTCCAGCCTGCCTTTTCTTCCCCATAATTTTCAACTATTCACCCCAGTGGGAGAGGCCAAGTTTTAAACAAAAAGGGTAATTTTAACCTCCAGGAACACATTTACATATGCTGTTATTCAAAGCAAAATAATGCAAAACATCTATATAATAACACAGCCTCTCTGGGGAGGGAGTTAACTGTTTTTCACTTTAATTTGCCAGATGGGAAAGCTCAGGTGAAGATAGAATCAGGAGCAGCATAATAATGGTGGAGGCACTGTTGGTAGGGATCTGAGATTGTGTCCAAGCTCGAGCCACTAAATTACTGCTGAGTATTTTAAGCAATGAATATTCCCTTCTGTAAGCTTGAGGAACTAACTTCACCCCTTGAGTTTCTGGGGATTGTGATTTCTAACTTGCAGAACTGCTGTGGAAGAAGAAAGATCAATGTAAAGAGTCTAACACAGTACCTGTCCACTGGAAGCATGCGTGCATGCTCAGTCATGTCCACCTCTTTGTGACCCCATGGACTATAGCCCTCCATGCTTCTCTGTCCAGGGGATTGTCCAGGCAAGGATACTGGAGGGGGTTGCCATTTCCTCCTCCAGGCGATTTTCCTGACCCAGGGATCAAACCCGCATCTCCTGCATTGGCAGATGATTCTTAACCACTGAGCCACTTGGGAATCCCGCCTGGTTCATTGCAGGTGCTTAAATAAATGTTTTCATTACCATCAGCTGCCTCACCCAGATAATGAAGCAGCAGCTATTGCTACATCATCATCATTGATCCCAATGAACACTACTGCAATATTAGTGTCGTGATAAGTTGCTTCAGTCGTGTCTGACTCTTTGCGACGCTATGGACTATAGCTTTGGACCCTCTATCCATGGGATTCTCCAGGCAAGAATACTGGAATGAGTAGCCATGCCCTCCTCCAGGAGACTCTCCCAACCCAGGGATCAAACCCATGCCTCTTATGTCTCCTGCATCGGCAGGTGGGTTCTTTACTACACGTGCCACCTGTAAAACTGCCTGATTAATCTTTATTTTGTGGAGGAAGTATAGTATCTAAATTTAAAACTTTTTCTAATTCTCAAAAATAAATATTTCTATTGAATTTTATTTTGAAATTGAGAAGAAAATGTTTCTACATATGAAGCACTTCTTATACTTCTGGCAAAGTTATATAAATAGTTACCCCTGAATCTCTTCCCCTGTACTCTATTCCATCATAGAACCATTCATTCTAGTTTAGTTTTCACTTGCAAGCTTATAAAGCTTGGCAGCATTGTTCTACTCTGGCTGCAATGGAGTGACTGATTCTGGAATTGATCTCCCACCACAAAGCACCAGAAGTCAGGATGAAATATATGAAGCAGCTGCTTTGCTTCCAGACGTTGGACAAGAGGCAGTGCAGACCTGTGATAAAGGCAGGAGCACAGCAAACGAGGTAAGCCCCACAACCAGGAGTTTTCTGCTACAGACACTTTCCAGAACACAGGGCAGGTAGGAAGAACCTAACCAGAGCACAGCAGATTCTTGGAGAAGACAGAGGTCAGTGTTTGACTGGACTGAGGCAATTGGAATAGGTGGGGAAGAGTACTTGAGAGGAAGGAGCTTTGCAGAAAAAGGACTTCAGAAAAAGGCATAGACATCAACTTCAGTCTATTATAGGTGCACAGAGAGAAACTGCAAAAGGTTGGGCCGATAACTGTTGCAAAGTTATAGCATAAATAATCTCTACAGCTTTCACAAGACTGGGAAAGCTACAAGTTTTACCCAACTAGGGTAGAGAAAACATTGAGGGCATTAGAGGGGAGACCACAGAAGAGTCACACTTGAGTAATAGAGATAAAGTAGTTCTAGAATAAAGGTAATTACAGACATAACTGAATAAGTTTAAAAACCAGCCTTGAAAGAAACAAATTGATCTGCAAGTTACTTTACTGCCTGCCAAACATTCTTTAATGCCTATATAACATTCTTTAAATGAAGGAACAAAATAGAGACACTCGAAAATGTAATATTTACAAAATTATTTTGTTGTTTAGTTGCTCAGTCATATCTGATTCTTTGCAGCCTCACAAATCTAGCGGCCAGTAAACAGTTACTCAGTTCAGTTCAGTTCAGTTGCTCAGTCGTGTCTGACTCTTTGCAACCCCATGGCTGCAGCCCGCCAGGCCTTTAGTCCATCATCACCTCCCGGAGTTTACCCAAACTCATGTCCATTAAGTCGGTGATGCCACCCAACCATCTCATCCTCTGTCATCCCCTTCTCCTCCTGCCTTCAATCTTTCCCAGCATCAGGGTCTTTTCCAATGAGTCAGTTCTTTGCATTGGTGGCCAAAGTATTGGAGTTTCAGCTTTAGCATCAGTCCTTCCAATGAATATTCAAGACTGATTTCCTTTAGGATGGACTGGTTGAATCTCCTTGCAGTCCAAGGGACTCTCAAGAGTCTTCTCCAACACCACAGTTCAAAAGCATCAATTCTTTGGCACTCAGCTTTCTCCACAGTCCAACTCTCACATCCATACATGACCACTGGAAAAACCATAGCCTTGACCTGACAGACCTTTGTTGGCAAAGTAATGCCTCTGCTTTTCAATATGCTATCTAGGTTGGTCATAACTTTTCTTCCAAGGAGCAAGCATCTTTTAATTTCATGGCTGCAGTCACCATCTGCAGTGATTTTGGAGCCCCGCAAAATAAAGTCTCTCACTGTTTCCATTGCTTCTCCATTTATTTGCATGAAGTGATGGAACCAGATGGCATGATCTTAGTTTTCTGAATGTTGAGCTTTAAGCCAACTTTTTCACACTCCTCTTTCACTTTCATCAAGAAGCTCTTTAGTTCTTCTTCACTTTCTGCCATAAGGGTGGTGTCATCTGCATATCTGAGGTTATTGATATTTCTCTCAGCAATCTTGATTCCAGCTTGTGCTTCATCCAGCCCAGTGTCTTTCATGATGTACTCTGCATATAAGTTAAATAAGCTGGGTGACAATATACAGCCTCGACATACTCCTTTCCCGATTTGGAACCAGTCTTTTGTTCTATGTCCAGTTCTAACTGTTGTTTTCTGACCTGCATAGAGATTTCTCAGGAGACAGGTCAGGTAGTCTGGTATTCCCATCTCTTGAAGAATTTTCCACAGTTTGTTGTGATCCACACACAGTCAAAGCTTTGGCATAGTCAATAAAGCAGAAATAGATGTTTTTCTGGAACTCTCTTGCTTTTTCAATGATTCAACAGATGTTGGCAATTTGATCTGGTTCCTCTGCCTTTTCTAAATCCAGCTTGAAAATCTGGAAGTTCATGGTTCACGTATTGTTGAAGCTTGGCTTGGAGAATTTTGAGCATTACTTTGCTAGCATGTGAAATGAGTGCAATTGTGCAGTAGTTTGAACATTCTTTGGCATTGCGTTTCTTTGGGATTAGAATGAAAACTGACCTTTTCCAGTCCTGTGGCCACTGCTGAGTTTTCCAAATTTGCTGGCATATTGAGTGCAGCACTTTCACAGCATCATCTTTTAGGATTTGAAATAGCTTAACTGGAATTCCATCACCTCCACTAGCTTTGTTTGTAGTGATGCTTTCTAAGGCCCACTTGACTTCACATTCCAGGATGCCTGGCTCTAGGTGAGTGATCTCACCATTGTGATTATCTGGGTCATGAAGATCTTTTTTGTGTAGTTCTTCTGTGCATTCTTGCCACCTCTTCTTCACATCTTCTGCTTCTGTTAAGTCTACACCATTTCTGTCCTTTACTGAGCCCATCTTTGCATGAAATGTTCCCTTGGTATCTCTAATTTTCTTGGAGAGATCTCTAGTTTTTTTCATTCTATTGTTTTCCTCTATTTCTTTCCAGTTGTGGATGTGACTGGTGATGGAAGTAAAGTCTGATGCTGTAAAGAGCAATATTGCATAGGAACCTGGAATGTTAGGTCCATGAATCAAGGCAAATTGGAAGTGGTCAAACAGGAGATGGCAAGAGTGAACATTGACATTTTAGGAATCAGTGAACTAAAATGGACTGGAATGGGTGAATTTAACTCAGATGATCATTATGTCTACTACTGTGGGCAAGAATCACTTAGAAGAAATGGAGTAGTAGTCAACAAGAGTCTGAATGCAGTACTTGGATTCAATCTCAAAAATGACAGAATGATCTGTTTGTTTCCAAGGCAAACCATTCAATATCACAGTAATCCAAGTCTATGCCCTGACCAGTAATACTGAAGAAGCTGCAGTTGAACGGTTCTATGAAGATCTACAAGACCTTCTAGAACTAACACCCAAAAAAGATGTCCTTTTCATTATAGGGGACTGGAATGCAAAAGTTGTAAGTCAAGAAATACCTGGAGTAACAGGCAAATTGGCCTTGGAGTACAGAATGAAGCAGGGCAAAGGCTAACAGAGTTTTGCCAAGAGAACATACTGGTCACAGCAAATACCCTCTTCCAACAACACAAGAGAAGACTCTACACATGGACATCACCAGATGGTCAATACTGAAATCAAGTTGATTATATTCTTTGTAGCCAAAGATGGAGAAGCTCTATACAGTCGACAAAAACAAGACCAGGAGCTGACTGTGGCTCAGATCATGAACTCTTTATTGCCAAATTCAGACTTGAATTGAAGAAAGTAGGAAAAACCACTAGACCATTCAGGTATGACCTAAATCAAATCCCTTACAATTATACAGTAGAAGTAAGAAATAGATACAAGGGGTTAGATCTGATAGACAGAGTGCCTGAAGAACTATTGGTGGAGGTTCATGCCATTGTACAGGAGGCAGGGATCAAGACCATTCCCAACAAAAAGAAATGCAAGAAGGCAAAATGGTTGTCTGAGGAGGACTTACAGGTAAGAAGAGATATGGAAAGGCAAAGGAGATGCGGAAAGATATACCCATTTGAATGCAGAGTTCCAAAGAATAGTAAGGAGAGATAAGAAAACCTTCCTAAGTGATCAATGCAAATAATAGAATGGGGAAGACTAGAGATCTTTTCAAGAAAATTAGAAACAGTTACTAGATACACAAAAAAAGCAGGAAAATGAGTCTGATAATCAAGAGAAAAATCAATCAATAAAATAAGACTCAAAAATGAAACTGGTGAGTGAGTTAGTGAAAGTCACTCAGTTGTGTCTGACTCTGAAATCTGAAGGAGTCTGCCAGGCTCCTCTGTCCTTGGAATTCTCCAGGCAGGAATATAGGATTGGGTAGCCTTCCCCTTCTCCAGAGGATCTTCCCAATTGAACTCAGGTCTCCCACATTGCAGGCAGATTCTTTACTGTCTGAGCCACCAGTGAAGCCCATGAAACTAGACAAAGATTTTAAAAAGAGTTATTTTAATGTACTCAAGAATTTAAAAAGAAAGCATGAACAGAATGAGGACAGAAATGAAAAATATTTTTATAAGAATCAAATGGACCCTATGAAGATGAAAATTATAAAATCTGAAATGAAATGTTCACCAGATCAGTTTAACAGCAGACTAAATACTGCCAGCAGACTAAGTACTAAAGAAGAAAATATTCAGTGAAATTAAAAAATAGCAATAAAATAAAAAACTATCCAAATTGAAGCACAGAAAAAAAGACACTGAAAAAAATGAACAGACCTCAGTGATGTGTGATGCAAAATCAAATGGTCTAAAATACATGTGATTGGAGAACCAGGAGATAGAGGGAGAATGGCAGGAACAGAAAACATAGTTGACAGAATATTGCTGAAAATCATGCAAATTTAAAGAAAATTGTAAATCCATAGCTTCAATAAGCTCAAAAAACCACAAGCAGGGTAAACACAAAGAAAATCATAGCAAGCCTCATGATAATAAAATTGCCAAAGACCAGAGATATAGACAAAATCTTAAAAGCAGACTGAGAAAAATAATACATTTCCTACAGGGAAACAAACATAAAAATATCCATGGACATCTTGTCAGAACTGAAATAAGCCAAAAGACAATAGTGCATCATTAAAATGCTTAAAGAACAAAACCATCTGTCAATTTTTGAATCTATGTCCAGTGAAACAACACATGCAACTTAAAGCAAGAATAAAGGTGATCTTTTTTTAAGGAAAAAAAAAGTTAGAATAATTTATTGTTAGCAGACATGGATATAAAAAAATTTTAGAAAACTCTGTAGCAGAAGGAATATACCAGATGGAATGAAGAACTTCAGAATGGTAAATAAAAAATAACTTTTCTTTGTGGTTTTTAATTTCTTTAAAATATAATTGACTGTTTAATGTAAGTTAGTGTAAAATAATAAGAAATACAACTATTGATAATCCTCAACTTATAATGGGGTTATATCCCGACAATCCCATCCTAAGTTGAAAATACTGTTAAGTTGAAAATTCATTTCATATCTCACTTACTAAATGTCATAGCTTAGCTTAGCCTACCCATAATGTGCTCAGAACACTTACATTGCCTATAGTTGGGAAAAAAATCATCTAATACAAAGCCTGTTTTATAACAATGTGTAGAAAATCTCATATAGTTTATTGAATACTATGCTGAAATGGGAAACCAAATGATTGAGTGCAGATGAGTGTAAGAGTATCAGTTATTTACCCTTGTGATCTCCTGGCTGATTGGGAGCTGTGGCTCTCTATAGAATATGTCATCTTGTATCTCTAGCCTGGGAAAAGATCAAAATTCAAAATCGAAGAATGGCTTCTACTGAATGCCTATTGCTTTTGCACCACAATAAAGTAAAAAAAATAAAATAAAATTGTAAATTGAACCATTATAAATCAAGGACCTTCTGTATTGGTCTCTGTCCCAGTTTCTGCTAATATTTGATCTTTGACCTCAATTCCTGACACAGGGCTCCTAAAACCCTTAGAATTTCCTAGGTGATAGGAGTATGTTTTGTTCTAATGAGGTGATTGTTGGTGGGCTTGGGAATAGGAGCTGGTCAATAGAAAGACTAAGCCATGATTAGAAGCTTGGAACTTTTATCCCTAATACCCATCCTCTCAAGAGGGGAGAGGGTCTGGAAGATGAGCTAATAATCGATTATACCTATGTGATGAAGCCACCATAAAAATCCCTAACGTACAGATTTTGGAGAGCTTCCAGATTGGTGAACACATCCATGGGCTGGGAGGGTGTCGTACCCCAGCTGCATGGGAACAGAAGCTCCTGTGCTTGGGATCCTTCCAGACTTCACCCTATGTATTTCTTCTCAGGCTGTTCATTTGTGACTTTTATCATATCCCTTATAATAAACTAATAAGTGTAAGTAAGTGTGTGTTGAGTTCTACACCACATTAGCAAACTATTGAACCCAAGGGAAGGAATGGAAGAACCTCTGCTCATATCTAGTCGGTCAGAAGTACAAGTGACAAACTGAAAGGCACAGAAGATGTGAGCAAACACTAACATATGTGATGTAACCGCCTGACAGAGAACAACCCCACAATAACTAGAGAATATTTCTTCAGAGCACATGCAACATTTACTAAATTGGTAATATGCCAAACCATAAAGCAAGTATCAACAAATTCCAAAGGACGAAGTCATACATAGTATATCTTCTGATGACAGTGAGGTTAAGCTAGAAACCAAGAATAAGAAGTATAAATAGAAAGTGGGGTGGGGTGGGAGGTAGGAGGGAGGTTCAGGAGGGAGGGGACATTTGTATGCCTATGGCTGATTCATGTTGATGTATGGCAGAAACCAACATAACACAGTAAAGCAATTATCTTCCAATTAAAAAGAAAGAAATTTAAAAATACATATAAGTAGATGTTTAGAACTTAAGCAATAATTTGTAACAACTTATAGATCAAAAAAGAAGTAAAATAAATTTGAACTGGCTGATAAAAATACAGTACAACAAAATGACTAGAATGTAGCTTTAAATGTACACGTTACATAAAAGAGAAAAGTTGAGAATTGATGCTGTAAGATCTATTAATACTTCAAGGAACTAGAAAAAGAGCCACTAAACAAACCCAAGGAAACTAAAAGGAAGAGCATACTCAGGATAAGAACAGATTATGAGAGACAATAAAAACAAAGCAGAAATATTAACAAAGCAAAAATCTTTTTCTTAAAAAGATGAATGAAGTTGATAACCTCCATCAAGAATAATTAAGAAAAAAGAGACAAAAAACACACTTACCAATACTTAAGATAAAAAGTTCTACAGAGTATCAAAGGGAGCTACTAACCAAAACCCATTTTGTGACAATAAACTTGAAAATTTAGATAAAATAGACAAACTTAATGGAAAACATAGCTCACAAAACTAACATAAGAATAAATAGAAAATCTGATTATTTATATATCTATCAGAAGGAACACGCATATACTGTTGGTGGGAATATAAATAGGTGCAGCCACAACAGAAAACATTATGGAGGTTCTTCAAAAAATTACAAACAGATATGATCCAGCTATTCCAGTTCTGGATATTTATCCAAAGAGCACAAGATACTAATTTCCAAAGATATATACACCACACCATGTTCATCATAGCATTATTTTCAATAGCCAAGTTATGAGAACAACCTAAGTGTCCATCAACGAATGAAAAGATAGATGTGGTATATGATAGAATCCAGCCTGCCTGCTAAGTTGCTTCAGTTGTGTCTGACTCTTTGCTAGCCTATGGACTAGCCCACCAGGCTCCTCTGTTCATGGGATTCTCCAGGCAAGAATACTGGAGTGGGTTGCCCTTCCCTCTTCCAGGGGATCTTCCTGACCCAGGGATCAAACCCCTTTCTCCTACATTTAAGGCAGATTCTTTACTGCTGAACCACCAGAGAAGCCCATATGATAGAATCCATAAAAAAGGATGACATCTTGCCATTTGTGACAGCATGGATGGACCTTGATGATTTTATGCTAGTGAAACAAGCAAGATGGAGAAAGACGATTGCATATGATATGGGGAATGCAACTGGTGTGGGGAATACAAAAATAAATTAATTGAACAAATCAAATGAAAGCACATTAAAAACATGTAAATACAGAGAACAGAATACTGATTACCAGAGGGAAGAGTGTAGGGGGAGGGAAAATGAGTAAAGAAGGTCAACTTTATGGTAATGGATGGAAACCAAAACTTTGGTGGTGAGTATGCTGTAGTGTATATAGGGGTCAAAATATAATGCTGTACACATAAAACACATAATATTATAAATCAATAAATATAATCTATAGCAAATAATATATTTAGTAGTGAAATAAAAGCCTTCTGATACTGGGTTAAAAAGACAATGATCTATTCTATTTAGCATTCCACTTCTATTTAGGAGGTCCCAGGCAGTACAATAAAATTAAATAAAAGGTATACAAACTAGACTTCCTGGTGGACTACAAACTGGACTTCCACACAGTTCCACAAACTGGACTTCCCTGGTGGCTCAGACAGTAAAGCGTCTGTCTACAATGCGAGAGACCTGGGTTCGATCCCTGGGTTGGGAAGATTCCCTGGAGAAGGAAATGGCAACTCACTCCAATACCCTTGCCTTGAAAATCCTATGGACAGAGGAGCTTGGTGCAGGCTACTGTCCATGGGGTCGCAAAGAGTCGGGCATGAATGAGCAACTTCACTTTCACTTTCATACAAACTAGAAAGGAAGATGTTAAATTGTCTTTATTTTCAGACAACATGATTATATATTAGAAAATCTCACCAAAAAATCTACTAGAATAATAAGAGAGTTCAGCAAGCACAACATAAAAAGTCAAGTGTGTTTCTATATATTAGCAACTGAAACTCCAATACTTTGGTGACCTGATGCAAAGAGCCAATCCACAATCCATTGGAAAAGACCCTGATGCCAGGAAAGATTGAAGGCAAGAGGAGAAGTGGGTGCCAGAGGATGAGACAATTAGATAGCACCACCAACTCAATGGACATGAATTTGAGCAAACTCTAGGAGACAGTGGTGGACAGAGGAGCCTGGTGGGCTGCAATCCATGGGGTCACAGAGTCAGACATGACTATGTGACTGAACAACAACAACTGAAAATGAAAATTAAGAAAGCCGTTCCACTTATAATAGCAGCAATAACAAAATATGAAACTCTCAAGGAACATTGTTGTTCAGTTGTTCTTAAGGAATACATTTAACAAAATACGTGCAGGAAGTACACACTGAAACCTAAGAAAACTTAAGTGTTGGGAGAAATTCCATCTCCATGGACTGAAAGACTCAGTAGGTATCAACTGTTCCCAAATTATTTATAGATTAAAAACAACCTCAATCAAAATCCCAGTAGGCTTATTTGGTAGAAATTGACAAGCTAAACTTTTTGGAAACACAGAAAACCCACAATAGCAAAAATAATATTTAAGAACAAAATTGGAAGACTCCCACTATGTGTTTGCAAGACTTGCTCTGAAGCTATAGCAGTCAGGAGAATGTAAGGATAAACATACAGATTAATGAAATAGAGTAGAAAGTACAGTGGTAAACCCATACATATATAGTCAACTGATTATCTGTGAAGATGCTACAGTAACAAAATGAGCAAAGAACAGTCTTTTTAATAAGTGGGACTGTAACAGTTGGATACCCATAGTCAAAAACTTTGACTTTTATTTATACTATACAAAATTAATTAGAATTGGATTATAGACTTAAGCTCCAAAGCTAAAGACTGTAAAATTTCTGAGAGGAAACATAGGAGAGAGCCTTAGTGACTCTGGGTTTAGAAAGATTTCTTAACTCTAACTCAAATTATAAAAAAATTAATTAATTTGTCTTCATCAAATTAAAAGCTTCTATTTTTTTGGATGATGATGAAATTGAAAAAAACAATTGACTAGCTTGGAGAAAATATCTGCAAACATATATCTGATGAAGGACTTATATCCAGAATTTTTAAGAACTCTGACTAAATAGAGGGTTATAGTGTGTTCTTAGATCTGAAGACAATATTCTAAAGTTATCAAATGTCTCTAACTTAATCAGTTTAAAACTGTATCATTTATAACAGCACACACATATTGGATACTGGGCATATATGTAATGAAAATTGTGCAAGATTACCACAACTACAAAACACTGACAGAAATTGCAGAAGTCTTCAGGAATGTATTATGTCCATGAATTTGAAGGCTTAATATTGCAAAGATGTTAATTCTCTCTAAATTTATCTCTGGAGCCAACGCAATGCAAGTCATATGCCCAGAAAATATTTTTGTGGAAATTGATGAATTGCTTCTGTAAGTTATATGGAAATGCAAAAGGCCAAGAATATCAAACAATCCTGAAGAAGAACAAAGTGTAAAATTTACTTCAGACTATGAAGATTTATTATAAAACCACATAATGAAAACAGTGCGATTCAGGTGCGAGGACGGACAAACCAGTGGAAGAGAACAGAAGTTTCAAAAATGAACCTGCTTCATTTATGACAAGCGTCACTACAATGAAGTGAGGGCAAAGGAGGGCCTTTTTAATAAATGCTGCTGAATCAACTGGATAGCAACATGGAAAAAAATAAAGGCTCACCCTACTTCTCAGAATATACCAAAATCTATGCTATGTTGGTCACAGATTTATTTATAAAAGATAAAATAATAAAGCTTCTCTAACAATGTTGGACAATAGAAATCCAATTTGAGCCATGTATGTCATTTGAAATTTTCTAGTAGCCACAATAAAAAATGCACAAATAAACAGATGAAATTAATCTTAATCATATGTTTAGCTCAATTTGAAAAATGTTATCATTCCAATGTATAATCAATATAAAAATATTGAGATCTTTTACATTATTTCATTCATACTAAGACTTCAGGATCTGGTGCATATTTTATAATTACAGCATATCTTGATTTAGATAATGCATTTTTAATAGTTAAAGTGAAATGTAATCCTATGAAAAGAAAAAAGTTGAGTGGAATAGAAAGATATTTTATATTGCTTCAGTTGCAAAATTTAAATCCATTATTATTCAATAAAATTCAAATTTAATTCCTCACTCACACTAGCTGTATCTCAAGTGTGAAAGAGTGAGTACCATACTAGACAGTGCAGTTCCAGAAGGTAACATACAACAGTATCTTTGTGACCTCAGAATAAGGAAAGATTTCATAAATAGGAAGCAAAAATCAGCAATAAGGGAAAATACTGTTAAATTTGACTTCATTAAAATACATGTCTTTGTTTATCAAAAACATCTTTAGAGAGTGAAAAAGTGAGTCAAAGAGTGGGAGGAGATATTTTATATAATGTATAAAAAATATTAATATATATATATATATATATATCTGACAAAGGGTTTATATCCAGAGTCTACACAGATTACAAACTAATCAGGAAGGGACTGACTACACAGTGAAAGTATGGACAAAAGCCTTGAATAGGTACCTCATACACGAAAATATCTGTCAATACATAAGCATGTGAAAAGTAGCACAACATCATTATCAAGTGAATGCCAATTAAAATCATAATGAGATACCACCCCACACCCATAAAAATAGTGACATGAACAAAACAAAACTGAGACTACAGCGTATTGGCAAAGATATGGGTGAAGGGGAGTTCTCCTTTCCTGCTGGAGGGTATATATATTGGTACAATCACTTTAGAAAACCATTTGACAGTATCTGCTGAAGCAAAGCAATCACGCCTAACCCCAGGACCTCGCAGTTCACTCGCATACTGATCATACTGATGATGATTGTCTTTCTTCGACCACACTCTAGCCAAGCTCCCTTGAGCCCTCTTCTCAACTAGACCTCAACCTTGGCCCGTAGTAACTATCCTCTCAACACAAATAGTTTAGCATACCCGCTTCTTCCTGCATGACAAAGTCTAAAACACTGACAGTTTCTAACAGCTCAGTCTCTCTTAAAGTCCTTGCTTGAGAAAACTCAAGACCAATGCATTTATTGTTCATTTTAGCCAACATCTGTCTATAGGCTCCTGACCATCTTTTCTTAGAGCCTTTACTAAAAAATGGGCTTACAATTATCAATCTTTCACCTGTCCCTTTGAGAGATATATGTATCTCCTACCACTGAGGAGAACCAGAAAGCCAGCCCTTTCAAATGTAATTATCAGGAAGGATAGAGCCTGTCTTCCAGTTTCTGGGGGAGGACAGAATCCTAACTTCAATCTCTGCCAGCTAACAGACCCAGCTGAGTAGCAAGCATTTATACTAAGGAACCCTGTGGGATTTCTCACTTCCCTGTCTCTCCTGAGACCCCACTTATCCCTCTTGCTACTCCCTCATTCTCCCTGTCACACACCCAGCCACCTCTGGCAAAATCAAAGCTCAGTTCAGTTGATACTGAATTCTCTTCCCCACTGTGACATCAAATTACTAATTAAACTCTGTCCTTAACATTCTAACTAGTATCTGGCTTTATCTTTGACAATACCCAACAGAAACAATATGTATAGGGATGCTGAAAGCAGCGTTCTTCACAACTGGAAACGACCTCAGTGCCCAGCATCAGAACGCACCAATAAAGAGTGGCATATTCATACAAGAGCATAAAATGCGGGGGCGGAAAAGTGGGAACCACTACAATGCAGATGGACACGGATCCCTGCCTCCCCCTGCTCTGCCCATAATGTTTAATGAAAGAAGGCAGGCCCCAAAGAGCACACACTTGTATTAGTTTTCCATTGCTGTGGGAGCAGTGAACACCAGTGCAGCAGTTTACAATGGCGCCCACTGATTATCTCACAGCCGTGTAGGTCAGAAGTACAGGTCTGGCTCCACTGGGTCCTCTGCTCAGTGTCTCACAAGCTGCAGTTGAAGTATCCACTGGGCTGGGGTCTCCTCTGCAGTTAAGAGTTCTCTTCCAGTTCATTCAGGTTGTGGGCAGCGTCCAGTTCCTAGTGGTTGTAGGACACGGAGTCCGTTTCTTGCTAGCTGTCAGCTGGCTATAGTTCCTTGAGGCCTTTTGCTTACAAGCCCTCTCACAACAATGACAGGTTACTCCTTTGAGGCCAGCAGGACCATGTCTTTCTCATGCTTCGAATTTCTGACTTCAGAAGGGCCCAGCCCCTTGTTAAGTTCTCATCCGACTGAGTGAGTGAGTGAAGTGAGTCAAAGTCGCTCAGTGGTGTCTGACTCCTTGCAACCACATGGACTTTACAGTCCATGGAATTCTCCAGGCCAGAATACTGGAGTGGGTAGCCTTTCCCTTCTCCAGGGGATCTTCCCAACCCAGAGATCAAACCCAGGTCTCCCACATTGCAGGCAGATTCCTTACCAGCTGAGCCAAAAGGGAAGCCCAAGAATACTGGAGTGGGTAGCCTATCCCTTCTCCAGTGGATCTTCCCAGCCCAGGAATCAACCTGGGGGTTCTTTACCAACTGAGCCATGAGGGAAGCCTCAATTAAGTTAGGCCTACTCATCTCCCTTTTGATGAACTCAAACTCAATTGGTCTGAAATGTAATCACATTTGCAAAATCCCATAAGTTAAGCCACAGAATGAGATCCATCATATCCACATCTCACCAAACTCAAGAGGATGAGATTATACAGGGCAAGTATATGGGAGGCAGGCAGCATGGGGCCCTCTCAGAATTTTGTCTACCACAAGACTGAACAATGCAACTTTTATCAAGTCAAAAAACTGCAAAAATAACCTAAGATGACAGAAGTCAGATGGTATTTTTGTTGGGTGGCACGTGTATTTGGGGAGACACCTGACGAAGGCTTCTGAATGTTGGTAGTCTTCTACATCTTGATCTCCAAGGTGACTACACAAATGTGCACTTTGCAAAAATTCATCAGTTCTGCACTTAATATTTGTGTATGCATTTTATACTGCAATAAATATTTTACACAAAAATTTTAAAATAGGTTCTCAGGGTGCTTTGTTCAATTACGTATAGGAACAATAATTAGTATTAAAATTGTTGGTATAAAACTGGCACTGGCAGAAAGTGCTTGAAATTAGTCTATGCCCCAAAGTAACTTAAAGACTGAGAGGTTTATGTCTACATTAGTTTACTTGGCAAAATATGTTGTAAAAATAAGAAAAATTAAATTTCATTTGGCTTTTATTCAAGTGATCATAAATTTGAGGTTTTGAAAGTTTCTCACTTTCCATTTGAATACTGGTTCTCTCTACACTTTATGGAAGTGTGCAGTAGCAAGTTAAATGTAAACTGAGCTTTGAGTGTGAGTCTGTGTGTGTGTGTGTGTGTGTGTGTGTGTTTGGTGGGCTGGGCAAGGGCAAGGAAATACAAGGAAACTAAATGGACTTAATTTGACAGAGTAGGTAAAATCTTTACATTCTTAGGATACTGACTTAAGACGACCTCAGAAACACAAAGCTCTTTTTTAAAAAAAAATGTATTGGAGTATAGTTGCTTTACACTGTTGTATTAGTTTCTACTGTACAGCAACATGAATCAACTATGCATACGCATATATCACCTCTTGTTTGTATTTCCTTCCCATTTAGGTCACCATAGAGCACTGAGTAGCATTTCCTGTGCTATACAGTAAGCTCTCATTAGCCGTTCATTTTATGCATTGTGCATGCATACTCAGTCGTAACTGACTCTTTGCCATCCCATCGACTGTAGCCCACTAGGCTCCTCAGTCTGTGGGATTTTCCAGGCAAGAATATCGGAGTGGGTCGTCATTTCTTCCTCCAGGGCATCTTTCCAAACGAGGGATAGAATCCGTGTCTTCTTGGATCTCTTGCATTGCAGACAGATTCCTTACTGCTTGAACCATCAGGGAAGCCCCTCTTTATATATTGGGTGTATACACAGTGTGTGTAGGTCAATCCCAATCTCCCAGTTCATCCCAGTACCCCATTCCCTCCTTGTTGTCATATGTTTGTTCTCTATGTCTGTGTCTCTATTTCTGCTTTGCAAATAAGTTTATTTGTACCATTTTTCTAGATTCCACATATATATGTTAATATATGATATCTATTTTTCTCTTTCTGACTTACTTCACTCTTTATGACAGCTTCTAGGTCAATAAAGACTGTTTTCATGACCACATCTCTGCAAATGGCACAATTTCATTTCTTTTTTATGACTGAATAATATTCCATTAAATATGTGCCACATCTTCTTTATCCATTGATCTGTTGATGGACATATAGGTTACTTCCATGTCCTGGCTATTGAAATAACAATGGGTACAGGTATTATTTTCAGAGCTGGTCAGCCTTAACCTAATTCCGTTCTTTGCATTTCCATTCTGTTCTAAGGTAAGGAATTCACATTATTTCTTTAAGGAATATAAATTAATGAAGGTCTCCATGATAAATAAATCAGGAAAACACATTTATCCCAAATTCAAAAAAATATTTATTTATTATCTATTTTTTACTTCATCGGGTCTTAATTGTGGCTCAGGAGCTCAGTAGTTGTGACTTAATTGTCCTCCAGCATGTGGGATCTTAGTTTCCTGCTATGTACCCTGCATTAGAAGGTGGATTCCTAACCACTGCACCACCAGGGAATTCCCTACTCCACCTTATTCTAAACAGCACAAAAAGAAGTCACATAAATGTGATATAAGTAAAGGCTATTCTTACTATGAATATGATGTAAACCTTAAATAAAATATTAGCAAACAGAATAGAAAAATACATTAAATAATAAGATATCATGACCAAATGGTCATATTTCAGCAATGCAAAGATGGCTCAATATCAGTGAATCTATTACATAACTCATAATATTAATTAAACTATGGAGAAAAAAAGTATGCAATCATCTCAAAATGTGCTGACATTTAATAAAGTTCAACTATATTATCACCCTGCTTATTTAACTTATATGCAGAGTACATCATGAGAAATGCTGGGCTGGAAGAAGCACAAGCTGGAATCAAGATTGCTGGGAGAAATAGCAATAACCTCAGATATGCAGATGACACCACACTTATGGCAGAAAGTGAAGAGGAACTAAAAAGCCTCTTGATGAAAGTGAAAGAGGAGAGTGAAAAAGTTGGCTTAAAGCTCAATATTCAGAAAACGAAGATCATGGCATCTGGTGCCATCACTTCATGAGAAATAGATGGGGAAACAGTGGAAACAGTGTCAGACTTTATTTTTCTGGGCTCCAACATCACTGCAGATGGTGACTGCAGCCATGAAATTAAAAGATGCTTACTCCTTGGAAGGAAAGTTATGACCAACCTAGATAGCATATTCAAAAGCAGAGAGATTACTTTGCCAACAAAGGTCCATCTAGTCAAGGCTATGGGTTTTCCTGTGGTCATGTATGGATGTGAGAGTTGGACTGTGAAGAAAGCTGAGCACTGAAGAATTGATGCTTTTGAACTGTGGTGTTGGAGAAGACTCTTGAGAGTCCCTTTCACTGCAAGGAGATCCAACCAGTCCTTTCTGAAGGAGATCAGTCCTGGGTGTCTGGAAGGACAGATGCTAAAGCTGAAACTCCAATACTTTGGCCACCTCACGTGAAGAGTTGACTCATTGGAAAAGCCCCTGATGCTGGGAGGGATTGGGGGCAGGAGGAGAAGGGGACGACAGAGGATGAGATGGCTGGATGGCATCACCGAATCGATGGACATGAGTTTGGGTGAACTCTGGGAGCTGGTAATGGACAGGGAGGCCTGGCGTCTTGCAATTCATGGGGTTGCAAAGAGTCGGACACGACTGAGTGACTGAACTGAACTGAACATCCATTCATGATTTAAGATACTTTAAAAAATAGGACTAGATGGCTATTTTCTCAATATGAATAAATATATCTGTGTCAACACAGAAGCCAGCACTATGCTTAAATGGGAAAACATTTAATGAGATGAATTCTCATTAAAGTTAAGAATATGGGAACCATATCACTACCTTAATACTGTTCTGGAGATTGTGGAAACCAAAGAAACAAGGAAACAACATATGTTAGTGGTACATAATGCAAAAGAGGCAAAATTATCATCTGTAGAGTTATAATTGTATATTTGGGTAGGACCCAGAAGAAGTCATTAAAAAGCATTTTTAAGCAAAGAGAATTCAGTAAAAATGGATGGGTGGAAAATTACTATATAGAAATCAATAACTTTCATATATTTACTAGTAGGAAGATAAAATAGGAACTATCTTATTTATAATAGCAACAAAAATGAACATATCTAGTAATAAACAACAATAAATATGTAAGATCTATATGACGTAAAGTTTAGAATATTCCAGAGGGTCATAAAAAAAGATATGAGCAAATGGAAAGATAATTCATATCATAAGATTGTAACTAGATTCCAAGTTAGTTTGTAAAGTTAACTCCATAAAAATACTCTTTAGGATTTTTTAGGGACATAGACAAGCTAACGCTAAGTCCATATAGAATATCAAACAAACAAGGAGAGCCAGGAAAGTTTTGAATGAGAAGATCAGTAACAGAATTCTCTTCCTACCAGATGGTAAAATATAGAAAATTTTAAATGTATAAATATATAAAGGAAAATAATTAAAACAGTGTGGTACTGATATATAACAGACAACTCAAGAGAAGGTAATAGATGGTGTGGAAATCAGTCCAAGTACAGGAATCAGATATATGATAAAGATGTTATCTCACATAAGAGAGGAAAAGACGAGTTATTTGCTAAACTATGTTAGGGTAACCAAAGAGACATAATAAAAAAAGAAGGTTGGATTCATAGCTCACATTTATACTAGGGTAATTTCTTCATGTGAACATATGAATGTAAAAAATTTAAAACAAACAAGACTAAAAGAAACTGTAAGATTCTTCTATAAACTTAGAAAAAAATTCTTTCTGAATCAGTATAAACCTAAAGTTCAAAAGTGATAAAATGGAAAATTGCTACAACTACTATATAAAATTAAAACTTCATGTGACAAAAATCACCATAAACAAAGTTAAACACAAACAAGAAGCTGGATAAAGCATTTGTAATTTATATCACAAGAAAAAAGCTAAATATCCCTTTTCATAAAACCCCTACATAATATCAAGAAAAATACCAACAACCCAACAGAAAAAAAGATAAAGAAACAACAATTCACAGAAAAGGAAATACAAATGATTCTTTATTATATGAAAAGACATTCTATCTATTGCCAGTCAGGTTAGTAAAGATTTTTTTGAAGTTGGGTAACACACTGGTTAGCGCAAGTGTAGAAAGAGTACTCTCATTCTCTGCTGCTGGAAGGGTGAACCAGCCCAGTTTTGATGGAGGACAATTTGTCAGTATCTATCAAAATTCTCAATTCATACGTGCTTTGTTCTAGCATTTCCGTTCCTAGAAATTTGTCCAAACTTACACATATGTCAAATGGCCCAAGTTCTTCATTATCGTAGCACTGTTTGCAATAGCAAAAGATTTGAAATGCTTAAACTTTCCACCATAGGGGACAGGCTACATCAATTATGATATTGAACACATCAACACAATGGAATACCACGCAACCATAAAATGAAGGAGAAAGTTCTTTATGTACCAGTACAGATTGACCTCCAAAATAAAATTACAAGTTCAAAAACAGTGTGTACAATACAATAGCATGCTATTAATTCTGGAAAAAGAAAGAATATGATATGTAAATTTGCTCATTTATTCATAAATTCTGTCTGGAAGAATGCCCAAGAACCTGATAACAGTGTCTGTCATCAGGGATAGGACCTGGATGACTTAGGGACAGAGACAGAAGACAGGACTATTCATTTTATGCCTTTTGTACCCTTTTATTTTGAGCCATGTGAATGTATTATCAAAAAATGCACAACGCATTGAAGTTTATGATGTAATAAAAAGGGCATAGTTACATTCTGGTCTGTCCATATTTATCCTGAATTTGCTGAAAATAAAGTCTATTGTTAATCAATACAGCTTTTTTTTTTTTTTTTTTTAAGGCAACAGACTCTCTACTTAATCTGGTTTTAGAATAGACCAAAATCAAGTCCCTGACTTACACAGCTTTTTGATTAAAGTGCCAGAAGAGAAATAATTTTTGCTTGAAAACTGAAGTTCCAAGATAAAAGTTAAATTTTTTAAAAGTTAAATAAAGTTCTCAACAATAGGGACAGTAGAATCAGTTTGTTTAAAGCAATCAAACAAATATCAATAGCAAAAAAGAAATCATGTTGTTTACACTATTTAAGGGTAAGTACCCCCACTGCAAGGAGGAGAGCAGGGTGAGAGATTACACGTTATATTCTAAAAATATTTCTTTATTGTTAAATTATTCTGATCTATTGATATATTAATTAATTTTATAATTTTAAAAATTATACAAAGATTTAAATATTTAAAAAACCCAAGGTTCCACTGGCAGCCAAATATACATAAATGTGTTTAAGCTAGTAATTAAAAAAACACAAGTTTAAAAGAGACACCAATTTTTTTTGACTAGTAAAATAGTAACATAGAAAAAATATGATACTTAATGCAGGTGATGGTGTTGTGAAAAAGGTACTCCCATCATTAATGGTGAAATATAAACTGGTCCCTTTCCCTTGTTTTAACTAAAATTTACAACGTATAGTTGTAAGAAATAACACAGAGAGAACCTATGAAGTCTTTACCCATGTAATTCTGTTTTAAAAAATAATTTGTTGGTGTCAGTTAAGAATCTTTAAAAATTCACACTTTCAACTAGCAATCCCATTTCTTGGAAACTATCCTAAAAATATCATTAAAAGGAAAGAAAAAGCTATGTGCAGAAAATGTTCATTCAATACCATATATAAAATAAAAATATATTCATATAAAATATATAAGTTAATAAGAAAATAGTTCATTAAATAACATATACACTATAGAATATTCTACAGCCATTAAACCACATTTGTGTAGAATATAAGGTAATTGACTTAATATCTATGTTGAATGTTGATTTAAAAGATATAAAATTTTACGTACAAAATATGTGAAAAATATTCATATGGTCAATGAGTGAGAAAGAGGAGGAATTATGGTTGATACTTTGTCTCTTTCAAAACTTTATACAACATAATTTCAAATTTAATTTTTTTCAGATTTTTTTCCAAATTTTCCAAACTCAAGTTTTCCTACTTTTGTCAGAATTTGAGAAGCAAAATGAGGTGAAAGACGGCTACTTATTAACCCAATAAGGATAACTAACTGCCCCGCACGAATGGGAGACTTTTGCTAGGAAAGAAGCACTTACTTGCATCTTTCTCTGGAGAAAGAGGACGGATCCTCTGCCCCAGGCAGGTGCTACTGACTGGCTGCCCCTGCTTCTCTGGGGGCTGGGCATTGCCCATGGGCTGCACCTTCCCCTTGGGGCTGCTGAAGAGGTCTTGGGAGTCCTTTCTTGGTCCAGATTCTTGGAGGGAACTCTCGAAAGATTTGTCTTTGAGTCTGAAGGAGGAGAAGAGTGAGGTCCTTTTTTTGGGAACCCTGGAAGCATCTGGGACTGTCTCCTGCAAACTCACTTTCTCCAGGAGTGTGGGGACATCTTCCATCTTGCCACAGAGTGGGGGCACAAGTGCAGGAAACACCTTGGATGACCGGCTGGGCAAACTGTGGGTGCAAAGGGCGGGGGCAGGAGGGCTCGGGGCTGAGGGCTGGGCAGTCCTTGCAGTCGGGGAGCCCAGGGAGAAGAAGGCTGAGGCCTTGCTTGCCACGTCTCTCTTGGGGGATGGCTGATCGCTGTCTTTACTGGAGCTGCTTTTCCGAAAGCTGAATGAGCGAGTGTAAGCATGAGGTGGGCTGGTGGGCAAAGTCTTTGACTCTGGCTTGGCCCAGGCCTTCCTCCCACTGTCAGAGTTGGGGAGGAGCGGCTCCAGGGACCTCCGGATGGCGTTGGCTATGAGCCGCAGTGGAGACTTGGGTGGGGCCACGCTTCGCTCCCCAGGAACCCGTTCAGCTGGGGCCCCCATCTTCTCCTGAGACTGTCTCTGGGCTGGCAAGGTGTCTTTCTCTGCCAGAGGAAGCAGCAAGGGGCAGACTGGTTTCAGCACATGGCCTCCTGTACCATTTCTAGTGCTCTTTTGGGAAAGTCGTGCTCCGGTTTCCAGGTGCAAGTTCTCAAGGTTGGAGTCATTCCAATCCAACAACCAAGTCTTCTGCTCCGGAGTGAGAACCAACTTCTTTAGGCCTGACTTCTCCTCTGCCAGCTCTAACCCACCATCCTCTACCCTCCTGGGTCTGGTACTCCCTTCTCCAGGCTCCTCTCCAGCCCAGGGAGACAGTGGGTGGTCTGGCAAGCACCTGTCCTTCCCTTCAACGGGGTGTGGGCCTCTGTGGATGCTTCTGATGTCCCTAGGAGGGGCCACTGCCTCCTGACACCCATCAGAAGCCATCTCTGCAGGGCTGGGTGGCCTGGAGCTCTGGAGGCTGTTTCCACCAGGCCTCAACAGGCAGTATTCTGTCCGCTCCAGTACATGCCCACGAGGCAGACACAGGGGGAGATCCTTGGGTGGTCCATGGGCTTTGGCACGCCTCAGAAAGATGGGGGTGGATGGACTGAAATGACCTCTGGAGATTTGTGAGGCGGTGTTGGAAACTGTCACCTGGAAGGGACAGGCAAAAACCAGCAGTGATTTAGAAGCTCCCAACATTTACTTACAGGAGGAAGGTGCATCGCATCCCACAGCCCCCTCCCTTCCTCTCTTCAGATCTCAGACACCCAAAGTCAAAAAGAATTCTGTCTAGGGTGATTTCAGAGGGCCACTCTTCCTTCTAAATGGCTACCTTGGAATGGGCTAGAATTGGCCCAGAGCCTCCATATCACTGATCAAAGGCTTACCTGAGCCTTAGATTAGGTGGGTAGAAAGCCAGAGGGAAGGCAAAGTCTTTGACAAGCTCCCGGGCCAGTGAGGGCAGGGCTAGCCTGGCCCATATGGGTGAGGCCAGGCACATACGGAGGCTCAGCTATGGTCCCTACCAACAGGCATATTCTATCCATAGGTATGGTCCTCCAACAACCAAGAAACCAAGACTTTTTTCATTGGAGACCATTAAAGAGAGACAACTACCCTCTGCCTTGGAACTGTGGTGGCAGGAAAGACTTTGGGATCTTTCAATAACCCTTTCAGCTATGGTTTTTCATGTATGGATGTGAGAATTGGATCATAAAGAAAGCTGAGCACCAGAGAATTGATGCCTTTGAATTGTGGTGCTGGAGAAGACTCCTGAGAGTCCCTTGGACAGCAAGGAGATCAAATGAGTCAATCCTAAAGGAAATCAATACTGAATATTTATTGGAAGGACTGAAGCTGAAGCGCCAATAATTTGGCCACCTGATGCAAAGAGCCGACTCTTAGGAAGAGACCCTGATGCTGGGAAAGATTGAGGGCAGGAGAAGTAGGGGGCAACAGAGGATGAGATGGTTGGATGGCATCACTGAATGGACATGAGTCTGAGCAAACTCCAGGAGACAGTGAAGGACAGGGAAGCTTGGCATGCTGCAGTCCATGGGGTCAAAGAGTCAAACATGACTTAGCGACTGCACGATGACCCTTTAAAACCTGATTCATGCCTCACCATTGAGAAGGCAATCAATCATTGCCAGCATTCAGGAGCTTGGCCCTTGGCAGAGGGAGAACATAACAGACTTTAGAAAGAATAGTTGTATCCTGCCCAGAGCTCTGGTCATGGGACAGGAGCTCCTCAGGAGAATGAAATATTCTGTCTTGGATGTTCTACTTCCCAGAGTCTAGAACAGGCTCTGGCAGGTAACAGAGATTTGATAGATTCATACTGAAGGAAAGAGTCCAATCCTGTCTATATCAGTGATGCCATTTTCTATTCAAGCGGGATGTTGCTTCCAAGGTTCTCAGTTCAGTTCAGTCTCTCAGTTGTGTCCGATTCTTTGCGACCCCATGAACCGCAGCAGGCCAGGCCTCCCTGTCCATCACCAATTCCGGGAGTTCACTCAGACTCACGTCCATCAAGTCAGTGATGCCATCCAGCCATCTCATCCTCTGTCGTCCCCTTCTCCTCCTGCCCCCAATCCCTCCCAGCATCAGAGTCTTTTCCAATGAGTCAACTCTTCGCGTGAGGTGGCCAAAATATTGGAGTTTCAGCTTTAGCATCAGTCCTTCCAAAGAACACCCAGGACTGATCTCCTTTAGAATGGACTGGTTGGATCTCCTTGCAGTCCAAGGGACTCTCAAGAGTCTTCTCCAACACCACAGTTCAAAAGCATCAATTCTTCGACCCCTCGTTCAAGGTTCTCAGCTGCGACCAAAGGCCCTCTCCATTCTGTACCTGCCACCCTATAGCTGCCAGCTCCTCAACACCCTCTGTGAGGTCATCAAGGGCAGAGCATAAGCCCAAGCATCTCTGCACCCCACAGTCCAGCCCAGATTCCAGGCCTCATAAAGTCTGCCGAGTGAGTGAGTGGCTGGCTATGCCCTTGGTGACTGAGAAGGAGCAGAGTGCACTTTTGTGAAAGGTACAAATGAAGAAGCCTGGGGTGGGCTCTTGACAGAGCATCTCTCTGGCCCTGGCTTTGCAACTGGGGTGACCTAAGGATGCTAGGAATCCAGAGCTCAGCGTGGAAGTAGGGGGAGTACAGGCATCATCCTCACGCCTGTGCAGGGCCCTGAGGGCACTTACCTGAGACAGGGAGGGACTGTCCAAGGCATTCAGGTCACCAGTTGAGGAAGAAGAGGGTGGAGAAGGAGAAGGCGGGGGAGGACAAGCTTGCTTTGGAGGCGACACGGTCATTTTGCTGTTCACTGGTATGAAATCTACCAAGGAAAGAATATGCTCTCCATTACGGAGTTGTGGCTTTTCCTTATTTTATCAAGAAAAGGGGAGGTTTATCAGTGAAGCTCCACTCTATAAATTGAGTCAGGAGAGGAAGATGCTGGAGACCAGTTCAGAGGCCCTGGAGCCCAGAGCCTGGGACTTGGAAGAACAGGCGCAGGAGTGTCAGATTCCTTAGGGGAAGAAGGTTCCAGGATGCAAAGTCCAAGAACCACTATGTCTCACATGCACAAGAGAATGCTCCCGAGAGAGGGAAGAGGGGTCTCCAGGGTTTTTCTGGGAAACGGACATCTACCTCTAATGTCTGCCCTAAAGCCATCGTGGTGGGGGGCTGGGGCTGCATTAAATTTCTTAGTCAATATAGAGGCCACCTGAGGCATCTTCCCGCAAGAGGCTGGACCATTCGCCATGGGCATGGATGGGATAACACAGGAGAGGCAGTCACAGCTGAGGAAAAGGGCTCCTCCTCTCACGGGTGCACAAAGCGGCTCTCGGATGAGATAGCCAGCCTGACATTTTAAGAGAACTCGAGGGAGGGAGGTCGTAATGAGCATCAAAGCATCTGAAGCATATGGAGTGGGGTTCATGCCAAGCTCCTGTTGGTCAGGGAACAAGCAAGAGAGAGTGCATGTGCTCAGATGGACAGGAGAAAGGAGCGTGCCTGGGACTGAGGATGGGCCTCATTCTGAACTGTGGGAGCTGAAATCAATTAGTCTAGTTAGAACCGAGTTCTAACAGATGTCGCCTACAAGATCAATCTCATTCCCTCTCTCCTGAGTGCATGCACCACGTGTGCACACGTACCCTCTAGGAACCTTAAATCGGGGCCTCCCTGCTGGCTCAGTGGTAAAGAATCCGCCTGCCAATGTAGGAGTCATGGGTTCAATCCTTGAGTCAGGAAGATCCCCTGAAGAAGGAGATGGTAACTCCAGTATTCTTGCCTGGGAAACCCCATGGACAGAGTAGCCTGGTGGGCTACAGTCCGTGGGGTCACAAAAGAGTCGGACAAGACTTAGCGACTCAACAGCAACAAACCTAAACTCTCAAGAGTTTTCTTTCCCTATCACACCATTTCAGTAACCAGTCCTCAAAGGGATTCAGAAGATGCCATGCTCACTTGCAGATTTACGCATCAAGTGTCTGACCCACCAGCCCAGCCAGCTCTCCCGTAAGCCCCCCAGACACATAAAGGCTGTTCTCCAGGGAACCTCGCAGGAACACCTGTCTGTCTATCCATTCTTGTCAGAATCCTTACTTCTGGCTGCTCGGCTGACCCATTTCCATTTCCCTCCAAGGTGTGAGATTTCAGCTTGCTTCTTAACATGATCCCCTGGCCCCAGTTTCCCCAGAGCTTTGGCTGAGAGGTCCCTCCTCTGGGACCCATCCAGGCCAAGCCAAACCCAAGCTCACCACAAGAGGAGTTCCTTCCAGACCACCAGGGAGCCACACAGGGGGTTTGTCAGCACTCTGACCTGCTTTCCTCTCTCAAATGCAAGCATGTTGGAGCATGCATCCCAGGCCTGGGCTATGAAAAGCCGGCCACACACACGGCCAGCAAGCTTCCCAACGGAAGAGCTCCAGGGGGAAACGTTAACTCAGGGAAACAGGTCTGAGAGTGGCAGGAAGGAGCTGCTTGGGACAAAGGCCACACTGGCTGCCAGGAGCTGACACGGGTGGGGGTGGGCAGCTGGCCGGCCTGCCTGTTACCCCAACGAACCCCCATCTCAGTCCACAATTAGATGGTTCGAGCCTAAAAAGGCAAAAGCTGTGAGTCAGTTGTTGCTGTGCTTCCTGTCCTGGACTTGCCAAATTCCTGCTAAATTCCTTCTCCTCCTCTTCCTCGCCCCCTCATTCTCCTCTTTCTGCCATCTCCTGAATCAAACTCCTGAACTTGTCCCAAAGTCCCCTCAGCTCCACAGACTGCCTCTTTGTTCCCCTGAGGAGCAATCTGGGAACCTTCTGATACAGAGTCAGGACACCTTGGGAACCAAGCTGACAGGAGAGCCTTGGGGTTCTCAAGGTCATGACCTGGGAGCTCCCCCCTCTCTTCATCTAATTCCCACCCCCACCCAGTGAGTGGGGTCTCTCTCCACACATGGCCTCAAGAGTGAGGCCTCAGAACTGGGAGGCGGCCCTGAGGAGATGGGGGAAGCAACGCACCTGCCATTCCAGTCACAGCCTGGGGGAGGAAGGGGGCGCCAGAGCGCAGCTGAGAGGCGACCGGAAATCTCACCCACCGAGGCCTTTGGGTTCCCTCAGAGGATGGTACCGGGAGCCTGGAACACCACCCCCTTCACACCCACGCCAGCCGGCTGGTACTGAGCGAGTCACGTAACTCTCAGGTTTCTCATCTGAAAATTGGGAAGCCTAGCGCTTCATGGGGAAGCTGAAGAAATAAAATGGGATTAAAAAGAGGTGCTCAGTGCAGAGCACAAGGTAAATGCCACAGTGAACAGTGAAAGTCACTCAATCGTGTCCGACTCTTGGCAACCCCATGGACTATACAGTCCATGGAATTCTCCAGGCCAGAATACTGGAGTGGGTAGCCTTTCCCTACTCCAGGGGATCTTCCCAACCCAGGGATCGAACCCAGGTCTCCTGCATTGCAGGCGGATTCTATACCAGCTGAGCCACAGAGAAGTCCAAGAATACTGGAGTGGGTAGCCTAAACCTTCTCCAGCAGATCTTCCTGACCCAGGAATTTAACTGAGGTCTTCTGCATTGCAGGCAGGTTCTTTACCAACTGAGTTATCAGGGAAGCCCTAAATGCCACATGGTAGCTAAATATGAATTCCATTCCCTTCTTCCCATGCACACAGGTGGTGTCCAATAAAGGCATTGCTGAACTGCTGACGTGTTTCAGGGGAGACTGCACATACCCACCCTGGCCAGGACTTCTGCAACTCGGGGCCCAGAGGCTTCATTTTCACTTACAACTCACATCCTTCTTTGCTGGCCCTTTCTTGTTTTGCTTGAAACCTTGGCATGGTCCAGCCAGGGCTGCCCTGACCTCTGCGGGAGCCTCAATCCTGGGTGCCACTGGCCCTTTCAGTCCCATCGTGCAAAGGGGGTTGATGAACAGACCAGAATCCAGATTGCAGCTCCCCCCATATCCTCCCTGGGTCAGCTGCCTCTTCTTTGGGCCCTCTGGCAATAGAGGCATTTCCCTCTGATCCTAGAAATCATTCTGGTGAGTGTGGTCAGCTGAGGGAGAGTAATAAGGGCAGGCACACAGCCCACTCCATCCACCTGTCTGGGGCTGGAGCCCGAGCCAGCCTTAACAGGCCAGTGAAGGGATAGATGAGACAGTACTCCAAGCTTTGCTCCCTTCTTCAGGACCAGCCTTGCCTACTGGGTTTCCTTTTGGGCACAGTGAAGATGACTGGAAAGATGGCTCTGGAGATTTTCACAAAGACTGGGATCCCAGGGTGCAGCTTCTCCAAATTTGGAGCGTAGGCAATTCTTAAATCCTCCCAAAGTCTTGGAGTGCCCTCTAGGGGTGGAGCCTGCTCAGGCTGAAGTCATGTTCTCTGCTCCTACACTCAGTTCAACCAGCTTGGTCCCGGATTCTTTAGCTAGTTCCTCCGTTAATTCATTTATTCATTCTGTAGGCAAGGACTGGGTGCCTCCTCTGCGCCAGGCCCATACTAAGCACTTAGCCCCTAGAAATGATTCAAACTCGAGGCTGGCTCTCAAACCAGCTTTTATATACATTTGAGAAGCAACAGCTGATACTCCTGGGTTAACTAAAGACATAGCTGAGAAACCACGCCACTGCTTAGCAGTCTCCTCTCCCCTGTGCCTCCTCCAGGATCCCCCACCCTGCTGGGAGGGTCACCTACCAGACTCCCAGCTCCCACCGCCCCCCACCCCTCACCGCCCGACCAGGACTCTTTGAGGGCGAGGCCAGACCCCTCAAACCAGTGGCACTCAGTAAAGAAAGCTGGAAGTGCTGGACAGAATCTGCGCCCAAATCGACCCACCCGTAGAATTCCCGTGGCTGGGGAGAGGTTGAGGTGGGGGAGTAAATGAGATAACATGTGAAAAAGGCCTGACCTGGGCCTTCACTGAAGGTTAATTCCCTCCTCCCCCTTACCTTCCCTGCCTGGAACTACAGAATGGCTCAAGAGTCATTTTAGGTTGTTCCCTGGTCTCAGAATACTGGAGTGGGTAGCGTTTCCCTTCTCAGGCCTGCCCAAGTGTGGGGCCCTGGTCCAGAAGTGCCCATTGTCCCAGCCTGGCCCAAGGGAAAGGGGCTGCAGGTCTTGGGGTTTCGGGGAGAATGACTCACTGGCCAGGAGTCAGTGATGACTCAGAAGGAAGACGTTAACTAAACTAGCACGCTATTTATTCCAACTTCATATATTTTTTTTTTTTTTTTTTTTTTGGTCTAACCCAAGGCTTTCCTGGGCCCATCTCTCTTAGAGCAAAGTCTGGAGAGGGAGTGTGAGGGCAGCGATGGGCTTGGAATCAGATGAAGAGTCCGTGCCCGCTCTCAAGATTGAAGAGGGAAATCTCTGCTTGGTAACTAGGGTGGCGCCAGGCGCGGGAGGGCCCTGGGACGTCGCCAACCGTGCGCGCAGTCATTGCGCCCCCTAGTGGGAGCCTGCTGCCTTGGCACCTGCTGCAGGTCCTGGTCCTGGTAGCCTGCTCAGAGGAAGAAGTAGGGGGTGGGTGGGTGGATGGGTGTGTGTGGGTGCGTGTTCTTTCATTGCTTTACCCACTACTGCTCAAGGTTAAGCTGACAGCCCCAGCCCAGTTCCAGTGAACTGAACCAAAATGTATAGAGCCCCTGGGCCACAGCTTCATCTTTGTTTCAAGAAGCTTGGAGCTCGGGTCCCTTTCAAGTACAGTTGTAACGTTCTAAGGCTCGCTGAAGGTAGAAAATCCATTGGAAAGTGCTTTGTCTAGTGAGCAGTGGAAATAGAGTCAAACATACATTTCTTTCCTTTCCCCTCACATCCAGGAGGCCAGTTCAGAGAGGACATGTGAGGAGTGAGAACAGCTGCCCCTGAGAATTAATCAGACAGCTCCTGCCCGCCCCCACCTTCCCCAGGGAGCTCATGACTCACTGGACTGGAATCTTCTCCCACTCTGGTATTCGCTGGGAGCTGGACACTGGAAGCTATTGGCCCGCTGCAGAGCTGTGGTGGGAAAAAGAAAAAGGCAGGGGAGATGAGGAGGGAGGAAGAGTCTGTTAAATGGATAGGACAAATAGGGAGTTGTCTCCTATGGCCCATTTACCAAGAGCTAATAGACTCATGGTCATAATTGACTGAGCCCCTTCCTTTACTCTGGCTGTCCCTGTCTCTATAACACACACCTCCAAGTTTTCATTCATTCAGTCATCAAACAGTTATTGAGACACTGCTGGGGGCCAGGTAATGCCCTCTTTCAGAAAAGATCTCAAATTAAGTGCCATCATTCTAACTCACCCATTGGTAATAAGCATGTGTACTTACATGTTTATGTGCATACATGTATACATATATGCCTATATGTACACAGGCATATATAATACATCTGTTTTTAGCAGAGCAGCTCTTTGAAGCTGAAGTCTAACATCAATGCCACAACTATGTCATAGCGGAACCAGAGCTGCTCTCACTGAAGCCTGGAAGCTGTAGAAAACAGCAACCTCTTTCCGTGTTACCCCCAGAGTCCCCAGCCCTTTCAATTTTAACTGAACCCCTGTACAATCCATGGCCATGACCCCTCCTCTTGTCCTGGTTCCAATGGAAACACACTTGCAGGATGCTGTGGGCTGGGCCTTGAGAATCAGCTGAGCAAAATGAACATCACAGGCAGAAAAAATGGGTCTTGGCCATTTGGGGCCTGAGAGTGGGCAGCAGGATATAAATGTATCCCATTCCCACACTGGGCCCTCAAATTTGGCCTCTGTGGTGGCCCTCTTTCCTGGCAGCATCTGGGGCACTTATGCAAATGCAGATATTGGGCCCCACTCTAGACCCAAGACATCTGAGTCTCTGAAGGAGGGAACCTAGAAACCTGTCTCTTAAATGGTATTATTTAGGAACCACTGAACATGGTGTTTAGGGGAGCATTATGGAGTGTTTTCTCTGACCTCTATTAGACAGGGCTCAAGTTCTATTTTAAACCATCATCATGGACATGCTCTATGCTAAAAAACTTTGAGAAGGCGATAGGTTCCTTGATGAGCTGAGGCAGTCCCAGAGTCCTTTCAAAGGTGATAAAACATATATAATATTAAAATCTCCATGTTAACCATTTTTAAGTGTAGAGTTGAGTGGCAGTAAGTACATTTGCATCATTGTGCAAACAATACCTCCATCCATCTCCAGAACTTGTTCTTCATTCCAAATGAAAGCCGGTCTCCATTAAACAATAATCCCTAGCCACCCTCTTCCCCCAGCCCCTAGTAACCACTTTTCTATACTCCCTGCCTCTATGACTTGAACTATTCTGGATGCCTCATAGAAGTGAAATCATACAATACTTGTCTTGTGGCTTAGTTTCCCTAGCATAATAACTTAAAGGTCCATCCATGTTATAGCATGTGTTGCAATTTCATTCCTTTTTAAAGATGAATAACATTCCATTGTGTGGATATAGCATGATTTGTTTGTCCATTCACCTGTTGATGGACATTTGGGTCATTAACCTTTCTGCTATTGTAAAAAATGCTGCTTTGAGCATGGTGTACAAATGGTGTACATTCGGTGTACAAATGGAGTCTTTTTAAAGTGATGTCCTGGTATTTTTCAGCATCCCTTCAGCTAAACTCTGAGCCATTTATCTAGGTGAAAAGTGTGATTAACGAAACCCTATAACACCCGCAACATGATGTCAACCCTACATCACCTGCTACAGTGGCAGACTCACCATAACCAGCAACACAAAACACAGCACTTAGACTGTGTCCGAGATTGTAACCTTACGAAGTGGTCTGCTTGGCAATGGTGGAAACCACGATGGAGGAAGACAAAACCGACAGAAGATTGCTTGAAAGTCATGAGGTCTATCCACTTCTGTCTACTAGGTTTCTTATTCTGGAATTAAACTGGACTGTCAAACAAAATGCTCTGGCTCACTGCCTTGATCTCTCCACCCCACCCCATCCTGGGAGAAACGCTCTAGCTGTCACGCTTCGCTGTCATGCTCTTACCTGCCAGCAAGGGGCGCTGCATAAAACAGCCTTGGGAAAACTATGGCTGCATTTTCTGCAGAGCCATTGTTCAAGACAAGGTGGAATATCCCTCTCAGGAAATTTCCATAGGGTGAAGCATTAGGAAAAGTGGGACTGAGACCTACTGCAAACCAGTGTATTTTTCCCTTGTGAATAATGAGAAATGATTGTCTGTTTCCATTTGAACTGCGGCTTCAGGAAAACTCAGTATCAAATGATCCCACTAGAGCATCAGTTTAGGATCATGGTCTGCCTCTCTGAGGTCTATACCTCCTAAACTGGTTTTCGCTTTCACATATATATAGGTATCTTGAGACTTTATCTTGAGACGCTCTTTCATATAGAGAGACACACAATTTTGTTTTATGCCTCTCTTGTAAGTTGCCTAAAATCCCCTGGCAATCGAGGAGAGAGAAGAAATGGAGGGAAGAAATGAAAGGCGGGCAGGCTTCATATACGTAACTGAGGAGGCTGGAGCCCAGGGAGAGGGAGAGGCCTGCGGTACCCAAGCCTCTGTCCTCTGCATGTGCTAATCCTCTCTGGATAGCACCGCACCACAAATGGTCCTGAGCAAATGTGTTTGGAGGACAATTTGTCCTTTTAAAAAACAGCTCACATGGGAGGGTAAACCCAGAATTTCCAGGATTCCAGCCCCAGCTCTGGTCTTCCTGTGAAACCATTACTCCCGAGAACATGTCTAGGTTCACGTGGAAGTTCTGCTCTCGGCCACCAGAGGGCAGCACAGGACAAGTGGCGCTACGGCTCTTCCCAGGGACGCTCAGGCCATTGGTCCTGACGGGGGCAGGTTGCTGTTAGCCTGCTTCTTCACACCCACGGGTTAGCAGTCACTCTTGACTAACTCAGAACACTCAATCCGAGGCCACCTTTACTAAAACAAGCTGGAGTGCTGAATACAACTACTTCTTAGAGTGTGGAGCACCCAGCACCCACTAAGCTGTGAGTCCTTGGGAAAACAGTCCGTTTGTACACCTGTAAATTGGGCTTCATGCTACTTACCTCACAGGGTCATCCTGAGGATGGAGTGGTGCCATGTACAGGCAAAGCCTTGACCAATACAGCTCTCGGTGACAGGGCATTTGTTACCACACATTCCACAGGCCCCAGGCACTGGCAGTGCCGCCCCCAGGGAAACTCCGCTGCCCAGGGCTACCTGTGGTCCAACAGCAGCTGGACCTTCCCTCGTGGGCCACGGGATGCCAGAGGGCCCCTCAGGAGATATTCACAGAGAAGACTGCTCCAGGCGAGAGGGTCCTAGGCCATCCCCCAGCCCTTATCTCTGCCTGTGACACACGACAGCCAGTCAGGCCCCTCTGCCACCTCCCCACTTGAGATTCCAAAGCTTCCTGTGGAGAGGGAGGCTGGCCCTACGTCCAGTCCCCTCACCCCCAGTGTCCCAGCTCCACCGCCTCTGAGCCTGAGGGCCAGACGTACTGTCCCACGGTCCCCCATGAGGAAACACTGGCCGGGAGAGTCTCGGTCCCCCTTCCCCACTCCTGCCCCCGTGTCCCAGGGTCAGGCAAGCCTGTCTCTCTCCCAGGCAGGCTCTCTACTCACCAGGCTCAGCTTCGGGCTCCCCGAGGTTGTGTGGAGACACTGCCCTGGGCAGGGCCTCCCTCAGGGAGCTGTGCCGGGTGAGGGGCTTCAGGAGGGGTGGGAGCTGGAGTTCCGGTCGCTGGGGTCTTTCGTCAGAGGGCTCCGCATTGGAGGCCTCACTGTCACCATGGTCCAGCTCTGCATCGGAGCTGGAGGGGGGAGGGACAGAACAGGTGAGCTTGGGGGCCTGCACTCTCCCACCCCCACCACGCTGTGCCCTGCCCAGCACTGCCTCCATCAGACAGAGGGCTTCCAGGGAAAGGGCTGTAGTTTAGTTACCTCTGTGCCTGGCACCCAGCCTCTGGCTTGGTTCTGGGCCGAACTGTGTCCCCCAGATTCATAAGAAGTCCTAACTCCAAGTACCTGGGAATGGGACTGCTTCTAGAGACAGGGTCTTTACAGAGGTCATTAATGTAAAATGAAGTCATCAGGGTGGGCCCTAATCTAATCTGGCAGGTGAAAGTGAAAGTCGCTCAGTCATGTCCGACTCTTTGTGACCCCACGGATGGTAGCCCACTAGATTCCCTGGTCCATGGGATTCTCCAGGCAAGAATACTGGAGTGGGTTGACATTCCTTTCTTCAGGGGATCTCTCCCACTCAGGGACTGAACACGGGTGTCTTGCATTGCAGACAGATTCTTTACCATCTGAGCCACCAGGGAAGCCTAATCTGGCAGGAGTCCTTATGATTTTCCTTACAAGGAAATTTAGACACAGGTATACATAGAAGGCTTCCCTGGTGGCTCAGAGGTTAAAGCATCTACCTGGAATGCGGGAATCCCGTGTTCCATCCCTGGGTCGGGAAGATCCCCTGGAGCAGGAAATGGCAACCCACTCCAGTACTCTTGCCTGGAGAATCCCATGGAGGGAGGAGCCTGGTAGACTACAGTCCATGGGGTCGCAAAGAGTCGGACACGGCTGAGCAACTTCACTTCTTCACTTCACACGTAGAAGGAAATGGCAACCCACTCCAGTACTCTTGCCTTGAAAAATCCTGTGGATAGAGGAGCTTGGTGCAGGCTACTGTCCATGGGGTCGCAAAGAGTCAGGCATGACTGAGCGACTTCACTTTCTTTCTTTCTTTCATATATAGAAGGAAGGGGCTTCCCAGGCAGTAAAGAACCCGCCTGCCAATGCAGGAGATATAAAAGATGCAGGTTTTGATCCTTGGGTCGGGGAGAATCCCTGCAGGAGGGCATGGCAACCTGCTCTAGTATTCTTGGTTGGAGAATCCCCATGGACAGAGGAGCCTGGTGGGCTACAGTCCATAGGGTCACAAAGAGTTGGACACTACTGAAGTGACTCGGCATGCACTCATACATAGAAGGAAAATGCCACATAAGTGAGAAGACCACCATCTCCAAGCTGAGGAGAGGGGCCTGGAATAGTCTCTCCTCATGATCCTCAAAAGGAACCAAGCTGCAAGTGAGTAGGGAGAAGACTAGTGCCCCAGAGCTGTCTGCTTGCCCAGCCCACCCTGCCCCCGTCCTACAGCAGTGGGAGCGTACCTGCTGTCATCGCTGGTGACCAGGACGCGTACGGCCAGCACGTCCTGTCCAACTACATCCTCCCCAGGGCCGATTCTCACTGCGGTCCACTCAGAGGGCAGGGGGGAGGCGGCTCCCCCTGCCACATCCCCAGGCTCGGGCTCCGGGACGCTCTTGGGCTTCTTGGGGGAGGTCGGCTCATCTGTTGAAAGGAGAAGAGGGTCTAGAGAGATGGTGGGAACGGACAGCCCTGCAGGGAGCCTGCCCTTCCTCCAGAGGCTTGGGTGGGCACTCCAAGATAGACCTCCTCCTCCATGCCATCACCGGGTCCCCACCACTCAGCCCACCAGACATCCCAGCATTTAGAGCACACATCTTGTGTGCTGGGCATGAACATACACACCATCCCATTTAACCCATAAAGGAGGGTTGAAACGTGCAGAGGGCCCACCAGACTCTGTACTGCTTTTGTCAAAATCACACTGTGCTGCTAAACCCAGCGGTAGCTTCTCATTTCTCCTCTTACTTGACACACCAGCAGCCTCTGGCCCAGCTGATCATTTCCTCCTTCTAGAAGCAGTTTTTCTTTCAGGACAGCATAGCTGGCTCCCTCCTCCGCATTGGCTATCCCCTTCTCTGTTTCTTTCAGTGTTCCCCTTTCCCCAGGACCTGACCCGTTAGCACTGGAAGGTCCCAGGACTCAGTGTTTGAACTGCTTCTCTTCTCATCTACACTCATGTCCTTGATGACCTTATTCAGTCTCATGACTTTAAATAACCCCAGGCAGCATGGACTCGCACATCTCTCTGTCCAACGTGGACATTCCCCTGAATGTAGATGCATGCACACCAAGGCTTTCTTGGCATCTCCAGGGAGATGTCCAATAGATACCTTAACCTCACACGCATGGAAATCTCCGTCTCCACCTCTCCCCCAGCCTGCCTCCCCATGGCCCTCCCATCTCCGTAAATGGCAACTGGGGCCCGCTGGTTGCTCCAGTCAACACTGCAGTGGCATTCTTGACTCCGTTCATTCTTTCACTCTTCACTCGAGCTATCAGCAGATCCTGTTGGCTCTACGTTGAAAATATGCCAGGAATCCAGGCACCTGTCACCACCTCCTCTGCTACCACCCTGGCCCCAGTGGTCACCATCTCGTCTAGATTATAGATACAGACGCTGCTGGTTTCCCTGCTTTCCCTCTGGCTGCGCCCACCCTTCAGTCTGTTCACAACAGCTGCCGAGTGACTGTTAAAACTGCTGTATGATGCAGGCAACCCAAAGCTGGTGCTCCGTGACAACCTAGAGGGGTGGGATAGGGAAGGAGGTAGGAGGGGGCTTGAAGAGGGAGGGGACATAGGTATACCTATGGCCGATTCATGTTGATGTACGGCAAAAAACCATCACAACATTGTACAGCAATTATCCTCTAGTTAAAAAGTTTTTAAAAACTAAAAAAAAAAAGAAAGTCAGACAATACCACCACCTCCTCTCACAATCCCCCAGGATCCCTGTGATCTCATCTTCCAGTGCTTCCCCCGGCTCTCTGCTCCGACCACATGAACACCATGCTGACTCTCCCACACTCAGCCCGCCCCGGTCTCAGCCCCCAGCTCAGAGGTTCTTGCCTCTTCCTCGGAGACACTATCCCCAAAGAGCAGGGCTTGCTCACCCACTACCTTCAAGCCTTCAGCCAGCTGTCGCCTTCTCAAGTAGGTGACCCCAGTCATCCTCCTCAAACGGGGACCCACACCCTCAGGGCTCTCCTTTCCTTTTACTTTTATCCATAGCATATCACACCTTCTAATGAACTACACACATTTCCCATTCATTTTGTTGTTCTCTCTCTCTCCCCTGCCGAGAATAAAGGCAGTGATTTTTGCCCATTTCTTTCTTGCTAGTATTGTGCCTGGTGAAGAGTAGATGCTCAATAAATACCTGTTAAATGAATCAATGAATCAGTTGGTGAATAAAAGAGCAAGACAGGCAGCCCGGGCCCCAGTTCCCTCTTGGCCATTGACTAGCTCAGTGACGTCCTCTCTGGTCACAGTGGGAAAGGAGTCCTTTCTCCTAAGGATGACACTGCACTTGATCTTGGTTCCCCCTACACATCCCCCAAGGTCATTATCTCTTCTTCCCTGTGCCATTAAGTCTTTGTCTCCTGCATCTTTTCCATAAGCGTTTACATACTCTACCACTTTAAGAAAACTGTTTTTACTCCCAGTCCTCCCATCCCCGCTCCCAGCCAACTCTTCTTCCTTCCTCGCTAGTCTTCTTGGAAGAGTTTGTTGCACTCACTTTCTCCATTTCTTCAGCTCGCATCACTCACTCCTCAATCCCCTATAATCCTGCCTATACCTCCACTATCCAAATGACCCCAACGGAGTCCCTAGTGCCCTCCTTGTTTCTAAATCCAGTTCACTGGGCTTTGGGGCCCTCCTGCAGCTCTTGCACTCTGCTCCATGCTGCTCCCAGGCTCACTTTCTCTCCCTGCCTTGCAGACCGTTCCATCTCAACCATTCTGCCTTCTAGCCAACCCTTAAATGATAGGTTCTTCATGCTTCCACCTAGGCCCTCTCATTTTTTCACCCACACGCTCTTTCTGGGAAATGTTATCTACTCCCTAATTCTACTGACCATCTGTGAAGATAATTCATTTTGAGTTTTATGTGCAAAGTTGCACATTTAAAAATATTGTACAGGTCCAATAACACATGTTTACAAGCAGATGCAGCCAGGTGGTCACTGGTTTGTAAGCCCTGGTACAGTGCATGCTTGCTTGTGAGGACATGTATGCACCCTTCTGCATTGGTGAGGCTGTAGATGGAGGGGATGCATTTGGGGAGTAAGTGTTGTAATTGAATGTGTGACTATGTAGTAATAATAATAGCAGCAGCTTTTACTGAGTACTTTTATGAGAATTTTAGCATGTAATAAGTCTATTAAGTGTCACACAAGATTCTAGGAAAAGAAGTATTATCCCTATTTTGCTGCTGAGAAAACAGGTGTACAGAGAGGTTAAGAGACCAGCACTCAGTAGTATATTTCATCAGAGGACAAGGCCTAGTCTGTATGTCTGTGAGCAGAACAGTAGTGCAAATGGGCCCCAATATGCATGGAGGTTATTCTATGAGTTTGGACTGGGATGCGTCCCCAGTTCTTCAGTCCCTCCCCATAACAGAGTTGTAGTTTGTCCTATGACCTTGCAGTCCTTCCCACTAAAGAGGTGGGGTGAACTTCTCTGTCCAGTTGCCCTGAGGCTTGGCCCTGAGACTTGCTTTGACCAGCAGAAATCAGTGGGCATGATGTGAGCTGCAGCTTTCAATGCCCTTGCTGTTTGGCTAGTCCACTTGCACTCCTGTTTGCTGGCCATGTGAAGAGCTTGTCCCTGGTGATTACTGCCCTTTCAGCCTAGGGTCCCTGACTGTGGCACATGGGGCAGATCTGGAGCCAGCCTACAGCCTGGCTGATCCCATGGAATCCCCGGCTACCTTTACACCTGCAGCCTGAAGCAGAGCCACTCAGCCAAGCCAGAGACCCACAAGCAAGAAAAAATGACATTACACGATACTAAGGTTTGGGAGGCTTGTTACACAGAGTTGCTGCCGCAGAGACCTGGCTCTATACATGGTTCACTGTGAGTATAGATGTGTGTGCCTGTGAGCTGTGTGTGCAGCTATTTGCATAGTCAGCGGAAGCTACTGTGCTCTTCTCTGATCCAGGTTGTACTGGGGATTTGAAGATGAGTCAGCCATGGTCTGCCTCAAAGCGCCTCTTTCTGCCCCACAGGAAAAAGAAGGTCTGTTCACAAATACCTGTGTTATAAGCTAGACCCAGAAGAGTGAGGCCAAATGAGGTGTGAGTGGAGGGAGGTCAAACTTCCATGCAATGAAGATTTTGGTTACAAGGCACCGTTTCAATGGGGCTTGAGGATGGGTAGGATTTGAACAGGGAAAGGAGAGGTGGTGCTCCAGGGGGCAGACCCCTGGGAGCAAAAACCAAGTGGGAAAACACTGCCACCTGCATAGGAATGGAAACTAAGTCCACGCGACTGGAGGGCAAGAGCGTAGAGAAAAGAAGCCAGTGGGAAATGACTGCATTGACACAGACCGGGAATGGCGAGGTGAAGGGTGGGTTTTGCTCTGGGAGCAACCACTGAAGGGCTGGGGGCTGGCAGTTGGCATCATCAGATTTGCCTCCGAGAAAGACAGCTCTGGTTGCAGAGGGGAAGGTGGATGGAAGGACCCACAAGGAGGAGAGAGGAGAGAGGGATACCAGTGAGGAGGCAGCTGTGATGACTGGAGGAGACCTATCAGCTGAGTACACAGGGCGGAGAAGAGGGGAGAGGGAGTGGAGAGCAGTTTGGCCCCATGGGCGGCTGCAGGCAGTGGAGGTGAGCTGTGCCAGGCGGCAGACACACACCCACTATATCTCAGAGGCCAGCCCAAACCTGCAAGAACACCCGGGGTCTGCTTTCCTCCTTCTCCTTCTCTCTCCTGGAGAGTTTTGTCTTTGCCAGCAGGGCTGAGGGATAGATCAGAGTAAGGCTGCCTCCATGGCTTCTGGAGGGGTGGGGATGTGGCTGAATGAAGATCCCCCAGTGCAGCAGGGTTGGGGCCAGTGTCTCTCACAGGGGAGCCCGGGTATCAGTGGAGGGGCAGGGGCCAGGGGGCACCTGGTCATGGAGACTTGTGGAAAAGAAGGTGGTGCTTCCTCTGGTCACCACCTCGCTCAGGTAGAAGACCCCCAAGGAGAACATGCTCCTCCCTTCCTTCTGCCCCACAAGGCCCAGGCAACCGCTGAGCCTCAGGTTCAGCGCTGCCCCAAGAGGTAATTTCCACTCAAGCTTCTATTCCAGATACTTCTTCACATTCCCCTGAGGATCCCTAGCCAGACCAGTAGTGGTAGTTCTGGTGGTACTAGTACTTGTAATGGAAGTAATCGAAAAGCAATAACAAAAGCAGCCCCAACTCATCACCTGGGGCCACATGCCTGTTTAGGAGTTTACATTCATCTTCTCTGATATCCCCCCATCCTGAAAAGATGCTATGATCATCTTCACTGCATGAGTGGCAGAATGCAGAGACCAGAGTAACTCAACCAGGGCCACCCCAAGGGTGAGTGGGATCAGCCAGCCCTGGACACAGAGCAACGTGTCTGTGACCAGCCCCAGGTGAAGGGCCTGGGTGTGCTCACTGGTGCCGCCTCCCCCAGGCCCAGCTGCTCTTTGTCCTAGGCTTTGCCTGAAGTCATCGGAGCTCATAGGGAGAATTCAGTGGGGCTGGGAGCTGCCAGGGGAGGAGGTGTCTGGTTGTGGAGGGTGAGGATGATCCAGCCCTTCCCAGGGCAGCCTCCCCAGTCTCCTGGAGGGAAGGAGATCTGCTCAGAGCTGAGCATCTCAGTCTCCTCCCATTGCTGAGGCCAGACACCTGCTCCCTGGAGAAAGAGGAGACTCCAGAGGCAGAGGCAGGCAGTGTCTCCAGGGAAATGTCTATCCTCACTTGGCCCCAAGCAGCCAAGTCCTGAGGCTCTTTTGTGTCCAGGCCCCTCCAGGCCTTGCCCCTCTCTCTGCTGGCAAACTTGTTCCCATTTTCTCCCCAAGTCTGGAGACCCTCCACTCTCCTCCAGAACCCAGGAAAACAACGAAGCAACAGGTTCTGCTGGGTACTGTCATTAAGCCTGTTTTACAGATTAGGAAACTGAAACTCAGAGGTGTTATCTCACTGGTCCAAGGTCACACAGCTCCTAACTGCCAGAGCCACTTTTGGCTCTGGGCTTGTAAAAGCTCCCTCTGCTCTCTTGCCCATTGTTCTCTTGGAAGAGAGAAGTTTAACAAGAGCAATGAAAGTTTATCAGTCAAGAAAATAGAACCCAAGTCAGGGAGTTCAACAGAGTAAAGTTAATAAAGGAAACGAATAATGATTGGTCAAAGTTTTTTTGAGTTATTTGACGGAAAAGTCAAATAGGGATGACAAGGCAACGCACAGATGAGTAATAATAGGAAGCTACTGGCGAGGGGGACTCTGGGAGGAGCTGGTGCTATGAGCCCGGAGGCCAGGGCCACACAGTAGGTGGTGGGTACCATGGGAAGTGCACACCACTGCCTGGGATGCAGAGTGATGGAGGAATACCCTGGCTCTCCCTTGATCCCACCCTCCAATCCCTCACTAGTAATGTCTCCACAGTCAAACTTAATAGGAAGCCAGTTGCAAAGGAGCTTGGGAGATGTAGTTTGCAGGGTTACACCTCTATGGTAAAGCATCTGCCTGCAATGCGGGAGACCCGGGTTCAATCCCTGGGTTGGGAAGATCCCCTGGAGAAGGAAATGGCAACCCACTCCAGTATTCTTGCCTGGAAAATTCCATGGATTGAGGAGCCTGGTGGGCTACAGTCCATTGACTCACAAAGAGTTGGACACGACTGAGCGACTTCACTCACTCACTCACACCTCTAATATAGAGCAGAGCAGGGGAAAGGCAGGGAGTGCGCCCACGAGCAAACAGGCAGCTGTCCAGGGTACTAAGCATAGTGCAGTCTCCTGGACTGTGATGAGTGAGGGGACACGGACAGGCCCCAGCAGGATGGGCGAGAGCCCTGGGAAGGAGCCTGTGTCCAGCATTCCCTCCACCCAACTGCCCTAGGAGGGATCTGTCGGTCTAGTACCAAGGGCCTTTGCAGTGCATGTCCCTTTCAAAGACAAAGGCACAGATGTCTAAAGAGCACAGTTGTCATCCTGGAGGAGAGTACACTACCAGGAACCCCAGTTTCCAGGGGCTTTCAGGGGATGAGTACACTGATGGGTGGCCCTGGGCCCACCTGCCATGCTGGGGCATGGCTCTCCTGCCCAGTGGCATTCCCATAAGGCATCCCCGGGCTGACCATGGGGCATGTTTGTGTGCAGACATGTGTACTCGGGCTCACCCTCTACTGCTTTGAATCAGCGTGAGCAGTCGTCCTCCAAGGACCCTGCTTGGCTTTAGCAGTAACTTCTGTGCAGAAACCAACTCAAGTAAACTAAAAGCCAACCAGAAGGAGGACCCAGCCCTTCCTTTGCTCACAGCCCCCAGCAGAGCTGATCTGCTCATCTCACAGAGCCCTCTGCCCAGACACACCATGAAAACACCAGCTACAGATGGGCCCCCAGATTGGCCTGAGCCCTCCGAGCAACAAGGCCTCCTCCATCAGGGCTGGGAGGAAGGGATGGGGAATGCGGTGTCTTTCCAACAGTGTATTGGCCCGAAGGCAGAGAGGAAGCTGACTTTCCTACTTGTGTTTGGCTCACAGTGCCAGCTTTGGAGCCTTAGTCCCCAGATCTTGATTCTTCTCCTCTTTCTTCTCCTGCCCATGCTGGCCAACCTTGGGCCTCCAGCTTCCGACATACTTGCTCTGACACGCAGCCAAGAGAGGCTGTGTGCAGATTATATCCCTTGGAGGTAAAATGGAAGCTAAACCAAAACTCCCTTCTCCCAATCAATCCAAAGGCTCTGCAGAGGTAGCAAGACACAACGCCTACTGCTCTCACGGGTTCTCTCTGCTCCTGTGACCTGACACCAGCAAGATCATCTCAGACCCCAGATGGCCACAGGCTCCCTAGTCAGAGGAGTCAGAGGTCCAGGCTGGAAGGCAGGACCTTTATATATTCCACAAATATTTATCGAGGGTCCGCTATGTGCCAAGCACTGGTCTACCTGATGGGTGTATACGAGTGTTCCAAAGAAACAAAGACTCCCACCCTTGAGGAGCTTATGTTCGACAAGAAGGAAAACATAAACAATACATTAGGTAGTAAGTGACTTATATAATACAGTTGGAGGTGATAAGTATGATGGAAAAAATAAATGGTAGGGGGATCAGGAGAGCTGGGGGTGCAGGTCGTGGTATTAAAGGTGGACCTCACAGGGAGGGAGACACAGAAACAAAGAGATCAGTCATATGGATACCAGGAAACGGTGTTCCTGGCAGAGAGAAGAGCCAGCGCAAATGCCGCTGGCAGAGGCCAGCGTGGCTGGGACACAGCATATGAGGCGGAGCAGGTCAGAGTAACGGGGGCCAGACTGTACAGAACCGTCTGACTCCACCATATGCCTCTGAGCTGGGCAGCCATTGGGGTTTTGAGCATAGGAGAGATCAGATTTAAGTTCTAACAGAATTACTCCAGCTGTTGGGTTGAAAATAGGTTGAATGGCATAGGGAGAGCTCTCTATAAGGAGGGCTTGTAGGAGGTCGCCGGAAAGACTTGGGAAGAGATAACAGTGGTTGGGACCAGGCAGTAGCGTGGAGGTGGTAAGATGCAGACAGAGTCTGGCTGTACTTGGAATTCACTAGCGGACTGGATGCAGGGCCAAGAAAAGAAGAGCCAAGAATGACTCCAACCAAGGCTCTGAGCTGAGCAACAAGAAGAAGGGAACTGCCATTTCCGGAGACTGTGAAGGCCAAGGGTGTTGTCTGGCTCAGGGGAAGATCAGAGGTGGACATCTAAGTTGGAGACTGTGCAGAGAGCAAAGTGGAGATGGTGAGCAGGCAGTCATGGCAGAGCTGGAGACGGCTCCTCTGCTGAGACTCAAGACACTCACTATAGCAAAACTAAAGTGCAGGTAGTGGGAGCGAGGGGGCTCAAACTGAGGCCAGAATGTCCAAAGGGAAGTAACCAGTTACCTTCCAGAGAGCTGGGGGACTGGAAGACTAGAGAGCAATAGGTGTTGCCACCCCACGTGAACTGACACCCGTTTAGTTCTCAGAAGTCCTGTCAGACTCTGAGTCTTTCTGACCCAGAATGCCTCCCTCAGGACACTCTCTGCTGCATGAAACCAGGAAAGTTCACCCTATAACTCAGCAAGAGCCCTTGCTGGGCACGCTCACCGACTCCACCTTCACAAAACCCTCCGCCAGAGGCATCACTAGCTCCATTCACAGAAGGGACTTGCCCAGTGCCTCTGAGTCAGTACAAAGTATTGGGGTCCGAGCTGGGCCTTCAGCCAAGTCCAAGGCCTTCCTCTATGCCAAGGCCTTTCCTGTGAGCAGCACCAGATTTCTAGCCTGAGCCTTGGACAGGTGAAGATGCTTAATAGTTGAAGATCCTGCTCTAGGGCGCCTCTAGCTTCAGTATCAACCCAAGGAGGTAAAGAGCTAATGAGGTACCACACAGGAACTCTTCGACTCCTTGGAAACACTGGCCTTGGGCAGTGAAAGTACCAGTTGCTTCTTTTACTTATTTAAGGGATTAAAGGAAAATCCCTGAAAGCAAATGAGTTCACAGAAATAGAGGAGAGCAGCCCACGCTCACCCACTTCACTTGACCCACTTACCCTACTCCGTATTCAGGTTGTAGGGACTTGCTTTCTCTGGCCAGATTATTTCTTTAGGATCAGTTCCTGGGATGGGATTGCTGGGCCCAGAGGTCAGAATCCCTTTTTTTTGGGGTCTTAATAATTGTTACCATATTGCTTTCCAGAAAAGATTGTCCCCATTTAACTTTTCACTTAATACTAGTGATTAAGTCTGCATTTTTTCCTTACAATCTATTCACTATTCCTTTACTTATTTAGTGGGTACAGCATAATTAATTTACATTCCTTTGAAAGCCAGGTTAGAACATTTTTGGAAATGCTTGCTGTTTCAGTGTTCTAAAATTTGCTTGACTGTGAACTATTCATGCATTGTCTTTGCCCGTTTATCACTGGGTCTTCAATCAACAAATACTACCTACATGGGCAAGGTGCCTGAGACCATTGCTTTGCAGGAACTTTCTAAATGCCACAGCAATGAACATCTTTGTTATCACATCAAATTCAGATTTTCCCCTGGTCTGCCTGCCTATCGACTATTTTTTTACTTTTTACACATTAAGTTTTAAAAAATGTTTATAAGTCAGATCTGTGCCATGTTTTCCCTCTGAGATTTCTTCCATCAGAGATTTTAAAGTTTAGAAAGTCACCACTCCATTATCTGACCAATACTTAATTCTATTATTTACATTTTTAATTTCTTTCATCCAGTGTTTCTGGGTAAAGAATATTTTATAAACACTTACATCGAATGTAATATGCAAAACAAAAAACTCACTTCAAAGAGGTATAGGAAAACCCAGTTGAAAAAGTTAATTAGGGAGAAGGAAATGGCAACCCACTCCAGTATTGTTGCCTGGAAAATCTCATGGACAGATGAGCCTGGTGGACTAGTGTCTGGCATCGCAGAGTCGTACACAACTTAGCAACTGAACAGCAACAACACACAATCAGGCAGATGGTGATTTGGGGAAATAGTTCTTGATGGAAATGTGACATAAAATGAAGAGTGAAGTGACCTAGCAATATGGAATACAGAGTTTTGTAAGAAATGAACATTTGTGTGTAGAATAATAATTGCAAATATTCAAACAATAAAGTCCATGGCTAAAGAAAAAAAAAAAGAAAAAGTTAATTAGGTTTCCTTCCTGGAGGACTCCTCAGACTTGAATGTGCTAACGAGTCTTGTGGATCACCAAGATTTGGGAGGATCAGCATGGTAAGTATAAAACATTTCCCAAACTCTGGGACTATGGATCCCTTTCTTCACAAAGCATCTCTCAAAGCTAGTGTTCTATGGTCACACTTCAGAAAATGTTGCTTTAAGCCAACTTCAAATCAAACCCACACTGTAAGCTCCATGAGAATGAGGACTTTTGTCTGTCTCATTCTCCGCTATTTTCTCAACATACAGTAGATGCTCACTAAATATTAGCTGAGTAAACCAATGTGTGCATGTACAAATAAATAAGTGCATGCACAACTAAACAAAACAAATCAAGCCTAGTACAACAACACTGAGCTAGGCACAATCCAAGATGCAGGGAGGGGCGGTGTTCTATGTAGCTCACTGCTGCATCTTTAGGTCCTGAATACGCCTAGGCATTCAATGAACACGTGAATAGATGAATGAATAAAAGAATAAGTCACTTGTCCAACCCAGCTCCTGACTTCAGTCCCTAACAGCCTTCCTTTTAGGGAACAGAAAGAGTATCTCACCTGGGTAAGAGTAACAACACTTGGTCATGATGCCAGGCAGCTCCAGGCACCAGCAACTGGGCTCAGAGGCCCAGGGCCTCGGAAGTGCCCCTTTAGAGACACAAATGCCCTCATGAAGTTCATAGATGAGTTTACATGCCAGTGTCAGAAGTCCAGCACATCCAGCCTGGCCAAGAAAGGCATGCACCCTAGGGAGGCGAGGGACCAGATTTCTTTGACACTGTCCAGACTAGTTGAATGAAACTTCAAATCCTTCCCTTAAAGACAAGTGGAACTGAGCCAGAGCCTGCCATGGAAACATCCTCAGAATGGCCCTGTGGGCAGAGCCTTGCAGCCTAAGAAACTGAGTGACCTGAGCCTTTGAGGGCAAAGTGGGTCTCTTAGCAGCCCAAATGACTCTCCTCCCTGGATAAACACACCTGCCATGCGCACGGCCATCCTGAAACCAATGTCCAGTCCTTCCTCTTACCTTATACCCATCACTCAGCTGGGCCAGCACAAAACTTTCAAGAGCAACCTCTGTCGCACGGGAACCTAAGTTAGAGTAAGGTCCCTAAGTAAAGTTCTCTGACAGGTCCGTGGCTTGGATGTGTGCAGGAAATGGGTGCAAGCAGTTGTCAGTACAGTCTGTTCCTTATAGCTGAGGGCACCCTGACCCTCAGCCAGCAATGCCCAGCACCTAGAGCACAAAAGGACTGTGAGTTTTCAAGGAAGAGCCCCCCAAAGCCTGGCTGCAGAGCATGGGTGATATTTTCCAAATATTACCCCCAGGTAATATTTCCTCCGAGAGTGCCCAGCACAGCCCCAGAGAGCTCCATGTCACCACAAGGGCAAGGCCCGCCAGTTCAGGAAAGGCCAACCCCTTCAACCAACCCCTGTGTTTGAGGTTTGAGCAGCTTCCATGGCAAAGAAGAGAGGAAACAATGAGCTTTATAAAGAACCATATTTATTTCCATGTACAGCATCAAATACCATAAATAAAGCTAAACATTTTTCGCTGTGTGCAAAATACAGGGTTCCACGTGGCACTGTAAGGACTACCAAAGGTCACAAACATGCATGGTGACAAGGTGGGGGAGGCTAGCTAAGGAGGAGGCTGGGGGGAGGAGGGCACTCTTTGGTTGACATTCTATAAAGGGGAGAGACTCTGCAAGAGAAGATAAGACAAGAACGGTGACTTCGTCCTGGCTGGGATCTGCACCAACAAGGGAGCAAAATGCAGCATGCAGGGCTGTGCAGAGAGGTCAGCATGGCTCTGGGCCGCATGCAGGACACCATCACCTGCAGCCCGGGACTGCGAGGCCTGCCTTCAACAGCCCCACCGGACCAGGTGTGGTGTTTCTCTTTAAAAGCAATGTGAGTGTCCTGCTGCTCCAGGCAGAGTCAGCAGGGGGATGTGTTCTGAGCAGAGCTTGGGGGCATTGAAAGGGGGCTGCTCTCCAAGGCACCCTTGGCCTGTGACGATGACTGCTCTAGCTGAAGCTTCTGTATCCTCTGGGGCTTTATGAGCCGAGAGAGACCAGAAGAGTCAAAGCAAAACCCTGGGAGGGAAAGTATAGGCTGCAGGGGAGGAAAGCTTCACTAGAAAAATTGTGATCGTGTGTTTAAAATAGAGAGTCTGGTCCAAGCTTGTGATGAAGCCTGGGAGAAATATTTTTTTTTTTAAAAATCCTTCCAAAAAGAGTCACCTATGGTGTGGATTGATAACATTGATAATCTTTATATTAGAAAGCAACTGAAGAAGATGCTTGTATGCATATGCTTTTTCAGAGGCTGAGAGATGAAAGAGTTCTTTTCAAAGGTGAAGGGCCCTCTCTATGGCACAGTCTCATATTCCAGGTTAATCCTCCAAGGAAGGTAAGTGGCTTTGTAAGTGCAACCAGAAAAGCATGCATGCAGGCCGTGGAGTATAGAGAGGAGGTGGGCCATGCACCTGGAGTGGATGGGGCAGCCGGCTCAGAGGGATGGAATCAGAAACGCTTTCGAGCTGAACACCACCCCACATTGTTAACCAACCATGCCACCGAATGAATGAGTCCATTAGTAGGCAAGACGCTCGCAGTTAGCACAACCAAGGCCACGGCGGGGGCAGTGGGGGAGACGGGGCGCAGAAAGCAGGTCAGGGGTTAGTACCACTCTCTGAAAATTGGCAAGAAAACCAGTCACCTCAGAGCAGAAGTGTGTCAGCCAAGAAGTGGGTGCAGCACTGGAAGGCTGAAATGAACTGATGGCCACAGTGTAAGGTTTGGAGAGAGAGAGACAGAAGAGAGAATTTAGTTGGGGGAACAAGGAAATTGATGGACAATACGAAAAGGTACAGGAGTTGACAACGAGGCAACCATTAAAAAAAAAGAGCAACTCCCCCAAACAAGTTATGGCTTGCTTAAGACAGATGAACCTTTCTGGAAGTGAGCAGTGACTTATCTGCAAGGGTGGATCCGTGCAATTGGAAATAATCCCGTGTCTCCACTGCCCCCCACATCCTCTCCGCCCCAATTTTACTCTAGTATCCCACATTTGTTCTTAAATACGTTAAGGTTTAGAAACATCCTGCTCCCAGGACTTACTTTTGTGTTTTGGTGCTGCCCCACCAGGAAGGTTCAACGTCTCAGAACAAACATCTCAGGCTTCTGACAGGCACGCCCTGTCTCACCAGAGTAATTCAAACCAGTCTCCTTATAGCCATAAGTGACATTCTCAGAGATCCTAACTCTAGCTTCATGGAGCATCCCACAAAGCATCTCATTCTGCCCTGAGCTGACGGGAATAACAAGGACACAGCTGTGATGTGTTTACATCATGACTTTCAGAATCAAACATGAAATGAATCAAGGGCTCCTCCCACCAGAGAACACTAAAATATCAGCAAAAATTTGGAAAAACACAATGCAAGGCATAGGATGAGAACAGTTCCAACAAAGACAGAGGTGCCAGTTCCCACGAACTTGGCCGCAGTCATGCCCCTGATTTACCCAAGGACTCAGGGAAGTGTTTATATTATAGAAATGCCTCCCTGCTTCTTCCCACCCTGGAGAACTTGGCATCTCAAAGCCCTTAAGAGTTCTGGCTCCTAACCCACCAGACTCCATCCTTTCTTAATCTAGAGGATCTTTCTAGTGTAACAGTCAGGGCCCAGCAACTCTAGAAACACTGAACTCGGAGGAAGGTCTTTCTCTATCAGCCATCTCCACTGTTCAGCCAGACCCAGCAGCCGTGCATGTCCAGGCAGAGTGGAGCTGGGAAGACTGAGGCCTTCTCCAGATGCCAAGAATGAAGAATGTAGGTGGGCCCAAGGCCCATTTTGCCCTTAATAAGGTATATTTCTTATGCATAAGTCAATAACAGCCTCCACTCCCAGCCTCCTCTGCTAGTCAAGACACGGGAGCTTCCCCCTGGATCAGATGCATTCCTCAGTTGGGACAATTCAATAATCGATGGTTTCTGACCGTTTGACCAAATATGCATGGCAGCCGATTGGCTAAGAAGCCAGAATGCCTGCAAGCCATGCTCACGGGGGAGGTCATGCTTTCCAGAAATAATACTGTCAGGTGCTAACAAATACCCTCAGTCCCAAAGGACATGGCATGAGAGGGCAGTTTCCTCCCTCAGCCTGACTGTTATGGACCCTGAATGGCCTTGGCTCAGACTGCAACCTGGATTGGGGACCTCAAAAGGAGGGCTTGAAAGGCCACCAGCTGACACGACTCCTCTTCAGGATTGCATCAGTTGGATGGAGTTCTGAGTGGCCAGGGGACAATGGGCTTTGGCTGCCATGCTCATTAGTGGGAAGGGAAAACGTATGTCTGTAGCAATTCACTTGAAATCCTGTGGTTCTACATAATTTGGCTGCAATTTGGTACTGGAGTCAGGGGAATCTTGAAGCTACTATTTTACATCAGAACAAGGGAGCAAAATAGTCCTTCTCCCCCGGAGGACAGGTAACAGGCGACTACATGTTGCCATATCCTTCTGTATTTAATTCTCTTTCGTCCTTTCAGTTTTGTTTTTTTCCTTCTAAATAAATTACTATGCTTTCATGTTGCAAACAATTGTCCTGTGTTGACAAGTGGTATCCAGGCACAAAATCAGAAGGCACTGTCAGGAGATCGCACGCTCGCTCCAAAGTATTCACGTTACAGGGAGCGGCTATTTCAAGACCACAACGTGGAAGGGGTTTTTGTAATACCAGTTATAAACCTCAAACCCGTGTTTAAAAAAACTGACACTCATAGAAAAAAAAAAATGCTTTCTCTTGGCTTATTAAACGTTGAAAATTGAAATGTAAACCTAGAAGTATGGCTCGCTTTGGTATAAAAGTACAAAGCTATTTAAAAAAACATCCTTCATGTCATGGTGGCCTGAAGCAGATGTTCACCGTGACCAGGCTAGGTGCAGGTGGCCGACGGGAAATTCTTTGGCTTTGCGCTAACTGGTTCAAGGGCGTGGGGCTCCCTGGCCAGCGCCTGAGCTGGCCGAACACGCCGCCATCTACGCGGGAAATGTTACGGTACTGTGGGGCTGGGCTTCAGTGCAGCTTGGCCGGGACGCATCTGAGCAGCCAGTCGCGGATGCTCTGGAGGGACTCCTCCGACTCCCGGTACATGGAAGCCAGGACCTCGGAGAACACCCAGAGCAGGGGCAGCCCGAGGCTCAGGAGCTCGTAGGTGTAGCAGTAGTTGTAAGCATTGTCCCTGATATGTAGGCTGGTGGCGCGCAGGAGTCCCTGAATCCAGTTAAGCAGCCTCCGGGGAAGGTGAAGCAGGCCCCACGGCAGCCTGAGGGGCCAGCTTAGCGCCTTCCTAAAGAAGGAATTGGGGATACCTGGGGGGCTGCCTTCCGGCGTGGCGATGGCAGCGGCGGCGCAAGAACTTTCCGCGGGAGGGTCTCGCCGAACGGCTTCTTGCTCTTTCCACATCCCCTCCTCCTGAGAAAGAGATCAAGGTGAGGGCATTCAGTCCATAATGCTCAGAGAGGGCTCCTCCAGACTCAATAAAGAGAGGACTTGGCAGACCCTACAATTTGCAACCAGAATCCCCTCCCCAAAATCTCAGCACCCCCTGTGCACTGCTGAAGGGGGCTGAACACAGGTGTAACTTTCCTGGGGTGGGGGTGGGAACTGATCACAGGAATCAGTTTCCTCTGGAGCCTTCAAAACATACATGCCCTTTGACTCAGCAATCTCATTCTCATGATTGATCCTAAGTAACAATTTGAAATATGGATAAAGATACAGGCACAAAGACATTCCCTGTAAAATGTTTATAAGGCAAAAATAGTAATGTCCAACAATATAGGATGCAAATAAATTATCAGTCATCTTTTACAGGTATCAAAGATTAGGCTCCAAAAGAATTCTTAATGGGAAACTGTTATACTGTTAGTGAAAAAAGAAGGCTATGAAACTGCAAGGTAGGATTCCAGCTGGGTGAAAACATACAGCTGACCCTTGAACAATGTGGGTTTGAACCGCATGGGTCCACTTGAATGCAGATTTTTCAATAATGAATACTACACCTCTACCTAATCCATGGATGGTTGAATCTATGGATATGGAGGAACCATCAATATGAAAGATTGGCTATAAATTATACATGAATTTTCAAACCTGCAGACAGTCAAAGGCTCTAACTCCCACACTGTTCAAGGGTCAACTTTTTCATATAGGAAAAAGTCTACAAAGAAATGTTCCAAAATGTTAATTATGATTTTCTCAGGATAGAGTGATGGTGGGTTATTTCACTTTCCTTCTTTATAGACTTTCAGTTACTTAGCCATTCTTCTACTGTGTGTGTGTGTGCCTGTGTCCGCTCAGTTGCTCAGCTGTATACAACTCTTTGTGACCCCATGGACTGTAGCCTGCCTAGCTTCTCTGTCTATGGGATATTCCAGGCAAGAATACAGGAGTGGGTTACCATTTCCTCCTCCAAGGGATCTTTCCAACCCAGGGATTGAACCTGTGTCTCCTGCATTGACAGGCGGATTCTTTACCACTTAAGCCACCTGGGAAGCCCATATTACTTGTGAAATCAGAAAAAAGCTGAAGTTGTTGGTCTTGCTGGAGATGGGTGATTAATCAAGCCGTAAAGAAGATGCTGGCTAAGAGCTACCACGGGTCGGGGTAGGGAAGGTGCTATCACAACCCACTTGCAAATTAAACAGGCCAGTCACGTTGTTGACATCAAGAGCCTGGGGAAAGGACTTGGAAACCACAGAGGGTTGGCCCTATACCAGGCATCCCTGCTTACAGTGCTCTGTGGCCACTGGGGCCCCAGGCCCTGGGGGCTACGTGGCTTTTGCATGGCTAAGCATTTAGCCCCATCCTTGCCACATAGGAAAGCTCTTCTGGGCTTCTCATGAGAAGCAGCAGTCATTGCTCTGGGAGCTAACCTCTGGAACAGCTCACATCCCAGAGGCCAGCTGAATGGACTGAGACACAGGGACCTTCCTGCCAGGGAGCAGAGCCCTCTTCACCTGAGTCTCAAGCCCCCAAAGCTAGAAACATTGGCCTAACCTGCAGGAACTCTTGACAACCTCCTCCTACCAGGGAACTTTCCCATTTCACCACCACTTTCAAGATAAAACTTACCTCTTTTTGTTGCTTCAACTCTGCCCGTCTCTTCCGTTGCTGGCTGTTGGTCTTACAGTGAATGAAATGAGGCTTGCAGAAAAACTTGCCTGTAAAAAGAAACACACAGACACTCAGAGGGTTTTCTCCTGTAAACCAGAGCCACAGCAGAGCCTGAGCCAAGTGCTTGCCACCATCTAGGTCAGAGAAACACCACTAAGGGAAACAAGCCCAGGAAGGCGCAAACATGGGAAACGGCTTCCGTCACCTGCCTTAAAGAAGAGGCGCTGAGAGGAGGCCACCAGCCGCAGCAACGGTGGTGGGGGACGGGGGGAATGCTCCCAGGAATGGGGCAGAAACCCTCAGATAATCCCTGAGGCCAAGTGTCTTCCCAAGGCCAGTTGCCAGGCAGCAAAATGGACAGCCTGGAATAGCAACTCTGTTTGCAGTTCCTCTTGCTTCTGGGACCCCTGGGGGTGGGAACAGCACTGAACAGATGGTTGCAGAAAAACCCAGTGAGCCACACACTGGGCCACAGGCCACTGCCCAGGATACTGGGTGCCTTCCAGAAAACCCTGCTTTGCTCCCCTGTTACCGCAGTGATAACAGCGATGGGAATAATGATACAATAGCGAAGTCTTGAGTAGGACTCAATATACCAGGCACTATCTTAAATCCTTCCCCTGAGGTAAATCAGTGATCACCTTATGAGCAAAGTACTGTTATCCTCATTTTATAAATAAGGAAACTGAGGGACCCAGAGGTCAGGTAAGAGGTTATTTGTATGTGGCATACATAAGCCATATGCTGGAAGTGGCATACTCTGGATGTAAGCCCAGGCAGTTAGTTTTAGGGTATGGAATCACAGGCTTTGTCATTATATGATAGCACAAACATCAAGTGCTGAAGGTTAGAAATTAATCACTCATTCCAATGAAAGTGACTCCTTCAGTGATGACTCCGGTAGGCCACTCAGCAGAGGGCATGTTACAGTTATGGTCATTCCTACAATACATGCTTCATTCATAATAACATGAATATGACATCATTTATGGACCCCTCCCTGCTTTTCATTGGGAAAGACCCTGATGCTGGGAAAGATGGAGGGCAGGAGGAGAAGGAGGCCGCAGAGGATGAGATGGTTGGATGGCATCACTAACTCAATGGACATGAGTTTGAGCAAGCTCTGGGAGATGGTGAAGGACAGGGAGACCTGGTGTGCTGCAGTCCATGGGGTCGCAGAGAGTTGGACGTGACTGAGCAACCGAATAACAACAAATTGAACCCCTATCACATGTCAGGTGTGGTGCCAAGCATGTGACATAAGTTACCAGGTTTGATTTTCTTGACCACACAGGGGCAACTGAAGGTGGTGAGACTGAGTGAGAAAATGTCCATAAAGCACGTGGGGCCTGGTAGGTGCTCCCTACGCATGTGCAGCCCCCATGCTCACAGCTCCCCTTTCCTCAGGACCCCTGCCCACCACAGGCAGCCTCTCCCCTTAGCAGGGGATCCCTGCTCCCTGAACTGCTTTTCTGATGACACCAATACTCCCTGGGAAGTGCAGGCTGTCCCAGAGCCTCGAGAGTCAGAAGCCCAGGCCAGAGACAAGTGCTGCCCTGGCCCCTGGGGGTTACCTTCGTCAACATCGAAGGCGTAGGCGGCCAGGCGCAAGGTGGTGGCGCAGACGCTGCAGCGGAAACACTCGCGGTGGAAGAAATGGCCCTCCGCGCTCAGCCGCTCCATGACGTACACGCGCTTCTTGCAGAAGTAACAGGTGTCGCTGCCACCCACGTTCAGGGGAAACGTCTTCCGAACGGACTCCTGGCAGGCACAGGGCAGCGGAAGAGAAGAACAGCGTGTTAGGGTGTACACCGCGTCTTCAAACGCAAGGCTGGGCATGTAGAGATGCCAGCCTGCCTTGTGGGGCCTCACAGGCTATGTGCTGCTTTTGTCGCTGGGGGCACCGCTGCAAAGAGTGAGGGTGGGAAGGTAGGCAGACCCCAGCCCTGCCAGGGCAGCACTGACTGTACTCCCAGGCAGACTGCTGGACACTCTGGTTTCATAGTGGGAGTGACAGTTCCTTGTCTGACAGAGCAGGTGTCCCTCACAAACATGCCTGCCCAGGGATGCCATCTCCAGGAATCTGAGTCAGGGGTTAAGTGTTGCCTGGGTCTAGAGCGAGGTCACTGAAAGAATGTCTTAGCCATCCTTGTCCCCTTGCAGTGACACAGGTCAGGCAGGGAAGGCTCATGGCATGAAAACTGTTCAAGAGAACTGCAGGAAAGGGGCATCAGGCTGCCAATCAACTTCTTCAATGCAAAAGGGGAGGGCGAGGCCCAGGGCAGGAGGGGCACCCCTGGGTGATTCCAGGGTAATGTGCCAAAAGGACACCGAAAGAGCCCAAACTGTGGTGGTGACAGTGAGCAGAGTCATCCAGAGAAGGAGGCAATTCAGAGGAAAGGGATGTTTCCCCCATTACTTCTTAATCCAATCTATACTAGATGCTAAACATTGGTAGTGAGGGCTGCCCATCTCTGTAGATGGCCTCCCCTGACCTTCTCCCTGAGTTCTCCAGAGCCCCAGCTAGCAGGGAAGATGCTCTGCTTTCTGAAATGACCCACAAGGGGGCCGACTGAGGTTCGTCTACAAGGAAACACAGCCCCCCCACTAACCTCTGCTCTGACCTGGCCTGTTCTCAGCCCCTTGTCCCATGAGAAGGGGGCCAGGCCATCCTCTCGGCAACCCAGGCACCCTCCCTGGGAGGCCAGAGCCGGTGTCTGTGGGTGAAGGCGGAAGGGTGTGCATCCTTACCAGGTCTGGAGAGGTGGCCTGAGTCTTAGGTCTGTGATCATTCAAGTACAGATTGACCAGAACTTCAGCTGCAGCCCCTATTCCGCTGGATACTTTCCCTACTGTCAGCTACCCAAGAGCAGAGATAAAGGAGACAGAGACAAAGGGAGAGGCCATTAGCACCAAGAAGGAAAACACGAACGAGCTGGAGGTGGGAGAGGGCTCCACACGCACATGCAAACAGCACCCAGCGTCCCAGGAGAGGCCTCACTAGCCTGCGGCCGGCAGCAGGCACTCTGCAGATGGAGGAGAGAGAGATCAGCAGGGTGGCTCACAACTACATGCGGTCTTCAGGAGCTCAGCTTGCTCAGTTCACAGATAGGGAGAATGAATCCTAGAGACCTTAGGGATCTATCCAAGGCCACTTAGAAATCAGTGCAAGATCCAGGACTCTGCTAAGGTCTTCTGAGCCCCAGCTGGGGGACCTTCACACTAAGAAAACAAGCCAGCTGCACTGAAGCTGACCTTCCCAAGACTCCCCTCTCTAGAGGGCCTGGACTGGCCACATGGGGAGACCTGTTCCCCATTTCCCCAGATCAGAAGGGTTAGGACCGAGCTCTACCACTAATGGTTCTAAGATAGGACACAAAGCCCTCAACTTCTGAGCTCAGTGTCCTCATTTAGTGAAATGGGAATAAATGGTGCCTACCTCGTAGAGCTGTGGCAAGAATGAGAGAGCATGTGTGTGAATGCCTGGCACTTAGCAGGGCTGGGCCAAGATGAACTTGACTCCTCCCTCCCTCCTCCCTCTGAATTTGGCAGCCCCAGCCTCCCTTGCAGCCCCTGTGTCCCCTAGGGAGCTGTGGCTATGCCTGACCTCAGTTCTATCAGGTCAGGACGCAGACTACCTTGCCAATAAAGAGTGGCCGAAATGGGAATGGATGGTGGTCCCCACTGGGCAGGTGCAGGGAGCTCCAGGTGGCAGTGCCCAGGGCCCCAGAGCTGGTGCCAGGCAAGTCAGTTCCACATTGGTCCCAGAGACCACAGCCTGATGGGTTGCGGCACCTGTGCTCCCGAAGGCATGATGGTCCGTGCCTACCCATGAATGCTTGGATCCCTACTGGTGTGTCATGGAGCTGGGGAAGGGGTGAGAGCTGACAATCCACACAGACGTGGTACAATCACATGTACACCCCCAGGCAAATCCCAGCTTATTCTTTCCCCACCAGCTTTGAAAGGCCAGCCCGGGAATATTGCTATCTCCTCTGCAGGGAGGCAAACATGCATGATATGAGGCTGTATCTGTAAACACGGTTCCTGATCCTAAGGCCTTGGAGGGAGGGAGGCTCCAGATGCTCCCCAGCCTCTGAATCCAGCTTCTGGGAGATGTGGCCACAGACTGCAGCAATGTAGGCTGCTGGCCCTCACTCACAGGTTGATAGCCATCTTCACGGCAAGTAACAGTGACTTGAGTGGGAACAAAGGAAGGCCCTCAATCTAAACCCAATACCGCTCTTGGAAGGCCACACTGAATTCACGGTGAAAGCCCCAAAAATACAGCAGAAGTTCAGGGGCAACAAAGCAAATGGCAGCAGGTGCCCACAGGTCCTGCCTCCTGGAAGCAGGGCCCACCCTCAGAACCTGAGGCCAACTCATTGGGCACCAACAAACTCACAGGTGCAAAAAGAGGATGAAGAGGGAAGGGCTGCCAAGCAGGCTGGGGCGAAAGACATGACCCAGCGGATGTCTGCCCGCTTCTCATTAAGGAAGCCCTAACACCAGCAGCTACTTGGATCAGTCATGCCAGACCATGTGTGGGGCTCTCTGGGGAACTACGGAAGATGTGGCCGGGGGCCTTCTGGGATGTCTGATCCCAGACAGATGGGACCCCCTCAGACTTCACAAAGCTCGCTCATTCTTAGTCGCAGCAGCTGCCAGGCCGCTTAACCTCCCCACTCTCAAAACTGGCCCCGTCTGGAAGAGATTAGGATTCTGCTTCTGAGCATACACGCTGCCATTTTCAAGATTTCACAAATGCCAAGAAACTTGGCTCCTGCTCCTGAGAGGTTCAGGTGCAGTGGCTCTGGACAATAAGCCATTATTTGCCTGATGTTCCACCCCCTGCTGGGGCCTCCAACACAGGCCTCCTCGGATAGGAGCTGAGAATACCAAGTACTTCCTGGGTTTACAGCAAAATAAAGACAGAAGAGGTCAGATTTACCTCTGCCCATACTCCCCTTGCGTGACTGTCTCTCCTGACCCCATGTGTGAACTGGCTCTGAGGCGCTCTCCCAGGAAGGCACCGTGTGATGCCAGATGCCCACGCACAATCACTGCCTCCCCTGAGTGAGCAGAGAGTGAGACTCTACTTTCTGGGGCTTTAAATACAAGTCCCTAATGAGACCTTATTAACTGCTTAGCTAATAAGCACTTTGCGCTGCTGAGCTTCCATGCAATCCTGACTTAGGAATAATTATAGAAGCAAGCAGAGGGCCCTGGGGTGGCTGGGGGTGCTGCCAAAACATGTCTGTGCAGTCGTGGGCCTGCTCGGTTGTTCTATCAGCACAAGGGATCCAGGATGAAGATCAAGCCCTGTTGTTCCTTTCACTGTGGGCCCTTAGTCATAAAAGACTCCTTTCTCCCAGTTGCATCCACATGCCCACCTATGACAGCCGTTTTCCTAGGAATAATGAAATGAAGGCACCCTCAAGGAAAGCAACATTGGTGATCCTATATGCCCTTCCCAAGTGTATCATGGAAACCATGCCAGGAACACCGAGAACAAGAGGTAGCCAGGACTTGCTGGAAGGACACCGGAGGCCAGGTGATGGAGAACTTGTCTCAGGGATGACAGGAGGCCTCCCCAAAGACCAGCGTGAAGGAGAACGCTGCCCGGGAGTCTCAGGTTATCTCCCATTTCCTGACGGTACGATGTCTTCCTGGCTCCAAGACAGTGCAGACCTGACCACCTGGACTCATGCTAACTCACTACTCCTCAGATGGTCAGCGGCGAATGACTAGGTTTTGGTTTTTCTTTTCAAATCTCTAATCCATGGTGGCTTGATATTTCCGGATACAATGAAAATGAATTACTAGAAATAAGATCACACACTTGGATGTGTAGCTATGTTGAACTGCTCTACGTGTGTCTAATGCTTCCTCTTATTTGCTGTGCTCCTTGGATCACAGACTAGTTCCTGCCGATGGAACACACTTTAAGTAGCACTGTTCTAACCAATCTGGAAATGAATGGGTCCTGAGCATCCTGAGGAAGAAAAGAAACTCCACTCATGGAGAAACCTCCAGAAAACTCATTATGGTTTGACCTCAGAGTAAGAACCAGAAGCCAGAGGTTCTCAACGACGAAATTACCGCACTGAAAGGCAGAAGCACTTAGGCTCCTGGGGAGCTGGTCAAGAGGCAAGCTTACAATTTGGCTGGGAATACATTTTCCAAATCCAAAGCTGGGCAATCAGATGACCTAGTCAGAAACGAACATGTCACAGTCACTGGTTTTTTAAGAAATGGTAATTTTGGAGGGCCATGGGACTGCTTTTGCACCCTTTATGTATCTTTCAATATTTCTGTAATTTTTTAAGAACTGGGATATTTTTCACTAACAGGAACTGATCTGTGATCCAAGGAACACAGTAAGTGAGAGCATTAGACACTTATAGAGCAGTTCAACATAGCCACACATCCAAGTGTGTGATCATATTTCTAGTAATTCATTTTCACTGTATCCAGAAGAATCAGGCCACCATGGATTAGAGATTTAAAAAGAAAAACCAAAATACTATTTGGGGTATTTTTTTTCCTCTTGGAAATTCTAGGTTTTTCCAGCTAATTAATTAGAACAAGCTGGAATGGTTGGACAATTCAGGTGGGCCATCATCTAACTTTACATTAGGTTAACGTCACATACATCATTTCCCTTCTGTGAGCCTCAGCTTCCTCATCTATAAAATGGGGAGACCACTGCCATCCTCAAAGGGCTGTGAAAGAGTCATCAGAGAGTCTGGGGTGCACCTCACAGGGTGCTGGGTTCCCAAGAATTGCCTGGCAGATGGTTAATGAGTCCAAAGCACCGCCACTGATGCAGCTTTAATTTTCCCTGTTCTGGAACTTCTCTTCTCCTCTCCTGGGTGGCCTTCACACAAAGGAACTTGCAGTTGCTGTGTTCCCTCCTCTGCATGAGTAAGACTAATACAGCCCAGCCAGATGAATGCACTGGCTTCTCCCTCTTCTTCTCGAGTCAACTGAGATTCAAACATGATGACGGTAATGGTCGTCACAAGCACCACCACCAAGCATGTCCCTGTCTGGATGTTGGAACGTTTCTTACCCTGCTCCGAGCTGGGAGATGGGTCATCTCCACTCTGGTTTGCACTCCCTGATGTCATAACCCTATCTTTCTCATCTCTACACTCCTGGCACATGACAGATGCTCTGAAGGAAGGAGGAAGCAGGCGCTTGGGTCTGTTTGTGTCCAGACAACGGTAATATCCCCCTTGGGCCTGGAACTCAGCCAAGAATACCAGGTGCCCAGGCTGTACTTCTCCACCTGAACTGCCGTGAGGATCAGGAAACCCACATGGGTCAGGCAGGGCTAGAGAATAGAGTTTCCAGGGCCTCGGAGCTGAAAGCTTGAGGGAAGGGGAGGTTTCGACATATAGGGCCAAGGGAAGTCTCCTGGGCAAATAGGAATATACTCTTCCCTGAGGAGTCCCTGGATGAGGAAAATGAGCCGACAGACTGGTGTGCCTGAGGCCTCAGCCATATACTCAGGGCAAGGATTGAAACTGCCTTATTTGAGGGGCTCCGGAAATGATACCTTCAGAGTTGAGATGCAGGCAGGCCTTAGGGGCTGTGACCTCCAAGTGGGCACCAGTGTCCCCTGGTGCCAGGCGCTGAGCTGCACTGAACCCTCACAGCCTCGCGAGGTGGGTCTGATAATCCCCCTTCGCAGATGGGGCCACTGAGGTTCAGGGAGGTTCTAACTCACCTGAGGCCGCAATGTTCTTAAGTGGCTGGGTTGGAAATGGGAACCTGAAGGTGACTTCTTTGCCTTTAGAAAGAGAGGAATCAACATGTATTTTAGGTAAGTGAGCTTTCGCCCAGAATTCTTCTCCACTGGGGAAATAGCACAGTTACTGGATATTTGAGAGACTGGATATGTGCTAAGTCTTTGCATTATTCCAATCACCTTCAGGAGTAGCTGCTGCCACCCCATTCTGAAGATTAGGAAACTCAGGTGCTGAGAGGTCTACTAATTCATCCAAAGCCACACTGCGAGTAAGCAAGTCATCTGGGAGCTGAACCCACAGGTGACTCCAAGCCTCATCCTGCTCACAACACCTGCCTCCCTGCAAATTAAAATCTCCCAGGCTGGGATGTACACAGGTTACTTCCAAAGGACTGCCTAGCTCTATCCCCAGAACAGAGAGAACAATGAGGTTGGAGCCAGCCTTGAACTCTACCCTTGTTATCAGATGAAACACTGGCAGATCGCCCAGCTAAGACTCACCCAGCTTCTCTCTAATATGCAAATCTCTAGAGTAAACCCTGCAAATCCAGTTTTAAAACAAACAACCCCCTGGGGTAGAGAAAGCTCCTTTTGCAATGCACATTGCTCTTCTGACTCAGGAGGACTAAACTACAGTCCCCAGCCCCCAGGCCCTCCCTCTGGCTCAGCCGTGTAAATATTGCTGCCATCTTGATCTTGCAAGAGCTCACCAGCCTTGGTAAGTGGCTAGCAGCCATGTAAAAGGTAGCAGCCTCCTGCATTGAAGAAAGAAGTTAACTAAGGGTTGATGGGGGCTAACGGTGCTGCAGGAGGACTGGTTTGATGGTATGAATGATCAGACTGGGCATGATCCCATGGCTCACAGTCTTAAAAAAATAACTTAAAAGATAAGACCCTGGTAAGAATTTGGTCCCTAAATGAGGGGACCTCAAGGTATCTTGTGACTGTTCAGGCCAAAAGCCTCGCTGCATCACACTGAAATTTAAGGCGACATGTCAACCGAGAGGTCAGGCAAGTGTAGTCTGAAGGCAGAACCCTGGCTACATTTCTTGGACTCGGTGACCCAAGTTTGCATTCCTGTAACAAGTGTTCCTTGTGACAAGTTTGACTAGGTCTAAGAGGAGATGATTATCCCTGGATCCTCAGAATTAAGGGGTAGGGCTCTAGGGCAGGAACCGAAACACTCTGCCTGCCAGGAGGTTGCCAAGAACCAAGCACCAGTTTCCAAGAGCGTTTTCCTTTCTCTGGCTCCCCCAAATTGAGCCACACACAGTCTCTGGGCATCAGAGCAGCCCCAGAATCTGCTGGGGAGATGCGTGAAGGCCCCAGGGGTATGAATGAATGATGGGGTATTCTCACGGTAAGAAGTGTCTTTGCCAGACCCCAGTGGCCCTGCGTGTACCTGGGCAGGCTGCCTCTTGCCATCACCTAGAGAACTAATACCTACTGGAAACCAAGTCAGGGAACTTTGGAAGTGTGGTCACTTTTCTTGTTCTACCTCTGCTCTCAAATCTGAGAGGACAGTGACCAAGCCAGGCCTTCCCTAAGGACAAAAGAAAGGGCAAGCTCAGGGCTAGCAGGAAAGGGTCTGGGCCAGACAGAAGCACAGTGGGGGCCCAGCTGCCCAGCTAGGAGCACCAGTCATTGCCTGCCTGTGCCTAGGTGCCCTCGCCCCTCCCATCATCCTGGCCAGGGCACCAGTGACCTTTTCCATAGCAGGAAGTACCCGCCAGGGAAAGTTCTTCTCCCAAAGGCTACTCAGAAGCCTTGGTGATGGTGACGACCAGTATGCCAGTCTCTAACCACAGAGGTCACTATCACATGAGCCAAGAGTCACTCTCTTGTTGATGAGAAAATGGAGACTCCTTAAGGTCAGGAGATTTAAGGTCAAACTGCTGACCAAAGCTGACTTGGAACAAGTCGCTGAGCATCTCAGCCACAGCTGTGTTTAGTAGAGCTGAAGATGAGAAGTGTTTCTGTTTCCCCACATCACTCCCAGCTTCCCCTCCAGGGAGGCTTCGTACCTACACTGGGGACCATGGAGTGGGTGGGACTGCTAAGGTTCCTTGCTTTTTCCTTGGAGACCCTGCCTGCACTCCTCTCCCCATAGTGACGGAGGTCAGTGGGGGTGGGACTCCCAGGAGGCAGCTCCTAACTTCCCACTGATGCAACAGCCCAGGGAACACCCCGGTGGATTTCTGGTTTGTGCTTCAGTCTAACAGACTGGAAACAAATGAGCGGTGACTCTGCCATGGGCACACTCAGCACCACACATGGAGATGAGCCCTAGTGGGGGCAGACAGAACAGAGGTGCTCAGGGGAGCTCAGTCCTCCAGAAAGAGGCTCCAACTTACTGTCATGAGTGATAGCTGAACAAGTGCACTTCACTCCATTTTTAGACGCACCCATTACAGGGGCTGAGCTTCTCCAGAGGCTGCCCCTCTCCCACCCCAGCCTGGTGGTGTTCTTGGCATATGAGGCACCAGGCAGACAAGTGAAAAACATGACAAGTGCTCTGGAACCCAAACTTAATAACGTTATCTACTCAACCGTCATGGGCTCCCACAGCTCCACCCTCTGCACCACTGCCTGTGCCATTCTCTAGAAGTCAGAGCAGACCCTGCAGTGGCCCTTTCTCAGAGGACGGGATGAATCCCTTTAACACAGAGAAAGCGGACTGACCTTCACTTTTACTGTCCGCACGCCTATAAATACTTTTATCCCGAAATCAAGTTGCACCAGAATGGTCTTTCCATTCATGCAAGTCCTATCTGCCTTCCTTACCACATGCCAGATCCTTTTGAAAATGCCCTTCCCCTACACTTCTTTCTAGCAAAATCCCTCCATATAATCTTCAACACTTGGCTCCCATATTACCTCCTCTGTGAAGCCTTCCTAGGCTTCACCGTTCTGGGTTCCTAGAATCTTCCTTTTAAACCTCTCACATAATTCATCAATAGTATTGTCTGAGGTTCACCATGTGAGACTGTCTTGTTAGGTAAAAAATAGCCAAATATTGGCAATATCCTGTGGTAAAATGTGATACATTTCTATGCTGATATGCTGTTTGTCATCTACACCGTAGTAAGAGAACTGTACCTCCCTCCTCCTCGTTTTCTCAGCGTCTGGCATGATGGTTAGCATACAGTGGGTGCTCAGAAAGTGCTTGCTAGACAGGTAAGCACCATTTGATAAGGTTTTGTGTGCTGTCTGTTCCGTTTAGTTTCTTGCTCCAACACAAAACCAAAACCAAACTCAGGATTGTTGTAAAGGACCTTATAAATTTTCATCCCAGCCAAGCCAAGCTTCAGATGGTTGTCTGAGCAGGCTGAGCGGAGCAGGAGAATATCTAAGAACATGCAAGGAGTAGGGGAAGCCAATTGTTTGGGATAACTACCTTTCTGGCAGGAGAAACAGAGTCAACAGTTGATGGAGAGGAAGTAGCAGCTGAATCAGGAGATGGAAGGCAGGAGGGAGAAGACGGAGGATGAGTATGAGACAGGCTTTTAGAGAGGAGTTTATTCTGCACAGAATAGAAACAGAGGAAACTCTGATTATCCATAGGGAAATGCACAGTGGTGCCTGCCTCGATGACACAGCCCCCTAGTCTACACATCCAAGGAGGGGAAAGGACATCCAGGCTCATGTCTCAGGACCAATATGTAACCTGTGTCTTTGGAGCCCAGCAGGACGGTCTAGTTCCTGGTTACAATGCACTCTGTTGCAGCTATTTCGGCTCCCTCATCACAAAATAGCTAGAGCACAGCCATCCTATTCCTGACACGAACATAGACACGAACTCCTGAAGGCCTCACTCTGGAGCTTGGGATAAAGCAGCAGCTTCAAATTTAGGAAAGGCAACGCTAGGAGGCTCTGGGGCACATGCCCCAGCAGGGACCTCTGTGGTCACATGGAACCCTGAAAATGAACGAAAGGCAGAGTATCCTTCCTATGTCTATGACTCTGCCAAGCAGCAGAGAACACAGGTCTGGAGGAGGCCGGGTGAAAGCAGCAGAGGGGGTGTGTTCTAGAGACCAGGCTTGCTGCAAGCACCTTACACTCACGCACCATGGGTCCTCACCCTCAACTCTGTCATCTCCTTGCAAGCATGCATCTCCTTTACAGCAGGTTTCTAAATAAGTGCCTGGACTGGGCTGTGCTTCCCATTCTAAGGCAGGGCCATTCTGTCCGGCTGGTGCTGCCTTTTGGGAAAGCAGAGCAGGTTACGGCATGTGCTTGACCTTGACATTCAGGGTCTTCCAGATCAGGGCTATGTTGGTATTTCTCCACTGCACTGCCAAACATCACGAGCAACTGGTTTGCTTTCACTTTAAAGGCACTGTGCTGTGATTCCTGCAATGGACCAGCTTTCTCTCTTCGTGTTGACCCCTAGGAAGCTCAGCCTACTCAGAAGCTAAGATTTTACAGTACACATGCTTCTATTTTCCTGTGACCTGAGCCCGCTTTTCTGCCTTGGTTTTCCCTTTGTCATGATTTATCTACTTATTTTGAGTCTCCTCATTTGGAGCTTTTTTAGATGCCAGTCCAAAGCCTTCGGTGACTTGAAAAGTAAATAGCTTTACAGACTGTCAAGGGTGGAGGAAGGAAAAAATGAAGCTCCAGAGACCAATTCATGTCATCTCCCCAGAGGTCCAACACCTGGGTTCCCAGGGGCTCTGAAAGCCCTGCATTTACCTGTGGGAAATCCCCGTGTCCAAACATGGAGGCAAGGTGAGCCGCCTTCTCCTTAATGTTCTTTTTGTGAAATTCCCTGTTGGCCAAGTTCTGGGCCCTTTTCTGCAGCCAAGGCGAGAAAGGAGAAAGAAAAAAGAGAAAGTGACAGAGATGGTGAGGGTTCCCTCTGGGAGAGAGGCGGAGAGGCAGCCAGGTGGGCTTGCTGCGCTCAGTACACACGGCAGGCAGGATGAGAGATGGGGAAAAGCAGTCAGAGGAGGAACCCACCCTGGGCAGGAGGAGTGGGAGAAAAGGAAGGCATCCCAGATACAAGCAGGGCAGAGGCAGGGCAAAGACATGGGCAGGGCACAGGCAGGGCAAAGACACGGCCAGGACAGAGGCAGGGCGAAGAGCGAGGCTTTCACCTGGAGAACCTTTTCCTCCACTTGCTGCAGCCGCCGCAGCACCCCAGAGAGGGCCAGCGCTCCCGGGCAGGTGGGAGGCAGGCTGGCGAGGTTTTCTGGCCCGCCCAGTTGCAGGTCAGACTTGGCTCGGGCTCTCCAGGGCCTGGCTGGACACTCGCCACCAGCAGACACTTGCTTTAGCTCTCGGAGCACGTGTCCAGTCACAACCACGGAGGGGAACTGGGGGAGACGGAAAATCAAGCTTCCTTCCCGAGGAAGGCCCTCTCATGGACCCCTCCCACCACTCACTGGAGGAGTCCCCACCAGGATCAGGGGCAAGGGCATGCCACGTGCCACCTTGAGTGAGATTCCAAACTAACCTTGAGTGTTGACTTCTCACCACCGGCATCAGAACCACCTGACAGCCTCCCTAACAACACCATCTGGGGTGTCATCACAACACTCCAGATCCCCCGAATCAGAACCTGTACTGTCCTGGTTCTCGAAGTCTGGGCTCAACCCCCAGAGAGTCAGGTGTAATTGGTTTGGGGGTGCGTACCAGAGATTGACATTTTTAAATAAAGCTCTCTAGATGATTCTTATACATAGGGACATAAAATCACTGCACTATATCCACAGAGACCTCCTTTGACGTCCACCACCCCCACCCCTGGAAGCAACACAAAATTCCTAATGCTGCCTAGTAGTTTTGAGTGCTGTGTCAATAATAGTGATTCTAATTCCAAACCCAGAGATGTTAACTGGAAAAAAGCCTGAGCCCATGGCTCCTGGCTGCCTCCCTGCCCACTGGGCAGGTCCTTGGGGGACCTGGGGAGGTCCTTACCACATCCCAGTCTTTGTTGGCATCTGGCTAACTGGCCACCTGAGCCCATTCCATCATCACTGCCACTTTTCCCCATCGATTTAGAAATCAGTCTACTCAAGAGATCTGCAAATAAGCTGAGTATCCCAGGGGCACTACAGAAAATACCGCATGTGGTGTGGTCTGTTTTTTCCTAAACAAATAAAGCACCGAGAGCATGGTAGCTGGTCAGCCGATATCACCAACTGGCACGTATTTAAGATGCTGCATCCTTGGTTATCCTTACCTATAAGGGTGGTAACCTCAAGTTGTATCTGCCTTCCCAGAGAATCTACACTCAGCCCTATGTGGGGTGCAGAGAGAGCCATGGACCCCACCCCTCTGGATCAAAGTCCCCTCTGACTTCACCAAGACAGCGTCCACTGGAAGGAGCCCTACCTGCCTTTTCAGAGGTGGTGATGGGCTGGGCGTGGGCTCCTCCGGCTTGGGACAGCGAGAGTTAACAGGAGGGTCAGAGGAAGAGCGCAGTATAGGCTTACCTATCCCTGAGACACGGTGCTCCTGCGAGGAGGAAGGTGAGTCCGAAAAAAAGCAGCCACAGGAAATAGGAAGGAAAAGGTGAGTCAGACTGAGACACTTGGAGGGAGGAGAGGAGAAGAGGCAGGGAGACAGAGTTTGCAGATGCTGAGCAAGCCCAGGGCTGAGCTCTGGCAAGCTGTGCCCAGCTGGAAACATGAACCCCAGCCCTCTGTCCCTGTTAACAGCAAGTCTCGTGGTCCCCTTCTCTAGACAATGTGTGTATCCCCAGGAGCCAGTGTTTTTGGCTCGGACCGGGGCACTGAGCAGGCACTGCCAGAGCCCGTGCCAGGCCAGGGTGGCTAGTCCCAAAGTCCCTGCTGCCCATTAGATGACAGGGATGCTACAGTCCTTCTGAAGAAAGAGAGCCCTCATCAATACCTGGGGACCGCAAGGGGTCAAGCCTCCAGACGGGCCAGTTGAGCAAACAATTCAGACAGTTACAAATCTCAGAAAGCTCCTTACAATAAAACCTGGCTTCCTGGGGAAGGTCATTTTTTCCAGAAGGGGCATGATCTACATCAAGACTAGAAAGATGTTTATGATTGCCTCTGAACCAAATTAACCAAGAGTTAGTCCTTCTCCTGAGAGGGGCCTAATTCTGTCTTGTGACGGATATTCTCCAAAGAGAAACTGAACCCCTTGTCCCAAGCTTTTGTAATGTGTCAGTGGTGTCCCAAAGAAATTCAGGGGAGCAAATGAAACCACACAAGTGCACGCTCCAAGTCAGAGTCTGAGATAAGAGAGTTGGGTCTGCAGCCTGACCCACAGCATCTCACTGTCTTCAGCCTTACACAGACCCTGGTCAGACAAACAGCCCTGCCAGCCTGACCCAAGGGAACAAGGAGAGAGGAGCACCAGGGTACACTCAGGAGGTTGGTCTCCATTCCTGTAGGCCCACATGGAGCTAAGACCTGTGGTTCAGTTTTTCCCCTGGTTTGGACGGGGTTTTCACCATGGCCTTAGACCCTCAGACAGTCAGCATCTCTAAAGATTCCTCCAGCTGTACCGTCTCAAAGATGACTGCAAACCCAGCCATGGTTGCAAAGCAAAACAAAATCAGGGAAAGGATTTTATCTCCATTGCAGAACAGGCATCAGCAAACTACAGTCCTCGGGCCAAATCCGGCCTGCTGCCTGTGTTTGTAAATAAAGTTTTATTGGCACACCGCCACATGTATTTGTTTACATACTGTTCATGGCTGCCTTCACAGTGACTCTGCCATTACAGCAGAGTTGAGTCATTGCAAGAGAGATCACATTGACCCTAAAGTCTAAAATACTTGCTTTCCGGCCGCTTTTAGGAAAGTCTGACTCCAGATCAAGAAGAAGCTCAAGTCTCCTTTTGAGCCAGGACTGGCTGGCATACCTGAAATCCAGCACTTGCCTGACATTTGCTGGCTTCTCAGCAGGTTCTGGTCACCAGGAAGGCAAGGTCAGTGGATGTTTGACAGGACTCACCTGCCTCAGGATTGAGGGGTTCCTTGAGCTCTCCTCGAACTTGGCCAGCAGCTGACTTGCCATGGACTTGACTTTGTTCTGATTTCCACCTTCCTTAATGCCCTCTTGATTGGAGCCCAAGCTCTGGCTGGAAAAGGCTGAAGGCTGCAAAGGCCAAATCAGAGCATTGGTTGTTGGATCCAGAACCCAGACATTGTGGGGTAGGCCTAGGGGCTCACAACAGGGACAGTTTCCTTAAGAAGGACACCCTCTATGGCCTGGGAAAGTGAGGCAGACAGAGCAGGCAACACCCAATGGAGACAATGCTCAAAGGTGGGACATGGTTCCCCAAAGGTGGGCACAGCCAGGCTTGGGAGCCAGACAGTGCCTGAATTCTGACTTCTCTGACGTTTCCTCATTTGTAAAATGGGAGCAGTAATGCACCCTCACGTAACTATTGCAAAAATAAAATAATGAAATGATGAAAAGAACAGTTTGCAAACCCATCACGTGGCTGATAGGAGGTGAAGAGTAGTGGGGATGAATGAAGCAAGAGGGGGTATCAGTGGGGCAAGGCACAGGCGCCGAGCTTCCCCTCTCCTCTGCACCCCACGCCTGACGGCAACCAGTTCTGCCCTGTTGTTTCTATCTGTTTTTTAAAAAAGTTTAATTTTGAAATAATTTTAGACTGACAGGAAAGTTACAAAGACAGCACAGATAGCTCCTGAATACCACAGATGCAGCTGCACTTAACATTAACATATGGAATAATCATGGCACTGTTATCAAACCCTAGAAATTCACACCAACATGATACCATTAACAGAACTGTGGACTTGATTCAGACTGCACCAGTTTCCCATGGATGTCCTTTTAGGTTCCAGGATGCAATCCAGCATCCCACACTGCATTTAATCATCATGCCTCCTCCACCTCCTCCCATCTGAAACATTCTCTCCATCTTTCTCTGTCTTTCATGACCTTGACAGCTGTGATGGACACAGGTCAGCTATTTTGTACAAAGTCCCTCCATCTGGGTAGGTCTGATGGTTGCTCATGATTAGACTAGAGTTAGGGATTTTGAAGAAGGATGTCACAGAGGTGAGGGGTCCTTCTCATTGCTTTGTTTTGGGATACATGATATCAACATGACTTGTAACTGTTTAGAGGCTGACCTTGACTGCTTGGTTATGCTGCTTTATAAAATGGAATTCCATGTAAGATTTTCTTAGCTCATCTGCTAAAAATAAAACATTGAAACTGATTGCTGTCCAGTAAATGTCTGTTCCCTGGTACCATAGATCTGCTCCCATCAGCCTCAGAAATACAAATGGCATTGTCATGTCAAGAGGGCAGTCAGTTTTCCCAAGGACACAATGCATCTCCCTTACAGGAACAGATGTTCTCAAAACAAAGATATGTTCACTTAGAAGAAATTCATGAGAAGAAATAAGCTATAGTCAATTGTTTTGGTTTTTTTTTTTTTTTTTTTTTTTTTAAGATTCCCTAAGTGTAGCAGCCCCATGGGAAACCTGGTATGCACAGCCACTCTGAAGAGTTGGACAAACACAAATCAAAGAGTCCCTCCCCACTTCAAAGCGGGAACTGCAACTCTGCATAGCAATCCAGTCTTGAGTGTGAATAGGGCAAGTTTACTAGGCTGGTCACTGTTTGTACAGCCCAAAGTAGGCCAGGACGGTGGGTCATGCAGACTGGCCCTTTGCAGACATTCATGTGCTCATGAATCACTTCAAAACCAGATTTGGATTCAGTGGGTCTGGGGTGGGCCCTGAGAGTCTGTATTTTTAACCAGCTTCCAGGTGATACTGCTGCCCTGGTTCTTGGCTCACACTTCGAGTAGTAAGAATTTAGAGGAAATTATTGCTTGGTTGAATCTCACTTAAGCCAACAGCTGGCCAAGAAAACAGAGCCATTTCAGAAGAGGCAGGTGTGACCAGATTTCTTCCCACACTGACTCCTGTGCTGCCAGCGACAGAAACAGTACAAACACCCCCTCAAATAAGGCACAGATGAAAGGTGGGAGAAGACTTCCCCCCTGGGACAAAGTGTATCCAAGGGAAGCTTCTTGGGAGGAGGCGGGAGCAAATCACAGATGCTTAGAGCTGAGGCAGTGCCCCGGAACTAGAGAATGGGATGTTTCTCAGCCACGGCTTCATCCTCTCAGCTGGCTTTCTGCTCACACCAGACCCAAGAGCAACAGCTCTCAATCATATGAGTAACAGAAGTTTTCTCCTAAGTCCTATAAATCAAGTACGAATGTATCCTACAAATTATCCCTTGTGCCTTTTAGTCATTGTTTTGGTATCAGCCAGTAGGCTAGCTAAAGCTGGTATTCTTACAATTCACAGACAGTATCTAGCCTGCTTTTGTGGGATTAGAGTGGCTCTTTGGAATGAGGTGTGGGGCTTCCCTGATAGCTCGGTTGGTAAAGAATCTGCCTGCAATGCAGGAGACCCTGGTTTGATTCCTGGGTCGGGAAGATCCGCTGAAGAAGGGATAGGCTACCCACTCCAGTATTCCTGGGCTCCGCTTGTGACTCAGCTGGTAAAGAATCCGCCTGCAATGCAGGAGACTTGATTTCGATCCCTGAGTTGGGAAGATCCACTGAAGAAGGGAAAGGCTACCCACTCCAGTATTCTGGCCTGGAGAATTTCATGGACTGTATAGTCCATGGGGTCGCAAAGAGTTGGACATACATGACTGAGCAGCTTTCACTTTCTTTCACTTGGAATGAGGTATATATCTCAGGTCTCTTTAAAGAGCTGCCTGGAGAAGCAAGAACCGGTAAGCTTTTTCTTCTGATCAATTTTTCAGTAGCAGGAGAGAGACTCATGCTTGGCTTTGACAAGTGAAAGTGAAGTCACTCAATCGTGTCCGGCTCTTTGTGACCTCATGGACTGTAGCCTACCAGGCTCCTCAGTCCATGGAATTTTCCAGGCAAGAGTACTGGAGTGGGTTGCCATTTCCTTCTCTAGGGGATCTTCCCAACCCAGGGATTGAACCCGGGTCTCCCGCACTACAGGCAGACTCTACCTTCTGACAAAGTAAAGGCTACTTTGGCTTTGACAAAGTAGCCTGTAACTTTCTTCTTTCACCAGAAGGTGGCACCTGTGGGTGCTGGGACATTCGCCTTAAAGACTAATGGTACAGAAAACACAAAAAGTAGAAATGAGGACTGGGAGAATAGTGGGACTGCTGGTGCCTCTTTACTACTTACTATTAATAGTGATTATATCTTGATTAACCTAGGTGCCAGAGACCATGACTGGCATGGTATGTGCATGCATACCTGCTTACACATCCTCTTATTTAATCTTTAAGATTAAATTAAACCAAGGACATGGCAACCCACTCCAGTATTCTTGCCTGGAGAATCCTGTGGACGGAGGACCCTGGTGGGCTGCCGTCTATGGGGTCGCATCGAGTTGGACATGACTGAAGCGACTTTGCATGCATGCAATCTTGACTCTGGCACGTAGAGAATCTTGTCATCTGCAGAATGAGAATCTTACTTCTTTTCCAACCTGGACTCCTTTTATTTCTTTTTCTTCTCTGATTGCCATGGCTAGGACTTCTAAAACTATGCTGAATAATCGTGGTGAGAGTGGGCACCTTTGCCTTGTTTCCTGATTTTACAGGAAATGCTTTCAGTTTTCCACCATTGAGAATAGTGTTTGCTCTGGGTTTGTTGTATATGGCCGTTATTATGTTGAGATATGTTCCTCCTATGCCTACTATTTAATCTTTGAAAGTTCTGCAAACTGTCCTACATTTCAAATGCATCATCTGTGTTTTACAGACATGAACCACACTCTGGGATAGTGACATAGCTAATGACCAGACCCGACTGTTTACCCATCAAGCTAAGCTTGGAACCCAGCGGTTCATGAGAGGAAAGCAAGAAGGGCAGGGCGACTGCCTCAGTCAGGCGCTGGGCTGTGGCCACCGGCTGTCAGGAAACAGGCCTCTGTGTAAACCGACAGTGAACACACGAACCTCGTGCAGGTTGTTGAAGCCCTTCCGCCTCCGCTTGTTCATGTCATTTTCTTCGGTTCGACTGTCCACCTGTGATGGCCAAGAAAGCATGGTGAGCTCAGGGCTGGTCAAGGGCTGCGGTGTCAGCACTGGGGTGCAACGCTGCCCACAGCAGCTGCCAGCCCAGGAACAGACGGGTTGACATTACCCTGCACGGTGACAAATGCTCTCAGCTCTGCTCAGGCACAGCAGAGGGAGCCTCCCTCCGTCTCGGGAGCCAGGGGTTCTGTCAGAAGAGGGTGGGAATACAGATCCCCAAATCATGCCGAAACATCCCAAAGCACAAAGAATCCCTGTGACACGGGCAGGGATTGTCTCCTTGTCAGTGACCTTGGACTCAGAGCCATGAGAGCCAGGCCTGCTGATGCTGCCCTGAGGATATCACCTCCTATGAAGAGGTGCCACTGGCTCCCCTCACAGGCACGGATTCTCAGGACTCAGATCAGCTGTCCAGGAATTTGATGGCAAATTACTTCTGCCATTCAGTCCCACTGCAGCTACTGGTAAATGATACTGTGTTAACTTCAAAGCAGCATCAGATATGGCATGAAAACTATGGTGACTATATAGCTCAGTTTTCCCAGGATATTTTGGTGTATTGCTTTTCCCCCCAGGCATAATTAGAAATAATGCCCACTTTTTTTTTTTAAGATTTTTTTTTTTTTTTGGTTATGTACCATTTAAAAAGTCTTTATTGAATTTGTTACAATATTGCTTCTGTTCTATGCTTTGGTTTTTTTGGCTGCGAGGCATACGCGATCTTGGCTCCCCAAGCAGGGATCAAACCTGGCCCCCTGCACTAGAAGTCAAAGTCTTAACCGCTGACCATGAGGGAAGTCCCTCATTCTCAAAAGTACCCTGGTTTAGACAACAAATTGCATGGCTGTCCTATTGATAACCCCTTACAGTCGACCCTCTGCTTCCCAGATCTGGACATTTAAATCCAGAGACCCCCCTTCTACCTCAGCCCAATGCATGATGCCTGCAAGGGCCACCCAAGGGCACACCTGTGGTCTGGCTTTTCTACTTAAGGGAAGCAGTGGGATTGTTGAGCTGATGCCTCAAGCTGGGATGGGGCTGCAGGCTGGATTTAGTGCCTCCCTTCACCCCCAACCCTCTCCTTGACACTGGGGTTAGACCTCCAGCTGGGACCTTCCCCATATGGTCAGCCCACTGAGGACCATGGAGCATCCCCACTGACGAGGCCTCCCTCCCCATGGGAGACTCGGGCCCTCGCATAACAAAGTGCGAAAAGTGTGTTACGCATGGACTGTGGCCCACCAGGCTTCTCTGTCCATGGGATTTCCCAGGCAAGAATACTGGAGTGGGTTGCCGTTTCCTTCTCCAGGGGTCAAACCCTTGTCTCTTACATCTCCTGCATTGGCAGGTGGATTCTTTATTGTCTGAGCCATCAGAGAAGGCCAGATTAAATCCCAGCCTCTGTTCACACTGGATGCAGCTGAAACGGCTTCTGGCCTCTCCTTCCCCTCAAACCCAGGCTGCAGCCCAATCAGCACCACACGTCCTTACTTGCCCCATCCCAGAGGACCCTTTACCTCCTGGACGTTGTAAATCAACAGGAATCATCAGAGCCCTCAGCACACAGTCTAGTCTGTACCCACTTGCTCTCACAGGCAAGCACCTGCTCCCGCTGCTCTTACACTCCCCACCACCTCTGCCCCTCCTCCTATTTACCAGCAACTTAAAAACATTTTAAAACAAGATCAACCGCAGTTTAGTCATTGATATTTGTTCAAAAATGTGACCCTTCCCTTGCTCAGGCAGCACAAAACAACAGATCAAAGGGCCTCACCTTCCCTTCAACATTTCCCTCAGCTTCTAACAAATCATTTTTCTGTGAATGGAAATAATTTCAACCCAAATGTTTGGACAAACACCAAGAGAAACAGATGACCTTATTTACAGCGTCGGGTTCTAGAGGCCTAGGCAGTTTAGGCGCCGGCTCCACAGCCTGTGAGCTGCACTGGCCCCGAGACAAGCCTGTGAAGGTACAGGGTGTCCTCCCCACACGAACACTTCACGCATCATCCTCGAGTCTTCTGCGGTTCTTCTTGTTTCCGCCTTTAATGAGGACTTGGTTTTTCCCTCAAAGAGCAACATATCTTACTCTCTGGGTGTGATTGGTCCAATAATCAGAGCCTGCATGGATCCATACTCTACATCAGTGGCAGATGCACAGAAAACATTCCTGGGGGGAGTGTATCCAGCAGCAGGGCCTAAGAAGACCCCCAAATCCTTTGCGGGGAGACAGGAAGTGGGTGGGGGCAACATCAGTTCCTCTGATTCAGCCTGACCCACAGGACAATAAAATGCAGTCTATATGGAAAGGTTAGCCACACACAGACCCAAAGGGTCTCTGCTCTTCCATATGGATTTATCATGAAAGCACTTATGCTCCACCAAGAGCTAAGTTAAAACACAAAGCTTGAGGAAACACAAACCTGGACTTTTATCTAATTTTTCTTATCTGTACATCTCTATCTGGGAGCCAAAAAAATGCCTCCATATCCCCCTCCTTGAACTCTATTTTGCACCATAGAGAACTGGGGTACAAGGAGGAAGAAAGTGTTTATTGTGCCCAGAGGCAGCATGAGATTAAACAAATAACTCGCTTCCTTTTCCCATAAATTTCTCCTGTCCTTTCACCCTTAGACACTTTCTTATCATGATTTCCCAATGATTTGAAAGAGTCTCTACATCAAAAGACATTTATTAAACTACTTAGTGATCTCCATTTTAAAAAACAGACATATATCTACCAAGCTCATCATTTATTTGATCAGCACAGAATATTCTTGTTCCCATACTACCTGACTTAAGTTGATTTTAGCCGCAAACAAACCAACTTTATATTTAGTTAGCTGATGAACCCAACCCTGGAGAAATTCAGACCAAGGTCATAGAAAGAGACTGGCCATTGTACGCAGTGGCCTGACTGAGAGAACAGTGGCCACCATGATATTTAGAAAAATGGCCAGTGATACTGGCAAGAGAGCTCCTCCCTCTGTGGCAGAGCAGCAAGGAGCCATGGGTTCAAGTTCTGACGTGAATTACTTTCCAGCTAAGTGAGCTTAGGAAAATCACCCAACTTTTCTGACTTTACTTTCCTCACCTCTAGGATCCTATACTGTCTCTGTCATAAATAAGCTATTGTAAGGACGAATACAATCATGTATATAAGACACTTCGTCTATGTAGTGCTGTATACGTGTCAGACATTTGAAGTTAAGTCAGTGCTATTCATAGAATTAGAAAATCTGAATTCTAGTCTGGCTTTGACATTTACCCACCTATATGGCATCATGGTCAAGAGAAGAGTCCAAAATGCAGTACTTGGATACAATCTCAAAAACGACAGAATGATCTCTGTTTGTTTCCACGGCAAACCATTCAATATCACAGTAATCCAAGTCTATGCCCCAACCAGTAACGCTGAAGAAGCTGAAGTTGAAGGGTTCTATGAAGACCTACAAGATCTTTTAGAACTAACACCCCAAAAAAGATGTCCTTTTCATTATAGGGGACTGGAATGCAAAAGTAGGAAGTCAAGAAATGCCTGGAGTAACAGGCAAATTTGGCCTTGGAGTATGGAATGAAGCAGGGCAAAGGCTAATAGTTTTGCCAAGAGAACGCACTGGTCATAGCAAACACCCTCTTCCAACAACACAAGAGAAGACTACACATGGACATCACCAGATGGTCAACACCGAAATCAGATTGATTATATTCTTTGCAGCCAAAGATGGAGAAGCTCTATACAGTCAGCAAAAACAAGACCAGGAGCTGACTGTGGCTCAGATCATGAACTCCTTATTGCCAAATTCAGACATAAATTGAAGAAAGTGGGGAAAACCACTAGACCAGTCAGGTATGACCTAAATCAAATCCCTTATAATTATACAGTGGAAGTGAGAAATAGATTTAGGGACTAGATCTGATAGACAGAGTGTCTGATGAACTATGAACAGAGGTTCATGACATTGTACAGGAGACACGGATCAAGACCATCCCCATGGAAAAGAAATGCAAAAAAGCAAAATGGCTGTCTGAGGAGGCCTTACAAACAGCTGTGAAAAGAAGAAAAGTGAAAAGCAAAGGAGAAAAGGAAAGATATAAACATCTGAATGCAGAGTTCCAAAGAATAGCAAGGAGAGATAAGAAAGCCTTCCTCAGCAATCAATGTAAAGAAATAGATGAAAACAACAGAATGGGAAAGACTAGAGATCTCTTCAAGAAAATTAGAGATACCAAGGGAACATTTCATGCAAAGATGGGCTCAATAAAGGACAGAAATGGTATGGACCTAACAGAAGCAGAAGATATTAAGAAGAGGTGGCAAGAACACATAGAAGAACCGTACAAAAAAGAGCTTCATGACCCAGATAATCACGATGGTGTGATCACTCACCTAGAGCCAGACATCCTGGAATGTGAAGTCAAGTGGGCCTTAGAAAGCATCACTACAAACAAAGCTAGTGGAGGTGATGGAATTCCAGTGGAGCTATTTCAAATCCTGAAAGATGATGCTCTGAAAGTGCTGCACTCAATATGTCAGCAAATTTGGAAAACTCAGCAATGGCCACAGGACTGGAAAAGATCAGTTCTCATTCCAATCGCAAAGAAAGGCAACGCCAAAGAATGCTCAAACTACCGCACAATTGCACTCATCTCACACGCTAGTAAAGTCATGCTCAAAATTCTCCAAGCCAGGCTTCAGCAATATGTGAACCGTGAACTTCCAGATGTTCAAGCTGGTTTTAGAAAAGGCAGAGGAACCAGAGATCAAATTGCCAACATCCGCTGGATCATGGAAAAAGCAAGAGAGTTCCAGAAAAACATCTATTTCTGCTTTATTGACTATGCCAAAGCCTTTGACTGTGTGGACCACAATAAACTGTGGAAAATTCTGAAAGAGATGGGAATACCAGACCACCTGACCTGCCTCTATATGCAGGTCAGGAAACAACAGTTAGAACTGGACATGGAACAACAGACTGGTTCCAAATAGGAAAAGGAGTACGTCAAGGCTGTATATTGTCACCCTGCTTATTTAACTTATATGCAGAGTACATCATGAGAAACACTGGGCTGGAAGAAGCAGAAGTTGGAATCAAGATTGCTGGGAGAAATATCAATAACCTCAGATATGCAGATGACACCACTCTTATGGCAGAAAGTGAAGAGGAACTAAAAAGCCTCTTGATGAGAGGAGAGGAGAGTGAAAAAGTTGGCTTAAAGCTCAACATTCAGAAAACTAAGATCATGGCATCTGGTCCCATCACTTCATGGGAAATGGATGGGGAAACAGTGTCAGACTTTATTTTTTGGGGCTCCAAAATCACTGCAGATGGTGATTGCAGCCATGAAATTAAAAGACGCTTACTCCTTGGAAGAAAAGTTATGAGCAACCTAGATAGCATATTGAAAAGCAGAGACATTACTTTGCCAACAAAGGTCCATCTAGTGAAGGCTATGGTTTTTCCAGTGGTCATGTATGGATGTAAGAGTTGGACTGTGAAGAAAGCTGAGTGCTGAAGAAATGATGCTTTTGAACTGTGGTGTTGGAGAAGACTCTTGAGAGTCCCTTGGACTGCAAGGAGATCCAACCAGTCCATCCTAAAGGAGACCAGTCCTGGGTGTTCATTGGAAGGACTGATGCTAAAGCTGAAACTCGGTACTTTGGCTACCTCATGCAAAGACTTGACTCATTGGAAAAGACTCTGATGCTGGGAGGAATTGGGGGCAGGAGGAGAAGGGAATGACAGAGGATGAGATGGCTGGATAGCATCATCGACTCGATGGATGTGAGTCTGAGTGAACTCTGGGAGTTGGTGATGGACAGGGAGGCCTGGCATGCTGCAATTCATGGGGTCGCAAACAGTCGGACACGACTGAGCGACTAAACTGAACTGATGGCGTCACAGTATAATCTCCCTAAGACCAAGTTTCTCCATCTCTAAAGTTGGGATAAGAATATGTCCCTTGACTTCCTCAAACCTAACAAGAGCAAATGAGCTGTCTACAGCACTGCTGTGTGCACTGTACGATGCTGGATCCATTACGGCTGCAGTACACAAGCCAGCGGTCAACCCAGCTAGTTCTACCCTTTTCAGAAAATGAGCATCTTTGCTTAGTCAGTACTCCTAAAGGACAGGTTGGGGACCATCATATACAAAGCCCTTTCTATGTGCCAGAGAAGGAGATCAGATCTACAGCTCACACTGGTTCAACACTTGTCTTCACAGCAATGCAATGTTTGTTACTATGTCACATTTTGCACCCAAGCAAAGAAACTTAGAGAGGTTCAAACATGTGCTGAATCACCAGCAGACCAAAATATGTAGTTGTCGGCCTGGCTTTAAAATGCATCCTCATTCTATAAGTCAGTGCAGAATGCCAGGCTATGGTAACACAGAGGACAGGAGTGATCACTGTCCACAGGGACCTGCAGACCACGGGTGCCAGGGTGGTGTGCGGGTGTGACGCTGCTCAAGGCCTACACTGGCCAAGCAGGGCAGCATCAGGACCCAGGGCTCTTGGCTCCCTAGGCCTACCTTCAAGCCTCTGAGCCGAGAAGTGTGAAAACCTAGTGGGAGTTTTGGCTGCTGGGTGGGTGGTTCTGTGAGCACAGCTGGAGAAGGGGAGTGAAAGGAACTTAGGAAGTTGCACTGGAAGGTCAGCTCCTTCTGGCAGGGACCTTGGCCCTCTTGTTCCTTGCTGTGCCCCAGCAATGAGAACTTGGCATAAAGTGGGGACTTAGTAAGTCTTGGTTGAATGAATGGGCAGATGGAGGAGGGACTTTCTTACATAATGGCCCCTGAATCTTTGGAAAGTGTCTGTGGATGAGGGTCAAGGAGAAGGGTTAGAAGGGCCCCTGCCACCCCCGGCTCAGACCAGACACTGATCTGAGTCATGCTTTGTGAACCCTACTCTACCAGGGACCAGCAGTAGAGGAGGACCTGGGTCAGAATCAGCCAGCAGACCAGGATAAATCCTGGGACCACTGACCTGGCTTCTAGGATGGGATTTCCAGGGACAAATGACAAGCTCTGTGTTGTTTTGTCCCTCAAGGAATGGGTTTAGAATAGAGAAAACAAAGACCAAACACCTTGACTATGTCTGTCGTATGTATTGTGATTGAAGAGGCCATAAATCCAGGCATTACCTATGTGGGGTCAAATGAGAAAAGCATAGACAGGTAGTGTGTGCATGTATATACACACACCCACATGCACACACAGGATAGAGATCACATACGTGTGTTCAGATTTCACCTGTGAGTATGGTGACAAGTGTGTGTACATGCCCACATGCACACACAGAAGGACAGAGACCACATATGTGTGCACACATATGTGTGAGCATGGTGACAAGAGCTCTGGGTCTCCAGGAACTGTCCCACACCACTAGGCTGCTAGATGCTGATCGGGGCAGAGGCAGATCTGCAGAAGCAGACCAAGGGCCTTTTAAGAGAAAACATAATCCCCTACTCTTCTCCTTCTCCCCAGGCGTGGGCCATCCAGCCTTCAGAGATAACCAGCCCCAGCTGGTTACCACTCACCAGAGGTACAGCCCTCTTCGCACTGGGTGGGAAAGTCATTCTCTCTAAAATAAGTTCCTGGATGGAGCAAAAGCCTTTGGTTTTGCCCAAAGCTATTGTCTTTTGCTGGAATTTGGATAGTATCAGGAAAACAAGATTAAGGAGGAAAGAAGACTTTAACACCAACATCAAAAACCAGGAGGGAGAGAGAGTTGTTAGCCTGGCTCAGGAGAGAAACAAAGAGCCCACTTCAGATTAAGACACCACATGAGAACAAATGTGGGCTGCTCAATTCCTGTATCAAGATGTTCCTCTGAAGTTAGTAAGGAGTGAGGATGGGCAGGGAGGGATGGGGAGGGGCAGGGGAATACAGATGTACCTATACATACAGATTGTGTGTTCGAACCCTGGTGTAGAAAATCACGCAAGAACAGCCCAGCCTGCATCTCCAGTCCGTAGGACACATGTACCAGGGCAGTGAAGACAGTGTGTTTAATTGCACTGACATCTTCTGGGTGTAACTGTGGGGGAGCTCCACGTGTATGTACAGTATTTAGTCTCCTGTGTAGACCTCTGCTGTGTGTATCCAGCGGCAACCTGGAGTGGGCTCAGTACCCCTCGCTTATGAGACATGTTAAGACCAAAGAGCACTGCAAACAGATATCTCTAAGCCAAATGAGGGTCCAGACCTATGACACAAGATAAAAGGGGGAGAAGGTACTTTGCATGTGGCCTGACCATTCACTGGAGTTGAATGGCAGACAGTATATGCTGGGGTGTTTCAGTACCAGGGCAGAATGTGACTCAGAGGCCTTATAAATCCACCAACCCCCCTAGAGGAAGCATTGAGTTTGAGGAGAAAGGGCGGGACAACAAATACCCACACCAGGCACTTACTTCAATGACCTGACCTCCCTACCTATCTGAGGAGCAGGACAAACTTCAGATGTTAAATGGGGCCATGGGAGGGAATCAGATGTGTGGATTTCAACTGCTTTCAAGATGCGTGCACAGCCAAAGAGCACACCCTGGACATGGGCCAAAACCAGCCAGGGCTGGGCCAGGCAGAGCCCACGCATCCCCACTGCATTTGTTCCCAGAGCCAGGGCAAAGTGGAGCAAGGCTCCAGCAAGCCCTCGGAGAGCCTGGCCGACAGCCGACTCTTGACCATTCCCACCTCCTGAGCCAGAGTTGGCCAGGCTGTTTCAATTCGGTCACTCTGTAAACAGAGGTGTGGTGAGTGAAAGGTTTAAACATTCCTCTCCAGTTCCCAGTTGTGGGCTAAGTGGTGGGAGAAATCGAGTGAACAGAGCAGAGTGGTAAGTGTCTGGCTCAGAGAGCTTCCTGAGAGACGGCACTGGCTTGTCTAGGATGGAGTAGCCCAAAGTGGGGGTCCTTGGTCATCAGAGGAAAAGCGGCTGGGGTTTTCCTCTTGCCCTTGGGTTGGGGCAAGCTGATGACTGGGCTCCAGAAAACATCTTTCACTCAGTGAGACGTATGGTGGGTTACGGTGCCTCCCACAGAGCCTCTGAGTGGGGCGGCTCGGGGAGCAGAGGGGGACAGAGCAGTGGGGTACAGCTGCTCTGCCTACACCTGAGCTGACCCACTCACCCTCTTCCCCAGACCCCCAACTTGTCCCCTCCTACAGACAGGGCCTGCAGAGGACTAAGTACCTGCTCCTGAAGTCAGCATAACCATTGCTACATTCCAGGGAGCACAGCCCACAGTGGAAAAAGTGACCACTGATCACACAGCCCAGGGAAAGAGAGGCAGCCACAGGGCCCGAGCTCCACCCTGGGCAGAGGGGCCGGCAGGACAAGGCATGACTGGCCAGCAGTTAAGAGCCTGTCGACGATCCAGAGACACGGAGACGAGTGCCGAGGCCTGCAGTCCTCTGCTGAGTGAGGGCGAGGGGGACGGTAAGCTCAGCACACACCCTTACAGCCTAATGTCTCTGAGTCTCCACATTTTATCTATAAAATGGGCACATCAATCAAAGCAACTTGTGTTATACCTTCCATGGATATGTAGCCATTCATATAAAATTATAATTTCTTGGACTCTCTGGTGGTACAGTGGAGAAGAGTCTGCCTACCAGTGTAGGAGACGCAGGTTCGATCCCTGGTCTGGGAAGATTCCACATGCTGCAGAGCAACTAAGCCTGTGCTCCACAGCTACTGAGTCCTCATGATCTAGAGCCCATGCTCCGCAACAAGAGAAGCCCAAGTACCACGACAAAGAGCACCACAGCCCACTCTCCACAACTAGAGAAAGTCCACGTGTAGTAATGACGACACAGCACAACCAAAATAAAATAATTTTTTAAAAATTGTAATTTCTCACTAGGCCTGTGGGTTTCCAAACTATGTACCAAGGCACCCCCAAGGGACCAAAGTGAATTCACAGAGGAGCTGCAGGATATTTTAAATTTTCTAGGGAAGCATGGTGATGCTTGTCATATACCTTGCAAAACATCCCTACCAAGTTATTATATTTGGATGTAAATACTTAACAAATGAAACTTTTAGGTATTTCTTTTGATCTGGGAGCACTGAGAAAAAAGTGACTAAGACATGAAAGGTGCCACTGAGTCAGGAAAGTTTGGGAACCTCTTTATTAGGCTCTGAACTCCTTAAAGGCAACGGCCCACTTGTTAATCATCTCTGTATATCTACTCCCCTCAAAAACTAACAAAACTTTCAGCTTTAAAGTTGGCATGAAGTAGGGCCCAATAGACATTTGTTGAATGAATGAATTTAAAACAAAAAAGAATGGAACAGAATGTGTAAATGTAGCCTCTTCATCCACCTCTGCTACTAAAGGGCCATCATGTTCCTGATCTAAACTGCTTAGCAAAGTGAGATATCGTCTCCTCCTCCCTGCTTAGGAGGCAGAGCTAATTTGCTTTACTTTAAAAAATACTCACTGGCATGTCCTCTTCACTCTCTACCCTGCCCTTCCTATAACCACACTGAAGGCTTTGAAGGTGGCTAAATGGTGCAAGGGAAGTTGACTGAATCCTACTCATGTCTTCCATGAGTGTGCAATCTGTGTAATTTATCAGCACAGACCCAGCCCGTGGCATTTCCCTTCCCCTCACCCCATCCACGTGCAAAGAGAGATTAAACAACCCCAGACTGAAACTTACTCGCGGAGTCCTCTTCCTCGGAAACGTGAGGTTGAGATAGTGATGAGGAATGGATGACTTGGCCAAGCCGAGGTCAGCATTCTCTTCATAGTTTTTACGCCAAGAATCTGTTAGGAAATAAAAGTAAGACAGATTCGGATCCTGCCACTGCTCCCAGAGGGTGTCACTGAGACAAAGTCCCTCCAAAGTAACTCCCTCACCCCCAACTGAAGCTGCCAGGGCCTGTGTAGGGAGCTTGTGCCACTCTGTCAGTGAACTCCCAGTGACAAGGGCAGGTGCAGACCAGCCCCATGTGACACCTGCCACACAGGACCCACTTATATATACAGAAAGCGTTAGTCACTCAGTTTTGTCCGACTCTTTGCGACCCCATGGACTGTAGCCTGCCAGGCTCCTCCCATTGGTGGTATTTCCCAGGCAAGAATACCGGAGTGGGTTGCTATTTCCTTCTCCTGGGGAATAGAACCCGGGCACAGGGTCCACCCCTATTTAGGCTCAAAAGCAAAGGGAGGGCAGGGGTCAGCCCCAGAACAGAGGCCACCAGTGTGAAGAGCAGCGAGATGTAGGTGCAGAGCAGAGATGGCTCAGGGGCAGAGAAAGCCTCGTCTGAAAGCAGGTCCTTACCCACAGGCCTCAGAGGGGTGCCCCGGAAGAGCTCGTAGAACTTGGAGAGGTACATGACCATACTGAGCTTGTCGGGCTCCTGGGCCGATGCCATCTCTTTGCCTGTGGTCACTGGGGGGATGCCAAACTCACGCTCCGCCACGTCAAATGCCAGCTGGTTGTTCTCCACAGCGTTGTCTTCATTCAAAGAGTCAAAGTTGCTAGAGAATCAGAATGAGGTGAAGTTCAGGGAGAGGATGGAGAGGGATGAAGAGCTGAACAACCTCAGCCGTAAGGAGCACTGGAGGGGACACTGTTCCCGCTCGGATCCCTCCACCACCACCCCCGACCCCTTAGCGGGGCTCAGCCAGAAGAAGTAAACCCTGTTCTCACTCAGGGAGGGACCAAATTAGATCTGGGCCATGAGAATGTCACTGGGCTGAAAACATAAGAAAATGATTGGAAAATCTATGAGCTATTTTATTTTTAAGTAGTTCCCTTATATTCTTTTCCTTTTAATTACAAAACTAATACGAGCTTCTTGTAAATAAAAGAATCAAGTTATATAAAGTAACAAGCGAGAGCCCTGTCCCCTTCTTGAGGCAACTTCACTTCTTAAAGGTACCAGTTGGGTACCTTTACTAGGTTGCCATCCAGCCTTCTGGACAAATTTGCTCATGGGTGTGAGGTTATACTGCAGTTGATTTTAAAACAACAGAATAGACATATAGTGCTTTTGACATCATAAAGCATTTCCACAAACATAATCCAAACTTCCTAATGACCTTGCTATTATTCCCAATTTATAGATGAAGAAGCAAACTCAGAGAAGATAAGGGGCCTGCCCAACAGTATACAGCTAACAGATCTGGGTCTCAAATCTAATTCTTTTGGCTGTAAAACCGCAAACCGGTCCCTACTTGAAGGTGCAAATGCTCAAATTTCCCCAAAGAAGAGAGTTTGGAATATCAGTGCAATCAATTTGTGAATCTGAGCCACTTTAGCTCCTCACAGATCAGACAAGCTGCAGGCAGAGTAACCAGTGTAAAGGGAAGAGAACAAACTGAAGAAAAAACTCAAATCCAAAGTATGCGAAGAGAATACTGAACCAAGGATTCTGCATGTAGAACAGCCCTGGTCTCCCTTGTCTCCACGGTCCCCTTGAGAAGTGAGGAGCTTGCCAGGTCCAACGGGGCCCCAGACTCACATCAGGTCCGGCCGGAAGTGGTGGATGATGGCGCACAGGGCCAGGCCACTCCGCCAGGACGTGGTCAGATCGGTGACATTGACATGCTGGTAGCCCTCGGTCTGCTGCTGGCACCAGGTTAAGAGCTTGCTGGGCCTGATGTCTGACTCTGCAGCAGGAGATAGTGGTGAAATGCTTTGCAGAAATCTCAGCAGCTACCCTGGGGACCCCCTCCATCTGCCACCATGGGTGGGGACCCGGAGGAAAAGTATGGAAGTGAGGGGCTGTGGGCATGGGTACAGCCCTGAGGGGGTCCTATTGAGAGCATGCAGGATGCTGGGACAGGAAGCATGGTCTCTTGCAATAAAGAGTCCCTAAGACCCCTACTCTGTCCAGGTCCTGGTTAGAGGTCAGGAACATAGGGGTAAGGAAGACATGGACTCTGTCAATAGCACATTTATCCTGTGGGGAAGACAGACGCATTAGTGGGTGACAGTGATGGAGAAACCGTGCCAGGGGAGCAGGTTTGCTAGAGTCTGGCAGTGCCAGGGAATTCACCAAAGAGAGTCATGGAGGAGGTACATATGAACTGCTTCTAGAAGAGTGTCTAAGACAGAAGGAGGTCTCCAGGGAAGAGACAAGGACTGTGGCATGGCAAAGAATCTAGAAAAAGCTGCCATGTTATGTGAAATGGTTTATCAAAGGGCCAGCAGCAGTGGGGCGTGTGAATGTGGAGGGCAGAGAGGAGTGGCAGGCAGGACACAGGTCTGGGCAGCTGGTGCCTCTTTGAGCAGGATGGTGACCTGAGCACAGCTGGATGGACCCTGAGAAGTTGGCCATTTAGCCCTCCTTTCCTTTTGCACTGAGCGCCGGCCTTATGCCCAGTGCTGTGCCAGGCCCCAGAGACCAGTAAAAGAGCAAAGCACATGGAGCTGGTTATCTAACTGAGGAGTCAAGATTCCTCAGACTGGAAACAGGAGAAGAAAAGCAAGTCCCAGGGAAGTCATTCCAGTTCACTTTAATGTACCAAGCACTCGCCTCTACTTCAACCCGTGATATTATGGTTGGTATTGTCCTGTCCCGGGTTTACAGGTGAAGAAACTGAAGGGCAGAGATGAGAGGCACCTGGCCAAGGTCACTGGATCAGAACCAGGCTGCCTGCAGGGCCTGGGCCCCCCCTGCCACCCAGCCGGCCTGCTCCCTGCAGAGTTGGGGTGCCAGAAGGCCCTCTTACCTCGCCTAGAGAGGCCGACAGATCTCCTCATTGAGCCCAGCCTCTCAAGAGGATACTGGTGCAGCTCCTTAGTAATGTACAAATGCTTCACCTAGGGGGAGAGGGAACACAGCTGTCTGCCAGTTCTTCCCCAAATCCCAGTTGCAGGGCCTCTGACTTTTCCTCTCTCACTGAAGGGCATGACCATCGGCAAGGGAACCAGCAACCTGATACAGAGCTATGAATCTGTTATCCACCCAAATGTGGGGGAAGTCAAGAGTGAATATAGATAATTGGCTGATTTTTAAAATTCACACCATTTTTATGCTATTAACTGAAGAGGTCAGAGCTTGTGTGACTCTAAGTCAGAGAGAGAAAAAATAGACTCTAGAACCTCGGATGGAAAGGACTTGATATTTAATCAAGTAGATTATTCAAGAGAGCTATGCTCAGCAATGGGCTTCCCTGGTGGCTCAGACAATTAAGGATCTGCCCGCAGTTCAGGAGTGCGTGTGCTAAGTTGCTTCAGTCATGTCAGACTCTTTGTGACCCCCATGGTCTGTAGCCCACCAGGCTCCTCTGTCCATGGGATTCTCTAGACAAGAATATTGGAGTGGGTTGCCATGCCCTCTTCCAGGGGATATTCCTGACCCAGGGATCAAACATGCGTCTCTCATTTATGTCTCCTGAATCAGCAGGAGGGATCTTTAGCACTAGTGCCACTTAGGAAGTCCAAATGCAGAAGACTGGGGCTCAGTCCCTGGGTCAGGAAGATTCCCTGGAGAAGGAAATGGCTGCCCAATCCAGAAATGGCTACAATGGCCCAATCCAGAATTCTTGCCTGGATAATTCCACGGACAAAGGAGCCTGGCAGGCTGCAGTCCATGGGGTAGCAAAGAGTTGGACATGAGTGAGTGACTAACACTTTTCACTCTTCATGCTCAGCAGTGCGTGTGCTCAGTGACTAGCAAACATGTAAATACATGTACATATGTGGACACACACCTACATGTTCCAGTTCTTTCCTGTGGGCTAGAGATTCTGACTACCCTGTGGCTTTCCTAGAGAGAGGAACTGCCCCACCTTTAGGCCAAGAGGCATTGGTGACCTCGGTCCCAGGACTGTGCCAAGATTTTAGGTGACCACCCCTTCCTACCACGCAGAGCACAGTGACCCAGACAGGACTCCAGGCAAGGCCTTACCTGATTCGGCTTGACGTAGTTTGAGTTGAGGTTTGGGTACCGTGTCACCGGGTCTAATGTGTACTGCTCAAAGTTCTTGTTGATGTTCTCTGGGGTCGTTTGAGGTAACAGTCGGTAAAGACTTTCTCTGGAGGGAGGCAGAGCTGGGGTCAAAGATTGCTCTTGCAACCTCGGGCCTTCGGTCCCACCCCTTCCCTCCACCAACCCCCCGTCCCTGCCCCCCTTCCCCTGTTCTCAAGAACTTCTTAGATGTGCTTGCATAACCCTTCCCAGCAACGCCTGGCCCTCCTGGTTCCTGAGATTTACAAAGCAAGGGAGGGTCAACAGGGTTGGGAGGAAGCAGGAGGAAGCAGGAGGGAGCCTGGGAGGTGGTGATGCTGGCCTCCTCCCCTGGGCAGAGGACAGGGACTCAGCTGGCAGCCCAGCGACCTGTGGTTTTGCTATAACTGCCACTCAGCCTCCTGTGGCTGCTCCCTCATGACCACAGGTCTCCACACCCAAGACCAGCAGAGGCCTGTCCCCACCCTCTAGCCCTGACTTTTCCCAGTCCACCAGCTGTCACAGCCATGTGGCCCACAGCAGGGGTCTGGGAGGAGGCTCAGGATCTCAGCAGTGGAAGAGGCCTAGGAGGTCGGAGCACCCAACCCTCCACGGAATGGGACTCAGTGCTGCAATGGAAGCTTCCCCTAGACCTCTTCTGGCTCCTCAGCAGTGCTGAGAACCCCAACTTTAGGGCTGCCCTGAAAGATGAAGATTTCTCTTTGGCATCCAAGACTTAAGAGCCTGGCCCCTAGGGAAGTAGATCATGACAGAGGTATGGGGATACTGAAGGTCAAATCGGCCACATGTGGGAAGGCAGAGAGAGCGGGGTATGGGCTCCAGATTTCATCCAGCCTCGCTCCCTCTCTGGCCTGAATTTTGACTCGGCCCTGCCTCCAGCTGAGGGTTCTGCTGTCAGTACTCACCTTTCAGCCAGAAGCTCCAGGGGAGAAGTGCCCTGGTCCCAGCTTTTCACCATCCATGCAGTGTCAAAGGCTGCCAGGAAGCCACGGGCACAGCCAGTGCCCATGGGCCAGAATGGCTACAAAAGACACATGCAAAGTTCCAGTTGATTCCAGTGATTCCCAGCCTGCCATCCCATTCTATCCAGCACTTGGTGTTTGCCAGGCCCATGGAAGGCACTGGGAGGACAGAGAGGTGACAGGCACATCCCTGGGATTCACCACAAACACAAGTAACTGTAGCATAGTCTATGCAAGGTGCTATGACATGGAACAGCATAACTGCTTTGGGGGCTCAAAAAGGCAGAGGCAGACTCCCACCCACCCTGGGGGAGGGAGACAGAAATAATCAAAGAATACTTCATAGAAGAGGTACGTTCATGCCGATTTTAAAGAATGGATAGGATTCTGATCTTGATCCATTCCGGAACAGAGAGCAAAGGCTTGGTGGTAGGAAAATAACAGAGCCCGATGGCAGAACAGCCTGTCTGGTTTGGGTGCAGCAGAGAGCGTGGGAGGAGAGTGCTGAGAGAGAAAGCTGGGAAGGAGGACTGGGACAGCAGTAGAGGGCGTGCTGAGGGCTTACGCAAGGAGCTTAGGTCAGAGTCTGCACACCGGGATGAACAAGCATGGATTCACGAAGCTAAGTTCTAACTAAACTGTTCCATGTGCACCCAAAGCATGGTTTGAAATTTGATGCTAACGTGGGATACATGCATCAGCATTTTTCAGTCAGTGCTTACATTAAGATAAAAATTTCCCCCTCCTGAAAGCATTCATTTAATCTAAGAATGCTAGCATCTGCAGATTTTCTGGGAAGAATTTTGAGCAAGGAGGCCATGGACTTTGGAGCCAACACTCCTTTCTTGCTCCTATATGAACTCTATGCTGAAAGTCCACAGAGATCCACAGACTGGAGGAAGAAGTCTCAGGATCTACAAGCTCTAAGAAGGATGGCCCATGAAGTCCAGACTAGGGCCGCTTAATTTTGTGCTCCAACCGAGAAGCCAGCCCAGAAGAAACCAGAGGGGCAAGGGAAAGTGTTCCTGCAGGTACATAGGCAGAGTTGACTCCTCTGAATTTAGTCAAAGGACAAGCTCTGAGGCCAGGATGGGTTCGTCAGAGTCCTGCCAATTGGCTGAGAGCCTGTCCTTCCCCTGGGCTTCAGGACAGCAGATGCTGCCAGTGAGAAAAGCAATGTGGGGGGTCTATCTTCCAGCAGGAAGCAGGGGAATGCAAACGCAGGAGGTACCTCAAGCAAGCTGTCACCCACGAGGGCCACGAGCAGCTGGTGTGACTGCCGCTCGCGCACCAAGGCCGCATTCTCGGAGGCGTACATGGAGGTGAAGTCGAACATGGCCACGTCGGGCTGCCCGTAATGGTTCATGGCAAAGTCTAAAGATGGCAGCTGGTAATTGGTGGCGAAGTCTGCAGCCTCGCGTGCGTAGGAAAGCAGGTTGTCCTGGTTCACATTCTCCGTGCACAGCAGCATCTCTGTGTCGATATAGTCCTGGGGGAAAGAACAGGAGCACAGTGTAGCAACTTGCCCCTCAAGAGGGCAAAGAGTCATATCCACTTCTTTGCAAAAGGACTTGGAATGGATTTGCAGAAAGGCTAATTGAGAGAGAACTGGAAAACTGGGGCCCAGGGAACAAAGAGGAACCAAACCAGTCATCTGGAATGTTGAGAGTTATGATTAAGCATCACATTTGGCTTTGAGCTTCCTGGCATCCAAGGCAAAAGGGAAATGAGATATGTTACAGGGCTTTCCTTATCAGAAAGAAGGAAGCATAGACATTCCTAGGGGAGGCAATTTATTCCTGGCACTAAATTCTAAAAGAACTGTCTGACATAGGAATTTTGACAGAGAGCAGTGTGTTGTAATGAACAGTGTAAATAATGGTCCTGCAGAAGTGCAGAAGCATATGTCATATGGCTGGTTCTTATGATAACGTTCAGTAAAATTAAAAGACAAAAAAGCGAGTGAGTAGGAGTGATTTTACAATGGACTAAGCTAAGCTAATGTGGTCCAGAAATGCTGTGGCTAGTGGTCAAACAAATCTGAAAAAGAAACGGGTAACTGGCATAACTCTCAAAGTTTCTCTCCAAGGTCAGTTACCCCTTTTCTCAAGAGGCTAAGGGCTCCTCAGGGCCCTGCTTTGTTCTTACAGTGTTAATGTTGCACTTTCCCACTGGGAGGTAGAGAACCCTGAGCTTAGAAGACTAGGATATCCCCCCTGGAGGGACACTGGCGATGATCTCGAGGACATCTCCCAGAGCCAAATCTGCTCATAGTGTGGCTACAGAAACGAAAAGACCACCTTTCCCAAAAGGTGACACAGAACATGTAAAGCCCTGGGGCGCAGGGCAAGGACTAGTGTGTAAGACTAACATGGACCTTGCGTCAGTGAGATCAACAGGTCAAATTCCATCTCTGTTTATTGATTACATTGACTGTAAATTTGGGCAAGTTATTGAACTTTTCTGAGTCTCCGTACTCTTATTTGTAAAATTTGAAATTGCAAAATGAGATTAACAAAATCTACTCCATAGAATCATGTGAGAACTGAATGAGAGTGTGTACATGGCTCCCTAGCCCAAGGCCTAGGAATTGGGAAGTTTACAATGACTGAGATTCCAGTCTGTAATAAGTAACAATGGCCAAACTGCAGTATGTGCTGAAGTGCATCCCCGACACCCCAAGAGTAACGGCATGAGCATTTACAAAGGTCTTAGATGGCACAGCCTCAACCACAAACAGCGACCTACTGTGGCAATTTTCCCAACAGCCATGATTTCCCCCAAATTCCAGTATTTCCACATCCAAACCACGTCAACTAAATTGAACCCAGAGTTGGCCCAAGAGCCTTTTGTCGGGTCACAGCTGGAGCTCCTGTTACTGGCTTTCCTTTCTCATACTTATTCTTAGATCACAAGATCACTCTCCTCCCTGAGGGTATGGGAGGTTGAATGGAGAAATCTCAAAAATATCCCCTCTTCAAAACGTGCCACAAGCACCGTTATGGAGGACTGGGTGATGGATGAATGTGGACACTGTATGATGAAGGTGGCACCCGGCGCTGATGCCACATGCAAGACTGTGGGGACCTGGCCAAGGGGCGGACCCCTGCTGTGCTGGGATGACAGCCACCTCCCCCAGGGCTGCTGGGAGGAGCCAAGGGGTCTTGCTGGGCTGGAGGTCCCAGATGAGAGGGTGGATGGTAGAACAGACTTATAGGAAACAGGCGAGTACAGGATGAGAGGAAAAAAGTGGGAATGGGGCTATAAGAAAGAGGGTAGGGCCGAGGAAGGAGAGCCAAATGAAGATACAGGCAGGAGGTGAGTTTGGGCCTCATTTTGCACAGGCCTAGGGAAGACAAGTTGGGTCCTAGACGGAGGTGGGGAGGGAGAGAGGGAAGCAGGAAACATGAAAGAAGAGTGGGGAATCCAACAGGTATGGAGGTGGAAGGAGGCTGTAGACCAGAAAAGAAGGTTAGGCAACACCTGTTCACTGCTTCAGATGAGGGCAGACTCCGCACAGGGAGACCAGCTGTGATATGCATCCGTCCACCTCACACTCCAGGCCTCCAAGCTCCCTTCTACTGGGGTTAAGACCAAGCCTGCTTGTTCATAGGTCAGAGAGGCAGGGGCCTGGAGGGACACACGCAGCTCAGAGCCCAGAGGCGGGGTTCCTATAGGAGAAACTTTACTCTCCCTTTGGTAGTCACGGGAAAAGGCCCAGAGATCAGCAGGAATAGATGGGGAAGCAGGTCAGTTAGTCATTCAGCAAACATTCGCTCAACACATTATGTATCTCAAGGAAGATGCTGGCCCATATACAGACAAGAAAACAGGATTTGCCATTCCTCTGGGAGCAAGTAAAGAAGGGCAATTTAAGTAGATTGGGGTAAACAGGTCAGCTCTCGGCTTGTGCAAATACTATAGGGCTTGGCTGGACACCTGGAGACTCCATGCAGGACCCCTGAACCAAATGGTGTCTAGTTCTCCCATGTCCAGTCTGGCCTCCAATTTCTAGAGTTCATGTCTTATATCTCAAGGACCCTCTGCACCAGCTCAGATGATGCTCCCAGATGCTCTGAGGCAGAAGGAAGGCCTTGATGGGGTCAACCATGGGCCCCCAGCTCCTGCAGTAATTATGGGACCAAAGCTCAAAGTACCCACCCACCTGTGCCATGGCACAGAGCCTGAGGGTAGCATGGAGGGGCTTTGGCAATGCCAAAAAATCAAGTCACCATGAGCAACATGTTGTGGCCAGGAAAAACACCCTGGGATGACCAGGAGGAACCTCAGCATCCCAGAAGGCCAGAGTTTTCAGCCAGTGACATGGGAACCCTAATTCAAACTTGGCTTGACTCCCCAGAGATGGGCTAAGAAGAACTTGTGTAGCTCCTTCCAAGCCAAGGTACCCACTGTACCTGCACCTGGGGCCCTAAATAGTCCTTCACTATCTGACACAGGCATCCCAATGCAGGAGGTAATTTTGGGAGGGACATCTGTGGAGCAGAGGGAAAAAGGGGGCACGGCCTTACCTCCCCCAGACCGGGTCAGTAGTGGGGCACCAGATGTTGAAACCCACATCCGCTGACTGGGCTAAGTTGGCTTCATTCACTACCCCCCTTTCCATTCCCAGCCTCCTGTCCAGCAACTCAGGCTCTCAGCAAAGCCCTGAGCTAATGCAGAGGAGGCCCAAGGGAGGGCTGGGTTACTAAAGCCGCCCAGCCGGCTGCCAGCACAAGCTGGCATGAGGATAGGCGCATTCTTCTCTGACAAGCGTCAGTGAATGGTCACCATGCTACCTGGGCTACAGGCCGACCCCCTGAGAGCAGGCTGGCCTTGGATTGCATGATCCTTATCTTAAGGCCATAGCAGCAGTGGCAGCAGCAACCAGGGCTCTGGAAGGATGGAACCCTGATCAAAGAAGCTGTCAACCCAGGGCCGGTCACTCCATGTGCTCTTTCCTTGCAGCCCTGCTCTCTGTATAAGCATGAAGGTGCAAAAGCAGGAAGCAGAGGCCAGGAAGGACAGCAGGTCAAAAAAGCAGGTGTCCAAACCGTCAATGGGGTTGCACAGAGTCGGACACGACTGACGCGACTTAGAAGCAGCAGCAAACCAGGCAGAGAAGTTGCGGAGGGAATCTACAAACCTGCAACATGTCAGTGCTCTGCATATATTTTAAAATATATTCCTCTGAACAATCCTTTTAGATAGAAACTATTATTCCTATCCTGCAGATGAGAAGACTGAGGCTCAGAGAAGACAAGCAGCTTAGTCACAGGCCTGAGTTAATACATGGCAGAGCCAAGATTCAACTTGAGTCTTCTTGACTACAATAACCCTTTCCCCCAGACCATGACAATGGGGCCACAGCGTGAAATTCACAGGAAAATGTGCCCATGTCCCACTAGGACAATGAACCACCATCTGCCTCAAATTATGTGTGACAGCCCAGAAAAGGAAGGAGGGGTAAATGAGACACATAGTAAAGACCCTCACTGGCACCTGGGTGAGAATCTTAGCAACCCCCTGGTCCAGCTCTCTGCAGGAACACCCCTGCCTCTTATTGTTAGTGTGGGCTCCTCCATCCAACATTCATGCGCCACCAAGGAGGACTTGGTTGGGGGTGGTGCCTTCCTCTACAGTCCCCACCCCACACCCCGACTCAGTTTCTACTCCCACACTCGCTAATGCTACCAGCCCAGGTCCCAGAGGGAAAGACAGGATCAATACACAGCCAAGAGATAAGAAATACGTACATTAATGATGACACCTTTGTCAAGCAAGCTCTGCTTCTTGGCGGTCATGACAAAATAGTGGGTGCAGTCCTTGTAGTAAACAATGTTCTCAAGATCAATCCCTGAAAAGAGAAGGTTATGGACACAATATTACTTCTTCAGCGCCTACTGTGTGTTAGGAGTCCTGCTTTGTCTCATTATAGGTCTCATTATTTATCTGCAAAATATTTGTGTTAGACAAGTTTTGAAGATATAGAAGGCTGGCAAAGATAAAGTCGAGTGCCGGAATTTACCCAAGTCAACACAGCCTTTGTAGTCCCACAAAGATACTATTTTCTTTTTAAATTGAGATATAACTTTGTGCAGGTTTAAGGTGTTCAACATACTGATTTGATATATTTATATAATGCAATACAATTAAGCCTCTATTTCTTTTAAAACTCACAAAGCTCTTCGGGGCTGTGGACCAGTATTTCCAAGTCAGAGCTGAGCACATGCTGCAGAAAGGCACAGTGCTGTTCATGGCACGGCAGTTAAGTGGCAACAGAACCAGGATTTGAATCATAGTGTGTCTGAATCCAAGTCCCATCCACCGTTTCCTCCATGTGAACAGAGATGCAAGAGCTATGTGAATTCTCCAAAGCCTAAGAGACATTTCTACCATCCTCCTGTTACGTGTGAAAACCCAGGTGGCTCTGGTAGAGCAAGTCAGAGGACTGGATTTTATCTTTTTGTACTTTCCACCAACTGCGAAAGACTTTTTAGGCTAGGTTTCTCCATTTAAAACAATGCCATAAAATAACAGCTTAGCTCAGTGTTTCTCAAAGGAGGATCTCTAGCCAGCACCATCACCTGAAGACTTATTAATGCAAATAACTGGGGCCTGACCCCAGCCTACAGAATGGGAAACTCTGGGGGGTCTGGCCAGCAATCTGTGCTTGAAGAGGCCTTACAGGTGATTCTGATTCACCCTCATGTTTGAGAACCACTGGTGTGGCTTCTTAGGAGAAAAAGGAACAGGTTTAAGGCAACTTAGCAGTTATCACAGAGGCGTGCTGGGTAACCATGGAAACCGCTTTATTACTGTTAAATAGGAAACAGCCATCCACGCCTATGGCCCCCAGAGGATCCAGGAAATTCAGGGCCGTCACTCTGTGAGGGCACTGTTGTCAAAAAAAGGCCAAAGGTGACGACCGCAACAAAGTGTGAAGGAACTCATTGAAATATTTGGAAAAACACACTCAACATCCTGTTATAATTTATATTTGGTGGTTGGTTTACTGTCTTGGTTTTTGAGGGGAAGGGAGGGCTGGAGAATTCTTAAATCATTCAAAAGGGCATAATATGCTGGGAGGAAATATTTTTTAAAAAATAATGCCACTGTGGTGACTCAGAAGGTCATGCAGTGGGCACACATCACTGGCCAGTGAGAGGCAGAGTCTGGCTCAATAACGGATCCCATTCCTAGAAAAGGACCTTACAGAAATAATCCAACAGTAGCTTTATCAGTAACAGTAAATAACTGAAAAGTTAGAATCAGAAGTCCACAAACTTTTACCGTAAAGGGCCAGAGAGTAAATATTTTGGGCTTTGAGGGCTATCGGGTCTGTGTTGCAAGCCCTCATGGCACCAAGGTAAACAAGCCGGCCTGGCTGCATTCTCATAAACTTCTATTGATGGACAATGAAACTTGAATTCATAAATTTTTTATTTTTCCTTTAAATTTGTTCTTTTGATATTTCTGCAGCCATTTAAAAATATTAAAATCATTTTTAGGTTGAAAGCAATACAAAAATGCATGGCGAGTCATGGTTTGCCAACCCCTGGTTTAAATACTTTAGCAGTGAGTGACAATATATTCCCTGCATGAGCTATTCCAAACAAACCTGACTGTCAGGAGGACTGGGGACAATGGACAACATTTAAAATGTGATGCTGAATTAGAAAAGCAGAATAACAGTATTGACACTATGGTGACAGCTCCAGCCATGTAAAAAGTAAGGATGCCAGTGCAGAGTTACCGAAAAGGACTACACGAAAAGGATTGTTCCTGGGCCAGGCGGTGCTGGGTGGTAATCATTTATTTATAGTATAAAAGTTTTATTTAACATTGCTACACTGCCTTTTCAAGGAGACACATATATATTTCAAAGTCAGGTTAAAAAGAAAGGAAAAAAAATCTGAATTTTACTCAATTGGGAACAAGAGTTTCACCCTTCTTCTCCCTCACCCTGCATGATTTTTTCTCCACTATAGTTACAGACCACCTGACATGTTAGTAATTGATTTGACTATTGATGGTCACCCCCGACCCCCACAACACCTATAGAATATAAACTCCGAAAGAGGGATTTTTGTTTGTTTTGCTAACCCCTCTATCTCATGCCCTTGGAAAATGGATGGTAGGTGTTCAATAAATATTTGTTGAGGAAACGAATGAGTCCTTTCTCCAAGTCCCACGGTTGAGAGACAACCGATGCCCGTGGGTGTCGTGACCCTCCCTCCACATCCTTGACCATCCCTGGAGGGAAGGGCAGCTGGCACACCGATAAAAGCACCTATGCCCCTTTCTGGGCCACCCACAGGTTACTGCTTCCTCATCAGAGTGCTCCTGGAACCCCACACTGACTTAGGGCATAGATTCACCAGCCTATTTTAGGATGGTTTATGCGGCTGTCTCTCCCCAGACAAGGAGCCACTATTGGGAGGAGACCATGTCAACCTCAACTGTGTATCCCATGAAGTTGAGTGCAAACTCAAGGAGATGGTAAGAGACAGAGAGGGCTGGCATGGTGCAGTCCATGGGGTCACAAAGAGTCAGACACAACCTGGTGACTGAACAAGAACAAATATGACAGGCAATCAGTAAATGTCTCCTGCGTATAGATGATTAAATAAATGGTTATCTATTAACCATTACATAAATGGTTATCTATTTTCATGTACAACATCTAGAAATTTCCCTCAAGAATCCTTCCTGTCCCTGAAGGAATTCTGTCCATTATTATCCTAAAGAGAAACCCCTGCTTCCACTTTACCAGAATGAGTCTCTCGGTCCCAAGAGTTAGGAAAGCCAAGTGCCCCCACCCCTCCCCCCATTCCACCACACTCCAACCCCTATACAGAACAGAGAAGCATGAACAATAGCCTGGTTTGGAGAAAGGTGAAGGTCCAACCTGTTTCTTCTTTAAGATCCTGAAAAAATTTCTGATTGAAGATGAAAGCCACACCGCTAATCTCTTCCACCTTAGCCTCAGCTGTGCTGTTTCTGTTGATGAAGTTGGCAGTGATTGCAATAGCCAGCTTCCCACGGAATTCTTTTCTTCTGAACCCTGTGTGAGGAAAAGGGGAAAAGTGAGTCTTTCTTCTGGATTTGATGTGAAAACTGGAAAAGATTACTGAGAAAGCTACTCTCAGATGGCCCATGGGACAGTGAAACCAGAATTTTGGGTCTAGAGTATAAAGGCAGACAGAAGTGCTAAGGTTTGTCCCTGAGGAAGAAACCCACTGGAGGCCTTCCTCAGTGGGACCTGTTCCTTCCCCCAAATCTCGAGGACCAATTATCCTGGTTAGGCTTCCAAAACAACACTGTGCTTCTCCAGTGGGCACTCACAGGGCTCATCCTTTAGAACAGGGGTCCCCAACCTCTGGGATCTAATGCCTGATGATCTGAGGTAGAGTTGATATAATAATAGAAATAAAGTGCACAATAAATGTAATGCCCTAGAACCATCCTGAAACCACCCCCCACCCCTCACCACCACCCATGGAAAGATTATCTTTAGAAGAGGCAGATACAGACATTGCTGCAAGGTAGGCTCATGAAAGACCCACAGGCAATTTAAACTTACACGATTACAACTACTGTGTTAGCATTTTTCATGTTTTTCCCCATTTGATAAGTAGAATTATGAGATTGAATTCCTGTGGGACAGAGATTTTTAACAAATTCTCTTTCAGTCTCCAGTCCACAGTGACTGGCATTTAGTACTCACTCCATATATGTATAATGGATAGATGGAATTCTAACTTGCAATTGTTTTAGTTCAGTGACTAATTGAGGTTCTTATAGTTTTCAATGGTGTGCATTGAAATCACTTTTTTAATGGCCGTAAGAATTCTGCACCCAATTACAATGTGGTTGTTTTTTTTGTTGTTGTTGTTGTTTTTTTTTTTCCTTTTCCCTCACACGCCAACTAGCAATTTCAGGATAGCAGTGGTGTGTCCTACACTTCAACTCAATTCTGACAGTACCTACACGGAGATAAGATCAGATCCCACAGGTTAAGAGCTCAGTCCCACCGACAGTCTTCTATTTCAGATTCCAGTTACAAGACCTTGTCGTCACCAATGCTTCTGACTAACCAGCTCTAGATTGTAGGTTCAAGAACTCCCTCCTGGGTTTGATTACTTTTCCAGAGTGGCTCTCAGAGCTCAGAGAATATCTTACTGAATAACTCAGGATCAGCCAAGTGTAAGAGATGCTTAGGCAAGGTGTAGGGAAAGCCAGAGTTTTCACACCCTCTGCAAACCTCCACCCAGAAGCTCTCCACACCCTTTCCTTTGTTTTTTTTTTTTTGTTTGTTTTTTAATGGAGGCTTTATTACAGACACATGAGTGATTAAATCACTGGTCAATGAGCTCCATCTCTAGCCTCTCTCCCCTCCCACGAGGTCAGGGGATAGGATTAAAAGTTCCAACCCTCTAATCATTTTTTTTGGCTCTCCTGGCAACCAGTCCCCTCCCTTTCTTAGGCGCTTTCCAAAACTCACTTTATTAACATACACTCAGGTGTGGTGGAAAGGAGCTCGTTATGAATAACAACACAGCCATTTCACATTTATGGCTCTGAAATGTTTTCAGGAACCACAGACAAATATCGTAACAAAAGATGCTCTTCTTGCTCTTATCACTCAGGAAATTCCAAGGGTTTGGGGAGCTGTGCCAGAAAGGGGACAAAGACCCAGATATATTTGCCTTATTATAAATCACAATATCATGGGGGATTACACACAGGATCACCAACAGGTGGTCCCATTTCAATGGACCACCACCTTCTAATCCTCTTACTTTTTAGCATTTGTCTTTTCCTTCAGTCCAGAATTTCCTTTCCACCCCAGCCCCAGGTACTGACTGCTGTTTACTTTGCTTAACTCAAGGCATTTATCTTGCTAGCAGACATAACCACTGTCTTCAGCACCAGTGGGGATTCCCCTCCCCTTTGCATATGCTAAGATTAATGCTAATGCTAAATTGCTCCAGTCCACTCTTTGTGGCCTTATGCACTGTAGCCCTCCAGGCTCCTCCCTGCAGGAGATTCTCCAGGCCAGAATACTGGAGTGGAGTTGCCATGCCCTCCCTCCAGGGGATCTTCCCAAGCCAGGGATCAAACCTGTGTCTCCTGCATTGGCAGGTAGGTTCCTACCACTAGGTGGTGATTCCAAACTTCTTTGCTGAAAATCTCTTTGACTAAAAATCTTGAGTTTCTGTTCAACACTCCCTTATTTTGGTTCTTCATTAGACCTTTGTGGAAGTGCTCAATAATGGTCAATAGTCTCTAGTATTTTTTAATTGGAGGTGATTTTGCCCCTCAGTGGGCATTTGGCCAAGTGTGAAGACGGTTCTGGTTGCTACGACTAAGGGCCCTGCTGGTGTCTAGTGGGTAGAGGTGAGGGATGCTGCTAAGCATCCTACCACACACATGACAGTCCCCACGACAAAAAAACTACCTGGCCCCAGATGCCAAGAGTTCCATTTGAGAAGTCTGCTCTTGTCTGCTTACCTGGTCTTAAGTTGCTCAGATGGTTCTTCCCCTTCCTGCCCTACTTATGTTAACAAAATGTCAAACCATCCTCAAGGTGGGTGTGGATCCTGGACTTTTATATTCAGACTTACAAACCATCAGAATGACCTCATAAACTAAGAGTACAACATTCAGGTGGGCAGCTTAAACATTTTCTTGATCGGTATCCAATGTTGCTTGCTTGGGGTGGGGGAGTGGGTGTGGAAGCGAAGAGAGGAAAGGAGCAGCACTGTAGAGTAGGAGGGAAGGGCCTTGGCTAGGAGGACCACACTTCCTGAGGGCTGGCAGGTCAACCCTAGTTCTGGGAGGGTGTTCTGTCCCCAGGCGCCCTCCCCGGCAGACATCTGCAGGCTGTAGCCTCTGAGCAAGGCAAGCTTGAAAAACAGACCTGTCCTCAGCCCAAGAGATGCCATGTGGGACCAATTGGCTTTCAAACCAGGGTCCTAACAGATTCTAGATTCTCCCCTAAAAAACGTGTTATGCGTCCAAACTTAGAAGCAGAGAGGTGTGGTTTTATTCCTTGACAGTTTGGGCTAAACTTATCTTACTACCCAGCAGTGAGCATGCTGTAAAGTTATGAGAAGAGATGAGGTCCTCCTAGTGTATTATACTTCACAGTAAACCAATACCATCAATAGTTTAAAATGATTCTCTTAGTTGGAAGAAGTATGAAAGTACTTAGCACCCTGGCTTGCACACTAGCAGGTGTTCAATAAATGTATATTGATTTTTTCTTTTAATTTCCATGATGTTTAACCTTTAAAAAGAATGGTTACATATGAGTCTTAGACCAGTCCTTATAGCAATGTTCTGAGAGGTCCTATTCTTCACAAATTACAGAGCTTCAAAGAGAATTAAGTGGTTTTCTCTAAATCCTCAGCCTCAAGCAGAGCAGGGCAGTTTGCCCTTCTATCAAGACCCCCAATCCAGCTTTGGCACCTACCATCTTACACCCATTCTCCATGCCTTTCCTGATACACCCTTTCCCACTCCCATCCCTCCATTCTCAGCCCCAAGAAGAGTCATCACCTTCCAGTGTGTTCCTGCGGCCATCCGCGCCAATGATGACATCAAACTCAAATTCCGACAGAGAGTGATCTACAGGGAGAAATTCTGCCCGCCAGCCAATTTCTGCCAGGACAGAAAAATGAGATGAGTTGGCAGTGAGAGATGGGAGGACAGAGTGATTACATGCCCCTCCCTGTGTTGGCCATGAGAAATGGACAATGCCACCAGGTACAGGCACCCCAGATAGAGGCTCCAAAGGAAAGACCCAGACTGTTCAGATTCACACTTGTATTTGGAGTCCTTCTGGCTTAGTCTCAGTTCAGTCCAGGAAAAGGTAAATCAGCAGTGCCAATTCCATGCCTGGTTTTACTGGTTTCTATAAAGGCTGGGAGTCTATGAAACAATTCTCAGGTGAAATCTTGCTGGATACCCATAATTAGAATTTAACACCCACTAGGGATCTGGGAGGGCTTCTCTGGTAACTTAGCTGGTAAAGAATCTGCCTGCAGTTCAGGATACCCTGGTTTGACACCTGGATTTGGAAGACCCTCTGGAGAAGGGACAGGCTACCCACTCGAGTATTCTTGGGCTTCCCTGGAGGCTCAGAAGGTAAAGCATCTGCCTGCAATGCAGGAGACCTGGGTTTGATCCCTGGGTTGGTTTGAGACCCTGGAGAGGGTATGGCAACCCACTCCAGTATTCTTGCCTGGAGAATGCCCATGGACAGAGGAGCCTGGCGGGCTACAGTCCATGGTATTGCAAAGAGAAACAACTGAGCAACTAAGCTTAGCACACAGGGATCTGGGAAAGGTTAAGAGCACATAATTTGACGTGAGTCAAATCACACATAGTGTCCTGCCACAAAAGCCAACCAATGTCTCCCCTAAAATGTCAATATTCTGGGCAAAGGACAGGAGAAATCAGGATTGTAACCTATGTGTGAAACTACAAGGTCTCTGACACAAAACTGGACCCAGAATTGAAAGCCCTGTCCAGCAGCAGAAGGGTTTGATATTAAGATATAGAGGCATCATGAGCAAACTCTGGCCATGGTGAATATAAAAGATCAGAATTTTTATAAAATACTAAAAGGAACAAGAGAAAAATTGTTCAATGTGACATACTTAAAATGGATGAATTTTGTGGTTTATAAATTATTTTTCAATAAAGCTTAAAAAATATTATAGGCCAAATAATATTTCAAACATTTATCTCACATTTGCTCTCAAAACTTCATTTTTCTTAACTAGATTTTAAAATATCATACAGGTACAGTAAGCATATCCATATATCTCTGTGTGTACACACAGCTTGAAGAGCATGTGGATGAATTTTATCAGATAACCAAATCTCTGTTTTCTTTCCCACTTACTACTTAGACTTCATCTGTCAAAGTACTGCCTCCTAGGGACAGGGTAACCAAATTACAGGTTTAACGTGCATGTGTGTTCAGCTGTGTCTGACTCTGCAACCCCATGGACTCTAGGCCACCAAACTCCTCTGCCCATGGAATTTTCCAGGCAAAAATACTGGAGCAGGTTGTCATTTCCTACTCCAGGGGATCTCTCCTACCCAGAGATCAAACTCATGTCTCCAATAAATCCCCTGGGAGCTGAAGAACAAACCTAAAGTGACAGCAATGATCCAAAACAGTAAAATATCCTTTGATGGGATTATGTCAAACAGCCCCAGAATAACGATTACAGAATCATCATCTGGGAGTTGCAAATGTTGTTTCCATTTCACAATATCTGATTTCTAGACCAAAAGGAAAATTATACTGTACTTTGATTTTCTTGATCTTCAGGAGGCTCTAGAACCTTCACAAACTCCACATTCACATGGATTTCAACCCCCAATATCAAGGCCACCTTGAACAGGATGAGCTGCAACTGACGAATACCTGTTAGAAAGGAAGTTGAAAGAGATGAACTGTCATTAACAATGTCTGAGTGCCTCTTGTATGCAGAACACTATCTAATTACCATATGATTTCTGAGAACAACAACACAGAGGCATATCTCATTTTATTGCACTTTGCTGTATTGCACTTTCTAGATATTATGTATTTTACAAATTGCAGATTTGTGGCAACCCTGTGTCCAGCCAAGTCTACCTGAGTCATTTTTTCCAACAGCATTTGCTCATTTTGTGTCTCTGTGTCATATTTTGGCAATTCTAGAAATACTTCAAACTTTTTCATTATTATTGTATTGGTTATGGTGATCTGTGATCAGTGACCTTTGATGTTTACTATTACAAAAAGATTACAACTCACTGAAGGCTCAGATCATGGTTAGCATTTTTTAGCAATAAAATATTTTTAAATTAAGGTATTTACATTACATTAAGGTATTTACATTTTTTACACCTAATTCCATATGCATATACACTAGATAGACTACAGTATCATGTAAACATCACTTTTACATGCACTGTAATTCATGTAACTTGCTTTATTCAATATTTGTTTTGTTGTGATGGTCTAGAACCAAACCTGCAATTTCTCCAGGGTATGCCTGTGCCCATAATGATCATTACTGAGCACTAATTATGTGCCAAGCACCCTGTGCTCTCTCATTTAACCCTTCCACTGCTTTCTCATTTAACCCGTACAGTGGCCCTTTGGGATAATTACTCTCATTTTAGAGGTGAGAAATTGAGGCTCAATGGGGCTAAGTGACTTGCTCAGGCTCACACAGAAGCAAAACTGGAATGTGGATCCAGATCTGTCTGACTCCAAGACTGTGCTCTAGCTGTCAGGCAGATGACACCCACTATAATGAGGGTGACTCTCTTTTCTGCCTCCTTCCTGAGTTGGGCTATGGGTTTGACAAGACGAAGATGGAAAGAGAAGTAAACAGAGAGTGAGTAACGAGTTATTATGTACAGTCAGAGAGTAAATGGCTTACTCTGCCTAAGCTCTCAGCCATCCCTGGTAATGGGTGGAGTGGGGAATCCTCCCCACAAAGCTAGACTCATGTTTTCCACCTCCGACCCACTCTCCCAAACTCTCCCAATGAGTGGCTCTTTGTTTTTCCATTTTGCCCCTGCCATTGAGCACAAAAGGGCATGCCTCCAAATACACTTCTGAGAGCACAAAGTTTCAGATTACCTGTCGGTCCCTCTGCATTTTGTGGGCTTCACTCCTTGAACATTTATTGAACATCTACCATCGCACAGTGCCATACCAGGCCCAGGAGATATGGAACCCCATCTAATGGAGGAAACATGGGTAAAGAGAATGGGGCAGGACCTGGTAGTTGGGGCCAGCGGGGTGGCAGAACAGGGTCTGAGCTGCAGTCCTAACAGCCAAGGGAGGAGGAACCAAGAATACTAGGTCCTATGGAGAGAGTAATAATATGAAGACTGCAGGAGGCCAGGGCATGGGAGGTAGGGACACTTCTGGAGAGAATCCCTTTAGCACAGTACTGGGGAGAAATCAGACCACAGTGGAAGCTGGCATGAGTGGAAAGTGGAGGCAAAGTCTAAGTCGCCTCTTTCTAGAATGAGTACTTTGAGGTGAAGAAAAGTAATGGGCTCTATCAGAGGACTGGAGGGGCTGAGTGAGGCAAGGGCAGGGGAAAAGGCGAGAAGGAAACTGAAAGCCTCTAAGGTTGGAGAGGAAGTGACCAGTTCTGCCTCTGACTTTGGGGTGAGAGGAAGGAACGGGCACTTGGGGAGAGGAGAGTGCAGGAGGAAGGAGAGGGACTGGCAGGGGGAGTTCCCACCGGTGGCTTCTCTTCTGCAGAGCATTGGAGGGAAGCGGATGGAGGGAGGCCATCTGCTCAGAACGAGGAGGCTGTGGTCGGGGCTTGGGACGGCCACGGTGGGAGCTGGAGAAGGATGCTGACACAGGACCAGCAGAAAACTGCTGGGCAAAGCTGATGACCAGGCTGGAGACCATGGCCAGTTTGAAAGGAAGCCAATCAGCTGGTGCTTAAAGAATCCATGCCAGGAAATAGGCCATGGGGGCGGGTAGGCTTCTCCTCATGGTTTCAAGGTTCCTAGTCTATCTGGTTTCGGCACCCAGTAGGTACTCAATAAATTCTCCCTGCCTCCCTTCTCACAGGTATTAGAGCTGCCCTTGACAACGATCACTCTGAACTTTGAATCTCAGTTTCAGAGTCCTTCCCGTGTTTCCACACACAAGAACCAGGGGTTAAGTGGGGGCCCCGTCAATGGAGCAGTGAGGGGCCCCCTGGCTAGAAAGGCCTTCTTGAGGCCTCCTGGTGATCAGCTCTGCCTCTCAAGAAGGCTCGATGGGAAAGTGGTGCTTAATGTGGTCATTCTAAACCGGTACCAACATACCAACATCCGTGGGTGGTAAGGAATATCCGGAAAGCTGACACTGCAGCCTTCTGGGCAAATCCAAATTTCTTTCCAATGGACTCTTGGAATTTTCTCATCCCAGGGCGGGAACAAACCCTGGGCCACTGCTGGTAAGGTCTCCTGTATCTGACTAAATTACACCCTGTCTGGCTGATAATTCTCTCCAGTTGTTCTCACCCCAGCCCCACACCCTTTTCCCATCAGTGCCTGTCCTCATAAAAGCAATGGGTCTCAGGGTTCTCCTTCCACTCACTGGTTGAGAGATTGCATCTCTGAATTTATTTGAATTTGGGGATCCCGGCTGCTTCTTGTTCACTGTACCCTGCTGGATGCAAAGCGCTTCCTGAACACTTAGACCGGCCAGGCACAGTGAAAAACACATTTCACACGTGACCTCATTCAATCCTCTCAGCTCTCTTGGTAAGCAGGCATTGATCACATTTAGGGGAGACAAAACTGGGGCTGGAGGAAGGTGAGAAATCTGACCCAAGTCACACAGAAAATGGACCCAAATCTATTCAAACCCTTAACTCTCCCCACAATAGTAACTTTCCTGACTTTTATGAGTTATGATTGCTGTATATAAAATGACTAACGACTCCTTCCCTGGTGGTCCAGTGGCTAAGACTCCAGGTTCCCAATGCTGTGGGCCCGGGTTTGATATCTGGTCAGGGAACTAGATCCCACATGCCACAGTTAAAGATCCTGAGTGATGTAAGTGACTGGTGCAGCCAAATGAATTAAAAAAAAAAAAAAGACCTCTTCCCTGTAAAGCATGAGGAGGAGGGAGACTTCTCTCCCAAAGCCTGCCTGCACAGACCTTGCCTCGAGAGACCCAAGTAACATCAGCGCAGGAGGCGCCTCAGGGCTCACTTTACCCTACTAAGCATTCAGGGATGGCCCAGGACCCAAAATCCACCTTCCCAATCCCCCTCCTTTTCTGGAGGGATCCCCATCAGGATGGCCTCTCTTTTTCTAAAGCTCAAGGAAACCTGGTACAGGATCTGTTAACGGTGTCATTCCTCTGCTCTAAATCCTTCCCTGGTTCCCTAGACTGGCAACTCCATGTCCCAGATTCCTTTAACCGAGACCCCTTGATGATCTGGCCCACTGGGTGGCTTTATGTGACTCCCTCTTCTAAGTGCCTCTGGCAAGTCTGATTATTCTATTATAGCACAATTTATTGTTGACAGAATCTCAGTGATTTCCCTAAGAGTGTAAACTATATGACTTACCTCTGCCTCTGTTTACCATATTTCATTCATTCATTCATTCAACAGAAGTGCACTGAGCATCTACTATACGTCAGGCACCATTTTATGCCCTAAAGATACTGTGGGAAGACATACCATGGGCCCTGGCCTCATGGTGCTTCCAGCCTAGTGGGCACAGCACAGGGTCTGGCACTAAACGTCTGTCGGTTGGATGTGAGGAGCCCCCAGAGACTTGCAAGATGGAATAGCCTGGGGACTCCACAATGTGGAGAAATACCCCGCCCCAGTCAGCCCCTTCCCCACATGGGGTGCCACCACTGGCTCCACTCACTGATATGGTCGATGGAACCGGCACAAAACTTCCCATAGAACTTCTTGGCTCCCAGGCCTCGCAGGTCATGGATGGTGAAAGGCCAGAGGTGCAGCACGTTGTTCCGGGAGAAAGTGTCCCTCTTCTCCACCACGACCACTTTGGCCCCCAGGTAGGCAAGTTCAATGGCAGTACGCAGACCACATGGTCCTCCCCCAATGATGAGACACTGAAGAGGGCAGAGAGGAGAGAGACACTCAGTGGCCTCTGGCCTTGTGGACAGAACTTCCTCCCTAGTCAGCAATGTAACTGGGGAGCAAACCCACATGCACCCAAATTAACCAGCAAGTGCAAATCGAACACTTATTAGGACCTGCCATTCATACATCCCATGTACATTACCTGTGGGTTTACCCCACACCAATCACTGTGCCAAATCCCGGGAAGAATGCAGAGTCCATGAAGGACTCGGGGAAGGCACAGTAAGATACACGTGAGGTTCAGAGTTAAACTGAACTGGGCTTAAATCCCAGCTCTGGCATTTAACCTGTTAGTTCAGGTGGATGGAGAGAAGGATACTTTGGGGGAAAGGAGAGAAAAGAGACAAGGATTCATCTGGAACTAGATGCTGAGAGTCTGAAAAGTCAAGCGAAGGGGTATGGACATGGTCCTGAAGACATTGGGACTGTGTGGGCAGAAGTGACAGGAATGGGATTCTGTTCCAGTCCTGAACTAGGTTTCTGGATCCTGCAACACTGAACAAGACAAGGGTCCTTTCCCAAGAAAGCTACAGCCATTTAGGAAAGAAGAGAAGACACGTAATGACCTAACCAACTACTTATACTGGGGAAAAGCCCTTCTATTCAAATAAAACCTTATGAGTATCACTGCTCCAATAAAAACAGGAAAGTGGCGGTCAGTATTCTGGCTGACAGACCCCCCTCGCACCAGCCCACCCTACCCTTAGACAGGTCCCGAAGCACCTTTAAGAAGCAAGAGTTCAACTTGGGAGGGGGGTCTAACTAACTGGGGATACCCTCCAGAGTCACAGAGAAGGGGATCTGCACCCACACATCACAGCTGGACACCACAGAGGCGTCTGGAAACATCCCTTCTGCTCGGGATTAAACCTTATCTTAAAAAAAAAGAAAAGCATTCCCCTTCCCCTAGCAAATGTTCCATCATCCAGTTATCACTCATCTGGGGCCTCCAGACTCCCAAAGGGAAATTGCAAATAAGCATATCAGAAGCTCCCACACCACAATCAGTGTGGCTTACTCACTGGAACCGTCCAGAGAGTTTGTGGAAACTGTTAGGGGAAATGAAGTCACCACTGAGATACAATTCACTCCAGAGACAGGCAGCGGGTAGGCAAAACCTAATGCTTCCTTTCTGGTTGGAGCTGACTACAGAGAACCAACTCCCCCAAGCCCAGCTCTCCTTTTTATCTCACACCCCAAACAGCTCCTCTGGCTCGGACATAGCCAGACCATGACGGGCATTTCAAAGCAAGACTCCAAACCCCGACGCTCTGAGGTTGGCTTTGGGGTTAAGTCTGGATTCACTGCATTTCTTTGCAGTTAGCGCATCTTTTCCTGTTTGCTGAGTTCTGTCACTCCAGGGCCACAGACGGAGTGGGGCGGGAGGATGTGGGGTGAAGAAAGGCAGGGAGGGGAGGAAGGGATCACCCTGCATTCTTCCATCTACCAGGCCTGACCCAGAACTGCTCCCAGGGCAAGGCAGGGATTCGCACTCCCACCAGCTGGGGGGCTGCTGCGCATTTCTCATGCAAACAGTAGCTGGTGTACCATCTCTGGCTCTCTCAACTAAACCTGAAATCTCACCAATGAAAGCTCGGTTTTCCCACCATCCTAGGCCCCAGCTCATACTTTGGGGCCTGAAATTTCAGAGATACCAGTCATACTCAAAGCAAATACCAACAGGCCTAATTATATAAAGGGAGAAAATTTGGTACAGATGTTATCAAGACAGGAGAGAAGGCTTGCTGGCCAGAGCCAGGCCAGTTCCTCCAGGAACACACTTGTTATGATTAACATGGGAACTCGGAGTTCTGACAAGAAGCTGAAAACCACGGCTGCAGTGCGCCTGGGCAGAGGAGCAGGAGAAGAAGAGGGTTCTCCTGGCCTGCCCACAGCTGATGCTCTGGATGGTGGGCATAGTGCAAACAGACCATGTGTGCAAAGCATTATGATAACTCAACCCAAAGGAACTCTCCACCTTTCCCAGACGCATCCGGGCTTCACTGCTGAGGATTCCGTGCCAAGGGATGAAAATTTTTCATTAAAAGTCAGCCCTGAAGCCGAGCCCCAAATTAGATTGTACATTCCTCCTACAGGCTCTGTCCTTGGTGCCACCCCAGAACCAAGCTCCATGTGTTATAATTATGTGCATCTGATTCCCAGGCCAGCGTAAAAGCTCCTCAAAAGCTATCTCCATGTCCAGTATGGGGCCTGGCACACAAGAGGCCTCAATAAACATTTGATGGATGAAGGAACTTCCCACACCCTCAAGGCCCACCCAGTTCTGGCTGTCTGACTGTAACCGGGATGTTCGATTCACATCAGCCAGGGTTTACGTCTGCATTTCCCACCCAGGCTGGGGGAGCTGGGGTCTGCCAAGGCCACCAGGATCACGGACGTCAGCAGGTCTGTGTGCTCAGGCGACATAAATTTATTACACAGTGGGGAGCGGGGTAGATCCAACACCAGCAGGAAGTCCATTGTATAGATAAGCTTGGCCGTGCTTAGACCTCCACATTTGTGGAGAGAGACAAACGCCCCATGGAAAAATCAGCTCTTTATTTATCAAAGGATGGGAAGAGGGGATGTGAGGCCTCGCCCGCTGTCAAGGCACCGGGCTGGACAGGAGCCCTGTGCCCTCCCAGAGGAACCCCCAAAGCACTACTGACTTCTTGGTGACATGGTGCATCATCCAGCCCACAAGTGGCAGGGGGCAGGGGGCAGAGGGCAAGGGGAAAGTGTTGCGACTGCGCCAAGAATGCTAAAGGGATCAGTCCCCAAAGGGAGCTGCCGAGAGACCCAGGGGCTAAGCTAGGGGTTAGCAGTCTGGAAGCTTGATTTCCGCTTTTGAATTCTGCCTCCAGTTTGTTTGGGAGCTCTGCATGCAGACAGTCCAGGGAGGTGGGGCGCAGATAGCCAGCACTTGGAGGGAGCGAGCAGATCGAGGTCTGCTATTCACAAATTCACTCACCCAGGCGCTGCAGCTCCTTGAAAAGGATGACCATAGGAACTAAACTATATCACACCCAGCATGTTCTACTTTCGAGGCACAGTCCTAATCATTCCACCTTTTTCATCCTTCCAGCTGCCCTATGAGGTAACTGTCATCACCACCTCCACTTTGTAAATGAGGAAACTGCGGCATTGAAAAGTTAACTTGCTCTGGGTACTATTATTGTCCCCATATTTGAGCTAAGAAGTGGAGGCAAAGGAGGGTCAGAAATTGCCCCAAGATGGGTCACCTAATGAGGAAGTGGTCAAGTTTGGACACAAACCCAGGGCACGTGGGTCCAAAGGCTGAGCTCCGAGCTGCTTGCCTGACCATGAGGCCAGGCCACAGGGGATGTGTTCAGGAGTAAGTGAGGCCAGCTTGGGCTCCGCTCTTTCCCTACACAGGGCACACCTTGGCCCTCCAAACGGAGCCGGGTTCAGGCTGAGTGCACCGGGCCTCTGCCCCGAAGCCCTGAGTCCACGTCTCGGCTGAACTTCATGTCCTTCCCTGCGGTGGAAATTTACTGCCCGGATGGTGCTAAAGCCCCTGCAGCTCTCAGGAAGCCACTCAGGCAGGTGTGGGCAGTGGGGGGTCAGGCATGAACACTGGCAGCCTCTCTGGTGCCTCTGGAGGCCTGGCAGCGAGCTGAGAGATGCGATGTCACGTGTGGTGCCGTCTCCCTGGTAGCAGCGGCCCTGCTGCATGCTGGCCCGCTGGCCAGCTCCCCGGGCAGTGCTCTGGGTCCAGGGACGTGCCCTCGTGCTTCCTGAATGCTTATCTAAACCCAGACAGGAAGGCCCTGACTGTTACTGGGTTACCATGAGTGCAAACAGCTCGTTCAGAATCACAGGGCAGAGGGTTATCAAACCCAAGGTGATAACCCACACGCTGGCCTAAGGGGCCTGCCCTCACAGCCCCACAATCCAAGAAAGGGGAGCTCACGAGAGATGCAGCCACCTATGATTCTAGCCTTGGATGGAGAAAGCTCTGTGTGGTGGGGGTGGGGATGGCCAGACGGGGTTCTCCATGGCAACTTCAAAGGCCACTCCAGTGAGGAGCAAACCCTCATCTGACTTGACAGGGCCCTGCCCTGCCCTGATCTGACTCTCCTGTATCTGGGTCACACCCAGCTATTCCTGAGTAACAATTACCCACTTACTAACCTCAGAAATTCACAGAGAGGAAATGAAGAAAGATATCCTGTTCTCCCTGTCTGCTCTCAAACAAATAACACGAATTCCTCTGAGAAACATTCCATTCCTCTGTCCCTCCCTTTCAGCCTGAGCCGGTGCTCTGACCCATTTGAGCAATTGTAACTGCTGAGATTGGGGTCTGGATTTTGGGGGACAGTTTCGTTTGCAAACATCTTACCCTGGGCCGCGTAAGTCCATTCACGTTGGACCCTGGACTTGAGAGTCAGAAGTGCAATCACCAAGGCTGTGCTTCCTGCCTCTGGGTGCTGTTCATACCTCCCGCATCTCCTTCATTTAAGGCATGAGTTCCCTGAAGTCTGGGCATGTGTGCTGCCAAACTTCCCCTAGAGATCAGCAGCAAGTAAGCCCACGACTCCTTTCATTTCAGATGCCAAAGTACATCATCAACAGTGCCAACTCTGTCCCACCTTTGCAGGTGTCTGTCCATCCCATAACGGGAAGAGTAATAGTAAAAACAGTTTTCATAATAGCAATAATAAAAATCAGAGCTCCCACTAACTGTCTGCTTTTATAGCACTAAGCACTTTGTAAGATAGGCACCTCATTTCTTTCCTATAATAACCCTGAACTGGGCATTTGGCAGATGAGAAACCTGGGGTTTGGGAAGGTAAATTTGACTGTGGTCACAGGACTAGGGCTAGAACAAACCTTGGATCCCAGGAGTTGTACTTGAAATCATGATCATGTATTAAAATTCTTCCAGGTTTCCTTGGGCCTTATTATGAATTAGCATGTTCCATTCTCAGCTAAGATATGTAAGACCACTGAGTCCCCTCTGTGAGTGGCAAAAGATGCAAGAGAAGATGCCTGTTCCCAAACCTCAGGAGGCTGTCTGATTGGGGACCGGAGAGAAAGGGAAACAGGGACCAGAAATGCTAGATGGCTTGGGACCACCTGTGACTATTGGGAATGTGTATGGAAGGGACCAATTTGGTTATGAGAAAGTCCTATCAGAAGATGGTCCAGGAGTGGAGAACTGAGGCTGAGGACTCAAGAGAGACAGAAGAAATGTCAGGCTGAGAAAGAGGGAGGTGACTTGGAGGGGGTGGGGAGGCCAGGCTGAGCTCAAGTGAGCCGGTGTTGTGTGGGACAAGAAAGGGCTGAAGGGAAACCAGGCAGGGGACAGAGAGGGAGCCAGATGGTAGAAGGCCTGGGATGTCAGATCAAAGGATTTGAATGGTTCACCCCACCATCCCTACTTGGGAGGTTATGGGTTTGGAGTAGAATGAAAGTACTAGTTTAGGACAAATAGTTCCAGAGCAATAAAAGAGACGGTGAGGAGAGAGAAAGAAACCAGAGGTGGAGAACCAGCACTGCAGCATTGGAAACACTCGCTCTCTGGAATCTCCTCTCTCCACCTCGGCCACAGATGCCCATGCATCTCTACTAGCTCCCCTCGTCTTCCTGACCTCCACATTTGGCAGCACCTGGGGCTCAAGCTCCACCCTCTTCCCTTCTTTATTCTACATCTTCTTTCCATGGCTTTAAGTACCATCTTCATGCTGATGATGCTCAAAATTGTCCCCAACCCCTAAACTCCTAGACTCGGATAAACAACTGTCTGCTGACATTCTCAGCTGCTCTAATAAGCATCTCAGATGTCAAACCAGACCTACAATCACACTCCTGATCACACATCATCCCCCACCACCCCCAACCCCTGCTTCTCTCCCAGTCATTGTCATCTCAGTTCATATTTATCTACTTCCCACTTTTCCAGCTCCTGGAGCCAAAAATCTGGAGTCAACCTAGATTCCTTTTCTCTTATCTCAAACCAATCCTGCCAATAAATCCTGTTGACTCTACCTTCAGAAAAGAGTCTGCCCCTGATTAGTTTCACCTCCTCCATGCTGCCACCCTGATGCAAGATACCGTCCTCCTCCTCTGTCCTGATCGCAGGACCACCTGGCCTCCTGCTTTCCCTCGTGTCCCTTACAGTCCACACCCCCAGCAGCAACTGGAGTGGCCCTTCTAAAGTCAGATCACGTCACACCCAGTTCACAACCTCTGATGGCTTTTCATGGCACACAGAACTCAAAATCAGACTCTATTATGGCCTCAAGACCCTACATGACCTTGCCCTTCAATCTCCCTTCTGTCTTCAGCTCCTGCCCACCCCACCTCCCTCTCTGCACTCCAACCACAATGGTCTCCCTAAGCACAAACAGGGTCTTTTCACTTGCTTTGCCCACTGTCTGCAACATCCTTCTAAATACACACACACACACACACACACACACACACATTTATTATATAAATATATATAACTTTTATAATTCAAAAAAGGAAATATATTGCAGAATATATAAAGGACTACTTTTATTTTTCTTTATATTAACATCCAGTTTTCCAGCATTATTTTAAATGTCTGTAAATATTTCCAGTATCTACTTAAAGATTTTTCCATTATGGGCTTTTTCGTTTGGTTTTATTTTCAGTCTGGTAGCTTTAAAATATTTTTTACAGTATCTTATTATAAAATTTTAAAAATAAATTCTAAAAAATTGAATGAATTTTAGTGAACACCCAAATACCCACCACCTAGATTCTATGATTAGATTTTATACTCCTTGCTTCATCATATGTCTTATCATCCTTCTACCTCTCTACTTATTCATCAGTTGATCTTAATTTTTGGTGCATTTCAGTGAAATCGCTGAATCAGTACATTTCTTCCCAAATATTTCAGGATGTAAATCTAATTAACTAGAGTTCAATATTTATTCAAATTTTTCACACCCTCTCACCATAAACAAAAATAAACTTCAAATGGCTTAAAGACTTAAACATATGACACGTCACCATAAAACTCCTAGAAGAGAACATAGGCAAACATTCTCTAACATAAATTATACCCATGGTCAGTTTCCCAAAGCAATAGAAGTAAAAATGAAAATAAACAAATAGACCTAATTAAACTTACAAGCTTTTATACAGCAAAGGAAACCATAAACCAAACAAAAAGACAACCTACAGAATGGGAAAAAATATTTGCAATCAATATTTGATTGCAAGGCGATCAAACCAGTCAATTCTAAAGGAAATCAACCATGAATGTTCACTGGAAGGACTGATGCTGAAGCTCCAATACTTCGGCCACCTGATGTGACAAGCCAACTCATTAGAAAAGACCTTGATGCTGGGAAAGATTGAATGCAGGAAGAGAAGGGGACGAAGGTTGGATGGCATCACTGACTCAATGGACATGAGTTTGAGCAAAATTCAGGAGATGATGAAGGACAGGGAAACCTGGTGTGCTGTAGTCCATGAGGTCGCAAAGAGTCGGATATGACTGAGTGACTGAACAACAATAAATCTGCAAACATTGTAATTGACAAAGGCTTAAGTTCCAAAACATACAATAACTTGTATAACATAAAGATGAACAACCCAACTGAAAAATGGACAGAAGACCTAAAGAGACATTTCTCCAAAGAAAAAATGCAGATGTCCAATAGGTACCCGAAAAGATGTTCAGCATCATTAATTATTCAGTTCAGTTCAGTTCAGTCGCTCAGTTGTGTACGACTCTTCGCGACCCCATGAATCACAGCACGCCAGGCCTCCCTGTCCATCACCAACTCCCAGAGTTCACTCAGACTCACGTCCATCGACTCAGTGATGCCATCCAGCCATCTCATCTTCTGTCGTCCCCTTCTCCTCCTGCCCCCAATCCCTCCCAGCATCAGAGTCTTTTCCAATGAGTCAACTCTTCACATGAGGTGGCCAAAGTACTGGAGTTTCAGCTTTAGCATCATTCCTTCCAAAGAAATCCCAGGGCTGATCTCCTTCAGAATGGACTGGCTGGATCTCCTTGCAGTCCAAGGGACTCTCAAGAGTCTTCTCCAACACCAGAGAAATGCAAAACAAAACGACAATGAGGTACCACCTCACAGAGGTCAGAACGGCCATCGCTAAAAAAGTCTACAAATAAATGTTGGAGAGGGTGTGGAGAAAAGGTTACTCTCATACCCTGTAAGTTGGAACATGAGTTGGTGCATCCATTGTGGAAAACAGTATGGAGGTTCCTCAGAAAATTAAAAGTAGAATTACCATATCATTTCAGCAATCCCCATCCTGGGCATATTTTACAGACAAAACTTTAATTCAAAAAGATACATGCACTCCCATGTTCATGCCAGCACTATTCACAACAGCCAAAACATGGAAACAATTTAAATGTCCATCAATAGATGAATGGATAAAGAAGATGTGGTACAGAAATACAATGGAATATTATTCAGCCATAAAAAAGAACAAAATAACGCCATTTGCAGGAAAATGGATGTAAATAGAGAGTATCTACTATCTGAAGTCAGAAAGACAAATATCTTACGATATAATTTATATATAGAATCTAAAATATGACACAAATGAAGCCATCTATTAAACAAACAGAATCAGGGACACAGAGAATAGGCTGGGGATTGCCAAGGGGGAGGCAAGCAGCAGAGGGAGTTTAGGATCCGTAGATGCAAACTGGTGTACATAGGATGGATAAACAGCAAGGTGCCGTGTAGCACAGGGAGCTATATTCAGCATCTTATGATAAACCACAATGGAAGAAAAAAAAGGAATGCATCTATATGTATAATTGAGTCACTTTGCCATATAGCAGTACTTAATACAACATTGTAAATCAATAATAAAAATAAGTTAATAAAGAATAATTATTGAATTTCTTTAAGGTAAAATTTATATACAAAAATGGACTCATCTAAACATACCATTTGATGTGACAATTTACAATACATGTTGCTTCTTATAGCATTGGTTTTCTCCCCATCAATGGTCTTTCTTCAGTGGATCTCATAAGTTCTTATCCCTGGGCTCTGATGCTGACATCTTGGTGTACACAGTTATCAGCAAGGAATTTCTAGTCATGGGGGGAGGTCTTGACCAGCCAGCTACCTTGACTCTCCTTCCTTCCTTTGGAAGAGCAAAAGCCATGGGCCCTTCCAAGACTCCAAAGAAGGGAATCTCATATTCCTTTAGGAGGAATAGCGTGAAGAGCCTTCAGAGATGGGCTGAGTCTAGATATATTCAAAGCTAAAAACTCTAGGGCCAGTTATAATCCATATGTGGGGGGGAAAGTAGAGCTAAGATACACAATCTAGCCTCCAGAAATAGATACACAAATTCACATTTATCACTTCTTTCTTTTCAGTTGCTTAGTGAACTTTTGCTTTTAAACATTACAATGATAATAGCCAGCACTCAGAGTCCTTTATTCACAACAACTCATAACCACCATGCCAATTTCACAGCTGTAACTTTTAAGAGCTGGATCCAGGATTCAAACTCAGGTGCCTGGGTCCAGGGACCATGACTTTAATCAGTTGGTAAAGAATCCGCCTGCAATGCAGGAGACCTGAGTTCAATCCCTGGGTGGGGAAGGTCCCTGGAGAAGGAAATGGCAACCCACTCTAGTATTCTTGCCTGGGAAATTCCATGGACAGAGGAGCCTGGTGGGCTACATACAGTCCATGGAGTTGTCAAGAGTCAGAGACGACTGAGCAACTAAACCACCACCAGAGACCACTGCAGGTAGACAGGGAGAGAGAGGATGCAGGCAGGGAATGCCCATGCCCCCCACTGCTCCATTTATCAATGAATTTTTTTTTTCAAGTCTACCTGACCTCCAGTGACCTCTTCAAAAGTAGAGATATGTCTGATTCCCTTTTGCACCCCAAGCAACCAGCCTGACCCAGGTTAAGTGTTCAGGGATGATTAGGGGAAAAAAGGGGGTGAGAGTATCCAGCAGGCCCTGAGTATACTCCAGGTACCCCTGGAGCCAATCTGTTATGGTGGCAGTGAGAGCAGCAAGCACTGGCAGGACCCGGTAGGAAAACTACAGCAATGGCAAGATGCCCCTTCCCATCCAGGACTTAGCAACATCTGAAAGGGGCCAACATCATGGGTAACTCAATCCAATGAGAAAGGCAGAACAGGCTATGCATCCATCTACACTTTCCCAGCCCAGAGAAGCCAGCCAGGGCTGGGACCAGCAGCTGTCAATCTACCCAAGGTCAAACATTCCACTCAACAGGTGCCAAGACTGGGAGCCACTTGAGTTCAGAAGAAACATCTACTGGGTATGCCACATATGCCAGACCTGCAGCAGATGCTTTAAGTAAACCAGCTTATTTCCATTGTGAAAGCAGCATTGCTTTCCCTGGTAGACAGTTGAGAAACTGAGATCCAGAGGTCACATGACTTAATACAGCTAGCATTTCTTGAAGTCTAACTCTGTGTCAAAGAAAAGAAAGTTGAAAGGGTTAGTCACTCAGTCGTGTCCTACTCTTTGCAACCCCATGGACTGTAGCCCGCCAGGCTCCTCTGTCCATGGGATTCTCCAGGCAAGAATACTGGAGTGGGCTGCCCATGTCAAGAACTGATCTAAATGCTCCAGATGCATTAATTTATTCAAACCAACGACAACCCAAGATTAGGAAATCGAGACACAGAATTGGTTAAGTGAAGTACCCAAGGTCATGTCACAATTAAGAAAAAGGAACTTGCATTCAGACCCAGGATTCTAGCTCCGGAGCATAAACTCAGATCTGCCTAAGATCACACAGCTAATAAAAGGCAGAGCCAGGAGTCAGTCACCACCAGGTCCTTGACTCTGGCAGCCAGTATTCTTTCACATTGCTCTCACTGCCGTTTTTTCTCCCAAGTGTTGGGGCCCGCTGTCCATTTCTGGCCCCTTTGCTCTCCCTCATGACATTCCTCCACTGGTGCTACCTCATCCCATGACCACTCGTGGTCACCGGCAAGGCTGACTCTATCAGTGGGCAGCAGCCTTGTCCTCAGCTGGCCTCTACAGAAAGGCCACCGTGGGCCTGGTAATGGGTCTGCATGAGAAGAGGCCAGGTGTTCACTCCACGTTCATCGACTCCTATTGCTCTGAGGTCAGCAAAGGAGAGACTACTTACCTGAACCCAGAAGCTGATTCTGCAGCCAGCTCAGATCTGGGCCAATAGCCCAAGGAGCACCAGGCCACCCCTGACATATGTGGACTAGTTAACCACCCTGCCAAGAACCCGGGCGTATTCTCCAGCAAGGAGGTGGTGAGTAAGTATACACCTAAGAATATACTGTAAGGATGCACTGGCCCCTTTCATATTCTCCTTTTATAGGGTCTCTAGCCCTATAGGTAGTTACGGAATGATTGTGGCTTAGCATGAACTAAGCATGGCTTAGTTCAGGCATGCAAACAGGCAAAGACTTACCTGTCCTCAGTGGAACACCAGCAAGAAACAGCACATCCAGGGACAAAGTAAGGGGCAGGTTCTGAAGCTGGCAAGCCATCTATCAGCTGTGTGCCTTTGAGCACAGCAGCCTATTACACTTATTTCTCTTGACCTCACTTTCCTCAGCCTAAGAGAGGAATAAGAGCAGTTTCTACCAACTATGGTTGTTACAGGGATGGAATTAGTAAACTGTAGAATTGTTCATAAAAGGGCCTAGCCTAGCACAGGATGAGCAGCCAATAAACAACAGCAATGACTAACTGATCCTCTGCTCCCTCTCTTCTTCCTGAGCAGTCCTAGAAGTGAAAATCAGCGCTGGGACCCGTGAGAGTCATGGTCCAATCCATCAGGGGATATGGAGGCTGTGATCCTACCAGTTCAAAGGCTGGGAGTGGTTTGCATCTCTTGGGGCAGGTATACTGCCTTTATCAGAGAATGTTCAGCAGGTAGATGAACCCCACCTGGGTACCCAGGGGGCAGCCAGCTGCTGTCCCCTGCACCAGCGTGTTGGCCCTGAGCTCACAGGTATGTTCACTGTTTGGCCTGGAGAAGACTTTAGATCAAGGGTCAGTGCACTTTTTCTGTAAGGGGCCAGACAGTAAATACTTCAGACATTTTGTCAACCGCAGGCTTAGATTATCCTAACATCTCCTTCCCCATGTTGTCTTTTCCTTAGGGGACCGAGGAGATGTTCACAGGAGCGCAGAGGCCCTTTTCAGATGGGCGCCCCTTGCATCTCCTGCAGTCTGGGATGCCCTCCCTCAGATCTCTGTGATCAGGTCTCCTCTCAGACTTCACATTCCTTGGAGACAACTCCCCAGCCCTACCCCATTTGCTCCATCACGTCTCCCCGTACATTTTCCGCACAGCGCTTTTCACAACCCTAGCCTTGCTTTCATTTATCAGCTAGTTCACTGTGTGGCTCTCCCTGTGGAAGGCAAGCTCCACCAAAGCAGGGCCTTTTCTCCCTCACTCGCACTGGATCCCCAGGGGCCAGCGTAATTCCTGATCCATAGGCAGTGCCATGAAATATCTGCCAAGTGAATAAATGCATAAAATCAAATCATGCTTTTATCCCCAAATCAGGATGCCTACAGAGGCTGAGTGAACTCTGGGAGTTGGTGATGGACAGGGAGGCCTGGCGTGCTGCAATTCATGGGGTCGCAAAGAGTCGGACACGACTGAGCGACTGAGCTGAACTGAACAGAGGCTAACTGAAGTGTCATAGCCAATACTTACTGAGATAGTATCCTGGGGATTTATATATATATATATCTCCTTATTAAATGGGACAGAAACTAACTTGTGAGACAACAACTATTTTATCTCCCCATTTCTGATGAACTTAAAGTCCCGTTGCTCAAAGGCATGTATCTGGTAAGAGGCAAAACTAAATTTCAAACCCAGACCTGCCCAAATCTGGGGCTCAAACGATTAACTACCACTCTTGCTTAATTTTACCTCAAATTATATTAAGTTAGAATGTACACAGATTGTCTGCAGCTGATTAGAAATGCTGATGAGCAGTGAAGTGTCTCTGGATTTGTTTAAAGTGGGGGGAAGATATTATCTAATATATGCAATGTATGGGGCTTTTCTCATATGTTACCAATGGAATAGCTAGATTCAGAGGAAAAACTTGAGATGTGACAAAGCCAAGGGTGACAGCAAAGCTTGGCATTTCCTAAGGGAAGAACCATTTGGTCAACTGCACCTTGATCTGTCTGTCGGGGGAGGGACACACCTCTAGTACCAACCCACAGAAGACAGCTGCACAGCAAAGTCCAATGCCCAGGCATGAGCCCCCAGTTCCAGAAGACAAGCCCCAGAATATTTACACTTGGATGCCTTCCCTAGAAAAGGAGCTTTAAGGCCTTGCAGAAAACAGGGGAAAGTTGAGTTCTTTCTAGGATCTCACCTACCTTCCAGGCTGGGGAATCTCTTCTCACTAGCACGGTGTTTGGACTCATAGCTGCCACAAAAGGGAGCAAACTTAGAAGCTCTTGACAACTTCCAAGTGGGTCACTTTACACTGTAAAATGGCTTGTATTTAAAATGTTTTCAAAACTTTGAACAGGTCACAGTGTCTAGACATTGGGCGACTCCAACCTTACACCATTCTGCCCATCCATGTCTGCAACCTGCCAAGGAACACGTTATATTTTCTTTATCAGACCATCTTAAAGAGCATGTTTCTGGAAAACTTCTCCTCACGGCCTGCTGGGAGTTGCTTGGGAATTATTTCTGCCACCAGAAAGAAGGCATGCCTGAGCATCGAGGGCCCCTGCTCTCTGGAGGCGGGCCTGGACCAGCAGGATGACTGTGGCATCACCCCTCAGGCTGGCTGCGGAAGTCCACTTATGGAAGATGGGATTTCTGGGATCTAGGTGTATTACATCATGGCTGTAATCCTCCAGGGAGAACAAACAAAGTGCTTCCCCAGCTTAAACACTGGGTGGGGGTTGGGCAGGGGGGAGTGAAGAGATAGGTGAAGACATGGGTTAAGGTCTGCTGCACTATTAAAAGGAAAATAAGGCATTTGGAAATCACTATTCTAGTTCCATGCAGGACCTGATCTACGAGAACCAAGGAGGAAAGGGTACCTATCATGCATTTGGGCTTCCTGGGTGGCTTCGTGGTAAAGAATTGGCCTGCCGATGAAAGAGACATGGGCTTGATCCCTGGGTCAGGAAGATCCCCTGGAGAAGGAAATGGCAACCCACTCCAGTATTCTTTCCTGGCAAGTCCCACAGACAGAGGAGCCTGGCAGGCTTCAGTTCTTGGGATTGCAAAAAAGTCAAACATGACTTAGTGACTAAACAACAACAACATCATGCATTTTGAATGCATTCAGAAGTGTTTCATTCAGAAAACACTCAAGGAACACCCTTTCTTAGGCATCATGTTGAGAACTAGGGAAGTGGGCTAGGAGATGGGCATGTCACACTTCTGCCCACAGGTACTCCCACTTCGGCAAAAACAAAAGAAAGCAACAAACCTCTGAGGGCTTCTAAGTAAGATGGGATTCACTAATCACACACAGAGGGAAGAGGAAAGAGCCAAGGCAGGACCTGAAAGGGAGCTGCTCTCAGACTGGGTGAAGATGTCCTGCTAGGCTGAAACAGAGGGGAGGGGTGGAGGAGACATCCCTACTCCAAAGAGGTTCGGCTCAGTCGTGTCGGACTCTTTGCGACCCCATGAATTACAGCACGCCAGGACTCCCTGTCCATCACCAATTCCCGGAGTTCACTCAGACTCACGTCCATCGACTCAGTGATGCCATCCAGCCATCTCATCCTCTGTCGTCCCCTTCTCCTCCTGCCCCCAATCCCTCCCAGCATCAGAGTCTTTTCCAATGAGTCAACTCTTCGCATGAGGTGGCCAAAGTACTGGAGTTTCAGCTTTAGCATCATTCCTTCCAAAGAACACCCAGGACTGATCTTTAGAATGGACTGGTTGGATCTCCTTGCAGTCCAAGGGACTCTCAAGAGTCTTCTCCAACACCACAGTTCAAAAGCATCAATTCTTTGGCACTCAGCTTTCTTCACAGCCCAATTCTCACATCCATACATGACTACTGGAAAAACCATAGCCTTGACTAGACAGACCTTTGTTGGCAAAGTAATGTCTCTGCTTTTGAATATGCTATCTAGGTTGGTCATAACTTTCCTTCCAAGGAGTAAGCGTCTTTTAATTTCATGGCTGCAGTCACCATCTGTAGTGATTTTGGAGCCCCAAAAAATAAAGTCTGACACTGTTTCCCCATCTATTTCCCAGGAAGTGATGGGACCAGATGCCATGATCTTAGTTTTCTGAATGTTGAGCTTTAAGCCAACTTTTTCACTCTCCTCTTTCACCAAAGAGGTTAACAAATTAAAAATTTGGGTGAGGGGGTAGAAGGAGGAAGTGAAACTGACTCAGATTCTAAGACTGGGAGGGTGGTGCCACTGTGAGCTAAGACTGAAAGTCAGAAAGTAGAATACATTTAGGGAGTAGGAGAGAAGAGGAAGGGTGAAATTACAAATTTAGTTTTCAAGCTTTTGAATGTCAGGTATCATAGAAAAATCCAGAAGGCATGTAGAAATCCCGATAGTTGATACAGAGAGTAAAAGATACATGTTTTTTTTATGACAATAACTTCTATTTGGTGGAGGTTTAGTAAATATCAGGTATGCTACAAGTCAATCTCATTTAATTGATGCTTTTGAACTGTGGTGTTGGAGAAGACTCTTGAGAGTCCCTTGGACTGCAAGGAGATCCAACCAGTCCATTCTGAAGGAGATCAGCCCTGGGATTTCTTTGGAAGGAATGATGCTAAAGCTGAAACTCCAGTACTTTGGCCACCTCATGCGAAGAGTTGACTCATTGGAAAAGACTCTGATGCTGGGAGGGATTGGGGCAGGAGGAGAAGGGGACGGCAGAGGATGAGATGGCTAGATGGCATCACTGAGTCGATGGACGTGAGTCTGAGTGAACTCCGGGAATTGGTGATGGACAGGGAGGCCTGGCGTGCTGCGATTCATGGGGTCTCAAAGAGTAGGACACGACTGAGCAACTGAACTGAACTGAACTGAGAAACTTGTAAAACAGATATTCTTATGCCTATTTTACAGATTGGGAAACGGATACTCAGAAATGGCCAGAGTCTCAGGTCTCTAACTCCAGCAATTTATGCTGTTAGGCCGCAGGGCCTGTGACTTTGGAGTCATTGCCCATACGAGAAGACTACATCATCCAAAATGAGAGTGTCCAGTAGAACTGGGTTTCTCGACTTTGGTACAATGGACATGTGGGCTACATCATTTATTTTATCGTTGGGGGTGGGGACCTGTCCTGCAAATTGCAGGTTGTTTAGAAGCATTCCTGGCCTCTCCCAGCTAGATCCCCCTTCCCCCTGAGCATGACAATAAAAAATGTCTCTAAATATTGCTAAATAATTAGAGAGGAGGCAAAATCGCCACCAGTTAAGAACCACTGCAACAGAAGTATAATGTAAGCCATGCATGTAATTTTAAATTTTCAGGCAGCCACACTTTTTTTGAAAAAGATAAAATTAATTTTAATACTGTAATTTAGTTCAATATGTCATTCATACAAAAAGCAATAATAAGTTATTATATAATCTTTTTTTCTTCTTTCCATATTCAGTCTTTGAAATCAGGTGCATATTTTACACTTAGAGCACATTTCAAGTGCCCAAGCCATGTGGCTAGTGGCACCCCATACTGGACAGCACAGATCTAGAGGAAAGAAGAGGCTCCCTCACCCACATTTATGAACAGTGGAGACAGAAGGGCCAAGGGCAACACTGAGCAGTGGTCAGAGGGCATAATGTAGATGCTGGCAGCTCAAGCTTTTCCTTTCGCCTCTGAGAACTGTCCCTGCCCACCAGCAACCCACCCACTCCATGGGATGGGTAGGGCAAGTGGGAGTGGAGGCAGGCACCTGTTTAAGAGAGGTGGAAGGGAAACCTGAGAGAGGGTCCTGGGACGCCCACCCACGCGGACAATGGGAGTTACTAGCTTCCAGGGAGGCAGCCGCCCGAGGAGTAAGACAGAGACAGACAACTCATCTGTAATCGGAAACGCCCAGTCACCTCTACCAGCAGCTGCTGACACAGGGCCGATTCCAGCCCAAGTAACCGCTGAAACAAAGCCCTCTAAACCATAGCGTGAGTCAGTCTTCAGTCAGATGCAGAAAAACCAAGGCACTTGCCTGGAACCACTCAGTAATCATGAATGTATCTTTGGGAGCAATTCAAATGGAAGGGCTGAGGGCTTGTGGCTGTCTAGACTTCATTTATTCACTCAATAGGCCACTGCTATCCTGAGAGGGGCATTACCATCCCCGCTGTATGGACGGAGACACAGGACCACACTGCTGGAAAGGGCCAGGGCTAGGATGCGCCACTAATTATTTAAAGAAAAAAAATTTAAAAAACCTGAAGCACATAATTCAAAAATAAGATTTAGAGATGGTCCCTCCTTGAATATGAAAACAGCTATCTCATCAATGTTTCATACATGGAATAAGAAACAAAAAACTCTTTACAATGATAAAGCAAACAGCTCCATAGGATTACAGAGAGGAAGGAAGAAGATAAATGGAGCAGGAATGGGACAGAGAAATACAAACAAAGGAACCAGGGGACCTGGATTCTGCCCCCCACCCATCTCCCCCGCCTTGGCTGTGGAGGAGAGCAAAAGGGGATGGCAGAGTTGATACCCCTGCTCCAGCCTCGGGTGGAGGGCAGGGAAGTGCTGTCCATCTCTACTCTCGCAGTCAGGGTTGTGCATTGGTCATCACTGGTCTCTCACATTCTCTGAGGAGTATCACGACTCACCCCTGAGTGGCTCCACTTGATGAGAATTCCTATGGCAGTGGATTTTTATGGACCCCGTCAGATCACCTTGAAGAGGTATAAGAGTGCCTGGGTACACAGCCCAGCTGCCCATGGACCTTGGGTCCTGAGCCTCTCCTGTCTGCCTCTAGGAAGAGGCAGATGCCCCCTTCTGAGTGGGCAGCTCCAGAAGAGGACATCCCTTAGCTGATGTCCCAGTTCCCATCAACTGTACCAAGCACCTCTAAATGCCTAGCACTCTCACAGCCAACCAGTTCTTGTTCTCCACATTCCAACACAGCACCGAGCTGGTGAGAGGCACATCCCTATACCAAAGTTCCCAACTGAGGCTGTCACCTTCATTTTGCAGATGGGTAAACCGAGGCCCAGAGACTGCAAGGCAACCTGGGTTCTTTCCACTATGTAACAGGCAGAAAGGTGTGTGTATGTTCAATAACCTTAAAGGGGAAGATTATATATAGTATTTACATACACATGCAGTACATGTGAAAAGAGTTTTATAAATTATAAAGCATTTTTATGAATGATAGTTGTTATTATAAATGACTGGTAGAGGTGACTGGGTGTTACTGATTACCTCATCCTCCAGACAAACTTATGGACCTACCTACAGTGTTCTTTCTAGTCTGAGTTCTTATTCAACTAAACACCTCCCACCCCCATCCCATCTTCCAAAAAGCCATGTCTAACTTCTGCTTAAACTCTGTGTAGGTAAGGTCTTGTCTGTTTTTCAAAACCCAGTTTGTAAGCACTTGAGACCTCTTCACTGCTTGCCACCGTTTCCAGCAAAAGTGCAGACCCCAGTTAATCCCATAAAGGAGAGCCTCCCCTTGCTGCTGGCTTGAGGACTTCCACTTCCCTCCTAAGTAAAGAAGAAAGGAAACCCCTAACAGTGCCAGGAACGGGGGCCCCACTCAGAGCCACTGGGCCCACCTTCTAGTTCCAGGGCTCCTGTGCTAAGCATCCACCATGTGCCTTGGAGGCACCTGGGATACCCTGAAGAAGATACAGAATGTCCAAGTCTTTGGTGGTGTTTTAGAAACATGACCATAGGTGGGGGTTGGGGTGCAAGCAGCCGGGGTTGAAGCAGTTTAGAGGAAGCCTGTCAGGGAAGTGGGGTGTCATGCCAGTCTCTCCCAGGCTCTCAGGTATCCCACAGCTTCTCCTTCAGACATACTCTATGGGCTGGGCCAGCCTCACAGCCTCCCCAGGGAGAGCTGAGCATGGCCGTGCGGTCAAGAACACTAAGAACTAGCACTGAGGCCACCAGCGCTCCTGCAGTTTGGTGCCCTGGTCTCCTCTGGCCTCAATGTGCTCATCTGTGGAATTAGTGCCTGTAACATTTGCACACATCAGAGAGCTGCCAGGAGGCTCAGACCCCAGCCCTGCCCCCCGCCCTGGCCAGCACAGCCGCGGGAGGTTCAGAGATGACCAGCCTCTGTCATCTGGATGGAAAGGAGGCATGAGAGGCTTAGAACAAGAGGGAAAGGATGTGGGCAACGTGGGACTGTTCTCTTGAACCAGGGAAGTGAGGCTATTTCTTCACTGTTCTCTATAGCACATGATAATAGCAATGGTTTTTATTCTAGCAGTTACCATTTCTCAAGTGCTCACTGCTTTATCTCCAGCCTCTAGAACCCTGCCATCCTGACCCCAGATACATGTATGCATTCAACAGAAGCTAATCACTGCTGTGAGCCTTGTATAAACAGGAGGTGCCTTGCGGGTGGTAGGTGGGGAGCCCTTCCTAAGGACATTAGTCTTCTGATGACTCTCTAGACTATGTGAAGCCTTGCATCCTCCCCTCCTGCTATGTGAACTCATAAGGCAGTGAGATTCAGGAGACTCAGCAAACTGGAGAGGTTCTGAGCACCTAGAGGCTGAGAGATGGGAAATAACCTCATCAACCCCTGAGGCTTGATGGCAGAATTCAACTAACCTACTATGGGTTAGTTACCATTGTTGCTGTTAACTACCAAAGTGAACACCACCCCAGCCCTCCTTCCCCAGCAGACTGATGAGAGCAATCTGTGAAGTCATTCCCCCAAGCTCATTCTTGTGTTGGTAAAAATACAGAAAGGCTTGGTTTCCTACAACGTCTGGAATCTATTTGCGAAACCTCTCAGAGAGGCCAATTTTATCACAAAACCCAAATATCAGACATTCTCTGAGACAGACAACAGGGCAGGACATTTAGGAGCTAGGTGCCCTGCGGACAGACTGCAGGCTGGCACCATCCCTAGTTCACCACTCCTGGGCTGGAATTTCTGAGAAGCCGGGATCACAACTCTGCAGTCTCTATGGGCTATAAGGCCAGTGGTTAGGGTCCATAGTGGAGCCCCCTCTCCTCTGGGACACAGACACCCACACTTAACCACTGGGGGAAGGGTGAACAAGCAGCAGCTCCCAGGGCAGGGAGGCAGCCAGGGATAAACGTCCCCACTGTCTAGATCCCGTTCACCCTGACAAACAGTAATAATGACCAAGGCAATGACTTACTCTAAGTGCTCTACGTGTATTAATTTATGTAGGTCTCACAATCACCCTGTGACCTGAGTCCTATTATTGTCCCCAGTTTACATCTGAGGAAATGGAGGGCCAGAGAGGTTAAGTAAGATACCAAAGGTCACACAGCTAAAACTGAGATGCAAACCTAGGTTGGTCTGAACTCAAAGACCAGGCTGTCCAGGCACAGCACACACGCACACCACTGCCTCACTTCTTGGCTTAAAGAAGTGAGAGCCTGGAGGGCTGTCTATCTCAGTGGAGCCCTTGGTACACCTAACTCTCCTATGTGCCGGGGCAGGAAGGTCCCTCTCACATCAACAGTCCCCAGCCAGCATCTTCCCAGTGATATTTAAGGGACAAGACACATGAGACTGGCTCAGCTCAGTCTCAGAAACTCCATCTCAATTCTCTTGCAGGCCGAGGCAGAGCAGAGGTGGTTAGTTCTGGGCTCGGAACTGGAGCGGAGGCTCCATATCGGGTCTGGGACAGGGAGGCGAACATGCAGAGTAGGGATGATGGTCTTCCCCGGCTGTGGGCTCCAAATGGTTGCCCACTAGGCCAAGACTCTAGCAATTGTCTTAAGGAATAGCGCAGCAATTAGCCAGGTACACCACAGGTTTTCACCTATTCTGAAAACTGAATTGGAATAGAACATGGTTCCAAGACTCAGGGCAGTTCAACAATGGAAAGAAAAAAAAACCACAATTACGTGTCATCTGAACCCAGGAACCACAAACCCTTTTTATATTCAGAGCTTAATTAAGGGGAAAAAAAAAAGGAGCAGGATATGGCTCCATGACGGCATCGAGCCATCTTCCCCATACTCCTAACTTCCTGTACAGAGAAGCATTTTGTCACCTTAGCACCTTCTCACCAAGACAACAATAGGCTACATTTTTTCCATCTAAGAACAGCCAGCTTGAAACAACAGATGGCCAAGCAGGGAGAGTGGGGTCTGCTGAGCCACCGAGGATGTTGATTAATGGGTTTCCCAGGTCTGCTATCAGCTGTCCCAGACATGAGGTGGAGAGAATGCTCTTAGAACATGTTACACCAACAGCCCTCTCTCAGGCACTCAGGGAGCAGCTCGGCCTATGCATTCCCAACCCATGAGCTCAGCCTGGAGGGGAGCCAGGAAAAGCCCAGGTGGAGAGCGGAAGGGCAGGAAAGGTCTGAGGATGCTGGTACTCCCTGCTGCTCCAGGAATGGAGACTGGCAGTGCCAGGGGCACGAAGACACCAGCTCCAATTCCATAGCAATGGACCACCTGGTTTGCCTTGATTGTAAGATTCAGGATAACAACAAATTTAAGAGAGAACTCAGAGAAGACTTCTACTGAGACCTCTTATGTCACACAAGAGGAAACAGAGCAGGAGGAAAGGAGAGGGGAATTTAAGTTCTTGAAGACTTCCAATGTGCAAGAAATGATGCTTTGCCTGTTAAAGCCAGTAAAGTGTGTGTTAATATTGCTGCTTTGCAGATAAGGACATTGGGAATCAAACCACTCAAGTAATTGGCCCAGGGTTGTAATGAAGGAGCAGAGATTTGACTCAGGTCCTGCCCCAGGCTCTTCCCAGCATACCCTCCCCACTGGCTGCGCACAGGCAGGCCTCACACAGCTCTTGGTCCCTGGTTCCCAGGTCTGTGACATCGGCTGAGGGGCCCTTGACCATGTCTGTGCCCTGGGTTACTTTGGCAACCCACTGAAGTTTATGAAAACTTTCCTAATCTTTAAATGCATGAGATAAAATGTTAACACACTTAACATATCTCATAATATGTTATTAAATAATGATGACCTTAGACTTAGCTGCAGGTCTAAGGCCTTAAATAATTTCCAAATAGTGATGTGTAAACCAGAGATTGAGATATCTACAACTGTAAGGATAAACGAAAATATCTGTGATTTCTATGGGTGACAAACCACAGGTACCACACTCGCAAATGGGAGAAATGCTACATTTCAGTTAGAGGTTAGTGAAAGTAAGATTTCCCCCTGCCCCTGCCTTCCAAGTTCACAGATTCCTAAAGATTAAAAAACCTCATAACAGCACGGAAGGAAAACAAGCATATGAAAAGATGTTCCACCTCATATGTCATCTGCTGCTGCTCCTGCTAAGTCGCTTCAGTCGTGTCTGACTCTGTACGACCCCATAGACGGCAGCCCACCAGGCCCTGCCGTCCCTGGGATTCTCCAGGCAAGAACACTGGAGTGGAGTGGGTTGCCATTTCCTTCTCCAATGCATGAAAGTGAAAAGTAAAAGTGAAGTTGCTCAGTTGTGTCTGACTCCTAGCAACCCCATGGACAGCAGCCTACCAGGCTCCTCCGTCCATGGGATTTTCCAGGCAAGAGTACTGGAGTGGGATGCCATTGCCTTCTCCTCATCTGTCATCAGGGAATTGCAAACACATGTCTATCAGAATGGCCAAAATCCAGAACACTGACAACATCAAATGTTGGTGAGCATTTGGAGCAACAGGAACGCTCATTCACTGCTGATGGGAATGAATGAAAAAGGGTACAGCCACGTTGAAAGACAGTTTATCAGTTTCTTACAAAACTGAACACACTCTTACCATACAATCCTGCAATCAAGCTCCTTGGTATTTACTCAAAGAAGAAGAAAGTTTATGTCTAAAAACCTGCATATGAATATTTATAGCAGTTTTTTCATCACTGCAAAACTTGGAAGTAAATAAGATGTTCTTCAGTACGTGAATGGTACATAATAAACTGCGGTACATCCAGACAATGGAGTATTATTCAGCACTAAAAAGAAGTGAACTATCAAGCTGTGAAAAGGTATGTAGGCACCTTAAATGCATATCACTAAGTGAAAGAAGCCAGTGTTAAAAGGCTACCTACTATGTGATTCCAACTATAAGATCTTCTGAAAACAAATGTCAAAAAACTATGACGACAGTAAAAAAGATTAGTGGTTGCCAGGAGAGTCAGGGGGGTAGGGTGAAAAGGCAGGAGGAATGGATGGAGCACTGAGAAATTTTAGGGCAGTAAAGGATACACAACTGTACATGTTTGCCCAAACCCATAGAGTATATAACACTGTGAATGAACCCTAAGGAAAACTACAGACTTTGAGTGGCTATGATGTCATAATCACTTTGGATGACTATTGATCATGGGGAGGCTATGCATGTGTGGGTGTAGGGAGTATATGGGAAATCTCTATGCCTTTCCTTCAATTTTGCTGTGAACCAAAAACTGCTCCAAGAAAAAAGAGAGAAAAAGGATGCAACCACAAAAAACAAACAAAACCCATACCACACAAACACTGCCATGAATCCTTAGCATGTGGGACAGTGTCAACCCTTCCCTTAAAGCTGTAGGGCAGAACAGTAACAGTGACCATTTGCTGAAGGTTTACATTTGCAGCCCCCTGTTATAGTAAACCATTTCCTATTTACAAGTCTTTGAACAGGGTAAATATTACCTTCATTCTACAGATTAGAAAATTTCAGTTTCAAAGTTGAATCTTAAAGCAAATTGGATGTATCTACCTACTATATGTCAAGTTTCTGGATTACTATGATTGGAGAGATTGCAAAACAAGCTGTTAAAAAATTATTTTACTTGAAACCCTATTTTAAATCTGTGTAAATAAGACAAAATAAATTAGATGCTAAATCTGATATAAGGCTGTGAGTACCACACTTAAGGTTTTTCCAGTAGTCATGTACAGATGTGAGAGTTGGACCATAAAAAAGATTGAATGCCGAAGAATTGATGCTTTTCAGCTGTGGTGTTGGAGGAGGCTCTTGAGAGTCTCTTGGATTGCAAGGTCAAACCAGTCAATCCTAAAGGAAATCAATCCTGAATATTCATTAGAAGGACTGATGCTGAAGCTGAAGCTCAGCCACCTGATGTGAAGAGCCAATTCATTAGAAAAGACCCTGATGCTGGGAAAGATTGAGGGCAGGAGGAGAAGGGGATGCCAGAGGACAAGATGATTGGATGGTATCACCGATTCAATGGACATGAGTTTGAGCAAGCTCCGGGAGATGGTGAAGGACAGGGAAGCCTGGTGTGCTACAGTCCATGGGGTCACAAAGAGTCGACAAGGACTGAGCAACTGAACAACACCACCATACTTAACGCTGAATTTCAAACTAATACATCCATCGAAAGAGCTTCATGGTATAAGCAAACTAACTGAGACCCTTTTAATAAGCAAACATTAAAATGTGAAGTTCTAAAATCATAAATTCATAAATACTAAGTAATGCTGCTGTCTACCTTAAATGTTTCAGGTAAAATTTCTTTTGAAAACAAAAGTAAGAATATCGAGCCATCCTTGTATCCTTAACACCCAATACTAGGCATTGAAGAAATTATGTGGTTGGAGACACAATGGATTTTATATCTTTCTGAGGGTCACTGTCTGTCTGTATTGAAGTCCTCAAACAACTGGCAACAACATCTGGGCCCGCTGGTTTTGAACATTCTTGCATTCTTACACTTATCCCTGTGAAATTCTAGGTAAGTCCTTTATCCCAATTAAGCCTTAGTTTCCTAATCTGTAAAGTACAGTTGATGATGCCAGCCCTGATTGCCCCCCTAGAGTTATCGTCAGAATCCAATGAGATATTGGATGGAAAATTGCTTTGCAAGTGGAAAAGCTTTGTAGTGTTGTGATGTATGGCTAAATTCTAGCGAACAGTGTCGCTTGATATGATCTGGAGCCCTGGAGCAAATCTACAAGGGTAAAAAACAAGAGGCTCCTGCAGCACGAGAAGGCATCATAAACCCATGCCACTCCGCCTGTTGCTGAGCTCAGCAGCAGAAAAAGGTCGATGATGTGCTCTTCACGGAAAGCCTTCTTGCCAAAAAATATGAAAAAACAGGGCGAGTTTGGACCTGTCAATACTCAGGTTTACAATTTCTTGTAAAGAAGCATAACCTATATTTTCCCCTCCCTCAAGAACCAGAGCTCATGGGCTACACTTAGGTGCCTCTCTCAGGAGAGGAGTTTCAGGGAGATAATGATCTGCCATGTCCAGTGGCAGAAAGAGGCCAAGCAGACAAGGATGCAAAGGCAGCCATGGTCTTGGATAACTGAGGCCCCCATGACACCAAAAAAAAAGCATCTCTACTGGCTCAGTGGAGTGAAGTCAGGTTACAGCAGGTTGGGAATGAGAGGAAGGGGAAGCCAGGGAGCAAGGAGTGTAGAGATTATCTTGCCCAGAAATTAGGTTGAGAAAAAGAAAAGAAGAAACAGAGCTGATGATACCAGTTTTCCCGAGAAGTAGGACAGCTGCTTAAAGGTAAGGGACTGAAGGGTGGAGAAGGCGATAAAGGCTGGGGACAACTTGGCTAGAAACTGGCTAGACTTTCTTAGAACACTGTCCTGGCAGCACAAAGATACTCAGAACTGAGTTCTCACAACTTGCTACCAAGATCAGCTGGTCAGGCTCTGCTTTGTGGATGGGGCAGAGTGAGAGTCAGATCCCAAGGCGAGGCTGGCCTCAAGTCGTGGCTTTGAGAAGCTGCTGAACATGGCTGCAAAGACAGAGCACAGGCTCCAGAGTGAATAAGAAAGTGAAGGTCAGGGGAGGCTGACAAATGGGCAGAAAAGAAAGGATGGCAGGTTAGCAGCAGATTTTGAGAGAGTAACACAGCGAGAGAAGCAACCGCTCAGAGCTGTGGTTAGAGAGGAGCTTTTCAAAGGAGGATTTAGGTGGAGCAAACTCCAAGGTGTGGCCGTGGGGATGGGTTGCCAAGGGGAAGGTGGGAGGAAGAAGCTGCTGGAGTCACAGAGACCAAAGTCTCTGAGAAGGGAGTGCTCTGTAGGCTAAATTGAAGTGCTCAAAGGCTGGCCAGAGGCAGGGGGGACATGAGGCTGAGAGCAAGGAGGGAGTATAGCCAGCATGGGCATGTGAGAAGGGAGTTCTGGAATACGAAGTAGGAGACAGGTTGACCAAACAGGACACCAGGCCAGGCCGGAGGGGAAGCTGCAGTGCAAGGCACGGGGCAGCTGTGAGTGTGAGCAGAGCCACAGTCAGAGCCGCGCTGTGGAGGGAAGTTCTGTGGGGGTCGGCAGCTGGTCTGGATGGGAGGAAAAGGCAAAAGAGACTTCGGGCACACAAATCCCATTACTTGGGTAAGAGACTGCTACCCCCACCAAAGTGTTGTCAATGGAAATAGAGAGAAGGGGACAGGTACGAATAAAATTGCAAAGGAAGGTGCAGAACCCGACAACTGGTAGCAGAAAGCAGACAGGAATCCAAGATGTTGGTATGGTTTTGAGCCTTCAAGATTTAGAGAAAAAGGAGGAGAGAAACAGGTTTCAGAAAGAAGATAGGTCAATGGGGTTTAAAGGTGCCCAAGGGACATCCTGAAGATGTCTTAAGTTACCTAAGTGGGATCATGGGGCTCAAGAGACATGTAGGGCCAGAGATACAAAAGTAGAGAGTCGCCCTCATGGGGGAGGGAGGGGTGACTGATGAATGTAACTGAGATTTCCCTTGGGAAGCACACCCAGCAGAAGCAGGTGTCAGAGACAAGCCCTTGGAGGAGACTGAGCATGTACTGCAGGAAAGGAGAGCATGAGGATGACTTTAAAAAATGTGTCTGAAAAATTGTGTCACAAATCCAATAGGATAGTTTTGAGAAGGAGAGGAGGCAATTAACAGCTACCAGGCACTTAAGTGCTTCATGTTCATTTGGTGTATAATCGTCACCCCAGTCCTAGGACATAACTATTATTATTCCCATTTCACAGATGAACAAATAGAGGCTCCAAGAGGTGAGGTCACACTACTTAGCAAGCAGTGGAGCTGGTTTTCAAGGAGAAAATAAAACCTAAACTTGTTAGAATGGACTACATGAAAGGCCTTTCAGTGATCTGTCTACTGTCCACCCAACCCCCAACCTTACCTCCTACCACACTCCCCTCCACTCTCTCCTTTCCAGCCCCCTCTTGGCTGCCTTGCTGCCTCTTCCAGCTGGCCAAGAGCTTTCTCAGCTCAGGGCCTTTGCACTTGTTGCCCTTTCTGAATAGCCAGCTCTTTGCCAGCTAGCTGCTTCCTTCTTGGAGATCTAAGCTTAAATGTCACCTATAATACCTTGTCTTGAGATAAGAAGAGATGGTTGGATGGCATCACCAACTCAATGGACATGAACTTGAGCAAACTCCAGGAGATAGTGGAGGACAGGGAAGCCTGGCATGTTGCTGCCCATGGGGTCACAAACAGTAGGACACGACTTAGCGACTGAACAACAATACGCTGTCTAGAATCAATTACCCTTCCTGCTTCTCTCTATCATAATGCCCTATTTATGGCCTTCTTAAGAAGAGGTAATAAGATTGTTTTTGTGTATTTCTGTTCTCCCCTGGACCAGACAGGAAGCTGCACAATTGCAGGGGCCTTCTCTGCTGTCTTCACCTCTCCTCTCCGGTGCCCGAGGAGTAGTACTCATCAATCACTAAATGAGTGAGGAAAGACTAAATTAATGAATCTACTCCTTCCGGGGGTAGTGTTAGTTGCTGTGGATGTTCAGGAGGATTTTTTCCCTTCCAGGAAGACTATTCAATTGTTGTTCAGTTGCTCAGTTGTGTCCGACTCTTTGCAACCCCAGGGACTGCAGCACGCTAGGCTTCCCTGTCCTTCACCATCTCCTGGAGCTTGCTCAAGTTCATGGTCATTGAGTCGATGATGCCATCCAGCCACCTCGTCCTCTGTTGTCCCTTCTCCTCCCACCTTCAGTCTACCCCATTGTCAGGGCCTTTTCTAATGAGTTGGCTCTTTGCATCAGGTGGCCAAAGAATTGGAGTTTCAGCTTCAGCATCAGTCCTTCTAATGAATATTCAGGATTAATTTCCTTTAGGATTGACTGGTTTGATCTCCTTGCAGTCCAAGAGACTCTCAAGAGTCTTCTCCCGCACCACAGTTAAAAGGCATCAATTATTCGGCACTCAATCTTCTTTATGGTCCAACTCTCACAACCATACATGACTACTGGAAAAACCACAGCTTTGACTATATGGACCTTTGTTGACAAAGTATCGCCAAGTCTGCCCTCACCTGGGCAGCAAGACTGGTCCCAGCCTGTCCCTGATGTGCTGGTCTGTAATGAAAGAGCAGACAGCTCTTCTAAGATAGGATGGAAAAAGGATGCAATAAATTCCTTGGGCCTGAGATAGCTGTTATTCACAGAGGGAGAGACTCTAGTCCACCTTCGCTTTCTTCATTTCCAGGGTTTCACAAGTCCTTCTATGAGGATCATGTGACTCTGTTCATCCACCTCCAGGGGTTTTACAAGGTCCATGCAATCTGGATCTCCTCACCTCATTCCCTTCCTGGACCTGTGTCTGACCACATCAGCCCCTCTTTCTAGTCACAAAGGTCTCCCTGTTATTTTGAGAATATGCTGAGCACATTTGCTTGTCAGCATCACTTGTTCTGTTTCCTCTAAGAGCCACAGGCTCACTTCCTTCAGGTCTCTGCTTAAATGTCACCATCTCACAGAAGCCTTCCCAGCACATCCGATATAAAACAGCAACCCACCTCTACTCGGGGCACCCACGTCGCCCTCACCTTGTTCTTTCTCTATAGCATTTACCACCAGCGACACAGGCACACATGTATGCACACTTGGGTCACATATATTTATTTGTTGTCTGTCTTTCTCAGAGAAGAATGTAAACTCCAAGAGGACAGGGATTTTATCTGTTCTCTTTACTGCTGTAACCCTGATGCCTGGCATGTAGCAGGCATTTCAAATGGTTTTTTGAATGCATTAATAAATGTGAAATTTTTAACTCAGGGATGGCAATTTTAAAATAAGAGTAAGAAGAAATAGTTTGGTGGTTCCTCAAAAAGTTAAGTGGGCTTCCCATGTGGCACAGTGGTAAAGAATCTGCCTGCCAATGCAGAAGACATAGGTTCAACCCCTGGGCCAGGAAGATCCCTTGGAGTAGGAAATGGCAACCCACTTCCGTACTCTTGCCTGGAAAATCCAATGGATAGAGGAGTCTGGCGGGCTACAGTCTGTGAGGTCACAAAGAGTTGGACATGACTGAGTGATTGAGCGTGCTTGCACACATGCACTCAAAAAGTTAAACACGGAATTACCATACAACCTAGTAGTTCTGCTCCTAGGTATATGCCCCAAAGAACTGGAAACAGGAACTTGAACTGATTCTGTATGCCAAGGTTCATGGCAGCAGCATTCGCAATAGGTGAAAGGTGGGAGCAACTCAAGTGTCCATCGAGGAATGAATGGATAAACAAAATGTAGTATGTGCATATAACAAAAGAGTATTCTGCCTTGAAAAGGAAAGAAATTCTGACATATGCTACAACATGCATAAACCCTGAGGACATTATGCTAAGTAAAATACTGCTACTGCTAAGTCACTTCAGTCATTCTGACTCTGTGTGACCCCATAGATGGCAACCACCAGGCTCCCTCGTCCCTGGGATTCTCCAGGCAAGAACACTGGAGTGGGTTGCCATTTCCTTCTCCAATGCATGAAAGTGAAAAGTGAAAGTGCAGTCGCTCAATCATGTCCGACTCTCAGCGATCCCATGGACTACAGCCTACCAGGCTCCTCCATCCATGGGATTTTCCAGGCAAGAGTACTGGAGTGGGGTGCCATTACCTTCTCCGACAGTCAGAAAAGGACAAATATATATGATTCCATTTATATAAGGTACCCAGAGTAGCCAAATTGCAGAGACAGAAAGTAGAATGGAAGTGCCAGGGGTTGGGGAGAGGGGAGAGGTGGAAATTATTATTTAATACATAGAGTTTTAGTCTGAGATGATGAAAAAAATTTGAAAGATGAATGATGTACTGGCTGCTTGACAACGTAAATGCTGTAAACTGAGAAATGATTAAAATAGTAAAATTAACGTCATGTATTTTACCACAGTTAAAAAATAAACCCAAACTCAATTCAGTTACTGGAAAACAAAGTACGATTGAAATAACTTGGACACGTAAATCTACTTTTTTAACTGTAAATATTATGAAATCTAAATATGGATTAAGTATTTCTGATTAAAATTTAGCATCCAAACTGAGATATGTTAGTAGAGTAAATATACACCAGAGTTCAAGGTCATGGTACAAAAATCTAAAATATCCTATTAATAACTTTTATAGAGACATTTTAGAATATTTTTATAAGTTGGATTAAATAAAAGATATTACTAAAGTTGGAAAAAGAAGGATTAAAGTTCTGATACTTGGTACCACTTGGCTGAACCTTGAAAATATTATGCTAAGTGAAATAAGCCAGATACAAAAAGACAAATATTACATGATTCTACTTACATAAATACCAAGAATAGGAAAATGTATAGAGACAGAAAGTAGATTAGAGGTTACCAAGGGCTAAGGGGAAGCGGGTAGTAGAAAGTTATTGCTGAAGAGTTCAGAGATTCTATCTGGGGCAGTGAAAAATTTTGGAAGTAGAAAATGGTGATGGTTGTATAACATTGAGAATATAACGCCACAGATTCACATATTTAAAATGATCAAAATGACAAATTTTATGTTGTACATCTTTTACCACAGTCAAAAAGGTAAACATTAGGAATCAAAGACAGAAACAGAGACAGAGATGGAAACAGAATGAGAGAGAAGGAGGAAAGGGAAGAGAATGCTTTATGGCAGAGAGAACAATGCACAGCTATATGGTAACCACTGGTTTGCTAACTAGAAGGGGAGAAGAAACTTTCCTGGACGTCTACAGATTTGGACATAGAGAATTTTTCCAGGTATGTTCCTCAAATTTAGACAGTTCTCCCTGGAGAAAGGTCTGAGAATAAAGTCCTCCCACTGCTGAACCCCCATGGACAAACCACTGGTGAAGTTTGCTACCCTGTATTTATATCTCTTAAGGCTGTGATGCACAGGAGGGGGTGCAGGGTATTCCAGGTGGCAGTGAAACATGTTCCATACTGTTGAAGGCTCTGTAGTTAGAACACAGTTGGGTTTTCTTCCCAAGATACTGCATAGACGTTTAAGGTAAATAGTTTTTTATGTAATATAATTTAATATATAATATATTCATGTATATACTATATATATATGTACTGTATATACTATATACTATTTATGTATATACTATTAAATTTATAACTTACTCCCCTTAAGTATTATTGTTGTTGTTCAGTCACCCAGTCATGTCTGACTCTTTGAGACCTCATGGACTGCAGTGCACCAGGCCTCCCTGTCCCTCAACATCTCCTGGAGTTTGCCAACTTCATATTCATTGCATTGGTGATGCTATACAGCCATCGTATCCTCTGACGCCCTCTTCTCCTTCTGCCTTCAATCTTTCCCAGCACCAGGGAGTTTTCCAATGAGTTGTCTGTTAGCATCAGATGACCAAAATACTGGAGCTTTAGCTTCAGCATCAGTCCTTCCAGTGATTATACAGGGTTGATCTCCCTTGAGATTGACTGGTTTGATCTCCTTGCTGTCCAAGGGACTTTTAGTAGTCTCTCCAGCACTACAGTTCGAGGCATCAGTTCTTTGGCATTCTGCCTTCTTTATGGTCCAGCTCTCACAATCGTACGTGAACACTGGGAAGACCATAGCCTTGACTATACAGACCTTTGTCAGCAGAGTAATGTCTCTGCTTTCCAACCCTTAAGTATACAAGTCTATAACTACACATGTTCTAAAACACACTATTCGTATTGGTGTATGTCATAGAGAGGGCTGGTAGCTCATGGCTGACCTCCTATATCAGTTGAGGTCGTCGTGGCCTCCCAATCCTGTCTCCTGCAAAACTCACTGGCTGAAAGGCCAAGCAAGAAAAGATTCAGCTGCCTGAACCCACAGGCATATGTTCTCTTGTACAGTTCAACTTCTGCCCAGTCCTGCTTCTCTCCCCCATTCCTTTCACAGGTATTGATTACTAATGAACATCTTGTACTCCGAATACCTTCTAAGCATCTGCTTTTGCAGAACTCAATCTGTGACAAATATGTACTCTTCATTACTTACTATTCTAGGTGCTGGAAAATCAGCAGAAACTATTCAGACAAAAACTCCTGCCCCCATGGAACTTACATTTTATTAATAGTAGGGTTTCTGGAAACACGTTTGTCTATGTGATAAAGCAGTGGATGCAGCTACAGCAGTCCCTTCTACCTTCTTCTGCCTCAAAAGCGGACATGATGGCTGGATATACAGCAGCAGCTACAAGGTGACAAGAATGAGGAAAAGCCTAGAGCTGCACCATCCAGTTCAACAGCCGTTAGTCACATGAGGCTACTGAGCATTTCAACTGTAGCTAGTCTGAATTGAGCTGAGCTGTAAAACACACAGGATTTCAGAGACTTAATGCCAAAAACAGAATTTTAAAAATATCTCAGCAATAAAGTTTTATATTGACTACATGCTGAAATAATAATATAGTGGATATATTAAGTGAAATATATTATTAAAATAAACTTCACCATTTCCTCATACTCTTTAAAATGTGGGCACTAGAACATTTTTAATCACATATGCAGCTCACATTATATTTCCACTGGGCAGCACTGGCACAGAGAATATAGAGAATATAGAGAATATAGCCATTGGATTTTCAGTCACCATCCTTCTCCTGACAGCTGGGTAAAAAACAAGCTCCTATTTATTTAAAGTCACTGCAGCTGAGTTTGCAGTTGAGTGCAATCATTTCTGATTCAGAGGGAGTGTGAATTGCCCTGGACCTGCCCTAAGGCAGGAAGGCTGAATTCAGCCTGGCACCCCATCTAGTTGATAAGAGTTAGACAGATATATTCACGCTTAAGTGGACAAATCCCTTGCCATGGAATATATTTATCTCCAAGATATTTTTTATTATGAAGAAAAGCAAAGCTGAGCAAGTGCCTCCAATGAGCAGGAAGGAGGGAAGCCAGGGGACACCTTCCAGTCTGGGAAACAGAGCATGAAACTGCTTCATGGCTTCCTCTTACCTTGCCCAGTGGTACACATTAATTTGGATAATCCTGGCCAGAGATTCCCTAAGGCCTTGTGCAACCCTGGGTGGGCCAGGAACTGTGAGAGGTTTTTCTTTCTTCGCCAAGAAAAAAAGAGACCCAGCCCTTCAGTCTAACAAGCCTGCTGGCTAATTTCCCCATCCTCCTTGAAAGCTCCATGAACAGCCAGATGCTAGTCAAGGTGCCGACAAGACTATGGTCCTCATCACACAGCCCTGGGAGAGGGTGCTCAGATGCAAATCTGGACAGATGTTTGAATAAGAAAATAAGGGATTGGCCAGTCCTGGCTTCTGTAAACCCACAATCAGGGCTTGGAAATATACTGGGACTCACCCAGTACAGCTCTACAGAGAGAACTGTATGTCAATAGTATGCTATTTGTGCATGAGTGCTTAGTCGTGTCCAACTCTTTGAGACTCCATGGACTGTAGCTCACCAGGCTCCTCTGTCCATGGGATTTTTCAGGCAAGAATACTGGAGTGGGTTGCCATTTCCTCCTCCAGGGGATCTTCCCAACCCAGGGATCGAACCTGAGTCTCCCATGTCTCCTGCATTGCAGGAGGATTCGTTACCTGCTGAGTCATTGGGGAGCCCCCAGTATGCTATTTGTACTACTGCAGAAAGAAGCCTCTTGAGCTACACAGTTCGTTCATTTAGTCCCTGAGCACCTTCCCTGTGTTAAGTCCTATGCTGTGCTTCAGACCCAAAGAGGAGCCAGTCTTGGTTCCTGTCCTCAGGGAGCCCACAGTGGTGAGAAGCCAAAAAGCAGTCAGTGAGGGACACTGATCAGCAAGATAGTGATAGGGCCAGAGTTGGGAGCCTGTGGAAGCACCAAACTCAATTGGGGATGAAATGAGAGAAAGGAAATGTTGAAAGGAGGTCAGGGCAGGCTTCCTGGAGGTGATACTAGCTTAAACTGAATCATAAAGAGAACAAGTTAGCTAGGCCAGGAGGGTGCCGCTGCTCAGCACAAAGAGTACAGACCCTCCATGGATCAAGGCTGTAAAATCTCCCACTATTTGATGAAATTCTGAAGAGGAAAGCATATTCTTGTATTCATTCTTCTTTGAAAGAACAGTCACCTTTTACAAAGCGAATTTCTTAATGAAGTCATGTGTATGAAACTGTGAAGCACTATGCAAATGCTGGATGTAACAGTAATGAAATCATTGTGATTGTTACGGGGGTGGCAGTGGTTCCATTCAAGGCCACCCAGCCCAGACTCCAGGATTCAGAGGGTGTCCATCACAGTACCCACTCAACCAAGCCAAAGAAATCCAAGTAGGCAACATCCCACTGTGGCTCCCTTTTCAATCAGGGCCCTTCTTAATCACTCTCCTGAGCTGCTGGGAGTGTCTACTGCAAGAACCTCCATGGACGAGAACTTGACAATGCCTATAACATTGTCAATGCAATGCACACACCCTAGGACTCTGAAATTCTCACAATGTATCCCACAGACAAACTTTCATGTGCATACAAAGTCCATATGAGGAAGTGTACTGCACTGTTTAAGATAGCAATAGGCTGGAAACAACCTAAGAAGTTAAGTAAACTGTGATGGAGCCATAAAATGGGAAGCCATAAAAAGCCATGAAAGTAATAAAAGGGTTAGAGTCCCCATGTACTGATATAAAACAATCTCCAAGATATGGTGGTTTTTTGTTTTGTTTTTTTTTTGAGCGGAAAATAAGGTACACAACCAATACGTTAAAAAAAACTTCCCATTAAATAAGAAGAAGGGGGATGCACGCGTACACACACAGATGGAGACTTTGAGGAAAGGTGCATGGGAAATGGCATACTGGTTGCCTCTAGGGAGAAGATCTGGGGGCCTGGGCAAAGGCATTTCCTTTCTCAGTATATTTTCTTGTCTTGTCCTGATTGAATTAATTTTTTTTATCATGAGCATGTATTTTTTTTAAATGTAATTAATTTTTGTCTGCACTCAGTCTTTGTTGCTGCAAGCAGGCTTTCTCTAGTTGCAGCAAGTGGGGGGTAGTCTCTAGTTGTGCTGCCTGGGCTTATCATGATGGCTTCTCTTGTTGCAGAGCATCCAACAGGACAAGGTACTCATGGGCTCAGTAGTTCAGTTGCACACGCTTAGTTGCTCTGTGACATCCTCCTGGACCAAGGATCGAACCTGTGTCCCCTGCACTGGCAGGAGGATTCTTAACCACTGGACCACCAGGGAAGTCCTGCATTTCTTTTTTAGTTAAAGAAAACAAATTAGATGGTTCTTAAATAGACAAAGAACTCTTTAATTATAAATGTATTTGTAAAATGAACCACAGTGAACCCAGACTAACCACTTCCTATGAAGACAGCCAAAAAAGAATTTTTTCATCTCAGTTTAATGTTGGGATAATTGACTTCCTCAATCTCACATAGCATGTTCAATGCACGCACTCAGGCAAACTCCACACACTTCGTGAGGTGCACTTCGTGCGTGTCACACTTCGTGGTGGCAAGTGCAGTGATTCACAGAACTCGACTGGCAATCTAGGCTTTCAGACGTGCCTACTTGGGCAGTGCCATAGTCCATTGGCAGGTAAGTGGACAGATACAGAGTTTATGGAAGCTTTCTGTTCAACTAGCACTTTCCTGGTGGCTCAGAGAGTGAAGAATACGCCTGCAATGTGGGAGACCTAGGTTCGATCCCTGGGTTGGGAAGATCCCCTGGAAGAGGGCACGGTAACCCACTCCAGTATTCTTGCCTGGAGAATCCCCATGGACAGAGGAGCCTGGCAGGCTACCATCCATGGTGTTGCAAAAAGTCAGACATGACTGAGCGACTAAGCACACACACACAGCACAGAAGGTCACAGTGCAAGGACCATCCTCTACTCTGTCGGTTACGCCTGCAACTGCCTGTATTAGGCAAAGTGGTGCAGCGGAGCCAGGCTTTGAGGGCCCTGGTGGGTGATTTCAGAAGTGGGGAATGTCAGATAGGCTTATCTAGGCTGTGAGATAGCAGAGCTTCACCTCTCCTTCCCCCCTTCCCTGCTCCTACTGTGCTCTGCTCAGGCAGCTAGGGAACCACGCTGTAATGAGCTGGGCTGCAAGCATTATTCAGGCAGGGGTTACCCACCACCGGGGAGTCAGTGCAGACACAAAGACGGGCAAAGGTCATGTTCAAGAGCAGAAGGCATGGTGTGACCCAAAGTACAGACATTTCCTCCTCACAGGATAATCCAAGTTTTCATTATATAGGCTGGCCCTGTGGCTGCTGGTGACAGGAGCCTGTGAGTCATTTCCTGCAAACGTGTTTTTATGTCAGTGATGTACAAATGCCTTCTGGTCTGAACTGGTTACCTGTGATTACCAAACCACCCCCTGGAAGGTGGGAGCAGAAACCCTGGGTGGGGATCAGGGACACATCCTCAATGATCCTTCAGGTCCTCTGAACCTGGCCCCAGGAGGCCTTCTGGTCTCCTGCCATTCATCCATCCTTCTCTCACGCTCTCCCCTTCCTCTTCCCTCTCCCCATGTGCATCTTCATTCCCATTACATGAGCAACCCACTCTTTCCAGAATACGTTTCTCTGCCTTATGTTCCCTTGAGCTCTTCCTTCAATAAAGCCAGGCAAACTCCTACTCATCTCTCAAACCCCAAATCATTTCTCTTCTTCCAGGAAGCATTCCCAGACTACTCCAATCACTTGCTCTTCTATAGTCCTGCAGAACAGTGTACACAACTCTCTCATATCACTTAGGATATTAATAATAATATTAATGGCTAAACACTAGCTGATCATTTACCAAGTACTAGGCAGAGTTCTAAACACTTTTCAAAGATTACCTTATTCAATATTCACAAAAATTCCATGAAGGAAGAAGCATCATTGTCCTCATCTTACAGAGGCTGCTACTGAGAATAAGGAATTAGGTAAGTTGCCCAAAGACAAAGAGCTCTTAAGTGACTGACTGGTGCCTAGATAAGTACCTGGCACATAGCAGCTGCTTAATAATCATTTACCTCAAAAATGATTAAATAAGTGAGTAAATACAGAAATGGTGACATTTCTGTCCCCTCTATAGAAAGCTCAAGTGAGAACCATTTCTTACTACTGTTTAAAACCATCTCCTCTGTCAAACACATACTAAGGTGTAGGATACAGGAAATACCTAATGAATGAATAAACAAAACACTATACGAGCAATCCAATAGATAGAATCCAAACCCTGGCAATGCCACCCACTAGCTTCAACCAGACAGCTTCAGCTTCCTGGGCCTCCTGGTTTGTCATCTGTCAAATGCAGAGATTGTATACAACATTCTTTCAACTTCCTTCTAGCATTAAAAGTATATATAAAATAAATGACCAGACTCAATGACTTTGTGGCAGTAGTAACTCCCAGGCCAAATTATGTATTTTACTTTCTTGGGGGCTGTCTTCCCCAGGAACAGCACAATCAGATGTAGCATTTGATCTGGGTACTATCCTAACTCAGCCAAAATCAGCCCTGAAAGAGTTTCTTTGGCCTGCTCCTTTGTTCGCTCATTTCTTATCCAAACAGATCACACCCAGGGAAAGAATTATTAAGTGCTTGGTTAAACCCTCATAAGCAATAATCAATAATGAACAATAACCCCAAGTTAGATTATGAAACTGGCACCTAAACTACTGCTCTATGGACCTTGCAGGTCCTCCTCCCTATGCCCGGCATATGAACCAGAGGCCATCTTCTCCAAACAGACCCTGGTCACCAGTCTTCCCCTGCCATCACCACTAGTGCACGCATGTGCACACACACACGCGCATGTGCGTGTGCACACGCACACACACACACTCCTGCTGGCATGAAGAGCTTACAGCACCTGGTAGGGGCTGATTAATGCTTGTGAATCACTGAGGCCTAGATCCATCCCATATGGTGCTGAGATACATCCACATCAGGGCAAAGGTGGGAGTTCTGGCTGCAGTTCATTCATTCCCACTCTACCTGTGACTAAGCAGGAGCTTGGCTATATGCCTGGTACCTGACACATCTGTGTTACATGGCTTAGCATTATGGATGAACCACAAGCATGCTAATGCCCATCACTCATTGTTTTGTTAATGCTCAGCATCAGCTACTATCAGATCAGATCAGTCGCTCAGTCGTGTCCGATCCTTTGAGACCCCATGAATCACAGCACGCCAGGCCTCCCTGTCCATCACCAACTCCCGGAGTTCACTGAGACTCACATCCATCGAGTCAGTGATGCCATCCAGCCATCTCATCCTCTGTCATCCCCTTCTCCTCCTGCCCCCAATCCCTCCCAGCATCAGAGTCTTTTCCAATGAGTCAACTCTCTGCATGAGGTGGCCAAAGTACTGGAGTTTCAGCTTTAGCATCATTCCTTCCAAAGAAATCCCAGGGCTGATCTCCTTCAGAATGGACTGGTTGGATCTCCTTGCAGTCCAAGGGACTCTCAAGAGTCTTCTCCAGCACCACAGTTCAAAAGCATCAATTCTTCGGCGCTCAGCCTTCTTCAGAGTCCAACTCTCACATCCATATATGACCACAGGAAAAACCATAGCCTTGACTAGACGAACCTTTGTTGGCAAAGTAATGTCTCTGCTTTTCAATATGCTATCTAGGTTGGTCAGATGTGTGAGCAAGACAGTGTCTGTTCATGTTGGAAGAGAGGGAAGACCATGTTCTGTGTTCTGCTTGACTCACAACCAGGAGACCCAGACTCTTCGAGTGAACATTACCTATCATTACCATTACCCACATGAATCCAACACGAAGAGGCCCGGGCCATACCTAGGATGCAAACAAGCAGTTGCTCATCATGTAGGGGACACCTAGTATTTGTCTATCTCCCATCCCCATCCCTGAGGACCTGTTCCTCCCCTAATGTGAATCCTGTGATGCTTAAAAGGGCTGCCAAAGACAGCGGTCAGCTCCCTTGGTTTTGGCCTCAATAACTGGCCCCAAAGTGAGCTAACTGAAATCCTTGCCTGAGATTTTATTTTCCATATTGAGCAGGAAGACAAAGGTCTTTTGAGTCACAGAGCTATCAAGATATGAATAAGAGGCTAGCAACATGGAGAAAACATGTTTGCAGGAGGGAAGAATGGGAGCCAAGACAGAGCAAAATATCTGAGAGATATTTAGATGGAAGAAGAGAGGGTAGGAAAGTGTCCAGACACTTTGAGTGTCTGGACCTTCCTGCTCATGTGAGTTAATCATCTCCCTGTTTTGTTTAGGTTAGTTTGAGTTTCTGAAATGTGCGAATAAATTTGCCTAATAGTCACAACCATTTTTCTTTATTTCCACAGTCCAGTAATTGATTTTAAATTTGAGTAATTTCAAATTTCACAAACAAAACTGAAGCATGGCTCTATTTTGTTTGAATTCTTTTTTCTGTACACTGAGTGCATTTTCCAATAGGTCTTCTAGAATTCAGGAAATAAGTAGCTTTTATGAGATGGGCCACTACATTTGATGTCTTTGTTCCTCCTCCTGAGAAAGGTGTAAAAATTCCTGCACAAGAACCACTCTTACTCAGCATCACTAAGGAAAGACATGAGTCCTTTCCCTTTGTTTTAATATCTTAGACATCACTGATGACCTGCCAACCACCAGATGTATAGACTCCTCCACTTCAAGCCATCAAAGCTTGTAAAACAGGGGCTGGCCAGGCAAGCTAGGCAACCAGCCAGTGATTTTTGGAAGGACACCTTCCTGGTGGTCACCCCTTCATTCCATCCCTCTGCTGGCTGACTCCCTCTGAAGGTCTGTCCTCAGATCCCCAAGAGAGTCCCCAACAGCTAGGAACTGTTGGCTGTATGGGGTGATGCATTTTCTGATACAATAAGAGCTCTGAAAATCTTCCTTGAGAAAACATATTGCACTCTAGCCACCTAACTTCCATAGGACCTTTGAAAAAGGAAACCACTATATATGGTTACTGAAAAGGGTGATGCTTAGTAAGTTAAAAGCTTCCCACTCCAAGAACTCTGAAGAGCTGCCCAGTGAGCCATGAACCATGAAGCTACAACAGCTAGAAAGGAGGTGCTGGGCGGGGATGGCACTTAGGAGGTCCCCCCTCTTTCTTTAAAGCTTTCCTCTCCTTGGGTCAGGCTGGAGCTTAGCAGGTTATGGTCAAGCCCTTCCTGGATGGCTAGTATGCTCTGGGCTAAAATGACTCCTGCTTCACCTGACAAAATGCTCTCCTAGACCCTGCACATTCTGTGTGTCCCAGGCTCAGAGGAGCTTGGCAGCTGTCTTCCCCAGGGCAAGGGAAAGCGGCTGTATCCCACGGTGGACTCAACAGCTCCGCATCACCAAAACAAAAACACAACAGTTCTGATCTCTATGGAGAGTTCAATCCTCTTGTCTAGGATTGGCACCAACTAGAATTCCAAGGGCTCTGGCTGAGCTACCTCCTGTGAGGTCTAAATACAGCACGCTTGCTTTTAACCTAAACATACAGCCTGGACCAGTGCCCAGGGCTGACAGCCCCCAGGGAAGTCTTGACTTCTGGCTGCCCATTTGGGGATGGGCGATGCAGAGCTATCAGAGACATGATGTGCTAGGCACCGATGTCACCTACATGTGATCCTGAGCAGAGGAAGGGGACAGGGTGGTGGAGAATGCAGAGATGTGAAGAGGAAGAGAAAGAGAGGGAGGAAACAGTAATAAATACCAAAGACCTATTTCTTAGCCAATTAAAGTCAGGGGATCTTTCTCAAATGTTTGTTCCCAGAGGAGCACAACTCTAATTATGTCTCTGCAGGGACTTCAGGGCATAAGCCCTAAAATCAGAGAGACTGAGGTTGCCTTTTTGTTGTGTGGCCTTAAGTGAGACTGACCTTGCAGGTTCCATATCTCTCAAGTGACCCAAAGGACTACCATACTGTTCAATGAGACCTCATACAGAACAGGCCTGGCCCAGAGAAGCTACTTGGTAAATAATGGCTCCTAGAAGTAGTGGTAGCAGTAATAGCAGAAACAGGATAACATCAAGCATGCCTTTGATGAGTGGAATATTTCCTGCCATATCAATAAACAAAGATGTGACAAGTCATCCTCAACTGCAGCCCTCCAACGCCAGCTGGTGAGCCTTAAGGGCACTCAGAAAGGAGCAGAATACCTGCCATCTAGCAGCTACAGGACTGCAGCCACTCCCTACAGTGAGCCCTGAGGAACTCAGGATATAAAAACAGGACACTGGCCCCAGATAGCTGAGGTGCGTATCAAAGGAATGATTTCTGTGAGCCCAGACTCCTGCATCTTCCCATGCAAAGAAAAGCACTGATTTCCTTAACTTGGGGTATCTGGCTTTATTTAGCAATGATCTTGATGTTCAGACTATCTGCTCTTTGTTGCAAAACTTCCATATAACCTGGATCCTCTCCTCACCTCATTGGAGCAATTCTTTCCTACTTGAGATGCTGTCTCCTGAAAAATCCTAAAAGTTAGGAATATTTTTCAAGTTGACACCTTTATTTTCTGTGCCTCGGAAAGCACATAAGAAGAATTGCTGAGACCACTACAATAGGATAGAAGCCCCCAGCCAAGATAAGCTGTGCATATACAGACAGGTAACCTTCAGCTGAGTCAAACAATAAAACACAACCACACCCACTAAGAAGCTTACGATGGCAAAATGGCAACAGCTTCCTAACCTTCCAACAAGCCAACCCACATGCCCCACAGGGTAAGAAGCATCTATGCAGAGGTTCCCTTACCTTGGTGTTCATACAAGACTTTCCTCGCTTATACTCTTTGTGGGACCCACGCTTGTCAAGTTTGTACCACAGGGCCTTGGCCTTCCAGGTGGTCACTTTGGACTTGAGCTTGGAATAAAAGTTTCTGTGGTCCAGAGGGTCTAGGTCCAGGTGTCGGGTGAGGATGTTGAAGGCCTGAAGGGTACCTTTGCATGTGGAAGCTTGGACAAAGTTCTCGAATATCTGCCCGGCCTGGGTCTGCTTCTCATCCTCATTCTCCCCCATGTTTCAGGAGCCACCCAGAGCAGCGATGTGGAGAGGATGGAGGAGAACACCATGAAGTGCCTGGAGAAATGTCACACCTGCAAAGGTAGATGGAGGCAGAGCTGAGCTCCGTGGACAAGGGTAGGCTGGGGAGAGGGTGCAGAGAGGTAAAAATACAATTCCTTTAAGATACTAACATACTAAACATAATGCCAACCATACATACTCTATAGGAGAGGTATAATCACACCATCTAACCTGGAAATGCTGCCTTGCTGGCAATCTCTCTCCCCAACACTCCACTCCCCTGGCTGGCTGCAAAGAACTACAGATTACCAAAGAAATACCCTGGCTGATGTCAACATTATCTGGTCAATCTTGCCATAAGCCAGATGGTTCTGGAAGTAGGAACTAGCAAAAGGAAAACAAACAAACCCAGAAACCCAGATTTGACACTGCTGAAAACCTATAATTCTTGGTACCATAAACTGATTGACTAATATTAATGTACCCTAACCACATGACATGAAGGCACAGTTCCCCAAAAGTAAAGTTCTCTAGACTTCATGACCACCATCCCACCTATCTTTAGCGATCACACTTTTACATTTTCCTTCATTAGTTATCAGAAGGCGGATCTTCTCTTTATACAGACAACAAATGGCAACTTCTCAAATCTGCTGGAAGGACAGCATCCGCTTCAGTGAGACATATAGAAAGACAGAGAGACATGTGGGTCTCCTCCTGATGCACAAAACAAGCCTGTACTTTGTAAGCCCAAGCTGGGAACTATTTGGAACAAGTGCTAAAGGAAATAAAAATGTGATGGAGGCTCATTCACATCACAAAAATAGCTTGCCGGGGTTTTGGCCATCATCCTTTCTTCTCTGCACCACTCTAACCTCAGGCATTTTCTTAGGAAAGTCATTTAAGTTTCAAAGGAACAAAAATAAATTAGACTGATTTTCCAAAGCACTAGCTATTTTTCCAGAATCCGAAGCCGGTGCAAGAAAACAAGCATGGAGGACCTGGGGCTGGCCCCGCTGTCAGGAGGGCTTGAGGGAGTCTGTAAACAGGACAGAGCATACCAAGCTCCCCCAGACAGAAGCCTGGCAGGAGGAGGTCAGCAAACAGAGACAAAGCCCTCGGGCTGGGTAGCTTCCCACTCTCCAGAAGGAAACGCCATTGTGGGTGCGCGTGGACTGCGGGCTGGCCTTATAAAACTAAAAGCAGAGGATGGTGTTTATCTTCTTCCTTAATCCTTTACTCATTCATTAAGCAATAACTACTGGTGCCTTAGCAAGGACCACATATCACCCTAGATGCTAGAGGAGGGTACAGAGACAGGGCCTAGCGAGGAAGGCAGCCCCATACATAGTTGATTACAAGACAACAGGCCAGGGCTTATAAAACTGAACACAGCACATGGAAGCCCAGAGAAGGAAATGTTCAACAGAGCATGGAGAAGCCCAGGGGAGCCACAGCAGGGAAATGCCTAAACGCTGTGATTTCAGGAATGAGGTGGATTTTGCTAGACAACTTGGGAATGGACCATACAAAGGCACGGATCTGGAAAGAGCCAGCATGGCTGCAGAATGACAGCAAGTTCAAGGCATTGGGAATTCAGGACTCGTGACAAGGTGTCTGGGGCAGACTGTAGAGGGGACCTGGCTTCTCCAGTGGGCTGTGGGGTACAGGAGACAGAGCAGCGGGGTGAGATAAGTCTTTGGGAAAATGAGATGGCAGAGGTGGACTGGAGAAGGAGGCAGGTGAGGATTGCCCAGGCACAATGAGGGAAGAAACTGGCAGAGCAGGGGGAAGGAAAGCACACTTATGTATGTTATGCACAGCCTGGCTGCACGCCACCTGTGAGGGGCTGCTTGCTGGGGGCAGACAAGCTCTCCAGACACCCAGATCCTGATGGGTGAAGTGGCTCGGGCTACAGCATAGGACACCTCCCTCCCGTCCCTCTTTCTCCAAGAGCTTCCAACAGGCTCGGCGCCAGACTCAGCAGAAGGGAGAATAGTACATTCCCTGCTTCAGACCCAGCCAAACTCTACTCTGCAGCCAGGCCTCTGTCCTCTGGTTCCCTCAACTCAACAAATTCAACCAACTTTGAAAGCTGGCTTTGTGCTCTACCCGGGACTGAGAAGACATGGATTCCCTCCCACATGGATCAGTCAGAACCTTTAGTGTCTGCAGTGCTCACATTGGTATCACTCACATAAACTTTGCCTCCTCTTGTGTTCCAACTTTTCCCCTGTGCAGGACTCACCACCCAGAGAGCATAAACAGAGAATAAGACTTATCTGCTTTTCAGAGCATATTAACATCCTCAGTCTTTATCTTTGGAATTGCTTCCATGCCAGGGATTGAAGAAGGGCAGGAGTAGCTAATTGACAGCTGCAAAGCTACTTGAATTCCACCAGAATCCTGTAGTATGGGATGGGCAGGTGGCACAGAGGAAACCACAGGCTTTGGGGCTCTTAAAGCCATGTCCAAAGCTCAGCTTGGCCCCTTGCTGCCCACCTGGCCTCACACAAGCCACATAAACTCTGAGCCCCAGCTGTTTCTTTTGTATGAGAGCCTGCAGAGCTGCTGTGGAGGGGGAGATACAGGAGTGATGGCAGAGCCTGGCCCAAGGAGGCACTGGGTAGATGTGAAGATGTATGCTGAAGCCATCACCTGTGGCTGATCTGAATCTGCGGAATGCCCCAGTTTGAAAAAAAGAGCTTTGAAAATCAGTTCTCCAAGTCACCAGCTCCTCCCTGTCTAAAATGGTGAACTGTTTTGAGTTACCAAGCTAGACCCAACTCCCAGAGAATAATTTATAAACTGGAAGAACCTGCGTCCTCCCAATGCCAGCTGCCTCCTCTCCTCCCCTGAAAGAAAAATGAACAACTTAATTTTACAGCTCCAAGGGAAAGAGTGAGAGTGGTGTTGAGGGCTGTGGGTGGGCGTGAGAGCTGTAGGAACTAGCTCCTATCTGGAGGGAGATACGAGGAGGTGGAGGGAGATGACTGGACAGGAGGAGATAAGCCCTGCCTGGGGCTGTGCCCCTGCAGCCTGTGCCAGCCTTGGCCCTGCCGCCCTGCATCTAAAGAGTCTGGTCTCAGCCTTTAAAATCATTTTCTAGTTTAAGTCAGAGACCTTAGGAATGACTGACAGCCCCTAGGAGTAAGTCTCCTCACAGAAGACCATCTGGATATATGGAGTCTGGCAAACTCAGTTATGGGTCTGGTCTCAGGCGCTCACTAGCCACGGGACCCTTGGAAGGTTATCTAGCCTCTCAGCCTGCTTTCTCATCTGCTCAATGGGGACACTGATACTCGAGTCATAGGGTGGTAAGGAATAAACTCAATCATGTGCGATGTATTTAGCACCTGTGACTCCCTGACAACCACCACTCACTACTATTCATCAAATGGCTCAAACACCATCAGACCAAAATGAAGAGAATATAATTGATGACCACTAGTACTAGCTTTGGAGAGGGCAGTGGCAACCCACTCCAGTACTCTTGCCTGGAAAATCCCATGGACAGAGGAGCCTGGTAGGCTGCAGTCCATGGGGTTGCGAAGAGTCGGACACGACCGAATGACTTCACTTTCACTTTTCACTTTCATGCATTGGAGAAGGAAATGGCAACCCACTCCAGTGTTCTTGCCTGGAGAATCCCAGGGACGGGGGAGCCTGGGATGCCGTCTAAGGGGTCGCACAGTGGGCTGCCGTCTATGGGGTCGCACAGAGTAGGACATGACTGAAGCGACTTAGCAGCAGCAGCAGCACTAGCATCCCAAGTCAAACAATTATATACACTTTACAATTAGAGGCCATGGGCTTTCAATACAGAAGATCTGGTTTCAAATCCACTTCCTAGCTGTGTAGCCTTGGACAACTAACTCCACTTCTGAGTTTTAAGTTCCCATATGAAATGTGGGGAACCTCACATGAAGAAGTTTGGATGATGAGCTGAAAACATCCATGGTACAAAGTAGTTTTGTGAATGAACTAGAAAGGCTGATTTAGAAGGACTCCCATAAGTTTGAGTCTGAGTTTCCAGAAACTGGAGTGTAGTATTTTGCTGGATACCCTTCTCTTTCCACCAGAGAAGAAAGTCAGGATTAGTTAAGCCAGAGGATCCTGGGTAATAGCCCTTGTTAGCCTTCCTTGTCAATCACTACCCAGTTGTTGCCTTTTGGGAGTTTGGTATGAAATATAAATAAATGAACTACTCAGAAATATGAAAGGTTTCTGCATTTTCTGGGAAGAAACAAGACATGATGCTTTAGTTTCTAAGAATAGCCTTGAAGCAATTTGGTCTTTGCCAACGAGTCCCTTATTTGTGGTTCTGCCTATGTGACTTCATGAGTCACAAAGCAATTCCCTCTCCCTGCCTCTGGCTGTTACAAATTACAGCTCAGAGTCTCAGACTGCCAGCACTGGTGATGGGCTCTTGGGCCCATAACATCTGGGAGACGAGTTCAAGGTTTATGTAGAGGCCCTGAGTAGTCCTCAAAATAAGAGACGAGCTCCTGGCCCAAGAGTTACCAGTATACTCACGTGTGGGATTCCCACACCTCTGTTGTTCCTTGGCCTCATCACCTGCGAAATGGCATCAAAGAGTGTGACCAGGCAGTGTATAAAAGATGGGACCTCACTGGTGGTCCAGTGGCTAAGACTCCATGTTTCCAATACAGGTGGCCCAAGTTTGATCCCTGGTCAGGGAACTCGATTCCACATGCTGTAACCAAGAGTTCGCATGTCACAACTAAAGAACCCTCATAGTGTAACTAAGACATGGCCCAGCCAAATAAATAAATAAAAGAGGGAGTTCTAGAAAAACTGAAGGAAAGCTGGAAGAGACAATGAGCAAAACCTTCTCTCAAAGCAGAATGAGGAAATGGCAGCCCTCAACCCCACCCTCAAGGCTCACAGACACATTTCAAGGCAAATGCAATCTAAAAACCAAACCCTTTTGTCATTTCCACTGCCAAACCCCTATCAAACTCACCATCTCTCAGGTTAACCACCCCAAGGGGCCATGAGGGCAGGGGCCAGTTTCCTCGGCAGTGAAAGATGGGGAGGTCTTCATCCCATCCACTCGCGGAGCTGCTGGAAAGACTTAAAGCCCCCAGCTCTGCACCTCACACACAGAAGACCCTCAGGCATGGCTACTTGGATCCGACATCTGAGATGAGGCAGGAGGCAGCCAGGGCCAAAGCAGTGGGAAATCCTTACACACTGCATCTCTGCAGAGCCCAGCATAGGCAGAACACCTGCTTTACAGGTGATGTCTGCAGACATCATCTTCTCACCTGGCCAGGGAGGCCTGGCTTTCCATCTACCAGGGCATGAGACACCAACTTGAACCTAACCCTGGGGCAACTCCCAAGGTTGTGAAGGGGCCAAAAGGGCCCCCTTGTAATTTCCTTCCAGCCAGGGGTCCCCAGCCTTCCCTCCATCACCTCCCCAGGCTGAGCACGCACCACTTCCTGGGGCAGCCTGCCCACCCTTGTCTCCGCTGACAGGAAGACAGCCTCAGTGAGATGATTTCTCTTGGTCCCTCTCCAGCAAGATCGATGCTGTCTCTCCAACGGCTTCTCCCCGCGGTTGGTCTTAGCCCTTGAGATCACCCACAGGAAGTCAAAGCCCTTTCCATGCAGGTTGAACCCACATGTGCAGTCTTCTTACACATGCGCTCTAGAGCCCCTACTGGAAAGGCTAATGAAAACACATCCAAGAGAGGTACTTGAAAGCCCACCCAAGTGCCTAGCCTGCAGCAGGGCCTGGACACTGCCCTCTGTCTACACTGGCCCAGGTGGGGAGCTCAGGAAAGAGACTCCAGGCCCATCGCAGGCCCTGGTCTTCTGTGCTGCTCCTCTTCTGAGAGTCCAAGGCCATGTGGTCTTGCCCATGCATCCCCAGCCCTCTCCTCACTGTCTTTTAATAGTGAGTTGACTCCACTGCTCTGGCTTGAAATGACCTCACACATTCCCACTTCCTCACCTCAGTCCATTTCCTCGTGGAATCACTCACACTAACAGATCCCAGGATGACCTAGGTCAACCCCCCCAACCCCACCCCCATGAGTCAGAGAGCTATATGCTGACCAGTCAAAGTGCCAGGAAGTCTAGAGGGTATGGTGATTCTCTTGCTCTCTCTCTGTATCTACTCTATAAGAAGCAAGGACTTTGAGGGTAGGCGGTGATTCCAGAACTTGATCATCTCACTTTCCTGCAAGGCAAGTATAAGTTTGCCATGTGTGGGTACTGTATGTATATGCATGTGTTCACGCTAATATATGCATATATATTAGTATGTGCATAAATGTTTATATACGCATGTGTGTGTATTGTGTATATGTGTGTATGTATACATGGGTGCACACAAACACATACAAATTTAAAATTTTTTCCATAATGATTTCTGGCCAGTGCCCCACATCTCTGCTTGTACTGCTAAGCCCATCTGTATGAACCTCTAGGAGAAGCAAAGCCTTTGAGGCAGGCAAAACTTGGGCCTGGGCATGAGGAGACTGAGCCTCATCAGAACAGCAACAACTGCACTGCTCAGCTGCTCGCCGGGTGCCAGACCCTGTCCCAGAGCTTTCACATCCGTGATTTCATTTATCCATCCCTGTTTGACAAAAGAGAAGGAGATTCCGAGGGGTAAGCAACCCCCTTCATATGCCAACTACTGAATGGGCATGCTGTAAAGGAGCTCAGTTCTACCTCACTTCCAAATCCACGCTCTTAGTCACCAACTGACATGAGCCATGATGATGGAAATGTTAATAATACAACCTGCCTTTTCTGAAGTCGCTGTATAAATTAAACAGGGTGAGTTCTGTAGTCTCTGAAGTTCTTTCAGGCTCCGAGAGCCTGCAAATGTCACACGGGGTGTGGCTTCTTAAGTTATGGTGCAACCAAACAATAACGTATTAGGCAGTCCTTTAAAACTAATATTTATGAAGACATTTAATCCTTGGGGAAAATGCTTATGCCCTAAATCATGGTGAAAAGAGCAGGATACAGATTAAGGTGCTCAACGATTCCAACTCCTTAGAGTAATATCCAGAGGAGAAAGGAATCAAGCCAAACATGATCCCTGGCCATGCTGTGTGTGTGTGTGATTGTATTTTGGTTGATTTATTTGTAGCTCTATACTTTTCTGTATTTCCCAGATTCTCCACTGGAAGCACATACAGCTTTTATAACTCCCTCCTATATATGCATCCCAAGTCCTGGAGTCTTCTCTCCCTGGCTAGACTATCTTCATCTCATGTATCTTCCCTTCCTCTGGCCAATCCAACTCCAGTCATACTAGCAGTGCCGTTTTTCTCCAAAAAAGAAAGAGCCTTCCTGTAAGAAGTCCTGACACTGCTAATTTAATGAAGGGGCTTATATTGCAACAGGTGAGGGACAAGGTCCCCTAGGCTGCATTCCTCTCACACTTCTGTTCTCTGGATCACAGACCTTCAAGTCCAGTGAGGCAGGCCCTTTCCAAAGAGCCATGCTGGGGTAGGGGGAAAACAGTACCTCTGACACAGTCTCAGCTGTGTCCACAGACCCCTGACCAGCCACACTCCACAAGACAGACACCTGCTTCCCTGCTTACAGCCCATGTGCTCAGTCACTCAGTCATGTCCGACTCTTTGCGACCCTATGGACTGTAGTCCACCAGGCTCCTTTATCCATGGGATTCTCCAGGCAAGAATACTGGAGTGGGTTGCCATTTCCTTCTCCAGGAGAACTTCTCAACCCAGGGGTTGAACCAGTGTTTGTTAGGTCTCCTGCATTAGCAGGTGGGCTCTTTACCATTAGTGCCACCTGAGAAGCCCTAGGTTGCAGTCCAGGAGCTGACAAAACAACACACATCTCACCACATACAGCAAGTCCATTTCACCAACAAAAACTCAGCAGCCTGTTCTGCATATGCTCTGAGTCACCTTCATCACACACTGGCTGCCTGGGAGGACTGTGAAGTGAAGTGCAAATTCCAGTTTTCAGGAGTCTTCTGCTGCTACTGCTGCTGCTAAGTCGCTTCAGTCATGTCTAACTCTGTGCGACCCCATAGACAGCAGCCTACCAGGCTCCTCCATCCATGGGATTTTCCAGGCAAGAGTACTGGAGTGGGATGCCATTGCCTTCTCCATTTCAGGAGTCTGCTGCTGCTGCTGCTGCTAAGTCACTTCAGTCGTGTCCTACTCTGTGCGACCCCATAGACGACAGCCCACCAGGCTCCCCCTTCCCTGGGATTCTCCAGACAAGAACACTGGAGTGGGTTGCCATTTCCTTCTCCAATGAATGAAAGTGAAAAGTGAAAGTGAAGTCGCTCAGTCGTGTCCGACCCTCAGCGACCCCATGAACTGCAGCCTACCAGGCTCCTCCGTCCATGGGATTTTCTAGGCAGGAGTACTGGAGTAGGGTGCCTAGCCTTTCTCAAAACTAATGGTGGGAGGTACCTGCTGCTGCTAAGTCGCTTCAGTCGTGTCCGACTCTGTGCGACCCCATAGACGGAAGCCCACCAGGCTCCCCTGTCCCTGAGATTCTCCAGGCAAGAACACTGGAGTGGGTTGCCATTTCCTTCTCCAATGCGTGAAAGTGAAAAGTGAAAGGGAAGTCACTCAGTCATGTCCGACTCTTAGCGACCCCATGGACTGCAGCCTACCAGGCTCTGCCAGCCATGGGATTTTCCAGGCAAGAGTACTGGAGTGGGGTGCCATTGCCTTCTCCATGGGAGGTACCTAGGATAAGCAAATTCATAGACGCAGAAAGTAGAAGGGTGGTTACCGGGGGCTGGGGAAAGAGGGAAACGGGACTTATTGTTTAATGGGGACAGAGCTTCAATTTGAGATGATGAAAAAGTTCTAGAGGTAGAAGGTGGTGATCGTTGTACAACCATGTGAAGCCACTGAATTCTAACATTTAAAAATGGCCCCAATGGCAAATTTTGTCATGTATATTCTCCCACAATAAAAAAAAAAAAATCCATTAAAAAAGAAACAACTATCACCACCTTCTAGTAGGAGCTGCCCAAGGCCAGAGTACAGAATCTGTGGCCTAATTAACAACGAACCCATTTTTTAAAAATATTTTTGAGTTAAAATGTAATAAAATAAACAGTGAAAGAATCCTGTTGTTTTTTATTTGGCTCAATGGCATAATTTCTCATTGTTGTTGTTGTTGTTGTAAGTCATGTAGGCATCTTTCAGTTTTCCTTCCAAAGCCCTGCCAAATTCCAAATTTTTATCTCTTACCCTGCCTTCCCTGGGGACACCATCACCACTGTCACCCCCTGCCCCTTCAGCACCTGTAAAATCGGCATCAACATCTCAGAGAAGGCTGGGTGAGGGCTTCCTGGTCTTAGCTCCCAGAGCCCACCATCCCTTGCCTGGGGAGAACACGCCTGTGTTCTAACAGGACCTGTACAGAACAGTCAGCAGACTTCGTTCCTTGAAAGCAGGGAACATTCTTCCCTGCAGCACACAGATTCCCTAAAGACTCCCTGAGGGCCCATCTAGATCAGTTCAGATCTGGTGGACATGCCATCGGGCCCAAATGAGGGGAGACAATGGCTATGCAACTAGATGAGACTTCTGTCTCTCAAAATCAGAGCTTTACACATTTTTCATTGACTAACATCAATTTCAGGGACACTGGGTATGAATCCTTGTCATGTTAGCAGAATCTTGCTGCAAGGCAAAGAAGCTTGCCAATTTGAAAAAAAAAAAACAGTATGTCTGACATATCATATACCATCCTTACTGTTCTTAAGCAAAGCACACGGATGTGAACAAATCCCTACTCCACTAACTCCTAATCTTCCTTCAAGGCTCTTTTCCTCTAGACACTCCCCACCTCCCTAACCCTGACCCCTTCCCCAAATGGAATGGATCCCTTCCACAGCACCTGTACTTGGCGCAGTCACAGTAAGTCTTTCTGTGCTGAACTTAATTTTTCACTTCCCTACTCCCAGTTCCCAGCACAATACCCTTCCTATACAGTATGTGCAAAATAAATGAACAATGTTCAATCCTTGGGAACATAATAATTGTTGATATTTAATGATCATCTATAAAGTTTTAGGCAATATGCTAAAGCTTTCTATGTATTAAAGAAGTTAATCATTGTAAGAAGTCAAGGCATCATGAGACACTATTTATTATCCCCACTTTTCAAAGAATTAGAAAAGTTTGCAACTTGGCAAAGTCACATAGCCAGAAGTACAGAAGCTATGCCTTGAAGTCCTATAGCCCAAATTCAGAGCCCACATCCATGACCACCATCCCATACTGCTCCCACACAAAATGCATGGAGGGATCCAAGTTCTGCCTCACACACCATATCAGGGACACAGTCTCTGGTCTAGACTTTGGTTCATGATACTCCCCTTCTTTCATCAAACTCCAAATGCCAGGATCTCTCGTAATGATATCTCAATGCAGTTTTGGGTAACAGTGATGAATACAGTAAAATGTCAGCTGAGGAGTGACTTTCTACCCTGGGTGGGTGTAGCAGAGAGAAGCCAGCTGATCACCAGATCTATTTCTCCTTCCTCCTGGGCCCTTCCTTGCAGCTGTGTGAGCCCACATGACCAGTTCAAGGTGATGGAAGGTGAGCAGAAGTGATGCACACAACTTCTAGGACCAACCCATGAGAACCTCTCATGGCGATCCTCCGGGCTCTTTCCACCTCTGTCAGGGTGTAGCAGCCTTGGAAATCACATGTGCAAGATGGCAAGGCCACAGGAGGAGGAGCTAGGCCCCCTGATGCCCACTGGGAGGAAAGCCCTCTACACCAAGAACATTTGGACCTCACATAAGTGAGAAATAAACCTGAAGCATGTGAAGATGCTGAGAATCAAGGCTATATCTGTTAGGCAGGAAGTATCAACGAATCCAGTAGGTAAACCATAGTATAGTGGGTATGTCAAATTTAGCCTGGGTTAGAAAGCACCCTCTCCCGGTAAGAAGGTTGATCACATGGGCATTAACCTCCCTCTTGTCACCAACACTATTATAGGCTGACTTCCAAACAACTATTTCTGGCATTTTCTATCTTCCCTTTCATTAGGCTCTCTATACCTTGGAAAAGTCACTTGACCGCCCGCCCCTCACTTAAGCACCTCTCCCCACACATATATACCCTGTGGTGAGAATCCACATCCTTCCCTGTAATAAGACACGAGTGGATAGGCTAGTCATTTCCTTGGTTTCAACAACCCTGAGCCCTCAGGTCCTTCTGCACCACAGAAGCCCATGTGGTGCAGTTGAAAGAATGTGGACTTCTGAGTCCTCCAGCACTCCCCTGAGCCAGTCACAAACATCTGGGAGAACCAGATGAAGGTGCCTCTCACAGGGTGGGCTTGGGTGTGCTTATCTAGCATCACTCCAGCCCACTGCCCAGGGATAACTCCCACCACCCAGAGGGAGCCCAAGCCAAACTGCAGCAGAAACTGGGGCATATTCACATAGACGGTAAGGGCGATCATCTCCCCTTAATCTACCTTAAGCTGAGATGGGACAGTTAAAGTATATTTTCCACCAAGTCTTTGCCTAGCACACCATTAAAGTCACTTCCCAGGTGAGCCTCTGTGCCTGGACAGGTGAGTTCAGACCTCAGGAAATGCAACCCTAGTAATTAGTCTGGAGGATAGAGAAGAATGCTGGGGAGGAGGCACAGAAGTCATGGAAAAGTGAACTTGAAAAGGATTTCTCAACAACACCTGCTCGCTCTACACACACCGTACCCAGGAGCCCAGGACGACCGCAGAGCAGTCCCGGCTCCGGAAGCTCAAAGCCCAGCCATGTCTCATGAAGTCTATCTTCCAAAGGCCCCTGCCAAGTGACCACATTTTTCAAACCAAATAGAGAAAAAAGAAGAATTCATCGCCTGACAAAAGTTTTTTTGTTCTTTTTTTGAGGTGTGAATTACCAGTGCGAAGTCAGTCTCTAAAATGTGCACAAATTCAACACAAGTTTGATCTATACTTGCTCTTATTGGACAAAACAAAATGGTACCCTCCCCTCTTCCCTTCACAGCCTAGGTTCCTTCTGTAGTAGAGTCTAGCCTGGTAATGTCCACTTCCTCACCTCATTCACCCTCCAATCTTCCAGAATCTCATTCCCACTCATACACATAGCCCACTCCAGGCATCACGCCCAAGGTCAACATGAACTCTGTCACTAAATCCAGCTGTCACTTATCGGACCTTATCTTGCTCATGGTCTCTGCCATCTTCAGTCTATTGTAGACACATCGCTCTCTGAATGTTCCTGAAATCTCCCAAGGTTCTGATCTTCACCACCCCTCTCATTCTCAACACTCCCACAGATCCAGCACACATTGCATCCTGATGAGCCACTGTGAACCTCGAGCTGCTTTCCAGGGCTGTATTCAACTGCCAGTTACACACTCCCCCTGACTATCTTAGAGACCCCACATGTGGTCAGTTTTCCTTCTGCCCTCACCACCCTGCATCCCCATCCTCAGTGAATGGCATCATCTGCACTCAGACTCTCACACCAAACCCCTGGAGTCACTTTCTCTGTTCCCTTTCCCTCATCTTGAGGAGCCAGCCAGTCACCTGAACTCTCAGAAACTCCTCATAAGCACCTTTCCTGCTTGCTCCCTCCAATCCACCAGCCTCTCTCTTGAGTTGCTGCCAGAGAGATCGTTCCACCAGAAATGCACACTTGGTCAGGTCCTGTTCCTATTTCAAATCCTTCACCAGCTCCTTGACTGTCTTCAGGGTGAGAACCAAACCTCTTAGCAGAGCAAGACAAAAGCCCCCTTCATGCTTTGCCCCTTGCCTGCTCTCCAGTCTGTCTCCCCACCATGTCCCCATCCCCTCCGAGTCCAGACTTACTGAGCCATCTGCAGCTCCCTGACAAACTGAAATCTTTCAGGCTACCCTCCCTGCACCTTTGCTTATGCTGGTCGCTCCATCTAGAAAGTTTATCCAGACTCTGTTCACTTGGTAAAAACCCAGTCGGCTTTAGGACTGAAACATTAAAGGCAGCAGAATGTTGGAGGGGTCCCAGGGTGGATTCTGGAGTCAAGCAGACTTATTGCAAACCTGCCCCATCACTCACTACGTGTGTGAGCCTGGATGAGTCACCTAACTTCTTTGAACCTCAGTTTCCTCATCCATAAAATGGAGATAATAACAGTCCTGATCCCACTGCATTACATGAGGATGAAACTCAGTGACGCCAGGCTAGGCAGTATCCTTGGCTGCACTGTTCTTTGAAGTCTTCCCTTGGCTTCCCCACACATTATTTTCCCACGCTGTGCTTCATGGAAGTTCCAGTGATCATTGCAAACAGACTATTGCGTGAACTGCTTTTGGGTCTGCCTGCCTCAATGGACTGTGAGCTGTCTGATGCCAGAGATTGCACACCTAGGGCCAGGCACCTGTGCCTCTGGCAGTAGTAGACGCTCAGTAACCACTTCTTGTTGGGAAAACCCAATCAAGAGCAGCCACAACATTCAGGTAACATGGTGACATGAACTGTGACCGCCCTTTCTCTCTAACCACCACCAGAATTATCATGGAAGCCTCCTAACTAGCCTCCACTCCCCATCTTCCCTTTCCCATCTGACCAGCACCACCCTGCTCTGTTCATAAAGCTCTCAGGGCTTCCTATACCCCACTGTGTAAGTCCCAACTCCCCTGATGGTCTCATCAGCCTACTCCATGCAGCCCCCATTTCCTCATTAGGCTCAGTTCCCAAAGGTATTAGGGCTCCGCTGTGGCTGCATCAGACAGGCTGGGCTATTTGATACTTCACATCCAGTCTCGGTCTTCTTCCTCCCACCCCTGCTCAAATCTTACCCATCATCTGAAGCAAAGTCAGGCCCCATAGTACTAATAGAATGCTATCATCATAGTCCATTCAAGGAATCAATTTTAAATAATGATTATAGGTAAGAGTTACACAGAGATGGGTAGCAAGATGTGTAGACACAGAGATGGGAGATGGAATGACCCATGTGTGGCCTGGAGAGAGGCCCACAGTAGAAGTGGTGCCAGAGCTGGATCTTGAGGGATGGGCTGGAGCTTTCAGGAACAAAAGCTTCCCCATCCCATACTGACTTTTCTTTCCCAAGTTGTTGTTCAGTCGCCAAGTTGTGTCTGGCTCTTTGTGACTGGAGCATGCCAGACTTCCCTGTCCCTCACCATCTCCCAGAGTTTGCCCAAGTTCATGACCATTGCATCGGTGATGTCATCCAATCATCTCATCCTCTTCTCCTTCTGCCTTCTATCTTTCCCAGCATCAGGGTCTTTTCCAATGAGTCAGCTCATCACATGGCCAAAGTACTGGAGCGTCAGTCTTTCCAAAGACTAATGTCAAAGTACTGGAGCATCAGTCTTTCCAAAGAGCATTCGGGGTTGATTACCTTTAAGATTGATTGGTTTGATCTCCTTGCTTTCCAAGGGACTCTCAAGAGTCTTCTCCAACACCACAGTTCAAAAGCATCAATTCTTTGACACTCTGCCTTCTTTATTGTCCAGATCTCACATCCGTACATGACTACTAGAAAGACCACATAGCTTTGACTATATGGACCTTTGTCAGCAAAGTGATGTCTTTGCTTTTTAACACACTGTCTAGGTTTGTCATAGCTTTCTTTCCCATGCATTCTTCTAGTTTCCAGACTCTCTGCCAGAGGTCACCAAAACTAGTTGCATACCAGAAGATTTATCAGGCAGTATCCCAAAATACAGCTTCCTGGGCCCACTCCCACACACATACAGGTCCAAGGGGAAACCTGCTAGGCACTCTGGACATCAGCGGAACACGTTCTGTCTCCCTAGCTTCTGGGCAACTACCATTCAGTAATTTCTGGAGAAAGACAGTTACAACCTTGAACCCAACAGCTTTGTGCATTAATCTTGTCTAGACAATTAATGTATAACTTAATGTTATAGCTCTTACATTATATAGGAAAAGGCCAACGTCTTTTGTTTCTTTTCTATTTCCCAGAGTATTCAGCTCAGTTCTAAGTATGCCACTGACATTCAATCAATATTTAAGCAAATAATTCAACTTTTTGTATTATGTCCCTTTGGACTAATTTATCCACTAATGAATTGTCTACTGATTTTTATCCTTTTAACTTTGGTACCAGTGTGGTGTCTGCTCCTAGTAGGTAATTAGTACATTTTGTTGAATGAATATTTACTAGTAAAAATTTATTTCAGAAGGAATGGAACAGCTCACACTGTACCCACCATCTTTAGAGTTCACTCAAAGGGCTTCCAACATTTCCATTTGAGTTATAGACCTTTAATTTCAGGATTAATTTCCTGATCTGCCATTACACTTGCTTTGTTGTTTATATTGCCATTAATGTTATTAGCAATATAAATAATACCTCCTTAGATCTTGATGGTCGGGCCGCCTCCGAGCAGGTGTGCCTGGGGCAGGGGAGGGGGTGGTGCTTGCCTGTTTCTTCCACTGAGGTGTCCACCCAGCTGGCAGTTCAGCTGGCCACGCCAATTACCTCAGTCTCCACACAAGGGCCTGTGAACTACAGTCAGCCTTTACGAGCAGGTGTGTGCACCTGCCAGGGCAGGTGAGCCCTGCCTGAGTCAGAAAGGCCTAATGGGTTGTTCAAAACCTACTTGTCAACATACTTGGGAAGCTGGGACCTGAGATGTAAAGGTGAAAAGCCCTATGCTGTAGAGAAGCAGGCTGACAAAACACAGATGCCCAACGGGAGGCTCCTGGAAGACGTATCCAAGCACGGGATGCTCAGCCAAGGGAGCAGTTGCGGGGGGAGGGCAGTGGGCTGGGCAAGCTGGGGAAGCCAGCAGGATGGGCTGCACGCTGCTTGTGCTGGGCCCATGTTCCCAAGCCTTGCTGCTGTTACTGCTCTTTGGTGGTGTGAAGTGCTTATCTGAATCCCTGGAAATAGGACTCACAGTCTTGAGTGGGGGAATTTCTGGATGTGGATCAAAGTTCTTCTGACCCTCCCTCCAGACCCAACCCGGGAGATAGGAGATCTGTACATCCCTTTGTACCCAGGACCAAAGGGATCTTTCCTGGAGTGTGTGCTGGGCTGTGGAGAGCACTCGGGCCACTCAGCCTGAGAGCCGCTCACTTCTCTTGGCTTCTGCTGGAAAACGGGATGGTTTTCTTGCTGGTAGTGTATTTGTTCCTGCATTCATCCCACAGACACTGGCTACCCTGTGCCAGGCAACGTGCTAAACAAACACAGCTTAACCGTCTTCAGATGCAGCCTCTGGGAAGTGAGCAAGTCAGATAATGACAGGTCAAGATAGCCCCGAGCAGTGCTGTCTCCCCTTCTCCAGACCTGCCCAAGGGGCTCTGTGCCCACATCCAATGTGCCCTTACCAGGCGGCGGTTCAGACCTCTGAGCAGAAGAGAGAGAGAAAGTTTGGGCCACATCCTTATTGTGCAGAGGAACTGAAGTCGCCTATGAACTATTTTTACAAAAGCTCTTTAAAACCATTCAGGGTTTCAGACAGCAAATGCAGAAAGTCCTCTCTGATAAGACAGGGCGGAACCAGTCCCTAAAATACACTCAACTGCTGACCCCACTTCTGAGGAGACGATTAGCTTGGTAAGTTGTGCTGCATTGCTGGTAGCTGCCAAGAGGCTGATGTGGATAGCGACACGGGCCTGTATGAGGGGCCGCAGAGCTCTGAAGGAGGGACAGCCGGATCTCCAGGTGACGCTCAGAGGCCACATTTCTGTGAGCTCAGAGATGTTGGCATAAGCACTCCAGGACCAGTGACTGCCAGCTTGGTCATTGTCCACTCAGTGAGTCAAAACACCCCTCTCTGACTCACACTCCACCAGAGAGCTGCCCCAGAAAGGACAGCAGAAGGTGTGACTGAGCTGGTGAATTTTCTGTTAACGTTCAGGAGACAGTCTCCCACCATTTTGACATAATAAACTTGGGTTGGCTGAATGAAGATGCTGGACTCTTCTCTTGGTGTTTGGGCTTATGTTCTGAAAAACACATTCACTAAAGCAGCCATTGTCCCAGAAAGGATTTTCTCTTTTCTTATAAAAAAATGAAACACAGGAGGTCACAAAAGATGGACTGTGATCTGAGACCAGGAAGCTGTGGACCCCAGATTGCTGTCTGGGTTTTTGCTTTCCTCCCCTCCCAGAAGGGTACATCAGACTCAAAGATCTGCTTCCGGAATGCATTTGCTGGGGGCAGACATCAGCAAAGACCTCATCAGAGAGGAGACAGATAAGAGTTCCTGGAAGGCTCTCTCTTCCCCACGACCCTTCCCACTCGAAAGGGTTGGAATTTTTAAAAGCATCTGGCTCACCCTCATGGCAAATGATCCATTTCTTAGATACTCTTGCCCTGTAAATATTGTCCTTAAAAACAGCTATATATTTTTGTTGATCTTTAAGTAGCCTTCTCACCCCACACCCCTAGCTCCTACAGAATGATTGTGTGGCTGGGTTTGGAATGCAGAACAGTCCCTGGGGAGAAAGTCTGCACATGAATTCATAAGGGTGTCTGCTATCAGCTTATTTGGCAAGAGGAATCCGAGACATTTTAAATATGAACCGTCAGCATGGCCCGGCTGGCTCCGATGCCTTAGCACCATCAATAAACACCTCCACTGCTGCGTGAGACACAAAATGTGGAAAATGGGCATAGTCTGAACATGAGCCCCATGCACATCTCTGCAGGGAAGGGTACTTCAGCTACCTGGATAATTCATATCTGGAGAATCTTTGCTGGCTCTGACTGATGTTTCTTTCAACAGCTCTCACACAATTAGCCCTTAACGGTCTAGTTCTAAACCCCTCCTCCCCCAGCTTATCTCGCAACTGAAAGTTCCACTCCTTCTACGTCAGTTGAGAAGAAAACATGCCCATGACTCCTCCTCACTTCCAGGTATTGAATCAAGCCTTCATACCACCACACGATTTGCTCAGCAAAGTCTCTGCCTGGAGGTCTCCTGCTCATCCCTCAACACCCAAGTCCCAGAACCCATGCCTGGGGCCATGCTACCTGTGTGTCACTCTCCCCTCGGTTCTTTCAGGGCACTTGGTGTGTGACTCGTTATGACAGAGCTTAGACTGATGGCTGTGACTCCATACACATCAGTCCTGCCTCCAGGTCAGGCCATGAGCTTCTGGGAATAAAGGGACCAGGTCTTACTCACCCTTGCACCCTCACAGCCAAGACCAGAGCCTGACACTCAGTATTCAGAAGTCCCACCATGGCTGCTTGATACCTCCACCAATGCCCGGTCCACTTGGCCCAGCTCTCTTTTCTCCATGCAAAGAGAGGCCATGTGAAATGTGGAGTGAAAAAAGATTTAAGATCAGACCCCCTGCCTGTGAACCCTGGCCCCTATGGGACGTGGGCAAGTTACTTAGCCTGTTTTCTGCCTGTTTTCTCCTCAATACAACAAACAGCCATGCTCACTTCTCTCAGAGAACCATGGTGAGGAAAAACAAGGTAAAGTCTATAAACCCAGTGCCTGCTCACTGGAAAGAGTTCATGATACATTTTCTTGAGCTCAGCAGGAAGTGCTGAGACAAATGAATCTCTCTAGAAAAAAGTGAATGACTTCCGTTCTGGTTCACATGCCAGCAACACGGTGACCGGGCAGACAGCCTCTAACCCTGAGTGCACTCTGTCAAGAGCAAGGGATGGTACAGGCTGCACTTGATCCATGTCCTTAGCTTTAGAGTCTCAGAACGAGGCGTGCTTAGCAACAAAGCTGATTTTTATCTGAATGGTAAACCCACGCGAATCCACTATTGTTGAGGCTGGGCCATCAGGTCCTTTGTTTCCTGTCTTGCATTAATCTTTCACCCCAAGACCCACATAAAACAGAATACTGATGACCCAACAGTGTTAAGTCCCTAAGTACAAGTCAAATAGCCCACACATGAGAGGAGAATCAGCTGTGCCGTGATGTCACACCCAGGTTTTACTAGGCCTCAATAAACAAGGAGGTGGGAGCAGTGGGGCCCTGCTGACACCTTAGACAATCAAGCTCAGGGTCAAGGAGGGGAGTGGGAAGGGTGGTGGCTAAACCCACAGAGAGGAGGCAACATGGCGCTGGGGAAAGAGCCACTTTGTATCAGGTTTATGATTCCAAGGCTAGGAATCAGGAGACTTGGCTTGCATCTCGGATCCATCTTTAGCTTGCTTTCTGGGTCTGGTTAAGTCATGTCTCTCTGCTTCAGTTTCTTCACCCATAATCAGATGACCTGTAGGTTCTTTTCAGCTTTCATACCTGAAGATTCTCAACCTTAGAGACAGATCCATTCTCCCAACCCTGGCCTTTTTGTGTGTTAGTTGTTTGTCTGAGACATCTCTTAGCTCCCCCTGAGCAGCCTTCCACCAACACCATCACCTTTTCTACTCCAGAGTGTCTGGTACAGACCCTGGCCAGGGAAGATGATGATAAGCTTGGAGCCATGTTTTTACGAACACATCGACTACCCTTTGGTCAAACAACTGGACAGATGTCTTGGGGCATCAAGATCTCTTGTATCCCAAAAAGCTCTAGTCACCTGACCTGACTTGCTCCACTAAGGATTAATCCCACTCATCTCCTATACCAACCTGAATGCCCTAGGTCCCAACACACTTCTGAAAGGTTAGACATTTCTTCCAGGTTGCTTGGCTGGAGTCTAGGGCAACAACAGGCAGTTCTTATCTGCGCTCAGGCATATCTCAGGGTGGGGCAGAGGAGAGGTGGCAATGCTTCAAAGTCCAAGAAAAAAAAAATGCCTACAGAAACAAGCAGAGGAGGTGGCAACCTGTAGGAGAAGTCGGTGCTGATCATGAGGAGAAGCAGAGTGGCCACTGGGGACACAGGAGTCTAGAAGGCTCCTGTAAGATGCCACAACCCTCTGCGCCTCCCTCATTTCCTTAATAAGAAATCTGAGGGCAGGTGAAGTTCTGCAGCTGGCCCATGGCCACGTGGCTAAGCCGTGAACAACCAGCACCAGGTCGTGGGTCTCTGGGCCTCAGCCCGCTCTTTTTTTCCACTTGACTCTGTTGACCTCGAGATCTAATTAGGTTGCTCTAATGAGGCCAGCTGGATCCTCTGCAGATGCCAAGCAACATGACCCAAGTGTCACTCAGGGAAAGAGCAGGCCCAGCAGGTATTTTGATAACTGCCCCCTACCCCCACCCCATGTGTTCCTTCTCATCCCGGACATGGGCTACTGTTCTTTCTCCAGCCCTCACCAGAAAATTCTGGGGAGTCCAGAGGGAGAGTGAGAAAGGAGAGGTGGGCCTAAATAACTAAGATAACCCACAGAAATCTCTCTCTTTCCGTCTAGGGGAGGTTGATGGGGAAGAAGGGCAGGAGGAAATAAAATTTAACCACTGGAAGTCTGACCCGATTAGGCAAGAGTACTCCCCATAAGCAACTAGATGCGTCATCTAAGGGCTGATGACGACAAACGATAGGCTCTGCCTCTGGCAGTCAGATCAGTGCTGGTCAGATCATCTCAGCCTCAGGAGGAGGAAGCTCCAAGCGAAAGACTCAAGGAATTAATTATTCAGTGTCAGTGACCCAGTTCCTGGAGGTGAGGCTGGGTGAGAAGAGAACTCATTGGTTTCTTATCATGGTAAGAAATGCAAATACTTCACAGGGTAGTGTTTCCTTTGCTGCCAAAGAGGATCCATTTACGGTTAAGAGGAACCTACCCCCTAAAAAAGGAAATAACCAAAGTTCACTCATTCAACATATATTTATTGAGTTCCTCTTATGTCCTTGGTCCTTCAGAAATTTGCATATGGTTGAAGCTTAGAAGAGTAGAAAGATGAGGGAATTTATAAACAGGAGGCCTGGGCTATGGCCCAGTTCAGCCCATAGGCAGCTACATTAATGCAGGGCACGTCACAGCTTGTCTAAGTCAAATTCCTCATCTGCAAAGTGGGAGTAAATCCACCTGCCTTTTTATAAAGATGAAATGGTCCTGATGAAATGGAGTATAATGTAAACCTAGGGTGTAAACAATAATGATGTAACACTGTACCCTTTCCCTGTGGAAGTTTATAACCTAGTCATGTTTTGAAAAATAACCCAAGGTACCTATTTGGCAAACACCATATTCTCTGTAATTTGGGCAAAGTGTATGTTTCAACCTGCCAGTGGAGATGAAGCCTGCAGTCAGTCCCAGGCTGCCAGTCTGAATGCCCAGGAAGTTGCAAGAGGGGGCAGGGTAAAACTGGAAAGGGCAGGACCTACCTGGCCCTGTATCATGCCTGAACCAAAGGAATGTTTCAGGAGAGCCCTAAAACTGAGACGGGGGTGAAGACCAACTGGAAGTGTGGTCAGTCAGAAACAAACCAAAAATTCATTTGAGCACAGTAAGAGTAAGCCAGCCAGATATTCACACGCTTCCCTCCCATATACATCTCAGACAATGATGGAATTCTCTGTCCACTGATCGTTTGACCCTCCTCTGTGTGCCCCCTCTACATTCTGTGTTTCTCCAGGAAACAGGAGGGATTCTCAAGTCACAGCAGGCTGGCTAGTCAGGACCTCTCTGCCCAGACACTAAGAACCAGAACAACTTAAAGCAGCTTTCCCCTTGGTACCCTCCTCATGCTGCTGCTTAGGATGTCAGTGTGGACTCCCCTGCAATAACCCTAACCCTAACCTAACCATCCCCATCCACGCCCAAGTGTCCTCAGTGCCCACTAGGCCATGCCTGCCAGCTGCCCTTCCACAAGGCCTCCACCCTGCTCCAGGCTCACCCATCTCCCATCCTCTCTCCACCAGGTTCTTCAGTCCCCCATCTCTGCCCCTGGTCTCACAACCCCAGTGAAACTCCTGGAGGCAGGGCCAGTTTTACTCATGTCTACCTTCCCTCTAACTCTGGGTATTCTGTAAGTTCTTTACCATCCTGGATGAGATGGTTAGATGGCATCACCGACTCAATGGACATGAGTTTGGGTAAACTCCAGGAGTTGGTGATGGACAGGGAGGCCTGGTGTGCTGCGGTTCATGGGGTCGCAAAGAGTTGGACACGACTGAGTGACAGAACTGAACTGAAATATAGATTGATGGTCCCCAAACATTCTCCGATGGCTATACACAGAAGGGAGGCAGAGGAGGAAGGAGGGAATGTGGAGAGAAAGCTAGACTGGAAATCTAGGGCCTGCCTCCCAATTCTGCATTGGACAGCAGTTGGTTATGTAATCTTGAGAAAATATCCTCAGACCAAGCCTCAGTTTCCCTATCAAGTAATGAGGGGTTTGCTCTAAATAACCTCTTGGGTTCTAATTATAAATTTTGCTTGCAGAAACCAGACTAGCCCGGTTCACAGGCGATGTGGGTCCTGGACCTTAACAGCCTACAGTCTGATGGCTCAGTCCTCAATCTCCACGTCTGTAAAATAAACCCCTCCCAGGTTACAAGGCCCCCATGAGACAGAAGATAGGGCTTCGTGAGCTATCAAGCCCTGAAGAAATCTCAGGACCTGAACTTGAGTCAACAGTATCACCCCCTTGCCACGTGCCCAGCCCTGGTGCTGCCCAGCTCAGACAGGAATGTTGGAGGACAGGTCCTTGCTGTCGAGGCTCCTACAGCTGATGGGGAAGATGGACAGCTGGACAAAACTCAGCTCAGCTGATGACACACCTGAGGTCTGAACAAAGTACTGCAGGAGTGGCGAAGGGGCGGCAGCCCCAACTTTGCTCGGGAGAGTGAGGGATGCTTCTCAGAGGGAAAGTGTGTCCCAGATATGTAGACCTGCTCCAGGAATGGTGGGACAGGAGCCAGAGCAGAGAGGAGAGGCAGATAATGAGTGTGGAAAGTGACCAGAGGTGGCCTCAAAGGCCATCGAGAGAGGGATGGGCAGACACATCCCCGAAGAAGGTCACAGGCACCCTTGAAGAGGACAGAGCAGGGGGACAGAGAGTGGAGCCAGGAGAACAATGTGGAGGCTCTTATGCAGTTCACGAGGGTAACGACACCAAACAAGTTATTACTGATGTTCACCTACAGCAAGTCTTCCAGACACTAAGCCTCCATGTACCTGCTGAATCTACAGAAAGTTGTGAACAGATTTGCTCTCCTTAGAATGGAACCCAAGCAGAGGAAGATGCTGTGATCACATTTCCAATTCTTGGACAAATGGTCTACCCTGCTCTGAAGTCACTCCTTGCAGAAGCTGCCCGGCCAGATTCTTTTCTTGGCACAGACCTGGCCCAGCAGGAGGCAGAAACAGCATCAGAGCTGGGAGTGGAGGCAGGATAGCTGAGCTGCTGCTATCACTTAGGGAAAGAGGAACAGAGATTCCATCCACCCGAAGTCCACTGAGTCACACAGGTTTTTCACATCCCCAAACACAACTCAGTCTCAATACCTGCCACCGTCCCTTCTCTGACAGCATAAGAGGGCTGTGCAGCCTTGGACATGGTAGGCAAAAACAGGCATTATTTCTCTCTTCAGAGGAGGTCACGTTCACTTGGGCTTGAAAGAAGAATGCAAGCATCCCTATCCTTCCCAAAGCCAGACCCCCAAGAGCGACTCAATGGCAGAAAAGGACTGACTGCTGTGACTTACTCGATTCTTAGGCATCGTGATGACTGAAGCCAGCTCCTCCCAGGACGAGCCATGCACAGGTTGCCATCTTCCTTTAAAAACAAAGTGTGACAATGAATGTCAAGTAGATTATCTACATTACAGCTTCCAATCTTCTTCCTACCAAAAGGTCCTACATGCTGTATATTTCTCCCTGTAGTAACACTTTACCCAAGAGTTGGGACAGAGAATGTCCCAGATGGACAGTGACTGTCTCTTTGCACTCCAAGTTTTTCATGTGAAGAAAGGAATTATGTCACTTTTGTTATTATCTTTTGTCTGTCACTCTCTGGGCATCCTAAAGCTTATCATACCTCTACACAAAGGCTTGCAGAGAAAATAAGATGGATCTGGAAAAGCATGCCTTTTTTTTTTTTTTTTTTTAATTTTGGCTGGGCTGGTCCTTGGTTGCAGTGCACAGGCTCTCTATTTGTGGTACTTGGGTTTAGTTGCCTCACAGCATGTAGGATTTTAGCTCCTCGACTAGGAATCGAATCCACATCTCCTGCATTGGAAGGCAGATTCTTAACCACTGGACCACCAGGAAACTCCCAAGAATGCTTTGTTAGTTGCTTCAGTAGAAATAGAAAATGCCAGAATTTCTAAGATTAAGACATGAAGAAAGTAATCGAAATGGTGCAAAAACTTGGTAACAAGTCAACAATGTAAAATTTGCCATATTTCCCAAGGTAGAAGGGTCCAAAATTCTGAATAAACTAAGAAGTCATAAAAGTGGACCATCTGATCATGGCTGAGTTTCCTAAACACTATGATTTTGGCTTCCAAGTGATTTGGTTATATCCCCTTTCTTCTGCAGAAACTGCTTCTACACCTGTTTGGAAAATGAAGCCTAGAGTTACAAAAATTCTAAAGATTTACAATTCCAAGTTTCTAAGAGGTTACCTCAAAAGGGCAAACATTAAGACGTATGTAAAAGTTAAGACCAACAAGAGGCAATCCCCACACTCCATGGACATAGGCACTCTTGGCTCAGCAAGGCGGGAGGCCTAATGCCCGCAGAAACACATATGTATTCTCTCTAGTACACAAGGGCTGCATTTAGAGCCTGGGATTTGGGACTCACTGTTCAAAATCCTCAGATAATCAGTGAGAGAAAAGCTACTATTTACTGAGCGCTGGCCATGTGTGGAAGGAGGACTGTTAGAGACCAGACATGCTTTATCTCAGTGGCTCCTCACAGTCAGTAGAGGCTTGGAAAGCAGAAGGCACTTGTCAAGCCCAGGCCTGGCTGGCGAGGTACTCACAGTCTCTCTCCCACCACACTGAGGTGAGAGTTGTCCCAGCACAGCTGTGATGGGCCCGCACACCCAATGGCAGCCACCTGGGCAGAAGTTGCAGTCATCCTTGTCTTCATCTACATTATCAAGCCACACCTCTCCAGTCCCTGGCAGCTGACAAACAGGCTGGCCTGCCTTGGCCACATTCTATCAGCCTGAGCTATAGGCTCCGTGCTGCCGCCTCTAGCCAGAAGTCAGGGGCAGGAGCTCTCCACTTCTCTATTCCCCTGCAGTTTCTGGGTACAGTGGGTGGAGGAGCAGGACACCATGCTGCAGAATTCCACCATTCTCAAAATCAGGTTTGAGAACCAGGGAACTCCCCCGACGCCAGGAATGGAAGCCCCACCCCTGTGGGATGTTGCGGAGACCAACAGTAGGAGACAGGGCCTCTTGGAGGTTTTACTTGGACTGTCTACATGGTTAGATGGAGGTGGGCATTTTGGGACCAGTCCACAAGGGCTAACCACCAGTCGGGCCTGGGCACATGGGCCTGTGCACACGCTTTGATCCAGTCACTCCACGCGCCACCTTGCACCCGCCATATGACCAACAGTCAAACACACTTCAAGCTCTCTTTAGCACCCCTAAATCAGAAGGCCATTTTTTTCCCCTTGAGGGGCCTCAGTTTTCTCATTGGCAAAAGGAAGAACTTGACGTAATTGGTGATTTCCTCATCAAGCATCCCTTATAACTGCCCTCATCCAGAGGCCCTGATTGTTAGAGAGACCTACAAAACTAGCTGATTGTTAAGAGGAGGGAGTGGGATTAAGCTACTGGAAGGCATTACAACAGATGGTTAGCATGTGCTATTTCAGATCCTCCCAGCAACCCAGTGAGGCAGGTAACACAGACACATCACAGACGGCAGAACTGAGGGATGGCCCAGTCTCAATCTGCACCAGCCACGGCAGCCTGGGACTCATGGTGGAGCTGGCTGGAGTCCAGGCCCACACTTGCTCCCTGACACGTTTCCCTTTGTCATCAATCAGAGTGAGGAAACACTCTCTGCTCTCATATTTGCCACCATGCCAATCCCAAACAGAGAAGTATGAAGTCTCCAGGCCCCTGGGAGGGCCTGATTTAGGTGGTGCAGGAAAGGTTTTCGGTGAGCTTGAGTAGCTTCATGGATCCCGAAAGATGTGAGAGGGACTCGGGGGACCTTCCTACTTCCATAGAGTCAGAGTCCCACTGAGGAACCTCAAGAACTTGGAACAGGGCCTGGCAATCCCTGAGTATTTGCTGAATGGAGGAATGAAGACATCCAGAGCTTAGATGCACTGAGGGCTTGTTCAAGAACCCTTCGGTGTGAGTTAGTGTGAGACACACCAAAATCAGCTCAGAACCACAAAGCCAGCCCCTCCATAGTGTGTGCCGCACCCCAACCTCTGGGGACAAAGGACGAAGGCTAGATGCTGAGTCAGAACTGCTCTTCACCCCAAGTACCGGGGGAGCACTTGACAGAGCAAGGAGAATGTCTGAATACAAAGACTGCCCAGCAAAGTGGGCACAAGCTCAGACCCTGGAACCAGGTAAACCTGAATTCCCATCCCGGCTCTGTCACTTTGGTCAGGTGGCCCTAGGCGAGTCACATAATCTCTGCGAGCTTGTTTCTTATCTGAAAGTGGGGATAACGTTAGCACCTACTCCACAAGGCTGTTCGGAAGATGAAATGAGATAACGCCATAAAGGACACAGCCTGGTGTTTAGTTCAAAGTTTGCAACCGAACAACAACAATATATGCTGGAGATGGCATCTGCATCTTGTTGTATTGTCTGCATCAGAGGTGGCAGTTAGGAGCACCTCTGGAGTTCTCTGCTTGGGTTCAGTCCAGGCTCTCCTACTAGCTAGCTATGTGACCTTAGCAAATTGCTTTAACTCTCTGTGCCTCAGCTTCCTGGTGTATAAAATAGGGTTGATTGTAAAGATTAAACGAGTTCTATAAAATCCCATGGATGGAGGAGCCTCGTAGGCTGCAGTCCATGGGGTCGCTAAGAGTCGAACACGACTGAGCGACTTCCCTTTCACTTTTCACTTTCATGCATTGGAGAAGGAAATGGCAACCCACTCCAGTGCTCTTGCCTGGAGAATCCCAGGGACGGGGGAGCCTGGTGGGCTGCCGTCTATGGGGTTGCACAGAGTCGGACACGACTGAAGCGACTTAGCAGCAGCGGCATACATAAAGAGCTTAGAATAACTTTTGGCTCAAAGTAAGCACTCAATAAAAGTTCATCTTATACTTAATTATTAATATTTCTAGCATCCTTCTAGCTTTGCTCCAATAATAGATTCCATCCCATCCATCCCTCAGCAGCCTAGAAGAAAAGCATGGGGCTCAGGATAGGTTCATCAGAGTATCTTTCTTTCTTGGCCACATTCTTAGGTATAAAGTGTGTGCAGGCACTCCACACTGGGTCAATCCAATCTAAAAAATCCTGGGGAAAGCCTGATCCTCTTGGATCACATGCAGGACTGTGTGGGGTCAGCTGGGAGCTGCCTGCCGACTCAGACTGAGTAGGGGATGCTGGTCCAGGGATGCTGGATATCACCTGTTCTCTTTCTGGGGTTGAATTCTGCAGTGCATCCTTTGAGTTTCTGTACCTCTGCTAGAACCTTCCAGTGTATTCCATTTTGCTTAAGCTCTTTCAAGTTGGGTTTCTATCACTTGAAACCCAAAGAATCCCCACTAACAGCAGCAGTCAACAATTGGCTGCTTTATCATCACTAAATCCCACCCACACGCTCACTGAGACCCAGGCAGCCAGGAAAGAGCAAACATGGGCAGTAAGGCATCCCCACAAACTGAGGTGACAGGAGCTGCCCACAGCACTTGGACCCACACCCTTCCTGGGAGAGGGAGATGCTGGAACCAAAAAGAGGAATAGCCCAGCCCTGCAGCCCTGGGCTGGGAACCCAGCCTCAGATGTGGGTCCCACTTGCCATGAGCAATAGGAAAAGGAAAGAAGAGAAAGAAGGAGACAGCTTATTTGTACTGGCTTCACAGTGATACAGGAAAACATCCGGGCAGCTACTTCAAACAATCCCTTTAGAGGGCAAGTGAGGGAAGAAAAATTAGCTTGTCTGAGCCCTTAAATGACTTTTGCTGATATGATTGCATCTAACTTTCACACAGCCCTAGGATCTGGATGCTCATGCAATCCATTTTCCAGGTGAGGAAGCTGAGGCTTAGAGAGATCAGTAACTAACTGGCTGAGGTCACACTGGTAGCGCCTGCTGCGTGCGGTACCCCTCATGCTGCCTCCTCAGCACTCTCTGATCCCTGAGCCTGAGGCTTCCTCTTCCTCCAGGCTCATCTGCTGCCACTCACACCTGTGTTCAGACCCAGCCAAGGGATACAGGATACACCGCAGCCCCCCCATCTACAACCAGCCTCCACCCCACCCAGAGACAGGCCCCCAGGCACTGACAGGACAGGCAGCATATTGGCCCTTTCCTTCTCTGAGCATCAGTTATTTCAGTCTCCAAGAGCTCCAGTGCGATGCTAACAAGACAGCATGTATCCATGGGTTTTAAACAGGATATACATGTCAGAATCCCATGGAGATTTTTTTTTGGGTGGGGGTTGCTTTTTTCTGTCACTTTTCTCAAGAGATTCTGACTCCACAGGTACAGCTACAGCGCCTGACACACAGCATGGGCTGAACAATATTAGTAAAGACTTTGTCTCATGTTCTTGCCACCTCCTGGGCCAGCACCCAAAGGGAATCTATTCTTGTACCTCCAGGACTTCTAGCAGCACCCTCTTAGTTCTCTCCAGGGAAAGATGCTCCACCTCCACATGTGTTTTAAAGAGTTTTAGAGAAACCAAAGCAAAAACCAAACCCTGGCCTGGTAGCAAAAACAAAGAATCAAAACGCACGGGTCACCTCCTTCACCTCCTGCAGCATTAGCCGCGGGGTGAACACATGAACCAGCACGCACAGCAATCTTCTTCCACAGGTCCCTGGGAGCTCAATGCCAAGGTCTACACAGACGTAAACTAAATAACCAGTTGGCATGAGGACTATGCAGACACAAACATCAGCTGGTACCAAAGGAGACTCAGCTGGAGAAGGAAGTGGCAGCTTCCAAAGTTTGCTGGAGAAAAACTGAAAACCATGATCTAAGATGATGTGAAAACCATCCTGACTACAATAATGTCAAGAAGAGCAGCAGCCTTGTCAGGGCCCCAGTTGCACCCACGGGTATTGGGTAGTTCAGTAAGCCATTCCTGAGGGCCCTCACCCACTGACCCTCGCAGGACACACACTTCACAACGCCACAGGCCACCCAGAGCTTGCTTGCCAGCTACCAGCTTTCCTGTTGCTTTCCAGCAGCTGGGTTTAGGCAGTGGCTGCCCAGTCATGGGGGATTATCCAGGCATGTATTTCCCTTACTTTTCTTATTCGTTTCAAAGTTTATTTTCTGCTATTTAAAAATAAATACATTAATTAAAAGGAGTGGACTGATTTGCCCTCAAGGGATGAATTGGTTTCCCTCCTCCCTGACTGGGTGCAATAAGGCACCATGCCCTGCCTGGTATTGGAATGGTATGCAGTATACTGGCAGGGACCTGTAGACAAGCTGGATCAGCTAGACATCTGAAAGGGGATGGAACGCTTGAGTGGGTCCTATTTCCTGCCCTCCTGGTTCCCATCAAATCAGCCAGGAAGAATCATTTAATAAACATTTGCTACGTTTTCTGGCTAAGACTGTGAAAAATACCAAAAAGCAGGGGACTAGGGGTCTGAACTTGGGAAGCAGGGACAGCTGGCACTTGGGCTTGGAAGTGAGCCTCACTGCATGCATATCCTGAGACCTTGGGGCAATGATGTCTACCTTATAAAGCTAGGGTGTAGATTAAATAAAATAATACATGTCAAATAGTTAACAAAGGCTGCCGTGTATCAGCCATTTACTATGAGCCAGGAATCGTGTGCTAAGTGCTTTGTGTGGATTATTTCACCAGATCCTTACAACTTGCCTGTGAGACAGGCACATCCTCAAGTTCAGATGAGGAAACTTAGAGAAATCAAAGCATCTACCCCAAATGACACAGTTCATAAGAATCATAGCTAGAACACACACCCAGACCCACCAGACTTCAAAGTCCCAGTCTCTGCTCTGCTGCCTGTTGACAAGTGTTCAAAACACATTACATAACATGTAAATGCCAAACTGGGGGCTGCTGGCTCTCCACCCAGGAGGCATATGGAAAAAAGAGGGGGAGTTTTGGCTTAAAGAGTTTAGGAAACCTTTCTGAAGTAGGCAGGGCTAAATCTTAGCCTTCAAGGGTGAGGCTGGAGAAAGACCAAGAAGTAAAGGAAAGCACCTCAGACCATAAAAGCAAAGAGCTGGAGGCAGGGATGAGCCAGGCAGGTAGGCAGTTTGACCAAGTTGGAGAACAAGAGAAAGAGGGACTGCTCTGAGCAACGGATGGGCGCCAGAGCCATTATCTTGGTGGCCGTTCTTTCTGGGATCTTTCTCACCCTCACTCCAGAGGCACGCCTGTGACTGTTCCTTTGGTCACACAATAATCATGGAGGAAATAAAAGAATCACGATTATAAAGGCCCAATAACCCCTCTTTCCCCAAAGCAGGCTTAAAACCCAACTGGAGGAGCAGGTGTTTTTGCCAATTCCCAGCCTATGCTGCTGTGACGACCTGCCAGATCCAGATTCTAGCCTAAGCTCCAGGACACTAGGAATCTGAACACGGCATAAGCACCTATGTATCACCACCACCACCCTGACATTTAAGGTTCCCAGGAAGGAGAAGGTGGCACAGGTCCCAGGCTGTAGCAGATAACTCTTCATGGCAGAGTCCCTATCCCACTGGACTTCGTATTCCCAGGACATGGTAGGTACTTTCTCAATAACCTGGACCAAATGGTAAATTCTGCTTAGGGAACAACCCTACAGTTGGCTAAGTGTGGATTATAGTCCATCCTGGAGCCTGGGGTTTAGGTTCACCTTAGCTGAAAAGACCATTTGCCTGTTCACCTCCGGGAAAGGAAGTGTCCCCCGCCTCCAGGAGTGTCTGCTTTGGCCCCCAGCAACCCCGTGCACCCTGGACATGGTTCTGAACTCCACACCTAGTGCCTGCTCTTCCCCCTGGGCCAAGCCATGATGCCAGCCTCCTCCACTTCCGAGTACAGGTTCCCCCCTAACCCCTAGACCCCCCAGCCTGGGCACTGAGCTCAGTGTCTGTCCTCAGGCACTGCTCCAAATGCCGAAAGCTACAATGCCCTCCCACTGTCTCAGCTCCTGATCAAGCCCAGCCCAGGCCTCGGACCCACAGAAAAGGTAGAACAGGGCTGAGATGATTTAAGCAACTCTGATCATTGGCTTAGCACAAGCCATCATCATGTGCTTTTTTAGAAATAACAGGACCTGGAGGAGGGAGAGGATAAAACTGTAGAAAGGTGTGTTAGTCACATCTCCACCCCACCTTCCTCCAGAGAAGAGCAAAGGGGAAATGAGGAAAGGGCTTTGTGGGAATGGTCAATTCCTGAGTCTCCAGGTGGGGGCACCTGGGATGGGCAGGGGCAGTTGTGTCATTATCTTCCACCGGCCAGTCTGTGGGTAAATTACTTTAACTCTGAGGAGTCACGGTCTCCTTATCTATTAAATGGAGATAATAACCAATGACCATACAAGGATGACTGTGAAGACTGAGCAAGCTGTAAAGTGCCCTTAGAAATGGCAGACATTTCCCACAGTCTTGGGAGGCGGGGGCTTCAAGTAAAATATTCGACTGCAAGGGGAAACGGGAAACTGGGAATCCATTCTATTTGGCAAACCTTCTAGACAAGGCACATGTCTTCAGGGATGTCAAAAACATTGATTGAGACCTATTTCCTGGTCTCACACACTCACTGTCTAGTGAGGGGAAAGCTCCACCCACATCTGTACCATAAGGCTAACACGTGTTACTGGCCGGATTGTGTGGAGAGGATGGGACATTTCATTCTGGCCTCAGAATTTTGGAGGCTTTAAAAAATAATATTATAATAATTATTAGCGTAATATTTTCTTTGTGAGTGCTTGCTATGGGCCAGGCACCTCTAAGTATTTACATGGCCCACCTCATTTATTTCTCATAAAAAGCCTATGAACTGGTTCACAGATGGTAAAACTGAAGCACAAAGCAATTCACTTCTTTCTTGGCCTCATGCAACTGGTAAATGGTGGAACTGGAATCTGAACCCATCAGACTGCTCCTCTAGCACACAAGGGGCGTAGTCAACCTAGACAGGTCTCAGAGACTCTCTGCAGCTGAAAGGCCCTGATAAGGCCTGCAGGGATGAGTCACTGAGGCAGGGCACCGACTCACTCATGGCCTCTCCTGCTCCTGGGCAGCTCTGACCGCTGCCAGGGCCTCCGCTCTGAAGCTGCCCCGGTCTGTTCAGGAAGTTTGGCCACAGCTCTGTACCCCCTAAGGCTCCATGTGGACACCAAATACCACGGGAGATTGATGTAAGAAACTGTATGTCAATGTACATTTGCATAATGGCTCATTTATGAAGTAATTTGTGCTTATTGCAAAAGGTAGTCAGAGGGGGGAAAATTTGCAAATTCAGGCTCCGCCTCTTACTCAGCTATGTGACCTCAGGCAAATCTAAGCCTCTCTGAACCTCAGCTTCTTCATCAGTAAGATATGGTTAGCAGTTCTCATTTCAGGCAGTCGTTTTAAAGAAGAAAGGAGGAACATGTCTACTGTAGCACCTGGCACACCATAGGCTTAATACATTGGGATGAATCAGACGACTTAATAAAGGATTTCCATTGGAAAATCATTTTTTTCCCACAACATTTGGTGGTAACAATAGTACTTTTAACTAGTATTCACCGGTCACTAAGTTAAATCCGTTACTGGCATTCTCTCATTTAATCCTTAAAAGCATCACTTTCTTCAATTGGTGTAGCTTTAGGACAACAAAAAGAATATGTCCAACACATTAATTTTACTCATACATGGGGAGAGAGAAATAGACTGTACAGATAATAAACTGTGATATACAAACTTCCTATACGACAGGTACTGTTTTACAGATATGGAGCTTGAGGCACACGGAGAAGGCAATGGCACCCCACTCCAGTACTCTTGCCTGGAAAATCCCATGGATGGAGGAGCCTGGTAGGCTACAGTCCATGGGGTCGCACAGAGTCGGACACGACTGAGCGACTGCACTTTCACTTTTCACTTTCATGCATTGGAGAAGGAAATGGCAACCCACTCCAGTGTTCTTGCCTGGAGAATCCCAGGGACAGGGGAGCCTGGTGGGCTGCTGTCTATGGGGTTGCACAGAGTTGGACACGACTGGAGTGACTTAGCAGCAGCTTGAGGCTCAAAGAGGTTAAATAACTTGCCCAAAGTAACTCAGCCATGATTCTTAACGTTCTACTATACTAAAATAATGAAAGGAAAGTGACAGCAAGAATGTGTAAGTCTCATATTCTAACAGCTTCGGGGATTGGCGTCACCCCCAGAACCTGAACCCTGTCATCATCCCTCTTCTGCCAGTGTCCACTCTCACCCTCACCCCAGTGCCATGGCTTGCTCCCTAGCTCTGCCCCACCACTCCTAGGCAGGAAATGTCAAACCAATGGGCTGTTTTAGGCCCTGGTCCTCTTCTGGAATCTCAGCCTCTCAACCAGCCTCTCTGCCTCAGTCCCCTATATCCTATCCTCTACAAAACCACTGGGGACATCTTCCCATACACTCCTCTACTCAAGAATACTCTAAGGCTCCCTGCCGCCTAGAACTGAAGACCCCAATGGGTTGAAGAGGATCAATAAAGGATTCAGAGTCCCAAGAAGATCTGTCTGGAGTAGTCTCCTTCTCTTTGGCCCCAGACTTCTCACTTGCTGGCTTGTAAGTCCCAGAACAGGGCGAGTCAGCAAGGCTTTTCCTGACCACTCTATTTAAACTTACAGCACTCCCCGACTGCTTCCCTCTACCTGCACCCAACACACCCTCGCTTCCTGCCTGCTTTAGTGTTCTTCAACCACCTCTCATCACCTGGTCTCACACATTTTAAGTCTTTACTCTCTCTCCCTCCCTCCTAGAATAGAAGTCCCATATGGCAAGGGATTTTACCTTCTTTCTTTTTCCCTGCTGTAACTTCAGCACCTAGAACTGTTTCTGGCACAAAGAACTCATAAGCGCTTCCCTGGTGGCTAGTGGTAAAGAATCTGCCTACCGACACAAGAGACATGAGTTTGACCCTGGGTTGGGAAGATCTCCTGGAAGAGGGGATGGCAACTCACTCCAGTATTCTAGCATGGAAAATCCCAGGGACCGAGGAGCCTGGTGGGCTACAGTCCCTGGCATTGCAAAGAGTTGGACATGACTTAGTGACTAAATAATAACAAGAACTCATAAATAACTGAATGAATAAACATTTAAAATGCCTCTAAGAAGCAAGTGTCCAAACAAAACAATGGTGGGGGTATGCCTAGTGTTTCTGGCCTCCTCTTTGCTCCTGAGAACATTTCTGGAAGACACACGAGAGATGCCTCGATTAAAATGTCTAAAGGCCAAAGTCTTCCCAGGATTTACAAGAGTTCCCTGTAAGACCCTGGGCCCTCATCCTCCCATTCCTTTTCTGAACTTTTACACACATACACACCTCTCTATCCATTATACTGAAAGCAGTCAGCATCCATCCTAAACTCCTCTGCCAGCCTCATCTCTGAGTCCCACCTTCAAGCCAGGCGATTCCCCTCCTGGACACCTCTAGAGATGCTCTCATCTTCCTCCCACTTATCCATCTGTACTTTACCTACTCTTGAAGATAATACCAAATTCAGCCGCATCTGCTTCCACCTCCTCCAGGAAGCTTTCCAGGCCCTCTCCAGCCTCCAGAAAACACTCCCCCACACCCACTGCTGTTTCCACCAGTCACAAGGAAATTAGTCATGAACTACTTTGTCACTTGCCTGCTATGACTGAGCTGAACTGTTACCAAAATCTGTTCATTTAAAAAACAAAACAAAACAAAAGTGTGTCTTGTTTTCCCAAGAATACTGTGAAGGCTTTGGCAGGAGAAGCTGAGCCTTAACCATATTGTCATCCACATGGCACAGGGCCTGGGGCACACAGTAGGTGCTAAATGTATGCTTTTTAATTAACTGCCCAACATAAGCAAGTCACCGTCCCAATCAGGTCACTTCCTCAATTATAGGTACCTGGACTAGCTTCTCCCAATGCCCTGATTTCTTTCTTCAGGGCCTGCTCTGACCTTGGTTATCTGCAAACCCAGTCATGCGCTTGTGTTCAGACACTTTCTAATCACACACACCCATGCACTAGGCAGATGAGGATGTCCAGGAAAGAAACGATATGTAAAGTCCCACAGGTCTGGAAAAGGAAAGGACATAGTTGTTCCAGGCAAACCCAGACATTCAGTGTTTCAGTTTCTTCAAATAACAGAGGAGAAAACAAAACAAACAAACAAAAAAATACATAGTAAAATAAATTTTAAAAATAAATAAAAAAACAAAACATGATGTTTTAGGTGACTTACCACAGAAAACCAACACTCGAGGCCCAGGTGCACCTTCTGAGTACCAGCTCTAAGTAAACTGAGATTAGAACAAAAGGCAGAAAAATGTAAACTGAGACTAGAACAAAAGGCAGAAAAATCTCAAGCTACTTCTGAGCTTGGAGAGATGAGACTCAGGGAGGAATGGAGGGGGCCCTCTGTGCTGCAGAATCTCTCTGTGCTGGACCCATGCCGGATCCAGGGAAGGGTCTCCTGGTGTCCTCGCTGTGAGTAAGTGAGCTGTGACCAGCCCGCTCACACCTAAGGAAGCAGGCACACCTGGGAGCAGAAGCCAGCATGCCAACTCAACCAGCTGTCATCCTCTATCTACAGCTCGCCAATCAGGACTCCCAGATTATCTATGCTTTTTAAAATTTTGAATGGCAAACACTTCACTGGGTTCAAAGAGTACAGATATATCCAGGAAATGTGCCCCTCCTACTCCCGTCACATCAACCCAGTCTGTCCCTGTTCTGAAACAGGTAACTCGGGTTATCAGCGGCTTGTGTCTCATCCCTGATGGTGTTTATGTACATACATGCAAACAGAAATATGTATTCTTTCTTATGGGGGGCAGACTACACACATCCCTATGCCTAGCTTTTCTCTTTTAAAGGAATGAACTTGGACTAGGACAGTGAGACAGAGGATCTCTACACAACGAAAAAGAGGTGAGTCTACGTGAAAGTCCCATGAAACAAAAAGACATTCAGGAGGACATGTGTGCGAGGAGAGAGGGCTGAGGGAATACTCCAGAGGACAGATGTGTGAGGAGCAAGGGCTGAGGGAATATTCTAGAGGACAGCTGTGAGAGGAGAGAGGGCTGCGGGAATATTTTAGAGGACCAGTGTGAGAGGAGAGAGGGCTGAGGGAATATTCTGGAGGACCAGTGTGTGAAGAGAGAGGGCTGAGGGAATACTCTGGAGGATAGGTCTGTGAGGAGAGAGTGCTGAGGGAATATTCTAGAGGATAGGTATGTGAGGAGAGAGGGCTGAGGGAATACTCTGGAGGACCAGTGTGTGAGGAGACAGGGCTGAGGAAATATTCTAGAGGATAGGTATGTGAGGAGAGAGGGCTGAGGGAATACTCTGGAGGATAGGTCTGTGAGGAGAGAGTGCTGAGGGAATATTCTAGAGGATAGGTATGTGAGGAGAGAGGGCTGAGGGAATACTCTGGAGGACCAGTGTGTGAGGAGACAGGGCTGAGGGAATATTCTAGAGGATAGGTATGTGAGGAGAGAGGGCTAAGGGAATATTCTGGAGGACCAGTGTGTGAAGAGAGAGGGCTGAGGGAATACTCTGGAGGATAGGTCTGTGAGGAGAGAGTGCTGAGGGAATATTCTAGAGGATAGGTATGTGAGGAGAGAGGGCTGAGGGAATACTCTGGAGCACCAGTGTGTGAGGAGACAGGGCTGAGAGAATTCTCCCGAGTACTCGTGAGAGAGGTGACTGAGGTTAAAGGTCCAGTCACCGCAGGCACTACTGCCTTGGCATGACCCTAATCCCAAGTCAGCCGATGAGAGCCCTTGGGGTCGCTGGGCAGGCAGTGGCATCTACCATTCTGTTGGCATTAAAGCCCCACTGGCTAAAAGCTCCAATCAGCCTCGCTGAGCTCTTCACCTTCAAGAAGAGAGAGGAAGCGTCTACAGGAGAGGGACTAACCTAAGTCCCATGGCAGCGACTGAATGGGTACTGACCACGGGGGACACAGGAAGGAACTGTGGAGGAAAAGCAATCATTTCCTCTGGAACTTGGGAGGGACCGAGAAGGGGAAGTTGGGTCTGAGACTCTAAGGAAACAGACTTTAAATTGCTGAAAGAATAGGAGGGCTCTGGAACCTGAGATTGAGGAAGTAAATGATTCTGATGCTCTGAAATGCAATTCTAACTGTGCAGCGGAGGATGGGGGAAGGACAAAGGGGAGTGAAGACAATAAGGCACAGAGAGGGAGGGGCAGGAGGGTGAGGAGGACAGGGAGGGCAGACAGGGCTTTTTAGGAAGCAGGCAGCTCACCATTATGCTTCAGAGCTGGACCTGGTGGCAACCTGACTGGATACGAACTCCCCCTCCCGCTCCTAGCTGTGAAATCTGGAGACGTCAGTGAACCCTCTGCACCTTAATTTCCTCGTTAGTAAGTGAGGATCATGAGGGTATTTCTCTAATGGGGCTGACACAAGAATGAAGTGAGGGCTTCCCTGGTGGCTCAGCAGTTAAAAAAATCTGCCTGCCAATGCAGGAGACTCAGGTTCGATGCCTGGACCAGGAAGATCCCACATGTTGTGGAACAACTAAGCCCAGGAGCCCCAAACTACTGAGCCTGTGCTCTAGAGCCCAGGAGCCGCAACTACTGAGCCCATGTGTGCTCTGCAACTACCAAACCCTCCCTAGAGCATGTGCTCCACAGCAAGAGAAGCTACCGCTAGGAGAAGCCCGCACACCACAACGAAGTTACCCCCCCACCCACTGGCCACAACTAGGAAAAGCCCAAATGCAGCAACAAAGACCCACAACAGCCAAAAATAAAATAAATAAATAATGTGTTTTCAAAAAAAAGGGATGAAGTGAGTTAGTGTTTACAGAGCCCTCACACGGTGCTGGCATGTGAGTGTGAGAGAATGGAGCCACGTGGTCACACACGGAACCTTGACAAGGTGAGTTGCTGAAAAGCACAGGCCCCATCACTGGGAGAAGGATGTGAACCCAAAGAACCCCCCGAGACAGCCTCCTCGCAGACCATGAACCAGAGGAGGACAGTCTGAGATGAGCTGAAGCTGCACAACATGCCCAGACCACAGGAAGGGCTGGTGGTCATCTTGAGCCAAGAGGTCCAGAGGTATCAAGGGACCCTGGCTCCGACTCTGGGCACACAATGGCCCCTGTTGAAGAGAGCTATCCTTAGACTGACACGCCAAGATCCAACACTGAGATGAGAAAGGGTAGTGGGTGGGGGAAGCCTGGAGTTTTAGGAAAGGATATTTAGATAATTTCAATGCCATCCACCCCCCTGGTTGGCCTGGAGCACTGGAAACTCTGGCAGGTGAGACCACTGAACTGCACCTATGAGGGCACTCTGGGGACACCTGAAAGCAGTCCCAGAGCCCTCTGGGAACTGAGAGCACGTGATGTCAAGGAGTGTCCATGCCTTTCTGTGATAGGATACTTGACAGTTGGTGGAGAATTACGATAGATTTGGCATAACTAGATCCAAAAAGGCATCTGGCTAGAGGTCAGGAAAGCAAAAGGCAGAGACTGAGGCAGGGGTCCCCAAGCAAGCCGATGAAAGATCATGTCAGGAGGGGAGGACTCTAGCAGAGGGTTCTCTGCTAATAAGCATTTTACTGGCAATTTGGGCAATGCTAGGGAAAGCACATTAAACAGGATCCTGAAAGAGCTCAAGTGAAAGGGTTGCACAGAATTTAACACACTGAAATTTAAAAGAAATGTTTGTTCTGAATCAGATTGGAGGAGGCTTGCACTTAAATTCTAAAGAACATGTTAGGGCTTTCCCTGGTGGTCCAGTGGTTAAAACTCTGCGCTTCTACTGTAGGGGGTGCAGGTTCAATCCCTGGTTGGGGAACGAAGATCCCACATGCCCTGTGGTATAGCCAAAAAACAAATAAATTAAAAAAAAAAAAAAAGATATCTTTAAAAAAAAAAAATAATAAAGAACATGTTAAGGACAGAGGAGAAGCAGTTTAGCAATACCCCATGTTAAAAAGATCTGGTCAGGAGAATTCCATGGCGGTCCAGTGATTAGGACTATGCAGTGGGTACAGGTTTGATTCTGGGTTAGAGAACTAAGATTCTGTTAAGTCGTGTGGTACAGCCAAAAAAAAAAAAAAGATTTTGTCAGGAGTAATATCAGTGAGTCAAAAATGTAAAGTAGTTGCCAGAAAAACTGATGCAATCTTGGGCTGCATTAAAAGAAATAGAATGGCCTGAATTAGGGAGGGGATACCTGCCTTCCTCTGCTGTGGTCACACCACACCATGAATATGACAGCTGGTCTGGGCACTAGCCTTGCTGTATTAGAAGGATACAGACAAAAATGGAGTTTGTTCAGAGAAGAACCACAGGAAAACACCCGAACCCACATCAAGGGTTGTAAATCTGGAAGAAAACTCAGGAGAGGACAAGAGGGCTGTCTTTAAGTATCATATTTTACTTATTAGGAGATGTGCATTTGTTTCAGTTACAGAATGTCTGAAAGCAGAATTATCTTATAACACCCCAGCATCTAATGGTCTCTAGGCCAGAGTGCAGCTGTGGCATAGTTCTCATTGCCTCATTGCCACTACCATATGGAAACTTGACTATTATTCCCCGTGACATGTCTGGACAACTGCAACCCTCAAACTTCAGGAGCCAGAACATTCAAGGACCATTTGAGGAAGAAATGTGAGTCCTAGAAAAAAGAATTCCAAAGACAATCGAGATTAAGAAATACATCACCACTTCACCAGAAATATAATATGTCAAAAAAAAAAAAAAAAAAAGAACACATTGATAACTCTGAGTCAAAAAGTGATTTGAGAGATTTGGATTCCAAAAGTGAAGACATTTTCAAAATGCTGTAACTAATTTCTTTTCCTTTTTATGTGGATGCAAGAGTGATATGCACAAAAAACCTATATCTAAAATCTAAGAGAATTCTTTCAGTAAATATAAACATTTTAAGTGATAACAAAGCATTGTTCTTCAGTTTAACTGGAAGTACTTTCTATTTCTTACAGGTTCATAAGAGAATGGTATATCTTACAATCAACAATATCACCGATTTGATTTAAAAGACAGTGTCTGGGGACTTTCTTGGTGGTCCAATGGCTAAGACTCTGCAATCACAATGCAGGGGGCCCAGGTTCAATCCCTGGTCAGGAAAACTAGATCCCACATGCTGCAACCAAGAGTTCATGTGCCACTAAAGATTCTGTATGCAACAACTAAAAAAAGATTGCACATGCCACAACTGAAAAAAAAAAAAAATCCTCTAGCTGCAATGAAGACCTGATACAGCCAAATAAATATATATATATATATATATATATATATATATATATATATATATATATAAAAGTATCTGAAGAGCTTTCAAATGGGAGAGAGACTAGAGTATCCTTCTCTATGATTCCAAGGAGGAAGATCTAGGCCCAGATGCCAGAAGCTATAGGGAGCCAGGAGGGGGTATAGGAGGCTCTGTCCAAAGATGGAATGGGTCACCTCTGAGGCAAAACCCAGGCTGGACCACGCTGGGGAAACCAAGCACCCATGTGACAGTCCTGTGGTCCTAAGGTCTGACAGAGAAAACTCACCACAAAGAGAAAGGCAACCCGTCTTTCTTTGTTACCCACCTACGTGCTTAGCTCAGTTATTCTCTTAAAAAGTCACCACTTAAAAGCCATTTAGGAAACAGCGCTGAATGGGGGATCTGAAGCAGAGTGGAACACGGCCCGCAACTGTGTTCTCAGACTCCAGTGGGCCAGCCTGGGGCCACCTACATGCCTGCTATGTGCCGGGTGTGTGCCAGCTGTGTTACATACCCTGCCCAGTTAATCCTCACGGCCCGCCGTGAGACAGGCACTGTCACCCCCATCTTACAGAAGAGAAACCTGACACTCAGAGAAAGTCAGAGGCTTTACCAAGGTGTTACTGCCACTCTGAAAGCCATGGTCAGTCCGTGACAACATGCTTCAAATACAGGGACCTCCAAAAGTTTTGACTGGCAGAATGAATGGAGTGCTCAGCTGAGCAATCGATGAATGAACCAACTTGGCCTCATACTGGCAGCACAGATGCTAGGAGAACAAAGAAAGAGGAAAGCTGTCTCAGCGTTCCATCCCCACCCTCTATCAGAAGCTCCCACAAGCACAAAACTCATGCCATTTGCTCGCTGCTGAAGCAATTTATTCCAACACATAAAGCAACGGTGTTTCTGAGACGTCTATGGCAGAGAACAGGTGCCAGCAGCTCTGCTCAAATGTCAAAGCTGTAAGCACACCAGGTTGCCATGCCTCCCACCTGCCAGGTTAACACTGGAGCGGGCAGAAGCTGAGCTCAGCTTTTGTCCCCTCCCAGGGCCAGGGTGTCCAGAGGGCTGGAGATTCAGCCAACTCCCCGCCCTATATGATCCAGTTGCCTGGAGACATCCAGTCCAGTTCCAGGCCGGCCGGCCAGCAGGCCCAGGCTTCCTCCTCCACTGGGGAGAACAACTCAAAGTGGGCACCAGATACCAGAGCAGCACCCACCTGAAGGGGATAGTCAGGGGCTTATGAGACCGTAGAAGAGGAGAATCAAGTCATTTCTGATGATGACCCACAGTGCGCCGCGAGCAGGTGACATCTGTGGAAATGATTCCAATGAAGGAGGAGGGGATCATGGAGGTCCTTGCCCAGGCCAGCTGTGCTGCCTCAGCCATGTGCAGGCACGTAACACCTTCTCTTAATCCATGGGTACCCACTTCCAGGGGTTCAGCACCCATGACTCCTCTATGCATCCCCCTCAGGCTGACCCTGAGGGAGGAGACCTCCTGTAGTAATGGTGGGTGAAAAGTAAGGGCAATTACAATTGTTCTACAGCAGACAGAGCCACCGAAGCACAGAACAGGCACACTGGGGGCACAGAAAGTGATAGATGTCCCATATTCTAAGACCCTAACTGAGGCATTCCAAATGGGCTGCCTTCCTGATCCACTGAAAGACGGGGGTTGCCCATACTGACCCCTTCACACAGAAGACGGTGAGGCAAAAGCTCAGACAAGGCCTTAGTCGGGCCCAGACTTAAGCACCCCTCGACCCTTCTGTTCCCCAGCCCCCACCACCTTCTGGTCAGAGTACCTGTCCAGCACATGGAGGGCAGCGCAGACCTCCTAAGAGATTCCCCACCCCTGATTCTCACATAGGCTTATCTTGCACAACCTGATCGGCCTGAAGGAGCACTCTGACCGTCCCTTTCCAATAGTTCCCACTGCCTGCAGGGTTAGGGCCATACTCACCCCTCTCACCAGTACTCAAGGCTAGCCTGATTCTAGCCTCAGCTTCCACAGTTCCCCCAGGCAGCCCCCACATTTCTACCACGTGACATCCTGAACATACCCTTATGTTTCCACATCTCTTTGCACTCTACCTCTCCCCATCTCTGCCTATGAAATCCTATCTTTCAAGGCCCATCTCAATGACCAACTGCCACCTCCTCCAGGAGGTCTCCCCTGACTCCCTCACACTGCGACTGTCTAATGCAACATTCCAAGCTCTTATCTTGATGTGTGGGCATCTATGGGCTTGTCTAAGGCACCTACCTCCACATGTTAGATGAAAGCTTTGCTTCTGTCATTCAGCACAGTACCCCTCTGCGTGGCAGCTGAACACCAAGCCCTAAGGAGCGTAGGTCACCATGCTCCTTGCCAGCCCAGACAGCACCCTATTTACAGTCCTTTCTGACTCCCTTCTCCACCTACTTCAAGTTGACTCATTCCCCATTCTCTCAAGGTTTAGCTCTCACCTGACAGTTAATTGGAGATAAACTAATCAACATAATATCTTTCCCAGTTAAATTCTATATTTTTAACAAAGGCCCTTTGGAGACAAGGGCTGAAGACAAAGGTGGGAATTTTAGGCCCCAGAACTCTGGGGGCAGGAGTTCTGATAAGGGAAGATGTTGCACCAAACCACTGTGCAAGCCAGTGCTACCAGGGTGCTAAATTGTTTCAGTCGTGTCTGACTCTTTGCTAGCCTGTTAGACTGGAGCCTGCCGGGCTCCTCTGTCCATGGGATTCTCCAGGCAAGAATACTGGAGTGGGTCACCTCGCCCTCCTCCAAGGGATCTTCCCTACCCAAAGATTGAACACTTATCTCTTGTGTCTCCTGCACTGGCAGACAGGATCTTTACCACTAGTGCCACCTAGGAAGCCCCAATCCAAAGCACAAGAGACCTGCTAGAAAGGGGAGGTGCAGCTTGGTGCTGCAAAAGGGAAGGCCAGATCCAAGTATGTTGCCCAAGCCTGGTCACAGACTCACAGCCTGACAGAAATGGAGGACGGAGAACAGATTCTGACCTGGCTAGGTGACTTTGAGCCAGGAACCACACGTTCTGGCCTCCACTCAGTATCAGGAAACCTTGATACTTCCCTGGCAGTTCAATGGTTAAGACTCCATGATTCCACTGAAGGGGGTGTGGTTTCCCTCCCTGGTTGGGGAACTAAGATCCCACATGCTGCAAAGTACAGCAAAAAAAATCAATTAAACAAAAATACAAGAAGCCTCTGAGCCTCAGTTTCCCCATGGGTTAAAAAAAAAAAAAACCAAGGTGGCAGGAGTGAGAACTAGGTGATCTCAGAGGTCCCTTCCAATCTGACATCTCAAGTTTCTGTGACTCATAGTGTCTACTCGTCCTCCCTCCTGAGAGGTCAGTATCATTTGAAACTACCTGCTTTCACTCCCCCCTTACCTTGAGCCCCACCTGAGTCCAAAGGGAAAGCTAAGGCTAAAGATCTCCCAGCCAATCAGCAGGCAGCAGTCAGCAGGCAGGCCCCTCTCAGCGTAGGGAGAAGGAAGGGGCAGAAGTGGGGGAAGATGCTGGTTTCTATGGACATACAAATGCTACTCTCTTATTCCATTTGTCCCAACCCAGAAAGACAGTCAGCTGATTGCTTTTGCTCCCTGACCTACCTTTTTAAGAGATTACCACTGCCTGCCAAATGTAAGTGCTGCCCTAAAATCAGGACATATAAGGTCTCTCTGTTTGGATCTGAAGGGTTTCAAATGGGTAGAGTGAGCACGATGAAGAACGAAACTTGGAGGCAATCTAGGCCGTGGTGTGCAGACCTGCCAATTAAAGTTCTTTAAAAATAGCCTCTTTCTTCTCTTATGCTGAAGATAAAGATGAAGTTTCAGCAATAAACAGACATCTGCTGGAGCTTCTGAAGAAGATTAGAGCATGAACACCCCCAGAGAACAGCCATAAACAGCCCAGAGCTTTCTCCAGGCACCTGCAGCCTCCTGCTCACCAACAGTAGGGGAGAGGTGAGGGGATGAAAGGACAGAGGAAAAGGGGGTGTTCAGAGGCTGGGGTGGACACAGCAGGAAGAGGTGGTGGGGGAGAGCCCAACTTGGCAGAAAATGGAGAACTGGCTGCCATCTGCAGGGAAATAAAAGCTCAGGGATCCACCAAGAAAATTTCCAGGAAGTCATCCAGAGGATTCCATGCCAGTGTCATTCATTCTGAAAATGGGTCACTCATTACAAGTGGAAAAAAACTGACAGTTCTGAGTGCCTACCTAAGTGGGGCACTTCACAAATATTTTATTTCTACATCAATTCCCTGACTTCAGTGTGATTACCTCCTTTTTTTTTTTTTTTAACAGACTAAAACACTAGGGTTCGTTGATGCCCAAGGCCACATGGCTTCGATTCAAACCCAGGTCTGTCTTAGCATATTTGTTTGTCTTTGCCTCCGTCACCCGCACCCAGAAAGTGCCCCTGAGCGTCTAAGTGACCAGACTCTCTGCACCCACAAATCCAACCCAAGGAGGGTCCTAAATGGGAGAGGTGACAGAGTAGGGTAGAAGGGCAGGAGTCAAGCCATGCCTGGCTAATTCAGATAACTGCTGAGTCTCAGCAGCCCCGCGGGTCCTTTGGTTTTCCAGCCTGGTGGCTTCCCAGCCTGAGAGAGGAATGAAGAGGGAAACAGGCACAAATATATGCCTAGACTATCTGGAAGGAGCCACGGGAGACTAGGGACAGTAGTGCCGCTGAGGAAGAGAACTGAGGACTGGGGGACTGCTTTTCATTGAATTCTCTTTGTACTGAGTGAATATGTTACCACGCACCCATGTATGTGTGGAGTGAATAGCCTCATCTATGTGGGGGGTGGTGAATGTCATGTATCCAGGTATGTGGGGGGGAGGCTGGGTGAGCATCACTATCTATGCACGTGTGTGTGGAGGTGAGTAGCATCACTTGTGTGGTATGTGTGTGTGTGTATACATGGGGTGGGGGAGGGTGAGTACCGTCATCCATGCACGTGGTAGGAGAAGGATGAGTCTTTTTTTTTTGGCCGCATCATGCAGTTTGTGGGCTCTTAGTTCTCCCACCAGGGATTGAACCTGGGCCCTTGGCAATGAAAGTGCATAGTCCTAACCTCTAGACCACCAGGGAATTCCCATGGGTGAGTCATTTTTAAGAGAGCCCAAGATGTCAGGTACTAGGTAACAGACACGCCCAAGCTGGAGATAGTGACCTGGACCAAGCAGGAAGTCCTGGGTCCCCTGGTCGCAGCAAGCCTGGAATCCAGAAGAAGCTTCTTATCTCCCTCACAATAGTAACTTGCTGCAAGCCCAGGCAGATGGCCAGAAGCTCTCTGAGCATGAACCCCTTGGTCTCCAAGGCTGCAACCAGTTGCATGAGCCCCCCATGACATCCCTTTAGGAAACAGATTGACTGTATCCTCTTCTCGAGGGTCTGGAGAGAGGCTTCCCTGACTCCCCTGCTTAATCCTCTATTCTGTCCCTTTCTTCCACTATCGGATTTCTCACCCCTCCAAGCAGAGAGCTCCTGACTGTTATCATCTTTGTATTCCACTGTGCAAAAGCCCAGCCGTCCTGACATGCAGAGTCATCAGCGCCCCAACTTTACAGCAGCCGTGAACTCCACAGGCCGCACCTCAACCCCCCATGCTGCTCCCCTGCGATGAAGCTGTCCAACAGAAGGGTTCAGCAGCTCTACCAGGCCCCCAGCAGCTTTCCTTGGTGATCAGAACGTCCGAGCGACTTTGGCACTTCTTCATCCTCCCCTACACTTCATTCTCCTGGCCCTGGCACAAGTTAAACCCTGAGATCCTGCAACTCTTCACCATATACAGTCAGTTCTCAGATCAGTAGCCAAAGCCAACCATTCAAAGTCACCAGAGCCAAGAAGTAGTTTCCGCATCTTAACACATTGATACTACGGTGCAGGACGAGATGTTCTTAGACTCCCCCCCTGTCTCTGGGCTGGTTGGGTTTCTGCACTGGGCGTGTCAGGAGCTCCAGCCTGCAAACGTTCCATTAAACCTGCTGTTGCAGCAGCTCAGGGATCAGGGGCCGCCAGCCGACTCTTTGCTATCCTACCTTGTTGCCTTTAGAAAGGACATCGGCACTAGACATCCTCCACTGCATGGGAAAGGGAAAACCTGAGCCCCAAACCAGCAGGAAACAAGTCCCTGCCTTGATCTCTGTATTCCCCAAAGAGAAAGCAGACCGAGCCTTGGAAGGAATACAAGAGCAGCAAGGTCTCTGGATACCTCCAAGAAAAGGGGGGTTCAGGTGGGGAGGGACAGGGAGATTGCTCTGACTCTCAGGGGAGAGAAACACCAGCACAAGTACAGAGCACACTAAAGTCCCAACCCTACAAACACCTCACCATCCACACACACACACACACACACACACACACACACCTCACTCCCAGCCACCAGGGAGACACACAGGTTTTCCTAGGATAAACTGTAGTAATATTTAGAGCAATTGCATTTAAGAAACGATACAATACCTAGTACCAGACTTCCCCAGTGGCTCAGTGGTAAAGAATCCACCTGCAATGTAGGAGATGTGGGTTCGATCCCTGGGTTGGGAAGAACCCCTGGAAAAGGAAATGGCTACCAACTTCAGTATTCTTGCCCGGGAAACCCCTGGACAGAGGAGCCTGGCAGGCTAGAGTCCATGGGGTCTCAAAAGAGTCAAGACACAACTCAGTGACTAAACAACAACCAACATACCTGGTATTCACAAACGGCTCTTCCTCTGGGACACAGGGATGGACATTTTCTTAACAGCTGGCAGAGAAGGGAAGCATCTCAAAAATCACACTCCACTGTGACCCAGCCCTAAGATGAAGGTTTGTTTGTGACTAGAAGGCCCATGTCCCCGTCACCCCCACTAACTCTGAGTTCAGAGACCAGATGATCAGGGCTTGAGAAGGAGGAGCCTTATCAGTGCAGAGCAGCTATGCTTTCTACCTAGGAGGAGGTGGCAGGGAGAAAAACAGAAAATGGTGGAGGGAGGGGTCAGGGCCCCCCGAAGTGAGGTGAGTGGGGCATCTGGCCATCAGGCACTTTCCCAAGGGGACGAGACAGGCCGTCTGAGCCTGAAGCTTTGCCCTGCCTTTTTCTTAACCCACTATGTTATTCTGTCCTCTTTTGATATCTCCAACTCCCTGAATAAAAAAAATCACAATCAAGAGCCTACCATGAGAACGATTTCATTCTGAGGAAACCAGAATGAAATTCTCATGAAAGAAAGTGAGGTGGTACAATGAGAAAGAGGGTCAGGCTGCATGGATTCCACAGTGTCCTGTCTCCAAAGCTCCAGCTTTCTTAGGTATGAGAATTCCCTGGTGGTTGGCCCTTTCACTGTACAGGTCTGGGTTCCATCTCTGGTCCGGGAGCTAAGATCCTGCAAACTACTCGGTGAGGCCAAACATTAAAAAATGTAAATAAAAACACAGATATATTCTTTAAAATAATGTCAAAAAATAAAATAGGCAAATATCAAAATCCCAATGGGTATAGGAACCTATCCACACATAAAACTGGACAGAGTGCATGTATAACCTTGTTTACCTACACAACTCAGTTGAAGGAAGTTCTCTTTTTTAAGAGGAAAAATATCCCCAAATATTTTGATTTTCCATTAGAACAATGAAACATTTTTATTATAAAAATTTTAGAAAAATGCTGAGAAATATAATATACAGGAAAAAATTAACTCTATCTCCACCACACAGAGAGAAAAACAACATTCTCTTATACTTAATGGCTAGTGGAAAAGCCTGTTTATGTTGAGGAGGAGGAGGAAAAGAAAAAGGCCTCCTCATTTAGGGGCTATTTGCAGAGAAGGGTCTTTGCTGGGTGGGTCAGAAGATGGCTATCAGAGAGCCCAGCACCTTGGAGAGATCTGACAAGGAATCCAGGTGTGAAGCTTGTTATCTGGGGGAGGGAACACACCTCGTCCTTCTCACTGAGCCTCTGGTCTCCTTCATTAGGACGCCTACAAAGGTGCCGATGGTGATACTATCTCTTCACCATAAATTCAGACCAGACACTGAAAGGTTATAAGTGTATGTTTTCTGTCACAGTCTGTCAGTTGCAGATGGATAATGATTTGAGAAGAGCCCACACCTTGCCCAGGTATGAGGCCAGATAGAGAAGGCTCCCGAAGGCACAAGGCAAGAATCTTAAACTGCCCAGAGAGAGGTGGACAGCATTCTCTGGGCAGCCCAAGGCCAAATGCTGGACTCCTAATGTGGTAATGCCTGTGGCTGCATAAGTCAGTATTCAGAGCTTGGGCAGAAATGACCTCAGTCCCTGTCAGCCCCACGTGTGATTTGGGGAGGCCAGTTGCTGATCAGGGCACCTCGGCAGCTGCCTGGGCTCCCCACACAGCAAACCATAGTGCCAGAGAGCACGGCAAATAGTTCTCCTATTGTTTTAGGATGTTTACAGGCTGACGCTTACAGAGGAAATATCCACACTCTAGCAAGTCATCTTTTTTTAAAAAAAAAAAAAACCTCTTAGCTAAACACATGCACGGGCCGTCACACAAACCCACCACAGGATCCATTCATTCAATATGCATTCCCTGAGTGGCTGCAACATCACTGGGCAGATGCTCACCACGCCCCTGCCCCATCCCAGGGACAGCACTGGGGATCCAACAGAGCACAAAAGCAGACTCGAGCATCAAAGGGTTCGCTGTCCAGTGGGAGATTTAAAAACGGAGGGTAACGGAAAACGGCTGGATAAAAGCAGAAGTGCCACAGAGGGGGTGGTGCTCCAGACTAAAGTAGGCGTAAAAGGACTAACAACCAAATGTACCACACAGACTTTGTTTGGATCGTGATTTAACAAACTCATGAGGAAGGTCACTTCATCTGAATATATACAGATGAGACCAAAGAGTTACTGTTGATTCTGCTACATGCAATAATAGTGATGTGGTCATGAAAGAACCTTCTTTTTAAAATAGATAGGGAAGAAAAAAAGAGAAAGAGAGAGATGAAGCCAGCCTGGCATGATCTTGGTTGCTGAAGCTGGATAATGAGTATTTGGGGCTCATTATACTATTCTATTTTTGTGCTTGAAAATATTAATGATTGGTGGGGGGAGGGGGGGTAGGGACTGCACTGCGCAGTTTGTGGGGTCTTAGTTTTCTGACCAGGGATAGAACCCAGGCCCTTGCAGTGAAGTGCCCAGTCCTAACCACTGGACCTCCATAAATATGCCATGTTTATGAGCATTTTAAATGCCATTTCATAGTGGGGTGGAAAGAAATGTTCACAAATAATTACAACATAAGCTGGGGAATCATAAGCACAACAGAGGGCTGTACACACCAAGCCTCCAAAGTTCAGAGAATGGCCACAGTTTTTTCCTGTTTCTCTCAGTGTTGAATTCACCATGCAGACCTCATTCATGCAGATGGAGAACAGAATCCTAGTTTGGTCACTCACTAGGCTTATAATTGGAGGTAAGTCCCTGAACCTCAGTTTCCTAATCTGTAAAATGGGAATAACCTTACCTACTTCTTCAGAGGGCTACCGTGAGGATCAAATGATTATAAGGAATGAAAAATCCCAGCATGATATACAGTGTTCCCTTTTCTGGTTCTTTAAACAACAGAGACTCTCTAGCCCTGGAAAAGCCTCAAAGATTGACAATGTTCAACCCAAATCTTTTTGCACTTAACCCCACTCCTCTTGGCAGAGACAAGGTTCTCCCCCAGGAAGGCAGGACCTCAGTAGTAGGGAGTGAAAGGAACAGGGCCCATGACTGGGAGGCACACCCAGATGGGTGTGGACGTGGGTGGAGAAAAGAGACACATCCCAATCACAGGCAGAGAGGGATTACTCAGTGCTCCTGTGCTTCTTAAAGTTCCTGGGAATAGGCTTCCAATGACCAAACCACAATCAGCCTTAGTCCATAAGCTGATTTATACTAAGGTGTAACTAATTGGTAATCACAATTTTCTTTCAGAAGAGTAGGATGAGCAGAACGCCAGTCCTGGGCCTGAAGAAGGAAAGAGGCAGTGATTTCATTTTTTATAAACATAAACTCCAACTGTGGATCTCAGTCACCTTACAATCACAGCTAATGTACTTCACCATCTGCCCTCCCTCCTAAAACAAAACAAAACAAAACAAAATAAAACTAGAATCAGCCCTAAAGTAGAGATTATTGCAAATAACAGTCCTTCTAAATCATTGCAGAAGTCAACTCTCAGAGGTAGGTTCAAGTCAACAGCGGCAGAGGCAGCCTTCCCCCTCAAATACCACCCAGACTCCAACAATCACCCCCTCCCGCTCACAGCATGACCAACACCTGCCATCATCCTTGAAGGACAGGGTGGGCAAGACGTCTGCAGGTTGAACAATTTGGCTAACTTGGGTCAGTTCAAGTGCTCTGCTTTAAAAAAAAAAAAGAGACAAAAACACCCAGGGGCCGTCCCTGGCAGTCCAGTGATTAAGACTCCACCTTCGAAGGCAGGGTGTGCGGGTCTGATCTCTGGTCGGGGGGCTAAGATCCCACATGCCTTGTGGCCCAAAAAACTAAAACAAAACAAAAGCAGTATTGTAACAAATTCAATAATGACTTTAAAAATGGTCCACATCAAAATAAATAAATAAATAAGAAGCACCCTCAGGATCTTTGGACAGAATCTTTTCAGAGGCCAGGAGCCTACAACACTCACTCTTCACAGCCATGGGTCAGCAGGAAGAGCACTGAGCCTGAGCTCTGGCAGTCTGTTTCAAATCCTGGCTATGCCACTTTCTATGTGACCTTGGGCACTTACCCTACCTGAGTCTGTTTCCCCATCTCTAAAATGAGGAGGGCAAACCTCTCAGAGGTTTTTAATTACTGTGAAATTGGCCACAAAAGTACCACAAGCCAAGACTTAAGTGCCTAGCTCGCTCAGTAGGCACTTAATAAAACCATCTTCTCTCTATCTGAAGGCCAGTTCTTACTGCAATAAGAGCTTCCACAGCATCATGTGTGGCTGCCCTGGAGACCTGAGCCCCCCTTGGGCCCCCTTCCCCTGGGAAAGGGACAGGAACAGACCTGGCCTGGAGACCCAGGGGACCCTGGTCTCAGAGCACCCAGGCAAGCAAACATCTCAGGGCCAACCAGCTGCTGACTTCTTCTCCCACCAGGCCGCCCAGAAGGGAACTGGTTGGGACTTCATCCTTCAGGGACACCACCCAAGACTGTAGTGAGCAGGCGAGACTGACAGAAAGAGGTCCCCACACTGCTTAAGGTCCCATTAGGGCCCGATGTGCCTCCAAATAAAAGCTCTTTGGCTTCAGAATAAACAATGTGGAAGGAGACGCACGTTTACTCTGGTTTCAACACGCCTCCTCCCCATCCAGCAAAGCCCGTTCCCAGTTCTGCCGAAAGGCTGGCCTAGGATAAATTAACCCCACCTGCCCCGGCCTGGAAGTCAAGTTAACGGGCACTTTTACCCGGGGCCGGTCCGCAAGGGCGGGTGCTCCGGTGCCTGGGGGGTGTGCGTGCTGCTGGGGGAACGAGGTTCAGAAAAAGACAGCTCCACAGCCCCTCGGGCCACCGTCCCAGACCCAATCCTACCCCGCAGGCGGCCAGGCCACCGACATTTGGCCCAACTTAACTTCCTGTTGTTAAGGGAGGGGAACCCTGCTAGGGTGTGGGGTGCGCCCAGCGAAACGCCGGGAAAGAACGTGACAGGCTAGGTGCCCAAATCGTGGGAAGATAAGTTTGGGGATGATCTGCCCCGGTGGCAGGCGGTACTGCTGGCGCGTCGCTCCCACTCCATGTCGACGTTTGGGTATTTTCTAGGCTTAGAATGGAAGAATTTGGGTGTTGTGGGGCGGAGTAAGAGGTAGTCCGTGGTACTGCGTTCTAATGGATTCAGAGAGCTATCGAGGTACACCGGCCTCCCTGGGCAGCGCCACCTGCTCTCTGGGCGCCTCGAGGGGAGGGTCTGAGGCGGGAGATGCTGCCGCCGCACCTGACCCTCCCCGGCGCCAGCTAGGGCGCAGAGTCCAGGCTCGGCTACCAAGGTCCCCGCCCGCTCTTCCTGGAACCCCACTCTCCCCTTCCCTCCCGTTCCCCCCACCTCCTTACCGAGAGCGGCGCCGGCCGCCGAACCCCGAGTCCAGCCTCTATTCTCGCCCAGGGCCGCGGGCGCAGTGGTCGGGACCCGGAGGCCGCCTGCCGAACTGTGAGCGAGCTAGGCGTCCCCGCGCAGGCTTAGCCCGGCGAGCGCCTGCGGTTCTGCGCCTTGCGGCCGACAGGACCGGGAGACGCCCCCATCTGCGGCGAGACCAATGACAGGGCCACCGGCGGCGCAGCCCCGCCCCTAGGTGCCCGCCCGTAGCCAATGGCGGCGCGGCGCGGAGCCCACCCCCACCCCTGCTCTCCACCCGCCCCGCCCCTGGGGGGCCAGCTGTCACCGCGGCAGCCGCGGGCGCACGTGGGCTGTAGCCCGGCCCTAGAGTAGGGAGCAGCCCGGCGCTCCCACCGAGATCAGTGCAATTCTGAGACCAGCAGAGGGCCGATGGGGACAAGGCGTGGTGGTGCTGCTAGATGAAAACCCTGGTACGGGTATCCAAATGTCAAGAAAGAGGCAAGGGCTGGGCTTCACGCTCCTTGGCCTAAGAAGCTGGAAAGCAACCCTCGGTGTCCCCTTTTGGACTTGGGGGAACGGCATACCAGTTCTAGTACCGGCCGTGGCCCTTCCTTCTTGCTTTGCTTCTTGACCACTCTGGGCTTCAGCAAACCCCTGCTAGCGGATAGGCCCTTCCCCTCACCTGGACTGGCCTTAGAATAAAACTGGTGGAAAGAGGCGGTGGTGCATATCACCTGTTCAGTTCAGTCGCTCAGTCATGTCCAACTCTTTGCGACCCCATGGACTGCATTGCACCAGGCCTCCCTGTCCAACACTGACTCCCGGAGTTAACTCAAACTCATGTCCATTGAGTCGGTGATGCCACCCAACCATCTCATCCTCTGTCGTCCCCTTCTCCTCCTGCCTTCAATCTTTCCCAGCATCAGTGTCTTTTCCAATGAGTCAGTTCCTTGCATCAGGTGGCCAAAGTATTGGAGTTTCAGCTTCAACATCAGTCCTTCCAATGAATATTCAGGGCTGATTTCCTTTAGGATGGATTGGTTGGTTCTCCTTGCAGTCCAAGGGACTCTCAAGAGTCTTCTCCAACACCACAGTTCAAAAGCATCAATTCTTTGGCACTCAGCTTTCTTTATAGTCCAACTCTCACATCCATACGTGACTACTGGAAAAACCATAGCTTTGATTAGACAGACCTTTGTCAGCAAAGTAATGTCTCTGCTTTTTAATATGCTGTCTAGGTTAGTCATAGCTTTTCTTTTTTTTTTTTAATTTTATTTTATTTTTTAAACTTTACATAATTGTATTATAGCTTTTCTTCCACGGAGCAAATATCTTTTAATTTCATGGCTGCAGTCACCATCTACAGTGATTTTGGAGCCCCCCAAAATAAAATTTGTCACTGTTTCCATTGTTTCCCCATCCATTTGACATGAGGTGATGAGACCAGATGCCATGATCTTAGTTTTCTAAATGTTGAGTTTTAAGCCAACTTTTTCACTCTCCTCTTTCACTTTCATCAAGAAACTCTTTAGTTCTTCTTCGCTTTCTGCCATAAGGGTAGTGTCATCTGCATATCTGAGATTATTGATATTTCTCCCAGCAATCTTGATTCCAGCTTATACTTCATCCAGCCCAGCATTTTGCATGATGTACTCTGCATATAAGTTAAATAAGCAGGGTGACAATATACAGCCTTGATGTACTCCTTTCCTGATTTGGAACCAGTCTGTTTTTCTATGTCCAGTTCTAACTGTTGCTTCTTGACCTGCATACAGATTTCTCAGGAGGCAGGTCAAGTGGTCTGGTACTCCCATTTCCAAAGTGTGGAAAAATTTTCCATACTTTGTTGTGATGCACACAGTCAAAGGCTTTGGCATAGTCAATAAAACAGAAATAGATGTTTTCTGGAACTCTCTTGCTTTTTCGATAATCCAACAGATGTTGGCAATTTGATCTCTGGTTCCTCTACCTTTTCTAAATCCAGCTTAAACATCTGGAAGTTCATGGTTCATGTATTGCTGAAGCCTGGCTTGGAGAATTTTGAGCATTCCTTTGCTAGCATGTGAGATGAGTGCAATCATGTGGTAGTTTGAACATTTTTTGGCATTGCCCCTCTTTGGGATTGGAATGAAAACTGACCCTTTCCAGTCCTGTGGCCACTGCTGAGTTTTCCAAATGTGCTGGCATATTGAGTGCAGCACTTTCACAGCATCATCTTTCAGGATTTGAAATAGCTCAACTGGAATTCCATCACCTCCACTAGCTTTGTTCATAATGATGCATCCTAAGGCCCACTTGACTTCACAGTCCAGGATGTCTGGCTCTAGGTGAGTGATCACACCATCGTGATTATCTGGGTCGTGAAGATCTTTTTTGTACAGTTCTTCTGTGTAGTCTTGCCACCTCTTCTTAATATCTTCTGCTTCTGTTAGGTCCATACCATTTCTGTCCTTTATTGAGCCCATCTTTGCATGAAATGTTCCTTTGGTATCTCTAATTTTCTTGAAGAGATCTCTAGTTTTTCCCATTCTATTGTTTTCCTCTATATCCTTGCATTGATTACTGAGGAAGGCTTTCTTATCTCTCCTTGCTATTCTTTGGAACCCTGCATTCAAATGGGTATATCTTTTCTTTTCTCCTTTGCCTTTAGCTTCTCTTCTTTTATCAGCTTTTTGTAAGGCTTCCTCAGACAACTACTTTTGCATTCCAGTCTCCTATAATGAAAAGGACATCTTTTTTGGGGAGTTGTTTCTAGAATGTTTTGTAGGTCTTCATAGAACCGTTCAACTTCAGCTTCTTCGGCATTACTGGTTGGGGCATAGACTTCAATAACTATGATATTGAATGATTTGGCTTGAAAAAGAACAGAGATCATTCTGTCATTTTTGAGACTGCATCCAAGTACTGCATTTCAGACTCTTTTGTTGACTGTGAGGGATACTCCATTTCTTCTAAGGGATTCTTGCCCACAGTAGTAGATATAATGGTCATCTGAGTTAAATTCACTCGTTCCAGTCCATTTTAGTTCGCTGATTCCTCAAATGTCGAGGATGTTTAGTCTTGCCATCTCCTGTTTGACCACTTCCAACTTACCTTGATTCATGGACCTGACATTCCAGGTTCCTATGCAATTTTCACCTGTTACTTTAGTCAAATCACGCAAGCACCCTCTTGTCTGTCAAATGGCTACCTTAATCTCTGCTCTGCCCACCCTCCCTGGTCGCCCCCAGCTCCAGAGAGCACCATTCACAGAAAAAACTGTGAACAGTGAGAGGGGTGTGACGCTGCTTTGTGAACTGTGAATATGGCGAACACCTTGGGCAGACTGCCCTGGTAGCAGTGATAATGAAACAGGCATCCCCCCTGCAGGAGGTATGTCTTACCTCTGGGGCCTAAGCGCCTGTCATGGGCTTGGCCCAATATAAACGTTCTTGGGACAGAGCTGACCCAGGGGTAGGAGAACCGGCAGGCTTGGGCAGTAAGAAAACAGTATCGTGTCTCCAGGCTGCTGGAATTTCCACAGCATCAGACCACCCTCTGAAGAGACTGTGTTCCCTTGCCAGGCAAGTTTAAACAGAGCAGTTTGTCCCTATCAAACCTGGGGTTTATTTTTTCCCATGCCCCTTACCATGTGACCCTATTTGAGGCCTTTAGGGTTTTCCCCGGGATTGTCCTACTTGGTTGTTCACTTAGCATCTTCAGAGTTCAATCCACTTCCTGCAGATGAACTTTCAGCAAAAGCCGTCCCTGCTCAGTTTGCAAGACTCAGTCAGCATTGATTCTCAGAGGGGCAGCTCTCCACTCGGATGCAACTCTGCCTGTGATGCCAGTTGATGAAGTGTCTTCTACACACATTATCTCATTTAATTCTGACAGTGGCTCTGCACGGTGTGCATTTTTATCATCATCCCCTTTTGCAGATTTGAAAACTCAAAGAAGTAAAGTAGCTTATCAAGGTCACATGCTTAATAAGTTTCAGAGCCTAGGTTTGATTCTGGATTCAAGAAACTGCATGCCTAATCACTGTGAACTGGGGTCTCTGCAGTCCTGCCCGTGCTTCTAGAGCACTGGACAGGCCAGGTCTATCCCTGAAGAAACTCCTCTGGGGCCTGACCAGCCCCAGTCCATCCACCATTCTGGTGAGCTCAGGCCTGGGCACTGTCAGGGACAGGAGATGAGATCAACATGGCCCTGCCTTATTTACAGAGTGACTGATGGAGGAAACGGCATTACCTCTGCCCCCAGCCCAGATCCTCACTAGACACAAGCTTCTTGCTTCTGGTCTGGGCTTGAGACACCCATGCTAGGGATGGAGATGGAGACAGAGTCATTCATTCATTTCATTGATGCTACTGTGAGCTGAATATGATTCTTGCATTCATGTAACTTATTCAGCTGATAAATAATCAGAAGTACACGGTGCTAGGGGGGCTGTGTTATCACTTTTATTTTTTATGATTCCTATCACCTTATCTATGGCATGTGTTCTCCAAATAAACAAATTTAACCCTACTGCAGGAACAACTGTGTGCCCACCACAGTGAGATAGCATGGCTAAACAGAGAAATTCTATTAGCTCAAAAGCTCAAACTTATCAATGTGTTCCTAGGACCTCTGCCTCCTCTTCCAACCCTATTCCCAAACTTTTTGACTTGGGGGCCTCAGATAAGAAAGGCCCCTGTTAGGTGAGTCTGAGGGCTGAAGAGTGAGCTTTTCCTTGGATGTAGGGCAAGCTGGGAGCTGAAGAAGGCTGATTGCAGGGAGATAAGCATTGAGACTTCTTGAATCAGTGGTCAGAGCCTCTTGCTACATCCAAGCCACCCTTGCTGGCCAGCTCCCTAGGAGGTGGAGAGGAATGGAGACAGAAGATCACAGTTGTCCTTTCTCTGGACAAAGTGGTAGCCTGGACTCTGTTGGGAGTTTATACAACTAAGATCGTCAAAGAAAAGATCTTACAATGTTAGAGTGAACTTCAAGGAAATATTATATAAGACCCTCACTGTACAGATTGAAGAAATTTACACATTAATCAGGAAGGGATGGTACCATGAGAGTCACAGAGTACAAAAGTGGGTTCCAGTAGGTTCTAATGCCCCTACTTCACTCTGAGCATGCCAGGCAAACTCAACCTCTTTGGGCCATGGCTTAGTGTTCTATATTTAATGATAATCTCTCCCCAGCCCACTCTTCTGGGATGGCGAATGTGCGCTTGTGAAGGTTGTCTGGGAGATGCAGATGGCCACATTAGCATCAGAGGAAGGGAGAAAAGGAAGGCCCAGATTCATTCCTAAAAATATCTGCATCTCAGACTGGAAGCAGTGGGTCTCAACACCACTGCGCATGCCTTCTCCTGAAAGAACTCCAGCTGGTGATCTTCACCCTCAGCAGTTATCCACCTGATGGTGTCCCAGGGTGGGGCTGGGGCAGGAGGCAGGGAGGGGGGATCAGGCCTAGCTTCTTATTTTCAGCCAAACAGTTGGCTTGAAGAAAGGTCAGAGTTGAACTAAGTGGATTCCCAATGCAGAGATTTCCTGCAGAGGAGCCTAAGTGTGTCTCACAGCGTTTCAATGTTAGGGAAAAGAATCACCACCTGAGCCTCCTCCTCCAAATAAGAAAGGGTCTGTTCCCTCAGACCCCTTCCTCATACACAGATGTTCCAGGAAGGGATAAAACTGGTCAGTGAGTGTGGTCTCACACACTTCCTCCCCAAACCACTATCAAAGGACTTCAGTCTTTTAGAAAGAGATGTGCGCTTAGTCGCTCAGTTTAGTCTGACTCTTGGACCAATAGACTGTTGCCTGCCAGGCTCCTCCGTCCATGGGATTCTCCAGGCAAGAATACGTAGAAAGAGGAGGAAGGCTGATATCTACACAGAGTCGGATGACCTTGTTAGATGATGAGAAAAGGCTGACTGGTGCCTATCCTTGGGAGGTATCTTTGGAGAAGGGTTTTCTAAGCCAGGAAGTGGAAACATTTTTACCTCTCTCAAACAGACTCAGGACTGTGTGAGAAGCAGGAATCACTCGGGCTTTGTTCCAGTCCCTTATCATCCTGATGGCTGCAGAATGCACTGTTTCTCACAGATAAGATATATAAAAGTTTTCAAGGTCACTAGGAACTCATCAGGCCTTCCACACACGCAGTGCATTTTCCAGACGGTTTGGAGAAGAGATGGCACCTGTCAAAATCAATAATGCCCTCAGAGCCACCGCAGCACTTTGGGGAATGTGTGCATTTGGCAGCAAGGATGGGAAGATCAGCGCTGGAGAGATGAGGCCACAGGAGGAGGTGATGATCGAAGAACCAGAGCAAACAGAGCGGTTATGCGGAGGAGAGGGGGGGAGACACAGGATCTCGAAAGTAGTCTGACCAGCTCCAAACAGCCTGGGGAGATGGTAGAGGCTGAGTCACAGGTAGATACATACATACTCAAAGCCACCTGTGAAATCCAAGGGTACAGTTCTGGCCCCTGGAGACACATGAGACTAAACAATACCACCAAACCAACTGCACCCTGGTGGCAGGCTGGGCCCAACTGCTGCCCTGGCAGAGTCCTGTTTATGCAAACCTGAAGCCCACTCTAGAACACACTGCTCTCATTCAACAAAGCTCCGCAGACCACGACAGGGTAGCTGGTTAGGGGCAAGGATGGGGATACTCTCTTTTGTTCTAGCCCATGGAGGGCACTCAGTCAAGTTTTTCTGTGTATCCATCCAACATATATCCACCCCACAAATAGGTACAATGCAGTTATTCTAAGAGACATCATAGTCAAGTAGTTAGTTGCACAAACCGTGAAGTCAAGATGCCTGAGTTTGAATCCGAACTCTGCCACTTATTAACTAGGTGACCTTGGGTAAGATCTTAACCTCTCTGTACAGCAGGTTCCTCACCTATAATAGGGGAATAGTTATAGGATAGCATAGTTAGAGGGAGATGCGTGCTTAGAACACATGTACATAGTAAATGACATATATGAGTTTTGATTAAAGTAACTTGGGGGCTGGTATCAGTAAGCAAGTAGAGAACTGAAGTCTCTAAGAGACACCATTATGAGCAACTCCAAGTCAGGGACATGGCCCCTCCCAGTGCTACACTTGTGTATCTTCAGCCACATTTTAAGGTGGATAATTATCATCCACACCTTAGAGATGAAAAAAATGCAACCTTGGAGAAGGAAGCCACTCTCCCAAAGTCTCCCAGGAGCTGGTATATGACAGGGTGAATCTAACTGACTCCCTACTCCTGGTTACAAGACTGGACAGAGCACCTAGGCCCAACCAGCCATGTAGGCTCAGTGGTGACAGGTCCAACAGACATGCATATGGTCCAAGCAGATTTCTTTTTCAGGATCAGTGTATAGGTAGCACAAGAGAAGCTCTCTCTCCCTGGAAGTCAGGGCTACCAGTAGCTGTGTCCCACATGTGATGGAAGAGATCTGACTACAATAGGAGTGTAGGAGACTCCTCTGACTGAAGAAGTAAAGTTCCAGCTATCCTTTGCAATTCTCTTGACTCTGCCCTCCCTTGTGTTGGTTTTGTCTTTAGGCTGATTTTTTCTCTCTGTAGCCAGTACCAGAAAAGCTTCAATGCCAGAAGCTACCTGATACCAAAAGCCATTTCTGACCCAGCATTCCAAGCAGAAATCCTGAGATCCACTCTGAGTGGACTGAGTCACATGCCTCCTTGAACCCATACCATAACCAGAGGTCTGGAATGTGCTGATTGGCTGTGCCAGTCAGGACCCCTGCCTGGAGCTGGGGTAGGCTCAGCTTCCCCTGAGACACTCAGGCTGCATGGGACGGACAGGGACACCTGAACGAAAGCTGAGATGGTTAGGAAGGGAGGAGAAGGGATAGATGGTTATATGCTGGGTGGGTATAGCAGATGCTGCTGGTTTTCATATCCACAAATGGCTTTCTATTGCAAGCACCTGTGACTCCATACCTGTGGGTTTCCTCTGGCCTCTGCAGCGAGCTCAGCCAATGCATAGGGCAGGCCAGAGTACTGGAGATTTAACACCTCCAGTAGTAGCCTTCAAACAAGAGTGGGCAAGAGTTGGTGGATACATACCCAAAATGTCTCAGCCTCAAGTGGGATGTCTTGGAGGTATGTGCTCTATCTGTCTCTGTCCCAGAGATCTCCAGAAGGGCAGAGCCCAGGTGCCCACAGCAATGATTGCTCATTAACATGTTCTATATTGGTTCCCTCTTATCACCTCCTCAGCTCTTTCCTGATGCTTTCCAGACTGACTTCCCAAATAAACTGCTTGAACTCAGATTCTCTTCTCAGGGTCTGCTTCTGGGGGAACCTATTCTAAACTATAGAGTCATCTAACCCCGACCTACAACTCCTTGAGATGAGCAACAGTGAGTTTATCAATGCTGTACCTTCCGCGTGTGTAGCTGAAACAGCACCCCATACCTGGAAGGTGTCAGTAAATGTTTGTTGAAAGAATAAAAGAGGAAGCTATTCAAAAGCACAAGGTGTTTGTCCCACCCACCGCTGCTTCTCCAGTGGGTCTGGATCTTTGCCATAGACTTTGGCCGATATGTATGCTCAGAAGGAATTTGTGCTTTTCACCTCTGAGCAATATCCTTGTACGTCATCCTGACCTCCTCTTCTATCATTCACTCCTCACTCTGACCCCACCTACATACCACCTCACATGAAGGTTTTCTCTAAGTTCCATGCATTTTGTAGCAGATAAGTACATTTTAATTAAAATTAAATTCCTGCCCAACTGCTCTTCTATTCAAATCCTTCTCCTAGATGCAGCTTAGACGGCAAGAAACTACCCAGGGCAGCCCAGCCTCTGATGGGTTCAGAGAGCTGGTTCTTCCCCTTGTCCAGATGTGTGGGGTCTGCAGGGCTGAAACCCCCAAACAAAAAGGCCCAGTTCAGTTTCACAGGTCAAATTCTGGTGGAAAGTGCTCAGGCCCCGACAACCTGGGTTCCAGTAGACTTTCAACAGGTGATGGAGATAATACGCCTTATTTGGTTAGCAGAGTGTAGATTAAATCAGGTGACAAACATACACGAAGGTGTATTGTTGGCTCTAAATGTTAGTTGTTTTCCCTCCTATTTGTAAGTGTGATTATTTTATATTGTAGCAACTTACGAAGCTAGAACTGGGTTTCCCAGAACTCCCTTGGGGCCACCAGGCTGTCAAAGGAGGCTGTTGTCAGTGTTCCATTTGCTCTGTTTTATTTTTGTTGTTTGTTTGTTTCACATCCGTTTTGTCTTCTCACCTGCCAACCCTGCTGGCCCACACAACTTCAGGCCCCTAGTAGACATCGAGGCAACAGCATTCCCAGACCTCTTCACCAGCTGCCTTGGCTGTGTGAACTTCTCTCTCGATAATCATCCCTTATCCCATATCCCAGTGTGGCCCTGCTTCCCCGATCAAGCCCTAACTGATACACTAGGTAAATGAGACTGCCACTCCTCATGGGCCTACAGTGGGCCTGTCATCACCTTACACATCTTCACATCATCCGTACAAGATTACTTCTGAGAATCATGGACTGAGATTATTAGCCCACTTTTATACTTGGTGTAATAGGGTGTTTCAGAGAAGCAGAACCAATAAGAGATTCAGTTCAATTCAGTTCAGTTCAGTCGCTCAGTCGTGTCCAGCTCTTTGTGACCCCATGAATCGCAGCACGCCAGGCCTCCCTGTCCATCACCAACCCCCAGAGTTCACTCAGACTCACGTCCATCGAGTCAGTGATGCCATCCAGCCATCTCATCCTCTGTCGTCTCCTTCTCCTCCTGCCCCCAATCCCTCCCAGCATCAGAGTCTTTTCCAGTGAGTCAATATAGGTAAAGATACAGATAGATTTATTACAAGAAATTCGCTCATTTGGTTATGGAGACTGAGAAGTCCACAGTCTGCCATCAGTAAGTTGGAGACCCTAGAAAACAGGTGTTGTGGTTTCATACCAAGTCTGGAGGCCTGAGAACCAGGGGAGCCAATGGTGTGAGTCCCAGTCCAAGGGCAGGAAAAAAAACTAATGTTCCAGCTCAACAGGCTAAGAGAGTGATTTCTCCCTTCTTCTCTCTTTTTGTTCCATCCAGGCCTTCAAAGGATGTGGGTGATGCCCACCCACACCAGGGAAGGCCACATGTTTCTCTCAGTCTACTGATTCAAATGCTGATCTCATCCAGAAACATGCTCACAGACACACCTAGAAATAATGTTTAACTAGATATCTGAGTACCCTGTGACCTAGTCAAGTTGACACATTAAATTAACCATCACCCTTGGAGAAGCCAAAGATCAAGAAGGTTAAATACCATATCCTAGTATCTGGCAGAACTAGGATTTAAACCCTGGTGTGTCCAGTTCCTGAGACTAAGCTTGGATCACTTGGTCACTCTGAAATTTATCAGAAGCACAAATCTCATTAATTATAAAAGTACTACAAATGTGGTATATTCTTATTAGGAATAGGAAGGGAATTCCTTCCCAGTCCAGTGGTTAGGACTCAGCACTTTCACTAGGGTGGCCCAGATTCATCTCCTGATCGGACAACTAAGATCCTGAAAGCCACATGGTGTGACTAAAAGAAAAAAGAGGAAAGACTCTTAGGCATGTTAATTTAAAATGTTTAACCTGCCAAAGACATGGCAAAAAATTAAAAAGGGACAGACATACCCTCAAAGATGTAAAACACTGTCAGGAGGGCGTTAAGTTGACCTGCTAGTCATGGGGCAACTTGCTCTTTAGGCAAACTGGTTTAGGTCTTGTCTCTTCTGAAGGGGTCTGAGCCCTCTCTGCACAGCCATCTCAGCAAAGAAACTTGACTTTTGACCCAAAGAAATACAATCGTCGTTTCTCTGCACAGTTTACCACTCAGCACCCTCCCACTGGCCAACAAGCCCTGACAGTCCAACTGGGAGAAAATCAAAGAAGTGATTGAGTGAGGGCTGCTCTGGGTTTATGCCCGAGAGTCACAGGATCTCAGGACAAAGCAGGAAGGCATGGCCACAGCGGCCTTCTAAGAATGCCTGGGAGGCCAGCCCTCGAGGTTTTCTATTCCCCAGAGGACTGAGGAAAGCATCTCAGAATAAAGCTGTGGCTGCCCCGTGGACAGACAGAGCAAAGCAGCTTTGCGGGGTGTCGTTCACTCCGGGCAGAGGAGGAGCAGAGGGACCTGGAAGTGGGGCAGATGGAGGCCCTGAAACACGGCCCAGCTGGATCCTGACCCTCCCCATCCTGGCCACAGGGTTTCAGCCCGGCTGTTCCCTCTCCTGCTTTCCACCCACTGATGACCATCACTCCCTTCCAGACTGCGCTCTGGGTCACCCCCTTGAGAAGTCTTCCTTATTGCCTTGGAGTTCATGCTCCTTCCACAGCCTGCAGACTCGCCTGTGTCCCTGTGAAGTTTCGCATCTTCTCTAGTTGTTTCCACAACATCTCCTTCAGAGAAGTGCTGTACTTATAAAAACCTTTTTCTTCCTTATGTTAAAAATAGGATTTATCTTTTTTAAATAAAAATCATGCCCAATCAAAAAGAATAATATAAGAAACTATATAGTCTCATCACTCAGAGATTTAGACCATCAATACTTTGAATATGGATCTATTATATTATCTATATATATATATATAGGTATGAAATTATGTAGCTATAGAGGCAGTATGAGAGAGGGTTTAAGAATTTGGGCTTTATAGTTAAATCAGCTGGAATTAGAATCTCAAATCTAGTTGTGTGATCTTGGATAAATTAATCATCTCTCTGAACCTCGGTTTTTTTCTTGTGTAAAATGGGAATAATCAAGTAGTTATAAAGTTGTATTAATTTTTATTTTTATTTCTTTGTGGCTGTGTTACATGGCTTACCAGATCTTAGTTCCCTAACTGAACCCACACCCTTGTCAGTGAAAGCAGAGTTCCCACCACTCGACTACCAGGAAATTCCCCAAAGTTAAATTAATTTTGTTGTTAGGATTAAAGAAAATGATCCACATAAAACCCACCAAGCAAGGTATATAAAATCACTGTGTGCGTGTGTTAGGGGGATGGGATGTTTAAAGTACACATAACAAAAAAGTCACCATTTCAAAGTGTAAAATTCAGTGGTGTTTAGTAAATTTACAGTGTTACACAACTAGCATCACTATCTAGTTCCAGATCATTCCTATCGCCTCGAAAGGAAACCCCACATCCTTTAAGGCATCCCTCTCCGTTACCCTTTCTCCCACCCCTGGTGACCACTTATCTGCTTTCAGTCTCTATGGAAAATCACTTTTGCTTCAGCTCTTCCCTCTTTTTTTTTTTCCTGACAACTTGGTCACACCTCTTTTATCAAACTGGGCAAATCAAACTTAGGGAAAGTAAACAAACAAAACCAAACAAAAATAAAACTACAAAACAGGCTGAGCCAGTCAGCAGTTTCCACCTGACTCCAGCAACCTGTTCAGGCCCCAGTCAGTCAGTGGAAAGCAGTTCCGGGCTTTTATTTGAGCTAGGAGGAAATCAAACATCTTCCTTGCACTGGACATGAAGAAACAAGGCAGAGACCAGAACTGCTGCGGCTTGCAACCAAGGGGAGCCTGCGAATGGAGCCGAGAAAGAGGAAAACCTCACTCTGGTGACATCTTTAAGACTGAATCAAATCCTTCTCAAAACCATATACCCTTTGTTTCTCCTTTTTTTTTTTTTTTTCAAAAATTGAGGTATAATTGATGTATAACATACCAGTTTCAGTTGTACAAGATAACAATTGGATATTTGTATGTTGCGACATGATTACCTCCTTAACATCTGTCACTCTACATAGTTACCAAAAAGATGTTTTTCTTATGATAAAACTTTTCAAGATCTACTCTCAAATATGTAATATGGTATTATTAACTATAGTTACCATGCTACACGTGACATCTTAATGACTCATTTATAACTAGAAGTTTTTGCTTTTGTCCCCTTTTTTTAAATTGTACCCTAATACATTAAGCCCCATGTCCCTCCTTTTCTTTCCATTATTTTTCCTTAAGATAATTTCAGTTAGGTTTTGTGCTACTTGCAAACCAGCTTATGACCCGTTAGGCCAATATTTCCTAAATTTTGCTGAACATTAGCTTTTAAAACTCCCAGTGCCAATTAGATCATAAAGGCTAGGGGTGGGAGCCAGGCATCAGTCATTTTTAGAGATCTCAGGTGATTTCAGTGCAGAGTAAAGCATGGAAACCATTTTAAGTAAAGCAAGCTGCTTCTTCTTTGATTCCCCAGCTCCCCACCTTCCGACTTACCGGGGCTCTTCATGCCGCCATATTTCTGGCCTGCCTCCTTCTTTGGGCTCTGAGCATCTAAATGGTAGATTTATGTATTTTACCCCTTCTGCCGGCACATGGTAGGCCCTCAGTGAGTGTTAAATAATGAACAAATGAATAAATAAGTGGGACAGGTTCATGCCATCTTGTGATCTGAGCCTGGCCACAATGCTTGCCCTTGGTTCATGCCATTTTCTTAAGTATTTTTTTTCCTTCAAGCCACCTTGTACTGAGTACAAAGTGTAAAAAAGTTTAGGTTCTGGAGCCAGGGTGCCTTTGCCCAAATCCTGGTTCCATGGGATCCAGTGTAAGTATTCAACCACTCTGGGCCTGCTTTCCTCATCTATCAAATGTAAATAACGGTAGCACTTACACCACAGTGATATGGCCAGCAGATCAAGATTAACACCTGTAAATACTTAGAACATTGGTAGCACACAGCGAGCACACAGTGTCAGACTCTATCTTCGTTCTTTCATTTATTCCTACACAGAGAACTGAGTCTCTCCAGGCCAGAAGAATCACAGAGGGTGGATGTGGAGCACTTCAAACCTGTATGCACTGTGGAGGTGGTTTTGCTTTGCATGTAGGCTGTTAACGTAGGTGAATTTTGTTCAGGTGGCTGGAAGTTTATGTTGGGGTGGAGAGCCAATTACCTCGTGGTGGCAGAACAAAGGACTTGTAAAGTTCTCACTACTGCTGGGCTTGCCCTGCCCACAATGCCAAAGGCACACAATCAGGTGTTTTCAGAGTCACTTGAATAGAGCCTGTTCTTTGGACCCAGGCCAGGTAAAGGGATATTGTCTTGTATTATTCATCTTGGGGAATTTAGCCTATTTTAAAGGAACTCTTTTTCTGCCTAAGGGAATGAGAAAGTACTTCCTCATGAAGAACACAGATTTATAAGGAAACTGATTACAATGGAACTTTACCTGTCTAGGCTTTGTCTTTAGGAACTTATGTGTGGGACTTCCCTGGTGGTCCAGTGGCTAAGACTGCACATTTCCAATGCAAGGGGCCTGGGTTTGGTCCCTGGTCAGGGAACTAGGCCCCACAGGATGCAACTATGATTTTGCATGCCACAACTGAAAATCCTGCATGCTACAATGAAGACTGGAGATCCCGTGTGTTGCAACTATCAGCTGGCACAGCCAAATAAACAAATAATTAAAAAAAAAAAAAAAACCTACATGCTTCTTAATTTGTTAGCAGAGTGGTTGCAGGGCTCTTTGCTGTAAGCTTCCAGCTAAGGATATCCTTGAAAACATCACTCCTCCTCTCCTACTCTCAGCCTTCTTATCTATCAAAGGAGGGGTGAGCTGCCTGCTTCCTGTCTCACTTCTTTCCATCAGCTTGTATTCACTGAGCTCCTATCATATGCCGGGTACAACTGTAGGATCTGTGGGGTGCACACAGATAAAACTGGATTAAGCCATTGCCCCACCTTCAATTAATTTGTAGTTTTGCAGGGAAACTATAACCAAAATCACTATGTCATCATTAAGGTTTTCATCACCTCCTATTGAAACACTTTTTCAGTGGCTTCTAACCAATTTCTAAGCCTTTTTTTTTCCTTCAGATTTTCCATCCTCTGCCACTGCCAGAAGGATTTTTCTGAAGCACGTGTCCAGTCGAGATGCTGCCCTCCAGCCCCATAATACAATCCCATGCCTTGTTTTCCTTACTCATACTGTCATCCTCTTTGTCTTGCCAACTCTTAAGTAGACTTCAAAGCCCAATTCTTTGCTTTTTCTGTATCCACCCCTTCAGCAGAATGAATTATGACTCACTCCTTCCTACTGTGCTATCCCAAACATTTTTTTTTTTTAAACACACTTCAGTTTTAGCATCCTACAAACTCCTATATAGAAAAGGAACAGTTCTTAATTTTTATTTTGGACAGCACTGAGCTGGTACTGAATTGAGCTCAAAGTCATTGAACATCCTATGTGAGAGGTGCATTAAGGAGGGCCAAGTCTCTAGGAAAACTGCTGGATATAACATAAGGGCGAAAAACATTTCTGCCCTTTGCTTTCCCAAGCCATAAGCATGCTTTTGGGGAAAACTCAGAGACCAGGGACCTGAGGGCTCTTCCTCTAATATTTCAAACATAAGAAAACCAAGGTGGTTTGGGCAAAAATTTCATTCAGGTGTACCATCTTATAGAGAAATCTGAATGAAATTTTTGGCCAACCCAACATAACACACCAAACACTCTTGTTAATGAATCTTATTTTGCCATGCTTATTCAGATATACTTTTTATTTTTTTAAAAAATAAACATTATAGTTAATGCATGCTGTTAAAGAGATCCATTAACTTTTTGATGAATTTAATGTTTATCATTCTAATATATGTTTTTATACTTTCACCACATAGGCATATATTTCCAAATAATGTTTTATATGGTTTTTCATATTTTAAAGCATACTAACTTAAAATATAGACTCATACTATATGAAATGACTATTTGCTTTTCCTTTAACATTATGTTCTTGAAATTTATCCATGTTAATATCTGAGATTTACTCTTGAGGATATGCTAATTTGTTTTGACTGCTGAATAGCGTGCCACTGAGTGAATATATCATGCCTTTATTTGCTCATTCCCCTGTTGATATCTTTTGTTTTTATAATTGAAGTTGCAAAACATTTTTGTATCTGTCTTTTTGTGTACATGTATGACAATCGTCCTATACATCTAGAATTGAATTAGAAATATTCATTCCTAACTCTACTCACTAGGAACATATTGCTCTTCAAAGCGATTATACTGTTTACCCTCTTTAGTGCCGTTCTATACAGCATGAACCACTGCCATGCACATTTTAAAGGCCTTGCCAATCTGATAGGGATGAAGTGAAACTTCACTGTGATTTGAATCTGTGTTTCCCCAGTTACTGTAGAGGTGAAGCCGCTTATGTTTATTGGACACTTGGGTGTCATTTATTTCTGAATTTCAAGTTTATACCCTTTGTTGATTATCCTCCTGGGTGGCCTTTTTCATGCTGGTTGTGGGAGTTCTTGATATATTCTTGGTATAATCTGGAATGAATCTTTTTACTTGGTTTGCTTTGTCTTTTCTTGAACAAAATTTATAATTTGAATTTAGGCAAATTTATTGTTTCCTTTATGGCCTGTGGGTTTGTTGTTCTTGCTATTCTCTATTTTAAAAAATATTTCCTTACCCCAGTGTCATAAATCTGTCCTCTTCTGTTTACATTCTCTTTCAAAAAGTTTTACATTCTACTTTTTAAAAACCTGTTTTTATTTTGCATTCCATCTTTGTTTTGTTTTCTGTTTTTTCATTAATTTTTATTGAAGTATAGTTGATTTACAGTGTTTTGTTAGTTTCTGCTATATGGCAAAAAGAATCGGTTATAAATATACAATCCCAATTGCATTCCATCTTGAATACTAACTTTCCCATATGGATAACCCCTTAGCCAACATTGTATATTGAATGGTCTATCCTTTCCCTGTCAGGTATTGGGTATTCAGACACATGTGAGTCTATTTCTGGGCTCTCTGTTCTATTCCATTGGTTTATTTGTCCCTTGGTGCACAAATTTCTTTATGTCAATGATTTATAATAGTCCTTAAGAACTGGCAGGGTCAGTCTCTGCTTCTTGTTCTTCTTCAAAGCCATTCTGGCCATTCTTTGGCCTTGTCTCTTCCATGTGAATTTTAGAATCAGCTTGTAAAGGTCTAGGAAAATCCTTATTGAGGTTTTGATAGGCATTTCATTAAACACATGTATTAATTTGGGAGACATCTTCATGTTTATGGTACTGAATCTTCCAATCCATGGGTCAGGTAGAGAGCTCTACTGATTTGTCTCCCTTTGTGTGGGATGTGGCAATGAACCACAGAGCATCATTCCCAAAGAAGTTCCCAGTGGAAGAGTAAAAAGCTTCCAGAAAGTGATCTCTGGATATGAGCAGGAAACGAAAGTAAGCTTTTCAAACCGATTGTCAAGGTTTGCCTAATCCAAGGGTGGCAAACAAGCTCCCGCTTCCTAAGCCCGCTGTGGCAGGTAGTACTAGTCCGCAAAGCAGGGTGTCCAAGCCTGGGTTCTCAACCCGGCCCCCAAATTAGCCAGAGCTGGCACGGCGAGCAAAACCAGCCTAACCTCTCTGGAGGGGGCATTTCCTGGGGCCCTGTGACAACCCAACACTGGTGGCCCTGCAGGCCTGCACAGGACTCCGAGCTTGCTGTCTTTCAAGATAGAAGGGCTGGCATATCTGATGTGTGACCTCCTCCTATTTTAGAGATCTCTGCTCCTGGAGAAGAAGTAGATTTTAGGCAAACCAATTAGCCCTGTAGAATGAATGGAGATATACTTTGCCGCAGGATCTGGTTTTGACTTCATTCCAGCCACCAGGCTACTCTGTGTTGTTGGGTGTGCAGAAGCCCTTAAAATCTGGTACCCGAGTGCTGAGCAGTGGGAGCTACTTAGTTTCCTTACACATTTTCTAATAATGATCATTACAATATACTTCAAAGAGATTCAGACAGAGATTTTTAAAAACGTCCCTTTGTTCCCTTCTGAGCCCTTGGCACCTGGTACACAGTAGGGGCTTAGTTGATGCAGATTCAGTTGGTTAACATTCTTTAAGAGTCTATCCTGTATAAGGCCTTGGGTTAAATATTTAAGATCTAAACCCATTTAGTCCTCACCTCAATGGTATTATCATCTCCATAAATGCTCAGAGAACTAAAATGACTCATTCAATCAAGGCCACACAGTCAATGATAGAATCGAGAACCAATCTCTGTCTACCTGTGACTGCAGAATCCAGGTCCAGGGCTACGTACTCACTTCTGCCTATTATGGAAGAGAGGAGGTGGCGGGCAGGAAGATGTGGGAAGGAGGAAGCTGAGAGAGGAGGAGAAGAGAGAGCAGAGGGAGGGAGGCAAGTGGAGTCGGAGGCTCCAGGCCTGCCCTCTTCCTCCTCTCCTGGAGGCTGTGTCCTTGGGTCCTAGGAGTCTAGAAGCCCCATTGCAGCAGTCTTGTCATACCCTGTTGAGTACCCTGTTTTGCCTTTGGAGGAAGGAGAGGAGAAGGCAGACTTTCACAGCTAAGGATCCTCTCTGATGGGGGAGGCAGGGCTCCTTGAGGCCTAGTGGCTGTGGGGTGAAAGGGCGAATCCTGAGCCTAATGACCAAGGTAGCCCTGCCCTTTAAGATGAGGACAGAAAAGCCACATCAACCTCATGACCTCTGTAGCCCTGGAGAGGGGCTCAGCTAAAGACCAAAGGGAGCACCAGAGACATAATATCTGAAGGCTATAATTTGGTTAAACATTATTTTAAGGAAAAAAAGTCTCTTCCAGAATACAGAAATTATTTCTAAGGGTGGAACTCCTGAAATGTTCTTTCCTCTGTTCAGATAGTCTATTCTATGCCCATATTACAGTGGATATAGTTCCCCCTTTATTTTGCTTGATTTGAAGGACATCATTCAAAGATGCTCCCCACTGCTCAGTGGATGGATGGATGGATGGGACGGGTGTGTCTGTGCAGTGGGTGTAGCTGTGGCCGCTACCTGGAGGGGCTGGTTCTCCTGTGAGCAGCAAGCTACTCATCAGAGGAGGCACGTTACATCAGCCGTCAGCCGGGAGGGAGCCCCTCTGGATTTCTGACTTCATTTTTACCTTTCTCTTTCCTGCTCTCAGCTCCCCAGAACTCGATAGTGTTCTGATAGCTGCGGAAGGAGTTCTATGAGGCCGTCTCTTCACCCAGTCTCTCAGGGGTATGGGCTTCATGAAAACCTTACCCTCGGTAGGAAATAGGGCAGACAGGATGTTGGTGCTAAAGCAGCCTGAGCCCAAGTCAGCCCAGGAGGTGGGGGCATCCTGTTGTGACCTGCTGGGCCCAGCCACCAGGCCCTGGCACTGGGACAGGGGTAGCAGGACCCGGCCCTCAGAGGAGGTGACGGCTGGCTGTAGACTTGGCAGGGACTCTGGCAGGAAGAGCCTCTGGCCTCTGTCATCAGGTGGGCAGCAGCATCTCGACTCTGAGGGGACATTCGAAACAGGAAGTGGTTTTGGTTTCAGGAACAGGAGTCAGCCTACAAGGGGAAAGATGAGAGAAGTGAACAAGAGCTTAGAGTCCTGGCCAAATGGCGCCCAGGGGACTCCCCATTCACCGGAAAACCTGTGAGAATTAGAGCAGAAGCCCAGTCACCCAGATTGAGCTGGGGAGCTTCCTTGGCACCCCATGAGTCATGAACGCAGATGTTAATCTTCCCTCTCCCACTGCCCAGATGGGGCTCTTATCCGCTGGGCGATGGTCCTGGGAGTAGCAGCTAAAGGGGGCTGCTGCAGATCTCCAGCCTCTGAAGATAGGCCTGGCTCAGGCATCAGAGACTGACATCTTCAGCCTCACCATATGGGTAACAAGGTGAGAATCTCAACTTGAACCTGTTCATCATCTGATTTTCCCCTCCACAGTACCGGGCATTGACGAAACACTTAACTAGCATTGACTCTGGAGAAGGCAATGGCAGCCCACTCCAGTGTTCTTGCCTGGAGAGTCCCAGGGACAGCGGAGCCTGGTGGGCTGCCGTCTATGGGGTTGCACAGAGTCAGGCATGACTGAAGCGACTTAGCGGCAGCAGCAGCAGCAGCATTGACTCTATTCATTCACTTTTTAAATTTGGCAATTGCATTTCCTCATTCCCATGCTGAATAGCCCTTAAAAAAAAATGAAAAAGAGAAAACCCAGATACAGCTCAGTTGTGTCCAATTCTGTGTGACCCCTTGGACTATAGCCCGCAGGCTCCTCTGTCCATGGAATTCTCCAGGCAGGGATACTGGAGTGGGTTGCCATTCCCTTCTCCAGGGGATCTTCCTGACCCAGGGATCATATTTTTTAACTTAAGAATCACCAGGGAAGCTCCCCAAGGGGACAAACTATTACCTCCCACTTTGGACACCTTCTCCTTTCCTGGCTCTTGGTAGGCAGAGATGCTGTTGAGTCTCTGCCTTCTTTCCCACTGAGCCCAGAGGAGTTGATAATGCTTAGCAGAGCTCTGTAGTTCTTCCTCTCTGGTTGCTCAGTGCTTGCCAATCTCTGTGTGATTATGTGAAAGGATGGACAGAAAGCAGTGCTGCAGGGAAGGACCATGCAGAACAAAACTGCCTTCTTATCTTTTGCCACAATAATGCTGTTCAGCTATGGCAGGCCTTATTTCCCAAAGATGGTCCCAACAGTATCTCTCATTCTATATTCTCTTTTGAAATGTGATCTTGCCATTTCCCCATCAATAGATAACGTCTATTTCTTTTTTAACATCTATTCCCTCTTTAGTATGAGAGGACCCTATAACTGTTTTGACCAATAAAATATGGAGGAAGCGATGCCATACTGTAACTGGCATAGCCCTTAACTGGCCTGGCAGCTTTCTCTTCCAGCCCCTGGGAAACCAGCGGCCATGCTGTGAGAAACTCAAGCCATGCAGAAAGGTCAACACCATAAGGAACAATCAACAGCCCCAGCTGAGCCCTCAGACGACAGCCAGCATCAAGTGCCAGCCATCCACATGAGCCATCTCAGACACCTAGTCTGGTTAAACCTTCAGATGACTGTAGCCACAGCTGACAACGGACTTTTCATCCTGGAAAAGACCCCACGTGGAAATCACCCAAATGAAACTAGTCAAGGCATAGAACCATGGAGATCATAACAAATCAATATATAATAGTTCTACACCACTATGTTTTGGGGTGCTTTGTTACTAGTAATAGATAGCTAGAACAGAGATAGACTACCCCAAAATGTATGCCTTAAAACAATCACCATTTAATATTTTTCATAAGGCTCTTTGCTCATCTGTCTTCAGGCAGTCAGCTGGGGGCTGGCTGTTCTGTCATGGTCTCAGTTGGGATGAGTCAGTTCTGATGTATGTGACCTCTCATTCCCTGACAGACTAACCCAGGCCAGTTGCAGTGCGGTAGCAGGGGTGTAATAGACAGAGTAGAAGATACAAGGCTTCTTAAGACCTAAACTTAAAGCTGGAATACTATCAGTTCCACTAAATATTGTTCAAAGCAAATCTCAAAGCCAGCACATGCTCAAAAGATGTGGAAATCAATTCTATTTCTTGATGGGAGGAGTTACAGAGTCACATTGCAGAGGGTGTGGATACTGGGTGGGTGGAGATTGTGGCTGTTTTGCAGTCAGTCTATTCCCATAGCCAATGAGGATGTTAAGAAGTTTGCTTGGTATTGTGAACTAAAAACTCTCCTTTGTTTAACTGACATCTTTAGTTAGATCTCCATCATCCAATATTACTGTTCATTCTTTTAAACTTCCAGCCTCTACATGGAGTTAAAGAGAAAAGGGTCCATAGGAGGAACTTTGGGGCGGCCAGCCACCCTTATCAAGTGCTCTAGTTTTGTGGTTTTTCAACTGGCGCTCTGCAAAGCCCTGGGCTTCTGTGGTGGCTTTTTAGCAGATACCACAAGGGGAGTGAATGTGTTTAAGTGTGAGGTCCCTGCCTTAACCAGGGCAGCTTAGCTCTGGCTTTGTAACTTTCTTTGGGGAAATGTTAGCCAGCTTTGAAAAAATAAAATAAAAAGATTTTTAACTTCACTGCACTGAAATGGACCAACTCCTCCCTCTGATAGAAAACCAAACAATCTTAGTGAAGTGAGTATCTACTCCAAGTTGCCCAGCAAATGAATGTCTTGGCTGGAATTAGAAACCCAGTCTGCTGATCCACTGTTAATTCCAAAGCTAGATCTCCTAGCTTTTTCTCTTTTCTCCTCACTGGGTTCAAGATGGAAAGGGATTGCTGTAGCCTAACGGTTAGAGGGGAAACTGACACCTTTTCAATTCTACATCCCCCTAATGTGAGAACATTTGTACTCCTTGAGCTCTGAGCTTCAGTGACCCCCATTACACACACACACACACACACACACACACACACACACATGCCCTTCTGTGATCCCTCCACAGCTTAATCCCCAGAACCATAGACGATTCAGGGTATAGCTGGCAGGCAGACAGGGCTAGCTGGTCAACCTCAGGATCAAGAAGTGCAACTCTATCAACACTTAATAGAGTTGACTCCTACAAGGGCAGATTGAGCTCCGTCTGGGAGAAAAGCTCATTTCCGAAGAGGAGTCTTGGTCTTGCTTGAAGCCTGTGATCTCCTTGTTCTCCTTCCAGTGTGTTAATTCCATTTCTCCCTAAGTTAGATTTTTTAGGACATGAGCTATTTATAGCTTCTCCTAAGCCCTTTCCAGTCTGTTTCCTGTTCAAGTACTGCATTAGTCACCAGAAAGTGTTTCAGGCAATCTCCAAATCCCTGCCTGATCTCAGCAATAGAGAGCAAGGGTGCTAGTCAGACTCGGTGTGGTCCTGGTAGGGAGGGGAGAAGCAGGAGGCTGGAGGCTGGGCAGGGAAGCAGAGGGATCATCTCTTGTCCCCCATTCTCTGTGGCATGAAGCTCAGAGTCCTTATGGCTTCCTGGAGCTTACTTAGCCCTTAGAGACACAGAAGCCCTGCAGAGGCACCTCCATTTGGCTGCATATTTTTGCCATTACTTGATGACCTATTTGCATGCAGCTCCTTGCAGAGAATTTCCTCCCAAGCCATATACGGTGATTTCATTGCACCACAAACTGAGGTTTCTATTTGCAGTCATGATAGAGGCTCCTTCCTAACTTCCTCCTGCCTATCCCTACATCCCTCTTTTTTTTTTTTTTTTTTTTTTTTACTACAGCCTGCCCAGCTGCCTCCAAGCTTGGGTCTCGCCAAGTGTATTCTGTCCCAGGAACTTAGCAACTGCCTCTGCAGGGAGGGACCCCCAATCTGAGCTGAGCTGAGCTGAGCTTTTGTATCCACAGAGCCAGGGAGCAGAGATCTCTGAGGCCAAGGGGAGGAAGGGGGAACTTCAGACAAGGGAGTGGGCAAAGGGGGCAGTAATCAAGATCAACCTCTGCAATCCCTAATGAAGGCATTGAGTACAGGGCTTCTGACTCTGCCTTGCTGGGGACAAAAGAGAAAAAGGTGGAGGAAAATCTGAGCTTCCATTGGAATAGCAAGTCTTCAGATGACCACCATCCCAGGAGACTAGGACAATTGTAGCCTCACCACTCCCCAGGCCCCAGACAAGAGGACCCACATGCCTTGAACAAAGTTCCTGGGCTTCACCAGTGACTTAGTCTAGGCTCTCCTCAGAGATAGTGGCCTTCTCAGTCCCAGCTTCATCATTGCTTATCTCAGAACAGCAAACTGTCACCTACTACCAACCCATCACAGGCACCTGCTTTATTTATGCCAAGTTGGTTTATTATTATCATTGTTGTTAGCTTCATTTACGCTGAGTGTTGTGGAAACAAACAACCCAAATCCTCAGAAAATGCTCTGGTGAGAAGCTGCCGGAGCTAAACACAACCCCCTCCTGGTTCACTCAGAGACCTGGCACACATACCAGCCACCTGAGCAGAGGAAATGGGGGAGGAGGTGGAGGAGGAAGAGAAGGAAACCAGACATGAGACGTGCATACCAGGTGCCAGCCCGGACCAGGCATATCAGGGCTACTCCTCAGCTGTGATCCACACCAGCAATCTGGCACAACTCTCTTGATTTCCGTTCAGTTTCCATCCTAGGAAATTCATTACAGACTGTCTCCCACAGAACACACTCAATTACATCCTTGGGGATGCAGGAGCCCAGAAGATGCAATCAGGGCCAGCTGAGTCAGGCTTAGACAAGAATGAGATTGCTTCTGCCAGTACTGGTGGCTTGGGACTGATTGCTGGAGCAGGGCAGGGATTCAAGACCGGGCAGGGATGTCCCTCCTCCAGGACCAGGATGGTAGACTCTGAAATTGAGAGCATTAGAGTGTGAGGCCCTTATCCAAGCTCTTCTTAAAACCAGGCCTCTCTGAGAATTAACATGCATATAGAAAAGTGCAAAGAATTTTATACATTCTAATAAATAACTGTAAAGCAAATGCTCATGTCATCACCACTCACATCAAGAAATAAAACATTGCCAGGACTCTGAAGCCCCTTGCATGTCTCTGTTTTATCACACTCTCCCTCTCCCTGAGACTTATAACATTTACTGCCTTTTAGTTTTACCACTTAAGTTTACATTCCTAAAGAAAATGGGTTTTGCCTGTTTTGGGCTTTACATAAACAGAATCATTACTCGATTCAAATAGAATCATTCTTTTGTCAGTCGTGTTTCTGAGAATCATCCGTAGCGTCATGTGCAGTTGTAGTGCCCTCGTTTTCGTGGCTATTCCACTATATAAATGTCAGATTTATTTATCCATGCTACCGTTGGTGAACATTTGAGTTGTTTTGACTGTTACCACAATGCTGTTACGAGCGATCTTGGTATGTATGGCCTGGTGCTGTGTGCATGTATTTCTCCAGGGCTTGTATCTAACGGTGGAATTGCTGGGTCAAAGGATGCACATTTCTTCACCTTTACTAGATGCACTAGCAAATGATTTTCCAAGTGGTTGCCTGCCTCTTGCCTTCTCTCTGTTGCACGATTGTAGCAGCTATGCTGAGGGAAGGAAGCCACAGGTTCAGAACTGCTGGTCCCAGGCGATGCTCTAGGAGGGAGAACGTCTTTGGGAAATCAACCTTGTATGCGCCTTTGTTTCTTTCCATGTCTCGCTTATGGGGCCTGTCCACTGTGGCCTCACTGGCCCAGCCTCTGCTGTGACAGCTCCCCCCGAAAGTATGAACGTATTAGTCCATCAGTCATGTCCGACTCTGCAATCCCATGGACTGTAGCCTGCCAGGCTCCTCTGTCCGTGGAATTCTCCAGGTAAAAATTCTGGAGTGGGTAGCTCTTCCCTTTTCTAAAGATCTTCCTGACCAGGGATCAAACTGATGTTTCCTGCATTGCAGGCGGACTGTTTACCACCTGAGCCACAAGGAAAACCCTGACAAGCCAATTACGTCCCTGACCTCACACTCATTTCATATGGTTTCCAGACTAATCTAGTCAGGACATGGCAGGAGCAGTTGTTCTCTGAGGGTTGTTCCAAGGCGTAGTGGGACCCCAGCCATGAGACAGGAAGCCAGGGGAGATTATACAGGGCAGGGGCTGGAGCAGGGCTGGTGGCAGGATGGCACCATCATGTATGGGATCTGAGGGTCAATAGTTCCTCTTGGCAGCCTGGAACACGCAGGGAGCACTAGGCCCAGAGACCAGGGACAGACCTATGCTGCCTTCAGCATAGCATCCCTCTCAGGGATCTTTATATGGAGGCAAAAATCCCAACTTGAATACTCTTGAACAAAAAGGGGTTGAACCATAAAGAAGGCTGAGCCCTGAAGAATTGATGCTTTCAATTCTTGGTGGTGGTGCTGGAGAAGACTCTTGAGAGTCCCATGGACTGCAAGGAGAGCAAACTAATCAATCCTAAAGGAAATCAACCCTGAATGTTCATCAGAAGGGCTGATGCTGAAGCTCCAATACTTCGGTCTGACACGAAGAACCTACTCTTTGGAAAAAAACCTGATGCTGGGAAAAATTGAGGGCAGGAGGAGAAGGAGATGACAAAAAACAAAATGGTTGGAGGGTATCACCAAATCAATGGACATGGGTTTGAGCAAACTCCACGAGATGGTGAAGACCAGGGAATCCTGGCATGCTGTAGTCCATGCAATCGTAGAGTTGGACACAACTTAGGGACAGAACAACAATTGGCTTGTAACAAAATAAAATGATAGGCCTACCTTCAGAAGAAGCTTGTTTCAGAAGTTCCAGCAATGTCTTCAGTGGAATATCTTGCCTTTGCTTTAAGAGAGTCAGTAGTTGCTAAGACATGATAAGATGAAGCTCCATAGAAAAGATAAGATTCCAGAACAGGAATGGAAACCTGCTGCCCTGGCCAAGGCCATGTCTCTGCAGGATCTATAACTGGAGACAACTTGGGAGTGATTCCCCATTTCTCAGTATAGTGAGTGCCCCCAGAGTGTTCCTAGTGCCTGGGGAACCATTCTTAAAACTGGGGATTGGCAGACTCACACCAGCCCTAGTGAAGGATGTTTGCATCCTCAGATTCTTGAAAAAATTAATGTATTATTATTTTGACCATCCATAATAATAATAATAATAATGTATTATTATTTTCAGAGAAGAAAGAAAAAGTGAACGTTCTTACTAGACATGGAAATTATAATATATTTATAATATATTTTCTTTCCTCGACATTAGGAACTGAGGTCTGATTTGAGATTTGGCTCTACTTCCAGGTCGGTGAGGAGTTTAGATGCTAACATGCTGTCAGAATTTCTGGGACGATTCTATGCTCTGTGAGACCAAAGGGACAGAATATGGGAACTCAGAGCTGTGTTGGAAATCTTAGAGGTACAGTAGCTGCATTCAATAACATTTATTATTTTCTTAAATATAGAAATAGAGTAAAAACCAATTGGTCCAGAGTTCCACAGATGAGATAACCTCTTAGGCATTTTTCGAAAACAATACCTCTGCACGTTATTTGTATAGAACGATATAAGATAGAAACACAAAATCCTCTTCCTGAGTCTCTCCTTCCCACTGGGACCCATCAGCCAGTTTCTTCTGTGATTTTGCTGTTATTTCTACAGCAGTCAGACCCAGAGTAAAAGGATTGGTGAGTTGCTCTGTTAGCTGTCCCACCTAATTGAGGGGCGATCCCAAGCCTTCCAGACTCTCTGGCCCCCTCTCTAACAAGGCTTGGTGCCCACGTTCCAGGTGATGGACTCAACTCCCTGGAGCCAGGAAGCCTCCGCTCTTCTTCCATCCTGACTCCTCCCTCCCACCTTCTGCTCCATCCCTACCTTTCACCAGGGCTTCCCCATCTTGAGGAAGCCCACAGCAGGGGAATGTTTACTAAATGAGAACACCCTGAAGGGATAGATTTTCCTACTGATTACGTGTTTGGCTGCCTGGAACATCTTCTCTCTATTTTTTCCGCAGTGATTCACCCAGGGATCATCAGAGACAGCCATCTGGGGAAGATGCCATTGTTTTTCTCCGCTTTGAAAGGGCTGTACTATCTTGCACTGATTTGTGCTTAGAAGCCTCCTCACTTTCCGCTTGCCACTTGTCCCCAGAATTTAGGGAAGAAGACTATATAGTGTCTGATTTGGCATGAAATCCTTTTCCTTAAGAGTTGAGTCTTACGTATCCATAAACATGCCTTTGCATGACATTGGGCCTGGAAGTGAGATTCTCAAAAATTCTCATTTTTTTCATTCACTGTGTAATTACTGAGAGTTTTCTAAATGCTAGACACAGTGCTAGACCTTTAGTACTGCTGTTATCAGACTGAGAAAGAGTGAGAAGCAGTTCAGACATAAGACACTGCATGCTCAGGGGTGCAAATATCTGAGGGTAAATACGTATGACTCTATAATTAGATTCCAGAGTAAGTGAAGGCCTGTGACAAGAACCAGGCTGGAAAGGTAAATGGGGTGATGAAGGACTTTGAGTGCCAAGATCATCAACTTGGACTTTATTTTAAAGGCCGTGGGAACCTCTGAGGATTTTGAGTAGGAGAAGTGAATCATTCAGGAATGCAGCGGAAAGAGACGGCACAAACAGGGATAATCTGAGGTGTGTTCAATAGAAAAGCTATTTACGAAGGTTTGCGCAGCATGCAGTAAAACTACAAAGTAAAATGCTATCCCTGAGTCAGGTAACAAGAGGAAGAGATGAGGGGAAGGAGCAGTTGCTGAAAGACTCATGCAAAGGTCACCTTGAGAGAAGCTGAGGCTTTTGGTTAAGGTGAACCTACCATGGGGATCCTAAATTGGCTTGTTGGGCTTGCTAGTCTACGGGTATGATCCTCACCTCGGTTGTGAGAGGTCCTGGATTCAAATCCTGGACAAGCCCACTTCTTTTTGGATTTTTCAGGTGGCTCAGTGGTAAAGAATCCACCTGCCAATGCAGGAGACACAGGAGACATGGGTTCAGTCCCTGGGCTGGAAAGATCCCCTGGAGTAGGAAATGGGAACCCACTCCAGTATTCTTGCTTGGACAACCCCATGGACAGAGGAGCCTGGTGGGCTGTAGTCCATGTGGTCACTAAGAGCTGGACACGACTGAGTGACTAAGTAAGACTCCACCGTGAGGGGCTATAAAGACCCCAACCTCATTCTCCTTCCCCTTTGACCTTCTGGTGGTGCTCCCCTTCGGCCAAATCCAGCCAGAAGCCAGAAGCCAAGGCGGGGGGGGGTGGGGGGGTGGGGGGGGTGGGCATTGTTGTGATCCATCCAGGTCAGTTCCCAGGACTAAGAGTAGAATAGAGCAGGTTTGCAGGGGCAGATGGAAGATGTCCTGCCCAGGAGTGATGTGATGAGATGAGCAGTTCAACGAGACCATCTTGGGCAGGATGGAGGATGAACAGAGGCAGAGGGATGGGGACAGGAAGACAGTATGAGGGTCTGAACTAAACACGGGGAAGGGAAAGATTCATGCAACATTGAGGAAGTGGAACAGTCCTGACCTGTTGACAGAGTCTAAGGACAAGGTAGGTGTCCAGAGCAGCCCGGGGAACTTGGTGGGTGGTGACACTGTTACCTAGCAGAGGGTTCAAGTCCAAGTGCAGGCACTGCTGTGCTGTGCTTAGTCGCTCAGTTGTGTCTGACTCTGTGACCCCATGGACTGTAGCCCACCAGGCTCCTCTGACCATGGGGATTCTCCAGGCAAGAATACTGGAGTGGGTTGCCATGCCCTCCTCCAGGGGATCTTCCCAACCCAGAGACTGAACCCAGGTCTCCCACATTGCAGGCAGATTCTTTACCATCTGAGCCACCAGGGAAGCCTCCTGGTGAAAAAAAATCACTGTTTTCCAGCGGCAAAGGCAACTGTGAGAAGAAAGATTGATGTCCCCTTGTGTCTTGACTCTGGTCAGGATTACAACATCCTTCTTCTTCCGTTCTGTACCCTTTTTCTCTACCACTTATAAGTCCCCAAATACCCATTTTCACAGGGGTCTGACCTCAAAGTGTCCTGGCTGCAAATCGATTTCTATGACTCCACTCTTCTCCTCTTTCCACTGGTTGAAACCCAGTTATTTTTCCTTTTTTTTTTTCTTTTAAGAGAACTTGTTCTCTTTTTCTCTATTTTTTTTAAGAGAGCTTTGTCTTTTTAATTTTTAATTGGAGGATAATTGCTTTATAATGTTGTGTTGGTTTCTGTCATACAAAATCATGAATCAGTCAGAAGTATACATATATCTCCTCCCTCTTGAGCCTTCCATCCCATCCCCTATCTGACCCCTCTGGGTCATCATAGAGCACCAGGCTGCGCTCCCTGTGCTATGCAGCAGCTTCCCACTAGCTATTTATTTCACTCATGGTAGTGTATATATATTTCATGTATATATATTTCAGTGCTACTCTCTCAATTCGTTCCACACTCTCCTTTCCCTCCTATCGAACCTAGTCCATTTTAATGGGAAAAACAACTACAATAAAAAGTACCTGAGTGCTAGCTCTCTGTGCAGATAGATGCACATTTTAAAGGTATCTGCTGTGATGAATTTATAGTCAAGAAGGCAATTTTTATTTTTAACCCTGGGCCCTCCCAGGGGACTCTAAACCCCAGTTCCACCCAGTCCCCACCACCTCAAAAGAGCAAGGTAAGAGAATTGGTGCCTCCTCTACAAGAAGAAGAGCATGGCAACCCACTACAGTATTCTGGAGAATCCCACAGACAGAGCCTGGCAGGCTACGGTCCATAGGGTGGCAAAGAGTTGACCATGACCAAAATGACTGAGCACACACGCACCACAAGACTGGCAGCCCCTAATCTTTCATTATGTATTACTCAGGACTTTCAGTCATGGGTGCAAATTTCAAGTTTGGCTTCTAAGAATTGTGTGATATATCTGGGGTTGGGTAGACCTAAATATATTCTATAACAACAGGGCAAATTTGGTAACTTTTGTGATAGGGTATCTAGAGTCCCCACTCCCTCCCGCAGGGAAATCTAATCATCTTACCCACAGAGAGTTGCCTTGAAGGGGAAAGGCCTGCATTCCACATAGGAGAGGGTAGTGGAATGTGGGAGCCAGGGAGGCAGTGTTGCTAGGCAGCCAGTTGCTGTCCTTTGTTGCCCTGGAGACGCTGGTTTGTGTATATGAGGTGGATGCTTGTGGGTATTTGCTGAGTGTCTGTATAAGCAGACTGGACTTCTTCGTCACAATACATTCCTGGAAACTATGTCATAATGTGGTTTGTCAAAATTTCCTGAAGGAATAGCATTTGTTCTCCTTGAGGAGTTGGTTGTGCTTCTGACTAAAGATACAGGCCAGAAATAAATTATAAATGTGATCAACAATCTGTCATAAGCAGAAGGCACAAATACCCAAATATCCTCAATGAGTTCTAGGGCTAAAATTACCCTGCAAACCTCACCAGGAAACTAATATCGGACTCCATGGGAGACTCCAAGTTCTGTGGTCTTTCATTCACTCATTCATTCATTCATTCAAGGGCTTGAGGATCATTGTGATTCATTTTCAACATTCAACTACATTGTAAGTTATAATCCTAACCACTACCACCGCAGAATGTGACTTTGTTTGGAAACGGGGTCTTAACATAGGTGATCAAGTTAAAATAAGGTCATGAAGGTGGGCCTTAATCCAATATGACTGGTGTTCTTATTAAAAGGGACAATTGGGACCCAGAGACAGACATGCACAGAGGGAAGATGATGTGAAATCACAGGGAGAAGATCATGTGAAGATGGAGGATTGGAGTGATGCATCTATGGGCCAAGGAATGTCAAGGATTTGGGGTGAAACACCAGAAGCTAGGAAGAGGCAAGCAATGATTTTCCTTCAGGTTTCAGAGGGATCATGTCACTGCCAACACATTGATGTAGGACTTCTAACCTCCAGAACTGTGAGACAACACATTTCTGTGGCTTTAAGGCACCAGCATATGGTATTTTGTTATGGCAGCCCCAGGAAACTAACATAAGCAGCCATGGTAATCCTACCTTCTTGGCCCAATCCTGGCCAAGGAGCCATAATTGAAAAAACTGCTAGGCTGGATTCTGAGAAGTTTCTGCCTTTCCTTCTCCAGGTGCCTGGATGGGGCTCTGGGAATTGCTGCAGTCATCATACTACAAGCCTAAAGGACAAGGCCCTCACCGAGGAGGGCAGGGAGTGGATGGGTGAGGACCTGGGATGGCTGACTTTGTTGAGTTGCTCCTTCAGCCACGCTGGAGCAAGCCCAGCCTCTGCAGTCCTGTCAGGTGAGATGATACATTTCCCTGCGGTTTGAGGCAGAAGGTGCAGTGAACTCTCCTCGCCAAACCAGTGTCCTGCTGGGTAGATTGTCACGTATGCTCAGCACTACCCCCTGCCACCTCCCTCATGCCACTGAGCCTCCAGCCCCATCTCAACCTCTATTATACAGCTCAGTATTGACTGTGATGGATCATTTGCAAGGACGGCTGCAATGACCCCTCCTTTCCTGTACTTTATAATGCAACTTTGTCACCCCTCCCATCAAGAGGTGGGGTTTATTTTTCCATCCCTTAAGTCCAGGCTTAGCCATGTGACCTGCCATGTTGTTCAGTCGCTCAGTCGTGTCTGACTCTTTGCGACGCCATGGACTATAGCACACCAGGCTTCTCTGTCCTTCACTATCTCCTGCAGTTTGCTCAAATTCATGTCCATTGAGTCGAAGATGCCATCTGACCATCTCATCCTCTGTGGCCCCCTTCTCCTTCTTCCCTCAATCTTTCCCAGCATCAGGGTCTTTTCCAATGAGTTGACTCTTCCCATCAGGTGGCCAAAGTATTGGAGCTTCAGCTTCAGCATCAGTCCTTCCAGTGAATATTCAGGACTGATTTCCTTTAGGATTGACTGGTTTGATCTCCTGACTGTCCAAGGGACTCTCAAGAATATTCTCCAGCATCATAGTTCAAAAGCATCAATTCTTTGGTGCTCAGCCTTTTCATGGCCCAACTCTCACATCCGTACATGACTACTGGAAAAACCACAACTTTGACTATACAGACTTTTGTCAGCAAAATGATGTCTCTGCTTTTTAATATGCTGTCTAGGTTTGTCATAGCTTTTCTTCCAAGAGGCAAGTGTCTTTTAATTTCATGGCTGCAGTCACTATCTGCAGTTATTTCAGAGCCCAAGAAAATAAAGTCTGTCACTGTTTCCATTGTTTCCCCATCTATTTGCCATGAAGTGATGGGACTGGATGCCATAATCGTAGTTTTTTGAATGTTGAATTTTAAGACAACAGGAAATTAGTAAATAAGGCACAGGCAGAGGCTTCAGAAGTGCCTAGAAATTAGGGCTTGTCTTTTGGCTGCAGCTGGGAACCTGGGACCATGGTGCAAATGAACCTGAGCTAGCCCGCTAGAAAGGCCATGTGGAGGAAAACTGCGGCTCTCCATCTGACAGCCAGCACTAACTGTTAGATATGTGAGATGTGTGATGGGTCTGGGATCATCCAACATTATTCAACTGCCCATAACTGCAGCCACATAAGTGATCCCAGGTGAGAGCAGCAGAAGACCCACTGAGCTGAATCCAGCCTGAACTGCTGACTCACAGAACTACAGACAAATAAAATGGCTGCTGTTTTAAGTGACTAAGTTTTGGAGTAGCTTGTTACACAGCAGTATCTAGCTGATACACTGACAGACGATTCCCCAATCTGGCACAATTCTCTAAGATTCGTTCATATGCCAGGCACTGTGCAAGGAACTGTGGATGCTGTCATGAGAAACAACAGACTGCTCTCTGGTTTCTTGGAAGGACTTAGGATATTATTATATTCAAGGCCCTGCATCAAAAGCTTTAGCTACTTTAACCCAGATGGGAGGTTTGCAGCTATCACCCTATGTTGCTGAGGAAACCAAATCTCAAAAAGTTGGAAAATTACCCAATGTGGCAGATTACATTTTCCTGAGGTACTTGCAGCAATCTCTGCTGTCTGATGCATTCTACTAGAACCTTGCCACTTCCCATCAGGAGGGAGACTCTAGTTCCACTCTTGAATCTGGATGAGCTTGTGATTTGATTGTAAACTAAAAAAGTGCAGCAGAAGGGACGCTGGATGGCTGCTGAGGATAAATCATAAAAGAAGCTACAGGTTCTACTTTATGGGCTAGGACACTCGTCTTTGAAGCTCTGAACTTCCATATAAGGTTGCCAGACTATGTTGAGTCATCCCCAGCCTTGTAATCTTCCCCCTGGAGACCCAGGATTCATAGACCAGAGATAAGCTGTCCCCACCATGCCCTGTCCAACTCAGAGAATGCTGAGCATGGTACAAAGCTTGCGGTACACTACTAAGTCTTAAGGCGATGTTATGCAGCAATACTAGTGAAACTCCTAAGGTTACACAGCCAGATAAGAAGAAGGAACACGAGGTCAGACTTTGATCCTGGAATTCTGACCCAAGAGCCTGTTTCCAGCTTCTCCTCAGAAAGCCTATTGTTCCCATGCTCCCCAAGTTCCCTTCCAGATAGAAGCTTGGCTCCCCAGCTCCCCCAATACTACTAAATCATCATAAGCAACCACCCTACCCACGCACCTCCATGCTGGGGCTGCATGCTTCTTACTCAACTGCTCCCAGGCTGCCACCTTCCAAGTCTCCTCCTTACTGGGAATTTGGTCTCCTTCCTTACCTGGGCTCCATGACAACAGTCTCCCAGTCTTTAGGAAGGAGCCCCACTTTCCTTGATTTTCAGTTCTTGCTTCACAAGTTTGCTTTGCTCCCCATCAAACTCCATGTGAAAAATGCACCTGCTATCTGTACTTACTGTGTACCAGGCACACAGTAGGGATACAAAGTAAAATGAGCTATGCATACATTTCCTATGGCTTTCTAGAAAATTGCCACAAACTTAGTGGCTTAAAACAACATAAATTTACTATCTTACAGTCCCGAACATTGGAAGTTCAAAATGGGTTTCATTGAGCTAAAATCGAGATGTTTTCAAGGATGAATTTCTTCTGGAAGGTCTAGGGGAGACTCCATTCCTTTGCCTCTAATGCTTCCTGAGGCTGCCTGCATTGCTTACCTCGTAGCCCCTTCTTCCATGTTCAAAGCCACCGTTGTAGCATCTTCAAATTTCTCTCTGTCTCTCTTGTCTCGCTTTTCTATTTCTAACACTTGTGATTACATTGCACCTCTCCCTTAGATGATCCAGGAAAATCTCCTTATCTCAAGATTCTTAATCACATCTGCAAAGTCTCTTTTGCATGAAGGTAATATCTTCTGAGATTCTGAGTGTTAGAACATGGTTTTGTAGGCCATCATTTTGCCTACCACAAGCCCTTTGAGGGAGCTTACATTTGGAGAAGGGCATGTATTCTTGCCAGTATTCTTGTCTGGAGAATCCCATGGACAAGGCTCCCAAGGAGCCTGGTGGGCTACAGGCCATAGGGTCACAAAGAGTCAGACATGACTGAAGCGACGTCGCATAGCATAGCATAACACACTTGGATGAAGTGAGGTTATATATTTGTAGCAGACCTACTACTCCTCATGGATATTCATCTTCTCTCCCTCCTGGTCACACCCTCTCTTTCCCTGTGTTCAGGTGTGATGACCGTGCAGCTGAGTTCTGGTCAACAGGGTGCAAGTGGAAGGAATGGGCTCCACTTACAGACCTGACCACAGCCACCTCCCCGAGAGACTCTTTGCTTTTCCTGTAAGTGAAGAGGACTCCAAGGATCCAGGGGAAGAGGACTGCAAGGTAGAAAAAGTCAGGGTCCCTGAAGGACATAGGACAGTCTCCCCGCTGACTCATGTTCTAGTTTGACATCAATTAAGACGTTAAAATTTAAGGGGCATTTCTTGCAGTGGTTAACCAAACACTGACAATACACAACTAGAGAAATGTACAAAAGAACTTGTATAAATGCATTTCGTGTATTTTATATGGTATTCAATTTCATAAGTAAATATCAGATTTACTTATTATAATAAGTTGATCAATGACATGGACTGAACAAGAAGGTTACTTGATAAGCACAAAAAAAGTGAAATCAAGAATCAGGCTACTCAGCTGTGGGCTGTCCTCTGCATCTGACAGATTTCTATGTTTTGCACTTTGCTGGGTCTCAGACAGTAAAGAATCTGCCTACCAAGTAGGAGACCCAGGTTCAATCCCTAGGTCAGAAAGATCCCCCGGAGAAGGCAATGGCTACCCACTCCAGTATTCTTGCCTGGAGAATTCCAGGGACAGAGGAGCCTGGAAGGCTACAGTCCATGGGGTTGCTCAGAGTCAGACATGACTGAATGACTAGCACGCTGATCGGCATAAAGAGATAACTGCAAGTGGAAAACAGGGTATTTTAATCTATCGTGATCTCCAGAAATTCTTCGCTAAACAGAGATCTCCAGAAAAGTTTGATTTTGAGGTTAGCACAGAAACAAGTTAATGTTTTGAAGAGCTTCTACACTGATTTTTTTTTATGTTATTTTTGAAAGCCTCAAAGACAGTTTACTCAAAACCTGCAGGATAAATAAAACCAAAACCAGGCAAATAAGAACAACAAGATATGAGCCCAATGGTCAGGCAACTGGAGTTAAGGATTTCATGGGCAGAGAAGCAGGAGTGTGTTTCTACATATGCATGATGGGGAGAAAGGGGGCAAGAGTAGGTAGGAAGAGCCTATGACCTGGGAAATATGTAACTTGTTTTCCAAAATGGTCCTTTTGGGCAAATGATGGAAGGGTCCCACATCTAGATTGCTCTGTGTTTCACTAGAGTAAGAGTTGAGGGTCCCTATAATTACAGAGAACAGAGCCTGGGACTCCCAGCACTGATGTACATGAATATTGATAGAGAGGCTGGGGAGGGCTGGGACCCCAGAGCAGTCACTTCTGGGCAGTGATCAGTATCTTACCTGTGACATTTTATGGGAGATTGGGTCTGTGTCTCAATGGGATTGGGTGGAGGGTGAGTCCTGAGAAGACCCTGTTGCCTCTGGTACCAAAAGACATAGAAAGTTCTGAAAGCCTAGCCAACAAACAGGCAAGGCAAGCATGAGACGTATCACCACTGAGGAGCCCAGGACTGTCGACTAGCCTGGGCAGCCCACCAGGAAGGACCTGCTGAGGGAAGAAGGATGTTCCCATCGATGAGCATGTAGTCTGTGCCAAGCTCTATGATCTACTCTTTACATATAGTTCAGCTGACCAACCACCCTGGTGGGCAAGTACTTTTAATCCCCAATTTAGAGATGGGGATCCAGTCTTAAGAGAAGGAAGTCAGTCCCAAGAGCACAGGGATGTTCGTGGCAGAGCTGTCCCTGGAACTCGATGCCGTGGAGCCAAGTCCATATTCTCAGACACCTGCCGAGGTGTCTGAGAACAAACCACTGCTGTGGTTTTGCGACTTCCCTCTAGAACTCGACTCTGACTGAAATAGACCAGAAGAAGGAGGCACTGTGGCCCTCAGTTTCACAGTGAAAGTTGTGAATGTTCCAGGACTGAAACCGCTGACCTTGACCAGCACCAAGTGAGACAGGAAGCTGCAAAGCCAGGGTACAGGGTGTGCACTGGTGGCATTCATCCCAGGCACCGGGGCCGCGGGCACCACATGCTCCCATCTTCATGGCCTTTCGGGCCTCAGATTTCACAGGTCCAGTGACACAGGCCTCCTGGAACAGCGCAGGGGCCCTCAGGACACTCTGAACTTCTCACTGTTTACACAACAGCCCCTGCTATGAGCTTTCCAGAGTTAATCACCTTGTAAACATCATGTAGAAGTGGGGAGACTGAGGCACCAAGAGGTGTGTGCCTAAATCAGGATTCATAAACTAGTGAGAGTGATGAACTGGTGGGCCTTGTTCCCCAGGCATGTTCACTAAATATCTGATGCGCCGATTTTTTTTTGAAAGTTGCTCAGTTGTGTCTGACTCTTTGCGACCCCATGGACTATACAGTCCACGGACTTCTCCAGGCCAGAATACTGGAGTGGTTAGGCATTCCCTTCTCCGGGGATCTTCCCAACCCAGCGGTTGAACCCAGGTATCCCACATTGCAGGTGGATTCTTCACCAGCTGAGCCACCAGGGAAGCCCAATAGTGGGCTCCAATTAATAGTGGTACATAGGAATAATAGGGGCTTCCCTGGTGGCTCAGTGGTAAAGAATCTGCCTGCCAATGTAGGAGACATAGGTTCTATCCCTGGGTCAGGAAGATCCTCTGGAGAAGGAAACAGTAACCAGCTCCAGTATTCTTGCCTGGGAAATCCCACGGCCAGAGGAGCCTGAAGGGCTACAGTCCATGGGATCACAAAAGAGTCAGACACAATTTAGCCACTGAACAACAGGAGTAATAACCATCTTCCCAGTAAAATACCGACTTTACCTCTGGGTGGACCCTGCCAGCTGTGGACCAGCTGAGCCACAGGTGTATGGTCAGCGTTAAGTTCTAGATGTCAAGGGGTTGACTGGTGGTACAAAAGGCCCTCATCCACTCCCCAAAGCTAGTGGTTCACCTGCCAGAGCAGGCACTTACATTCTCGCGTGGCCGTGGGCATGGAATGGGGCTTCTCCCTTCCTTGCACTGGCAGATGCAGGTCTTCACAAGCCCCCAAACTACCAGCTCCCTAAGTGTCTGTCTGCGTTTGCTTGGTGACAGTGTGAGATCGTAGGTCACCTTTGCTTTCTAAGTGACCCTCACAGCTACCCGAGTCCCAGCTGCCCAACAGGAGTTCCATGGAAGATGCAACCCACTCTGCTCCTTTCTTTAACAAAGCTGCTGCCCAAACCCCTTTCCCCTCAGCCCTCCCCTATAAACTAGATCGAGCCAGGATGATCTTCAGGATGACACTGTAGTGCAGACTTGCAGTGAGAAATGACCCGCAGATATTTTAGCAGACTGGAGTTTGATTGACGGGAATGTGGATTTTTCTCCAAAATTAAAGTTTTTGGTACTTTATTACTTAAATTAAAAAAAAATACACAGCATTTATACACAACTTGCTTTATCTGGGCATTTAGTTTTATTGTTGAATGCTTTCTTGAGAAATTTCCATGAATTCCTTAGAGAAGGAGGGTGGGACTGCTGGAAGAGAGAAGGATAAAGAAGGAAGAGGCACAAGGCCTGCTATGGTGGGTCCGGAACACCTGTTAACTGAGTGAGTGGTGGATGGATGGATGGATGGATGAGTAAAATTATCACCAAGCAGTGGATCTAAGGGATCCTTACTCCTCCCTTTCCTCTTTTGGTCACCTGCAAAATAGTGTCCAGAAATCCTGTGTACTTCACCCAAACATTCACATGTTCAGGCTTCAGCCCCATGTTGAGGGGCTGTGGACCACCTGAGGCCCTGGCCGGAGCAGCGGTTGATACGGGCCAGGTGCCCACAGCAGCCACCAGCCCTTACCCACCTGGGTTGTTAAACCCAGCCACATGGTTCCCTCATGGGTTCCCAGAGCACCCCACCAAGGAGGCAGGGGGACTCTCTCCTGTTATGCCCTTGGGGTCCTGCACCTCTGACTGAAAGGGCCACCACAGCCAGCAGGAGGAGGGGCGGTCAGGATCGACACACCAGCCAGACACCAGCATGGGGAGACTGCCCCAAACTTAGGGGATCTGAGCACTTCCAGAGTCCCAGCCAGTTTCCCAACCTTTATAAACTCACTCCCCAATAACACTGGAGCACTGTTTTACCTCCCCAGCAAGAAAGAAAACTTGAAGTTTGACCCACAGATTAAATTATGAGAATAATAAAAATATTGTATATTCATTTTCAAACACAACATCCATCTCAGACCCTGGTAGCATCCCCTAGGGGCCCAAGCCCCCCGTTTCTTCACCGCTCCCCTAGGGAAGCACTGCCCTTGATGACGAGAAAGCACGGGTCCCCCCTTCCTCTGCTGAGCGGCAGCACACAGTACACTCTGCCCTCAGTTCCATACCCCTCAGTCTGGTCCTAAGAGTTAGGGGGGTGGGAGGGCAAAGTCGGTAGAGCCGTTTGCTCCCCGCAAATCTGGGCCCCCTACTTGTGACTGCTGTTCTCAAGAAACTTTGAGCAAGGGAACCGAGTCAACTGGCTTACAGCATCAATCCTCAGTTAAATCCACTGACTCTTTTTATATCTAAAAACTCTGAGCATGAAGAAGCGATCTAAATGTGTGTTGGGGCAGAAGAACCTCAAATCTGCAAACTGCCAAGGCTTGCTAAGGATCTCAAAAGAGTTAACCTAACTTACTGAGGGACAGTGCCCCATTAGAGAGACCTTGGGAGGAGGATGGCTAAGACGACCCTGACAAGCGAGAAGCAGCTGAAAGAAATAGGGACAGTCATTTTGAACAGCATGCAGCTGGCCACTGTTTTCAACTCTCTGGATGGTTCCAATGGAGAAGAGAAGCGGACTTGCTCAAAGGGGGCCCTACAGGTGAGGACAATGAAGGAGGCCCACATGGAGGTAGATGGCAGCCAGGTGAGGGACAGCCAGTACTCATGAGCCATCCTGACCAGGGACAGCTGGCCTGTAAGACAGTGAGGTCCCCATCCCTGGAAGCATCCAAATATCCATTCTTTCATTTATTCGGTCAACATACATGCATTGTTGCATATATAAGCATATACAAGCTACATATATAAGCTACACTTTGAGGGCCAGACAGGCAAGGTTACTACTATCAGGTAGCTTACGTTTTAGTGGGAAGACAAACAATTTTTTAATTATACAAAAAAATTAAAAAGGGTTATGGGAGAGTACATTCCAAGTGTCTCCCCTGAATTGGGTCACAGGGTGAATATCAAGCAGAAGCAAAATGGCCTCTTAGCAAGGAAGGTGTTCAGGGAGTATCAGCTAGGGACCTTTGAAACCCCTTCCATTCTGAGTCCATGGGGATCTCACATAATACTACTTGGCCATTTGTTCCCTAATGACTACAGGGTGAGCCTCCCCAGAAGGCGGATATAGCTGAAGGAACCTTGACCTGACTTCCCCGTGGGCATGTGTTTGGGGCCAGGGGGTCCCAGGCACAGTGAGGTGGTAGCTTCCCTTATTTCCACCTGCCACTTCCTTGGGTTTTGCCTGCCTCACAGGCTTGGTTGCATAACTGCTGCACTTGGTTTTATAGCTTAGCACAGCATGGAGCTTGTAAATCTTCTTTCACATCATGAAATGCCAGCAATTTCACAGCCAGGGATTCTTGTTCTCATAAAGTCCTCACACCAGCAGCCTTGCATCTAAAAGTGTCCTCTGGACTGATGAATTGATGTCAGAACTGCTCTGGAGCCAAACACGGAGGCAGGCAGTCCCTGCCACCCACTCGACTTCCCTGAAGCTCCTAGAAGTGAAGGTCGTGAATGCCTGGCACAGCCCCTCAGATGTGGCTCCGAGGAAGCAGAGGGGCAAACGTGGCAGCCCCACACCAGGAACTGAGCACACTTATCTTCAAGCCTATCTGAGGGGGAGAACAGAACACACTTCTAAACAGTATGCACAGTGGTAATCCATGTCAGGAAACACTTAAATTTATGCTAGCCAGTGACTCTCAACCCTGGATCCTGTTAGAGTAACCTGTGATGTTTTTGAAAAATAAGCTTACAGAAAGAGGCATTTCCGATGGAGATTCTGACCCAGTAGAATCTAGCATCTAGAAAGGGGCCCCCTGTGTCTCTGTGTCACAGGCAAACATTCACCACCTAATTCATAAGAAAAATAGAAAACAAACAAAGACACGGTGGCAGCTTTCTAAAATGGCCCCAAAGATCCCCACCTGCTAGGACTCATGCACTTGTGTGATCTGCCCCCCTTGTGAGTGGGCTGGGCCTAGTGACTCACCTCTATGAAGCAGAGCAGAACGATGGAACGTCATTTCCAAGACCAGGTTATGAAAGGACTATGACTTCTTTATGAGCGCCCTCCTCCTCCTCTTCCTCTCAGGGAAGACAGGTCCCATGTTGCTAGTTGCCCTGTGGAGAGACCCATATGGCAAGGAGTTGATGTCCCCAACCAATAGCTAGCAAGGACTAGAGGGCTGCTGACAGCCACATGAGTGAGCTTGGAAATGCATCTCTCTGTCGAGGCTTGAAATGCCTGCTGTCACAATGACACCTTGATTGCAGCCTTGTGAGTGATCCCAAGAAAAAGGAGCCCAGTAAAGTGCTCCCAGATGCCTGATCCACAGAAACTTTGAGAAAATAAATGTTTGTTTTAAGTTATGTTTTGGGGATAATTTGTTACATAGCAATAGATAACTAATACACACATTCGCAACAATACATTCATGGTGGCCTATCTAGGGTAGTCTGATTATGAGTGATCTGTATTTTCTTCTTTTTGTTCACCCATATTTTCTAATTTTAAAAAATTACCATGGATTTTGTTCAAAATGAAAAAACAAAAATCATTTTCAAATTATGTTCAAAAATATTCTAGAGGAAAATATCAGAGAAAAATTTTTGTAAATTTATGTAAGGCAAAACTTTTAGACAAATCACAAAAAAGGGTAATCCAAAAAGTAAATAAATTGGACTTTATCAAAATTAAAAGCTTTTGCTCATCAACAAACATCATTAAAAAAACATGAAAACCAAGCCAGGGATTAGAAGAAAAGATTTGTAAATCATGTTTGATAAAGGATTTGTTTCCAGAATGTTTAAAGAGCAACAAGACAAGTCAATTAAAAAATGAGCAAAAGTTTCTAATAGACATTTCCCCAAAGAAGATACACAAATGGCTAAGAAGCACATGAAAAGGTGTTCATCATTAGTCATTAAGGAAATGTAAATTCAAACCACAGAGAGATACTAATGCTTACCTATGACACCATCCTTATGGCAGAAAGTGAAGAGGAACTCAAAAGCCTCCTGATGAAAGTGAAAGAGGAGAGCGAAAAAGTTGGCTTAGAGCTCAACATTCAGAAAACGAAGATCATGGCATCTGGTCCCATCACTTTATGGGAAATAGATGGGGAAACAGTGTCAGACTTTATTTTTTGGGGCTCCAAAATCACTGCAGATGGTAACTGCAGCCATGAAATTAAAAGATGCTTACTCCGTGGAAGGAAAGTTATGACCAACCTAGATAGCATATTCAAAAGCAGAGACATTACTTTGCCAACAAGGGTCCGTCTAGTCAAGGCTATGGTTTTTCCTGTGGTCATGTATGGATGTGAGAGTTGGACTGTGAAGAAGGCTGAGCGCCGAAGAATTGATGCTTTTGAACTGTGGTGTTGGAGAAGACTCTTGAGAGTCCCTTGGACTGCAAGGAGATCCAACCAGTCCATTCTGAAGGAGATCAGCCCTGGGATTTCTTTGGAAGGAATGATGCTAAAGCTGAAACTCCAATACTTTGGCCACCTCATGCAGAGAGTTGACTCATTGGAAAAGATTCTGATGCTGGGAGGGATTGGGGGCAGAAGGAGAAGGGGACGACAGAGGATGAGATGGCTGGATGGCATCACTGACTCGATGGACATGAGTCTGAGTGAACTCCGGGAGTTTGTGATGGACAGGGAGGCCTGGGATGCTGGGGATTCATGGAGTCGCAAAGAGTCGGACACGACTGAGCGACTGAACTGACTGACTGATTAGAATGACAATACTCAAAATAATAAGTGTTGGTGAGGATGTGAAACAAGTGTAACCTTGATATTAAACATTGCTAGTGAGAAGGTAAAATGGAAAGTTTTGGGACATTCTTTGGTGATTTCTTAAAATGTTTAATATAAGCTTACCATATGACTCACTCCTAGGTATCTATCTACCCAAGAGAAATGGGTAAAAACATGTCCACACAGAGACTTGTGGGTAAATATTCATAGCAATATTCTTCTTAATAGGAGAAAACTGGAAATAATCCAAATTTCCACCAACAGATGAATGGATGAACAAAATGTGGCAAATCCATACAATGAGATACTACTCAGCAACAAAAAGGAACAAAGTCGTAATTCATGCTGCAACATCACTGGATCAAAATAATGATATGATAAGTAAACATGGCCATGTAGAAAAAGAGTACGTAATGTATGATTCTGTTTTATGAAATGTCCATAAAGGGTAAATCTCTATATATAGTAGATCAGTGGTTGTTTGGGGCTTGAGTGGGAGTGAGTTTGGTCATAAAAGAAATTGAGGAAATGTTTTGTGATGACCAGTATGTTCTAAATCTGGACTGTGGAGGTGAATGGCATGGATGTATAAATTTATTAAAAATCATTAAATGAACAACTTACAATGGTGAATTTTATGTTTTGTAAAGTATACCTCAATAAAGCTGCAAAAAGGTTATGTTCATAAGCTTGAACCCAATAATTTCATAACAAGGGCATAATTGGAAAGGCACACAAAGGCTCATGTCAAGTAAGCTCATAACAGTGTTTTTTTTTTTAAACTTTACAATATTGTATTGGTTTTGCCAAATATCAAAATGAATCCGCCACAGGTATACATGTGTTCCCCATCCTGAACCCTCCTCCCTCCTCCCTCCCCATACCATCCCTCTGGGTTGTCCCAGTGCACCAGCCCCAAGCATCCAGTATCGTGCATCGAACCTGGACTGGTGACTCGTTCCATATATGATATTATACGTATTTCAATGCCATTCTCCTAAATCATCCCACCCTCTCCCTCTCCCACAGAGTCCAAAAGACTGTTCTATACATCAGTGTCTCTTTTGCTGTCTCGTATACAGGGTTATTGTTACCATCTTTCTAAATTCCATATATATGCGTTAGTATACTGTATTGGTGTTTTTCTTTCTGGCTTACTTCACTCTGTATAATAGGCTCCAGTTTCATCCACCTCATTAGAACTGATTCAAATGTATTCTTTTTAATGGCTGAGTAATAGTCCATTGTGTATATGTACCACAGCTTTCTTATCCATTCATCTGCTGATGGACATCTAGGTTGCTTCCATGTCCTGGCTATTATAAACAGTGCTTCGATGAACATTGGGGTACACGTGTCTCTTTCCCTTCTGGTTTCCTCAGTGTGTATGCCCAGCAGTGGGATTGTTGGATCATAAGGCAGTTCTATTTCCAGTCTTTTAAGGAATCTCCACACTGTTCTCCATAGTGGCTGTACTAGTTCGCATTCCTACCAACAGTGTAAGAGGGTTCCCTTTTCTCCACACCCTCTCCAGCATTTATTGCTTGTAGACTTTAGGATCGCAGCCATTCTGACTGGTGTGAAATGGTACCTCATAGTGGTTTTGATTTGCATTTCTCTGATAATGAGTGATGTTGAGCATCTTTTCATGTGTTTGTTAGCCATCTGTATGTCTTCTTTGGAGAAATGTCTGTTTAGTTCTTTGGCCCATTTTTTGATTGGGTCATTTATTTTTCTGGAATTGAGCTGTAGGAGTTGCTTGTATATTTTTGAGATTAGTTGTTTGTTAGTTGCTTCATTTGCTATTATTTTCTCCCATTCTGAAGGCTGTCTTTTCACCTTGCTTATAGTTTCCTTTGTTGTGCAGAAGCTTTTAAGTTTAAAAAAATATGGAACGCTTCATGAATTTGCGTGTCATCCTTGCGCAGGGGCCATGCTAATCTTCTCTGTATCGTTCCAATTTTAGTATATGTGCTGCCGAAGCGAGCACCATAACAGTGTTTTAAGTTAATGAAAGTGAAAGGGAAGTCGCTCAGTCGTGTCCGACTCTTTGTGACCCCATGGACTATAGCCTACCATGCTCCTCCGTCCATGGGATTTTCCAGGCAAGAGTACTGGAGTGGGTTGCCATTGCCTTCTCTAGAAAAACTGTAAAAATCTCTGAATGTTTAATAATAGATAGTACATGCTTAGTAAGTGATGATCCACTTGATAGAATACCATGCAGCCATTAAAAATGATATTTACAAGGACTTTTTAATGATCTGGGGAAATGCTGAGGATAGATTACCAAACTGTTCTTATGGCCAGATTTCTGCTGCTCCCCACCCCCACAGAAAGAATCTATATAAAAATGTTCATTTTTAAACATAGCTAAATTTGTTCTGTGAATGGATGTGTCAACATATGCAGCACAACCAGAGGCATATCTGAATATAGTTATTTTTTTTCCTTTTGCACATTTATAAATAGGAAACTGCTGGTGCCTATAAGGCATTTCTATTTTCTTCTTTGTCCTTCCATTATCTTTCTGTATTTTTTTTTCTATAAAGCATGTATTCATTTTAAAATCTGGAAAGAAAATATTTAAAGGAAGGAAAGCAATGGCAGTCTCTCCTTGCATGGTCAGAGGAGAGGCTGAGGTATCCTGAGTGCGGGGTACACCGTGGCCTCAACAAAACTATGTAGAGGGCTTATCAGCACGTGCAGGCATGAATGGCAGTGAGCACACCTGCAAACAGCTGTCCGGGTCCCATTCATCCCAGTGTGGACTCACAGCCGGTTAGAGATGAAGGAACAGGGCAGGTGCTGTTGCAAGGACGCTTTCCCCTCATTGGCCGAGAGGAGGAGATGCTACTGCTGTGGAGAGGCCCCAGGGCTGGTTGCTTTGTCATTGCAGGGGGACAGAACAAGGAGCAAGGATCTCAGAAACAGTTGCATGAGTCTTAAAAGAAACTGCTGGAAACCCAGGTCTACAAGCTGCCGCATCATGGAGACAGCCCAAACACTGGTGATGGAGAAACCAGAGCTTGAATCCTGGATCTGCTGTGGAAGCCATGCTCTGTGGGGTCTGAGACAAACTACTGATCTTTACAGAATCTCGGTTTCCCGATTTGTAAAGTGGGAACAATTAGATTACTTGCTTCCAAAATGGAAATCTCCATCATTGGTTAATAAGATACCCAGGAATGAAGGGCTTGTATTTAGTTCCCCAGGGCTGCCAGAACAAATTATTGCAATGCAGGTGGCAAAAAAATAAACACACAAAAAGAAAAAAACAAAACAAAACAAAATTTTCTCAAGTTCTGGAGGCTGTGCTAAGCTGCTTCAGTCATGTCCGACTCTGTGCAGCACTATGGACAGTGGCCTGCCAGGCTCCTCTGTCCATGGGATTCTCCAGGCAAGAATACTGGAGTGTGTTGCTGTGCCCTCCTTCAGGGGATGGTCCTGACTCAGGGATCGAACCCGTATCTCTTGCATCTCCAGCATTGGCAGGGGTATTCTTTTACCACTAGCCATCTAGGAGGCTAGAAGTCCAAAACAAAAGCATTGTCAGGGCCATGCTCTTTCCAGAGACTCTGGAGAAGACTTTGTCTGGCTTATGGCAGAATCCCCAGGACCTGGTACAGTAACCAGTACATGCTAGATGCTGGATAGGATTTGTACAAATAACTAAAAGGTTAATAAATAGGAGGACAGTGGATTCCTTTTTGTCTTATTTTATGACCTCTTTTTTTCTAAAATAAAAATGACACATATTTATTTTTTAAAATATCAAAAACATTTATAAGCATAAAGATCAAAATGTGCCAGAATCACACATTTTACAGATGAATCACTGCTAATATTTTTGCATATAGCTATTCAACATTTATATAGTGCTGCTGCTGCTGCTAAGTTGCTTCAGTTGTGTCCGACTCAATGGAACCCATGGACGGCAGCCCACCAGGCTCCCCCATCCCTGGGATTCTCCAGGCAAGAACATTGGAGTGAGTTGCCATTTCCTTCTCCAATACATGAAAGTGAAAAGTGAAAGTGAAGTTGTTCAGTTGTGTCCGACTCTTAGCGACCCCATGGACTGCAGCCTACCAGGCTCCTCTGTCCATGGAATTTTCCAGGCAAGAGTGCTGGAGTGGGGTGCCATTGCCTTCTCTGATTTATATAGTATAATAACATTTAAGAAAAACTTTATACTGTAAAAACACATTTGTCACTTTACAAAAGTCACCTTAACAATTTAATAATATCTTTCTGAATTGTTATATATTATTCAACCCTAGGAATCATATATTGAAACACTAACCACAATTCCCTTACCTTTCTGAGCATCCTTTTTTCCTAATGTCCTTCTCCCAACCAGCCAGAAGCTGAAATGAGCCGTTGGCATTGCCTTGGACTTGTACCAGTACTCAGATCAACAATGAGTAGTTTTAAAAAAAAAACAGTGAGTAGTTTTTTCAGTCCAAGTATCTCTCAATAAGAAAGGGATGCTGAAAGAGAGAAACATGATATTCAATCTTCAGGTGGCAGAAAATCTGTTCCTTCTTAGTGGGTGCAATAGATTAAAGATGACTGCAAATTCTTCATCACTGTTCCCCTAAGAGGTGAGGTCTGCGTCCCCCACTGTGGAAGCTAGGTTGGTTTTGTGACTGCTTGATCTATAGAATAAGGCAGAAGTGATATTGTACTAGTTGACAGGCCCAAGATTCAAGAGACCGGCAGTTTTCATTTCCTTTTTCAGAGTCAGGTCTCAGAGTCTCCATGTAGGAAGTCTGGCCACCTGAGGCTGCCCTCCTGTGAGAGTCCTCAGCTGCACAGAAAAGCCCTGGAGGATGAGACTCCACCTGAAGGGAGAGTGTGAGGCCAGGGGCACCCAGGCACCAGACACGCACATGGAGCACCACCCGTAGCAGCAGAGCATCTTTCAGCTGCCCAAACCCCACCCAAATTCCTGACCCACAAAACTGGAACCCAAATAGGGCTCCCAAATTAAAAAAAATATTCCAAAAAGCAAGATGCTCCATTAAATTTGAATTTCAGATCAAGGATGAGTAATCTTTTTTTAGTCCAAGTATCTCTCAAATATGCTAAGACATACTTATACTAAAAAATATATATTGCTGATCTAAAATTCAAATTTAACTGGGATTAAATTTTTACTCATATAGTACACAAAGATAAATGTTAATATTTTTAACGTTAAAGATAAATAGGTATAGTATTTAGAGGTAAAATATCCATAGTACTTTATCTGGCAATCCTAGACCAAAAGAAAATATATGCTTGATAGGGCTGTTTTGGAAGTGGTTTGTCATGCTGCAGTAGATAACCAGAACAGTGAGAAGAGAAAGGAATCTTTCTCTCGTATAATACACTGGGTTGGAAGTATACAGCTGCTAGCAGAGCTGTTGTTCTCACTCTCGAAATTAAAAAAAAAAAAAACAAAAACAAAGAGGAAGGAAGGGAGGAGGAAGGAAGGAAGAGAGCAAGAAAGGAGAGAAAGAAAGAGAAATTTCCTCAATGGGAGAAAAAGAGAAATAAAGTGGCCGGGACAAGAGCTGAGCCGCTGTTGGTTTCCTGAGGAGAGGCTCCGGCTCCCTCCCCTCCTCCCCTCCCCCTCCAGGCAGAGTCCCTGCGTGTGGAGGTGGGCGGGGGACACGATGGTGGTCTCACAAAGGTGCAGGCATTGATCTCAGAAAGCAGAGGGACGCTAGGTCTTCAAGCATGTCAGAGGATGATGCTCCTGACTCTAAGGGGCATGGAAGTACTGCTACAGAGCCAGCTCCCCAAAGAGGATTCCGAGGCAGGATGGAGGAGATGGTGTGCACGAGGGCCTGACAAGTGCACAGCGAAGCGGCCACGCAGACTAATGTCTGACACGAAACACCTCCTCATCCCTTGGGAAAGGGTCAAGGCAGCCCCTTGCTGACTAGGGCGAATTTCTCTCATCGGATGAAATGTATCTTAAAATTCTCTTCTAGCCATGGAAAAGATGAAACGATGTTTCTAACCCAACTGAGTGAACAGATTTATATTTGTACCTGTTACAGTCATAAACCATTCTGTGCCACTGTGGTGCTGATATATCCAAGTCTGAAAATTGTACTGCATATACAGTAATACTGACCGCCCCCGCCCGCCCCGACTCCCTATCTTGTACCATGCTCAAGCCTTCATCAATCAGCTGTGGGGAGGAGGGGGAATTTTCTAGCAGTCACATGACAGAGCATGCACTCTGGAGCAAGACTGTCAGGCTTTGTCCCATAATGGCCCTGTGTCCTTGAGCAAATTACTTAATCTTCCTGGGCTTCCATTTCTTAATATGTAAAATAACAATACCAGTCATAACATATGGGCTTCCCTGGTAGCTCAGCTGGTAAAGAATCTGCCTGCAATGCAGGAGACCCCAGTTCCATTCCTGGGTCCGAAGATCCTCTGGAGAAGGGATAAGCTACCCACTCCAATATTCTTGGGCTTCCCTGGTGGTTCAGCCGGTAAAGAATCTGCCTGCAATGCAGGAGGCATGGGTTCAATCCCTTGGAGAAGGTAAAGGCTACCTACTCCAGTATTCTGGCCTGGAGAATTCCATGGACTGTATAGTCCATAGGGTCACAAAGAGTCAGACTGTTATCTGTAAAATAACAATAAGAGTCGTAATATCTACCATGTAGCATTGTTGCAAGGATATCGTAAAGCTGGCCCACAGTATGTGTCTATATGTGTTAGCCATCGTTATTTTTCTTTTTGCACTTAGCTGGAGACTGCATTTGGTACTACTATTTTATAAAAACCAGTGGGAAATAGATATGTAGAGGTGTTGGTGCTGATGATTATTAAACTGTGACAAAGATGGGGAAATCAAGCAGGAAATCTTTGTTCTCAAATAAATATCCTCTGGATTTCTTTGCCACTTGTAGGTTGAATTGTTTAAGAAAAGAACAGATTTAAAAGAAAAATTCCCCCATAGAGAATCCAGAAATGTACTATAACAATTTCCACCAGTGCCCGCCTATCCCCTTCAGTTCAGTTCAGTGTCTGACTTTAGCATTTCCCATTTTGGTGCACTCCACTTAACTTCCCCCCCAGCCCCTAAGACTGCTTTCTCTGGGCACTGCTGGGAAGCCATGCCCTCGGGAGCAGTTGCAGCCAGTGACTGAAGGGAGGTGGTGGGTAAATACCCCAGCTCGTCTGACCCTTGAGACAGGAACATTCTGCCTGGTTTCCCAGACACCCCAGGGGAGGCAAGTTCCAGCTGCCCGCAGTGGTAACTTTCTGGAGAAGTCTCTCTTAGCTCTCTCTCTTCCCTTTTTCATTTCCCTACCATGCCACCCAAAGCAGCATTTCCTAGGGGCACTTCCTGAATTAACCACTTGCATGCAACTTTTTGTCTCAGGTGTTATTTTCGGGTAAACTCAAATAAGACACATATTATTAAAGATTGTATCTAAAAGGTTAGACATGTTTAGTGATTTGATAATGCTCTTAATTCGGGAGTTAGTAGGGAGTATAAACATCTCTCATAACTTTAAAAGCTATTGTCAGTTTTTAAAAATAAGCAGGTGTCCAACTTTCAAACATTTGACATACGGATAAATTTCTGGGAACACTCAACATGTATGAAAGCAGAGGGCGGCCTGTGATCAATTACTGCTTCTCTTGATGGACATTTGGTTTATTTTCAACTATTGCTAGAACAAACAATGCTTCAGATAACATCCTTCTGGCAAAATCTGTGCACACATCCTTGATTCTCTTAAGCACAGATTTCCTGCAGTAGGACCACTGTGTCAAAGGCTGCCATATTGCAAATTGCTCTCCTGTTGTACTCCCCTAGGTCTGGTTTCAGAAGTGTTTTCCCACTTTAATTCTCTGCTGGCTGTGGCTGGACAATGGACATTGCCTTTGCCCTGGCTGAACGCTCTGAAGGGCAGGTGGGCTGCAGGTTCAGGCAGTGGGCTCGGACACAGTGGACACCAGGCAGGGCCATGGTCTGGGTCCAGCCCCAGGGTTAAGAGACTAAGGTGAGCAAGCCAGCATCCAGATCAATGTCAATCCTGGGAGCAGAGCTGGAGCTACTAGAGAGCTGACACTTTACCCAGAGACATGGAGAGTGAACCCTCACCACACAGGTGGTGGCAGTAAAGGCTGTGTCCAGGGAAGGACCTGGTGGATCCATAAAGCACCTTTGTGCAAATTAGGCAAAGATGTCCCTTCTTGAGGATAAAGATGCAGGATCAGGGTGAGTAGCACCTTGGCTCCATGTACACACAAGCCATGGAGTCACATTCATGGCCAACATCACACACACTCAGAGGGCCACACTTCCACTCCCCCTACCCCACCCCCATCAGGTGAGGCAACATCAGGTTCAAAGGCTCAAGGGCCTGGGAATCAGGCACAAAAGGGCACCAGGTGGTAAGACTGCACAGGGCAGCTGCAGTGCAGGTGGGGCAGGATACACACGCATGTGCAGAGTCTGTGCACAGACCGGAGTGCCACTGTGAATTCAGGTCAAAGGTGGCTCTCCCCTGCTACCTATCTGGAGACCCAGAGTTTCTGTACCATCAGTATTCTCCCACATAAATTAGTGTGCGTCTCCCATGTGGACAATGCCCCATAGATGTAGTGCCCTTGAGCAGTGCACAATCTGAATTCCCGAACATAGGCTGCAAGGCACTGTCCATTCAAGATCTATGAGCCGTACCCCACCTGGTGGTGGGCTGGACTCCTCAAGCCCTCCCGGCCCTGCTCAGCCTAGGCTCAAGAATGCAGCAGAGACTTGTGGGGCTTGAGTAGGAGGGCCTGGTTGGGGCGGGGGCCAGAATCCACCCCAGGCTGCAGCCATCTCCTAAGGTAGCTCTTTGGGCTCAGGCTGCCAATTACAGGCCTTCAAGATGAAAGAGGAAGGCTTCAGTAAGCAGCTGGGCAAGATGAAAGCCAAGTCCAAGTGGTATTTTACAGCCTCCTAATGGGAGGATTCTTAGTGCTTCTTATTATGCCCAATCAAGAGCTTGCAATTACAGAAACCCAAAGAGATTCTTACCAAGGCGGGCCGCCTGGCCTTGGCTTTCACTCCTGACTCACTTTGACAAATCACATGTACTCACTTCCCCATCAGCAGGCGTCTGAAGAACATGCTAATTGCTCCAGGCTTCTGGCAGCAGGCCCCACCCACTCCTGGGCTTGACATTGCATACATGCCCCATCCTCAGCCCAGGAGCCCAGCCTGGCTGTGTGGCAGGCCAGAGCCTAGAAGCACTGGGACAGAGCAGCCTTGTCTTTCAGGCCCCACAGTGGGGTGCACATCGAGGAGTGGGCAGTACCCCTAGCTAGGGGGACCATCAGCTGATCAGCCTGCCCCGCCCCCTGCTCCCTCTGTTACATCTGTGCTCAGCCGCCTGGCTTACCACCCCACCAGAGGGAGAGGTAATGTCCATCCCACACAGCATGTATTCATTTATTTCCTTATTGTCTATCTCCCTGTGAGAATGTAAGCCCATGATGGAGCGTTTGTGTTAGTAATCCTATTACTGCTACAAAAAATTCCCACAAATGTAGCAACTTGAAACAACATAGATTTGGGACTTCCCTGACAGTCCAGGGTTAAGACTTCGCCTTCCAGGGGTTGCAGGGGTTGCAGGTTCCATTTCTGGTCAGGAAGGTAAGATCCCACATGCCTTGGGTCCAGAAGACCAAAACATAAAACAGAAGAAATATTGAAACAAACTCAATAAAGACTAAACAACAATGACACAGGTTTATTACCTTACAGGTCTAGAGGTCAGAAGTCTCACTGGACTGAAACCAAGTGCAGTGGCATCCGGTCCCATCAGTTCATGGGAAATAGATGGAGAAACAGTGGAAACAGTGTCAGACTTTATTTTTTTGGGCTCCAAAATCACTGCAGATGGTGACTGCAGCCATGAAATTAAAAGATGCTTACTCCTTGGAAGGAAAGTTATGACCAACCTAGATAGCATATTCAAAAGCAGAGACATTACTTTGCCAACAAAGATCTGCCTAGTCAAGGTTATGGTTTTTCCTGTGGTCATGTATGGATGTGAGAGTTGGACTGTGAAGAAGGCTGAGTGCGGAAGAATTGATGCTTTTGAACTGTGGTGTTGGAGAAGACTCCTGAGAGTCCCTTGGACTGCAAGGAGACCCAACCAGTCCATTCTGAAGGAGATCAGCCCTGGGATTTCTTTGGAAGGAATGATGCTAAAGCTGAAACTCCAGTACTTTGGCCACCTCCTGAGAAGAGTTGACTCATTGGAAAAGATTCTGATGCTAAGAGGGATTGGGGGCAGGAGGAGAAGGGGACAACAGAGGATGAGATGGCTGGATGGCATCACTGACTCAATGGACGTGAGTCTGAGTGAACTCTGGGAGCTGGTGATGGACAGGGAGGCCTGGCGTGCTGCAATTCATGGGGTCGCAAAGAGTCGGACACGACTGAGCGACTGAACTGAACTGAACTGAGAGACTCCGGGGAGAATCTGTTTCCTTGCCTGTTCCAGCTTGTAGAGGCGGCCTGCACTCTTTGGCCCTTGACCCTCTTCCATCTTCAAAGCCCCAGATCACTCCACTCTGATCTCTGCTTCATCATATATCCTCTCTGACTTTGCCTCACCTGTCTCCCTCTTCTACTTGCAGGGACCCTTGTGACTATCTTGGGCCACCTGGGTGGCCAAGTTACCTCTTGGTCAGCTGATTACCAACCTTAATTGCCAACTGGTTCTGGGGATTAGGATATGGATGTCCTTGGGGGACCTGCATTCTTCCCACCAGAGGGTTTATTATCTCTTTTTCACTGGTCTATTCCCAGGGCCTGAACAGTATCTGACACTCATTGAATGAATAAGCGAATGAATACGTGAATGAATTATTAAGAATAAAATTTAATATCCTAGTAAACAGTAACTGTGCTTCTTCAGGGTCAGGCACTGTTCAAAAATGATGTACATACATTAACTCATTTCACCCCCAACAGTTCCATAAGGTGCATATTATTATCTCTGCATCTGCAGAAGAGGAGGTTAAAGGACAGATGAGGAGACTGACCCCGGCTACACAGTTAGTGAGTGGTGAAGCTGGGATTTGATCTCAAATTTATTGGGCACTTATTTTGTTGCTGGCCCTGGCTGGGCCCTTAACATTTCTGATGCCACTTCATCCTTCTAAGTGGCCCTGAGGAAGGTGAGTGGAACATGAACCCTGGCCTTAACAGGCCCAGAATGAAGTTGCTAGCTCAGCTGAGGGATTCTGTGGCTTGGTTGAGGCAAGGGTTGCATCTTACTTCTTGGGTCTCCTCTGATGCTGATCAGACAATGACCCTGTGCCCCCATGATACCCTGGGGGGTCAGGTTCCCACCATAATTCAGGGCTCCTGCCTCAGACCTTCCTAGCAGGTGCTGCTTCTATTTTATGCAACCAGTACCCAGTTCCCCACAGGTCTGCAGGAGACCATGACTTTCCCCTGCAGCTGGCTGTGGTCACTCTGCCTCCTAGGAGCCCATCCTTCTTCACTTCAAACCGCACCCAGAGCTGAGGTTGCATTGCCCATTTGTTTGATGACAACTCTGGGGACCCTCAGAGCCTGGCCCCATCCATAGTGTGTACATGCTGGAGCTGCTTGTGCTCTACGTCACTAGCCTCTAGGACAGGCTGCCTCTCCAGAGCCCCTCTCCAGCTGTTCTGACTCCCCCTGTCAACCTGCTGTTCAAGGCCATGAGCGTACCCGGGCCTGCAGGAAGCCCCCAGCTGGCATTACCTCCACTCCCCCCAGCTCTGCAGTGAGAGAGCCGCTCAGGCAGGGAGACAGCCCTGCCCCTTCACTTGCATCTTAACCTTTGCGATCAAAGCCAAGAGGAGTGAAACTCCCTTGTGCCTGCCAGCACAGTGGGGCATAGCATTTTCTGTTCCTGCCAGCACATTTTTCTAGGTCAATGTCAGATCAGGGAAATCCAATACCACATGTCCCAACTTTTTATTTGCAAACAGAGAAGTGGCTTTCCAAAATAAATAGTGTTTACAAGCAAAGCCTGGGGACACCTCCATCAGAAACACACTCAGTGCCCAGGAGGACAGATGCTTTCTGGCTTGGTGACTGTAAACCCCACCCCAGCCCCAGCTCCAGCTCTGGAAGGATAGGCCAGGATGAAGGAGAACATATGTATATACACATGGGTGTTGATGTGTGCATGGACGTGTGCATGAACGTGCATTTGCACAGATGTACATAGGGTATTTCCTTATGGATCTTTGTGTACAGTTAGCATGCGGATGTATATTGGGGGGTTAAACATGTGTACTTACGTGTGCATATACCGTTATGTGCGTGTGTGTAATAGGCATGTGCATGTGCTTTTGTGTGTGTGTGTATGTTTCTGCCTGATACTTTTGCACCCAGCCCTGCTCCTCAGACATCCAGGCCTCTCTGTAGACACTTTCCTCTCTCCTTACTTCTTCTTTCAGCCCCCATCCTGTTCTCTTTCTCACCTGAATGAGGAGCTGGGGCTCAGATTCCGATACGCTGTAAATGCATTTCCTCCATTTCCTCTCAGTGTCCACCCCCTGCCCACTACTCCTGGTCAGACGTGAGCTTCTTGCACAGGGCTGCCGGTCAGGTGGGGACCCAGCAGTCTGAGCTCACAGTGTGTGACCAGCTCCTGGTAAATGGTGCCTCCTGCTGCCCCAGGAAGGCCTCTCCTTTCACACCTCGCTCACTGTAGGTCATCCTGCCTTCAGGATCTCCCTCCCAGACCCTCTTACTAGTGCTTTCACTACAATCTTCCCCAAGTTCTGCCTGTGTCTGAGCTCAAGGCCCTACCTGTCCAGGGAAGCATCAGCTTCATCAAACTCAAGCGACTCAGCTTCCAAGAGCTGAGCGATTTTTCTCAGCAAACCCTCTGGTTTCTTCAGGACAACCCTGGCAGGGCTACCTCGCTGTGGGTTAGCTTGGCCCCCCTCCTCCATCCACCCCTGAGCCTGTCTTTACTCTGCTGTTCCTCTGCCACAACCCCTTTCTCCTGCCTCTTCTCTGCCATCAGCTCTGCCAGCCCACGCCCTGAGTCTCCTTCCAGACCGGCTGGACTCCCACCCTTCCCCTACGAGTCCTTCTCAGATAAATCTCCCATCCTGAAGTGCCTTTCCCATCAGGCCCTGTATCACGGGATGACACACCACTCCGTGAATTGACCAAGAATTGTTTTCAAGTTGCTTCACGGCTCTTATCTCGCCCTCCCACCTAGATTGCAATCTCCTTCTAGAATCGAGCCCTGTGCTCACTGTGAATAAGCCGTGGAAGCCGACGCAGGTCTCGACACAGTACAGGCCAGTGATAAGGGCTTGTGGGTGAGAGGATACAAGTAGATGAAGTCGGGGTTGGGGGTGGTCAAGCCATAAAACTGTGAGTTGGGCACTGTGCCCCGTGACTCACCAGCCCTACCTCATTTAATCCTCCAATAACCGTGGGAATTGAGTAATACTATCCCCATCTCATAGATGAGAAAACAGAGGATAAGGAAGGACACGTGACTCCTCCAAGGCCACAAGACAAGCAAATGCCAGAGTCAGGATTTAACCCTAGGTTGGTCTGACTCCATTTCTCAGTTGCCTTGCAGCAACCATAGCAGTGGAAGGCAGTGTACTAAGAAGTCGAGAACTTTCTGAAATTCTAAAGAACATCCTATGTAGAAAAGAGTCTAAAGCAAGCACTAGATTAATGCTGTCCAGTAGAACTTTCTACTGGGCTTCCCTGGTGGCTTAGTGGTAAAGAATCTGCCTGCAGTGCAGGAGACCCAAATTCAATCCTTAGGTTGGGAAGATCCTCTGGAGGAGGCACGGCAACCTACTCCAGTATTCTTGCCTGGACAATCCCATGGACAGAGGAGCCTACAGTTGGGCTACAGCCCATGGCATCCCAAAGAGTCAGACACAACTGAAATGGCTGAGCATGCACGCAGAACTTTCTACAATGAGAGAAATGCTCATTTCTATGCTGTCTGGTAGGATAGACACCAGCCACGTGTGGCCACTGAGGACCTGAAAAATGGCTAGTGTGGCTATGGAACTGGATTTTAAATTTTACTTAATTTTAATTGACTGAACTGTAGGTAGTGGCTTGTGGCTTGTTGTTGTTGTTGCTAAGTCGCTTCAGTCGTGTCCAACTCTGTGTGACCCCATAGACGGCAGCCCACCAGGCTCCCCCGTCCCTGGGATTCTCCAGGCAAGAACACTGGAGTGGGTTGCCATTTCCTTCTCCAATGCATGAAAGTGAAAAGTGAAAGTGAAGTCGCTCAGCCGTGTCCGACTCCTAGCGACCCCATGGACTGCAGCCTACCAGGCTCCTCCATCCATGGGATTTTCCAGGCAAGAGTACTGGAGTGGGGTGCCATTGCCTTCTCCGGCTTGTGGCTAGTGGCTAGCATATTGGACAGTGTGTCTCTGGGTCACTGCTTCCCAACCATGTTCACACCAAGTAAAGGCAGAAAATAATTATAATTGTACAGTGGGTGAGGTGCTTGTTACTGGGGACAACTGGCTCAAGGAGTCCTGCCCTCCTGGTCCCACCCAGCAGCCCCAAGAGTTACATCCCTAAGGGTCAATGTTTGCAGTGAATGTGGAACCCATTCCAGGTACAACGGCTCTTCATAATGAGGAGTTCCCAGTCAGCTCTAGCCTCCGAGCCTAGGACACCGAAGTCACTGTGATGAGGACATGCATGGGACGTGCACGGGACCTTGTCAGTCTTCACATGGTCTCTGTCCCCTCCATTCCCCACAGTTGGTGCCGGGCTCCGGGGTGATGCTACGGTGCAAAGGGTGACTCAGAGCACAGCCTCACTGAGCACGGGGTGGCAGTGAGCCTTTCTGGCCCTCATGGTCAAGGAGCCTGCAGCCCCATGGTCATTAGGGAGCAGCACCCTGGCCACGGCCACAAAACCCGAGGTGGGCTCTGGCCCGGTGAAGGGGAGCCCAGGGACCCAGAAACCTATCAGGCAGCACTTTGGCGCCATCTCCTGGGCAGATTGCAGAGAGTCTGTGGGCCGGGGGGAAGCGAGGACGGGCCTCTGCTGACCATTGGCGGCTATCAGAGACCTCGCAGGCCCCATCTGGTCACAGGCTGAGGGACAGCAACAGGGTCCACTCCCTTCCTTCTGGGGAAGGACACCTAGGGATGGAAGGGAGGGTGAGACCACAGTGCCGGGGAAAGGGGAAGGGAGACAGCTCAAGCACGATGTGAGTTTGGAATGGGTACCTTCCAGAACCCAGGACCTCGTTCACACCTTCATCGCTAAACTGTCCCAAGCCGGGGATATACCAGGAGAAAGCAGACATGAGCTTGGCAGTGGCTGTGATGGAGTGGCTGCAGAAAGCAGGGTGACAGGCAATGTCTGGACTGGTCTCTGAGGATGAGAAGGGTTGGCTGCACCCAGAGAAGGGGGAGGGAATGACTTTTTGGCAGAGGGAGCCACCTGGGCGTCAGGTCTGGAGGTGAGAAGGAGGGAGACCCTCTGGGGGAAGTGAAGTGGCTCCGGGTGGCCAGAAAGCAGAGTCTGTGTGTAGGGAAGGGGGCTGGGGTGAGGCCGAGGGAGCCACAGGGTCCAGATGACCCGGGTGCTTCTGAGTTTGAGTGGTTTTACCCAGAGCTTTACCCATGACGGAGCTGGAGCAGCTGGCAAAGTACAGCAGAGAAGCTATATGGGGTTGGGGTGGGGGTGGCGGGAGGAGAGAGGCCCAGGCTGGGAGACAGGAGATTCTGCCGCTGACCAGCTCTGGGACCCAGCAACCTTCTTCCTCTCACTTGGCCTCCACAGAAAGGAGTTGACTGATGGTGTCCATCACCTTTGGCTTAACCAGTCTGAGTCCCCAAGCACAGGAATGGAGTGAGGAGTGGAGACAGCCATGCTCTGGGGAATAGCCCCTATCCAGGAGGGTGTGGGTGGGGCTCTGCAGCCCTTCTCCGGTTCTGTGCAGAGGCTGAATGAAGCCCACTGAGTCTTGAGTTCCTCAGTAAGGGAGCTGGGGGAAACAGGCCCTCATGAAGGGTCAGGCACATGGCTGAGCCTCAGAGGCTTATAGGGGAGAGGTCTCTTGTTCAGAGTTCAGCCTCACAGAGTTTCTCCATCATCTCCACCAAGGGGGTCCTTCTGTCAAGTTGCTGGGGGAAGTCTGGGGCTCTGTCTAGCGACAAAAACCTGAGGAGCCCACAGCAGATTTCTTCCTTTGTGTGTGTGTGTGGCATGTGAAATCTTAGTTCCCTGATTAGGGATCAAACCTGCGCCCCCTGCATTGGAAGGTGAAGTCTTAACCACTGCACCACCAGGGAAGTCTCCCACCACAGGTTTCTTCCCAAGAGATTCCTAAGCCCAGGACGCCGTCAGATGAGCCCTGGGAGTCCTTCTCAGGGGGCGACAGAGTCAGCAGCATCTTTAGTGCTGGAGCCTTTGGGTGGAGTCAGAAGGGCAAACCTTAGGAAGCTGAGATGGGGAACCAGGGCCACCACTCAACAGGCATGACTCTCTCTTTGGAAAGCACAGCCAAGCCTCTTACCTGAGGGCGGCAGGGCAGGCAGGACTAGGGTTAGGGTCAGGCTGCATTTTATGGCAGCAACACTTCCCTCAGGGAAGAAGGTCAGAGGTCAGCAGTCCAGCCTGGCATTTCATAGGAAAGGACATCAAGCCCCGCATTAGGGAGTGACATGTGCTGGGCTAACGGGCACATTGGAGACTGAGTGGCAGAGAAGTAGCTCCTTGGGGGGAGCCCTGAAAGTTCTAGCAGCCTCTTCTTTTGTTTGCTTGTTTTCTTTTCTTTTTTTTTTGAAGGATAATTGCTTTGCAGAATTTTGCTGTTTTCTGTCAAACCTCAACATGAGTCAGCCATAGATATACATATATCCCCTCCCTTTTGAACCTCCCTCCCATCTCCCCATCCCACCCCTCTAGGTTGATACAGAGCCCCTGTTTGAGTTTCCTGAGCCATACAGCAAATTCCCGTTGGCTATCTATTTTATATATGGTGATGTAAGTTTCCACGTTACTCTTCCCATACATCTCCCCTCTCCTCCCCTCTCCCCATGTCTGTAAGTCTATTCTCTTTGTTTCTCCACTATTGCCCTGAAAATAAGCTCTTCAGTACCATTCTTCTAGATTCCGTATATATGTGCTAGAACGTGATATTTCTCTTTCTCTTTCTGACTCACTTCACTCTGTATAATAGGTTCTAGGTTCACCCGCCTCATCAGAACTGACTCAAATGCATTCCTTTTTATGGCTGAGTAATATTCCATTGTGTATATGTACCACAACTTCTGTATCCATTCATCTAGGTTGTTTCCATGTTCTAGCTATAGTAAATAGTGCTTCTCACAGCCTCTTAATACCGGAGGGCAGAGAGAGTCATGCTGCAAGTGTGAAATACAGACAGAATTGTAGTGCAGAGAAAAAAGGGATATGAGATATATCATTACTGATTATTATTTTAATTACATGTTGACATGACAAGATACTGAGTTAAATAAAATATATTATTAAAAAGTAATTTCACCTTTTTCCCCCCTTCTTTTCATGTAGTTACAAAAAATTTTTTTTAAATAAGTAAGCAGTTGGGGTCTGTGGCGCGTGTTAAATTTGTAACAGACAGGTCTGTACCAGGCTGCGAGTTCTCACACTCCTGGGCTGCACTCATTGCTCTCACCCTTACGTCTAGTCCACAGAATGGACTAGGGTAGGGACACATGAGGGACAGGAATTTTCATGTGCCGAGCGCTGGGCTAAACTCTGAAATTTTGTTTGTCTTCCCAGTAGGGAGAGAGAGGGGCAGAGCAAGAGGGCTCATTCAGAGTCCGGGGTTGGGGTCAGAATAAGGTCAAGGTGATGGATAGAGTCCTCTCTTCCTTGCATTAATCTTGAGTTTCTTTCTGGACAGGGCGTTGCCACCTCCTCAGTTCAGTTCAGTTCAGTCACTCAGTCATGTCCAACTCTTTGCGACCCCATGAATCGCAGCACGCCACGCCTCCCTGTCCATCATCAACTCCCGGAGTTCACCCAGACTCACGTCCATCGGGTCAGTGATGCCATCAAGCCATCTCATCCTCTGTCGTCCCCTTCTCCTCCTGCCCCCAATCCCTCCCAGCATCAGAGTCTTCTCCAATGAGTCAATTCTTCGCATGAGGTGGCCAAAGTACTGGAGTTTCAGCTTTAGCATCATTCCTTCCAAAGAAATCCCAGGGCTGATCTTCTTCAGAATGGACTGGTTGGATCTCCTTGCAGTCCAAGGGACTCTCAAGAGTCTTCTCCAACACCACAGTTCAAAGGCATCAATTCTTCGGTGCTCAGCTTTCTTTACAGTCCAATTCTCACATCCATACATGACCACAGGAAAAACCATAGCCTTGACTAGATGGACCTTTGTTGGCAAAGTAATGTCTCTGCTTTTGAAAATGCTATCTAGATTGGTCATAACCTTCCTTCCAAGGAGTAAGCGTCTTTTAATTTCATGGCTGCAGTCACCATCTGCAGTGATTTTGGAGCCCAGAAAAATAAAGTCTGACACTGTTTCCACTGTTTCCCCATCTATTTCCCATGAAGTGATGGGACCAGATGCCATGATCTTCGTCTTCTGAATGTTGAGCTTTAAGCCAACTTTTTCACTCTCCACTTTCACTTTCATCAAGAGGCTTTTGAGTTCCTCTTCACTTTCTGCCATAAGGGTGGTGTCATCTGCATATCTGAGGTTATTGATATTTCTCCTGGCAATCTTGATTCCAGCTTGTGTTTCTTCCAGTTCATCGTTTCTCATGATGTACTCTGCATATAAGTTAAATAAGCAGGGTGATAATATACAACCTTGACGTACTCCTTTTCCTATTTGGAACCAGTCTGTTGTTCCCTGTCCAGTTCTAGCTGTTGCTTCCTGACTTGCATACAGATTTCTCAAGAGGCAGATCAGGTATTCCCATCTCTTTCAGAATTTTCCACAGTTGATTGTGATCCATGCAGTCAAAGGCTTTGGCATAGTCAATAAAGCAGAAATAGATGTTTTTTCTGGAACTCTCTTGCTTTTTCCATGATCCAGCGGATGTTGGCAATTTGATCTCTGGTTCCTCTGCCTTTTCTAAAACCAGCTTGAACATCAGAAAGTTCATGGTTCACGTATTGCTGAAGACTGGCTTGGACAATTTTGAGCATCACTTTACTAGCGTGTGAGATGAGTGCAATTGTGCTGTAGTTTGAGCATTCTTTGGCATTGCCTTTCTTTGGGATTGGAATGAAAACTGACCTTTTCCAGTGCTGTGGCCACTGCTGAGTTTTCCAAATTTGCTGGCATGTTGAGTGCAGCACTTTCACAGCATCATCTTTCAGGATTTGAAATAGCTCAACTGCAATTCCATCACCTCCACTAGCTTTGTTCGTAGTGATGCTTTCTAAGGCCCACTTGACTTCACAGTCCAGGATGTCTGGCTCTAGGTGAGTGATCACACCATCGTGATTATCTGGGTCATGAAGATCTTTTTTGTACAGTTCTTCTGTGTATTCTTGCCACCTCTTCTTAATATCTTTTGCTTCTGTTAGGTCCATACCATTTCTGTCCTTTATCGAGCCCATCTTTGCATGAAATGTTCCCTTGGTATCTCTAATTTTCTTGAAGAGATCTCTAGTCTTTCCCATTCTGTTGCCACCTCCTACCCTCCCTCTATGTACTTCCTGGGGGACCATCTTCCCAACCTAGCCTCAGCCCTGTCAACTGTCCCATAGCCTCTCAGGCTTTGCCCTTATCTTCCTGATCCAGACACTCTCCCACCAGCAACAGCGTACTGCTCCCCAGAAATTGCACATCTGCCCCATGACCTTCACAGGCCTCAGTGGTGTGGTGGCTTCCAGAGAAGGGCTTCAGAGTCAGGCCCCTGGGCCTGATGCCTAAACGGGACCTGGACTCGACCCAGGCTGTGTTCCCAGAAAGACCCTTCCCAGTAAATTCAAAATCCCCAGTTCCAGGAGTGCATTCGTCCAGGATCCAGGCTTTAGCAGCTGCCAGTCCTTGCTCCAGAAAATGACCATGGGAACCACAAGGTGGTGCTGTCCGCACAGACTCCCTAGCAACCCCGTCACCTGCAACTAAAACGCATTTCCAGCATTTGGAAAAAGATGCTTCCCCCTGGACCAGTTGCTGAATTTCTTTCTCGGCCTTTAGCTGCCAAGGGTTATTCAGACTCAGGAATGCTGCTGTGGAAAATGGTCATCTCTGAGTGGGGTGCAGACCGCTGATCAATGCCAGTTCTCCTCTACAAAGGAATTCAGCACCCAGAGGCCCGGCCGCACACCTAATGCAAGAGGCATGCACACGTGCTGAGCAGTACCACATGGGTCCACGTGTGTGTGTGAAGGATGGCCAGAGCCAGAGGATATTCTTTACAGATTAGTTAGCAGTAGGGTTTATTTTCCTTTTTGTGTTAGCTCCAGGATTTTTTTATTTAAAAAAAAAAAAAAGAACAGAAAACCTACATAAAAGCCAAATATGTAAAATGAGGGGGAATTTAAAAAAAATTATGTCTGCAGTTGTGGGGATAGAAGAGTCTCTTCCCAGTGAGTGTTTTTCTGGAGCCTTGTTTGAAACCTGTCCATCTAGTCCCACAGCCTTACTTCATAGATGAGGAAAATGAGACTCAGGAAGGAGAGATGACTTACGATCACACAGCTGCTTTCAAAATCCATGTCCCAAAAGACAGGTGTTTCCACTGAGAATTAAAAAATTTCTCTTTTCTCTGACTTCTGCCCAGATTCTCTTCAAACTGTGATGATGGCTCAGGCAGCGCAGGATGAGTGTTACGCATGACACGCCCATCCATCTCTGCTCGCTGCGAGCCCTTTCAGCAGCCAGGGTTCAGCACGGCCCTCACACTGTCCCTGAGAGCTGGGGAACATTAAGAGGATACCCCACAGATCTGGGAACCGACCAAGGCCCGGTAAGGCTGCCACCTGACTTGCCCTGAAGTACAGAGTGTGTGTCAAATAAAAAAACAATAAGTAAAAAACTAGCCCTCAGGACTCTTGCAACAGCCTACAAAATAGTCTAGAGCTGAGTCTATTCTAGGCTTAGTGGGAAACACTTTTTAAAAACAATAAAGGGGAAAATGCTATTTAAAAAAAAAGGTGGGTGGAGAGGCTGTTAGACATTGGTTCTCAACTGATGAAAAGAAAAGGTGAAAACAAGTCTCTATTCCTTAGACACAGGACCCTGACTTCTTCACTTTTATGTATTCAGAGCCAGGCATCATAACTGGTAAGTCCCTAACTAGTCACTGAATGAATAAATAAATGCAATATAGGCATATAAATAGATCCACTTGGCTCCTGAGACAAGTAATTAAGATTCTGCAAATGTTAATATCATTTCCCAATCCACACAGACAGAAACCCTGGGCAAATGTCTTGAGAGGAGGAAAGCTCACAGCACACAAGGATTTGTGGTCTTTTTCTCCTGAACACACTGAACAGTAACTCTGTTACTGTTTTCACTCTGAACAGTAACCCCCTGGGGAAAGGCAGGCTTCAGATGGTGCTGTGCTTCTGCAGCATTGGAGCAGGCAATGGCAACCCGCTCCAGTACTCTTGCCTGGAAAATCCCATGGATGGAGGAGCCTGGTAGGCTGCAGTCCATGGGGTCGCTAAGAGTCAGCCACGACTGAGCGACTTCACTTTCACTTTTCACTTTCATGCATTGGAGAAGGAAATGGCAACCCACTCCAGTGTTCTTGCCTGGAGAATCCCAGGAACGGGGGAGCCTGGTGTCCTGCCGTCTATGGGGTCGCACAGAGTCGGACATGACTGAAGCGACTTAGCAGCAGCAGCCTGCAGCATTTGTATTGTCCAAATCATACAATCAGCTAATGTCTTCTACCCACCTGCTAAGGATAACAGTGAATTAGGTCCCAAGGTGTATGACATTCATGTAACATACTTAATAGTCTAATATATCAGGACTTAGATTCAGAGTGGAAACATTTAAAGGAAACTAGCTTTATGATCTTGAACAAGTGCTGACTCATAGTATAGGTGGGGACAGGGGAAGCAATACTAGTAATTCAATCTAGTAACAATTTCCTAAACCCTAGTCTACCCAGGAACAAGTGCTCGGTAAGTAGAGAAACAGGGATGAGGAAGGCAAATCATTGGAGCACTTCCTTCAGATAGATGGGATAAGACAAACACGGAATAATCACTTAGTGTCATATTTAGCCATGCTGTAACGGGTCTCAAGACTCTATTTCTTTTCATTGCCAAACAGCATTCCATTGTATGGATATATACTGGGGCTTCCCAGGTGGCGCAGTGGTCAAGAATCCACCTGCCAATGTAGGAGATATAGGGTTCAACCCCTGGGTGGGCAAGATCCCCTGGAGGCGGAAATGGCAACCCACTCCAGTATTCTTGCTGGTAAAATCCAAAATCCCCATAGACAGAGGAACCTGGCAGGCTACAGTCCATGGAGTTGAAGAGTCACCCATGACTGAGCACATCTACCTATGGATAGACTACACTTTATTTCTCCATTCAAAGGTCGATGCACATTTGGGTTGTTTCTACATTTGTCCTGTTATGACTAATACTACCATGAACATTCATGTACAAGTTTTTGTGGGGACATGTGTTTTCATTTCTCTTGGGTGCATACTTACCTGGAAGTGGAATTGCTGGACAATATGCTAACACTATGTTGAACCATTTGAGAAACTGGGACATTTTTCCAAAGTGCCTGCACCATGTTGTATATACTCCCACTAGCCATGTGTGAGAGCCCCACCCTCTTCAACACTTGTTTCGCTGTGTCCATGGAGTCAGTGGTGCAGAGGGGCCCAGGGCTGCACTTCTCAGCTCTGCATGGACCTGCCTCACCTGTCTATTGCAGGGGCCTGCTAAGCCCAAATGACAAGCATCTTCACCTGTGCTCGCAGCAGCCAGTGGGCAGGTGCACAGGTAGGCAGCTGATAGAGGCAGCCAAAGAGACTGAGAAAGACCAGGTTATGGCAGAGTGGCACTCTCAGGCGGCCACCACAGTGCAATAGATCTCACGTGTGTTGTGTGTCTGCTGTGTTCTGCACCTCCCATTACCGCATTTAATCCTCACAACAGGACAAGGGAAAGGAATTAAGAGCTCCATCTTGAGAAGTGGACATTCTGACTTCTTGCTCCAGGGACTCTCAGACTTTTTTTTAACTTTTTATTTTGTATTAGGGAACAGCCAGTTAGCAATATTATGATAGTTTCAGGTGATCAGTGAAGGGACTCAGCCATACATACACATGTCTCTCCCTTACAAGCCTTCTTAGGCAATGTTTTCTAACTGACTCCACTCATAAATTTTAGTGCCACACACACACTGTATATCTGTTTACATACTGTATATACTTCTGTGCTTTATATATAAACATAAGAATTTTTCTCCCCGCAAGAACCAATTCTTGCCCTGCAGAGATGACACTGCCCATGGGGAAGCCTTGCTCTCCTGTACAATGGACTGAATGATGATAAAAAGAGGCATCTGCCCCCAAGATGCTCATGGCCCAGTGAGAATGATAAAATTTCAAGTATTAGTCGCTCAGTCATGTCCAACTCTTTGTGATCATATAGACTGTAGCCTCCAGGCTCCTCTGTCCATGGAATTCTCCAGGCAAGAATTCTGGAGTGGGAGGCTATTCCTTTCTCTAGGGGATCTTCCCAACTCAGGGATCAAACCCAGGTCTCCTGCACTGCAGGCAGATTCTTTACCATCTGAGCCACCAGGAAAGCCACCAAGGGACAAGAGCCAAGCATCGCAATAGGAATTTAAAATGGAATGGCCATTTGTATTTGAAGTAAGAGCCTGACAGACCAGTAGGTGAGGAGGAGCTATGTACCTGCTCTGTACCTGCTCGCTCGGGAACCACCGAGGGGCCCAAGCCTGCACTGACTGTGTCCTTCCTGACCTTCACCACTCCCCTCCTGAGCTGCTGGGTAAGCGCAACTTTCTTTCAGGTGACTCCTGGGAAACTGATTCAGCAGCCCAAGGGAAAGGCCAGGTAGCTGTGGAAGCATCTCACTCTGGGTGCCAGACTACTGGGGTCAGGAGGCAGAGGACGGACCTGTGCTCAGAAGTTGCAGGCTGCACCTCGAGGGGGGCCCGGGCACCCGCCTTGGGCTTCAGGAGTATAGCCAGATTGGGCCACAAAGAAGTTGACTTTAGAGCAATGCCAGTTGTCTTTCTCGATCCCTCTTTGAAGTAATTTTGTGTCCACCTGGCCACGGTTTGCTTTTATTGCAATGTGCCCTAGCACCTCAGGACACCATCCGTGGCCACCTCGCCCAGCCTCAGAGCGCATCACTGCTGTGTGTCTGATGCATGACCTTCCCTCCTTGGCATGTTAAACTTCTTGGGCTCTTCCACCAGAGCACCTAGCCAAAGTGAGAAAGCATGCTTAGATTTGGGGAGCAGGATCTAAATCGTGTTTTTCTTGCTCTTTCTTGTTCTTTCTTCTGTAAGGATCTGCTTAATATCCTGTGGGAGAAAAATATTTGGTCTTTGCCCCCAGTTCCTGACATACAGCTCCAAAAATCTCTCAGAATCTCTGGAGTGCTGAGAGTGTCTTTTGTATGCTCCGGAGATGACCGGAAGCTGGAGGACCCTAGGTAGCTTCAGGATGAGAGAGGTCACCAGAAAGACCGGCTTGAGTAAAGGGTTGGAACTTTCACCTCAACTTCCTGATTTTCGGGGAAGGGAGAAGTTCAGATTGAGTTAATCCCCACTGACCATTGAGTCAATCAATCATGCCTCCATGATGCAGCCTCCAGTAAAACCCTTAAAAGACAAAGTTCAGAGAGCTGCCATATAGGTGAGTACCTCAAGGTGCTGGGAGTGCGGCATGCCTAGATGGAGCAAAGCTGCTCCACACCCCTTCCTACATTCCTTGCCATATGCATCTCTCCCATTTGGGTGTTCCTGTGTTGTATGCTTTATAATAAACCAGGAATCGCCAGGAAAACTCTTTTCTGAGATCTGTGAGCATTTCTGGCAAATTATCAAATCTGAAGGAGGGAGGCATGGGAACCTCTATTTTACAGCTAGTCAGTCAGAAGTATAGGTGACAACTTGGGACTTGTGACTGGTATCAGAAGTGGGGACAGTCTTGTGGGATTGAGCTTTTAAGCTGAGAGTCTGCACTAACCTTGAATGAATAGCATCAGGATTGAACTGAGCTTTAAGACACCCAGTCGGTGTCTAAGGGTTGTGGAACTGGTGGTTGGTGTGGGAAAAGCCCACATAGTCAATATCAGAAGTGCTCTGAGTAGGAAACACTCCCACCGTTCATTCAGCGTTCACAGCATCCCAAGCACTGGGTCCTTTCCCTCATGATCTCACTAATGTAGCTGACAGCCCCCCAGACAGTAGGTACAGTTATTGTGCCTCCATAACAGAAGTGAAAACTGGGACTGAGAGTAACACAAAGTTACCAGTTGATGCCTGTTCGAGTTGAGATTTCAAACCTGGTCTGACTCTGAGGTCAGCACTGTGTTTAAAACTTCATTAATTTACTTTTCATTTTTTGCATGAGTAGTACATGGACAATTTGCAAATTGTACAGAAATTTTCAAATTGTACAGAAATTGTGCAGAAACCTTTCAGGTACAGAAAGGTTGATAGTGGATATTTCATGCTGATAGACAGACAATATCATACACGTACTGTTTTGTACTTTCCTTTTTTGACCTAGCAGCTTATCTGGGGGATCATGCTGGTCTATACTTTCTTCCCCTTAATAATGGATTGAGGTGAAATTGCAGATGGTGACTGAAGCCATGAAATTAAAAGATGTTTGCTCCTTGGAAGAAAAGTTATGACCAACATAGACAGCATATTAAAAGCAGAGACATTACTTTGCCAACAAAGGTCCGTCAGGTCAAAGCTATGGTTTTTCCAGTAGTCATGTATGGATGTGAGAGTTGGACTATAAAGAAAGCTGAGCACCAAAGAATTGATGCTTTTGAACTGTGGTGTTGGAGAAGACTCTTGAGAGTCCCTTGGACTGCAAGGAGATCCGACCAGTCCATCCTAAAGGAAATGAGTTCTGAATACTCATTGGAAGGGCTGATGCTAAGGCTGAAACTCCAATATGTCGGCCACCTGATGCGAAGAACCAACTCATTGGAAAAGACCCTGATGCTGGGAAAGATTGAAGGCAGGAGGAGAAGGGGATGACAGAGGATGAGATGGTTGGATGACATCACTGACTCAATAGACATGAGTTTGAGTAAACTCTGGGAGTTGGTGATGGACAGGGAGGCCTGGCATGTTGCAGTCCATGGGGTTGCAAAGAGTCAGATACAACTGAGCGACTGGACTGAACTGAGGTGAAATTCACAAGACGTTAAGTCAACTACTTTATTTTATTTTAAATTGCCATTTTATTAAAATAACCCATCTCCCTTCATCCAGTCATACACTTTTTTAAAATTTTATTTCATTTCTTTTTGTTTGCCCTGGGTCTTCATTCTGTGTGAGGGCTTTCTCTAGCTGCAGAGAGTAGAGGCAGGTCTGCAGTGCACAGGTCTCTCACTGAGGTGGCTTCTCTTGTTGGCAGAGCACAGGCTCTAGGCCCAAGGGCTTCAGTAGTTGCAGCACGTGGGCTCAGTATTGTGGCTCCTGGGCTCCAGGGCACAGGCTCAATAGTCGTGGTGCATGGACTTCGTTGCTCCGCAGCATGTGGAAGCTTCCTGAATCAGGGATCAAACCCCTGTCCCCTGCATTGTTAGGTAGGTTCTTATCCACTGTACCACCAGGAAAAGTCCAAGTCAACCATTTTAAAGTGCACAGTTCTGTGGCATTTAGTGCTCTCAATGCTGTGCAACCACAGCTTCTATCTAGTTCCAAAGAATTCCCATCACTCCAAGTCCTTACCCATCAAGCAGTTTATGCCCATTCACCTCTTCTTCCAGCCCCTGGTAACCAGAGCCTGCATTCTGTCTTGAACAGATTTGTGGATGGATTTATCTATTCTGGATATCCATATAAGTAGAATCATATTATACGTGAGCTTTGGTGTTTAACTTCTTTCACTTAGCATAATGTTTTGAAGGTTCACCCACGTTGTAGCATGCATCAGTATTTCACCCCCTTTTCAGGCTGAAACTATTCCATTGTGTAAATACACCACAATTTGTTTATCCATTCATCCATCGATGACTTTGGGCTGCTTCTGCCTTTCTGCTACAAACATATATGTGCTGAGGCCCTGTTTTCAATTCTAAGATTGGAGTTGCTGGGTCATATGAAAATTCTATATTTGACCCTTTGAGAAGCCACCAAACTGTTTTCCACAGTGGCTAAGCCATTTTACAGACTTATCAGCAATTCTTGAGGGCTCCAATTTCTCCATCAATACTTGTTATTTCTAATTCTTTTATTACAGCCATTCTGATGGGTATGAAGTCACTTTGATTAGCATTTCTCCAGGGACTAATGATTCTAGGTGTAAGGTGTAAGCTGTTGAGTGTCTTTTCATGTGTTTGTTACCTGTTTATCTTCTTTGCAGAAATGTCTACTCAAGTCCTTTGTCCATTAATAAGTGGGGTTGTCTTTTTGCTTCCATGTTTCCAGAGTTCTTTCCCTAATCCACATGCTAGAACTTTATCAAATACCATTCCTCACTTTCTTTGTGTCTGCTCAAATATTACCTTATCAGAAGTTTCTCCATAGCACATCTAAAATTACCACTCTCCTCATTCTTCTCAGTCCTTGGCTTTATTTTATCACCTCCTAAAATATAAAATATTCTGTGTGTGTGTGCATGTATGTGTAGGTTTGAAGGTCTCTCTCTGTCATCTGGGATGAAAACTCAACAAAGACGGATACTTTGCTGTGTTGTCCATCTCTGTTCCCAGTTCCTTTCGTTGTTATTCGGTTGCTCAGTCATGTCCAACTCTTTGCGACCCCATGGACTGCAGGCTCCCCTGTCCTTCACTATCCCCTGGAGTTTGCTCAAACTCATGTCCATTGAGTCAGTGACGTTATCTAACCATCTCATCCTCTGCCACTCCCTTCTCCTTTTATCTTCAATCTTTCCCAACCTCAGGGTCTTCTCCAGCTCCTAGAGCAGAGGTTAGCATGTGGAAGCACCCAAGAGAAAAAATGGATGAATGAATGAGTGAATGAATGAGAAAAGACAGAGCAACCTCATTCTTTTGATAGGTAAAAACAGTATCTCATTGTAGTTTTACCAAAAACGATTCTTAAAGCATAAGGTTTCTGGCCATCTAGCAGTTAAGTTTTAAGAGAATTGTTCTGTCCTGTCTGGCCCCATAAACAATCAGCCATCTACACCAGGATTTATATAGCCATCAGTTCATGAACGCAGACCACTCCCCAGCCCCCACGTACCCTTGCAGACTTGAGCCTGCAGTGCCTGCCATGACCTGTGCCAAGTGCTGCACCCTATTCTGCTTCTAATGTGCGCACATTCTGTTGTCTCCCTGTTTCTGACCTCACCTTACCTTGGCTGTGACACTCAACACTCTTCTTTTCAGCTTGGCTCCTTAGTTATCAGTTGTGTCCTATAAGCATCATTCTTTGTCCCTCCGGGTTTCAATGGTCCATTTCCTTGAGCAAATCTTTCACCAATTTCTCCTTTCTTGCTTCTTAATTTGAACCCCATCAAGAATGTTAGCTGATAGCTGTTGGCAGAAAACAGAATGAAAAATTTGGAAGGCATTTCAGTCTCCCTTTTGACTTTATCTACAGTTGTGCTCTCTCTTTCACCTGGGCTGGAGGGCTACCAGCAACACTGCCACCATCTTCTGATCTCTGGCGAAGCTTAGCATCTCCTCCAACAATTATGAATAGACATTCTAAAGGTTTGGTCCCCAGACAGATAGTATTAAGATCACCTAGAAAATTGTTAGAAACACAAAGCCCAGGGCCTCATCCGGGACTCTAAGACCCACTGCCACTGCCTCCAGGCAATTCTGATGCTTGCTAAGGTTTAAGGACACCAGCCAAAAAGATGATAGGTGCTGTCCAGCAGCAATGGTCAGCCTCAGGGCCAGCAGGGTGAATTTCCAAAACAGTCCAATCATACTGGCATGGGGCTATTGCCTTGCAGAGACATTAAGCAAATAGACCCACTCTAAGCGTTTGCTTTAGATCTAGAAGGAGTCAAGAGTGACTGTGACAGAGGGATAAAAGTGAGTAGACAATTTTGCTCCAATCATAGAAAGTCTTTCCTTTGTTAACAATGGGACTTTGGACTTCGACTCTTGCTCACATGTCATCAGGGGACTGGATGGAAATCATATTGCAGGAAGGGGTATGCAGACCATGAGTGAGAAAATAAAGAGTTTAAACTGTAGGCGCCTCAGCTGCAGGACCTAAGCATGGATGGGAGCGTGTTCTGAGTACAGAGCGTGTTTATTATGTGAACTTCTTCTGACCCAGCCATGCTGGCGGCACTGTGCACCGAGGCAGACAAAAGGTTTGCCTGCATAAACAGAGAAGAGCTGTCTGCACAAGACCCTCCACAACCCTTCGCGGTCTGAGCAAAATTGCCGTGGACACTCCCCTCACTCAGGCTTCCCCAGGGCCCCGGCTGAGGGCACACAAAAGGAGCTCTGTTCCCAGCTCGCTTTGCAAGAGCTTTGTTGGCCAGACCTGGCAACAACATGGAAGTGATCATATCTTAATAGTTCATACTCACTGATGCCTGCTAAGCGCTGGGCGCTTTGCTGAGTGCCTTAAGGAGCTGTTTCTTGTAAGGCTCTCATCAGTCCCATGAGGTCAATGCAGTCCCTGGCCTTTTATAGATGCAAAAAGTGGGGCTCAGAGTCTCAGAGAGGCTTGTCCCAGTCACCTGGCTGGAAAGTAACACAGAGTTGGGGTTGCTCCCTGGCTCCTTCTCTTTACAATGACACAGCAGTGCTTCTAGCAAAGGAGAAAGTAGTTTAAAGATGAAAAAACTAGGGTTTAGAAAGAGAATGAGTTATCCAAGATTATAAATCTACAAGGGACTTCTATGGGGGTCCAGTGGCTAAGAATCTGCCTGCCAATGCAGGGGACAAGGGTTTGGTCCCTAGTTTGGGAAGATACCACATGTCTCAGGGCAACTAAGCCCACACTCCACAACTACTGAAGCCTGCGTGCCTAGAGCCAATGCTCCATAACACGAGAAACCACCGCAGTGAGAAGCCCTCACACTGCAACTGGAGAGTCGCCCCCACTTGCTGCAACTAGAAAAAGCCTGCATGCAGCAACAAAGACACAGCACAGCCTAAATAAATAATTATTTTAAAAAAGGATTCGTATCAAAAATAATAATAAATCTAGAAGGTAGCAAAACCATGACTGGAACACTTTTCCCCACACTACGGTGCCCCTACCTGGAACTTCTTTGTCTGATGTTCCTGACCAGGGACAGTGTTTCCTGAGAGGTGTGCCTCCCTCTCGAGCTGCCCAAGGTTCCTGAGCACATACTGCTGAGCGGTTCAAAGTCTGGATCCAGGGGCTCCACGCACCTATTTGAATCCCGGGCTTGGACCTTGGGCAAGTTAATTGCATATTTCCCTCCCCCCATTTTCTTTTAGCTTAGGTATAATTTGCATATATTAAATTCAGAGATTTTAGAGGGCAGTTCTACGAGTTTTGACAAAAGGATACTAACTTTGTGTGTCTGCTACCATCACCATCAAAGTATAGAACACCCTGAAGTTCCCTGTGATCCTTTACAGTCAACACCTCCCTCCACCCCAGCCTTGTTGGTAGTCCCTGTAGCTTTGCGTTTTCTAGAACATCACATAAATGGAATCAGTGTATATAGCTTTTTGAGTCTGGCTTCTTTTTCACTTAGCTTAATGCATTGCGATGCATTTGTGTTGTGTGTGTAAGTAGTTCATTCCTTTCTACTGCTGCCCAGCAAAGATCTTAATGTAGCAAAAACCAACAGCAGCCACCTACTGGAAACTTCATGCTACGTTGTTGAGCTCTTCACCTATTAAGTTTTGACTCATTATCTTCAAGGTGGCACAGCAATTTTGAAGATGGTGATAGCAGAGGTGACTGGAAACCAGAACTGAATCACAGACGCACAAACAGATCTCCTGGGGACTTCCCAGATTATCTCAGTGACCACAGGGGTGGGCTAAAAGCCCTGTGGTTTGGGCATAATGTGCCCATAAGCTAGAGAGTCCTGGGATAGTCACATCATGGCAGTTAGGGTAAAAGCCCAAACCTAAATTCAGCACTATCCAGCTCCAAGTCCAGCCATCTTTCCAGCAGCTTCCAGTCACATCCAGGGGGAGCAAGTGCTGCTGGCTATTGCACAGGTCAGGGGACAGGCTGATGGCATGAGAGGGGAGATCTTTGGTGAGACTTGATGAAAAATGAATTCTCAGTGAGGACCATTCCAGATCGTACCCTGAGGGACCCTCTCTCTTAAGTACTGAATCAGTATCTCCAAAGGACACTCAGGCATCTGTTCAGTTCAGTTCAGTCACTCAGTCATGTATGACTCTTTGCAACCCCATGAATCACAGCATGCCAGGCCTCCCTGTCTATCACCAACTCCCAGAGTTTACCCAAACTCATGTCCATCGAGTCGGTGATGCCATCCAGCCATCTCATCCTCTGTTGTCCCCTTCTCCTCCTGCCCCCAGTCCTTCCCAGCATCAGGGTCTTTTCAAATGAGTCAGTTCTTCACATCAGATGGTCAAAGTACTGGAGTTTCAGCTTCAACATCAATCCTTCCAATGAACACCCAGGACTGATCTCCTTTAGAATGGACTGGTTGGATATCCTTGCAGTCCAAGAGACTCTCAAGAGTCTTCTCCAACACCACAGTTCAAAAGCATCAATTCTTTGGTGCTCAGCTTTCTTCACAGTCCAACTCTCACATCCATACATGACCACTGGAAAAACCATAGCCTTGACTAGATGGATCTTTGTTGGCAAACTAATGTCTCTGCTTTTTAATATGCTATCTAGGTTGGTCATAACTTTCCTTCCAAGGAGTAAGCGTCTTTTAATTTCATGGCTGCAATCACCATCTCCAGTGATTTTGGAGCCCAAAAAAATTGTTTAGCAAACTTCCCAGGTAATTCTACTATGGAGCCAGCACTGAAAACTGCTCCAGGGAAGAAATAAGCACACCATTCTGACCCAAAGCGATGCAAAGAACTGGGTAGAAACACATCTATAATCTTCCTCTATGGTTGCCTGATAAGATCAATTCTTTGCTCTTTCTCTTTTGTCACTGGCTCCACCAAAATTCTCTTGGTCCTTTGTCGTCCTTCTCTTCAGACACACATGCAAGAATATACAGAGCACATGAATCCACCTGCTAAATAGCAAAGCAAGACAACCAGGCTTGGGGCTCACCCTTCCAGTATCTCAGTCCAAGGGCAACGGCCAGGAATATGGCCCTCTGGGTCTCTTTTGTTCACTGACCCACGGAAACTTGGCACAGTAAACATATGTTTTGGATATTCAGTAGCTGTTACTCATGGAAACCTTGAATCCACATGAATACTCTTTCCAAAGCCAGATGGTGTTTCCATTCAGAAAAATCTTGGCACCAATTTCTTCATAACAATCATAACTTACAGACAGGAACTGGGAAGCCTTGATAAAATTGGTGACTGGCACCGTGGGTCAGAGTGGCTAGCAAAGAGGAGGAGACCCCTGGCTGACATTCCCTGTTCTGCTGAACCTGGTGGCCCTCTATTTCTTAGTCATGGACCTCCTCTAATGCAAACTTCTTTGATGCAGATCGTCTTTTTAAAATATAGGCAGCCCCACCCTAGACATTTAGGGCAGCTTGGTAGCCAATAAAAGAAAGTTATGAAACCCAGCTGGAACAAAAAGGGAAATATATGAGAATCCCCAAACATCTCAGAGTCTAAGAGCAGCTGGGTTTCAAACTCATGAAAAATTAGAACCAAGAACCAGAATGACATCATGGGGTGAGGTTGCCCCTCTCTCCCCATCACCCCCTTTCTCACACTCATAGACTCTCATTTCTCTAAATGTGTCTCTCCTTCAATCTCTCTCTCTGATTTTTCACTGCATTGGCTTTTATCCTCAAGCAGCTGAACAATGGTGCCTCCAGCCTTAAAATTCAGGTGGAAAACAGATGGGTTTCAGACAGGTATCCATCCTGATCCAATCAAAAGGGTGAGAGAGGTGGATCATCCAAGCAGATACCACGGGATTGCCCACTTCCCTAGAGATAATTGGACCATGGTGGACTCCTCTCACCTCTATGGATGTTCTGAAAAGAATCAAGTTCTCTTGTCTTTTCCTCTGTCTTACTGCCCTGATAGTATCTGTTTACTTCTCTGTTTCTTTATATACTCTAGACTCCTTGTGGGTGGGGACCCCAGTCCCTAACAGGGCCACATTCATTCAGGATTTCCTTATTGAGTGCAAACTCCCTGCATACTGGCTGCTGGACAGGACAGGAGGTGGTTGCAGAGCCCGGTATCCTGGACAATCTCACAGGGCCTGCATTCCAGCAAACAGCTACTAAATACTAAAGAGTCATGCAGATACCTGATCTCTGAGCCAACCCTTCACATTTGTTTCCAAATTATGTTCAGTGTAGTCTATCTATTAATAAGATGGAAGGGAAAGAAAAGGGAAATGTGGAATAAATCCTTCCTTGGTTTAATTAATTATTCTAAATGGTTGAAGTTTTAAAAATCAGAGTACGATAGTACCCTATCCAGACTGTGTGCCTCTAAGTTGTGGAAGTCTGAGGTTTCCTTGTTTACAAACTCTGCCCTATCTTGGTGGTGGCGGTGAGTTGAGGGAGGGTTTGACAGATAAGCCCCATCCAGTCCCCAGGGTCATTACTTGAGTCCAGCTCCCCTTACCCTTGCATCGACTACAGAAGGAAAGCTTCCAAGCATTGGAACAGACAAAAGGGCCTTTTATGAAGAGAAAGGCCTCTTCTACTGGGTCTGGTGTGGACCCTCCCCTCCTCCCCTCTCACCTCATAGCAGTAGGGCCACTGCTGGGCCTTGAGGAAGAGAGCATTCCTGCCAGGAACAGATCTAAGAAGTCTGTTTGGCTCTAAGAGGTTGTATTGCTTTGTTTTGTTTTGGAGGGGTGCAGGATAGAGGTGGGAGGCTGGGGTAGGGGTGCTTGCCTTTTAAGTTTTTGGTTATTTCAGTTTATTCACATGCTAAGTCACTTCAGTTGTGTTCAACTCTTTATTATCCCCATGGACTGTAGCCAGCCAGGCTCCTCTGTCCATGGGATTCTCCAGGCAAGAATACTGGAGTGGGCTGCCATGCCCTCCTCCAGGGGATCTTCTTGACTCAGGGATCGAACTCACATCTCTCATGTCTTCTGCATTGGCAGATGGGCTCTTTACCACTGAGTCACCAATTTATTCACAAACTACTTTAAATATAGTTTGTATATTAAATATTCTGTATATTTTAAATATACAGAAAATAATACAACAGACACACCCATATACCCACATGTTGTTCATCAACTATAGTCATTTGTCTTTGGACACTTCTTCAGAACTCCACGTTGCCACATTCTCTTTCTTAAAGAAATAAAATGTTAGAAATGTGACTGAAGATGTTCCCCACCTCCTCCCCTAACTTCCACCTCAGAGGCAGCCTGCCCATTTCTGTTATTTCCCCCTTATTTGTAGCCTTCAAAAACAGTAGATAATTGTTTTGAGATTTTAAAATAAGCACAAAAAGCATTCTGTGCATCTCATTTTGAAAATTGCCACATTTGTCTTTCAAAATGTAACCACATTGTTGCCTAGAAATATTGGTCCATACTTTTAACTCTTGTTTAGCAGCTAAGTCCTGCCTGACTCTTTTGTGACTCCATGGACTATAGCCTGCCAGGCTCCTCTGTCCATGGGATTCTCCAGGCAAGAATACTGCAGTGGGTTGCCATTTTCTTCTCTGTTGTTTGTAGAAACCTGTTCACCCAACCTTCTGCTAAAGACACTAAGAAGTGTTTTCAAGCACATGGCCGTGAGCAGACGTCTGAGATAGCTACACTTGAAATTGTTGTGTGGGTGCTGATTTAGTATGTAATTTCCAGCAGGTTACAACCTCTCTGCTTCTACTTCTTCAATCACAAAATGAGACCCCAGGAGAGAAAATGTGAGGACTTAGAAAAATTTTGAATGATAATTCTGAAGTGCTTCCAACACCCTAAAAGAAAGAAAACAATGTCCCTGATGGATATAGAGCTTACTTACAGCAGGGATATAAAAGAAACTGTGGTGTTTTAGCAAGTTCATTGCCCTAAAGATGATCAATCTGGATGGCTCTGCCTGCTCTGTGTGCCCCTGGGCCTGTCTGTTCACAATGAACATCCAGACTGTGACCCTTTCTCAAGTCAGACCCCAAACCTAGAGGGCTCCCCTCTGTCCCTGAGCTTCTTGGAGCCAATATGTGTAGGTCTGGTTGGGGCCCATCTCTGTGGCCACCCGCCTGCCCTGACCCTCCACCCCCTCCACCCCCACCCCCACCCCTACCCCCACCCCCACCCCTCACTCCACACATGCACACCCCCACCCCCCTCACCCCCCACCCCCACCGCGCCCCACGAGTTTTCCTGCCTCAGGCTGGTGATAAGATTACATCACCAGGCTGGGCCCGGGGAGCACTTACATCTGAGGACTGTAGATTTTCTTACCTTTCCTTTCTTTTTTCCCTTTTGTCTTTATCTTTTTTGCTGCTTTCACTTAATAATGGCACTATTGATACATTCCTACATTTCAGGGTAGAAAATTTAGACCTCATATGACGGGACGCATAGTCCTTCACCTGTCACTTGGGGGCAGGTCAAATTTTTCTTTTTCTTTTTTTAAAAGTTGAGTCTAAAAGTCAAGAACTCTAGAATTCAGGCAAAAGACATAAGGTAGAAGACAAGCCTTACTTGGAGAAAATTCTAGTCTCTTAAGTCAACAACATGGAGGAATAGAAGACCATGATTTGTGTCGAGGCAGTCCGAGTGAGGTTTGGAAAATAATTTCCAAACACAGAGTATTGCAGAAAGGAGTGAGCTTATTAAGAACAAAGAGCAGAGATAATGTGGGCACCGGAAGCACAGCAGGCCAACACCTCTTGACAGGCTAGGAAGAGTCCATGGGACACTGTTAGAATAGCGGTCCAGCTCAAGGGACAGCCAACACTTTTCATGGGCAAGTAGCTAAGCTTTATAGCCTTAAAATTCCTGCTGGAAGGTTGGCATTAGGTGATTGGATAGGGTGCTATAGGGTAGGTACTGGGGTGGGCATTTTGGGCCTAATGTGGGGTCAGGAAGCTTGTTGGTGATGATCAAGCAGGGCTTTTGGCAATGGCTGCAAAGGGTCTCAGTCAGTTCTGGAGGTGCCCTTGGTTCTGGGCTCCACTGCAGTGGCCTCGGGGCAGGACTCCACAGTTCGCTCTGTAAATCTGCACCACAGCAAGCCGTGTCTTGGCCCCACAGTGTCTCCATTCTGCTTTAGTTTCTTCCAGTGTATGTGCCTGGGGTGGCAAGGTGGGGGAGATTGCGTTCCAGGATCTTGCACAGGGTGAGCCACCCTGAGAAAGCTGAGGAATAGCTGAGCCGGCTGCAGAGCAGGGGATACTGGGGGTGAATGGGCTTTCCCTGGATTTTTAGCAGGGCTTGATCCAAAGGCCCAGAAATTGAAGAGAACATGGCTAGAAGCCACATCTTGGTGATATATAGTGATTTGAAGACATGTGCAAAGACAAGCATGAGAAGGAAAGTTAAGAGTGCCAGCTTTACAGTCAGTCACACTCAAAGTCTAGTTCCAGACCGAACTCTCACTTGCTGTCTGACTCTGGGCTGAGGGTCTGACTTCTCTGAGTCCCATCCCTCACTACAGATTTGGGGTGTGCACCATGCCTAATGCCAAGAAGGCCCCCATATGCTTTCTTCCTGAATGATACTGTGCTGTGGACTCAGCTGGATGAACATGCCAAAGAGGCCATGGTCCTTGTAGGGAGGGAAAAGTCTTTCCCCTACCCTCTTAGAGTCCCCAGCTGGGCCTAAGAATTAAACAGACAAAACACAGAGTAACAGGAGAAAAACATCCACATTTATTAAAATTTTACATGTAGGGATTTCCCTGGGGGTCCAGTGGTTAGAACTAGGTGCTTCCATCCCTGGCCAGTGAACTAAGACCCCACAGGCTGCGTGCCCCACTCCAAAAGTATTTTACATGTACCTGGGAGACTTCACAGGAAAATGAAGACCTGAGAAGGTACCTAGAGCAGAAAGCTTATATACCTTTTAGTCAAAGAAATGATAGATTTGTGAAGAAGTGACAAGGCCAAGGGCGTTGGGTTAGGGACAGTGAATTGTGGGGAAGTGACTGGGAGCGATATGGGGCAAATCTAAGATAAGGGTTATTTTAGTAAGTGTGTCTGTACAGATCCATTTTGGCATTGACTTCCTCTCTGGTGATAAGGATGTTCTCTCCCTGGTACATGGAGGGCATCTCTCTCCCGAGAAATTTTATGGCCTATTTTTAGGTAGAAAAGGGCAGGTGCATCGGCTGTTTCTCAAGCACCTTCCATTCAAAATAGTCAGTGTGCCAAAGTGGCATATTTTGGGGTGGCATGTCCTGAATTCTCTCCTTTAAACACATGTTTTCTAAGTGGTCACCTGCAGAAATTGCTTATCTCATGCTCCCAAGTCCTCTCATACTTCCTGACCAGGTTTATAGGAGAGGAGTTTGGCAATTCTTGTGTTCAAATCCCAGTTCAACCAATTACGCAGGAGCTACATGACCTTAGGGAAGTTTCCTTATTTCTGAGATGGAATAAAAGTAGTAGTACCAACCTCAGAGATTGTTTGAGAATTAAATGAGTTGATACTTGTTGCTGGCACATAGCAAGTTCTCAGTAGTGTAACTGCTTATATTGATATATCAGTAGTAGCTGATAGAATGACCAGTCCATCCATTTCATGGTGACCAAGTACGGAATATAACTGAAGTCCCAGTGACACAAAGGTGAGCAAATTGGTCCCTGCCTCCTAGGAGCTCCTGGGCCAGTGACCAGACCTATAGATCATGGCAAGTCAGGGCTTCCATGGGGAAGGACATGGGTGGAGGGGAAGTGGGGTGTGGTGGTCCTAGAGGAGAAATGAGATGGAGCTGGGCCAGGTAACAAGAGGCTCTGAGTCTTGAAATATGGGATGGAGTTAGTCTGGCTGAGGGGAGAAGGGAAGGCTGTCCAGACAGAAAAGGTACTAGGAAAAAACAGGAGGCAGTTTGACAAATAAAATACAGGTATTTTTCAAAAATTATGTGAGTGCTCTCTGTTCTGGGCACTAAGGAGACTACTGTGAATAGACCAAGTTCTGCTCTCATTACAGTAGCTGATCTTTATACCCCACTTCCCGGTGTGCGATATCCTCGTTACCTACAAGCCACCCTTACTACTAGTCAACTGAATTCAGAAAAACAACAGGAGAGCCGTGAGTTTCAATTTTCCTTGGGGACCTATTGAGGATGACAGCCCATGAGACAGCCTCTCAGAAAGCTCTGTGGAACTGCTCCAAAGAGGTAAGGTGGAGGGGGGAAAGTCAGCATATCCATGATTCTGGCAAAAGGGATAAGTGCAACCAAGGCCCCATCTCAATAAAACGGGCTGCCAGTCATGAGGAACACATGTGTTACTTAATAGTTTTAGTCCTTTTCTAAGAATGGGATGATGCAAGAGTTCAGGTTCATAAATCTCCCTCCTGAAAATATCTTAACTATCTGAACGCCTGCTCTGCCATTTTCCCAGAGCACAGAATGCCTCAGCCGCCATCTCTGCCCTGAACTCCTTTCACGGTATGCTGAAGGTCAGCAACTTCAGGGGCTACTGATTTCATTCCTATAGAACCAGATGGCAAGCAACATTTTTTTTTTTTAATTATCATACTTCAACCTCCATTTTACATTTAGGCTAACTGGGGAGACACAAATCTGATAACTTGGAGATCCTTAAAGTCCTAAGGAGCAGGGCTGGGGTTGACACCAGGGAGCCTGACTGCAGAGTCTGGTCTTAACCACTCTGCCGCCTTTAACGAGCTTGCTGACGTTCTCAGGACCTAGGACCTATTGCGGGAGCTACAGGTGGGTTTTCTTGGCTGGAGTAGGAGTTAACCACGGCAGAGGGATTATGACCAGTAGTTTGTGATGGGCCTTGAGTGCCAGTCTGCCAGGTACAGAATAACCTGGAAAAGGCAAGGTGGCGAAGGTTGGACACAGAAAAAACACCTCATGGAAAGTGTGGCAAGAATCTGGGCCAGAGATGACAATGCCGCCCTGGGATGCCGGGCGGCAACGGGATGCGCAGAAGGGGTCAGCTTCCTGCAGGGCCAGGCGCGGTAGCAGAGGCCAGCCTGGGGTGGGAGGTCGCTGCGCCCGGGCCGGCCAATGGCGGCGGGCTGGGCCGCAGCCCCTCCCTAGGGGCGGGGACGGGCGGGGCGAGCGCTGCGGGCTCGCCGGGGTACCAGCGCTGCCGCATCCCTGCCGAGCTCCTAGCGCCGGCGGTCCGCCCACCAGGCAGCTCCCGCTCCGCAGCCTCGAGGCAGACCCCGGCGAGGCCTGAGGTCCAAACCAGAGCGCAGCGCAGTCCAGTTGGGGTGGGTGAAGGGCGGCGGCGGGGAAGAGGGTGGCTCAGCTCGGTCCCTCCGGGGTGGGTGGAGGAGGACGGGGCGTCGGATTTGGTTCCAGCCCTGAGGGTGGGGGTGTTGAGTTCTCTGACCACTCAAGATGGGGGATCGTATAGGGGGCGGGAGAGTAGGGTCGACGCAGCACGGCTGCGCTCTGACCTGGTGGAGAACGGAACAGGGCTCAAACCCGGGACCCAGGCGGGGTGGGGGAGCGGGGAGGGCGCGGAGAGGGCCCTGGGGCGGGGTGTAGGGGGGACTGGAGATGGGTGTAAGCGTAGGGGCGCCTGGGTTCTGTTGCTTGCAGGAGGGAGCTATCCCTGGGGGCCGTAGCGGAGCGCGGCTTGTGCTCGAGTATGGGGGTGGGGGTACGGAGAGGATCCGGGCGCGGGGCTAGAGTGTGGGTGGGGGTGGGCTTCCCGGTCTGGGGATGCTGCGTCCTCCGGAGACTCAGTTTCCTCCTTTCTGGGGAAGGGTGCGGGGAAGCGGGGCGCCGGGGGCGGCCCAGGCTGTGAGAACCGGAGGCGGCGGGGCAGGGCAGGGCGGCGGCGTGGGCGAGCTGGTGGTCGGCGCGCCTCTGACCGCATTCTGGGACGCGCAGGCGGCGGTGGAGATGCGGCGGCTCGGGGGCACCCTGCTCTGCCTGCTGCTGGCGGTGGCGGTCCCCACGGCCCCCGCCCCGGCTCCGACGGTCACCTCTGCCCCGATCGAGCCCGGCCCGGCTCTCAACTACCCGCAGGAGGAGGCCACTCTCAACGAGATGTTCCGCGAGGTTGAGGAACTGATGGAGGACACGCAGTACAAACTGCGCAGCGCGGTGGAGGAGGTGGGTGCGCCCGAGGGGCCTGCGCTCCGGGAAGCGCGAGGCGGGTGACAGTGGGGGCTGGCGAAGAAGTGCGCCAACCGCTGGCCAGGGTCTTCGGATCCGCTAAGGGGCTGGGCACAGCAGGCAGCAGATTTCGAGTTATCTGGAGGCAGTGCGGGGGTGATCCCAAATCCCACCTGGTTCCTGCCAAAAGCTCTGGATCTGAAGCTGTCCACCCAGAGACACGGCTGGACCCACCCATGGACAACTGGGGTCACCACCTGCTTGTAGGCTGCCGGCCATCACCTTACGATTAACTTCAGGTGTGCGGTTGGCCTCATCCTGTTTTAAGCGGATGCTTGCAAGGCCCCTGATACTCCAGCACTGTGATTTTGCAGAGGAGGCTCCAGGTATCTCAAGTCCTAGCTTGTCTGTTGGGCTTTGAGCTTGTGCCATCTTCCCAAGAGACAATTAGGGTGCCATTCAGTTCAGTCGCTCAGTCATGTCCGACTGTTTGTAACCCCATAGACTGCAGCATGCCAGGCTCCCCTGCCGGTCACCAGCTTCTGGAGCTTGCTCAAACTCCTGTCCATCGAGTGGGTGATGCCATCCAATCATCTCATCCTCTGTCATCCCCTTCTCCATATGCGGACAAAAAGCCCTGAGCTGTGCTGGTAATCTGTCTGGGCTTCCCCTAAGCCATGTGGGGCAAAGAAGAGACCTGGGAATCTCCGTCAGTGTCAGTGGGTGGTGGGTGAGAGGAGCAGGGGCAAAGTGAAAGGCCACCCCCCACCGCGTTTCCAAGGGTGCTGTGGAGTCAATCCTGGGCTCAGGGCCCTCCTCTGCCATTCACCGTAGGGTGGCATTGGCCAAATCCCTTAACATCCTTTACCTCAGTTTTCCATGAGAATTAAATCTGTGATATGTGTGGCACCTGGAGCATAATAGATGTGCGTATATAGCAGCTGTTAGTTATCAGATACCAGACATCTTGGGAAAACGTTGCCTGTTTCTTGCTTCCGTCGCCTCCCAGGTTCAAACGCTGTGGATGGCATCTTCTGTGATCAGCATGCAAGCATTGCCAGGGTTGCCTGGAGAGGAGGTGCAGATGGTCCAGCTCTCCCAGCCAGGTGGCCCTGCTGCCTGGGGTGGGTGGGCGTGGCCCCTGTTGGGCCTGACTCCGGCTGCAGCCTGTCTTTGGAGAGAAGCCAGCCATCCCAGGGAAGGAGTCAGTGAGAGATCAGATGTCTAGGCTGGATGGTCGGGTGCCTCCATGTCCCTGCATCTCCACAGTGCATTTGGGCAAAGCCTCCAAAGCTGGCTCTGGTCTACTAGACGAGGTGGCTTTTTCCTCCCACACCTGCTTAGTCTGGGGATTGCTCCCCTTCCTTCCCACAACAGTCGACCTCGTGGACCCTGGACACTGGTGAAGGAGACACTGGGTTGGAAGGTGGTTGCCTGGGTAGCTGTACCTGAACATCCACTGGACAGGCTAGATTCCAGATATAGACTTTGTTTCCTGTGAAAGCAAGAGAATCCTGACACGAAACAATGAAAGGGGCAGGGGTGTCAGACAGGCCCCAGTGAATTTTAACTCTGCACCTTCACTGATTAAACTGAACACATCATCCTTGGTTCCAGAGCAAGTCATCTGCTTCCCTTCACTGGGTTCTAGGACTTTCCCTCCTGCCCATGGCTTCCTGTTGAGACTCATCAGGTCACCTCCCCATTTTTATTCAAGTGTGAACTTGACCACACAGAGTGGTCCTCTGCTGGTAGCTCCTGGTGAGGGGGCCGAGGGGGCCTGTTCAGTCTTTTCATTGATCAGAGCAGTTCGGGGCCCAGCAGTCCAGGGTACTGGTGCTCACTCCATGGGAGTTGGCCACGCTGCCTTTGCTTGGGCCCCAACCTTCCTGCTCCAGACGTGGCTCTGCCTGAGTTCTGCAGTCTGCTACCCAGGGAGACATTGGCTGCCACGTCCACCCAACTCAGTGAGAGCCAACCTTTCTTATCTCATCCCAGCTCTGCCACGTATGAATGATGGGATCCAGGATCCGAAGTGGAGGAAGTGTCCACCTCTGGGGTGAAGGGGAGAATTAAAGGATGCAAGTGAAGCATGCGATCTGGTTGTCAAAAATGGGGTTCTGTAGGGACTTCTCTGGTGGTCTAGTGGTTAGGGCTCAGCACTTTCACTGCTGTGACCCTGGGTTCAATCCCTGATTGGGGAACTAAGGTCCCACAAGGCACTCAGTGCAGCCAAAAAATAAAATGGGGTTAAGTAAAATTGGTGCAATATAAGTTGCCCCCTCATGTCGCTGTTGTAAGGACTATGAGAAATTGCTGATTCTCAATAAATAATGGCTCTCACTGGCACTAATGGAAAAGAACCTGCTTGCCAGTGGAGGAGACATGAGACCCATGTTCGATCCTTAGCTCAGGAAGATCCGCTGGAGAAGGGTATGGCAACCCACTCCAGTATTCTTGCCTGGAGTATCCCATGGACAGAGGAGCCTGGTGTGGGCTACAGCACGTAGGGTGGCAGAGTTGGACACGACGGAAGCGACTTGACATACAAACACACTCATTACCATCATATTAATAGCGCTAGTATGAGTGATAACAGAACCACCCCTAGTGTCTGATATATAATAGAATCACAATGGATTAGGGCTATTAGTATTAATTTTTAAAAAGAGATTGCCAGAAAGCCCCTTAAATCTCATAAACACAAGATAATTGCTATTTACTTACTGTCCCAGTAAAGAACAGAAAAGGGCCTGCGGCCAGATGCGTTAATTGTTTACATAGTTGCATCATGAATCTGCTTTCAAGTAACTTCCTGACATGTAAAATATTCCAGCTGACTTCAAGCTGCTGATTTCTCCTAAGGGAAAAAAGTTAACTCTGGTTATAGGATCATTCTTGAGAGGGAGCAAATCTTCAAATGGTTCAGTCTGGGCTGTTTGTTACTGATAAACATATTTTGAGGATAAAGCCACTCCCCACCCCTCTATTACCACGTTTGTAATGGGCATATTTTACAGTAGAATGTTCTTATCAACTCGTTATTCCTAGGAAGAATGCCAACACCAAGCCTGAATTTCTCTCTCCAGTTTTTCTTACTCTGTTCCTTTAACAAACACAGAGTTAACCAATTGTGAGTGCCATGTTAAATAATATTCGCATTCCTCCTCTATGAAACAAGTCCTGTTGCTTCAGGCTTAAGTTCTCTTGCTAGCAGCAGTAATAGTTGTGGCTGAAATTTCCATTGTAAGCTGTACTTCTAGTTTGTGGTGCCATGAAAGAGCTTTAGCTCATTCTGTTGGAATAACCACTGGTTGAGGGGGAAATGGCTTTATATAAAGACTATCTGCTCAGCCCAGAGCAAACTCTAAATTTGGTACCTTGTCAATTATATGTAAGCCAAACTGGAGGAGTCTGATTCCTATAGGAATTGTAAAAGCGCTGATGTTCTATTCTCCTTCTGGATTTAGTCCCTCTAGCATCCCCAGACTCCTCGTCTTTCCCAGCTGTTCTTTTCTATCACTAAACAGCCCAGGATTTCTCCCTTAAAACAAATTTAAAAAGCCTTTTTCTTCGTCTTAGGTCTCCTCTCTTCATCCGTTTCTCCTCTATTTTATTAGCAAACCCTTCGAACATATGTCATCTACTTCTGCCTTTTCCACCCCTACCCAGACATCCCCTGGCAAACTGGCTTCTTCTAAAACTGCTTTGTTTATTATACCTTTGCCGAATGGCAGATACTGGATCAAGTTCTCGGATTTCATGAGCTTTAATTCTTACATCTGTCCAATAAAGTAGAATCACCATCATTTTACAAACAGGAAAACAGGTTTAGAGATATTGGGTTGACCAAAAAGATTGTTTGGGTCTTTCTGTAAGGTGTTACATATTAGTCACCCCAGTATTTGGTATCTTGCCAAAGGTCACGTGGCTGCTTTGTGGCCGAGCTGGGACTTAACCCCATGTTCCCTGACTCCAGAATCTGGGTACTTTCTACTTTGTTGCCTTCGGATGCTGCTGGGGGCAACTTCTTGCCTAATCTAGTGGCCAGCTCTCAGAAGCCTGAGTTCTTCTAGATTTATTTGGAGGCCCCTCCAAATAGAAGGCCCTCCCCAGATATAACTCCTGACTCTCAGCCTGCTTCTAGCTAGTTCTCTGACTCCATTCTTTTCCTTCTCTCGATTCTGTACTGTGTCCCAGTTAGTCTTCAGAACTTGCTGCAGCTCCCCATTGCTTGGTGCAGAGGTTCTTACTTGGGGGTGAATACAGGGGAGGGAATATCTCAGTATCATCTGGACAACTCATTGTTGTGTGGGGTGCCCCCTCCAGAAATTTTAATTTGGCAGCTCCAGATATGTAGATATTTTTTAAAGCATTGGGCATGACTCTGAGGTACCCTTCTGGTTGAGAGCTAGGCTAACACCATCTCCTTTAGAACTATACCCTGGATCCATCTGTCAGTCTGTCTCTACTTCATCATCCATCATTTTATCCATTTGGGGTCCAGCATGGACCCCTTGCCCTAGCCCATGACACTCCATTCTCATCCAGGCTGCCACCGTTTTGCCTCCTTTATGCTCCTCTCTATCCACCTCATATCTGTCCTTTGAGACCAGCCCAATCATGGCTCGCCTCCACCTGGAAGCCTTTTTCCTCTCTTCTTTGAACCTGACTGACTTCTAGAGACTTTTGTAATCATCCTCAAACTAGCTTGTGTGAGGATGCCCTATCTCCCCAGTAAAAGCACAAGCAGAATCTTACACTAGGAAAAACATATAATTTGGGGTCAGACCGACCTGAGTTCTAATCTAAGTTTTGCCACCTACTAAGAATGTGATGACCTTAGACATTCCTCCACTTTCGTCAACCTCATTTTCTTCATCTGCAAATGAGGCGAATAGTACTTCCTCATAGAGTTGCTGTGAATACGCAAGGAGATATGAAAGGGACTGGGGCAATGGCTCAGACATAGCTGATGCCCAGGCATGGAGGCAGTGATCAGGTTTCAGATATGTCAGGAGTTATCTCAGGGTCAAACAGTGCACAGTGGCTGCTGACCAAGTCCTTGTTTGGTTTTCTGGGCTTTCTGCTGACTAGGTGTTCTTCACACTTCTGGTGCAGTGCCTCTGTGTTCCATTGAGACATGGGAATTCTTTCCCCATGTATATCCAGCTCAGCAAACCTGGTTGGGAAAGATTGGAAAAGATGGGCCTCTTGTAGTATATAAGGGAATAGAGAACAGTAATTTTTTTAAAAAATAGTAAAATCCTTTTTGAGGATTCATTTAAAGAAATAAAAATAGCCGAGAGTCAAGACTGCACTGTTGGAAAATTGCCAGCCACCAGTGACAGCTTCTCTTTGTGTCTCTCATTTTGAATTCCTAGAGAGAGTGTCTGGTTGGCTCAGCTAGTCCATGACGTGGCTTCTGTTTAAGTCCAAACAGCTGTGGCTGGTCCAGTTGTCACCTGGCCACTCATCAAGTCTGGGTCTGGAAGTGGGTACAGATTCAGTTTGGCTGATGTGTCTGGTATAGATGCCATGGAGGCTCATGATTTGAGGACAGTGGCCTCAGAAACCTGACATCAGCAAAGAACACTTGTGTAAGAAGGGCCAGAAGAAGGGTGTACCACGGAATGAGTCATCTGAACCTCGACAGGGGTCTCTCTCGTACTCAGAGGGTGGATGGGGGAGGACTCATAACTGTGACCCTACCAGTCATGGGGAAGGGGCTAGGTTGGTCCCCAACCCCACTCAGCCCTGCAACAAGGATTTGGGAGCAAATAATTTATTTGTGGGGCTTCCCCAGTGGCTCAGCGGTAAAGAATCTGCCTGCGGTACAGGAGCCACAGGAGACACGGGTTTGATCCCTGGGTCAGGAAGATCCTCTGAAGAAGGGCGTGGCAACCCACTGCAGTATTCTTGCTTGGAGACTCCCCTTGATCAGAAGAGCCTGACAGACTACAGTTCGTAGGGTTGCAAAGAGTCACACACAACTGAAGCGAATTAGCATGCGTGTAATGTGATGTGATCCCAGAAACACTAGGAGGAAGTAGGAGAGTGAGATGGAAAAGGAAAAAGGCAGGAAAGGCTGTGCTGATGAGCAGGTGACTTCTAGGGACAACTAGGGTTCCATCTCTCTGAGGTCCTTGGAGAGAGAGAAACTGTCCCACTGAACGGAGAGGGCACTGGGGTACTTACCCTCATAGGCTCTTCTTCACTGATTGAGGGTTGTCCCTGGGGTGTTCACTACCTAACTCTTGGTGCTTGTGCAGACTGAACACACTTCTGTAGTCAGAGAATGCTCTCAAAGAGAAACAGAGTTGGTTGCTGGCATGTAAGGGAATTGAATGTGAGTGACCTCCTGATTAGGACATGGGGAGATGGGAGCAGCGCCAAGAGCATCTCTCAGGGGTCAAGATTGCTCAGTGGGAGCATTCTCAAATCCCAACTCTGCCCTTCCCTGGGAATCTTGAGAACTTACCTAGTCTTCCTGAGCCTCAGTTGCCCCACTTGTGAAATGGGGACATTAACACCCACCCATAGGGAGATTGTGAGATGTAAGATGATAATATATGAAAACATTTAGAACAACGTCTTGTCCTACTCAGTTCTCAGTGGTACTTATCAGCAACACCATTGTTATTGCAGAAGAGGAAAAGAATAGTTCTTTTTTCTAATGGACTCTGATATGTATCAGGAGAAAACAATATTGCTCATTAAATTCATTGATTTAATTAGATGGAAGCTGAAGAGGCTGCTGCTAAAACATCATCAGAAGTGACCCTAGCACACTTACCTCCCAGCTACCACAACGAGACCAACACAGAAACCAAGGTGGGAAATAATACCATCCACGTCCACCGAGAAATTCACAAGGTAAGTCGTGGCCGGCGCTTCTTCCTTTCCTCAGTGCCCAGTCCCGTCAGAGGACTAAAGCGTGGCCTGTGTTCTCTTTAAGAGAGTCTGCTGTGCAGATGTTTAAATATTTGATACACAAGTCAAAAATACACATAAAGATGGTAAAATACAGGTTAAAAGCCAGAGGGAGTGAGGGAGATTATTTAAAGGGCAAAGATATGTATCAAAAACATAAATTGCTTTTGCATTGAAGCAATAAATTTAACTCTAGTCTTCCTGCCAGTCCAATTGCAAAGGAATGTTCAGGGATTTTTATTACTTGAAAAAAGGAAGCAAATAAGTGTTTAGAGAAAGACGTTCCCAGTATTGAATTTGAGGAATTTATCTCACAGGTTTTTATCTGTGATTCAGTTGAGAGGTGAAATAGAGTTCATGTTGTGGTGAATAGATCTTCACCATCTCCTTAGGAGGAGCTCAGATGTGATATACTCAAGTCTTCAGAATGGAAAACCTCTATTGCCACCAGATGAAACATTCATCTGTTTGCTGGCTATCCATTCACAATTTTACAGTGGCCTGTTTTCCAACCTACCGTACGTCTAAGTGTCTCTTGGTCCAAAATCTTGCATGAGGAGTGAGCAGGCTTGTTCTCAATCTGATTTGAGAAAGAAAACGTTGCAAAGGAAGGTGGCATTCACTTGCCCCTAGCATGCGATGTCTCCAGGGTGACTTTGGTAGGACTTTGAGATCAAATCACGTGGCCTGTTTTCTCTTAAACAGAGTCTGGTGTGCAGATGTTTGGGTCATTGTTAGAGGCTGTAAAATTGACCTCTGATCTCATCTCAAGGCCTATGCACAAGGCCTGAAGATTCTCACAAAAGCGCCTTGCTTTTGTTCAAGTGTCCAGGTAATGACTGAGCTGACACAATAGCATTTCTGTGCCATAGCGGATTAAAGGGTCAATTCTCATGGGCCATTGCCTTGACTATAAAGTAGCCTTTGTATGGCGCTAGTCCCACCGTGTACTCACAGCCCCAGCTCCAGAGCACACCCCTTGCATCAATGAATGAGCCACCTGCCAAACAGAATCCTTTAGCATTGCTCATCTGAAGACTGGAGAATTCCAGTCTTTGTCTCCAAAAGTGATTATTTTATTCCTGTCAAAACCAATATTCAGTCATCCTTTCTGACAATAATTAGCCAGTAGGTTTGGCTGCTTCTTGAATTTGCTCCTTGTGAATATCAGAATAACCAAGTATGTGTCCTGCCAGTAATGAGTATGATTTTCAACTTTGTGACCCTCACTAACCATGTTTATGAAATAGGAAAATCAGCATCTGTAATACCTTATGGTGTCGTGGGGGCCAAATGACTTAAAGTGTGTGAGAGTTGTTGTAAACTGTAAAGCACTATGCAGCAGCAAATGTTCTTACTGTTAATATCACTGTTGTTCTTATGGTGAAGTTACGGCATCTGCATGGTAGAGGAGTTCTTGAGTGGGTTCCATGGAGCTCCTGTCCTGCCTGATGCTTTATAAAAGAAGAGCTCAGTGGTGAAACATGTTTGGAAAACGTTGTACATATTTCTCTTCCTAGGGATGCAAAAATGCACCTTAGTGTAATAAAACCTCAGAGAAGTCCCTGGATCTTTACATACAGGACTGTATAATTTTAAAAATATATAGCATTGATTAATCTTGTGAAAATCTGGTATAAAAGGAAGAAGACATCATTTCTTTGCTGGAGAGAGGAATTATTTACATAAAAAATTTTAAAGTATGTTGGTGAAGACAGGATCCTTATGCTCCAGAACTGGAATTGGAACTGGAATTTGATCCACTGTTGCACATTAGGCTGAGTTTCCACTTTGTTTTGGCTGCGGACGCCTGTGATATTAGAGCTGGCAGGAACTTTAAAGATGGCCTAGAAATGAGAAAACTGTGAATCAGAGAACAGAAATGATTTGTTCCAGGTTGCATACTAGACGGTTGTTGGTGTCTGAGCCAGGGATCAAAGAACACCGGTCCCCTAGCTCCTGAGGTTTTCTCTGTTCTTTTATCACCAACATGAGGGTTAGACATGGCCTTGGATGGGGTGAGAGTGGCCTGAGTTTCAATCAGGCTTCCAATCAGGCTTCTAAGGCTCAGCTTTGAGGTGCCCACTCTTGGTTACAGAAGCCAGGCAGACAGTAGCTAAAGGAATACAGGGCCAGGCCTCCTCTCAGCATACTTAAGCACTTGCCTTTTTTTTTTTAACTTTTTATTTGTACTAGAGTATAGCCAGTTAACAATGTCGTGATAGTTCCAGGTGGACAGCAGAGGGACTTAGCCATACATACATATGTATCCATTCTCCCCCAAGTTCCCCTCCCATCAAGGCTGCCACATAATTAAGCACTTTATTGAGGAAACAAAACAGTTCCCCAGAATCAGGGAGGGGCTGCTCTAGCTAAAACCTGCTTCCTTCACTACCCAGGCCTGTAGTTGTTGAAAAGAAAGTTGACTTGGAGCTTCAAATGAATAAGCCCCAAGAATGATAAAAATAGCTAGTGTTAAGTGTTTGCGAGGTGATAGGCTGTGTGCTGCGTGCTTTACACAGACTTCCTCGGTCCTCCCCTTGGCAGCCCCATGCTGTAGACTCTGCTCTGTCTCTTAATCACTATCTGATGCTGCTGGTGGAGCTCAGAAACATAGGGAGGAGTGGGCATTCTGTCTACTTTGACAGATGCTCCTGCTTCAGAAAATAGAAAACAACAAAACAAAAAACCAACAACTTGTGGGATTTGTCCAGAATCCCCTCTATTTCACACTCACTGTCCCTGTTCTCCTGTAGATCACAAACAACCGGACTGGACAGATGGTTTTTTCAGAGACAGTCATTACGTCGATGGGAGATGAAGAAGGCAAAAGGAGCCACGTGAGTTGTCGTCTTCTTGCACTCGCATCCCGATGCACACATTCCCTTGCTGAGCCTGGCAAAGGTGACCCAGACTTCAGACCATGGGCAGAAAGGGGGGAGCTCCCGTGCGCCTCTCCTGCCTGGTATCTGCCTAGTATTCCCCAATTCCTACATTTATGGCCAGACAGATGCAGTCCAGTAACAGGCTCCGCTTCCATGCACTTCGCCTCAGAAATGGCAGGACATGGCAAATGCAGCTGTCATTTGCGCGGCTGCTCTCGGCCTTGAAAGGGGAACACTGAAGGGTTGGGTGTATTGGTTGGGGGTTTCTGGTAACAAGACCTGGTGCCTCTAACCTGGAAATCCCCTAAAGCCGCTGGCCAGACCACACCCTTTCTGATCCCAGGCCTGGTCTGGCAGTTTGAGAGCAAGAAAACTTCAAGTGAAACCCAGTGGCCCAGGAGAAAGGTGTCCTTCTGCTCCAGCCTTCATGCTTGGGCCCCTTATGCTTGCACTTGCTACTCAGTAGCCTGTTGCTTAGTCCAGAGGTGGGTTGCTCCTTAGGGAATTATAGATTCTGAACGACGAGAGGGGCATCATTTCACAGAAGGAAGGCCTGGCACAGGTGGAGGGTGACCCAGGATGTCACTGGTCTCCAGACTTCCAGACCAGAGGTGACTCCGCTGCACCTTGTCTTCACAAAGAGGTGGCTGGTGAGGAGCCGACAGGGTGGCTGCCGTGTGATTCAGTCCATTGTATGAAGCGCCTCCTCTGTGGGGCTGGAGATGGTCAGCCTCTCTGTGCCCAGGAGCCTTATGCAAACTTCCCACCACACGTTCCTCCCTCTGCGGTGCCTAATGCATCCCCAGCCTTTCAAGGGGATCAGGGATATAACCTGACCCTTTGTGGCCTTATCATAAGAGAAGCAGTGTACCCATAACCACTAGGGAGGTGGTGCTACTGTGGTTGGTAGTCAATGGGTTCTTTTTTTAAAAAAAAATTTACTTATTTTTATTGAAGTATAGTTGATTTTCAGTATTGTGTTAGATTCTGGTATATAGCTAAGTGCTTCAGTTATACGCACATATCTATGTATTCTTTTTCATATTATTTTCCATAAACGTGTATTACAGGATATTGAATATAGTTCCTTGTATTATACAGTAGGACCTTGTTGTTTGTCTTTTTATATAATAGTTTGTATTTGCTGACCCCAGCCTCCTAATTTATCCCTCCCCACCCCCTTTCTCCTTTCTATGACTGTGAATCTGTTTCTCTTTTATAAATAAGTTCATTTGTATCATATTTTAGATTCCACATGTAAGTGATATCATATGGTATTTGTCTTTCTCTTTCTGACTTCCCTTAGTATGGTAATCCCTAGTTGCTTCCATGTTACTGCAAATGGCATTAGTTTATTCTTTTTTTGGCTGAGGGTGGTATCTTGTAACTTTGATTTGCTTTTCTCTAAGAATTAGTGATGTTGAACATGTGCCTCTTAGCCATCTGTATATCTTCTTTGAAGAAATGTCTAGTTAGGTCTGCTGCCATTTTTGATTGAGTTATTTTTTATTATTAAATTATGTGAACTTTTTGTAAATTTTAAAAAGTAAGCTTTTGTTGATCACTTCGTTTGCAAATATTTTCTCCCAGTCCATAGGTTGTCTTTTCATTTTGTTTATGGTTTCCTTTGCTGTGCAAAAGCTTGTAATGGGATTTAACAGTTTAAATCCCATTTATTTTTGCTTTTATTTCTATTGCCTTGGGAGACTGAGCTAAGAAAATATTGGTACAGCTTATGTGAGAGAATGTTTTGCCTATATTCTCTTGTAGGAATTTTATGGTCATGTCTTTTTTTTTTTTTTTAATGGTCATGTCTTATGTCTAAGTCTTTAAGCCATCTTGAGTTTATTTTTATGTATGGTGTGAGAGTGTGCTGTGACTTCACTGATTTACATGCAGTTGTCCAGCTGCCCCAACACCACTTGCTGAAGAGACTGTCTTTCCCCCATTGTTCCCCATTGTATGTTCTTGTCTCCTTTGTTGAAGATTAATTTCAATAGGCATGCTTTCATTATATGAGATACGTTCCTTCTATACCCACTTCGGTAAGAGTTTTTTAATTACGAATGGATGTTGAATTTTATCAAATACTTTTTTGCATCTGTTGAGATGATCATGTGATTCTTGTCTTTTCTTTTGTTGATATGGCATATCACATAGATTGATTTGCGATGTTGAGCCATCCTTATGACTCTAGGATGAATCCGACTTGATCATGACGTAAGATCTTTTTCTGTGCTTTTGGATTTGGTCTGCTAATATTTTGTTGAGAAGTTTTGCATCTATATTCATCAAAGATATTGGCCTGTAATTTTCTTTTTTGGTATTGTCTTTGTCCGATTTTGGTGTCAGGGTGTTGGTAGCTTCGTAAAATGACTTTAGGACTATTCTCTTCTCTTCAATCTTTTGAAAGAGTTTGAGAAGGATTGGTGTAAGCTCTCTGTATGCTTGATAGAATTCCCCAGTGAAGCCATCTGGTCCTGCACTTTTGTTTGTAGGAAGGTGTGTGTGTGTGTGTTTTTTTTTTTAAATACAGGTTCTATTTCACTTCTAGTGCTCAGTCTGTTCAAATTATCTATTTCTTTTCAATTCAGTTCTGATGGCTATAACTTGTCTATTTCTTCTCAGTTGTCCAATTTGTTGGCATATAATTGTTCATAGTATTTTCTTATGGTCTTTATATTTCTGCAATATCAATTGTGATTTCTCATCTTTCACTTCTTATTTTGTTTATTTGGGTTCTCATTTCATCTTGGCAGGTTTGGCTAGAGTTTTGTTGATTTTTATTTACCCTTTCAAAGAACTAGCTCTTGGTTTTATTGATTTTTTTCCTATTTTTAAAAAATTTCTCTTTTATTTCCTCTCTAGTCTTTATTATTTTCTTCCTTCTGCTAACTTGATGGGTTCTTTTTTGCTTGTTTTTGACACAGTACTCAGACATTTACTACAGGCAGGGGGAGTCCAGTCAGCTGTGTATTACAGTGCTGACCCCCCATTCAGGGGACCTGGGAGCTGGTGGGGGGCAAGCCATGTGGTGAAATGGAAAGAGACCCAGTGCCACAGCCTAGGAGCATGAGTTTGTCGCTTACAAACTAGGTCACCTCATTTCCCCCATCTTTTAGTGAGGCAATGATTTTCACCATCTCTCCCAACTCTGAAAGCACAGAAGCCTGTGAAGCAAAGATAGGATTGACTAAGGTCAGGAGAGAGAAAAGGCCAGCTTTTGAAGGTGGGAGAAGAGAGACAAAGAAAGAGAATTGGAGGGGGAAAAAAAAAACAGACAAAGAGATGGTACCAAGAGGGAAAAGCTTTAGAGTATTCCAGATTTAAGTCTCTGTGAGAGAACAGGGGAAACACAACTCTCAGGGATGTGGATTATAAAAAAAGCTTTTGTGTTCAAGATAAAAAGGTGTATGATTGTATGATGGCATAGTTTTGTTCTGGGAAGCCTCCCAGAGCCCAGAGGGCAGCAGCACTGCTGTGAGCATCTTTGTAGCTGCTGGAGGCCCTGATATACATCCCAGGCTCCCTGCTCTGCCCTCCAAGTAAGGCAGTTGTGTCAGGCTTGGAGCACTACGGCAGGGGGAACCAAGCTCTGAGATTGGCAGGTCGGTGAGAGACAAGATCTCAAAGACGCCAGGCATGTACACGGGTTGGGGCAGCTGCCTGCACTTGTGTGCTGCAGCCCCAAGTGTGTGCCAGTTTTCCGGAGTCTGCACAGCCTGTGTGTCTCTGCTCTGGGCTCAGCTGGGGGGCCCAGAATTCCCAGGGCTGCTTTTTCAGGTCACATATTGATTGTGAGATGGAGGACCTGCAGGTCCCTGGGCGGTGCATAACCTGAACCCCTGTGTATGATGGTCCTGAGAATTCAGGAAGGTGACAGGAGGAGACACATCCAGGAAACCCAGGAGGTGGAGACTCACTGAGTTTTTCCAGATTCCTGCACAGGCCCTTGGGATCTTAACTCAGCAAGTTTTTCTATGAGAATAAACTCCAATTTGATTGACTAGGAGAGTGACCCAGAGTATCTGATGCTTGACTGGCCGGTGCCTACTGAATTGCCTGGGGTCTTGAGAGAACAGACTAGAGACTTTACAGGGCGCTTGTGAAAGGGAGGTCATGTGGCAAGAGCAATGGTATGTTACCGCAGAGCCTCGCTTGTTGTCGAGTGTCTTGCCAAGAGTCAGAGAAACAAGGTCTGGTTTCAGATGCCCACAGAATTCTTGCATTCGAATCCTCTTTGTGTCTGAGTGGGAAGCCGTAAAGACTAGATTGCCTCCAGAGGCATGAGAATGGCTGAACATCATCACCACTGTCCCATTCCATAGTTTGGCAATTTAATGGTTTTTATGGTTGGCTCTGGAAAACGCGTTATGTGCCGATGAAGCATTCTCTGGGTTGGAAAAGGGAAGCTTGCCTCTCAAAAGGACAAAAAATCATAAGCTGTTCAAACCTTAAACTACTATAAATAGAGGCTGAATTCTCAGGATTTAAAGCTCCCAGATGAATTCAATTAAACATAACCACCAAACACTCCATATTTTCCTTTCTTCAGACGCTGGGATGTGTATGCATACATATGGTAACCCGAGCAGGCCCATGGAAAGTCACAGACAGTAACGCTGTATGGCCGTCTAGAAAACCTAGCACAGTACGTGCAAGGCATTGGTCTGTTTTTGCTTTCACACTCAAAAGGGGAAAAGGACATGGCGGCTTGTTATTTCACCTGAGCGCATGGGCGACTGTGATATGGCCTGACGTCTTTCTGTGAGGCTTTTGTGCGGAGCCCTCCGTCTGTCTCCCTTAATGGGCCACTGGGTGGGCTGACCACGGCTGTGCTACTTTCATGCAATGGGTTAGGAGGGAAGCAGTGTGTTGGAAGCCGGAGAGCAGATAAGCCATTATGCACACATACAAGGCTTTTGTTTATAACCATGTCCCCAAATATGAAGCATCTGGCCCAATTACCCAAGGCACCACTTTGAAGGGACATGTACTCTCATTAAAATATACTCAGAGCTACAGAGCTCAGCACATTGTGCATCTGTTGTCTTTTCTGTTTTCACATTAGAGTATGATATGAAATATCCTCCATAATAAGGTATTTTCTCCAGCTGAACGTACCTTATTTGAACCCACTGTTTCAATCACATACAAACCAGATCCAAGATACTTCTTGAAACTTCTGAGGGCCTAGGTAGACAAATTTCACTACCAGATTTGTCCAGATAGTAATGATTTGAGTAATCCCATGATTTCCTTGTCCAAGAGAACGATCAGGATAGACGGCAGACTGTGGAAAATGGCAATGGGCTTCTCCACCAGCGTGAACTCATTGTCGTCTTCTCTGCTGTGAAGATGCTTTGTTTGTTATCTGTGTTCAAGTCTGGGGGAAGACAGATGGTCAGTGTGGCTGGACTTCAGGATTTGTTTGTTTCCTGTTGAACAGTAAACATCCCGTTACTTCAATGCCCAGAGAGACTCAGCATAAGTGTAGGCAGAGAACGTGTGTTGAATGGCGTCTTTCCCCAGGAGATCTTGGGTTCTTCCTTGCCCCCAGCTCATTCATTTATCACAGAGTAACTGCAGGTGAGGGGTTGGCTTTGTCTGGTCCCTCTGCCATGATGTCTGAGGCTGAAGTTGCCTTTATAGATTTCATGGAATTACAGAGGGCACCATGCTGACCAGTCATTGGGGTTTATTTTAACAGAAATGCATTAGCGGAAAGGCACAGGTTCCTTGCAGTAGTCCCCAACCTTTTTGGCACTAGGGACCTGCTTCATGGAAGACAATTTTTTCCATGGTCCCGGGTGGGGGAGGGTGGTTTTGGAATGATTAAATGCATTGCATTTATTGTGCACTTTATTTCTATTATTATGACATCAGTGTCACCTCAGATCTTCAGGCATTAAATCCTGGAGGTTAGGGATCTCTGCCTTGGAGAACTTTGTTCAATACCCAAAGGTTCAGCCTCCTGGAGAGTTCTTTTGGGTGTATGTTGGGGGCTGGGTGCATTGCCAAGTCCCAGGAGATGTTGCCCTTCTCTATCTGTCAGTCTGGGGGCAGAGTGAAGTCTGAACAAGGTGTGAGGCTCACCTAGGTTCAAACCTATCCTAACCTTCACATGCTTTGTCCTCTGTGGTTCTGTTTCTTTCTTTATCCAGTGAAGCTAGCCATCCTCAGTTCACAACATTGGGTGAGAGTCTTTAAGGAGAGGTTTGTAAAGCTCTTTGCGTGAGGCTCATTATTACCAAAAAGTAATTAACACTGGGTTCTAACTGGCTTCTCCCCTGAGTCCCAGGAACCTACTGCAAAAGTGGAATTCCCCTGGAAGCTGAAGCTCTGTTTTAGGACTCCATGGGCCTCTTCCCACTGATGTTTGTGGCCTGGGGCTAAGTTCTCTAGAGCCATGCCTCACCCTCTGAGTCATGCATTTTGCTAGAGGCTTGTGCTCCCTGCTTTGAGCCTGACTCACCCTGCACTTCTTGTTCTTATGAGTCATAAGTGACTTGTTTGGGTATTAGCGATACAAACAGAAGGAAAGATGGGCCTAATGAATGAGAAGAAGCATAAGTGATGTTCAGGTGCTAACAAGATCCCAGATGGGGCCAGGTTGGCAGGATGCATCTTGGTTTCTATAGAAAACAACACGCTTGTGGGTCTGAGAATGATGGCGTAGTCTCTTGTGAATGTGCAGTTCCACAGCCCTGCAACCAGACACCTGGGTCCTTTTGTGTGTCTAGGTTTCTATTTTGTACTGACTTAGTAATTTCTGACCAAGCATAAGGCCCTTATGCCTTCATCCAGTAGGAAAAAATTATAGGGAAAATTGAAGAGCTCTGAATCATTCTGAAAAATGGATAAGCAGTCCCCAAATAAATAAAGTTGATCCAAGTAAGGAGTGTTTAAGGAGTAGGCATTTCTTTTTGAGATATAACCTGGCTATATTAAATTGTATTCTCCTCAACCTAAATATCCTTCAAGAAGGAATTTGTGATTCCACATGCAAAATCAAAATACTGTGAAGTTTATAAACCAGTTTCACACAGGTTTCATATATGTTGGTATAAAAGGTTGTCTTCAGTGAAACATTAAGTGAAGAAAAAGCAATTGTAAAGCAATATATTGCTTTACATATATGACGGTATATTTAAGATATACTTGATATACGTGCATGCATTGTCAGTGGCTAAGTCATGTCTGACTCTTTGCGACCCCCTGGACTGTAGCCCGTAGGCTCCTCTGTCCGTGGAAGTGATTTCCCAGGCAGGAATACTGGAGGGGGTTGCCATTTCCTTCTCCGGGGGATCTGACCAGGGATTGAACCCACATCTCCTTCATTGGCAGGTGGGTTCTTTACCTCTGAGCCACACGGGAGCTCATATTTTATAGATACAGTTTATCTCATTTTTTAGAGAAAAAAGTATACATTAAAACACTTGGCAAAATGTACATAAAATCATTACTAGTAGTTACCTCTGGGAGAAATTAACTTTGCAGAGACTTTCCCTCTATAGAATTCTATATGTTTTGAATGTTTTTAAAAAGAGTTTGTGAGCTATTTACAGTTTTGCCGTAGACATCTACCTATTATTTTGAACAATATTGCAAGTTTTTCTTTGTGTAAATCCTAGAAATTAAATTGCTGTGTCAAAGTGTGTACAATGTAAGATTTTGAGAGATGTTACCAGATTTTCCTCCAGATGGTTGTACAGTTTTGGCTCTCAGCAGCGATTTCTGAAATAACTTCACCAGTTCCCCCTCACCTGCAACGGGTGTTGTAGTGGGTGACCACCTGTGTCTTCTCTTTGCTTCCATTTCTTTGATTATTAGTAAGGTCAAGGGGAATCGCTGTTTGAGAATTGTAAGTTGTAGGCAACATAGAGTTCTCTGCAAATTTATCTCATCCCCTCGTCTCTGCCTCAGGAAGAAGGGTCAGTTTTGCATGCCAGGCTGCTCCCAAGACCAGATACCGTCTGGCCCAGTGTGGGACAGATTAGGAAGGTGTGACGTTCCAGCGGGGACGGTCTGTGTGTTCCGTGTCCATGGCCACGGCTGCCGGGCTGTGAGACACACCCGTGAGTAAGTGGTGGTGATGTGCAGGCTACTGCCCCCACCGCTGTAAACACAAAAAGACAGGCACTCCCTCCTTTCTTCTCTGGCCACTTCCACAAACACCCCAAACCAAAGCTTAGGTGCCTTCTGAGAAGAGGAGCACTTCAGGGGGTTGGGTAAGGCTTGGGCCCAGGGAAAGCCAGTACAGTCCACTGCTGTTCGCTGTGTGACTGGTGAGACCCCTTAACTGCTGCTGTTCGCTGTGTGACTGGTGAGACCCCTTAACTGCTGCAAACCTTAGATTCCTCATATGTAAAGTGGATTCATCAAAGTACCTTGTGTATAGTGCTTCATGAGGATAAAACAAAACAATTCAGATAACAAAACCATACAGCGCATAGAATGTGCAAATAAGCAGTCAGTAAATGTCAACTCTCTGTGTTTCTCATTATTTGATTACCTCCAAACAGTGGCTGTCAGGATTCCGAGTATTAGTTATTCAATTCATCCATTTATTTGCATGTTCACTGAGCACTTCATGTGTGTCTGGCAAATAAATGTAAGAGATGGTCCCTGACAGCAGAAAGGACCCAGGATAGCAGTGGAACAAAAAAGTAAATGGGTCATTACAACAAGGACTCATGTGTATTTCCTAAGGCAGAGGTGGGCAGAGGTGGACAGAGCGTGGTGGGAGCATTGTGTGCGTGTCAGATGAGGTAGATTTTGTTAGGAAACAATCCTTCCTGGTCTCTGGAGTTTCTGCAGGTTTTATGAGCAGAAGAACTAGTTGCCCTTTGGTTTTAGACTATCTTTTCAAGGATGTTTGTACAGCAAATGGCTCTCCTCCTTGGCAGAGGGCAGGTATGCTTGTCCATTGTATAGTCCATTACAGAAGATTTGGTGCTCTGAGCGTGACACTTCTCAGCTGTGATGCACACCTGCTACACACACTACATCTGCCTGGGCCCCTCCACGTTGCCTCCTGGCACTGGGGGCGAGGGGAACTGTCACAGACATGACGCTCATGCTGCTTCTGGGCTGTCAGCGGTAAAGTCCTTTGTCTCTGACCCAGGAGTCTCTTGTCTCTGCTGTAGCCATGAAACTGTGACCAGCTCACCTACTGCCTTGTAAGTAAAGTCTCAGCCTCTTTACACATCTTGGCAGGCTTCCTGAAAGAGGTGGCAGTTCAGCTGTATTTTGAACAGTGTCTAGAAGTTCTCGGTTGTGGGGAGGAAGGGCATTCCTTGCAGAAGCATTCTTTGTTCATGATCAGGGAGGCGTGCGGAAATAGAACATGTCTGAACCACACTGCATAGTTTGGAATGCCAGAGCTGGAGGTGTACTCGCGGGAGCCACAGATGAGCCTGCGGGGAGGCAGGAATTAGATCAGAAAGGGCTTCGAGAGCCCAGCCAAGGGGTTGGAAATTCATGCTGTTAGGAACATTCCAGGCGTCTGTATAGGGTATGGAGGTTCCACGCAATCCCCAGACAAAAGAGCCAGGAAGCTGTGGTTTAGATGGCATAGGCGTTGGTGGGGACAGGGTTTTGATTAATCCTGCTGAAACTCAAGGGCCAGTCATCTGTGTCCTACAAAAAGTCTGGCTTCAGGGCTTGGAATCTGGAAACTTTTACTTAGAGCACACTGCTTTTGCTTGGTGCCAATAGGCAGGCCAAGTAAATGACAGCGATTGCACTTGAAATCTCATTAGGCTGACGGCTGCAGAACTAGATGACTTCTGGGGCTTCTGAGTAGCCTGAGCATGTCAGGGGCGGAAAAGTCCCTGTGCAGGTAGCTGGCTGTCCCGGGCTATTAGGGCCTGGAGATCCTTCCAGACTAGCCTGGGGCCTTTTCAGTCTGACTATAAGATCTGTGGCTTTGCCCTTTCTTGATCTTTGGCATAGTTCTGAAAAACTCACAGAGCTCGTGAGTCCACTTTGTTTTATTTTTAAAATAACATCAAAGACCACATTGCCTCATTTGATCAGTGTGACTCAGAAAGTGACCAGATTAACCATCCCTTCTCCAAAGCCACCTATTTCTCTTTTCCCGGGTAAATCCTGGTAACAGTTCAGATCAACAGTGCTATGATGTGATTGAGTGCTCAGTGACTCAATCAAAATGACAATATTAGTAACAGATGATGATGAACATAAGCCCTGCTGCTTATGAGGCTCTTGCTCAAGATCTCTTGCTTGAGATCTGACCAGCTTCCCTTCACATAATCCTCATGACAACCATGCAGGGCACATACCCTCTTGACCCCGTTGTATAGATGAAGTAACTGAGGCGCAGCAAAGATAAATAGCAGAGCTAAGTAGAGAGCCAGTACTAAGAGAAAAAAACAAAACAAATTACTTAATTGCCAAACCTCTAAAACCCATGTTCTTAATAAAACATTTTTTTAATTGTGGTAAAATATACATAGGGGCTTCCCAGATGGCGCAGTGATTAAGAACCAGTCTGCCACTGCAGGAGATGCAAAAGACATGGGTTTGATCCCTGGGTCAGAAAGATCCCCGGGAGTAGGAAATGGCAGCCTACTCCAGTGTTCTTGCCTGAGAAGCCCTATGGACAGAGGAGCCTGGCAGGCTACGATCTATGGGGTTGCAAAGAGTCAGATGCGACTGAACACACATACACACAAAATATATAGAATATACGATCTACCCTCCCAACCATTTTTAAGCATGTAGTTCAGTAATAAGAACATGTACATTGCCATGCAGCCTGTCTCCAGAATTCGTTTCATCTTGCAGAACTAAAACGCTGTGCCCAATAAACAATAGCTCCTGTCTCCTCCCTCCCCCTGGCAACTACTCCTCTATTTTCTGTCTCTATGAATCTGACTATTTTGGATACTTCATATGAATGAAATCATACTCTATTTGTCCTCTTGTGATTGGCTTATTTCCCTTAACATTATGTCCTCAAGGTTCATTCATATTGTAGCATGTGTCAGAATTTCCTTCCTTTTTAAGGCTGAACAGTATTTCTCTGTGTGTATATTTTCATTTATCTGTCAGTGGACATTTAGGTTGCTTCTATTTCTTGGCTGTTGTGAATCATGCGATGAGTGTGGGTGTACACATCTCTCTCTGAGTCCCTGATTTCAATTCTTTTGTGTGTCTACCCAGAGTGGAAGTGCTGGATGATATTATAATTCTATTTTTAATTTTCTGAGGCACTGTCATACTATTTTCCATAGCAGCTATGTCAGTGTACATTGCCACCAGCGGAGCCTGAGATAGGATGTTGTGTTACCTCTTGGTTTCCATGACTGTACACACTAGAGAACTCATGGGCCCCGTGTAAGCTGAAGGGCTTACAAAAACCCCTGGGCCCTGTTGTCCTAGGTCAAGACAGTGCTTGCCCGACACTGGTCCCACTAGCAGCCTCTGCAGTATGGCACCCGTAGTCTCAGGGGTAACTGATACTGCTAAGCAGAGCTATAACTAAGCACTAACTCACAGCCCCAGCCTGTCGCCTACTTGCTGAAAGCCGTTTCCACCTCCGCTCACTCACCGGCTAGGTGTAGGCAAGTTCTGGCTGCATCCTTGGAAATTCATCTCTAGGAGCCAAAGATGTGGTTTTCCTGATGGTTGAGAATCTACGCCCCATCCACACCCTCCTTTGTGAGATCCCCCAGCATGTGTCCTACAAAAATCCCAGAGGCTTTGGGGAACTCCCGCTTTCCTGTCAGGGCACTGCAGACTCCTGGGAGCTCAGGTAGGGGCTCAGGGCTCAAATGGAGAGGGTTTTGTGGTGGTGCACAGTTTTTTAAAACTCCCACTGGTGGTTGGGAGGGCTTTCTGGGAGGAGGGCCAGAGGCCAGGGCATCTGGGATCAGAGGCAGACCGCATGGAAGGGAACTGACTTGGGATGCAGGTTTGGGATGCAGAGGTAGGTATTTAATGCTCTCAGGGAATTCACAGTCATGTCCCAAACCTGATAAGTTGAGCTGCTCTCCCAAATCAGGCAGGAATATATTCTCTTGGTCCCATCCCCAGCAGACTGTAGGAAAAATGATGGATGAGGATTGAGTCATCTAAATGTTTGCCCAGATCTCATTGCTCTGTCTAAACCCTCTGTCAGTTTTGTTTTTCACCTCCATCTCCTGGAAGAGAAAGAATAAATAAGACATTTGGGTATGTTTTATGGGAGCATAGAGCAGTGGGATTTGGAGTCTGAAGTGTCATGGGTTAGAATCTCTGCTCCTTGGGTCTGCGCTGAGCACTGATTCCTGCTCCGTGAAAGGAGGAGTTAGTGACTTCCACAAGGGTGTTTAGAAAGAGGAGATAAGGCATGGAAAGAATCTGGCCCTCAACAAAAGCCCAATAATGCGAAGTCAAGTGGGCCTTAGGAAGCATCACTACGAACAAAGCTAGTGGAGGTGATGGAATTCCATATGAGCTATTTCAAATCCTAAAAGATGATGCTGTGAAAGTGCTGCACTCAATATGCCAGCAAATTTGGAAAACTCAGCAGTGCCCACAGGACTGGAAAAGGTCAGCTTTCATTCCAATCCCAAAGAAAGGCAATGCCAAAGATTGTTCAAACTACTGCACAATTGTACTCGTCTCACATGCTAGCAAAGTAATGCTCAAAATTCTCCAAGCCAGGCTTCAACAGTGTATGAACCATGAACTTCCAGATGTTCAAGTTGGATTTAGAAAAGGTAGAGGAACCAGAGATCAAATTGCCCATGTCTGTTGGATCATTGAAAAAGCAAAAGAGTTCCAGAAAAACATCTACTTCTGCTTTATTGTACGCCAAAACCTTTGACTGTGGATCACAACAAACTGTGGAAAATTCTTCAAGAGATGGGAATACCAGACCATGTGACCTGCCTCCTAAGAAATCTGTATGCAGGTCAAGAAGCAACAGTTAGAACTGGACAAGGAACAACAGATTGGTTCCAAATCAGGAAAGGGGTACATCAAGGCTGTATATTGCTTATTAACTTATATACAGAGTACATCATGCAAAATGCCGGGCTGGATGAAGCACAAGCTGGAATCAAGATTGCCGGGAGAAATATCAATAACCTCAGATATGCAGATGACACCACCCTTATGGCAGAAAGTGAAGAACTAAAGAGCCTCTTGATGAAAGTGAAAGAGGAGAGTGAAAAAGTTGGTTTAAAACTCCACATTCAGAAAACTAAGATCATGGCATCTGGTCCCATCACTTCATGTCAAATAGATGGGGAAACAATGGAAACAGTGACAGACTTTATATTTTTGGACTCTAAAATCACTGCAGATGGTGACTGCTTGAAATTAAAAGACGCCTGCTCCTTGGAAGAAAAGCTATGACCAACCTAGATAGCATATTAAAAAGCAGAGACATTACTTTGCCAATAAAGGTTCATCTAGTCAAAGCTGTGGTTTTTCCAGTAGTCATGTATAGATGTGCGAGTTGGACTGTAAAGAAAGTTGAGTGCCGAAGAATTGATGCTTTTGAACTGTGGTGTTGGAGAAGACTCTTGAGAGTCCCTTGGACAGTAAGGAGATCCAACCAGTCAATCCTAAAGGAGATTAGTCCTGAATATTCATTGGAAGGACTGATGTTGGAAGTTGAAACTCCAATACTTTGGTCACCTGATGCAAAGAACTGACTCATTTGAAAAGACTCTGATGCTGGTAAAGATTGAAGGCGGGAAGGGAAGAGGATGACAGAGGATGAGATGGTTGGATGGCATCACCAACTCAATGGACATGAGTTTGAGTAAACTCCGGGAGTTGGTGATGGACAGGGAAGGCTGGCATGCTGCAGTCCTTGGGGTCACAAAGAGTTGGACACAATTGAGCGACTGAACTGAACTAAAATGTAGATTCTCCTTTCTGACCTAGTTTCTGGGCCTCTGTGGTCCAGAAGCAGTGATTTACCGAATATGGTGGTGATAAATTAGTACATGTGTTTATTTTATTGCAAGATTTCTGTGCCTTGAAACCCAGTAACTGAGGAACTTTATCAGGTGCTAGACCAAACAGATGAAAAAGTTATTGTGCGTGAAGAAAGGCCTTGTGTCAAAGATAAAGTAAAGCAAGGTTTCACTGAGTTTTAGAAGTATAAAAGGCAGAATTTACAGGGTCCTTTGAGCTCCTGTAGACCAGAGTTGAGAACATGGGCACCTACACTGCCATCCTCCACACTGCCACACGCGTGGCAGACATCACTAGTCAGTGCCATCCTCCCCACTGCCACACATGTGGCAGGCATCACTAGTCAATTGTGGTTATTTCCGAATGAGCCCAGAGTTTCAGAACCTGAGATAACATGGCACTTCAAGCAGCTATTAACCAGCTGGAAAAGCACTCTTGAAATCCATTTCCCTTTCCTGCTGTGGACCAAATCTCTCATTGTACAGATGAGAAAACAGAGATGGGGTTGGAAGGGGGCACATAATTTTCTCCAAATCATGCAACTGATGGAGTTGGGACCTCATATCCAGTTGTCTGTGACAAACCTAAACAACATATTAAAAAGCAGAGACATTACTTTGCCAACAAAGGTCCATCTAGTCAAGGCTGTAGTTTTTCCAGTAGTCATGTATGGATGTGAGAGTTGGACCATAAAGAAGGCTGAGCACTGAAGAATTGATGCTTTTGAACTGTGGTGTTGGAGAAGACTCTTGAGAGTCCCTTGGACTGCAAGGAGATCAAACCAGTCAATCCTAAAGGAAATCAGTTCTGAATATTCACTGGAAGGACTGATGTTGAAGCTGAAACTCCAGTACTTTGGCCACCTGATGCGAAGAGCTGACTCATTAGAAAGACCCTGATGCTGGGAAAGATTGAAGGCAAGAGGAGAAGGGGACGACAGAGGATGAGATTGTTGGATGGCATCACTGACTCAATGGACATGAGTTTGAGCAAGCTCCGGGAGTTGGTGATGGACAGGGAAGCCTGGTGTACTGCAGTCCATGGGGTCACAGTCAGTCAGACACAACTGAGTGACTGAACTGAACTGATCCACTTTATTTGGGTTTTTAATACACTGTGGACCTGGAGTTTCCTGTTCAGGAAGCAAGGCCTCTGTGTCATTGTTTTTGTGACATCTGAGATTAGTAACCAGGGAGATGGTCTGCCTAATGTTGAGAAGTTGGTGATGACCAATGGGGAGGAGTCTTCTTAGGTTTAGGGAGCAACATCAGAAGTTGATGAAGTGGTAGCCCAGGAGAAGCATCTAGAAGGCTGAAACTTGAGAGGGCCTTGTCTGTCGTGTTCACCTCTATATCAACATGGGGTCAGCGCTTAGTAGTTGAGTGAAAACATTCAACAGATGAAAGTTACGTGACCAAGGAGTAAGCTGGGGACTATGAACAGAAGTAGTTGAGTGAAAACATTTAACAGCACTTAGTAGTTGAGTGAAAACATTTGACAGAAGAAAGTTATATGACCAAGGAGTAAGCTGGGGACTATGAACAGAAGTAGCCATCCTTGAAGATAAGATTCAGCAAAGAGCTATGAATATATAGATGAGTTTTTATTTGCTTGGGAAAAAAAAATGGTCCTCTCTGTTTTTCCTGCCTTCATGTGTTCATCTATATTATTGAGCACCTACTGTTTTCTGGGCTGGATACCAGGTGTTTTTACATCATTTATTCTTCAATTTTTATAATACTGAGAGGTGGGTGTTATTTTACAGGTGAGGACACTGGAGTTAGAGAAGTTAAATTCCCAAAGCCATGGTAGACGGTTGAACAGTAGAATGGGTTCCTATTCCTCTGAAACTTTGGCCTTTTCAATAAAAAGATATATTTCTGATAGGGAAAGTCATGGAAGTTTGCAGCCATAATTTGGGGTGGTTTTGAAGAGGTTATCATGACGCCTTCAGCATCTAGTTGCTTTCTTGTCATTTATATCCAGAGTCATTGAACGCCCCCTCTTCCCCCAAAATGTTCAAAATGAAAAACCAAAATCACAAAGGACTACTGCTTGGCAGTAAACCCAGGGGGTCTTTCCCTTGGGGTCACCAGGAGAAGCTGTCGGGTTAGGGAACCGTGGAATCTCTCACCCGCTTCCTTTAGCTCTCACCATTGGTCAGCTGTGAGACCCATACCCCTGAAGGGAAACATTCTAAACCACGGAGGAGGAGTATTTTAAGTGGGTGGCAGGTGCCTGTATCTGAAGTCTGGCCATTGACACGTTTCAATGATGTGATGTGGAAAATACAGCCACAGTCTGAATTTTCCATAGTCTCATTATTCATGGCCTCCCAGAAAAGGAAGCAGGTACAAAAGGCAGAGAGAGCCCACTGCCTGGTGATTAGTGGTCAGGGTGGAAAAACATCTTGCCTCACAGGCTGGGGAGGCCTGCTCCCCAGGCCAGTGGGTCCCTGGCGGCTCCAGGTGGGTGGGGCCTGGTAGACTCCATCCCTCTGAGGCCCTGCAAGCAGCAGACCTTTGGGTCAGCTCCTCCAAGTTCAGTAGACTTTTGCTTCTCCCATTGCTCTGGGGTCCTTTCCTCCCCATCATGTCTCTTGGACCTCTTTCCCCAGAAAGAATCCACACCCCGCAGCAAAGGCTGGATCAAAGGCCAGTAGTCATGGCTGGTGCCTGCCTGGGCAGAGCTGCTCCCCTCCCCCTGACAGCTCAGCTGGGATTCAGAGGGCTAGAGAAAGGAAGAGAACGAATATTCACTGAGCACCTACTGTGTGCCAGGTACTATGGACCATTTCCTAGAAGTGATTTTCCTTCACTCTTACCAAACCCACCTGTAACAGGGGGTACCAGCCCCACTTGAAAGATAAGCACAGACAAATTGCCAACTTTGTACAGCCAGTAAGTGGCAGAGGTAGGATCTGGAAATAGGTCTGTCTTATTCCAAAGCCTAGCCTTCTTCTAAGTATACTACTTTATAGAAGGGGAGGTCACTAATAGTAACTGAAGGTCTGGTCCAGGCCGTGATATGTGGATGTGCTTATCACTCAATCTTCATAGCAACATAATCGATTTGGTTTTGTCATCATTTTACAAATGAGGTAACTGTAGTCCAGTGACACTGAATGATTGACCCAGCAAGGAGAATTGAGGAGGAAGCTATAGGACTCACCACGTAGGGGTATGCACGCATGCTTAGTTGCTCTGTCATGCCTGACTCTTTGTGACCCCATGGACTGTAACCCGCCAGGCTCCTCTGTCCATGGAATACTCCAGGCAAGTGGGTAGCCATTCCCTTCTCCAGGGGATCTTCCTGACCCAGGGATTGAACCCAGGTTTCCTGCATTGCAGGCAGATTCTTCACTGCCTGAGCCACCAGGGAGGCCCATATAGTGGGTCCTTTTTAGAGCCTGTGGCTGGGTCTCGGCTTGGAGAGCTGGAGCAGGCCTGGTGATGGAGCTGGACTCCTCGGTATGGGCGCCCCGGCGGGTAGCCTGGGGCCATTGCGATGTCAGACTGTCTGGGTGTGCCTCGACCACTCTCCCTAGACTGTGGCCCACATCCTCCGCCCTGGAGCTGTAGCTCTCTGTGCCCCCTGCCATCGCATGAAGATGAAGCAAAATAAGACATGCCACTTGTGAGCAGAACCAGAGCATATGTTTTTCCATGACTGAAACATATTAAAGCTTTTTCCAAGCTCGTTAGCACAAATGGTTCAACTTGGAAGGTTTAACAATTCCACAAGTCCCCTTTTAAGTCCTCGCTGTGGTGAACTTTGTGGGGAGTGTTGTGGGGAGGAAAAGCATAATTGCTGACGGCAGGAAAGAGGCCAGGACTGAGGGGTTTGGAAACCCATTCGAGGCCCAGGGTAGATGCCATCTGCTTCCCCACCCAGCAGCCTGGCAGTCAGCTGGGAAAGTGACTTTTTCAGCATGGAGTAGGGGAACCAACTTTATTTTTGCTTCCTGTTGACTTACATTTTCTTCATCTTTCCCTTTTTTTTTTCCTAAAGAAAGTTGAAGGAATTCTTTGAGTTTTTTTTCTTTTTTTGGCCATACCACATGACATCCGACTCATTAGAAAAGACCCCAATGCTGGGAAAGATTGAAGGCAGGAGAAGAAGACGACAGAGGATGAGATAATTGGATGGCATCTCTGACTCAATGGACATGAGTTTGCGCAAACTCCAGGAGATGGTAAAGCACAGGGAAGCCTGGTGTGCTGCCGTCCATGGGGTCGCAAAGAGTCAGACACAACTGAGCGACTGAACAACAGCAACGCATGGCATGTAGAGTCCTAGTTCCTCAACTGAGAATTGAACCCGTACTCCCTGCAGTGGAAGCCTGGAGGCTTAACCACTGGACCATCAGGGAAGTCCTGAGATGTATTTTTTAAAAAGGATGCTAGATGGGAGACTCTAAAGCAGCAGTTCTTAACCTTGGATATGCATTAGAATCACCTTCTTAATCTGGACAGAACTCATGGACAGAACTTGATTTTCACCAGCTTTTATATTCAAGTGGCACTTCCTTCAGTCTTGAAAGGAGACAGCCAGCCACAGTATCATTAGCAGTACCCTTGTTCCCAGAAGCAGTCAGGCGTATTTTTGTGCTCTCTTGCCTCTGTTGCAGATGACTTGAAACAGCATTTACGCTCATTGCTGCTTAGAAATTAAGGTTATTGTCAGACTTGCCGGTCAATCTTACTGCTCAGTGTGTTAGTAAAGAAGTCCATAAAACACTGTATCTCAAAATATGTTGATAATGACATTTCAGTGCAGTCATTTTCCTTTGTCATCTTGTGTGTTTTCCTTTATTCACCTAGTGCGTAATTCTGAGAATCTATAGACTTTGTTAAAGCTGCCATAAGAGTCCATGGCATGAAAAATGTTAAGTTCCCTCCCTGTTTTTATAGTGGCAAGTGCCTGTGTTGGGGCCTCTTGGTCGTTCAGATTTAGATGTGGCCTCCCCAGTGGAGGGGAGGTTACTGAAGGAGATCTGTCTGTTGCATTCCCTGGAGATGTATCAGTTGCATCCCCACTGTAGATGGGACTTGACCCCCAGACCTCAGCAATGCCAGCCTCCATTCAGGTGATTTGAAGCCTAAAGACTCTATAGAACCATTCACTGGAAACTGAAGTTTGAAAAAATTTGGATCACTGCCTTTGCAAGTGCAGGGTTGAAAGTGCAGAGTTCAGGCCAACCTCAGGATTGGAATGTGTGGTGGTCCCAGATCTGCCGTTTGACATCAGGCGGCCCGGGGAGAAGCCTGCAGAGCCTAGGCTTAGGACTCCTGGGAGGCGAGTCTTCCTCTGGGAAGGCCCTGGCTGGGGCTTGGTGGCCTGAGTCACCTCCTGATGTGTCTTCTGACCTCCGTGTCCCTCTGAGTCCTGTTTCACCAGCAACTCAGCTTGAGGACACAGGACATGTCACATTGGAGATTTTTAACATATTGAGAGGGCTCCCTCTGCCTTCCGGAGTCTGTTCTTCCTTGGAGAAGACTTGACCTGCTGCCCTGCAGACTCAGCCCCGAGCCGCTGAGATGAACAAAGAAGAGAAGGAAGATGGGCTAGTTTCCAGCACCCGCCTTCTCTCCAGCACATGTGTCTCAGGACCGAGCCTCAGAATGCTCTCCTCTGAGAAACTAGATTTTTTTTTTTATCATGTATGTTATTTTATTATGGAGTTGAGTGACTCAAAGTATTGTCATTTTCTTCACTAAAATATAATTTTCCAAAAATGATTATCCAAGCATCAAATATTTGCTAATGGATATCAGTGTCCTCTTAAAATATATAGAAACTTCTTGAATTTGGTTAGCTAGCCATAAAGTGGACTAAAGACTACAGTTCTATCAAGGTAAAGTCTTGAGAAACTAGATTTTATGTAGACACACTCTCCAGGGCTAAGGGTGTTGTTAGGATGTGACACTTTCATGACTTTCTTCCTGAGGGAAAGGAAAAACCATTTGAAGGCTCTGGGTTGGGCCAAGTTAGCTCATGGATTCATGTGAAAAGAGTAAAAAAAGCAAGCAGTTGAGTAAATATGGAGAAGCTCCATCCTTCCCTAGTGAGAGGGGAGGATCTTAAGTAGAATCCAGTGTGGCGGTGTTCAGTTGCCTAGGCGTGTCTGACTCCTTGTGACCCCATGGACTGCAGCATGGCAGGTCTCCCTATCCCTCACCATCTTCTGGAGTTTGCTCAAACTCATGTCCATCGCATCAGTGATGCCCTCCAGCCATCTTATCCTCTGACGCCCTCTTCTCCTTCTGCCCTCAATCTTTCCCAGCATCAGGGACTTTTCCAGTGAGTCAGCTGTTCACATCAGGTGGCCAAAATACTGGAGCTTCAGCATCAGTCTTTCCACTGAGTATTCAGGGTTGATTTCCTTTACGGTTGACTGGTTTAATCTCCTCACCAAAGAATTGATGTCTTTGAACTGTGGTGCTGGAGAAGACTCCTGAGAGTCCCTTGGACAGCAAGGAGAATCCAGTGTAACTTAGCAGTAAAAACATTCTCAGAACCTACTTAGCATGCCTCTTGGAAAGCCTGAGCAGACACCAGTACACTGTCCCTGAAACCCACTCTACTCCTGGTTCATCTCCCACATTATTCTTTCCCCTGAATGAATGAAGAAGGAATCACACAGCCAGTCATGTGAGCTGTACCAGGCTTAGCTGGGGGCAGGTGAGTGTAGATGTCATTTAAGTTTCATCCTCAGAAGTGCTTTGTTTGAAAGTGAGCTTCCCAGGTGGTGCTAGAAAGAAAAAAACCCCACCTCTCAGTGCCAGAGATGCAAAAGATGCAGGTTCAATCCCTGGGTCAGAAGGATCCCTTGGAGGAGGGAATGACAACCCACTCCAGTATTCTTGCCTGGAGAATCCCATGGACAGAGGAACCTGGTGGGCTACAGCCCATGGGGTCGAGAAGAGTCCGACACGACTAAAGCGACTTAGCACGCATGCATGCATGAGGTGATTTCCTTAGGGCATGTATGAGGAATTGTGTGAGGTTGGGGACACAGATCTGTGGCCCCCACAGGCCCTGATTGGACACCCCACCCCTGCTGCAGCCACATGGGAGCATCTGGGGTAGATGCCAGCACAGAGGGGACATCTGATTCTGGTTGCAAGTATTGCAAAAAGTGGCTGAGGCTCAGCAGAACTGGAGAGAAGGAGATGCAGATTATGCATGAAAATGTGAGCCACACCAGCTATTAGTATCTCAGCCCTGAACCAGGAAAGAAGGGAGAGGAAGGTGATGAGATTTCCCCGAGGTGGCTGAGAGGACAGCAGAGGCAGCTGTGGACCAGCGCTGAGAACCTCGTGGAGGGACTTCCCTTGTGGTCCAGTGGGTAAGAATCCACCTTCCAATGCAGGTTCCATCCCTAGGCAAGGAACTGAGATCCAGCTTGTCTCACAGCAACTAAGATCAAGCACCCAAACTACTGAGCACTCACACCTCAACTTGAGAAGCCTGCATGCCACAACAATGAGTCCATGCAAAGACCCAGCACAGCAAAAAAAAAGATTATGGAAACAAGAACCAGGACGTGCCTTCCTATAAACATTCCTATCATGACTCCCTGCAGCCAGCTCCTGGGAGATCTCCTATGACACCCAGATCCCTCTGGCTAGGAGGGCCCATCTTCTCCCCCAAGAGGGTTGCTCGGGTTACCCTAGCCTCAGTGATGTCAAACAACCATGCCATGGAATGCTTGTGGATTAGGGGCTAGGAATTTGGACAGGTACGGTGAGATGGTTCATGTCTGTTCCACAGTCTGAGAGCGCTGACTTGAAGCCAGATGACTTAGTGGCTAAGGCTGGAATCTTCTAGATACTCTTCACATGTATGCTTCTGGCTGTTGTCTGGGACATTCATGGTGCTGTGGCTTCTCCATGTACATAGCCAGGGCATCCCCCCAGCATAGAGCCTTGATTCAGAGGGCAAGCATCTGAAGAGGGGACAAGCCAAGGAAAGGCTGTATTGCCTGTGACCTAACCCTGAAAGTCACACAGCATCACCGCACCCGATCTGTTAAAAGTGAGCCTAGGTGCTCTTCGAGGGTAGACAGGATGGTTGAGGGGACTGCCCTTCCTATTGTTCCAACTACCTATTTCAAGAAACAGTGCAAAGATGCTGGAAGTGCTCTGGTGAGACGAGGCTGGTAATTCAAGTAAAAGGTTTAAGAGAGCTTTGGAAATTGAGTCATGATGACCCACCTTGGGTTGCCTAGAGACACCAAAGACCAGCCAGCCACCGGTCACCAGGGCTGATGCTGGACGGGGTCATCCCTCAGAGAGAAAAGCCAATTACAGACACTAGAACCCACCCCCCACCCCCAGCTTGAGTGTTGAATCTTGGCTTTTCCACTATTAGGCTCAGCAAGTCTTATAAATGCCTGCTGGTCTTTGGAACCTGAATGTCATCCTCTTTCCACCCAACTTTCACTGGGGTGGATGCTGGGGGCGGGGGGCACCCAGGAGACAGGCCCTAACTACCCACTGGGAAGGGTCAGGAAGGTCTCTGAGGAGGAGACACTGTGCTGCATCTTGAAGATGAATTGGCAGAGTGGGGAGGTGAGGGCATTCAAGAAGCAGGGGTCAAAGTTGGGCCTCGAGGAGATAAGGAACCTGGACTGGAAAGCAGGCTGGGAACTGTGTGCCATGCAGAGATTGGACTCGGGTCATGGTTGGCAGGGAAGGTGGAGAGACTGTGAGTTACAAGATAGAGTATCCTCAGAGAAACCTTCTCGTGGGAACTCACACCTGGGTGAATAATCCAGAGTCCATGATCCTTGAGGCCTGCAGATCCAGACACTGGACATCCTTGGCCCTCTTGCTGAGCTCAGACCTCACTGATGTGTAGTTTTTAGTTTGCAGGGGTGAGGAGCATCTCTTTCCAGTGGCAGGAATGTTGAGGACCCATTAGGGTCCTCCCATCTGGTGTCAGGGTCTTGGGGAGCTGGGTGGGTTATCTAAGGGTTGCTGGGTGAGTGGAAATTTCAGCCAGGGGGCAGTCCACCTTTCTAGGTCTGCCTGGTGCAGGCAGGGTGGAGATCTCCCCGTGAAGGGACTCTGGGCCCCCCGTCTCAGGTCACAGGGGGACACACCTGTTTTTTATCCACCTCTGCCCTTGTCACACTTAGTTATCATGTCACCATCACAGATGCAGTCTGGCTGCTTCCCGGGCCTGGAGGGCTGCCGGTCTCCTCCGTTCTGACATTGATTGAGTTAGTCCAACCTCAGCCTTCTCCAGGTCCGTCTGCTGGAGCAGCTTTCAGAACAATTATGAGTAGGCTTCTGATGAGTCGGGCCTCCGGTTTCTTCTGCACTAACTGTGTCCCGTGTGCCTTGGGTGAAGGTCAGGACTGATTCAGAGTCTTTTTTTTTCAGGCCATGCAAACTCAAAGCCTCAGAAACGTGGCTGGGGGGAGGGTGAGGGGCTCAGTTGACTGCTGCTAACCGTGGCGGGTGACAGCACTCCACTGGTTAAACACAACTCAGGTGAATTAGAAGCTTTTTTGGAATTAGATATGGTTGTAAGTTCTCCAGAGGAAACGTGGCTCAGGCTGAAAGAATGTGTTGGTTAGTTCCCGGAGTGTGGGCTTGGCCAACTCTGTGGCCTGTCCTGGCTGCAGTCTGGAATACCTGCTTTCCATCCTGAAGACCTGCGGGTGTGAGGGTCTCCCCTGAGGGCCCAGAGTGGGGGCAGTGGGGCAGGAGGAGGGGAGGTCTCGGGGCCCAGGTCCTGAGTGATGCGGGCACGGAGGGCCTAAGTGTAAGGCTCTCGGCACCTGGCCTGCCAGCCCAGTGGGGCCGCGTTTTCCTCTTTCACGGGCTGTGTGGTTGGGGAAGAGAGATTGGCAGAGCAGCACCAGGAACCCCAAGGCCTTTGCAGACGCTGGGCTTAGGACAGTGACAGCTGGCATTGGCTCCTGGCTCTGGCCCGTGTTTTTTGGCAGGGCGGTCTCTGTGTTGTGGGCCAGACCAGAGCCCTGGGTGAGGTCTGTGGCCCCTGCCTGCCCTGAGCTGGCTGAAAGTCTCCAAGACAGCATCCAGGAGAGGCTGGAGGCCCCGCTGTGCTGGAGACAAATGGCACAGGAGTCTTACAGGCTCCTCTAGTTGGCTCTGGTTGCAGAAGGATGCTGGGGAACCGGGAAACCCTGTAGAATGAAGGAGAGACTGCCTGCTGCAGGCTCTCAGCATCACTTCTCACGCTACAGGCACCTACACCAGGGGCCCAGACTTGGGGACCCTGCCTTCCCTTGGAGGTAGAGCTGGTGGCTCCCCGCCTCCCCCAGAGGCCTCCTGCCCCACACGTCTCCCTCCTGCCTCTCTGCCTGGGCTCCTGGGGTCTGCTCTTATCTCCCTAGAGCTCTGGGTTGGGGTCGGTGGAACTCCTGGGCTTGAGTGGCCCTCCCTACCACTTTTTACCCATGATCTCTGCAAGTGACTTCACTGCCTTGGTTTCCTCGTCTGTAAAATTGAGCTTCTCTTGCTCACTTTGGAAGACAATGCCTAGCACCCAGGGTGAAATTGAACCGTGTATTTCCCAGCCCCTTGCATGCCCACTTGTATCCCTGGCCCCCTTGTAGTTCTGTACACCTGTCCTCCTCGCCTGTATCTCCTCCATAGCCGAGGGCTCTTCCAGGGTGAAGCGGAAGGTTGTCTCACGGTGATGGGTTGAGTACCCTGGCTGCACCTGACGTCCTGGATCTTTTCAGTAGGAAGGTATTCACTGTAGAATGAGATCTCCTGGCCCTAACTTAAGCTCAAAGCTCATTTAGGCCTTCCCGTGGTCACCTTTTGAGTGCAATGAGTTAAGCTTTGCAAACAGAGCTGAGCTTGGAGTGTTGAGTCTTGAGGACCAGACGCTCTTCCAAGCACGTGTCCGTTTTATCTCTTTTCATCTGTCCAGCAACCTCTTGAGGTTCTCCATTGTCCAGTTAAGGAAACAGAGGCTCAGTAATTTGCCCAAGATCACCCAGCTTGTAAGTGGACCCATATTCAAATCCAGACTTGGGCCCCAAAGCCTGCATCTCCCCCGCTCATGCCGCCCCAGGTACACAGGTGCCACATGGCCTTGAGGGGCTGGAGGACACGGAGTAACCAGCAGTGTGGTGAGCGCAGCGACAGGAGAGAGAGGTCTAGGGGTGTGCTCCTGGGGTGCCAGGGCTTTCTCAGTGTTGGCAACGCAGGGCCTATGTCCTGAGAAGAACCCCCATCCTGGGCACAGCAGGACAGTTTGTGCCCATGGTCTGCTTTTCTCTGTGGGCCTGTCTCTCTGCTCAGGAGGGCTGGGGGTCAGAGAACAGCCCTGCAGCTGGAGGGGATGTTCGTTTATCTCAGACTGTACTGTGTTCACATCCTATGAGCATTCAGGGCTCAGCATCAGTACCCCACACCCCGGGCCAGGAGAAGAACATCCATCCAAACCAGCCAGGACTTCCTGGCTGATGGGGGCTCAGCCAGGGGGCCTTATTCTGGTCGCTGGGATCAAAATCCTTCAGAACAAGCAGTGTCTCCCCCGACCCCATCCCCTCCGTCACCTCACCCAGGGAGATTGGAAGCTCAGCAACAGAGGCTGGACATGTTTGGAAGGTCTGGAAGAGAGGAGATTTGGCCACAGGCTTGTTGGCGGCTGTGGGTGTCAGATTCTTAGGGCTGCTAGAATAAAGAACCACAAGCTGGGTGACCAGATGACTCAACAGTAGTGTGTGGTCTCCCAGCTCAGGAGGCTGGAGGCCCGAAGTCAAGGTGTTGGCTGAAGAGGGTGCTCTGAGGGTCGGGAGGGAGCAGTTTGTCAATGGCCATCTTCTCTCCGTTTTTCACAATGTCTGCCTTCTTCAGTGTCTATCTCTGTGCCCGAATTTCCCCCTTTCATGAAGACGCTGGGTATATCGGACTAGGGCCCACCCTAGTTACCTCATCTTAAGTAATTATATCTGCACTGACCCTGTTTCTAAATACGGTCACATTCTAAGACGTGTCTGCTGAAAAAAAAAACACAACCTGCGGGGTGAGAGTTTCATGTCGTTCCGTGAGCATTCTGAGGACGTCAAGCCTGGGAGATGGGACCCTGAGATGATTCTGAGGGATTGTTCTGAAGAGGCAAGGGTGGGGTGGGGGGAGCCAGGGTGCATAGGAGTTTTTGTAACAAAGACCAGGTAGTCAGAACATCAAAAGATGAATATTAATTAAAGCCAGACATCTCATGTTAAGGAATTTGGTGCTTTTCTGTGTATGAGAAGATAAAAGAGTCTGGGTTCACTGAAGTCATTCCTTTGATGTGCACCTCAGCTACCTGCAGCTAATGTCCTGCTTCCTCCACCCTGAGTTCCCTCGGGGAGCACAGCTGGGGTGGGGCTGAGGGCTTGGCACTGGGCAGCCCCTTCGGTTTGTCTCCATCCTGAGTTCCCCCAGGGCTCACAGTTCGGGGCGGCTGTCATGTGATGGCTTGATGGCTGAAGCATCCTTTGTTTACTGACAGGACAGGCGGTATCCCAAGTCCAGATACTCGGGATCAGGACTTCAGCGTGTGAATTTGGGGGGAGCATAATTCAATCCATACCTGTGCATTTAGAGGCAACAGGGTGCAATGGAAGGAGCGAGTCTCAGCTTGGATGTCGGATGGATTAGAGTTTAAATCTTAGAGTTTCCAGTAATACTGATGAGTTTGGGCTCTGAGCCTCGGTTTCCTCACCTGTGAAGTGGAGTCTGGCCTTCGCTTTATCTATGTATTTTCAACTGAAGGACAACTCCACTTCTCCAGGCACATGCTGGGGGACATGAAGTGACCTCATGGGGCTGTGGGGACAGAGAGAGCCATGGAAGCCCCAGCAGGTGCTCTCTGAACATTCCCTGCTGCAGTGGGAGACGCTCCAAGGGCCAGAGAGTTTCAGCTGGTGGAGGTCCCCTGGGCCCTCATTTCATGTGCTCTGGCTTGTTCCCCTGAAGATGGGCTGCTTCTCAGAGCCCTGGGCTTGAGAGGAGGCTGTGGACAGCCCTGCAGGGTCCCCAGGGGCCTCCTCCTTCAGGTCTCATGATGCAGGAGAGTCTGGATTCCCGGGGACTGCAGGCAGCATGCCCTGGCCAGCATGAGAAGCGAAGTGCAGCAGCAGGAGGGTCAGAGATGCTGTGCCCGCTTCGTTCACCCACACAGAAGCCGAGGAGAGCCTTGCAGGGTTCCTATGCTGTTTTCCTCCTTTGCCTCCCCTGGGTAAACTCCGAAATGGAAACTCAAAAACGCAGGATGGCTCCTTCGCCATTTTCCACTATTTCATGATAGTGTTGAAGCCCCAGGGCCATTTCCTGGCCCAGTATCCTGCCAAATCTCCAGCATGTTCCCGGCCTCCCTGCCGGCATCTGAGCTGAGTGCTGTGTAGGCCTCTGGCCAGAGCCTTCTAAATATAGCTCCGTCCTCAGAGCAACAAAGCCCTGATCCCCGAGTGGCATCCGCCCTGATGGCAGGCCTCTGGGCTGTTTGTCAGGCTTCCCCACCAGGATGGGAGGGAGGAACGGGGACAGACAGGGAGTGGCCAGGACCAGAGGAGCCGCCGAAGAAGCTGGTTCTGTGACATGTGAGGCCCAGACGCCCGTGGCCTTGGCCCTGAGTTCCTGCCTCCTGTCTCTGGCGATGTGTGGGGCCCAGGCCTTGTCCCAGGCCGGCTCTGCTAAGCCGGGACTGAGGGTCAGGAGACTGGTCCGTGCTAAAGGGAGAGAAGAAGGGTGATCCTCCCAGGAGGAGACGGAAAGATCCTGTCTTTAGGGTCAGATCCACTGGCCCGGACTCACAACGCCACGTCTAGGCTGGGTGACCCTGGGCAGATTCTTCACCTTAAATCTCAGTTTCCACGTCTGGGAAGTGTGGATTCTAAAGCCCACGCTGAGGGGATTCAGGAGAAGTGGTGCAGGGTGGCGGCAGCAATGGCCCCACGGTGCCTGGGGCTGGTGCTCGGATGCTGTGGGCGGCTGGTGTGGGCTCAGCTTGTCCTCTTGGCCCAGCACCTCATCCCACCTGCTCTGCGGTACTTGGATGACCCTTCATGCTGCATCTTTAATTTCACCTCATGGGTGTAGCATGGAGCCTCTCTTGCAGACCCAGTGACCTGAGAGGTGCCCTGAACCCAGAACATCCACCACCTGTTAGGTCCCAGCTGAGCCTCTCTCCCCACACACGGGCCTCTCATTTCAGAACTCACCTCTTCAGCCACGCTATGTCCAGCTGAGTACTGAGACGCCTTTAAAGCCTCTGCTCAAATATGAACATAGCCATTGAGCACTGGTAAAAGAAACTAGAATTATTAAAAATAATAAAATCCTGGATTTCTCAACATCAGGCCTGGCTCTGGGAACACCAGCCCATGTCTTCCCCTCCCATCCAACTCAATTCTGTTTAAGGCTGGAGGACCTGACCTGTTCCTGGGTCTCTAACACCAAGGAAGGTGGGACCCTGCCCCCTACCACTAAGGGGTCCTCAGGAGAGACCCCAACTTACAGCCTACCATATGGAGAGCCTGGTCTTACAAAAAGAGGCCACTCTGCCTGAGATGCTTCACTGCTACAAGTGGTCCAGGCAGCTGCCTACTCCTAGTGACACTCTGTGAATAGAGACCGGTCAGGATTAGGTGTGAAATGCCCAAGTGCTGGGAGGGGTCAAGATAGGGAGTTGTTGGTGGAGGCATCAGCCCCTGTTGTTTAGACCTGCCTTTCTGCTGACAGTGAGTCCCCTGGCAAGGGGGATCCCTGGGAAAATCAGGCACTGGAGGGATTAGGATCCCCAGTCTTCTGTTGCTATGGCTACAATGGAGTTAGGATGCCCTGTCTTTTGTTGCTATGGCTACATTAACAGACCACAAACTCAGCACCACAGCGCCGTGAGATAGGTCACAGCTATGAAGTGGCAAAACCAGAATTCTGTTTCTGCTCTTGTGAACCCCTTTAGGGGTTCTTCACAGTTTGAAGTTCCAAGGTTTCCAGTATGATCACAATTCTCAAAGAGCATTTCTAGAGGCTGCTGGAAATACACACCCACAGCAAGTGAGCTGGCAGACCATTAACAGAGCACTGCGCTTTCTTGGGGGGCAGTCATGCTGAACTAACCTGCCAGAGCCCCTGGAGGTAGCAGAAACATGTCAGCAAAGGAAACCATCTCTTTAGTGTATTTGGATTTTTCAGAAGTGTTTGGCAAAGTTCCATGCTGAAAAAATTTCCATACGTAGAAAAAAAATTAATTGCTTTGCTGTGACTTTGCAGGGATTGTTTTGTTCTGCGTAGGAGTCAGTTCAGGGAAAGGAAGATATTCCTGAGGATGAACCTGTTCTTTTCTTGATGGAGAGCTGTGAACAGGAAAGGGTCTTAGCTGGTTTATTTGGGGTTTTTTTTTGCCACGCTGCAAGGGATTGGAAGCACTAAGTCCTAACCACTCTTCCACCAGGAAATTCCCAGCTCATTATCTTTTTAATTAAAGATCTGGACGAGAAAGTATACAGTGAAAATTCCATATAGGATTATTGGAGAATGAGAAATCAAATTAAGGGAATGTGCATGTTTTCTTGCTTCGGTTTCCCAAATCATTGCTGACAGTCAGCATTTTGTAGGCCATTTTGCTCCGGTAATGTACGAGGGGTTCCATCCACTCGACATACATCCATCGGGTGCCCGCACGTGCCAGGCACTGTGCTGGGTCCAGACACGCATCCTACATAGTTATTCTGCTTTACAGAAGTGGGATTACATGCTGCTTCCACTTGCCTGTTTTATTTACTGAAGGATTATAAACATCACAGTGCAAAGTACTCCCTCATCTTTTTTAGTGCCTGCCTGGTGCCACTTTCCCTTGAAATGGTTGTACAATAATTTAATCAGTCCCCTCTTATCGAACATTTCCATTATTTCTGGATTGCAAATATTATACCAGTATAGCCTGAAACATCCCTGTACTCGGATATTGCACATATGGATGGATGAGTGTTTCTGAGGATAGCCACCTGAGTGGACATACTCGCTCAAAGGATCTGTATGCATTTACATTTTTGATAGATGATGACGAATTTGCCTGCAAAACATATCTACTTCAATTTTAATAACCCGCAAATTACCATCTGGCAATGCTAGTTTCTCAAATCCCTACCCACATCGGATATTATACTAGTTTCCTATTGCTTCTATCATAACTTATTGTATATTTGTTGTTGTTCAATCGTATTCATTGTTGTTGTTTAATTGCTCAGTTATGTCCGACTCTTTGCAACCCCATGGACTGCAGCATGCCAGGCTTGCCTGTCCTTCCCTGTCTCCTGGAGTTTGCTCAAACTCATGTCCATTAAGTCAGTGGTGCCATCCAACCATCTCGTCCTCTGTCGTCCCCTTCTCCTCCTGCCTTCAGTCTTTCCCAGAATCAGAGTCTTTTCCAATGAGTTGGCTCTTCACATCAGGTGACCAAAGTATTGGAGCTTCAGCATCAGTCCTTCCAGTGAATATTCACAATTTCCTTTACGATTGACTGGTTTGAGCTCCTTGCTATCATATCCACTATCATAAGCTATCATATATTTAGTAGTTTAAAAACAGCAGGAATTTATTATCTTATGGTTCTGTAAGTCAGAAGTCCAAGGGTGGACTGAAATCAAAGTGTTGGCCGGGCTGTGGTCCTTCTGGAAGGTCTAGAAAGAGAGAGTGATCCGTGGCCCATAGCACATCCATGTTCAGTGTCAGTGAGGTCTGGATGACTGGGTGGGTGGGGCTTTGCACATGGCTTTGCTCTGACACTGACTCTGCTGCTCCTCGCCATGCAGAAAGCCCCATGCCATTATGCTGGATGCCCCTGCATAACCCGGGCTTCTTTCCTTACATCAGGGCAGCTGATTAGCATGCTTCATTCCACCCATGACTTTATCCCCTTGCCATGTAACATGACATGTCCACAGCTCCCAGGGAGGAGGGTGTGGACATTGTATGGGGGTGCCGGTATTCTGCCTCCTGCAAATAGGATCAGCCTTTTTGTTTCTGCTCTAAGTGAAAGCATGGTACCCTGCTCTTTTAAGTTGTGCCTTCTTGGTTATTGGTGAGGTCAAATATCTTTTCTGCGTCAGGAAAACAAACTAGTTTCTCTGGTAGTTAAGTTGTCTGTTCTTACCCTTCTTTATCATTCAATTATAAATGATAAATCTTTGAGGGCAAGGGCCTTCTCATATTCACGATTGCATCTTCAAAATGTAGCCCGGTCCAGAGAAGAGCCTTGGTGCCTGTGGGCCCTCTGCTTTTCTCTCCCTCACTCCCACACCAAGTTCTTGCTATTCTGTTTTGGAAAATATGTCAGATGCTTCTGGTTGAACTGGCTGAGTTGAGTCTGTGTCCAGGAAGGCACGGTGGCTGAGTGCTTTACTTATGGACTCTGGGGTCACACAGACTGAGAGCCCTGCCCCCGGCTCAGCCCCTGATTGAGGAGGCTCTTCTACTGTCTTAGCCGCTGATTCAGGCTCAGCCAGGCTGAGCCCCTGATTCAGGAGGCTCTTCCATCGTCTCTGAGACTCAGTTTTCTCACCAGTAAGAACAGCAGTGGTGGCCTGCTGACCTTTTCGGGTTGCTGTGCTGGGAGCCAGGGACAAGAGTGACTCCTTCTGAAAGGCAGAGCCTGCCTGCTGAGCTGCTGTGCTTGCCATGGTGATGGAAGCCATGGGCGGAGCCGTGGGTGGGAGGTGGAGCCAAGATGAGTAGGACTCTGCGGAGACAGAGAAGAGCAGTTTTAGGTCGTTCTGCAGGTGATGGGCAGCGTGCTCTCTTTCTGTTACTGAACCAAACTTGGGCCTGCTTGCCCACATGCAGTAAAGCCAATCTGCTGACACCAGGTTGTGGTGGAGGAAAGTGCAGCGTCTGTTGTAAGGCCAAGCAGGGGTACCAGTGGCTAGAGCACAAAAGACCTGAACTCCCTGATGGATTTCAGAGAAGGGTTTTTGCTTTTAATTTTTATTGGAGTATAGTTGATTTATGATGTTGTGTTAGTTTCAGATGTAGAACAAAGTGAATCCGTTATATATTTACATTCAGCCACTCTTTTTTTTTTTTTTTCCCATTTGGGCCATTACAGAGTATTGAGTGGAGTTGCCTGTGCTGTACAGCAGGTTCTTATTAGTTTGGGATTGACAAATATACATTACTATATATAAAATAGATAATAAGAACCTGCTGTAGAGCACAGGAAAGTGTTTTTCAAGACAAGAGGAGGGAGAGAGTTGCACCTGTGTTTGATCAGCTCATGGACAGTCTTCTGATTGGTTGGTGGCGAGGTAATCAGGAGTCACCATCATCAACCTTCTGGTCCCAGCTCTTCTGGGGTCTGTGTGTTTGTGGTCGGCATACGGGTAACTTCTTCCACCCGGTGGGGGTTTTAGTGTCTGTCAAGCAGCTGAAGGCTATGGCTCTGAATATTGTCTGTAGTCCTGGAGGAGGAGCTAAAGGTCCTAAATTTTGTTTAATGGCTAAACTATTACCAGTTTGTCTTGCTTGAGTGTTTTCCTATGGCTCTACATTTTCTCACTTCTCTGATTAAATTTGTTCTTTGGAACTCAGGGAAGGCCTGAAGAGGCTAGTTTTTCTACCAACAAGAGGCAAACAGAGGACAGGGGATGGGGGTCTGTCCCAGGGAGGCCCCAGAGGGTCCTGCTCGGTTACACTTGGACAGTTTTTTTGAGAAGTGACAGAAGAGATTCAAATCACTTTGCACTTATTCAGAGGTGTCAGAGCCCTGGCCCCTGCTGGAGCCCCTGGTGAGTGCAGAGCCTGGCACATGCGGGTGACTTGCCCCATGTCCCCAGGCTGGCCTCCTGCTCATCATCCCTCAGAGCGACTGCGGGGAGATGGTGTCCAGTGGGACTGATGGTCCTCTTTGCTGGGCGAGCCTTGCTTGGTGAACAGAAGCATGACCTGTGCTCTGGGGTGTGCCAGGCTGGGGGTCAGTGCCAGGCCAGGGCTACAGCTGTCCTGTGCAGGAGCCAAACCTACAGTTGCCCTGCACTGAATGCCCTTCTCAGCCCTGCAGTGCACACCTGTCACTCCCAGGAACAGAGCTTCATCCCTGGGCTGCCTGGCCATAGCTTCCCTGCAGATCCCTAGGCTTGGACTCATGCTCTTGGCCTGGGGGAGTCCTTAGAAGACCCTGTCCACAGGCTCTTGTCCACACCCTTTAGCCCTAGGCACCTCAGCTCAAGAGCACTCAGGCCAAGGCCTGCTCATCTGGGCCTCTCTGGGTCTGTCTGGCTCCATGCTTGCTTTCAGCATGGCGCATGCCCAGGCAGAAGAAAGCAGGTCCCTCCCTCCCCTTGACCCTTCCATAAGGTTTGCTGGGGCCCCAGAACACGTGCCTCAGTAGAGTTTCTCTCCGTGGGTCTCAGATGGCCACATCGGGAGCCCTAAGCCCACTTAGCCAAGGGCTGGTGGTGGAGGGGAGCCCCTACCCTGAATATTGTGCTGTCCTGGGGGGCCCCTTGCCCTCCAACCCTCAGTTTCCAGCTTGGCAGCGCGGCGCAAGTAACCCTTCCCTGCTGCCTGGTGGTGGAGTCATGAAGGGAGGTCAGGGACACAGAGCCCACCGGGGCTGGCACCGTGAGGGGTTGTCAGTGGTTGATCCAAGGCCTTTCACCTCCTCTGCCCTTCTTTCCCTTGGAAGCTGCCAGTCCCCAGGCCTGAGCCTGACAGCAGGTCTGGAGCTAAAGCAGCCATGCTTCTGCAGTGACGGGTGACCAGGCCACAGCGGCCTTTCCGGTGGCCTCCTCCCTCTTCTGGGCCTCGTGGTGGAGAGATGCCTTCTCTCCCTTTCTTCACTGTCTCTCCTGCTGAGCAGGGCTGGCAGCCTTGAGAAGGCACCTGGGCTGGAGGGCTGGGTGCCAGACACACCCTCCTCCTTCAACACTGGCAGCTCCTTGCCAGGCAGCCCTGGACCCCAGACCAGGACCCCCAGGAGGACCCCCTGCAGCTGCCCTGCTGCACAGCCTCTGTAGCCCTTTCCCTCACCATCAGCCGGGGTCTGCTGGGCCTGCATCCCAGCCCCTCCTGTGCAGCCGCCTGAGCCTGGAGCTCATTAGCTCTTCTTATTAAATCCATCTGCTCTGCCTTGAAGAATGGCCCAGAGTCTCCGTGCTCCCGCTGCGGGTATGTGAGGGGGAGGGCTGTACACAGACTCTACTGTGTGCGCCGGGCACGGAACCCTGCAGGGCAGCGGCGTGGGTGTGCTGGGTGGGTGAGGGCCCCGCCGGCCTGGAGGCCATTCCCGCGGGCTGAGACTGGGATAAAGTGGGGCTTGGCCCTTCCAGGGTGCATGGGTCAGCTGGTCTGCCCGTCACTGACAAAGCTGCTCCCTCCTCCCCGCCTAGGAGTGCATCATTGACGAGGACTGCGGGCCCAGCAAGTACTGCCAGTTTTCCAGCTTCGAGTACTCCTGCCAGCCGTGCCGGGACCAGCAGACAGTGAGTGTGCCCAGACACCCCGGGGCAGCAGCACCTGAGCCATGGGGGCCGAGGCAAGGGCACCTGGGGGAGGAGGCCAGCAGCCCACGGTTCTCAGCTGGGCTTCCCGAAAGCCTCCTAAAGGGCCCCAGCATGTCCACACTTGAAAGAGCCAGTCCATGGTGCCCGGCAGGGCTGACTCCTGGGGTGATCAGGAAGCTGTCTGCAGACATGCTGCTACCCTGCCCGCCTAGTGATCTCTGGCCCCATCGCCTGCCTCATAGATAACAGAGATGGGGAGAGAAGGCTGAGGAGGAGGCCCCACCTCATCCCTTCCCTGGGGAAGACCCATCCCAGCCAGCAACAGCAGGGCAGCTCTTGGGCAGGGAAGGGGCAACCCACCCCCCACATTTTCCTCCCAGTCTGCTCTGAGGGGGTAGAAGGGGGCCCACAAAGAAGCCAGAGCATATTCCAGATGGAGGTTCCACCAAGAAGCAGGAAGCCAGGGAAGAGAGACTTTCCCTCTGCCCAACAGATGCTTTGGACCAGGCCATATATAGGCTTTCTTGTCCTTTCTGTTATTAAGGCAATCACGCAGCCTGATAGGGCTTCCCAGGTGGCGCTAGTGGTAAAGAACCCACCTGCCAATGCAGGAGACACAGGAGATGTGGATTCAGTCGGGAAGATCCCCTGGAGGAGGGCATGGCAACCCACTCTAGTATTCTTGCTTGGAGAATCCCATAGATGGAGGAGCCTGGTGAGCTACAGTCCACAGGGTCCCAAAAAGTCAGACATGACTGGGCAGCTAACACTCCCTCCCTTCCTCATAACAAGTTTAGGAAGTCGAGGGCTTCCTGCTGCCCCACCTGGCCCTACCTGTGCTTGGGCGGCTGCTGGGTGCCACACTCTCTGTGTGACTCCAGGGCCGAGGCACCCAGGGCCCACCCATCCACAGGGCTGCCCAGGCTTGGGCCTTAGTTTAGTCAGGCAGTCAGATTCACGCTGCTGCCTGTGTCTGTGGGCCATAAGCCATCTTCCTACCTAATAAAAGGAGGCAAGGTCCAAGTCTGTGGGGGAACCGAGATGATGAGACCATCCTTTGTAAAATCTCGAGCTGCATAGGACTCCTGCAGATGCCGTTTCCTTCTACCAGCCCAGCTCTCATCTCCGCCCCCCTTGGCATCCCTAAAAGGCCCCCAGACCTAGGAGCTTGGTTTCCTCCTGTCTGTAATGGGAGGAGGATGTGGGTTAGCTGACCTGTGCTATCTCCAGGATCAGGAGTAGGAACAGGCTGGGCTCCCCCAGGTCTGTGAGCAGCTGGATCGTATATCTTCCCTCCTTCTGCAGCTCTGCACCCGAGACAGCGAGTGCTGCGGAGACCAGCTGTGCGTGTGGGGTCGCTGCACCAAAACTTCCACCGCAGGCAGCAACGGGACCATCTGTGACAACCAGAGGGACTGCCAGCCGGGGCTGTGCTGTGCCTTCCAGAGAGGTGCGCGGGCTCCCCTCTGGGCGCTGGACAAGCCCTGTCCCAAGCGCCAACACACTGGGCCTCCTGGGGCCCTATCCACGCCATCACACCTTTTCAGGGACCCCCTCCTGGGCAGGGTCCCCAGTACTCAATGGTATGTGTCCCAGCCCCACGACCTCTGCCTGGGGCCGAAGGCCAGCTCTCTGTGTCCCTGTCTCTTTTTTAGGCGGGGGGCTGTGATGCCTAGAAACTAAATTCTTTCAGGACGCATGAGCCTGAGGGAGGGATACCCCCAGATGTGTGGATGAGGGCAGACCCCCACCCTACTCCTCATCCCCAGGCCCACCTACTTTCTTGTCAGTGGCCCTCTCTTCCACTGCCCCCCCCAGGTGAGGCTGGCTCAGCGCTCCCCCAGCCCCTCCACTGCCCCAGTCCACCAGTGCCCGCTGCCCCAGCGGTTTTCCTCAGGGACATGGCTCGCTGGTAGCATTCCTCTGGGAGCAGTGGTTGTTCCTGTCCTGTCACTTCAACTAGACCCTTCTGTTGGCCTTCCAAGGCCTTCGCTGGGTCCAGCTTACTTGACCTCCTTTTCTCTCCACTCACTCCTCGGGTCTTTTAGGAATCTCATTGCCTCAACCGTTCTCACCAGCCCAGCCTCAGGCCTTGGTTGTGTCCCACCCACCTTTTTTTTCTACTTTTCTGTTTCTTTATATACATACACACACACTTTTCACATTTTAATTATACAAATACATTTTCAATATAGGAAGACTAGAAGGTACAGATAAGTCTTATCTGTATCCTTCCAGATTGTTTTTCTTTGAACACATATATGTGTATTTTGTTGTAGTAATTCCTGCCTGTCCAAAAATACTTCAATGCCCTTTTCTAGTCTTAATTTCTTCAGACCTCTGGCCTCAAAACCCAGCACAAGCCCATCTCTTCCAGGCAGTCCTAACTGCTCAAGCCTTTGCAGCTTGTTCCCTCCTGCGCCCATGCTGCTATTCTTGTTTCCTACCACTCCATGTCTTCAGTCCTAACCTCTACTTTGGGGTTCACAGTGGAAGGTGGGGGCCGCACCCCATTTCTCTGACCCTTCTCTTGGTGCCTGCCTGCCTGGTGCCGGGCACGCAGAGGTGACTCTCGGCCGGTTCTAGGTCTGTTGTTTCCTGTGTGCACACCCCTGCCCGTGGAGGGTGAACTCTGCCACGACCCTGCCAGCCGGCTTCTGGACCTCATCACCTGGGAGCTGGAGCCCGATGGAGCTTTGGACCGGTGCCCATGTGCCAGTGGCCTCCTCTGCCAGCACCATAGGTGAGGTCCCACCTGTCCAGGGCCGAGAGCAGAGGAGGTGCCACCCAGTGGGGACCCAGGAGCACAAGTTGGGGGGAGATGTGGATTTAAGACAGCTTTAGTTTGAGGTGTCCTTGGGTTTTCCAGATGGAGGGACCAATGGCGATCTCTAGAATGAGGGCTCAGGAGGTGTGGCCAGGGTACAGATTTGGGCTCATCCAGGTGGGGAGTTGAAGCCTCCTGGGTAGATGCCCTTAAAAAAAGCCTGGGTGGGGAGGGCTCCCAGGCCCATCATGACGACGACCAGAGAATAATAGGGCAGAGGAGACAGAAGGTGCAGTCAGAGAGGCAGGAGGGGGCCCGGGAGAGCAGCCAGCAGAGTTAGAGGCTGTGGAGGAATGTGAGGCATCAGGCCTGCTGGAGGCTGGTGTCTCAGTGTGCGTCTCACTCAGCGGCCGCTGCTCTGCCTTCTTTCCCAGCAGAATCCAGGGTGGCTGGGCAGGTAGATAGAACTCTGGGCCTAGCCCACGAGGCCCAGGGCTCCCCACGGGCACAGTGGGTGAGCTCTCAGGGGCTGCTTCTGCCTGGGGGCCTGGGCGGGCAGGGGGCTGTAAGCTGTCAGACCTCAGAGTCCTCGGGGTTGCCCCAGTGGGTCAGTCACAGGAGGACAGACCTGCGCTAGACACGGGAGAGCTGCCCTTTGGGGACACCTGTGAGCAGGTCTCCCTCCATCAGCATGTTCGAAGGCAAGGGGTTAGGGGAAGTTGGGCTGGGGTCGCACAGAGGCCGGGGCCTTAGTTTGAGGGCTCCCCATTTCTCCCTCCACAGCCACAGCCTGGTGTACGTGTGCAAGCCCACCTTCGTCGGGGGCCATGACGAGGACGGGGAGAGCCTGGTGCCCAGAGAGGCCCCCGATGAGTATGAAGATGGCGGCTTCATGGAGGAGGTGCGCCGGGAGCTGGAGAACCTGGAGAGGAGCCTGTCAGTGGAGATGGCTCTCGGGGAACCTGGGGCTGCCTCTGAGCTGCTGGAGGGAGAGGAGATTTAGACCCAGGCCTGTTGTGTGGGTAGACGTGCAATAGAAGTAGCTAATTTATTTCCCCAGCTGTGTCCCTAGGTGTGGGCTCACCAGGCTTTTTTCTGTGGCCTCTTCCCAGTACATTTTCCTTCTGGCTTGAAACAACATGAGGGGCTGCACCCTTGTCCAGCACGCCCCGCCCCACTGTGCATCATCACAGCTCTGGTGCCTGGGGAAGACTGGGGTGTGGGAGGCTGAAGCAGAACAGGGCTGCTAAACTGGTCCAAAGTATTGGTGGCTCCGCCTCTGCTGGTTGGCAGATGGCACGTTTCGTTTTGTATGACATTGCCTTGAGTGTTGTTGGGGGCGGGGAGGGGATGGAAGAGGATGCAGAATTTCCCCATGATGGGTTTTAGGGGAATGTTGACTCTCAAGACACGTAGAGAAGGATGCCCTGCTTTGCAAACGTGAACCTGTGAAAATGCAGCCAGTGAATCTGTCATGCTGTTTCCGCCGTGGGCACAGGCACACGCTGCCCTGAGCTGCTGCAGGCGAGATGTCTTCTGCGTTGCCTGCATTCGTCCTCTCGGCAGTGTAACTCAGCTCCTACCTCTGTGCCAGGGCAGCAGTCCACGTCCTTTCACCACAGCCTGCTGAAGGAGGGTATTGGTCTCCTCGTTGGTCAGGATCTCGGAGGCTCCGAGATGTCATCTTGCTTGCCTGAGTCACACAGCTACTGAAGACCAGAGCAGATTGCCCAGGTGTGACTCATGCCCAGTGCTCTCCCTACTGCTCCCCATCAGCTTCCGTGTGCCAAAAGTCCCCCTTATGAGGAGTACGAGATTTTTCTTTTTTTTTGAGGCACATCTGGAACGAAAGTCAAACTAGTTCACACATCCCTGTAAGGTTAAACTTCTACTGTTAGAAATACAGCATGCCCCTGGCTGTGGGGGTGGCTGTCATTCTAGTGGAGACAGAAAGTACTAACACTGTCCCCTGTGGCAGTCAGTCACATCAGTAGCTTTGAAGGTACACATGACTGGAGCATAATATATGTTAACTTGCCAGAAACAGTACTTAGGTAATCGTAGGGCCAGGATTATAAATTTGTGAAATCACTTACCAACAACCAAAGACCATTATCAGCCACATGGAGAAAATCAAACCAAGCAAGGCTCTATGAAATATGGTTGTAATATCCAAGCTGAGAGCACTGAGTTGTACGCTGTTCCATAAATGATATTTTCAGGTGTCATGGACTGTTTCCATCATGTATGCATCCAGAGTTATTAAATGTTAAAGTCACAATTGTATAAGCATGCTTTCTTTGAGTTTTAAATTATGTATAAACACATATGTTGCATTTAGAAACCAAGCATAAATCACTTAAACTACTCTTTTGTAACTCTTGGACTTCTTTTTTTGACTTACATAAATAGAAAACCCTTTCAGCCAGAAAAAATAAAAATGAACTGCATTGTCCAAAAAGGAAGAAAAAAACTCCTCCATAATGCAAAATTTCCTGGCAATTGAAGCATCAAAATATTTTAGAAATGTTAACCATTTTTGGATGGGAATTAGTCCTCAAGAGTATCAGTGCTTCACTGTCTCTGGAAGAGTAAATGGAATGTGTAAGCCCCTTTTGGGGCTTCCCTGGTAGCTCAGCTGGTCAAGAATCCGCCTGCAATTCAGGAGACCTCGGTTCAATTCCTAGGTCGGGAAGATCCCCTGGAGAAGGGATAGGCTACCCACTCCAGTATTCTTGGGCTTCCCTGGTGACTCAGACGGTAAAGAATCTGCCTGCAATGCGGGAGACCTGGGTTCAATCTCTGGGTTGGGAAGACCCCCTGGAGGAGGGAACACCAACCACTCCAGTATTCTTGCCTGGAGAATCCCATGGGCTGCAGCCTGCCAGGCTCCTCTCTCCATTGGGTCGCAGAGTCGGACAAGCCTGAACGACTAAGAACACAACACGGCACGTGCCCCTTTTGCGGGGAGGCTGCTTTAATTGCAATTCTGGACCGAACACAGCTCTTCAGGGACCGTAATTCATAGTAATAAAGCTACTGTATAGGAAGGTCAGGGTGATGTATGGGTGATAGACACCAGATTAGACAGTATACTCATATTAACTCAATCTTCATTAAACCCATGAGTATTTTCTTCATTTAGCAGATGAAATGGAGGCTCAAAAAGCTGAAGTGAAACAGACATCAAACAAGAACAATTATCTAGTACAGTATGCCCAGGATATACTGATAATTTAAAGATGTGATATACGGCTGTTCTCTCTTTAGTGTCAACAATCATCAGGACGACTCTGCATCCTTATTAGTCACCAGATACTCAGGCCCAGGTGCTGTGATATGCCCCAGGGGTACCAAGTTGATCCAGACAGGGTCCCTTCCCTGAAGGTATCCCAGCCTAGTGAGGGAGATACACTGAATGCAGCATTGACAGAAAGAAGGCATTAAACCCGACATCTGCAGTATTACAGGAGCCTGAAGGAGCACATGGCTTGGGAGAAGCAGGGTGGGAACTGGCTTTCGAAGATGACAGTTGCTCAGGAGGGCAGAAGGATTAGGAAAGGGCATTTTGGGCCACAGATGGAGGGAGGCAAAGAGGAGGGATGGTATAGAAGGGTAACTGCAAGTAATGCACAGTGGCTGGGAGGTGAGGTAAACTGAGCATTTGGAGAAGAGGCTGAAAATTACTTCATCCAAAAACTTATTGAGTACCTACTAAATGTCAGGCCCTATGTAAGGTGTCAGGGAGACCGTGGTACATGAGATAAAACCAGGCCCCTGTCTCCTGTCTCCAGGAGCTTATATGCAGGTATATTATCTTGTTCTACTTTGTCATCATAGCCACAAAAATGTAACATGAGAGGCTTGCCTCAAGTAGCTGGTGTATCTCTACTCACGATTCTAATGGAATGTATAAAGGGTAGGTGGAGTTTGGTACTGGCATCGTCCTGCCTCCCCTTCCCAGGAAGGGAAGCAGCATGGGAACTGGCTTTCGAAGATGACAGTTTCTCAGGAGGGCAGAAGGAACAGGAAAGGTTAGGCAGGAAGATATAAGTATTCACAGGGTCTTGGGTTTAGGATACGGGTATCTCTGAGGGGCTGTTATTCTGCTTACCACAGAATGAAAAATGTCTGGGTCCTTGAATTCGTTGAGAAGGAACGCAGTCCTGCCGTCAGCTATTTCTGGACTCCTTCTAAAGTCAACCACAAACAAGACAGAAAGTGCTGTTAGTCTATGTTGTTTGGAATAAAAAACAAGCAAAAGGTGAACAAAATATAGCTTTATGAATCCCAACCCACCTGCTTTCCAACCTGCAATGAGAAAGCAAGTTTAGAAAATGAAGGGTTTGGGTGTTGGGTACAAGCTCTGAGTCTGAGCCCCACCTTCTGCACAGGTGAGTGGCTGGCTTGTCCACCCACCCAGTCTTAGACTGAGGAGGAGTATAATGGAACAAAAATGATTGCTGCTGATTCTTCCCAGCTTCCTCTTCATACTGTCTTCCTGCTCCCTCTTTTTACTCCTCCAAGTCATTTCCACCCTCCCTACCCTGTGTCTTTGGGCTTTTGATACAGGACAAAGGGGTGTAAGGCAGAAGGATGAGCGCTGAAAAGAGAAACAAGGTGGTCTGCTGTGGGGGAAGAGTGGGATACAGGGCAGGAAGTACTCCTGGGGTCTGTGCATCCCCACCAGTCAAGAAAGTCGGCTAGATTAGAGAGTATGTTTTGACAGCCAGACTGGGTTTCTAAAGGCAGAGCGCCGAGAGCCATGGAGCGAGGCATCGCCTCAGGGCTTGCTGAGAGGTGTCGCTGCAGCAGCAGCAGCTCCAGTGTCCCACGTAAGTTGACCAAAGAGCAGGTAAGAAATCCCCTTTTGGAAGATCACAGTGTTTGGAAAATAGGTTATTTCTCTCTCTGACTTCCTATGAGGCAGAGGCAATAAAACATGCATGCATGCAACTGGAAATAATCGTAATAAGTCAGAAAGACAAATACCATATCACTTAGATGTGGGATCTAAAATATGACATAAATGAACGTATCTATGAAACAGAATCATGGACACAGAGAACAGACTGGTGACTGCCAAGGAGGAGGGCAGTAGGGCAGGGATTGGGAGTGTAGGATTAGCAGATGCTAATTGGCATATATAGAATGGATAAACAACAAATCCTACTGTAGAGCACAACGAGATTCAGTATCCTGTGATAAACCATAATGGAATGCACGTGTGTGTGACAGGGCCCTCACCACCACCAACAGGAGGCTGCTCTTTGCCCTCTTCCTTAGCTTTTCCACCATCCACAGAGCTAGTGCAGAGCGAGCCAGTGGGGAGTGGGTGTTGACCACTGCCTCCTTCCCTTGCTAAGCAGACAGCATCACGTCCAGCAGGCAGTGTGTGTGTGTTGAGGGGTGGAGACCTTTGAATCAAATGACTGAAAAACTTCAACATCAGATTGTTTGAATAATGCAAAGTGACTTAAAAGTTAACAGAACTGCAAGAGTCCTCTTCCAGGGTGAAACTGTATTCAATAAAACACAGCTGGCACAGTTACTGGAAAAACAGAACCACTCTACTATTTGTATCTCAACAAGGTGATACTTCAGTTGGTTACTTCAGCATTACAGAAGGCTGAACGTGGAGCATGCCCTCTATACTGGTGGAAGGGATAGGTTGTGAACAGAGGATGCAGAGACAGAGCATGGTCCTCACCATAAGGCAAGGTTCTGGGGTCCACTAATGATCCCCCGACGTGGTAAATTCTCAGGCCCTGACCAGTTAAAGACCAGTGAGGGAAGCAGGTGGTGGTACTATCACGGGGGACGGGCAGAATACCCCTCCCCAGTACTCCTTTGCCCTCCTAACTTGGCCCCTAGTCTTTTCTAAACAGTTAAACCTGATTTAAGGCACTCATGAATTTGGCAAGTATTGTTTCTGAAAGTAAAGTTTCGAAAATTAATACTGTATCTAACCAAATGCTCATAGCACCCCCTTCCCCACAAAGGACGCTGAAGGAGCATCTTCTGATGTCCTGTACCTCAAGCCTATGTGACTACAAACTTTATTTGGCTGGTGAACTCCTTTGGAAACCTGATTTTAAAAAAAGCATTTACTAGACCCCTAGAAAACTATACACGCACACAATTTTGCCTTCGATTTAAGGATTTTGGGCCCTAGAAGGCTTTTGACTGCTAGTGACCGAAATATTGATTTGTTTTGCAAAAATTAGAAATTGTTTAGATGGAATACTTTTATTTAGCAAAAAAAAAAAATCTTCCTAATTCAGATTATCTTCTATTACATATTGTCTAGACTATAATTTGCAAGTCACAAGTGCAAGAGTTGGTTATTTTTTATGCTTAACAAAGGGACAAAATTCACAAGAACAGCAGCCAATTGAAAAGGAAAAACTAGCAAATGAACCAGAATAAAAGATTTTATTGTATTCTATACATTCACAGGTCACTTCCAGATTTAGCAATAACACTGCAGTGCTCTGATACTGTGCACTCTTCAGCTCGGACCATGCTGGAAATCTGTAGCTGTCTTTCAGCCTAGATACCATTCCTAACAGTGCAGCCTGGCAACCAACAGCTAATTGTGGCAGAATTCACTCCCATTTTCTCAGAAAGTTAAAGGATCGATCGTTTCCATTCCGTTACAAAAGAGATTACCAAACACTGTGTAGTATAGAGTTCCTTCCCTCACTCTTTTTTATCTTGTTATGGACTGCTATCCCTTAGTTTGAGAAGCAGACGTTTATCTAGCAAAGCTCTGTACAGACCAGCTAAATAACCAAGGCAGAGTCGTGAAAACATAGCTCGTTTCTCTGGCCAGAATTCACCCCTGACCTTCAGCCCCTGCCACAGATACGCAAGTACTTGGTTCTCACTGAGTGTGCCTGGCTGACACAAACTCATGTGCCCCACAGTAAGACTGCTTCAAAACTTTGGCGTACGCCATGGCGGGCAGGGTCACACTTGATTGTATGTGGCCTGCCACAGCCTCAGAAGATTCAGCAGATGAGTGATCACCAGGTTCCACTGTCCCTTGGCTTAGAGGTGCTTACTTGATTCTCTGAGGAAGGCTAACACATGAATCTCTTCACCGGAAATACTGCTTCCATTGCCACAAATCAGTTTGAAATCACCATCCTTTTCTACTGAGATTTTTAAAGTGCAACATGGCACTGAAGAGCAAAAAGCTTTTTCTTTTCTATAATGAAATACACATTTTCTTTACTCTTGGTGTTTGTAATATGCCTGCAATTAGAAGCAGCAAACACAAAACAAACAAAACACGGGTAGAAGGCACAGGATGAGGAGCAGTATGCAAAGTTTACTATTTACTCTTACAGGAACACCAAACCAAACAAGGCCCCAAACCCATTTTGTTAACAGATCGGTCTCACTCTGTTCCACAGTCAGTCCCTGAAAGCAGAAACCACATTTACTAACCCCTGTATCCCAGGTAAGCAGGCCTGTACCAGAACCAAGTAGCCATCATGTTACACCAGAAAATCTAAGTGATCTGAAAGACAACTCGTTACAAATGCTTAATGTTTTTCCTCTGAAAATACCATCAAGTCTACTAATGCAAATCCAGAATAGTACTGCCATTCAATTTAGCAGAATGCTACATAGTCTATATGGAATAAAAATTAGCCACAAAAATACCTTAGAAAAGATTTTTTTCTCCCCCTTGTGGAGACTTTTAAGATATTATGGAATTCTCAATCATTATATTCAAACTGCAACCAACCTTTGTTAACACTATTTTTTAATTCTTTCTTAAAAGGGAAAAAAGGGTAAATTTTTGATTTTGAAATATTGACAGGATCCTCCAAAGTTAAATATTAACATCTTTTCATCTCTCTTACGAGAACTTTACTGTAAACATACATTATCACAGAATTAACTATTCAATGTTACAAAATGTTATACTGAAAGAAAACAAATCTCTTCTGAACCCAGATTCTTCATCCACAAAAGTTTAATGACTAAAATAACACCACAGAATGAACAAATGTTTTATTGGCATGTTCATTTTTGTAAACAGCATCCGGCATGAAAAAGTTTTACCAAAACCTTTTTATTGATTTTTATAAATTAGATGGCATTTTCAAAATTGACGTAGAATTGTGTTCATTAAATAGCTGTATTTAGCAAACTTGCTGATTCTAACAGACTCTGCAATGAAATCATGGTGACTGTATTAGCCTGTGCCATGACCTGACTTCCTAGCAAGTTTATTCAACACGATGTTAAGACGTTTCCCCAAAGTTAAACTACATGTAACTACGTGTCAACTCCAAAAATTAAACTGGGACTTACAAGGTTTTAGAAGATTCAAACTTGAAGTAAAACTTCAAAAATAAATGTACAAAAGGAAAAAAACTGAAGCCACTGAACAGAAAAACCTCATTAACAAGGGCAAATCCAATCGTATGGGACCCAGTGCTGAGGAAGCTCACTGAGGGTTACGTTTACATAGACTGCTATACCTCTCCATGTACACAAATGTACATCATGAGTGATGTGTAAAAGGAATGACCATGGGAAATAGCTGAACTGCAATTATGGTAACTCAACAGGATCAATTTTATTTACATGCTGAATGAACGAGTGAAACGAATTCTCTACATCCATAACTTACGTACAATCAGTTATAATTACAACATTGCAGCAATTTGAGCTGCCACCTGCTGGGAGCGGTCTAGGGAAATGTTTTGATGTTCTAGAATAATGTTCTTAATACTTTGCCAAAAATGAAAAAAATAAAAACACAACTTCACGATTCTTTACTGGGTTATGGCTGGTTCTAAGATTTTCTTTCTTCAGCTCCTGTTTTTGCTGCTTTCCAAGAGTCAACACACGTTGCATTTACTTCTGAATTGTCAATGAGGTAATGTGTGTATCAGTGAAATAAACAGAAAATTCATTCATTCATGGCCTTTGCACAGCTTTTATTATTAAGCTATGAGCATCCTGTTTGAGGCTGGTTTTACTAGCGGCTATGTGCACATCTGTCCGCAAGAAAAGAAGTTTACTCATTCCCCTTCCCACTTTTCTAGTAGCAGGTTTCGCTTTCTGTTTTTTTGCACATCCCTTTTCACTTTACAGTACATTTGACTATAGTGCACAACATGATTCCAAGTCAAAACAGCGGCCCACTGGGCACTGAGCTTCTGATTGGTGAACGGCCATCCAATCAGTGCTGGTGTCACTGGGTTACCCCCTAACCATGTCCGGCCATCCTGGCACTACACAGCAGCAGTGAACCGTCTAATTAAAACCAAATCCCCCAGGGAAAATGCTACACTAGCAGAGTCAGTCTTGAGTTAGATCTTTATTTGGTGCTCCATCCAGGTAAATTTTTAGTGCTTTCTCTTTCCGAGGTGAGTATGTTACACGATGTCCTGTTTTCTGGAGTCGACTGCTTTCTTTTTTCATCAGTTCATTTCTCTGCTCATCTGTCAACTCCATTAATTCTTCTGTTCTATCCCTACATTTAAAATATTAATGACACGTTAGACCAGTACAGCCATCTGCCTCTTTTAATTTATGTTTAAAAGCTTTAATGCTCCTCAATGAGAAAATTAAATCTGATTGTCACCACTTAAGTTATATAACTTATTCTAAGATGTCCTAGATTTCTAATGTGTTTATTATGTTAACACAGCACTCACTTCTAAAAATGGCACAGAATAATTTCCATGTTACTATTAGTATAATAATGGCTATCATTTATTGAACATCTACTTATAATAGCCATTAGGCCAGTTTTTTTAAATGCAGTATTTCAAATTCTCATAAAATCCTGCAAGGCTGACATTACTGATGCCATTTTACAGATGAGGACCTAGGTAAATAAATAACGAAGCTAAATTTGAATACATACCTGCCAGGCTCCAATGACTACACTTTTTCCTCTCTCTATATAGAATGACAGATCCGGTAGCCACTAGCCATGTGTGTCTATTGAAGTATGTATGATCCAAATTTAGATGGGTGGCAAATGTAATAAACACATAATATTTCTAAGACTACAAGGAAAATTATGCAAAATATCTTAGAAATGCTTTTTATATTGTTTACATGTCATAATGATATTTTGGATATAGTGGGTTAGAAATACTTATTAAAATAATGTTACCTTTCTACATTTTAAAATGTGGCTAACTAGAAATTTTAAAATGCAATATATGGCTTGTATTGTATTTCTACTGGTCAGGGCTATTCTATATCGTAACAATCATAAAGCTGTTTATGAAAAATAAGATGTACAACAAAAATGTGGTATCTCTAGAAATAACCAAAACATTGTGAATGTTACCTATAAAATATGACTGCACCATCATCACAGATATAAAGAGGCCAGACATTCAGGGTAGAAACTTTGGGATTCCAGTCCAAATCCTGATGAATATCCAGGACAGAAATATCGCAGGGAAAAGTTCCTCTACCCTAAGGAAAAAAGAATGAATGAATGAATGTCACCGTTGGCCATGTTTACTTAGCATTAATACCCAGATTTAAACATTCTCAGGGTCTTACCTTGGCAAACTCAATATCTTCTAAAGGAATTCCACTGATTTCATAAAGCTGTAAGAGGAAACATTTTACGTGAGCTCACCTAAAAACTAAGTTTGCTGAAACAAGTAATTTTCCTTTCACCTTGTAAACACAGAAATAGTTTTGATTTTTTCCAAAGAAGTAACATGTTTGATTTTCCAAAGAAGTAACATGTAAAGTTTTTTGAAAGCAGGAAGTAGAACTGTCTCCCCAGTCCACCTGCAAGTACCATGTCTCAAAATATCAATTTAGTATTAATATATTCCTTCCAGACCTTTTCCTATGCATATATAAACTATACACAAGTTTATAAAATACATAAAGCTGTATCTATGAAATATATCTATATAACTTTATATAACCTATAAAAAACAGGATACAGAGTAACCTCATTCTCTTCACCAGTTGAAAAATATACCATTTTATTTCCAATTGATGGACATTGAGCATGTTTTTAGGTTTTCCCAGTTACAATTCTATATAATATGTAATACTCTATATATTTCCTTGCGTATCTCTACAAATTTCTTTTTACTGAATTCTTAGATGTGCAACTGCACATGTGAAATGTTTATAAACAATGCCAAGCTGAACCCTGAAAAACTTATGTCAATTTAATCACTTATTGAAGGTCTATGATATTGCCTGTTTTACCCAAACCATGACGACTCTAGGTCCCCAACCTCCAGGATCTAATGCCTGATGATCTGAGGTGGAGCTGATGTAATAATAATAAAGTGAATAATAAGCGTAATGTGCTTGGATTATTCCCAAGCCACCTTCCTCCCCCACCCTGCCTGGTTCAAAGAAAAATCACCTTTCATGAAAATGGTCCCTGGTGCCAAAAAGGTTGGGGACTGTTGCTCTAGATATTTTTGTTTTCTAAATCTTCATTATTATTTAAGAGGTAAAAAAATGCTATTATTGTCTTCTATTTTTAATTTTTTTTTTTGCTGCTGTTATTGTTTTAACTTGTATTTCTTGTTCTATGAATTGCCTATTCATGTTCTTTGCTTATTTTAAAATTAGACTGTCCAGTTTATTAATTTGTATCGCCTTTTAAATTTGGATATGTCTCACATATGTTTCATATGTTTTCCCCTTTCTTTTAGTTTTGTTTATGCATTGCTTTAAAAAAATTTTTTGAGGGGGTGGTGTGCAGAAGATTTAACTTTTATATTGCCTATCTTTCCTTTTCTGGCTTTTGGTATTATACTCACAAATACTTTTCCCTCTATGGGATTATAAACTTATTTTCAATATATTCATCTAGAACATTTATCATTTTACTATATTTTAAAATATAAATTTAATACATTTAGAATTTTTTGGTGTGAGATATGGAAATACATTTTTTCCCAAAATGCCAACTGTCCTAGTACCTTTCTCCAGGGATCCTTAGGATTCTCACCTTTGCTAACCCTAACCTTCAGCTGGATTCTCTATTTAATTATACTTCATCTGGTTTTTTAAATATATATAGCAATTTACTCTAGTAACTCTAATCCTAATTACTTAGGGCAAACTTGATCCAAGTAATAGAAGGCGGGGGCTCACTTCTGGATGGCCAGAAGTCAACATAATTTTTCAAAGCATCAGCAGCCCTAAGAAACAATGGCCATGTGGCACAGGTACGACTGAAACAGAAAGGCTGCCGCATCCGTGTCTGGCACTCACTTCGTAGGGTCTCTCTTATGCAACACAGAGAAAAATGTATGTTAGTTCATTTTGTTTAAAATGAGTTTACCTTATCTCGCAACTCATCAACACTACTGCTTTCCAACACAACCTCCTGGAAGGGATCCAACTTCATCTCTGAAGGCCTCCACCGTCTTGACAAAACTGCAAGTTGTGACATGGATTTCATCTTCTCCACCCCTAAGAATATGCAAGAGTAGGCCATCATTCTATTTGCTCTCAAGATTCGTAATATGCCTTTTCTTATATTGCCTCGAAAACAGAAAGATTTCCCTCAAGCATTGTTCTTAAAAAGTAGGCATAAAAGAAACTAGTTATCCCAAGGAGTTTTTCAGAATAAAATACTCTCTCTTTCCCCTTCCAGTCTCAGAAGATAATTCGTAACCCCACAAGCTCTCCTTCCACCAGGACTCCTAATTTCACTCTCTTGTGAGTCTTGCTGGACACTGCTCTCCCAACTACTCTCATCTTTGGACCTCTCATCTTTGTCCTTCTGTTGGCTCCTACCATCCCACAATCTAAAATCATCATCAAACAGCCTTCATTTTATCTTCTTTTTTCATTCAAGCTATCATTAATCCTTCTCTTTTACTCCCAAACTTGCTGATTCTTCAAAACCCAGCTCAAGTGTCACCTTTCTCTTTATATACAGAAGAGCCAATTGCACTGATGTGTTTCTTAGCACCTATCATTTTGGAATGACAGGTGTGTAGTTCTGGTTTTCCCATACACTGTGCATCTCGAGGGCAACCTTTATTCATTGTTGCAGCACCATGCGTCAGAATGTCTGGCAAATTACAGGCCAATGTTTCTTCGATTTAATCACATGACTTAAATCTTACTCAAGTACTTTGATGCTAAGATATATACTGAAATGATACTGATGCAAGGATCCACCATTCAGTGACATATTCTGGCTAATTCATCTCCGCCAATATATATTCTTTCCTAACAAGGGTGACCTCTATGTCTTTCATCTCTTCTTGGCCTACCCAGACACAGGGATTACTCTGTAAGGCCCCAGATACTCAGAGAAGGATAACTGATAATACACATTGCTCTTCTAGGTCACTGTTACACAGTTACATGGGCTGAACTGTGTCCCCCATTGAAACATGCTGGACTCCTGAACTTCAGTATCTCAGACTGTGACCTTATTTGGAATTTACAATAGTAATCAAGCTAAGATGAGGTCAATTAAGGTGGGTACTAATCCAATATGACTAGTGTCCTTGTAATACAGGAGACTGGGACACAGACAGGAGCACCTGCATGGCGCACACTGTGTGCACGTGAAGGCAGAGATCAGGACATTGTCAAGGCATCTCTCTACAAGCCAGAACACAAGGCTGCCAACAAACCACCAGCGGGAGAGAGGCGTGCAGCAGACTCCCCCTCACCGCCAACAGAAGGGACCAACACTGACAGCATCCTGATCTCAGATGGCCAGCCTCCAAAACTGTGAGAAAATATATTTCTGTTGTTTAAGCCACCCAGTCTGTGGTACATTGTGATAGCCTAGAAAACTAATATTGTTCTCAAAATTTCTGAAAAATTAATAGCACATCCTCAAAGTAAATAAGCCAAAATGAAAAAAGATACTAAAAAACAAACATGGTTAAGAAATTTTTACTTTCAGTAATAAGTACTAAAAATGCACCCTGAAACTGCAACTTCCCTGAAAAAAGAGACTGAAAAACAAACACGGCTAAGAAATTTTTACTTTCAGTAAAAAGTACTAAAAATACAACTTTGAAATTGCAACTTCCCTGAAAGGAGGAATTCATATTCTTAAAATTAGAGAAAAGAAGAAATATTTAAAAGGCAAATGGGGCCCAGAGAAAAGATAGAAGCAGCTCATTATTTGAGAAAAGCTACAGGCTTCTATTATTTCTAGAGAACTTCTGATATTTCTCCACAAAAATAATGAAAATACCATCAAGAACTTCAAGGAACACCTCCCAGTTGCTGGAAATATTAATATCTTCTTCATAAATATGATAATCCAAAAAGACAGTGCCAGGATTCTTCCATGTTTTTTTCCTTAGACGAAACCTACAAATGTGATAAGATATTTTAAACTACTATACTCTGAAATTCTTAACTTAAAAAAAGTAACATGAATCTGACATCAAGGAAAAAATGAAACGTTCAAATACAAAAGTCAAGTGGTTATTCATTAAAATTTTGGAAAAATAACAATGAAATGATCTCAAGACATCAAATTGAGTGTCCTGCAAAGGAAGCTCATACCAATTCCTAAATAATTTTGCTTAGTTCTATCATATTAATCTACAGTACAAAATTCTGAACAGTACAGGAATTTAAAATTCGTTTTAGAAGATCATGCCAATCCATGTCAACTGACCACACTGTCTGTCTTCAAACGGGACGACACTAATTTTACTTTACCTGTCAATACTGAGCTCTAATCCACACTGCTCCCTGAGCTGAGGAATTAACTCCTCTTTTGATTGCCGTACAGTCATTCCTTTAGCAAAAACAGCATCTAGCAGAAACTTGCATGGCTAGAAATATAAAGATAAACAATTACACCCTGAATCACACATTAAAATGAGGATCAACAAAACATTTTATTTGTACTTTACAGTGTGACAATTACTGGACTGGGTTTAGGAGTCTGTCTTCCTATATTTAAATCTTGGCTCCATTACTTGCTAACTCTGTTATCTTGAGCAAGTTTACTTAACATTTCTGTATCTCAGTTGTCTCATCTGTAAACTGGGGACAGTATCTTCCTCAGGATCATTGTGAAGATGAGATATGATAATACATTCATATTTCTCTTCTTGTAATACAATGATCATCACCTTTATAGAGTAACATGAGGGAAATGAATGCTAATTTTTCAAATACATCTATTAATTGTCTCAAAAGATACAGAATCCACAAACCCCAAACTCAAAAAAAGATAAGTCAAAATGAGTGTAATGAATCACACATAAGAGATATAACTGATGCCTAATAAAATATTTGTTGAACAAATGAAGGCATTTTATGAAAACATTACCCGCTTAATTTGCTGTTTTTCACATCTGTCTAGGTCTTCATTGAGATGCTATAAATGTCTTAAAAATAGTGTCTTTGTCTTATTCTTCTGGGTATTTACCACCATTTTAAATATCACAGGAATATTTTATTACTCCCCTAGAACACAGTCTGTTTAGATTCTTAATCCACCATTTAAAAGCAGTATGAACTTGGGCAATGTTACTTAACTTCTCTGCGCCTATGTTTCTTAACCTATATAGTGGGAAAAATAGTACTTTTATAATAGAGTTAACTGATGAGGATTAAAGGAGTTAATATTTGTAAGCACTCAGAGAACAAAGAGGCACTAAATATAATGCTAGTTAAAAAATACTCTCTGAACTAAAAAAGTATATACTCTACAGGTCAGCTGCCATCCTTCTGTATCATTATACAATCATTCCCAGAAAATAAGCATGAACAAATCCACTTTTAAAAAGCAGAAAATGTATGCCATTCCAGCATTTGTATCCAGCATTTGTATCAACACTTTAGATCAGAGGAATGACAAAAATGGTCTGAGGGCCACGATCTGGTGCCTGTTTTTCTGAGGGACATGTTACTGGAAGGAAGTCCCTGCTGTTGGCTTATGTATGGCCTATGTCTGTTTCTGTGCTATAATGGCAGCACAGAGTGGCTGCAACAGAGACAGTATGGCCTGCACAGCTGAAACATTCCCTAAAAAGAAATATTCCTTCTGTGTGTTGTGCTGTGCTTAGCTGCTCAGTCGTGTCCGACTCTTTGCAACCCCTTAGACTGTAACCTGCCAGGTTCCTCTGTTCATGGGGATTCTCCAGGCAAAAACACTGGAGTGGGTTGCCATGCCCTCCTCCAGGGGATCTTCCCAACCCAGGGATCGAACCCAGGTCTCCTGCATTGCCGGTGGATTCTCTACCGTTTGAGCCACCAGGAAAGCCCTTTCCTTCTTTAGAGAGATAAAAAGAAATGTCTAGTAATAAAATCTGTACACTGCATGTTTTTAATACCCAAAGTGACCTTACATTGCTTGTAAGCATGTTACTTACCTCTTGTTCATTGACTAGAAGCTGGTACACTTTAACTCTGTATTCTCCTTTTTTAAGTGCTCTTCCCAGTCTAATTGTAATCTACAAATTAAACACACTTTTTAAAAGATGTGCTGTCTCAGTAGAATAAACTACCCATTCTCACCCCAACTGTTTAGGATTCTCCCCCCAATTCTCTAGATTCTGGGCTGTTTGAGAACAGGTGTATCTTTTACTTCTGATTCCCCAATGCCTAGAATAGTAACTGACACACAGTTAACATTTGACAAATGTTTGTTAGATGAATGGAGAAAACAATAACAAAAAAACCCAATAATCACTAAATAATCCTTTTAGGGTCTATCTATTTCATCTTACTTGGAAGTAGTGTAACAGACTCTAATTATGCAGAATTATTTTTATCAACCTTATTGTCATCTGAAAACGATGAAAGTGTCTCATTCAGCCGGACGCTCTCAAACTCTTGATTGCTGGCGTACACGCGAAAGACCTTGAAGTGAGAGGACAGAACTCCAACAAAGGGCTCTAAATGTTGTTTGAAAGTGGCCAGAGTAATTCTTTTGTCAACATGCACCATCAACCCTAAGCACACAAATACACAGACACACGCAAAAAAAGAAACAAAAATGTAAAAGAAACCTCTTATGAGTATAAATATAGCAGATTATAGATTGCTAACTACACTGTGAGCAGGAAAAAGCAGCCCTTTTCAGTCACTTGCCTTTTAGCTGCTGTACTGCATTGAATGCACATGGACACTGAGCACGTGCTACGTATAACCTGACAGCTTTAAATATTCTGAGATATTTAAGTGTGAGATATTTGCTTATTCATTTTGGTCACTAATTTAAAAATCAAACTTTCAGGAATTTTTTTCAAATACATTTCTAGTTCTATACAGCAGCAGTGTAGGCTCTGGCTGCATCTCACCCCCTGCCTCTTCTGCTTCCTTACTAGCTGTCAAGACACAGAGCAAGTCACCAGCCTCCTTACCTGCATTTTGTCATTTGAAAAATGGAGATAATAACAGTACCTATCTCATAGTATCTTACTGTCAATTCAGTGAGGTTAATAAGTTAATCATGCTTTTAGAATAGTTTCATAATAGTAATAACCTGAAAATCTAATTTTTTAGATTTGCTAAAAGTTTAGTAAATCTAGTTCTGGGATTTCTACTAAAAACGTCAAGACTAGCATACAAAGATGTCCGTCTTATTATGTAGTTGGTTGGACTGTAACAGAAATACCTACATGGATCAGAAACTCCAACCTCCTCTAAGCTTCAATTTAAGCTCTCTTTGCATTATAATATGGACTTCCCTGGTGACTCAGATGGTAAAGCATCTGCCTAGAACGCGGAAAACCCAGGTTCAATCCCTGGGTTGGGAAGATCTCCTGGAGAAGGAAATGGCAACCCACTCCAGTACTCTTGTCTGGAAAATGCCATGGACAGAGGAGCCTGGTAGGCTACAGTCCATGGGGTCGCAGAGTCAGACATGACTGAGCGACTTCACTTTCACTTTCTTTTGCATTATAACAGGATTATCTTTGATGTGCTTTATTTTTTTCTAATGCTTATTATTTTAATCTTTGTCATTTTATAAGCCACTCATGATGATACTTTTGGAATATACTCATGACTTCTGGAATATATTTCTTACTCTGATCTTTATATTCTATTAGAGAGCAAAAACATCACTAGTTATCTCTTTCTCTTATAATAAGACAGCGCCGAATGCAAAAGCTGCCATAGTCTCAGGCTCATGGTTTCTCTGCAGCCCTAAGGCTCTCTGTAGGGCAGACCACAAGTTTTCTGTGAAATTTACATGAAAGGTGAAGAATGAAACCTTTATATACTCTTGGTTTCCATTTTCAAGTCATCCCAACTAGGATTGATGAATTTTTCTGAATGGATTTTTCAAACAATGTCTATTTACTATTTTCCCGGTTATAAAATACTGGTTCACTAGAGAAAATGTGACAAATATGAATTAGCAGAAAACATACAGTGATGAACTTTATTTACTGTATATGCCTTTTGAGGCACTATATCTTTTACTTTGTTTAAAACATCTATTTCTAAGCTTTAAGGAATGTCCCTACATATTAACAATCTAGCTTTTGGCAAACAAACCTCTATTTATTAACCAGAGAGGGGTTAAATTTCTTGAGTGAAGGGTGCAATGAAAAAATTTCTTGATTAGAAATGAGCAGCCTATGGCTGGATTTCAGTTTTGCCACTCTGGTCTGATAAATGGCTATAGGTACTTATTCAATCTCTGAACCTTAGTTTTCTCATGGGATTATTACCCAGTCTCATTGACTGTTGTTCAACAAATGTAGTACATTCTAAGGCATTACTCAAATAAAAGCTGTCACTGCCATTTTGGTTTCTCTTGTAACTGCCTAGTAATGCTGTATCACAGGAAGACATGAATGTTCATTGGTTACTGATACAGTCCAATATGGTGATTAGAACCAAGTGTTCTGGAGTTAGATGGCCTGGCTGGAATGAAGTTCTTGTTCCCCTTCACATATTAGATTTGTGACTTCGACTAACTTCTCTGAACTTCAGTGATCTCTATTATAAAACAAAGATAACAATCTTTATATATCATAATGTGTTTTGGGGTCAATACATGCAAAATGCTTAACACAGCACTGACAAAGTATTAGCTTAATTGACGAGCTATAATTATTTAGTGGTTTTACAGAACACCATCATATCCATTTTCTTATCTATGCCTTCATACAGAAGAGTTCAGTCTCTTCACAGCTGCAAGTTTAAAGTGCCCTCAAAAGCTTTCCTTTTTCATTCTTCTATGTATTTCTTGAAAGAGGTGGTAACCAAAATTGTACAAAGAAGTTTCAGTGCAAATACATGACCATTTTTATTACTCTGGTCTTCCTATTTATAACCTACTGCCTGCAGATTACAACGAGGTCACACTGGGAGAGTATTTTCAAAGAGGTCTATAAGTACTCCCTGAAATGATTTCTGGATTATAACTAATTGCTTCAAGACCATCATTTTAAGTGTTATTTGGTTATTACCTAAATGAACTGCCTATATAGTGCAGGGCACACCACTCTTCAGGCAGGTATCAAATTCTCTGTTCACCTGTTCTACCTTGACATTTCATTGTTCTGAAGAATCTGTATTGTTACTTGTCACCCACATTTCCCAAGCACCTACTTTCAGATCCCTGTGGAACTGTGACGAAGCAGTCATCGTACAGATTCCTGAAACACTTGGCTGGCCATCATCCCCATTCCCTTTCCCCTAAGCCAGTTTGTTAAACGTGGAAAGACAATTTGCAAGGTTTTCACCTTTTCTTCTCAAACAACCTTCTGTATAGCTTCTGAACACTTAAATAATTCATAGAAGATTATTTCTCTTCATCACATGTTTTACTATTTCCATGAATGCTAGAAAATTAACCCACAATGTATTTCTAAAAAGGTTAAAATGGTTAGCAGGCTCCTTTGTAAAGATTCCATTAACCGTTTTAAGATGGAAATGAGACCCTTCAAACTATAATTCTAAATATCCCCACTGAATCTTTCCTACAGTTGAATGCAGTCAAATTTCTAGTATATCATTCAAAAACAAACTCCTTGAAAGATATTTCTAACCTTTTTCCAAAGAGATGCTATGCTATGCATGCTAAGTCGCTTCAGTCGTGTCCGACTCTGTGCGACCCTATGGACAGCAGCCCCCAGGCTCCTCTGTCCACAGGATTCTCTAGGCAAGAATACTGGATTAGGTTGCCATTTCCTTCTCCAAAAGAAAAGGATGAGCAGTATCTTATTAAAGATGGTATTCTTATACAAATCAAGTTCCCAAATGTGTTTCATACCAGTGTCCTGAATATTGGGGGAATAAAAGAAAGACCTCACATCTAGATGAAAACAAATGATCTGGAATTGGTTGCTAATATGTTACCAAACAGAAACTAGTTACCTCATTAGAATGATTCTCTTACAAGAGAACCAAAGGCAGAGAAAATATGCTAACATTGAAAAGAATCCTGAATTTAGGTTATCTGTGAGGATGAATGAGTGGCTTGAATGAGAAGGTTGCTTAATTTGGGATTAGATATTGTGAAATCTATCTGACAATTGTAGACACAGGCTGGTTTATAAACTGTATATCTTGCTGTGAAGCTATTTTTAATTTCTGCAATGCTCTTGAAGGGTTGAGAATGATAAGAAAGCAGTGTAGGTACTAGCTATCTTTCCTTTACTATGATGTGAGAAAACAAACAGCAGTTAGCAGTGAGAAGGTGGAGAAATGAGTACTAGGCTTGCAACTGGAATACTTGAATCTGATCCCAGCAGTGTGACCTACTAACTGTGTGACCTCAGGCAAATTATTTAACTTGTATGAACCAGTTTCTTCATCTGTGAGATATGTTGAACAATATCAATTTCACACAGCTGCTGAGGACTAAATAACATATTAATGAGAGCTGTAAGAAAAAAAAAAGCTCAGGAAAATTAAAATTTAAGTATTACTATGATAGAGTTTCTCTGTCTCCATTTTAATCTACCAATCCACATTTTCCCACTTGAGTTTCTTTAAGATATAGGTATGGATGTCAAATAATTATGCTGTTTTTGAACCTACATAAAAACACAAACTTATGTATTTTTACTACTGATTTCATAATTTCTATCACTTCCTTTTAAAAGATCCAATTTTCAGAGTATAAGCATCATAGCATTTAACTAATATAGTGGTTTTTTGTGCACCTTCTCTTCATGAGATGAAGCCTAATGCTGCACTCTAATCATCCCTACTTCTAACAAACACATAGGGCCTGGTTACAGCTTATATTCAGGAAATAATAGTTGTGGAGGCACACAAATGGAGAGATGAAGAGTGGGACTCGCTTACAAACTAACAGGAGCAAGTACATTCATCCTAGAGCTTTAACCTTTAGTGATGGCCCCACTAGTTACTAGCCATATATGTATTTTTGGGAAAGTCATTCACCCGCTATGAGTTTCAGCTTTCTCATCAGAGGATATCAATGTCTATTTTATTAATCTCAGAGAAGCTTCAAGTGAGAACAAACAAGTGTTTTGAAAAGTAAAATATAAAAACATAAGGGGTAATATTAATATTTGCCTTTCAGACTAATGCAAAGTATTTAGGTTTTCAGCTATTTCCCTTTTATACTTGGAAGAAATATTTTGTATCTTGCACCTGTTTGTCCTGCTAATTCTCTGGCTGGTTTTAGTTTGATATTTTATGAATTCTTTTATTAAGTCTCATACAATGTTATGTTTTTGTTGTTGTTTGTCCAAGTGCCCAAATCACTTCCATTCTGAGGTTCTACAATTCAGAATTTCTAGTTTATATCTTGCCTGAGGTTTCCTTCAAAGAGATGTGGGGGAAAAGGTCCCTTTTCTTTCTTTGACTTTCCCAGTTATGTACTTTTTAGGGGGTGTAGGAATGGTGCACCTTGGAGTAGGTGATGGAAGAAAGGGAAGGAATGCACACATTAAAATTTTTTCTAGGCACTGAATATGAAAGTTTCTAGAGTGCCTGGCCTTTTTTTGTATATTATTTGCTATTTAAACTATTTCTTTTCCTTTTTAAAATTTTGAACTGTTATTATACTTCCTTCCTTTAAAAATATTTAGTTTCTTTCTTTTTAACACCAGTCTGGACATCATTCCATCACAGGTCTAAGAACACTGCTCACTACAACTGTATCCAAAATGAAAGCAAAGGAGAGGATAATCTTATAATCCAGGATGCTACAGGTAATCTTAGGACAAAGCATCTCTCTTAGCTGATTCGTCTCAACTAAAAATTTAAATGAACTGATAAAAAAGACCTGAGGCTGTTTCAAGAAGCAGCCTTTTTCTTTAAAGTACATACATTTATGTCCTTCCCCAGAACCTTCATCTGCAGCATAGGGCTCTGCTTTGAAATACATGTACTGTATTTCTCCCCTACTCTTGCCACTCTCATCATATTCACTGTCCGTTCCAGAGTCTTCTTCTGCTGTATCCCATGTCTCCTTTTTCCCTTCGTTCGCTTTAGTTCTTCTACTACTCGTGATGCTGTGAGAGTCAAGTCCATTAGCCAAAGGGATCTGAGCATTATCTGCATTGCACAAAGTATCACTGCTATGACTCGAGCTAAGAATATCACTGTCCACCGAACTTGTACTCCTATCATTATTCACATCTGAATCTGATCGCTCTTCAGACTGAAAATTTTCAGGATCAGAAGTCTGCATATGCTGTTCAAGTTCTCTATTATCCACTGAGGCTGAGGAGCCCCTCTCATTGAGAGGTGATTCAATGTTTTCAAAGTCACTTGTCTCAGTACTCTTGCTGCTGTCCCCATTATCTCCCTCCTGCTGCTGCTGCAGTGACAAGCTTTTGAGTTTTTCAGTGCTTTCTTCTAGAATAGCTTCCACAGACTTTAGGCTCCCTGCAGGTCCTTTGACTCTTTCACAGTCATCATCCACGTTCCCAGAGTCACCCCCAGCTTTCTGGTATGCTGTCCTTTTGGAATAAGATCCTGGAGATTGTTCAGGTAGCAAAACAAATAATCTGATTGTATTTGCATGCCGATCCAGGAGTTTCCATAAATGAGAGTCTGTAAAGGCCATCTGGTAATCCAGAGTCTCAGAGCTTTCAACAAACACCTAAACAGTAAGTTAAAGAGTTACATTACACCATTAATTTGGGGGACAATCTCTTTCAATGTAAGAATAATACCACATCAGTATAAGACAGTGCACAATAGATTATAAAATTTGAGATGATAATGTTTCTAAAGGACATATATATTGTTTTTGGAGACTAAAATAAACTATGTTCATATCTCCTTGTAATTGGCCATAAACTGTGCTAAGATAGATGGGGCACACGTGTGTGTGTGCCTGTCAAATCTCTTGCTTACTGGAACACTCATAAAAACATCTTGGCAATGCAACGCCAAAATCCAAGTTCTATAAAAAAATTTATGGACAAATGACTTGATTCTATAGCAAATAAACTGCAAGGAAACAAACATGAAGGGAAAGCTTTAGACTAAAATAAACTTGAGATATTACGGACTTTATTCAGATTCTGATTTGAGCAAATTTTATTGAAAAAAAAATTTTAAGATAATCAGGGAAATCTGAACACCTCATGAGTAGATATTGGTTAATATTAAGGCATTTCTGTTAATTTTTTAGGTGTAATAATGTAATTGTGGTTATGTTTTTAAAAGAGTTCTCATCTTTTAGAAATATACACTCATATTGCTTACAGATGAAATGATATGATGCTGGGGATATTTCTAAAATAATCTAGGGGAAGTAGTTAGTTACATATAGATGAATCAAGACTTAATAATTATAGAAGCTGGGTGATAAGTACATAAGGGTTCATTACACTATTTTCTGCATTTCTGCATATATTTGAAATTTTCTATAATAAAATTTTAAAAAGTGAAATGCATATATATACATATATATCTGGCAATTATGAATAGCATTTTGATTTTTGTATAAATGTTATTCAATAAATGTTATAAATGAGGGCTATAAGCTAACCATTTAAGGAAAAAAATTAAGTTAGATCCTTCCCACTCCTTACCCTAAAACAGTATTAGGGTAGATTAGAGATTTTAATGTTATATACAAATACCACACACAAGTACTGCAAGAAACTAGAGGTGAATAAAAATTACTCATCAAAATTAATAAAACAGTATAAAAAAAGGGCTAAATGTGATGAAAGATCAATCTTTCCTAAGATGAAAGAGATTGGAAATGGTGATAAATAAAAGATGGTAATCAAGGAAACTTTGCTACAGTTTATCCAGAGTAAACCAATAGCATAGGAATAAACACATGAAAAATGATATGATGGAAACATAATGATACCAAGAGATGCAACAAAAAGACCAACATGAACTTTCTTTTTCCTTCTAGAGATAAATGAGTAGGCAAAGGGAATAACATGGAATGAACCCAAGAAAAGAATTTTCTGTATACTAGGCATGCTTCAGACTCACCATGAAGTACCGCTTTAGGGGAGGAGCTCAAGAATAAACAAAATTCAGAGGATATAATCACTGTGACCAGAAGTAGTCATCAAGGTTCCACCAGAGAGGCAGGACTAATCGGGGACTTGAAAAATAAATGTAGGGAGATGGGGGAAAACACTACATGTGGGGGCGGCACAGGAACAAGGCAAAAAGGAGAACCAGCAAGATTCACTTAGAAGACAAAGAAGTATGATCTGACCTGACTATAAAGATAGGTAGTTACTGGAAGGATGTGAGAATTTAAAAGGTAAATTTCAGACAAATGGTGACTAGCAGTATAGAAAATAGTAATGGAAAAATAAAAGACATACCTTATTACTTCTAAAAAACCCTTCGTTTTTCAGGGTTTTACTGGGCACAGTGAGAAGGCGCAAGTCATTGTAGCAGCGCTCCAGCACTACTCTCATCGTCTCAGCAGGTAAATGGACGGCCTGAAATGAAAGTGATTTAATTAAAAAGCACTTTCTCAAAATAATTATGCTTGACTTGGAAATATAGGAAAATAAGACACTGTTGAGTTCTTAAAAAGAGCAGAAAGAAAATTAAGAGAAAAATAATCTTACTAGAGATTTACAAATTAAAAAAAAAAAAAAAATTAGTCCTATCCACTAACTAGCCTGTAAATTAGGAGAACAGAGTATCACTTATAATGTATGCTCTGAAACTATTTTAAAAGTAACAATTACTCACTAAAAGTTGTATTTCTTCCAAACTCATGAAGTAAAGGAGGTGATCTGATTCCAAAGAAAATGAATAACTGACTATGAGAACTGATGTCAAACCACTTAACTTCCTGACTTTTGATCAGGTCTTCTGTATTGTGTTAATACTTCTACTAAATCAATTTTTTTTCTATGTAAAATGAGATTAAATTAGTAGGTAAATTTTAAAGTTATTCTAAAATTTCATGTCCTTAATTTTTCATGTCACTTAAGAGATTTCTCATGAAATGAGCAAATAAAAATAATTTACATTTTACAAAACCTCATTTGTATAGTTAATGATGACTAATTCTGAAGCATCCTAGTTATAAACACTAAATTTCTTGGCATCCTGTTTTCTGTCTATACTGTACAGACATATTTTTCCCCAACAAAATTATAAGCTTCAGGGAAGAAAACACATGTGTTTCTTTTGTATTCTACCTCAGTGCTCATATTCTAGACTAAACTATAAAACAGAGCAGTTAATCCTAAACTATGACTTCAAAATATGATTTGTTTCCTCTGATTATTACTGTGGCAAAAGTGTTGGAAGTAATTTTTTAACATAATAATAACTTCTATATAATAATTCACATTTATTTTCACAAAAAGAGCACTTATTTATTTTACTCATGTTCACAACAACCCTGTTAAAATAGGCATTAAAAAATTCCAGATGAGGTAAAAGACAATACTACCATAAACTGAATAACTAGAAATGACTGGAAACTGGAAGTTTCTTGACTTGTGATTTCTGAACAATTTCCACCACACCAAAGGACCCTGCTGCTGCTGCTGCTATCGCGTCAGTCATGTCCGCCTCTGTGCAACCCCAGAGATGGCGGCCCACCAGGCTCCCCCGTCCCTGGGATTCTCCAGGCAAGAACACTGGAGTGGGCTGCCATTTCCTTCTCCAATGCATGAAAGTGAAAAGTGAAAGTGAAGTCACTCAGTCATGTCCGACTGATCGCAACCTCATGGACGGCAGCCCACCAGGCTCCTGCATCCATGGGATTTTCCAGGCAAGAGTACTGGAGTGGGGTGCCACTGCCTTCTCCCTAAAGGACCCTAAGTGGGGTTAATTTTGCCTATATTTGTGTGCTCAGTGTTCTACAGAATACAAGATCCCTGAAAGGATTATAATCATTTCTCTGGAGTGGAACAGTTTTCTATCCAAGGAAATGTGAATGTTTCATCATGATGTTTTTCAGTTCAAGAATTCTGAATGAGCCTATGCTCTTTACTATTAACTCACATAATGTGACTGATAGCAGCTTACTCTTCTATTTCTATTCATTTATCACTATCTTTCTGGTTACCCCAATGTGAAACTCCTCAGGTCTTCTGTGTTCCTGCCTTGCTCTAATTTTTAGCAATTGCAAGTGCTGCCAATTTTATTTATAGATTCACTCTTACAAATCTCTACTTTTTTCATTTCTGGTCATATGTGTTCACCTAAATTATTTCAACAACCTCATCTATTAATATGTTCCTGGTTCCTCCCTCAGCCCATTGGGAACGATAGTCTGGAATTGCCAGAATTACCACACTACAGCATAGCTCTCTTATCATAACACTGCTGTACTTAGAAAACCAACCAACCAGCCTACTTCCTACATTAAACAGAGTCCAAACTTCTCTGTTTACATTTAAAAACCTGCCATGAGATAAAGTGAACCTGTGTTTCCAGGCATGCACTTCACAATGATCCAGCCAAACACACAAGTCACTGCCACGTGCACCTGCTTCACATTCGTACCTTCACATTTAGGTCAGTCTGCTTCTTCCACTATGAAGCATCCTTTTCTCCCAACAAGTCATCTCCAAGCTATGAATACATTGGCTTCTTGAGGTAAAGATCGGTTCCTACATCTAATAACTATCACATAGTGCTTTGTACATAGCAGGCATTTAAAAATATTCATTGACCAATTTTAAAACTTACCTTTGAAATAAGCTGTTTGAACTCTGTAACTGTTTCATTTAAGTAAGCTCGAACAGTGATAGGAGCAGCTACAGATTCTGCCTTTAGATCAACAACATGAACTTTCACCATTACTTCTGTCACATTTGAAAAACACAGAAACACAAATGGAGGTTCTTTTTTAAAAAGGCATTTCACATTAGCAATGCAATCTAAATGTGTTTCTAATAGACAGCAAAGATGTTTTTCTAATTGTCAAGACGGTAGATGTATATGTTAACATGCATAATACAATTAACACTTCTTTCACAATTTATCACATTACAAATATATATAAAGAACTAAAAAATAAAGCGAATAAAAAGGTTCTTATAGATCTCTTTAAACAAGGCCAAAGTCAAAATGTGATTTTTAAAAATACATGCTTTGTTTCCTTATAAAATATTAATACCACTCCTGTCAAATTTTTCAAGCATACTAAAAATACACATCCAAAGTTCTAAAATACAGAGCAAAACTACAACACTAACATAAAATAACTAGGGAAAACAAATACTAAAGGGGACATAGCAGCCCTACTTGCTTTTTACAACATTCATTGAACAATTCAAGACCTTGTTCATAATCAAAGACTTCTTCTCAAAATAATATTCTCTATATCCTATGGAAAATTCAACAGAAAAGCTTTGGTTTACATGTTTGTTTTCTGACTTAAAAGTTTCATGTTATAACTTAATGCCATCTTCTCTCCTGTTTTTAGGAAATCATATATAACTTAACTTTCAGTCACCAGAAAAATAAATGATCTTCAACCACCAGATTTAGCAGATTTTCTCCAGCTTTAACTGTTTTAATCTCTTGTATGTAGTACATGTCAATCTTCCATTTCCCCCCATGTAGCTAATCTAAATTTGAATATTATTCTAAAGCATTGATTATTAAACAATAAAGGAGATTATAAGTGTCATAATACACAACAACATTTAGAGTTCTCTTTTTAAAAAGTGAGTTATTTTGCTGACCAATGTTATACTTTTATCATAATTTCTACAGTCTAGTTCAAAAATAATCTGAAAGAAAATACTCCAAAGGGACTCTTTATGGATATAGCGGAGTATGACTGAAGAAGCTCTTGAGAGAATACCATACTTAATCTACTTTGGAAAGAAGAGACTTCAAAAAAAGGAGGTGTGGAAGATCCACAGAAGAACAGAATTTGAAAGAGTTATGGAACCATGTCTTCAAGGAGACCCTGAAGACTCTACTTCGGAGACTTTATGAGAATATACTTTTTTGGGCCGTGGTCTTCTCTATAAAGAGAGAGGCAGGGGAAGAGGCAGAGGCAGAGATAGGAAGGAAGGATGATTTAGTACTGGAGAAGAAAAATCCTATTGAAGACTTCTATTTTGTTTTTTTGCTTTGTTATTTGTTTTTTAAATTTTGTGTATAGTTTTTTAAAAGTAGTCTAGAATTTAATTCCAGGTTTGTGGCTCACTACTTCAAAACCTATCGAAATTATTATACATTCTGAGAACATGTAAAAAATTTAAAAATAATTTCTATAAACAAAAAACTTTATGAAAATGTAAGTCCTTTACAATTCAAAATACCATAAAAATGCTTACCTCCAGGTTTATAAGACTGGAAAACTTGATCAGGTCTTCTTGTCTCCAACAGCAGATCAAACATGTATGTTGACTTGACTCCACCTAGTAAAAGACCCATTGGAGTATCTTCTTCTCCTTCATATGATCGTTCAAGATAATCATGAAACTCATCATATTTAACAAGACGACAGCAATCCATGGGTACTACCTCTTCTAAATCCATCATCTAAAAGAATACAACACCCAAGGAAAAAGGAAAAAAAAATTTTTTAATCTGATATGTAACTATACTAACAAGAGGTCCTAACAAACAATAAAGTCCATATATATATTTATGATTTGCATAAAAGCTCAAAGGCATGACTTAAATGGTATTTTAAAATAACCATATTTCATTATCCCTCAAATTATACAACCTATACAAACATATTTTAAAGACTTTTAAAAAGTTAACAATCTAAACTTCAGAATGTATCTGCTACAGTGGTGCTATGGTAAAGAACTTGCCTGCCAATGCAGGAGACATAAGAGACACAGGTTCCATCCCTGCACTGGGAAGATCCCCTGGAGGAGGGCATGGCAACTCACTCCAGTATTCTTTCCTGGAGAATCCCTTGGACAGAGGAGCCTGGCAGGCTACAGTCCACAGGGTCACAAAGAGTAGGACATGACTGAAGCGACTTAGCAATAAAAAACAAAAACAATCTGAATATAAAGAATAAATAAATATCTTTGTTTCTAATTCTATTTCTGAGTTGTAGAAAGCTTAACTGGTTTTCAGAGTGAGAAAGTTCCCAAAAGCAATGAACCACATTTCAAAGAAGAGGTATAAACTACGCTCCTTAAGAGATACATTGATAGGATTTAATGGGCAAGTGGAAAACAAAAGCTACTTGCAAGTGTTTATACTACTACTGACTATAATAAAAACTTGGGAAAATGTTAGTATCATTATGTAAGATATCAATAATTAAATGCCAACAGTACAACTAAACATACCTTATAAGCCATTTCTACTGCTTCCTTTAGTGTCTTATCCTTATGAACTTCCAATTTATTTTCCATCATCACTTGTTTCACAGGATGCAAACAGAATAATTTTATCTAGAAAATGTAAAATATTATCATTAACTCAACAAGTCATAAATCAAATTACTTCCTTTGTAGACAGTATTTAAATCAAATTATTATAATTCTTAAAAAACATAATTGAGATCACTCTCCCTCGGGTCTATTTATCTCACTTAATAACTGATACTGTCTTGCTATCAAAAATTCAAAATCATTCATTTTAACAACTGTATGTTTCTTTATAAGCATGTATCACAATTTATGAAATCACTCTCCTACTGATATACATTCAAGTTGTTTCCAATTTTTCCCTAATTTGGAAAATACTGTGGAGTATGCCGTGGTAGTCGAAGTTTTTACTGCACTGTAATTATTTCATTAGATAATATTTTTTAAGAGAATCATATGAAAGAATATAAATTTGCTTTAAGGTTCTTGATAAATGTAATGCAAATACTAAACAGAAAGTTTTATAAATTTACTCTTGTAGAAGAATGTTACAAAGTTCACCTCATTGTAACCTTACCAGCACTATTATCACATTACTGGTTTTTTATGCATAAAATAAAATCACTTTACCTCAGTAATATAGTTGGTTAATTGCTTAATGATTACACAACTCAATGAGTAAGTTTTGAGAAATGTAGTTAAGCAAAGTTTAATAGCACTTTTTAATTAAAAGTAAATTAGGAAATCCAACCTTGCATGTATTGCGCTCAATTTCTCGTTGCCTCTTTTCTTGTTCTTCCAATTCTCTCTCTCTCTGCACCAAGTTTTTAATATGTTCTGGATACTCATCTACTTCTAGAAATTCTATTAATAGTAAAAACAGTTAAGGTAAAACAGTGCCACTGAGACTGAGCTTCCTTTATACAATTTTGTTCTACTATATTTCCAGAGAATATACTTCTACTACAGCTGTTATTAAAATTTAGTTCAATTACATCAATCTTTCAACATGGAACACAAACTTCTTCCAGACAACGGTGAAGAGGTAGTTAATAATAACACATGGTTAGGTTTCAAAAAAGCCGAATCTTTACCTATATACCTCTTGGCTCCTGACAACTCTAGCAGGTAAATTAAGATTTTTGGAGTGAAAAAGCCTCCCTTAAACTTGAAAATAAAAGCACTTTTGATTTCAAATAGTGCTATCACGAAATTGTGCAACCTTGGGTAGGTTTACTTCTCCAAGCCTTGTTTTTTCTCAGCTTCTTAATAGCACCTACCACAAAGAGTTATTACCTGAGATAAAATGAAATGTAATAAATACTGTTGATACACTATTACTACAAATGGTATTTATTTTATTATTATTCACTAATATGATCATCTTTCCTTTGTTCTCAAAGTAGTCTTTTAGCTGCCTTTTTTAATAAGGGAGGCACCATTCTTTATTTTTTATTATTTACTTATTTATTTTTGGCTGCACTGGGTCTTCATTTTTTGCGTGGGCTTTCTCTAGGTGCGGCGAACAGGGCCTACTCTTTCTCGTGGTGCATGGCCTTCTCTTTGTGGTGGCTTCTCCTGTTGCAAACACAGGCTCTAGGTGTACGGGCTTCAGAAGTGGCAGCACGTGTGCAGGCTGAGTAGTTGCAATATGTGAGTGTAGGCTCAATAGTTGTGGCACACAAGCTTAGTCGCTCCAGGACATGTGGAATCTTCCCAGACCAGGGAGCAAACCCATGACCCCTGCAGTGGCAGGTGGATTCCTACCCACTGTGTCATCAGGAAAGTTCCCAGCTGCCTTCTAATCAAAGAACTTCAAATGTAACTCAAAGTGTTAGAAGTGACAGTATGAGATTATGACACTGTTTAATAAAGCCAATGATTGCTGGGCATTAAAAAGGGAGAACAATTTATATTAAAAAAAAAAAAAATCAATCCTCTTTGGAAGGTAAAAATCCACTGTTTTTAGAAATGAGCTCTAATTTAAAAAATATTCTGCATTATACATACAGTGCCCCCTGGTGCTTTATCACAAAACTAGAGTTGGAGGGAGCAGATAAAAGAAAGTTGAATTATTGCACTACTGAAAACACATGGGATACTGAGTGCCACAGAAGACACATAAACTATAATCCTGGTCCTCCCTCCAGACAGTTATGACCTTGGACAAGTCACTCTCTGGGTATAGTTTCTTTATGTGTAAAGTGAAAACGAACACTTCTACTCTGAAATCTCTATTCTGAAATGAGTTCTCATTGTAATTTCTTTTTTCTCTTTCCTATAATTACATTGTAAATTATTGAACAGCCCCTATACAGCAGTCCCTGAATCATATCATTGGTGAAAAGATAAATAAGTCCTAGGCCTTGCAACAACTGAATTCACAATCTCATGAGGGTTTATGAAAATGTAAACAAAAACATTAATTAGACTGCTTAAAAGACTTACTTATAGTATGGCAATTTCTAAACAAAGGAAATATGTTGAAATCAAAGCAATATAATTATATTAATTGTGAAAATATGAGCAGACATATCACCTGTCTATATATCTCTATGTATACACACACACACATCATACACCTATCTGCAAATACTGTTTCTGTCAAGATGAGAGTTAGCAAGAAAAACATAGGAACTGTAATTTTTTAAAGTAGCAATTACAAAAGGAAAAAAGAAAGGCAAATCCACATGCTTCGTACACAGTATTCTTTTTAAGATTCTTAATAAAATTAAAAATATAATAAAGGATGCATACTCGACTCTTAAAATTTTACTTGCTTTTTAAGCAAATAAGCAAAGATATTTAACTCTAGTATGAAACTAAATGCTTAAAATTTTATCTCAATTTTCTATAACAATGCTATAAAATACTAAAAAAAAAAAAAACCCTATAACATCCCCATTTCACATATGTGGAAAGTAAGACTTAGAAAAGTTAAATAAATAATTTCCTCTGGGACATGCAAATTGTGAGTTATGACAGCTACATAGATCAGGGACCGTCATCACTGCACCAAACTACACAGAATACAATCTTACTGGAAATAAATATCCAATGTGCATAATGCAGAGTAAGTTAAGTTTTGTCTCTTAGTGTGTTACAAAGAAAAGTTCAACTTTTTCCCAAATGCTTTTTAACAGTTAGTATTACCTCAAAACTATCTTTGTAATTAATTCTCTACACATAAAAAATTTAATAGTCCTATCATTTAAAAGTAGTTATCTGGGTTTATAAAGCTTGCAAAAAAAAAAAAAAAAAAAAACTTGTTTAAAACACAGACAAAAATCAAGTAACTATATGTCAACATACTTGCATTTCTTGCTGGGTCCTTCAGTCTATATATCAGCATATATGCATTTGTGGAGCTAGTAAAAACATAAAAATGATTAATGGGGACAAAAAGTTGACTGTAAAGATTCCATTTCCTAGCATCAAATTTTTAATTTAAATAGAAGTTTTTTCATTGTCTCAAACAATTAAAAATAATGTATTCTTGAACAGGTTCAGATTTAAACATTCTAGGAAAAAAGACTACTTTGACATATTCATGAGAAAATCCTCTGTCTTCTCTTGGTAACACAGTAAAATCTTCAAAAAACCTTTGTCCTTGAATGACTGCTTCAGTTAAGCCAGTAGGCAGCAAATTTTTTCCCATCTGGAAAAGGGCCAGATGGTAAAAGCCATAGGCTTTGTGGGCAACTCTGCTATTGTGGTGGGAAAAGATGAACATACAGTATTTAAACCAACGAGCATGGTGGTGTTTCAATAAAACTATTTTCTAAAACTGCAGGCAGGCTGAATCTGGCCCATAGGTTACAGCTTGTCAACCCCTGGGTTAAATCTTTTTAGTGCATAAAATGTTGAAAAGCTTGTAATTCTAATTTATGAACAGTAAAACCAGGAAGTTCTTTACCTTGCAAAAGCACTGGAGTAATATCCTCTGCTTCCTGAAGATCCACCGTGTGTTTTCTTAATGTCCTCTTGTGTTATCTAAAAGTTGTTACAGTACTTACTTTTTTTGGTACCATCTAACACCTTTATATCAATATGAACTCAAGTTTTAACCTCAGAGTTAAATAGACCACACAGATACCATTTCTCAAAATGTAATCATAACCAGTGGCTACTAACGGTCAGTCATTTCTAGTCCTCTTAAATAGGCAGCCCACACGAAGGCTCAAGCCAAGAAGAAAATTGGGAATCTATCTCTACAACACTCAACAAGTTCAAAATAAAACAAAACAAGGAGATAACAACAATAAACAAAGGAAATTTACTGGAAACAAAAACAAAAGACTGATTAGGTATGTGTCTTAAAGTGCTTCACTGGACAGACTGTCTCCCATTTTTAATAAACCCTCTACTGATGAGAAACATCCCTACTCCTGTCTTTCAGAATAATAATCTTAAAAAATTCCTCCTTACCCTGCTGACATGTTGATCATTGAAGCTGTACCATTGCTCATCACTGAAAGACTTTATGCACGCATAATAATGGCCACCAGCAGCACTCCCTGAATGAACCATAACGGAGAAGAGCTCATAGATCAAGGAATTCTAAGGGAAAAAAAAAGTAACTCAGAGCAGAGGAGAAACACAAAACCCTAATTTGTATATTTCTTATTCTCTACTAAAACACAGTGAGGTAATATGTTGGTTGTCCTATTTATTTATGGCAAATCAACTTTTCTCCAAGATCATTAAAATGGTAATTCACCACATAATTTTATATACCACCAGTTTCATTCAACATATTCTTTCACATTTTAATTATGCTATAACCTTTAGAACAATGCATAACTGAGATATAAATTTATATATTTATGTAAAAAGAAGAAAATAGTCTGAAATTTTAGAAGCAGATGCTTAACATGAGAGTATTCTGATATGCACATCAAAATCAATACATTTCAACTAACATTTTTAAAAATTCAAATAAGATGATTTTGAACATCTTTTTTTTTTTTTGAACATCTTGTAATGTATTTATGTAGTATCTGTAATACACTAATCTATTGATTTGATGTCTCTCAGGTATGCAAAGCTGGTTCAACATTAGAAAATCAACCAATGTAAACCAGGCTAAAGAAGATAAATTATATGATCATAATCAATTGAATCCAGAACAGCATTTGGCAAAATCCAAACCCATCCATGATAAAGACTCTCAACTAACTAGGAAGAGAGGAACATCCTCAAATTGATAAACAACATCTACAAAAAACCCATAAAACCTATGAAAGAGCCAATATCATACTTAATGATGAGAGACTGAATACTTTCCTCCTGAGACTGGGAATAATAAGGCAAGAGTGTCTTCTCTCACCATTCCTATTCAACACGGTATGGGAACTCCTATCCAGTGGAACAAGACAAAGGGAAAAAAAAATATGTAAGACATAATTGTCTATGTAGAAAAACCAGGCAAGGGGTGGATTTAGCTCTTGAGCCATAGTTTTCCAACTCTTGCTTGAAAGCAATGATCTTTATACCAAGTTATGATATATCTGCTACATTATTCATCACAGCAATTCACACTCATCTGCCCTGAAAGAAACAGATAATTTTAAAAGGTAAAGAGTAGTGGTAATGGTGATGAGAATAATGGTCTTGGTCTAAAAACAGATTTATGCAAGTGAAACTCCATTCTTAAATACTGCCTTAAAAAAGCCTGTATTTAATACGACTGTGTAAGACTTGAATTCATGATCAGTCTTCAGACTGGCAATTCATTATTCACACCATGCTCAAGACATTTGATCTGTAATTCTACCCTCAAAAAAGTAAATGACACAAATGTGAACTAGTTTGAAAAATCTTAAAAATCACTGACCTAGTAACAAAAAAAATTCTATCCTAGATATCATTCAGTCTTGTAGTTTTCAAATTACAATCCATGGAATTATATCATTTTTTGAAGTCCCTTAAGGGCTGTCATAGGGCAGGGGAGGGAAACTGAGGGTTCCCTATCTAAAAAAGATTAATTCTCCTATTGTTTCAGAAAGGATTCTATAGCCAGAATTTTTTAAATTAACAAATCTAGCCTCATGCTTTCAATTTGCTATATGAGAAAACTCTGATGTAAGATTTAGAGCCTTGCTGTTACTTCAAAGGCCAGTTACAGTTCAGTGTCTCAGAAGTCAATGCTCCCACCTGTAAGCAGTTTTTCCTAAAGTTTAATTTTGATCATATATGCCTAAAAACAGTAGCAATTAAATGTTTTAAAAGAGAATTATAATAGCAGCTCAGCAATTACTTTATTCTGTCTTTCAACTAAAAACCACAAATTATAAAATACCTTCTCAAGTCCAGGTTTTGGAATCTTTTCAGTTCCGCTATTGTTTTCAAGGCAGATTCCTTCATCAACACCGTCATCATTGGAGAAATCATTGCTCATTTGATCACTGTGACAACTGCCTTCATTTTCTGCTCCACTGTCAGTGCAACTTTCAGTCTGAGGAGACTTCTTAATAAAACATAATTATCTTACAATTATAAGGCAAATAAAGGGAAAATATAAACCTTTTATATGCTGTGAACTTTTTCGCAAAATTTAAGACACTATTGCTAATAAAAATACTTATTCTACTTCAAGCAAATTTATTTCCTCTTAAAAAAGTGAGACCTTAAACAAAAAAGTATATTTTAAAATCGTTTCTGTTAACATCCTTATTAACATTCTCTATTAACAAATTATTGATTCAGAATTCTACTAAACTTCATTTATGCTACAGTTGCAAAGTAACAGTATAAAACTACCATTTCTTTCATCAAAAACCATAAAAGCAGAGAACCTAAGCTCCAAAGTGAGCTTCTGTTGTTCTCAAATCCCAAAAGAACACCATTTCCTTTCTTGAACAAAAAGTGCAATTCAGTTTATCACTATGCTAGGTATTACAGACAATTAGAAAGAAAAACAAGATACTGTCTCTCTCAAGAATGTTATACTCCAGTTATAGGAGGCAGAAATGCAACAACAGCAAATAATACTTTTCCATGCTTTTATGATTTTTAAATCTCTTTCAGACAAATTTAACTTAAAGAATTCTTCCTAGAAATCCTCAAACAACTCCTTCCTCCCTTCTCCTTAAATATTTTAAAACATAGTTTGAAAACTCTTCTCTAAAATGTAGGCCCTTGATATGTTTAAGGCGCTGCATAGAAGTCCTTCAATTAACCCAGCAATATGTAGTAAGTACCAACTTTTTACCAAGAATTTTGTTCTAAGGATTACATCTAACATATAGTCTTCATTCTTCAACAAAGTCTGGTCCAAGGAAAAATGGAAATGAAAACCAACTTTAGAATTCTACATGAAGTTCAAAGAGATCATTCCCAAAACCTCTTTTAACTAAGCCAGAACACCTACTCTTCTCCCAAGAAATGGACCTATAATTTCCTCAAAGTTCCTGTCAAACCTTCTGTCTCAGTTTTTTTCTCTTGGAAAAGACTTCCTTTTACAAGAACTACATTAGGAATATAAGAAGACCAATCTAATACTGATCTCCAAGTAGGAAATCTCCTTTGAAAGTTTGGTATACTATGGATAGATTTCCTAGCTTAAGCACAAGTGTTTGAGATATTATTTCAAATTAAACCTTTCAAAATATTACCTGGACACAGGTACCATTCAATGAACATTTACTCTATCTAAGGCAATCTCTTCTTAGAAAAGCTATAAAAATCAATTATCATCCTTACTTTACAGACAGGGAAAGTGAAGCTCAGAAAATAATCTGACTCTTAGTACTTAAGAGCATAAATAAAATTTGAGAATGTTTGAAATTATTTTTGAGCCTCTGGGAAAAGGCAGTTTTTAACTACTGTGATGAATTCCAATCAGAAAAAAATGCTTTATGACAGTTTTGAGAATAAGAAAGATTTATCACTCTCTAACAACTATGTTAAATGGCTGTACATATTCCTAATAACTAAATCAGAGGAGTTTCCAAACGAATAGAATGGGATATTATGAATCCTTTACTGGATAAGGACAGAGGAACCAGAGAATTTGGGGAGGTCAATGAGTAGAAGAAATTAATTAGCATTATCTGTGCCTTCAAAGTCTCATTCTCAAACTATATTTAATTTTAAATTCTTTACCTTAAAATTTTTAATTTAAAAACTAATTAAAAATATCTTTATTATCTAGGTTTATAACTTAGCCAATTTATAAGCTGGTAAACCTTAAGTGGCTTCCCTGGTGACTCAGCCGTAAAGAATCTGCCTGCCAATGCAGGAGACACGGCTTCAATCCCTGGGTCGGGAAGATCCCCAGGAGAAGAAATGGCAACCCACTCCAGTATCCTTGCCAGGAAAATCTCATGGACAGAGGGGCCTGGTAGGCTGCAGTCCATGGGGTCACAAAGAGTTGGACATGATTTACTGACTAAGCAACAACAACAACAAAACCTTAAATGAGAACAACCCGGAAAACAATGCTTAAAAAAGTCACTAAGACAAAACAAGAAATTTAAGGCCACAGTACCCATTTTGCTTGTTCATTCAATACACTGTATTTGTTCTGTTTATCGTGTACCAGAAACACAAATGCAGCCCATCTCTAGACTGCTATATTTCAATAACTAAGCAAATTATGAAATATAAGAGGCTTGTGGTCCATTGGCTAAGATTTCAAGCTCCTCCTGCAGGGGGCCTGGGTTCAATCCCTGTTGATGGAACTAGAGATCCCTCACGCTGTAACTAAGATCAAAGATCCCACATGCTGCAACTAAGACCTAGCACAGTCAAATAAACAAACATGCTTTTTAAAAAGAGAGAAAGTTATGAAACATAAGATTATCTACTCAAATAAATAATTTCAGAGTTTAATATCCTTGTCTTTTCAAAGAATATCACGTTACTCTGATCAAAACTGAAGTATAATTTTTAAGTATTTACCTCATCCTCAACATCAATAAATGTACTCATATCTAGTTCCTCAGGAAATGTCATCCGATCATTCAGTTTAATCCTGTGCATGGTTGTATAGTCAAAATCAAACCTTTTCAATTGTAAGGTCAGAAGATAAGGGAAATGCAAAAACCGAAGACCCTAAAAAAAAAGTGGGGAGAATCTACTGAATACTGAATATTATCTCAGATAATTAAGTATTAATTTCTACATGGCATCTACCTTTCGTGCATCACACTTCTTCTTACAACGTTCACAAAAATACTGATTTGGGCCATCCAGGATCTCTGGCTGAATAAATGCATGCAATGCTTCTTCCTAGTTAGAAAACAAATTGTTGTATAATTATTGTGAAATATTATAATGTTAATGATAAAGTCCTGAATATAAAAAAATTTTAATTACCAAAATACTCATAAACAGAATGGCTAGAAAATTAAGAATTCAAATGCAAAAAAGGGAAAAAAGTATCAACAACAAAATGATTTTATCATTATAAAACAGCAAAAAATTACTTTATTTCATTCTGTATGAGTGCTACGTTTCCTGGTCTTGCACATTAGTCATCTCTGCTTAATTGTCATAGACTTTACATTGTGGTTTTTGGCTAAATAATCTAACAGATCCTCAGTCTTTAGATTAAAAAGTAATTCCACACTTAAAAAAGCAGTTGCATACGTCACTGCATTCTTCTTATAAAAGGAGACTACTTTAAACTGCACAGTTAAAACACAGTGCTCTGAAGTGTACATTATCTGTACACTTAAAAATCTAATCATTTTCTTTCGTCACTACATTTAGGGTCAGTTAGTAATTCGCCACTGTATTACTTAGAAAGATTGAAAACTATTGTGCAGCCATCTCACTGCTTGTCAGATACTGCTCCACTTGAAAATGTATGAGAGCTCCTGGACTGTTCACCTAGAGGAACCACGTGGTTCTCTTTTTCTCCATACAGCTTTAAGACAGAAGCAAGAAACCTGTATGAATATTGTTGAAGAATCAGTAGGTATAAAGTTTTTAATTTTTCAACATTGACTTTTTGCAATTAAAAAAGTTTCAGTTAGTACAACATATATGATTGGGGATTCCCTGGTAGCTTGGCTGGCAATCTGCCTGCAATGCAGAAGATCCCAATTTGATTCGTGGGTCGGGAAGATCCTCTGGAGAAGGGATAAATTAAGATAACCACTGCAGGATTCTTGGGCTTCCCTGGTGGTTCAGCTGGTACAGAATCAGACTGCAATGTGGGAGACGTGGGTTCAATCGCTGAGTTGGGAAGATCCCCTGGAGAACGAAACAGCTACCTACTCCAGTATTCTGGCAAGGAGAATTCCATGGACTGTATAGCATATAAGGTTGGATTGCACAATTTCATTTGATATCATCTTTATTCCTCACACATGGTCTAAGGACATGGTCTGACAATATTTATTACATATAAAGAAAAAGAAATACAATCACTAAGACAAAATATCTTCAAAAATTTTTTTGCTATAGAACAAGTTGTTCCTCAAAAGGTAAGTGAGCTTGATCTGGCAAAATGGAGTTAGTGTAAAAACAGCTACCAAGTATATAAAATTTACACAATGCTTGGTATAGTTCATTTTGGAATAAGACTAAAAAATTACAAAAAAAATATACAAAATGCTTCTAACGTCAGTTCAGTTCAGTTCAGTCGCTCAGTCGTGTCCGACTCTTTGCGACCCCATGAATCACAGCACTCCAGGCCTCCCTGTCTATCACCAACTCCCGGAGTTCACTCAGACGCATGTCCATCGAGTTGGTGATGCCATCCAGCCATCTCAACCTCTGTTGTCCCCTTCTTCTCCTGCCCCCAATCCCTCCCAGCATCAGAGGCTTTTCCAATGAGTCAACTCTTTGCATGAGGTGGCCAAAGTACTGGAGTTTCAGCTTTAGCATCATTCCTTCCAAAGAAATCCCAGGGCTGATCTCCTTCACAATGGACTGGCTGGATCTCCTTGCAGTCCAAGGGACTCTCAAGAGTCTTCTCCAACACCACAGTTCAAAAGCATCAATTCTTCGGCGCTCAGCTTTCTTCACAGTCCAACTCTCACATCCATACATGACCTCTGGAAAAACTATAGCCTTGACTAGACGGACCTTTGTTGGCAAAGTAATGTCTCTGCTTTTTAATATGCTATCTAGGTTGGTCATAACTTTCCTTCCAAGGAGTAAGCGTCTTTTAATTTCATGGCTGCAGTCACCATCTGCAGTGATTTTGGAGCCCCAAAAAATAAAGTCTGACACTGTTTCCACTGTTTCCCCATCTATTTCCCATGAAGTGATGGGACCAGATGCCATGATCTTCATTTTCTGAATGTTGAGCTTTAAGCCAACTTTTTCACTCTCCACTTTCACTTTCATCAAGAGGCTTTTAGTTCCTTTTCACTTTCTGCCATAAGGGTGGTGTCATCTGCATATCTGAGGTTATTGATATTTCTCCCGGCAATCTTGATTCCAGCTTGTGCTTCTTCCAGCCCAGCGTTTCTCATGATGTACTCTGCATAGAAGTTAAATAAGCAGGGTGACAATATACAGCCTTGATGTACTCCTTTTCCTATCTGGAACCAGTCTGTTGTTCCATGTCCAGTTCTAACTGTTGTTTCCTGACCTGCATATAGGTTTCTCAAGAGGCAGGTCAGATGGTCTGGTATTCCCATCTCTTCAAGAATTTTCCACAGTTTATTGTGATCCACACAGTCAAAAGCTTTGGCAAAGTCAATAAAGCAGAAATAGATGTTTTTCTGGAACTCTCTTGCTTTTTCCATGATCCAGCGGATGTTGGCAATTTGATCTCTGGTTCCTTTGTCTTTTCCAAAATCAGCTTGAACATCTGAAAGTTCACAGTTCATGTATTGCTGAAGCCTGGCTTGGAGAATCTTGAGCATTACTTTACTAGCGTGTGAGATGAGTGCAATTGTGCGGCAGTTTGAGCATTCTTTGGCATTGCCTTTCTTTGGGAGCTTCTAACTTCACCCATCTCCAATTTTGTCCTCAGAACACAAAGAAGTATTAATAAGGTTGGGGAGGGGGACCAAAAATAGCCAGCTTTTCTCCATATATTCAAGTATTTTACAGGAGGTCATAGAAAAGAACACATTTAGAAAATGATATTTTTTCCCCTTCTAGAGCATATTTTAAGTAGGAAAAAGGCAAATTCTTCAAAAACATAAGAGCAAAAGAAGCTTTAAGAGCAAGCACATCTATAGCTTAACACAGACTGATAAAAATCAGTTGAGCTTTCCAAATGGAAACTGAATTAGTACAACACTTGATATATTTTTAAAAAAGGGGGAGAGTGAGAAAATTACATAACTCAAATTCTACTTTATGAAACTATATGTATGTACTGATTTCTGGCTTATAGTTCACAATCAGAGCTATAATTTTTAAAATCCAGAGAAAAATCTGAACAACAGAAAATTCCCTTAAACATTTTACCCAGACTCACCAACTTTTAACCTTTTGCTCCCTCTGCTTTATCATTCTCCCACCTACACTCACATCATGTGTTTTTCCAAAGGAGTTAATCAGATTCAGGAAAATTTAATATTGGTAATTTGTCAGTCCATACTCCAATTCTGTCAATTATTCTAATAATGTCCTTTACAGTATTTCTCCCCATCCAGTATAGAATCAAATCCAGGAACAAAGTCTGCATTTGGATGACTGCCTCTTCAGATTCATTTTATCAGAACAGTTCCAAAGCCTTTCTTTCATGATATTAACAATTTTTGAAGAGGCTAGGTTATCTTATAAAATGTTCCACAATTTGGGTTTGTTTGATGTTCCTCACGGTTAGATTCAGTTTATGTCTTCCTTACTAAACTACTACGTAAGTAATGATGTATTCTTCAAAGGGTATCACAGTCAAAGGGCATGTGTCCTTAACATCCCTATTGGTGATACTAACTTCAATCACCTGGTCAAGGCGTTGCCCAGTTTCTTCACTATATATGGTTATTACTTTTTCCTCTTTCCAACTAATAAGCAATTTGTAAGGAGACACTTGGGAGCCCATACAAAAATACTGAGCCTTAACAAGTTTTCCACCTTGGTTTAGCATCCATTATTGGATTCTTGCTTAACCCAAATTTTAATGTTTGTTTTGTAAGTCAATTTGACAATCTTTTACTTTTAACAGGGAATTTAAGCCCATCCGTATCTAACAGGACCAATGTTTTGCTCCATCTCAGTCACTATTGTGTATTTTAATTATTCTATTAATATTTACTGTTTTTTCCTACATGGTGCTTTTCTTTGCTATTTTTCTACATTTTCTTTTGGTATTTAGGAAGCCTAGTAATTTGTTCTAATGTATTTATATACACTTTTGCTAGTTTTCTTAACCCTTCCTCCTCCTTTTCCTTAAGTTTTTAGTGTCTATACTGCCAATTTTAAATGGTATCCTGGTCTCCCCCCATTTAACCATCTATGACCTCATTCTACATCCCCTTTTTTCTTTCCCTTTTTTAAGAGAGGCATTCTTTGTACATCAGGATACAGTATTTCATACTTTCTTCTATCATGTCCTCACCCTTGTTTTATTTAGTCCTTAATTCTATATATTAAATGCTCACGGTCCTTTTGCTGAAGCTTCCCCAGTGGTCTCTTGGGTGGGTGGAGCTCACCCTCTAATAAACTCAAGGTTTACAGATAAAATAATCAATGAGTCCCCCAGTATTCAAAGTCTGATTTTCTACTGCCATAATAATTGAAGAAAAATTTGGCTAGATAGCAAATCCTTGGCTTACAATTTTTACTTCCTTGAAACTGCTATTCTGTTGCTATGACTTGCATGTTGCTCTTCAAAAATATGATGCCAGTCCAATTTATCTTTCAAGTTTAAAGTCTATTAAAATATGTCTCAGAGTTGGATCATTCCAGATCTGTTTTTCCAGGCATGTTGGGGGTTGGGGGGGGAAGGAATCTTTCAAAAAGTTGATTAAACTTCCCCAATTCCCAGAAAGTTTTCCTGGATTATAGTTTATAAGTGTTGCTCTACCGTGTTTTTATGCTTCACACAGTCCAATTATGTTGGATTCCTTTGCCAGTCTTCCTTTATAATCATTTGCTTTGAGATCCTAATTTTTACTTTATCTCATTTTCTATATTCTTCCTTAGCTTTCATTCCATCCTATTTTCTCTCTAGTATTTTATAACTAGTTCTTCATTTCTAATGTAGTTTCATCTTTTCTTCAATTTCCTTCCTGAGTTCGATCAGCTCACACTTCATTTCTTGTTTTGTTTTTCTAATCCATTCCTCTCCTTAAATTTTTGGATACCAGGTTCTATTCTGCTTGCTTGAGAATACTTAATTTAGTCCAGAGTACTGTGTTACAGTATCCTATTTTGTGGCTACTTTTTTGAGGTTTCCTTTTTCAGGGCTGTGTTTATGTCTAGACTTATTCATCAGCTGAAATGCTTTAATACGTATATTCTGTTTTCTTTCAACAGCTGTGCTGTTTAATTTTTTTCCTATAGTCATTTTGTGGATGGCATTCTTTAGTTTGTGAGTATGTTCTATTAACTTCAGTTCAGTTCAGTCACTCAGTCGTGTCCGACTCTTTGTGACCCCATGAATCGCAGCACGCTAGGCCTCCCTGTCCATCACCAACTCCCAGAGTTCACTCAGACTCACATCCATCGAGTCAGTGATGCCATCCAGCCATCTCATCCTCTGTCGTCCCCTTCTCCTCCTGCCCCCAATCCCTCCCAGCATCAGAGGCTTTTCCAATGAGTCAACTCTCTGCATGAGGTGGCCAAAGTACTGGAGTTTCAGCTTTAGCATCATTCCTTCCAAAGAAATCCCAGGGCCGATCTCCTTCAGAATGGACTGGTTGGATCTCCTTGCAGTCCAAGGGACTCTCACGAGTCTTCTCCAACACCACAGGTCAAAAGCATCAATTCTTCGGCGCTCAGCCTTCTTCACAGTCCAACTCTCACATCCATACATGACCACAGGAAAAACCATAGCCTTGACTAGACGGACCTGTGTTGGCAAAGTAATGTCTCTGCTTTTGAATATGCTATCTAGGTTGGTCATAACTTTCCTTCCAAGGAGTAAGCGTCTTTTAATTTCATGGCTGCAGTCACCATCTGCAGTGATTTTGGAGCCCAAAAAATAAAGTCTGGCACTGTTTCCACTGTTTCCCCATCTATTTCCCATGAAGTGATGGGACCGGATGCCATGATCTTCGTTTTCTGAATGTTGAGCTTTAAGCCAACTTTTTCACTCTCCACTTTCACTTTCATCAAGAGGCTTTTTACTTAGTGAAGTGCTATTTTGTGAATGGGTAATGGTGAAGAAGAGGTTGGTGTCCCCTTTGATTTTGCAGAATCATTCTCTTCTTATTTTCTCTTCACTGCTATGACTTAGGGGCATCATCCCTTTTTGGTTTATCTCCTTCTCTAGAAGCAAAATTCCTCCAAGGCTGTCACTTTCTAACCCTTCTCACTCTAAAATTCCTTCTGTGTAGCTGGTGCTATAAACTATCAAGTCCCAGTCTGAGTTCACTATTTTGGCACATACTGTTGTACTTTCTCATTTAAGGGTATTCCATCTTCATTTAAGTCTTCCAATCCCCACTCCTCTGCTACATGGAGTCTCTAAAGCGTCCCACTCCGTACTCTCCACACACACACACTTGCAACAATACTGGAAGGTCTCCTGGAACTTGGTAATTTTGCTATTTTCATGTAATTTAAAGTTCATATTATTCTGTCTCCTAGTATTCCAAAAGGTACGGGTCAGTTGGGTTTTGCTAGTGTTCCTTTTTGCCTATGGTTTGGGGAAGGCATGTGGGATTATGTAGATTCAGACAGCTGAAATTATCCTTTAGATTCACAAACCAGTTAAAGCTATACTAACAATTTTCTTTAGTTTCCTATTCACTTTTTAAAAAGTTGCCACTAGAATAATTATAAATAAAGATTAGCCAGCCATAAAAATTAGTTTCATCTGTTCATACAAATAAAGTATGTATGGGCTAATGTGGTTATATACATTTATCTTCACCTAATGTGATGAGACAACAAAATCATGCCAAACTATATTTTAGATACTAAAAAACAAGTTATGGATCATAAAAATGGAACAAAATATAAACACTGTGCCATTATTAATACACACTCATACACACACACACACACACACACACACACACACGGTAAGCTCATGCTTACCATGAGCTGTCCTCTTGAGTATGTTAAACTATTCTTAAGTCATTTTTCCAAACTAGCTTTGGGTTGACTGTGATTGTTTTTTATCATTCCAGAGTGAAGATAATAGCTTTATTTTCTAGCACTTACACCTCCTTATATATTACACAAAGTGTAACTGTACACAGGTTTTTAGACCCTATTCTTCAGCATTCAGAACATAATATAGAGAATTCTTATATCCTTGGTTCTTTGATTAAGAAATATAGAAAATCTAGGTATAGAGCAATCAAAAGATGGAACCAAGAAACAGTATTGCCTATAAATCCTCATTTAACTCTTAACTTACATATAAAATTCTTTCTACATCATTCACTACTTCATATTTTATTTTTCGAACTGAACCACATAAGATAAATTAGAACTACCACTGATAATTATTTTCTAACTGATTTTAATATACTCAGCAATTCTGTACTACTGATATGCAGTTATGTCTTCCTTACAGAGTCAACTATCTTTCCCAGAATATATACTTTGTATTTCTCTTTAAAGTAGGAAAAAGATTGTATTTTTACTTAAGCTATCTACTTTTAATTGCAATTTTTGAGATTACTGAAGGTTCATATACAATTATAAAAAGTAATACAGAGCCCCCTGTACATGGTGCGATTCCTCCAAATGGTAGGTAACTAGTTTGCAAAACTATAGTATAATATCACAATCAGGATACCGACACTGATATAACCCACCAATATTATTCCAATTTTCTCAGTTTCAGTGTATTCATTTGTCTGTGCATGTGTGTACAGTAAGCTCTATATAATGTTATTACCTGTATAGGCTCATGTATCTACCACCACAGCCAAGAGACTGAACAGTTCCTACACAAGGATCACTCATGTTGCCCTGTTATAGTAACTACCTACCCATCCTTCCCCTGGGTTCAGCTACTCTATAAGCTCTGGCAATGATTAATCTCTCAATTCTAAAACTGTTGTATCCAAAATGTTATATAAATGAAATCATATGTAATCTTTGGAGATTCGCTTTTGTCACGCAGCATAATTCTCTGGAGATTCATTCAAGTTTCTGTGTGTACTGCAGTTTGTTCCTTTTTATTAATAAGTAGTATTCTATGGTTTGTATGCACCCCAGTTAATCCATTTACTTGCTAAAGGACATCTGGGCTGATTCCAGTTTTAGAATATTAAAACTGGAGACATTATGAACATCTAGTTAGTTTTCATTTCTTTGGGATAATCAAAAGAGTATAATTACTGGAGGTTATGGTCACTTCATGTTTAGCTTCATAAGAAACTGCCTATAATACTTCACATTCCCACCAAAAACATGAGTGATCCAGTTTCTCCACACTGTTGCCAGTTTTTTGTGCTGCCATTATTTTTTATTTTAGCCATTCTGTTGGTAGTGTGTTGTCTTCATAAGGTTTGAATTTGCATTTCTGTTTTGTTGCTGTTCAGTTGTTATGTTATGTCCGGCTCTCTGCATTTCCCTAGAGATGCTAAATATCTTTTCCTGTATTTATTTAGTATCTGTAATATGCTCTTAGATAGAATGTTTTTGTCTTTTGCCTACTTTCTAAACAGACTGTTTGGGTTTTTTATTACAGTGTTTCGGGATGTCTTTATGCATTCTAAATACTAGTCCTCTGCCAGATATGTACTTTCCAAATAATTTCTCTCAGTCTATAGCTTCTCTTTTTATCTTCCTCACTTTGGCTTTCAAAGGGCAAATGTTTTAAAAATTATGTAGAGATACAACTTGTCAATTTTTCCCTTTGTGGACTGTACTTTTTGGTATCAAATCTAAGAATTAATTGCTTAACCCTGTATCTACAGAATTTTTTCCTATTTTTCTAAAAGTTTATAACTTTACATTTTATGTTTAAGTCTATGATCCACTTTGAGCTAATCTTTATACAAGCTGTGAGGTTTAAGTAGAGGTTCAGTTTTATAAATAAGAGTACCCAACTGTTTAACATCATTTGTTGAAAAGACCATCCTTCTTGTACTGAATTGCACTGTGCCATTCTAAAAAATCAGCCGGGCTATCTGTGTGGATTTATTTCTGGGTTTTCTATTATGTTCCACTGATCTATTGCTTATTCTTCCAATATCAGAAAGCCTTGATTACTGTAAGTATATAAGAAGTCTTGAAATCAACTACACAGATTTTTCTTACTTTATTCTTTTTCCAAAATTCTTTTAGCTATTCTAGCTATTTTATGTTGTTTAGAATGAGGTTGAAAAAGTCTGTCAGATTTTGAAAGGAATTCATTAAAATTACACAATTTGGGAGAGAACTGACATCTTCAACATGTGACTCTTTCAATCAATGAGCAGAGTATGTCTTTCCATTCAAATATTATTTTCAGAATTTATAGTTTCCAGTACATAGGTCCAGATCACATTTTGTTAGATTTACACTTAAGGGTTCCCCCCTCCCACACACACAACTGTAAACAATATTGTATTTTTAATTTCACTTTCCACATGTTCTTTGCTAATATTTTGAAACACAACTGATTTGTGTATGTTTATTTTCTATCTGGCTACCTTCTAAAATCACTTATTAGTTTTCCAGGGTTTTGCTTTGTTTTGGCAAATACCTTGGGGTTTTCTATACCAAAAAAACCATGTTATTTAAAAAGGGGGAACAATTTTATTTCTTCCTTTAATTGGTATACCTTTTATTTGTTCTTCTTGCCTTATTGTATTGGCTGTGACTTCCAGTACTAAAATGAATAAGAGCAGATATCCTTGCCGAGATAACCTTGATGTTTTAGGCAGAAAACATTCAGTCTTTCACCACAAAGTATGATGTTAGCTGTAGGTTTTTGAATATGTTCTTTACAAGTTTAAGAAAAATTATCCTCTATTATCAGTTTTTAGGGTTTCTATCATGAGTGGATTATTGAACTCTGTCAAGAGCTTTTTCTAAGTCAATTAATGCGATCATGCCAATTTTCCTGTCTCTGTTAATATGGTAGATTACAGTCAATGATTTTTAAAATACTGACCAGCCTTGAATCCCTAGAATGAACTCTACTTCATCATGGTATATAATTCTCCTTATATATTGCTTAGCTCTATTTACTAATATTTTGACAAGGATTTTTCCATCTATATGCATTAAGGAAACTGGCTTGGTCCTAATTTTGAGGGTTTTTTTGGTTTAGCTGCCTTTGTCTGGTTTGGTATGAGGATGAGAGGGGCTTCATAAAACACATAGGGGAGGGTTCCTTCCTTTTTTTGAAAGGGGTTGTGAAGAACTGGTGCTCACTGTGCTAAAATATGTGGTACAAGTCTCCAGTGAAAACTTTCCAACTTAACAGATTTTCTTAAGAGATTCTAAATTATGAATTTAATATCTTAACAGTTATGGGGCTACTAAAATTATCTAAGCCATATAAGATGAGTATTTTCAAGGCACTGATTCAACTAAGTTATCAAATTATATGTGCAGAACTGTCCCTTATTATCCTTTAGATATCTACAAGGTTTGTAATAGTAGTAGCTTCAGTCTTAATACTGGAAATGTTTATCTTACCTTTTTCCCCTCTGTCAGTCCTGCTACAGGTTTATCAGTTGGACTGATCTTTTCAAATAACTGCTTTTATTGATTTTCTGTTTTCAGTTTCACTGATTTCTGCTCTTTTATTATGTCCTTCCTTCTGCTGGCTTTGGGTTTCTTTTGCTCTTTTTTCCAAGTTAGGTGGAAGCTTACATTATTAATACATAACATTTACTCTTTTTTCTTTTTTTTTTTTAATTTTATATTATTTTTAAATTTTACATAATTGTATTAGTTTTGCCAAATATCAAAATGAATCCGCCACAGCATTTTCTCTTTTTTCTTATGGAAGAATTTATACTAAAGGCCAGCATTTAAAGCTATAAATTTTCCTCCCTGTGGTGGCTCAAACAGTAAGGAATCTGCCTGCAATATGGGAGACCAGGATTCTATCCCTGGGTTGGAAAGATTTTCTGGAGTAGGGAATGGCTACCCACTCCAGTATTCTTGCCTGGAGAATTCTATGGACAGAGGAGCCATGGGGTTGAAAGACTAACACTTTCTTCTCTGTAGTACTGCTTCAGCTGTGTCTCAAAATTTCTGATGTTACACATCTGCATTTCCATTCAAAATATATATATGTATTTAATTTGCCTCGAGATTTTCTCTTTGACTCATGGATTATTTAGAAGTGCATTGTTTATTTTCCCAATGTTTGGTGATTTTCCAATTAACTTTTATTGATTTCCAATTTGATTCCAGTGTGGCAGAAAAACACACTCTCTATGATTTTAATTCTTTTAAATTGAAGTTTGTATTATGGCCCAGGATATGGTCTATCCTCATACGTAGTCACTTGAGAAGAATGTGTACTCTGCTGTTGTCGAGTGCACAGTTTCATATCTATTAGAGCTTGCTGGCTGATGATATTGTTAAGTTCCATATCTTTGTTAATTTTTTGTCTAGAGATTCTACCTATCAATTATTGAGGGCACTGAAGTCTCCAACTGTAACTGTAGATTTGTCAATTTCTCCTTTCATTTTGAAAGGCTTTTTCTTCACATACTTTGCAGCTCTGTAACTTAGTTTGTACACATTTAAGATTGCTGTCTTCTTGATGGATTGACCTTTTTTATCATTAGACAATGCCCTTCTTTGTCTCTAGTAATTCTGCTTTAAAATCAGCTTTATCTCCTTTTAATATAGCCATGCCTCATTTCTCTTGATTAATGTTTACATGATATATAATTTTCAACCCTTTTATTATCAACCTGCCTATTTCAATATACTAAAAGCTGTTTTTTGTACCTAGCATATTGTTGGGTCACATTTTTAAAATCTAATATGCCGATCTCTTCCTTTTACTTGGTATGTGTGTTAGTCGCTCAGTCATGTCCAACTCTTTACAACCCCATGGACTGTAGCTTGCCAGGCTCCTCTGTCCATGGAATTCTCCAGGCAAGAATACTGGAGTGGGTTGCCATTCCCTTCTCCAGAGGATCTTCCTGACACAGGGATCGAGCCCAGGTCTCCTGCACTGCAGCCTGATTCTTTACTGTCTGAGCCACCAGGGATGCCCTTTACTTGGTATAGTTAGACTACTTACATGCAACTAAGTTTGCTATTTTAATGTTTTGGTTTGTTTTATTTTCTGTGCCTTTCTATGGATAACCTGAAAAAAATTTTTGAATTAAATTTTACTTTGATTTATTGATAGTGCTTCTGAGTGTACCAACTCTGGGAGCTGGCAATGGACAGGGAGGCCTGGTGTGCTGCAGTTCATGGGGTCACAAAGAGTTGGACACGATTGAGCAACTGAACTGAACTGAACTGACTGTATCTCTTTTTCAGTAGTTGCTCTACATGTTATATTACATACACAAAACTTTTAGTCTATCGGTCCCATTCTTTTAACTGTTCAAGTGAAGTACACTTTGTCTTTTTACCTCTGTCTTTTTACCTCTTCCCATTTTGTAATATAATTGTCTTAAATAGTTCCTTTACATATATTTAGAATCACACCAGAAAGTATGATTCTAAATTTTGGTTATTAAAAGTGTGATTATAATTTTGGTTCAAGTATCAAAGATAATTTAGAAAACTCAAGAGGAGAAGGAAAGCCTATTGTAGTACCCTAAGTTTTGCAAGATTGCCGGGAGAAATATCAATAACTTCAGATATGCAGATGACACCACCCTTATGGCAGAAAGTGAAGAGGAACTAAAAAGCCTCTTGATGAAAGTTAAAGTGGAGAGTGAAAAAGTTGGCTTAAAGCTCAACATTCATTCTGGCTTACTTCACTCTGTATAATAGGCTCCAGTTTCATCCACCTCATTAGAACTGATTCAAATGTATTCTTTTTAATGGCTGAGTAATACTCCATTGTGTATATGTACCACAGCTTTCTTATCCATTCATCTGCTGATGGACATCTAGGTTGCTTCCATGTCCTGGCTATTATAAACAGTGCTGCGATGAACATTGGGGTACACGTGTCTCTTTCCCTTCTGGTTTCCTCAGTGTGTAATGCACGATACTGGATGCTTGGGGCTGGTGCACTGGGACGACCCAGAGGGATGGAATGGGGAGGGAGGAGGGAGGAGGGTTCAGGATGGGGAACACATGTATACCTGTGGCGGATTCATTTTGATATTTGGCAAAACTAATACAATTATGTAAAGTTTAAAAATAAAATAAAATTAAAAAAAAAAAAAAAAAGCTCAACATTCAGAAGACAAAGATCATGGCATCTGGTCCCATCACTTCATGGGAAATAGATGGGGAAACAGTGGAAACAGTGTCAGACTTTATTTTTGGGGGCTCCAAAATCACTGCAGATGGTGACTGTAGCCATGAAATTAAAAGACTCCTTGGAAGGAAAGTTATGACCAACCTAGATAGCATATTCAAAAGCAGAGACACTACTTTGCCAACAAAGGTCCATCTAGTCAGTTATGGTTTTTCCTGTGGTCATGTATGGATGTGAGAGTTGGACTGTGAAGAAAGCTGAACGCCAAAGAATTGATGCTTTTGACCTGTGGTGTTGGAGAAGACTCTTGAGAGTCCCTTGGACTGCAAGGAGATCCAACCAGTCCATTCTAAAGGAGATCAGTCCTGGGTGTTCTTTGGAAGGATTGATGCTAAAGCTGAAGCTCCAATACTTTGGCCACCTCATGGGAAGAGTTGACTCATTGGAAAAGACTCTGATGCTAGGAGGGATTGGGGGCAGGAGGAGAAGGGGACGACAGAGGATGAGATGGCTGGATGGCATCACCGACTCGATGGATGTTGAGTGAACTCCGGGAGTTGATGATGGACAGGGAGACCTGGCGTGCTGCAATTCATGGAGTCGCAAAGAGTCAGACACGACTGAGTGACTGAACTCAAGTGTTGCTTTCCGTGTTCTTTCTTCATTCCTAATGTTCCAATATGCCTTCCATTTATCATTTCCGATTTAGAGAATTTTCTTTAGCCATTTTTTAAAGGTAGGTCTACTAGTAACAAATTTTCTCAGGATTCCCTCATCCAAGAAGGTCTTGATTTCCCTTTCATTTCTGAGTAATATTTCTGCTGTGTATAAAACTCTAGTTGACAGCTCTTTTCTTTCAACACTTGAAAAATGTGCTACTTCCTTCTGACCTTCATAGTTTTTGATGACAGATCTGCTTATGAGAAACCAGATTGTTTTTCCCCCATAAAAAAGGTACCTTTTCTCACTCACTGCTTCCAAGATATTTTGTCTTTCCTTTTCAAAAGTCTAATTATAATCGAACTTGATGTAAAGTTCTTTTGGCTTATCTTGTTTGTGGTTTGCTCAGCTTCTTGGATCTGCAGCTTTATGCCTTTTGCCAAATTTGGCAAGTCTTCAGTCTATTTCTTCAAGTGTTTTTTCAGCCCTGTCTTCTTTTTCTTCTCCTTCCAGGACTCCAATGACACCAATGTCAGACCTTTTGTTATAGTCCCATGGGTCCCTAAGGATTTTCACCCCCCACTGTACTTCTTCTGTTATTTAAACTGGGCAATTTATATTGTTTTATTGTCAGGTTCACTATACACTGTCTCTTCCATTCTGGTGTTGAGCCTATCCATTAACTTTTTAATTGTGGTTATTGCATTTCTCAGTTCTAAATTCCCATTTCATTTTTCTTTATATCTGCTATTTCTTCCTCAGGACTTTCTATTTTCTCATTTGTTCCAAGTGGGCTTAGGAACTTTCACTGATGTATTGGTTATTTCTATGATGGTTGTTTTAAAATATTTGTCAGATAATTCTAACATCTGTCACTGCTCCCTCTGTAGCCTCCACTGATACCACAGGTAGGAGGGGGATAGCCTCCCTATCTGGGAGGTGGGAAGTGGTAAAAGTCCTGACTCTCATCTAGGCCTCCTCTAACATTACTCCAGTGGGAAGGGAAAGGAACACCTTTTTACTATTAGGTGGGAAGTGTAAGGCTAGGCTCTCCACATGGTCTCTAACAACAATTAACCACAGTAAAAGGAGAATGGCAGTGGGGAGGTTCAGTACTGCCCAGGAGGGAAGAATCTTCTGGCTCCTAGTCAGTCTTCTCTGAAATCACCCCAGCAGGGGGTTGGAGCGCCTTGTTACACCTTTGAGGCTCCCGACTCAGCGTTGGCTGACATAGGTTAGGGTTAGGGCCACAATCTTTCTGGTAGTGTCTGGCTACTGCACAGCAGTTACTGGCTAAGTTTTGTGCCTTGCCAGGCTGTCCTTTCCCCAGTCTTTTGGCTAGAGACAGCAGACTTATTAGTCTGTGCTATTTGCTATTTTCAGCCTACCAGCATCTTCAGCTCCAAATTTGGGATACATTAGGCAAAAAGAAAACCCAGGGAACTCACCCCATGTCATTCCTTGAGTCCTGAGGTCCCTAGTCTTTATGCCTTTTCTCCACCTTTCAGAGTCTTCTTATGTTTATTTTATATATAATGTTCAAGATTTTCAGTTGTTTAAGCGGGAGGAATAGGGCAATGTACATCTACTCCATCATCCTGAAAGCAAAAGTCCCCACTTTTTAAACTGGTTCCCACTATGTTCAACCACACAAATTCCTGGAAAAATGAGGGTAGAGTCCATGGAAGAGAGTTTTCTTTATGTGATGCTTACATACTTAGACAAATTTGGACCACTCTACCAACCAAATGAGTTATGTGACCAAGCCAGCCATATAAGAATGTCCAAATTACCTGTTAAATCAGGGTAGGACTTATGATATAAACGTGTCTAAACTAAGTATCTGGAACACTTATGATTTCACAAATGCTTATGAATTTAATGATTTTCTATTCAAAACTTTAAGATGGTCATTAAATTGTGTTTACTTAGGGAACAAAGGTCTTTCACCTAATCTGATCTTTCCCAAGACACTACAAGGACCCATACAGCCAAATCCAGTTTTAGACTTTTGAACACATTTTGACATAATAAACAGATATTTAAATGTACTTACCCCCAAAGAGAATAAAACTATACTAATAAAAATGGCCTAGAATAGTATCTACCACTGAATAAGCAACTCAATAAAACTACCTATAAAAAGATAGTGTTTAAAATTTACTATTAAGTAGAATGCTCTCCTCTAGTTAATGTTAAACATATGAGGTTATACCATTTAGATCTTCTTAAAATAATACACTCTCAAATATGCTTGCAATAAGCAGATTCAAGGTTTCTTTGATTATAAAGTTCGGAGAGACTGATTTTATGTAGACAGTTCTAATTACCTAATAAATCAGTGAGAATCAAGTTTTAAAAAATATTAATGTAAGTAATCTTTTGGCTGATATTATTTTTTCAGGATTAATAACAAGACATGTAAAATAACAGGAAATTAGAAACATATTATTTTAGTATTCTCATTCCCTCCAACATTACAAGGACATAAACATTAATGTAACAAAGTAGATATTTCCTTAAATCACCTTAATCTAATGCAGAGCTCCACAAAATACCCTAGAATATTTTGTGAATATGTTCCTCAGAATCCTAGTATCCTTTGAAATACTAACAGATGTCCCACAGAGAAAAGGTTGGTTAATTTCTCTATTACAGGAACACGGAGGGCACTTAAAATTAAATGTGCATTGTAAAGTTCCCAAAGAGTATTACAGTTACACAGTTTCCCAATTTTATTTAATCAGAAGTCTTCTTCCAAACATCTATTAAACCTATTGGAGACTAGTGCTGAACAAAACTCAATTTGAGAGACAGAATAGCAGCAGAACCCTTTACACTACTTGGACAGATAAAATGGAGACCACAAACTTAAAATAATTACAGTTATAACAACTAAGAAATAATTCAATAAAGAAAACATTAGGATGAAAAGCTGTTTTAAAAACTATACAGGCAATTTTTAGCACTTATTTAAAAATTAGTCTGCTATCAATCATGCTGAAAAATAACCAAAGTTATATATAGATGTTATAATGATACATTAACTAAGTGGCAACTCCATTCTTACTTAATTTTAAATATTACTCTCAAGTTAATTTATTTAAATACGGAGATAAAACAATTCAGAAACTGGGTGTTTCAGACGAAGTTAAGAAACAAACAAAAAAACCTCTTATTTTTAACAGAATTTCATACTTACTGATCTGAAATTAAATACCAAGTGTTAACCACAGTGAATACACATAACTACTGTGGCTCAGTAAACAGAATATGTAATAAGCAAAACACATAACCACCAATGCTGTGTATGAAGGTAAGTGTATGTGTGTACATATGTGTGCATGTAGTCAAGTATGTTTGTGTATGTATGTATAAACAGCCAATAAGGCAAATATACTAAGACCACTAGTAAGAGTAAGAAAATAAATTTTAAAAGAGTTCAACTTAAATTAAGGCCAAATATTATAATAGTCTGGACAACATTTTATAATGCTTCTTTTAACTAGATATTTATAATCCACATTTACACTGAATTCTTTTTAAAACACATAGCACTAACAAAATACACAATGGCAAGCAGTGATATAACACTAAATTTAGATGTTATATGATGATTTCTGCAGTTTAAGAAGTGTAGGTTGTAAGTTTGAATTCAGAAAATAAAGGGAAATCACTTACCTTTAACTAAAGTTCTCTGAAGGTAGTATCCTCCTTAGAACCCCTATCTTGGGTAGTCTCACCTGCTGTAATTTCCCTCAAGAGACTCCAGCAAAATCTACGAAGTTTTAGGTTCCCTTCTGCAAGCCCTATTAGCGCATGTGTGTATAAACCTGCTTACATCCTGCTTCATAGATGTAATTTTCAATTTCCACTGAATAATCACCACCACCATCATCCATATATCAATGTAGGATAGAATTGGAGAATTCCATTCAGAAATGTGACTTTTTTCACTTCTCCAAAAGTATCCTCCAATTCACTTCATTGCTGTGTCTGTAACGTACTGAGGAGAGTGGTAACAATTCAGCAGGCAAATAATGAAAAAGATTCAGCTATTTTTTTATAGCTGAATACTCAAGTATTATATTTGCTAAATATTCAAATATTATATTCCAACATAACACAAATAAAACTAACTTCCTCAAAATTCAATGAATATGTAAGAAAAAAACTAACATATACATGAAAAATCTTACATAAAAATATTTTCATAAATAAAGTAGAAAAAACAGTGTACATCACTTGGGACTACTGAACACTTCCCTAGTACATTTCCTTTAAAGAAATGCCAAAGTTTTAAAATGAGTTAGGAGATAATCCACTGAAAGATAAATCTTAACAATTTTTATGTCTCTTCTACCTTAAACTTACAAAATAAAGTAAAAACAAAACAAAAATGAAAAATAAAACTAGCCACTCAAGCCAAGGCCAATCTCATATATCTAGAATGGCAGTTTACAAGGGTATTATTAAGTACTTAACAGAATTTTTTAAATCTGTTCAGGAAGCTGACTGAATCACTATATCGTACACCTGTAACTTACATAATATTGTGCAGTAACTATACTTCAATAAAAAGAAAAACGTGCACTTAAAAAAACCAAAGGAGGCCAAATCTTCCCCTATCTCGGAAAGGCCTTTTACTGTGGATTCCCACTGACTGATCCTGTAACTTCTTACTGTTACTGCCTGACAGTCATATAAAAATAGGAGAAAAAAGCAAAGGGTATCAATTGTCCTAGAGACTACTAAATCACAGTTGAAACGCTATATTAGAGGCTAAAGTATGGACTAGTTTTAAGAACACTGATTTTACCTGCAAGCCACCATCAGCCTGACTGCAGCATAAGTAAGATCATCATGATGAAATTTGACTCTTTCAGATATCTTAGCTGTGAAAGTTTTGCCTGACTCATAATAGGCTTGAATGAATGTTTCTAAATTCTAATTTTAAATGTCAATTTAACTCCTTCCATGACTCTCCTTTTGTATAAGCAATTAAATACACAAATGTAAGGATAAAATACAATAATAAAATTACCAAAAAGCAGTTAAAAACAGAGAACAAAAGGAGAAATGAGAAAATCTTAATCACCCAATTTGATGATATATAAATAAGCTAATTATATATAATTCGGATTCTTCAAATTATCTGTGCTTATAAAATGCCTGGGTCATTTTAAAATTAAATTTTAGAAGAGGAATACTTTTTCAAACAATATGGTCTGTGTTTGTCTTAATAACTAGAGGTTATTCTTCTCACAAAAGTATATGGAACAAAACAGCACTCTCAAAACAAAAAAGTACTTTCCAAAAAAAAAAAAAAGTAACAACAGCCGTATTTATAGGAAATTCCCTGGCAGTCCAGCGGTTAGGACTCTGCACTCTCACTGCCAAGGGCCCAGTCAATGCCTGACTGGTAAAACTAAGACCCCACAAGCCACCTGGCAAGGCCCCCCAAAAATAAATGTTAAAAAGTAGCATTTATAAAATAGACTGTTTATAGAGGTTTAAAAAAAGATAAAGTGAAATAATCTAGTCACTTCTACAAAAGAGTAAAAGATTGAGCCATGAGGCAGTACATTTGTATATACTACTTCTCTTAAACATGCACTATTAGGACTCACTGAAGGGTCAAAAATCTTCTAGATCTTGCTAGTTTAAATGCAGGAATGACTAACAACCCAAGAAGGTGTGTCTAGGATGATACTTACCTTAGGATATATTATATCACTGTGCTATTATGTATTCTGTGTATGGATACACAAGCAGTCAGCGGAAAGGTACACACCACACTAGCAAAGGCTTGGCTGGACCCGTAAGGCCGGATGACCAATGGAATATCAAGGTATGTGTCGATTCTCCAACCCTCATAGCCACATTCCAGACATCTCACGTAGTCCTTCAGCTTGCCTTGGTACAGTTCATTTATAAGATCAGCCTAAAAATAAGAACATTTGAATTTTTAAAGGGTTCCTTTAAAATTAGTTAATACTTTATGCCTTTGAGAATGAGTTTCAAAAGGATATTGATTCTTACTGTTGAAGTTTTAGAAAGCTTTAAGATTTATCTAAAATTCTATAAAAAAAAAATCAAAGCTTAACAAAGACAAAATAAGAATGTGCAAAAATGAACTATTTCAATTCTCATATCACTAAAAATCCCACTATTAAAATGTTTTGTTGAAATTAGTTATCAACTAACTTTACTACTAAGCCCCATATTATATTTAATTAGGATGGGAATAAATCACAATCCATCATTTTAGGCATACTGACAATCACACAGCTAAATAACTGGCTCTACAGCTTTACATATACATATCATTATTTTCACAATAATATGTTCTGATTTCTAAAATCATATCCTCTATCTCAAGGTACAAATAAAACTTTTCTCAGTAATACACATAAAATAATTTGAAGGGAAAATATACTGTTCTTTAAATGAATATAAATTTAAAAAGAAACCTTAAACTCCATCTCCCTCAATATATCCTCACCTAGAAAGAATGAATCTCTCACCTACTCCCCAAACTTAAGTCAACTGGGGGCTACTCTGACCCAAAGGAGACAGGTAACTCCCTAAGTAAGGACCCTCCGTGTGAATGTCTTGCCTAAAGATTCCTGTACCAAAACTTGGGAACTCAGAAGGAATGCCCCAGCTGGTCTTAATAAAATTGATGACCCACAAACAGACCTACAAAAAAGAAATATCCCCTAATACCATCTGCATAAGGTTACAAAAATACAATCCTATAGATTATGTAGAGAATCTAGATCACAAAATGAATGTAAATTTTTTCCAATATTTCTTAAGTAAGAATAGGTTAAGAAGGAAATCATAGTTTGCCTCTTTCATAAATTTATACCTCTTCAAGTATTGAGGATTTATAAGCCTTCAAACTAGGATCTACCATAACTGTCTGCGTTAATATTGTTTGTTTAATGAAGCCTTCTTCATTAACCTGCTCCAGCTATATCTGATTGTCTTCTCGGAGAGGGCATTTCTAAGTGTTTCAATCTAGTGTTTTTCAAAGAGTTTTGCTAGCACAAAACTTTTTACCCACAGTAAAAAAATAATTTACATTGCAACCTAGTACATGTAACTGTAACAAAAGTGGCATAAAACAATACTTACCCTTACTATGTGGTGCTTCTCTTATATCTATTTTATTCCTTTTTGGAAAAAAAAAAAAAAAAAAGTGCTGTGTAGATTCACTAAATTAATCTCATAAATGAATGGACTGCAATCTAGTTTGAAAAACTCTAGTCCGAGCCATCAGACTATACATCCTCCGGGCTACCCTCCAGACTCCTCTTTTGGCCTCCAATGATCTTTTATCACTACACTTAGTATAAACCGGCCTCGGTAATAAGTCCTGAGCCTCATTCAGTTCAGCCTTAGGCCTCATTCCAATGATATATCTAAAGTTCTCCCACTTTTAATCTGTTCCTCCTTCCACTGGATTTAAGAATAGGGTCAGATTAACAAGGATCCTAAATGTGAAAGGGCTTCCCTGGTGGCTCAACTGGTTAAGAATCCACCTGCAATGTGGGAAACCTGGGCTTGATCCCTGGGTTGCAAAGATCCCCTGGAGAAGGGAATGGGTACCCACTCCAGTATTCTGGCCTGGAGAATTCCATGAAATGTATATAGTCCTTGGGGTTGCACAGAGTCAGACATGACTGAGCATCTCTCACGAAGTGTGAAAAGCATGAATATACCTCACTGGTCAAAAAGGTAATGCTAGATGAATATACTTTACAATGTACACTTTATGTGTTACAGATAAGACACTGAATTTACTTAGCATCTATCTGAAAATACTGTTCAAAAATCACCCCTAACACACACACACACACACACAAACGAATTACATAGTTTTCAAGGCAATGGCACCCCACTCCAGTACTCTTGCCTGGGAAATCCCATGGATGGAGGAGCCTGGTAGGCTACAGTCCATGGGGTCGCTAAGAGTTGGACACGACTGAGCGACTTCACTTTCACTTTTCACTTTCATGCATTGGAGAAGGAAATGGAAACCCACTCCAGTGTTCTTGCCTGGAGAATCCCAGGGACAGGGGAGCCTGGTGGGCTGCCGTCTCTAGGGTCGCACAGAGTTGGACACGACTGAAGTGACTTAGCAGCAGCTAAAAAGAGACCATCTAGATCACAGGGCCCAACCTCCTTAAAGATGAGGAAACTCTCAGTACTTTAACAACTGGACTAATGCCCAAGTTTTAAAACATTCCAATAAAATAAAGTCACTTTAAGGAATTAATACTTTATTAGACAATACTCTCAACTTGAGAGATAAATTACCTGTTCTGTTTGTTTCCATTTCTGTTCCAAAGCATCAAACATGACTCTGCACAGTTCTTGTACATCATGCTGCTGCCAAGCTATTTTAAGATAAAATTTAATTAAAAAGAGCTATTAACTTAGTGTAATGAAATATTAGTTTGTTGTTTAAAAGCAAATTGTCAGAAATACGGGAAAATCTACACAAAATAATGCTAGATTTAAAAAGAACACAAAATATACATTAGAATCATAAAAAGGCAATCATATGAAAAAGAACCAAGAGAGCTCAATATTTTATAAGCAGCATAGGCTTTATGGTGCTACAATATTTGCCATTTTTATTATTTTTCACTGTAGAGTCAAGAAATATGTTAATAAAAATCTAAGCTAACACATTAAAAAAAATTTAAGTACATAAAAATAGAGTATAACCAAACTTATTTTACAAGATAGTTTTAATGGATCAAAAACTTATGCCTTGGAGCTTAAATTTTAAAAATAAGCTATTTTTAAACACCAACCAAAAAGCAATGAAAAGGTAAAGATGTTAATATGTTGTTTATAATACAGTCTCTCAAGTTCCTTTGACTATTGCAAATACTTATCATTACAAGAGAATTAGTACCCTCACTACTATCCCATCCAAAGCTCCTTGTAACATCTGTGGTTTCAATTGCTCTCTTTTTGCTGGTTTGTAACAAAACAAAAAGCCTCTGAAGTTGGTATGGGATACTTGTCACTGGATCTTCTTCAGATTCTTCAAATTCCCACCTATTGGAATGAAATGTTTGAGAATTATTCATAACATATTTTTATTCTTTAGAGCATAACTAACATTAAGACCACAACAAATGTAAATTTTTAACTCTGGGGATTTTACAGAGCTTGGGTATTAACTAAAGCAATTAATATCTAAAGAAATATTCTAATTCATAAATTTAGAAAGCAATTTAGGCAACATGAATAAAAGGCAAAGGTTATTTAAGAGTAATCGCTGAACGCGAACCTGGTCAAGATCCTTGTCCCAATTATTAACTCACAGATAACAGAGGTAACAAAATATTAAATGACACTATGGCATTTGACCATCAAAATCCAAACTGTGGAAAACTATAGGACAAATGCCATCAGTTTTTGATACACATATATATTTCCAAGGAATAAATTGCAATGTGGAAAAAGATCAAAGGGAATAAAAAATAGATTAAATAGGTTAAAAGACTTGTCAATTTCAATACACAGATCTTGTTTGGATCCTGCTTTGAATTGTTTAAAAAAGATATTATGAAGCAATCAGGGAAATTTTAGCAGTGACCTAAGATATAATTTACAGGTGATATGGTTAGGTATGTGCTTCCAAATAATCAGAATGGGGGATTATAGACGAAAAAGATTGATCATGAGTTGATAATATCCAAAGTTGGGTGAGGGGTACAGAGGAATTCATTATACCATTTCACTATTTTTTTTAGTATGCTGGAAATTTTCCATAATTCATGCCCACATACCTAAAGTGGTAGGTTCTTTCTGGCTGCTACATAACAAGTGAAGAGAATAAACAAACGGAACCCTATCTTTCATGCTAGTCCTATCCTGTCTGTAGTCCAACAAAGTCCAGCCTTTTAAGGGAGCCATCCTTTCTTTAGTTCTACATGATGAACTTACTCATTTTTGCTCTTGAAAGTCCTCCTGTCTATAACGTCCTCTTAATCTTCTCTACCTGGCCAAACCATACCTATCTTCACGATGACCTCAAGTTCTACTTGCTCTGCTAAATAAGCCACTTCTCCAAGTTTCGTTAATCTCTCTTCTCTCTAAACTCTCATGGCATTAAGTCATCCCTAAATGTTATTTCAACTACTTTAAAAAATACATATATTACTACTGTGAAGAGATCTGTGAATTACTTAAGAACAAAGACCTTATTTCTAACTTTATCTATCAAGCATCCACATATAAACACTGGGTAACAAACACCTGCCGAATGAAAAACATGTCAATTTTTTCAAGTAAATCCAGATGGTGAGCTTACATATGAATTTAATGGTAATATAATGTTGTTTGTAGTATCAAAAGTTCCAAAAGTACTTTAGATACTGTATTTATTTAGTACTTTATTACTGTAAATATTTACAGTAATTACAAAGGTGTTTCTCAGAAGTAACACAAAAAGGAGGAAAAAAATCAGTTTATCTGTACTTTAAAATGTCAAAAAATAAAAGTTATGGATATTGTAAAGAAATATACAAGAGTGTATTACATGTATTATAATAGGATACTCATAAAAACAAATGTCTGACTTTAGGGTTTATTTAAATATGGATATATACAAACATATATACACACAGTCTTTTAAAATACACACACACATAAAACACAGAACAGTTGCATTATAGTTTAATTAAAAACAAAATTTGCAAGTTTAAAAAGGCAACTTTGTTTCTTAAATTGAGATGTGGAGGAAAAAAAGAATATGGTTTACAAATTCATATTATCTCCAAAAGTAGATAACATACTTCTTCATAAAGGCATTCAAGCTAAAAGCAAGGGAAGCTTAAATATAATAATTTATCTTAAACATAAATCTTATCAATTTTATCCTGTTGCTGTCTATACATTTCTGATTCTCTCCCCCCACAAATTTTTCATATGCCTGCCTCTCATAAAATCCTTTTCTTATTTACTATTCAAGGTATGTTTTAAGAAGTGAGAAATGCCCCAAACTTAACAAAGAAATGCAACAAGGTAAATAGATTTAATTAGTTAAAAGTTGTATTTCATTCTTAAATCAATTTTATTGATAGAATTTTTTTGATACTCACTTATATAATGCATTCCTAAATTCAGGAGTCATAAAAAGTGTTTGCAAAAGGCTATTCAAATAGCAAGTCATTGCTTGGTTTACTAATCCCACATATCCTTAAAAAAACAAATACACAAATATAAATCAGCATTTATGTAAAAAAAATTAACAAAAAGAAAACTTAACAAGAATTTAATACACAGTAAAAATTAAGAGATTAAGGTTATAATTGGAAATTATTTCAATTTTTTTCAATAATACCTAAGAAAGACATTTTGGTCAATATATGCACTATGTAAACTTTATTTCTCAGAGAAAGTCAGGATCTCTGGACATGCTGTTATATGTCCAGAGATATACATAGATATTACATAGCATTTAATAAAATTTTAAGAGTTACATTTAATATAGTATTTTGTGACAAAAATAAATCTTTGTTCCCCAAATCTAAAAGCTGTGTATTAAAATGGAAAAAGTATATACATATTCACTTTAAATATCATATACACCCAAAATATGAAGACAGTACTGAACCAGTTCACTAGGCCCAGTAAACCAATTTCTACCAATAATTAATAACATAAGATATATTCACTGTATACAAACTCAGAGGACTTCCGCTGTTGTACACACCCATGAAGTATGAAACCCTATGGATCAGCACGCCATGCAGAGTGGCTATTAAAGTAAGAAGAGAACTCAGAGATGGAAGAAGAGACTTGAGAGAAAGGGAAAAGGAAAGGAGTAACTTAGATGCATTCAAAATTCAAATGAACTATTTAAGTACTTAACTTTATATACCTAATTAGAAATGATTACCACTGTTGAGAATACTTTTGGAACTTCTCCTTTGAAATAGGATTTAGGCCCAGTTTATGAGGTATGCATACACACACAAACATATCAGCCTCATCATTTTATTATACCTTATTATTTGAGTAAAATGTGGTAAACACATTGTCTAATAATTAAATTTATTTACTCCCACTTTATACTGAAAGACTTGGTTATCTCAAAAAATCTTAAATCTTTTCTCAATACATGCCAAAGGCATTCACTGAAGCTCTCTGAAATACATTTTTCAATTTTCCAAGAATTAACAAAAATATCTTTTGTTAGTAAGACAGTGGCAAACTTTGTAGACAAACGATATTGCTAACTAAGGTGATGGAAAAGATCAACAAATACAGAATGACCTTTGATTCAGTTGTGGAAAAGAGGAATAGATTCCACACTATCTGCACTTGTACAATTCTAAGAACAGACCAAGTAGTTGCCTATCTTTTACTCTGGACTAAGGTTCAAGCTTTGATTTCTAATGCCTTCATCTTTAAGAATACTGTGAACACATGTCTATATATTTACTCAACATTGTTATATAATTATAAACTGCTTCAATTCCTAATCAACATGTGCCACCTGAGTTGTTCTTATAGCATACTGTCCTTAATCCTTATTACAGCTTTTAATTCACTGATCTATAATCGTTTATTTATATATGTTCCCCAACAGTGAGGGGAGGAGTCAAATATAATTTCTCTCTCTATCCTACTACTTAGCACAGCAGCAGGTACCCATGAGGGAGAAGGGAATATGACTTACAAGCAACACAAATCTATAAGCTACTTGAACTGATAATGGATTCTTTCCCACAAACAACAGCACTTGAGCAAGGAGACCCAGTTGTTCTGCACCTGCTCAGCTGCCTGGGATTTCTTCTTTTCCACCTCCTTCCCCAATTCCTCCATAGTCAGGGACAACCATTCTACCAGTAGCCTTAAAAGGCAAAGTACTGTCAAGGTATTACTGTCTTTTGTGTACCCTAAGATCAATCATAACCATTTATTTGTGACCTTGTTTCCCTTCCCTGGGCTTAAAAAAGAGTGGCAGGGGGAGGGGTCTAAGGGAAGGTGGGATAATAACAATTTTTCCACTGCTCTTTATTTTACCACTAGCAATAACAATCAAATAGAAATGTATGGTCTTCTGTACTTCATTTAGCACCATATTTAACAGAATGACCAGTTTGTCAAATAAAAGTACTATTATTTTCCAAAAGTATGAAGGCTTTAGTGAGATTAAAAAGATAAAATGCTACAGAACTAATAGGAATCTTCTGTCATTATGGGAACTACTATCAAGTGGGCCCTCTATCTGAAATAGTCATGAGTCAATATTGTAAGTATAAGTCAATAAGGGAAGAAAACATAAGAACATATGCCATTCTGTACAGAACAATAACAGAGAGCAAACACAGAAAGAAATCCTGAACAGAACCAATAAGAAATGAGGGAGAACTCTACAAGGCCAAATGAAGTAGAATGAAACTGGCCAACTCAAAGTAGATATAAAGAAAAGAACTGTTAAAGAAACTGGCCAGGGAAAGATATCTCGGATTTAAATGGTAGAACACTTCAGTCACTATTAATCACCTGCGAGTCCAATCAGCCTTCAATCCACTCCTTAGTTTTTTAAGTGCCCCCCACTTCCAACCATCTCCCATTAACAGTAATTGGCCACCAGAAGGAATTAGTAGGCAAGGAGACAAAAAAGAATAAGTCTCCAACCTCACTGAATTATGGAGAGAAGTGTTCCTGCAGTTGTGAGTTGAAATCATGAAAGCATTTTTCAATGAAGACATTTTGTGCATTTCAATAAATTCTTAAGCAAAATGCCAATAGTCACTAACAAACAGTTTTTGAACAGCAATTCGTTTGGATGTATATAGACCGTTCTAATTCAGAAAGGCAGTACTCCGGAACACTGAAGGAAAATGTACAAGTAGGGAAAAGAGCGGAGTAGAACTGTGTGAGGAATGATAGTTGGAAACGAAGACTATGATTACATGGCAATGTATATCAAAGTCCTATAAAAATATTTTTAGTAAATTTCAACTTAAGTGATTCAATTTCTAGAAACTTACCCTAAGGAAATAATCATAGATGAATATTAAAACTTACAATAATGTTCATTATAACATCAGTAATAATTATAGTTTAAATATTTAAATCATATAATGAAACACTACTTTTTAACCATTTAAAACCCATACTAAAATACTACTTAATACTGAAAAATGCTTCTCATACATTACATGAAAAATATATATATTAAAACTCTGCTCATAACAATTTCCTCATTTTCTTGAAAGCATTCAGATGAAGGAAAGAGAAGACAAAAATAAGCAAAATCATTAAAGCAGTTTCTGTTAATTATACTGTCAGAAATTTCCACTTTCTTCATTTACAATATGACAATGAATATGTATTACATTCATACAATCAGAGAACTTTTTTTTTTTTAAGTATACTTTAGTCTCTAGGAATTTACAGGCATCAGAGAGCTATACATTATTCAGTACAAAGCAGGAGTTCTGTAAATACTTCTTGCATAAGGACTGAGCTGGTTGTCAGAATATACAGCAAAAATTTCAAGAATCCTGACTTGTTAATTCTGGAACTTTCTCAAAGTATTTCAATTATCTTATAAAATCTAAGGGTATTTATTTAAAACAAAATGCAATTTATCCAGTCTACTCAAGAGTAACTAAATCAGTATTTTGGGAGTAATGCCTCAGAACCTACATTTTTAACAAGTATCCCAAAATGATTTTTAAAGAAATAAAATTTTGAGAATCACTACTCTTGACAGTGTAATGAGAAGCAGCTTTCTTATTTGCTATTATCTGAAATAAAAGATACTTTCACATTCTCTTTTATTCTTGGTAGTTTGCTGCAAAAAGTTCTATTTATATAAATTGATCGTAAATACCAAACCTGACCAGTTTTTACTATTTCCAGAACAAATATGCCATTAAGCCTATACAAATGCTTAGCTGGGAGTAAATTATTCTATATTTCAATTACAAAATATAGTAAGTGGGAAGACTACAGAACACATTAAAACAAAACCTACATGTAATTATATATTTCTCTTTTTATACTAGATGAAAGTGAAAGTCACTCAGTCGTGGCCGACTCTTTGCCATCCCATGGACTATACAGTCCATGGAATTCTCTATGCCAGAATACTGGAGTGGGTAGCCATTCCCTTCCCAACCCAGGGATCGAACCTAGGTCACCTGCAATGCAGGCGGATTCTTTACCAGCTGAGCCACCAGGGAAGCCCTTATACTAGATAATTGTGTGTTATATTTACAATCATTTCTGTTTTGAAATTCTAAGAGTAAACACTCTGAAGTCATACCTAGCATGAAATAACATTAACTAGCTGTACAATCAAAAGCAAAATGATATGTAAAATGATTGAGATTACATTTTCAGTCAAGATTACATTTTCAGTCTTATATATAAATAAAAAATTGAATAAATAAAGCAATTCTATTAGTTCAAAAAATTGAAAAAAATTCAAAAATTTGTTAGTTTTAAACATAACATATTCAGAGATAAGCTAGCAGGAATTTTTTAATTACATGATTAATGTCAAACATATGATTAGATTAAAGCAGAACATAACACAGTAGTTCTAATAAAATAAGCCTGACCCATTTGTTTCCACATGAAAGTTATCTCCGTAAATCTACTGTAATCCACACAGACAGATATTATACATTCCTTTCCAGAGGAAGTAAACTTCAAAAACCTAAGATTAAATTCAACATAAAAGATTATCAAAAAGAAATGTCTTCTTTCAAAATCCAATTTGTTTTTTTTACTCAACGGTAGCAGTAATAATAAAGATAAAATAACAAGGAGACGAGGGCAAGGGAAACCATTCTTGCTCTAACTTTGCTTCTGCTCACTAGTGATCTTCTTTTGGGTCTGAGTTTTCTAATCCATAAAATGAGAAGATTAGGTTTAGATTGCTAAAATTATTCTAGGTTTAATGCTCTATGATTTTATGAAAATACAACAATCATAAATCTTACCAGTTTCTGATTTATTCAAAATAGATGAATAGGAGTAGCTTTGGCTGACATAATCACTGGTAGAGCCCACAGAACCTTCTCTTGGAAGTGGACCAATAAATTTGTCATGAACACTGTCATCCCCAGCACTGGAATCCTCCTAAAATATAGCATAACCAATATTTACTGAGTGGTAAATACTGCTAAAACAATGAAAAAAGGCATACTAACTCCTGAGGCAATGAAAAAGAGACAAGGCATTACCAGCACCATCAAGACATTCCCTGACTATTTCCTACAGGAAGGTCTGAAACGTGCCCAATAAAAAACACTTTAGAGAAATGCTTATGTCTCCTTCCAAAGTTCTTACTTTCTCAAATTTCTTTAATTCTTTTTCAATTTTGCTTAAATGAGAGAGATTTCTTACTAATCAATCAAAAGTACAGTTATGAACTCCTTGATGACAGAGTTTATCATTTATTTTTCTATCATCTTTGCTAAGTACGCCTGGAAGGTAGGGAATACTCAATAAGTACTGAATGAAATGGAAAGGTTCCTATTATCTCCAATAACAAACTTCCTATCAATGAGGAAAATGTGCAAAGGGAATAAAGGATATAAAATCAGCACAAGAAACTAACACAGAGTTGAAGAGTAATTACTAAGAATTTTAAAACAAGAATCCCCAAATTAATAGCTAGTTTAGTTACCCCAAATTAATAGCTAGTTTAGTTTCAGTGTTACTCAGACTAATCTAAATCTTCTCATGATGTCATAAAGATGACAGTGAGATTAAGGTAGGTCAGCTCCAAAATCACTACAGATGGTGACTGCAGCCATGAAATTAAAAGATGCTTACTCCTTGGAAGGAAAGTTATGACCAACCTAGACAGCATATTCAAAAGCAGAGACATTACTTTGCCAACAAAGGTCCGTCTAGTCAAGGCTATGGTTTTTCCTGTGGTCATGTATGGATGTGAGAGTTGGACTGTGAAGAAAGCTGAGCGCCGAAGAATTGATGCTTTTGACCTGTGGTGTTGGAGAAGACTCTTGTGAGTCCCTTGGACTGCAAGGAGATCCAACCAGTCCATTCTGAAGGAGATCAGCCCTGGGATTTCTTTGGAAGGAATGATGCTAAAGCTGAAACTCCAGAACTTTGGCCACCTGATGCAAAGAGTTGACTCACTGGAAAAGATGATGCTGGGAAGGACTGGGGGCAGGAGGAGAAGGGGACGACAGAGGATGAGATGGCTGGATGGCATCACTGACTCATTGGACGTGAGTCTGAGTGAACTCCGGGAGTTGGTGATGGACAGGGAGGCCTGGCGTGCTGCGTTCATGGGGTCGCAAAGAGTCGGACACGACTGAGCAACTGATCTGATCTGATATGAACATTTTCTGGTATTGCTTTGAAATGGATGCCCTATGCTTAACTACTTAACTACTGTCTATTATCCAGAGAGGCACTCTAATTCGCAACAGACTCCTAAATGAAAAGCATCAAACAGAAGAACTTTTCCTGAGGAAGTGTCATTAAAAAGAAGGGTTCTGACAAAGTCCATAAACTCTGTGAGCCTTAGTTTTACTCAGTCTGTAAATCAGAAGTTAAATCAGACCAGGTTTTTTCAATGAATGCCTCTCAAATTAGGAGTTACTAGATTCAATGATCACTAAAGCCACTCAACTAGACAGGAAATCCTATTGAAATATGAATTGCAGAAAACACTAAGAGAACAGAAATAAATCATATAACTTTACAAACTAGTCATTCTAAAAAGGGGAGGGGCGGGAGTGGGGGCAAAAACAACAGAGTAGCTAATTCTGGGGTTCTGTTTCTCTACCAAAATACCAGAAAACCTGGCAAAAACTGCCAAAGATTTACAGCAGACAAGCAAATGCTTAACCAAAGAAAAGACCACTGAAACGCAGTAGGAGATCCTAGACCCATCCCCACCCTTGTAGTGGTGATGACCAGTGTGGCAAGAGACCACACACAAACACAGGTGCTACGGATACCCAGTGCAACCATATTAGCATACGTATTTACAACAAACCAACAGAAACCAGAAAAATTATTTATTATACACAAGTTGTGTAAAACACATCTCTCCTCTCTCCTTTGGAAAAGTGCTTCACAAACAGTAGGTGACAGTGCACAACAATTATGAGTACAGGGCTTTCTAAATAGTTTACCAGCAGTATCTGAGGCTGTTCACCATCTTTATCTGTCAAATGCAGAAAGTTCTTCTTTCCTGGCTCAAAATTAGCATCAAGAAGAGACTTATCACTGGTATGATCCAGTGGAGCCTACAGGTATTAAGAAAAAAAAAATAAAAAGCAACTCAGATAATGAGAAACATTAATGATAATAATAAAATAAGTAATATGTAAACAGACACATATCTACAATTATTGGGCATAAGCAGTATTTTTTAAAAATGAAGATTCTGATAAATTCTCTCAATCTAGGTTTGAATTCATTCATCTGTTCATGAACTGGGATGGCTAAGCCCAATGACAGCGTACATACTGACAGGTATCCCATCTTTTCTCATTTCCCAACACCTAAAAAAACTGAAGTGCTACACACAAAAAGAATTATAAGCATTTATGTTTCGATGTTCTGTAAAATGTATGCAATACAGTATTCAACGGGTTTTCATGAAAACTAACTAAAGAATATTTTATGTAACTAAAAACATGTTTTGATATAGGAATATAGTAAGAATTCCCATATAAGGAAACACTATGCACAAGCAACCCAACTTATATAATCATGTAATATTAAAAAAAGGGTACTTTTAGAAATGAAGGAAAAGCCTGTCCTAATAAATGATACCTACTTCAAGTCTACTGGCAGGATTCAGAGGATCCCAGGGAGATAGATAGAAGTGATCAGTCACTAACCCAACACTCCAGTCTACCGCTGAGAAAAATGAAGGATAGGGTGAACGCCCTACTCTTTTGTTTTAAAACTACTTTGTGAAGTTGGTAGAGAGCGGACTTGTCGACACAGTGAGGGAAGGTGCGGGTGGACAAACTGAGAAAGCAGCCGTGATATGTATACCCATCGTGTGTTAAACATTAATAGACAGAGAGTGGGAAGTTGCTAAATAACACAAGGAGCCCAGCCTGCTACTCTGGGATGACCCAGAGGGGTGGGATGGGGGAGGAGAGGGCAGCTCAGGAGGGAAAGGATATATATATTAATATAATTATGACTGACTCATGTTGTTGTATAGCAGAATCCAACACAAAATTGTAAAGCAATTATCCACCAATTAAAAAAAAACTTTTGTTCATTAAGAGATGTTTTTAATGTCTCAAAGACATGAGGATTCTCTCTTTAGAAGGCCTTGTTTTATGCAGATGCCTTTATTTCTTAGAAAATTAACATTATATAAAAGTATAGGTATTAAGGACAAAAAAATTAACTCTAAGAGATTCTGCCACTTTGCTATTTGTGTGACTTAACACAAGTTACTTCACTTCCCCATTCCTCACCCTTAATACAAAGCTGTGATAGCACTTAACTCATAGGGTGGTTAAAAGAATTAAATAAGGTTTTATTTGTATAAAGTCTAGTATCAGAATAAAACTAGGCACATAGTAAGCACAAAGTAAGTGTTAAGTAATAAAATAAATTTATCAAAACTCACTTAACTTTGGCTCACATGTAGAAATCCATGAGAAAAATAGGACACAGAGAACCAGAAGCTAAGAGAAGCCACAAGAAAGAAAGAAAAGAAAAGAAAGAAAAAAGGTATCTTTGGTTCCTTTATATTCTGACAGGAAGCAGAATGCTCAGCATCTCTCAGGCATAAAAGATGAGATGATACAGCTAGAACACATGGGGAGGGAGGGTTTACCTTAAGAAATATGAGTCTGTGTGTATAAAAGGGTGAGTAGATAAATGAATTAGGCTTTTAGAGAAGCATACACGCGGCACTGTACAGGAAGCTAAGAGTATACCTGAAGGCAAATTAAAACACAAAAATGAAGTACTTAAAAACAGTCACAGTTGAAGAAAGAAAAACAGTTAATCCTAGCACAGCGCTATTTGAACTACTGCAGATGTCAATCTAACACATGTTCTGAGTGCCCAGGGAGAGTGTCTCTGGAGGGTACAAACTAATACTGACGTCAGCCATCAAAATGTATTCCATCAAGTGGGAAGACGTAAGTGAATAGCAATCATAATAAAAAGACCATTAAGTGGCATAGCAGAGAAAAAGCACAAGAAGAGGACAAAGACAAAGGTTATTTTTAAAGTGGCATGAGGAAACATCAAGTCAAGTTTCTTAAAAGTAAAAGATAAACAGGACTTAGGCAAACATATATGGTAGTATATGACTCCTTTAAGTTGAAAAACAGGCAACACTAGAAGTTACATAGGAATGTAAAACAGAATATTTAAAGTTTCAGATTAAACATCATTTCTCATTGTATAACCTGCTGCTGCTGCTGCTGCTGCTAGGTCGCTTCAGTCGTGTCCGACTCTGTGCGACCCCATAGACGGCAGCCCACCAGGCTCCTCTGTCCCTGGGATTCTCCAGGCAAGAACACTGGAGTGGGTTGCCATTTCCTTCTCCAATGCATCAAAGTGAAAAGTCAAAGTGAAGTCGTTGGGGACTACCAATTTTACTGACCAATTTCACAGGGGAAAGTTGGTTAATTTAAAACATTAGGTTTTTTTTGTAAATACATACTGAAAAACAATTTTATTTTATATTAGAGTATAACTGATTTACAATGTGTTAGTTTCAGGCATACAGCAAAGTGATTCAGTTATATATATACAGCTATTATTTTTTCAGATCCTTTTCCCGTTTAAAAACAGTAGTTCTATATTAAAAAAAAAACAAATACATTATGAAATAGAAGGCAAAATATCATCAATTTTAAAGGCAAATCCAGAAATATCCAACACCTCTTATTCTTCTAGAGAGCCAATTAAGACCATACCCTCCAAATATGATGAAGATACACATTCAACTTCATTTGCTGTTAAAGGTATTTTCCTGGGAAACTGAGGAGCAACAACGGTATAGGACAGGAAGAGGTTAACGTAAGCAAAAACATGGAGATGGAGAAGTATACAATTCTATGTTAAAATAAATTAGTCCTATCTGTGAGTTAACATTAGACTTAAAGGACCAATTGTCTTGAATGCTAACCTAGGGAATATGATTTTTAATCAGTGGGCAGTGAGCAGTCATTAAAGATTTCTAAACTGGAAGATGACAGGAGTACTACGATTTAAGATGACTGAAGATAATTCTAACAATCGTACACAGCGTGAATTTGGACTGAGAGTCAGGGAGCAAAAAGACTATAAGGAATACTATCCTAAAATACAGATGAGAGCCAACTCAACAGTCTTCTTGCTACTGTCCCATGCAAAACTGATCAGTGCCTCCTCTTTGCACTTAGAGTAAACTCATAAATAACACTTAATAATACTTAAAACATGTTAACGTAATTATTTTTTTATGTACTTCTCTCTACAACTTTACTGTGAGATCTTTGAAGCAGAAGTCATGGTACCACCAACTTTGCTCATCAGGTGTTTCATCACTCTATGTGGTACATAATCTCTGTTAATATTGCAGATCCAAGTCCTTCTATTCCTTTTTCTTTCTATATATTACATTTTTTCTCCTTTTCAAAACATTTATTATAAAATACATATGATTTTATATCCTGCTTTTCTCACTTAAATATTTAAAATGAGTATTATCCCATTCAGTAAATGTTGGAAATTTTTCCACAGATGACACAATCTTGTGATAATCAACTCATATGAATAAAAAAACTAATGAAATAACACTGTGCAGACTTTAAGATAATCAAATGCTGAATTCCAAATGAAGGTAAAGGGATGAGTTGCACATACAGTCTAGAGTTTTGCTTATGGTATCAAGAAGGGTTCCAGGATTTAATATACTCATTAATAATAACAGCAACTATAATATTATTAGCAGCTTAAGAAAAGATGCTTTCAGTTTAGAGTTTTACCATATCAGCAGTATTGATTCCATTCCCCCACACCAAATCAAAGGTTCCATTTATGTAGCCTACTTTGTTGGCCACATCTTCAAAGAGCTTTCTGAGTGGAGTAGAAGCTGGTAAGTTTAAAGTGATCCGTTCATTCACCGTCTTTGAATTAGTAGTATCTTGTATTATACATAAAACTCTTGGTTCTTCAGCAGCATTTTCTATCTGAAATTTTAAAAAATACATTATTTATCTTTAAAGAAAAATATAATTATTGTTTTCTACTATTAAATGCAAAACAACACAAAATACTATTTTCTTTGTGTGAATATTACTGTTTTATGTCTGAAACTCTACTGGATATGTCAAACATATAAAGCACCATGTATGTTAGTTTTGGGAAAACTGGGGCATATATAAGAATCAGCTGTTGTTCTTATGGATATTTGCTTTCACCTTTTAAGGCTGCAAATCAATGACCAACAAGCCCATAAAGACAGTTTACCTGAGCAATTTTCAGTTGAAAACAACAAAATCTGATCCTTAAAAATGTGTCACTACTATGCTAGCATGGTTATATCTAGCATTTCTGGGTTTCCTGATGAAACAGGAAGGGAACTGTACAGAAATGCAATGAGGATTATCTCAGGCCGCAAAACCCATAACTAAAGGACATAAGCAATCAGGCATCCTGATCTTTATGCTGTCCATGTCATACCCGAAGACTGAATGTCCAAAAACCCCATTTACCCCATTTATCAGTGTGTTAGGAGCTAACAAGCTTACCCAAAGAGACTAGCCAGAGAGGGTAAAGGTAAGCCAGGAAAAAAAATACTTTTCTATTATCAGTGTACAAGGAATTAGGATCACAAATTTTTTTCATTCTTTTTCATCTAGCCCATAAATCTGAGAAGAAAAATTGTGAAAAAGATTTTCTCAAGGAAGCTATGCATTCCCTCAAGCTGTTAAAGGAGACTTTTTTCCTATCTTCCAGAGGGATAGTTGGCTGCATCAGACACTGTAGTGAAATAAGTTCTTTCCCTCCTCCTGTAATGCCCAACTCAATGAATGGTACCATCATCTACAGACTGCTGAAACCAGACAGGTAAGCATATTCTTCATTTCTTCCTTCTTCACCTCGCATAATTACCAAATTCTATCATTTCTACCATCTGAGTATCTCTTGACCTATTCCTTTCCTCTTTATTCCTGCCTGTAGTAATCAGAATCTTACATTAAGATATGGCAATAGTTTCTCTCACTCTTATCTTCCTTCAATCTAGAACAGAATTTTAATATGCAAATCTGATTATGTAAATATCTTCCTTTCCCCCAGTGTCTAGTGAGGCAGTTATTTCCTCTCACCATCCCCACAAAAGGCTTTTGCACAAATGTGAACTGTACAAACCGGTACTGTATACAAGAATGTATTTCTTTCCTTCTTAAAAAAAACAGAAAACAAAAACACAATAATATCATCCTCAGTCTTTTGCTGCTTCTATATTATCCATTTTAAAATAAGAATACTTATCATCACTGATGAGTACTGTAGACAAAACAGCCACATTTTTTGTTTGGTAAGGTAATATAATCGTAATTGGTTTCTGCCATATATCAATATAATTTGGGATTTGTAAAAGAGTAAACTAAGGTTAATCCAGATAGTTTAGAACAGAAGTAAGTTGCCATAAAAGAAGTATATTGTTTAAGACTGGCTAGCACTGTATTTCACACAAATCAAGATATTTAACTACCAATAATACCCCTTCAAAAACAAAGAAAAATACACTTTTAATCAAATAAACAGGATAATAAAAAAGTCTCTTCAGCTGAAAACTTAGGATGTTATATTAACACTTGCCAAAGATGGTTTTACATATTTTAATGTCAAACTGAGAAATATAAAATGGACCCTTTTTAAACTCTGGTTTACAACAAAGGAAGGAGAAACTCAGAAACAATTTCAACTACAAAAGATCTGCTTTCACAGTTTCAACAGTATACTTCAGAGGTAGACTCAAGTCTTCCATGTGAAAAGCACTATTGTGGCCAGATTTTAAAGCTTCAGATAAGTTCGAGTTAAGGGTCGAAGGAAGAGAACTCTACCTAACAATTCAGGAATCAGAAACACTGGCGTAACAGTATACCTAATGGTGCTATGACATCATCATATGGCCATCAGCAATTCCTGGTTCTTCCCTAAGTAAGTGAGTACAAGGTACAGGCACTCCAGCCTCCTCTCCCACATCCAGATGTTGGTAAAATTAGCCCCAGTGGAATCTCATCTGAAGGCTAAGTGTGCTGTAGTAAACACAAAAGCTAATTTTATGTATACCTTTTATTCTTTTTAATAAAAACAACTTTCTTTTCTGTGCACTGCATGTTAAGAATTTTTGTTCCTTTAAAAAAAAATAGGAAGAGTACAAAGGAAAAAGTGGAAATTAACTATAATTCATAACACAGGTAACTGTGAACATTTTGGTTTATATTCTTCCAAATATTTTTCCTACACATACACAAACAGATATATACATGCATGCTTTTAAAACACAAATGTTCAGATAGAATATATATGCTCTTTTGAAATGTCTTTCTTCACTTATATACATATAATCTTTCCTTGTCAAGTTTTTTCTAACTCATCATTTTAACAATTGAATAGTATTTTATTACATGGATTAATAATAATTTGTTCCATCAATTTTATTTTACTGACTCTTAAGCTAGACTTTAATTTTATGATGAATACCTATATAAAATTTTGTGCATTTCTGTTTCCTTAAGCTTCCTATAAGACTTTCTGGGACAATCACATATTGCTCTTAAATTCAATTCTAGGATAATATAAACAAGCTTTGGTCTTCTTTAAAGTTCTAAGATAGCCACAAGTAAATTCTATGACTTTATACTCAACCTCCTGGCCCATTTTTCAGTCCGAACTTAATCTACTATATGGCTATCATCCATGGATTACATGTGAATTTTTGTTACCATGAATGCCGACACTAATTACACTGAAGCAAAATCTCTTTCCTCCTCTTGCCTCCCAATTTAGCAACTAATAAGAAAAAAATATCTTTTTCCCAATTTTAAGGTTTCATCAATAAGGTGTACCAATCTCAGCTTTCCAAGAGGGATAAAAAAAAAAAAAAACAACAACACAACTCTACAATATTATACTAAACATACACATTGCCAAAATACTTAAAATGTAAAAAAGTATTTCTTAGAATTAGGAAAATAGGGGTGTCCTCTTTTTTTCTTAATTTCTTTGGACCTCTACCCCTGATTGATCCTACTTATGCCCAAAGCAAAAAACACCACCATCTTGAGGTGAATTAAAGATGGCTACACATTCTTTGCCATTCTTTTTCCTCTTCCAATGAATCTGGGCTGGCCTTGTGACCAACTAGGACCAACAGAATGTGACAGAAGTGATTCTGTGTGAGTTAAAGCAGGAAACGTCTGGTTTTGGATCTCTTGGAATGTTCCTCTTATAAGTCAGCCAAGCAAAAAAAAATTCATTTACCCTGGGACCACCACACAGAAAATGGCCACTTGGTGGAGCACTGGGGTGGCTGGTAAGTGAGAAAAGCCTTCTTGGACATTCCATCTAAAGCTAGTCACCAGCCAAATGCAGCCAAGTAATGATCCCAGATTATGCTATGTGGAGTGGAAAACTGACTGGTTAAGCCTTTGCCCAAATCCCATCTCAAAGAATTGTGAACAAATAAACTAGCTGTTTTAAGCCATAACGTTCTGGAGTAGACTGTTCCACGGTAATAGATAACAGAAATACATTCAAGCACAGGCACGCGCTGCTGGGGAGAAACACGTGACAGCATTAGCGGCGGCTGGCGGTGGGGGGTGTCCATTTAAATACTGCACCTAACACTGAGGTAAAGCATCCGAACACACATCTTACTGTAGGGAAGGGAGCACAATTTTCAAGTTAGTGAAAGTTCTATAATGAATAAGAGACAATAGTTAAAAAAAAATGCAAAGTTTTAGAAAAGCCTAAAGCATGTCCCACTTGAGAAAATATTTCATCTATATTTGGTGAGCTATTAGAGAGGCATAACATTCTCTACAAAGAAAATGTAGTCAATTACAAAAAAGGTACAAAGCATAAAATTAAGACTACTTACTTTGTGAGCAACTCACAGTAATACTACACTTGTGAGAAAAAGGGGACAGTCAACAGTAGTTATATTAACACTGTAAGCTAAGACAGTGATCTGTCTTTATGCTCTCTGTAGAAATAGATTTCCTAGCAAAGCCTGAAAAAAAGAATCCTTGAAAAAACAAACAAAAATGATAGCCTTATTTACAAAAGGTAAAATACACTGGGATAAAAACACTGCAAATATATGGTCCGTCCAAAGATTAGGATCCCTGTCGGAACATCTAGAAGTGGTCGACACAGATAGTCCTTCTGCCCAAGAAGTCTCTGAGTCTGCTAAAGGGATGTGTGCCTCTCGAGTCATCTTATCTCCTATTCTTGGCATTCTGAACAGTTCTAAGTTCAAATCTGTGTTCTATGAAGTTAATATCATAACATTTGTTTCACACACAAAAAAATTCCTACATATTTCTTACTAAAAAACACAGAACAAGGTGCATAATTAATGCATATATTTAAAATGGTGTTCACACGCAGAAAAATTAATATCAAACAAAATTCAAAGCTATCAAGATTGAGATTTTTCTAAGGAAAAAACTAATTTATGAAGAATTTTAAAACATTAAGAAAGGACCTCTTCACCTCTAAATCTGTCAACCCATTTTCTCTCAGGACTTTCTTCTTTCAATGTCATACTATGGTTATAAACTTAAAAATACGTCCCCTCACACACACATGCACAGAGTCCACTTTATCTACTTCTTGATAAAGAAACTGCTATGAACTAAGAAATGAGGTCTTAGAAAATTACCCTTCTGGGTATCCACAGTTCATGGTTAATACACTGCCACAAACTGGAAAAAACAACTGACGGTGTAAATATTTTTGCTGACTGAAATTTATTAAATTTATCAGCCTCATTCAGATTGTCTGTTTCTACCTTAACAAGTAACAAACAATTCCTGGGGTAGTGCTGGGAGTCTTAAACGAGAAAAAGATTATTTTTAAGATCCTCCCTCCATTTTATTCCAACTCCCCACCAAACTCTAATGTATTTTCTAAGTGGTCTCTTGCCACAGATCACCTGGAGAGAATAGAAGAAATTAAATAAAGAACCTTGAGTCTAGAGATAAAGGGGTCTGAGTGAAATGAGGTATTAATAAAGGTTAGAATGGGATGCTACATCAGAGGAATGTGTAAGTTTCTAGTGCATACAGGTTGTTTTTAATTTCTATTTAAGTTTTCAAGTTAAGATTTCTGGGTCTTGACTCTGTAAATTATTAAATGACTTGATCTCAGCACTATTAATATTTCAGAAAATAAACATATCTGTACAAAATAGACAACCACTATACCCAAAAGTCAAAACAAAGGGTTCTATAGTTTTTTACATCATTTTCCCACCTCATTCATTTGTTAAAGACAAGGTGCTATCCGACATATATTCATTTAAAGTGACTTATTATTAAAATTAGGTAGAAATAAATAGGCAAACAACCATAAAACTTAAGACATGCCTTGTTATTAAACAAAAATATTAACATGCTGTTACTTGCTCTGCTGATTATCACACTAAAGCAATTACATCAGCAGTCTACCTGTAAAAATTTCTTCTTCATTTCATCAAAGATATTTTGTCTGCATCTCCAAAACACATCCTATGGTATATAAGAACAAAATAAATTACAAATCATTTCTTTAAAATAAACAGATAAGACAGTGAAATGAGAACAATTAACCTAAAGGCATTTTTGCAACAAAGTATGTGTGAATTAAAGTATTATTATACCATCTAAGATTTTATGTATAAATTATATTTGTAATTTTAATCTTAAGCCTCAATCATTCTTGAAAGTTACTGAAAGCCTATGTTATGGTGATAAATATAATATTAACATGGAAAACAACCACATTTTAACAAAGAGTGGTAGCTTCAGAACTGTGTATAAATCAAATGTTCTAAGTCACATATTTTCCTAGTTTTATTGAGATATAATTAACGTATAACTCTGTAATAGTCTTAAGGTGTACAACATAATGATTTGATAAAAGTATATCAAGGATATACCAAGCAAGGATACTGGAGTGGTTTGCCATTTCTTTCTCCAGGGGGATCTTCCCAACCCAGGGATTGAACCCAGATCGCCTGCACTTCAGGCAGACTCTTTACCGACTGAGCTACCAGGGAAGCCTGTGCATGATAAAAAGCACCTTTTAAAACAATATGTTGGTTTCCTTTTATTAATTAAAGAAGGTGGAGAAAAACAAAATTTATACAGAAAAAGTGTAGAATGTTAAACCAAGATTTTTCAAGAGATTATGTCTTGATTATAGGTTATCCTATAGATAACTGGTATAGACTTCTACTTGTAAGTTCTGAATGTAATATACAGTGTGATGACTGTAGTTAATACTGTATTGTATAGTGGAAAATTGTTAAGATAATAGGACTTAAAAGTTCTCATCACAAAATTGTAACTATTGTTAGATGATAGGTGTTAACTTATTGTAGTAATTAATCATTTTGGAATAGATGGCAGCCAACCAGGCTCCGCCGTCCCTGGGATTCTCCAGGCAAGAACACTGGAGTGGGTTGCCATTTCCTCCTCCAATACATGAAAGTGAAAAGTGAAAGTGAAGACACTCAGTCGTATCTGACTCTCAGCGACCGCATGGACTCCAGGCTCCCCCGTCCATGGGATCCTCCAGGCAAAAGAGTACCGGAGTGGGGTGCCATTGCCTTCTCCAAGCTTAGATACCATTCTACATCAATTAAAAATCTTTACAGTTTTCTTTTACAATAGAAATATGTTTCTACTATAATGGTAGTACATATTTTTTTGACAAGCAAGTCTAAAATAACTCCTATAGCACTTATTAACAATTTGATATACATTCTATTAGATCCTCTCCATTCTATGAATATTAAAAACTACTAACCAAAAGAATCATTCTGAACACCACCATTTAAATTCTGTTCCTTTCCTCTCAACACTCACTCATCTTTCTGGGCCAAAACACTGAGTTTGAAAACTGCAGTGTTCCATTATACAGTCCATTCAAAATTTATTTAACTATTCTGTTAATGGACATTCAGACACTTTCAAATTTCCGCTATAGCTTTGCTTATTTGTACAGTTTCCCCTGAAGATTACTGCCTAAAGAACGAATTAGTATATCAAAGATTACATATTCATTTTTATGATTTTTATGAATTTTTATGATTTTTTGATACCTGGCACCAATAGGTTGACTATTTCTTCCACAAATAAGAATTAAACTACAACTATCTGTCAAACACTGTTTAAGGCACTGAGAAAATAGCAGTGAATAAAAGCCCTTGCCTTCAAGGAGTGGAGTGGACACTGCACAAGGGAATTCAGCAATAAACAAGTCTAAGGCATCAGGTTGGAGAAGACAATGGCACCCCACTCTAGTACTCTTGCCTGGAAAATCCCATGGACAGAGGAGCCTGGTAGGCTGCGGTCCATGGGGTTGCTAAGAGTCGGACACGACCGAGCGACTTCACTTTCACTTTTCACTTTCATGCATTGGAGAAGGAAATGGCAACCCACTCCAGTGTTCTTGCCTGGAGAATCCCAGGGAAGGCGGAGCCTGATGGGCTGCACTCTATGGGGTCGCACAGAGTCGGACACGACTAAAGCGACTTAGCAGCAGCAGCAAAGCATCAGGTAACCACTAGCCTCAGACTCTTTCCATTTCTGTACACTGTACTGTACATGTGATGCTCTTCCTTTAGATATCCTTACCTTCTTTTCACAAATTATCATTATGGTGGCTTTACACTTGATCTTAGCCAAAAGGCCAGGAAGTGATGTGTGGTGGTTTAAACAAGTGTCCACAAATTCTCTGACATGCCTCCCAGCAACATTAGGAGTCTAATTCCAGTTCCTTTTAATATGGGCTAGCTGGTGTGACTTTCTATGACACATAACATTACTTTCAAGATTGGGTTAGAAAAGGCAATAAAGCTTCTTCCTGGCTTTCCCTCAGATGCTCATCCTTGGAATTTGGCCACATGCTGTGTAGGAGCCAAGCAGCCATATGAGAAGGTCATGTGTAGAAGTTCTAACCACAATCCAACTGAGATGCCATCTGGCAACTAGCATCAAGCACCATACATGTGAGGAAGCATTCAGATGATTCCAACCCCCAGACTTTCAGATGCTCCAACTGACGCCAAGCAGAGCAGAACAAGCTGTCCCTGTCCAGGTTTGCCCAAGTTGCACATTCATGAGCAAAAGTCATTGAGTGTGTGGATATGCAAAAGATAATCAAAAGAGCCAATTTCTCAAACTCTCTTCTCACCATTCAATTTAAAACTGCAATCCTCTTCACCTCCCTTTCTCGCTTCAGGTTTCTCCACAGCACTTTAGCCACCCGATATATCTGTTTATGTTATTATTTATTGTTAACTCCAAAAAACTTCCACTATGAGCCGAAATGAAATAGCAGATTGGATTTACCTTCTCCATTTTAAACAACTAAAAAGAAGATATGAAATATATAAAACAAGTTTAAAAATATTAAGTAACAGATAACACAGGACAGTGATCCCTGTGGAAACAGAAACAAACACTGTAAGCTACCTTGGCAGAAGAACCCAGCTAGAGTTCAGCAATCCCCCTGAGCTGAAAAGAAGAGGATAGAAATTCAAGTGGGTCAATTCAGCTAGAATTTAGAGAGCAGAATACTGAAGAGAAGAAAGATGTACAAATAGCATGCTCCAGAGGTATGTAATGGCCCTCCCTAAGTATTCAGTTGAGTACTCATCAACATATACATGTGAAGAAACTACCTAGGCAAGGGAAAGAACCAAGGAAAGAATCCCTGAGCTCACTTCAGTTCCCACCAGCCAGAGTGAAAAGAAAATCATAATATATAGGCATCAGATAAGAGCAGACAGAAGAGTATTGTCTCAGCAGTAGAACCAAATTAAATTAGGCCTTATCTAAAGGTTATTCTGGAGGGCTTCCTTCGTGGCTCAGGGGGAAAGAATCTGCCTGCCAATGCAGGAGACACAGGTTCAATCCCTAGTCCAGGAAGATCCCACATGCTGCAGAGCAACTAAGGCTGTGTGCCACAACTACTGAGCTTGTGTTCTAGAGCCTGGGAACTGCAACTATTGAGCCCACGTGTCCTAGAGTCTGTGCTCCACAACAAGAATGGGAAGCCCACAAACTGCGATGGAGAGTAGCCCCTGCTTGCCACAACTAGAGAAAAGCCGGAGCAGCAACAAAGTACCAGCACAGCCAAAAGTAAATAAAAAAAAAATAAATAAAATAAAGGCTATTCTGGGTCAATCTTAAAATACTAAAAAGCAAGCCTCAAAAGGCTCAAAATGTTTACAAGTAAATTCACGGTGTCAGAGAACAAAGCTCAAGAATATCTATGGAAATAATATACCCAGCACTCATCAACATAAAAATCACAGTGTTTGGCATCCAATTTAAAATTAACAGGCATGCATCAAAGTAGGAAAGGATGACCCATCCCTAATGAGTAGAAAAATCAATAAAAATCAACCCAGATATAATACAGATGATATAATTAGTAGGCAAGAATATAAAAAGTTTTAAACTATATTTAAACTGTATTTTAAGAAGGCACAGCAAAGTATGTAAAAGGAAACGAAAGATATATTAAAGATTCAACTCAGGAGGAGACAAGATGGCAGAGAAGAAGGAATTGCACTCGCGTCCTCTCATGGAAACACCAAAATCAGAACTAACTGCTGAATGCCCATCGACAAAAAAGACTGGAACCTACAAAAAAAATGATATTCTACACCCAAAGACAAACAAGAAGCCACAGTGAGATGGTAAGAGGGGTGCTTTCACAATATAATTAAATCCCATACCGACCGTGTGATGACCCACAAACTGAAGGATAACTATATTCCAGAGGTTCTCCTACAGGAGTGAGTTCTGAGCCTCCCATCAAGCTCCTCAGCCTGTGGGTCTGGCACTGGGCGCATTCCCCAGTGCATTTGGCTTTGAAGGCCAGCAGCGCCTGAGTGCAGGAGCTGCACCGGTCTGGGGGAAACAGAGATGCCACTCTTGGATGGTGCACGCAAGATTTCCTGTGCACTAGAATGGGGCAGGGCAGTGACTCCCTGCGAGCCTGCGCCACACGCACCTGCAGATGTTAAAGGCTCCCTTGGGGAGGCGTGGGTTGACTGTGGCTCACTGCGGGAGCAAAGACACTGGTGGCAGAGGCCCCAGGGAATACACATCCGTGTGAACTCTCGTGTAGGTCACCATTTTGGCACCGAGACCTGACCCCGTCCAACAGCCTGCAGTCTATGTGCTGAGACCCCTCAAGCCAAACAACCAACAGGGTGGGAACATGGCACCACTCATCAGCAACAGCTTGCCTAAAGTCTGTCCTGAATGCACAGCCACCTCTAAACACCCCCTAACACACCATGCTCACCAGAGGGACAAGAACAAGCTCCAGGAAGCTGGAGTAGTAATACTCAAATCAGACAAAATGACCTTAAAATAAAGACTATCGTGAGAGAAAAAGAAGGACACTACATAATGATCAAGGGATCAGTCTGCTGCTAAGTCACTTCAGTCGTGTCCGACTCTGTGCGACCCCATAGACTGCAGCCCACCAGGCTCCCCCGTCCCTGGGATTCTCCAGGCAAGAACACTGGTGTGGGTTGCCATTTCCTTCTCCAATGCATGAAAGTGAAAAGTGAAAGTGAAGTCGCTCAGTCATGTCCAACTCTTCGAGACCCCATGGACTGCAGCCCACCAGGCTCCTCCGTCCATGGGATTTTCCAGGCAAAAGTACTGGAGTAGGGTGCCATTGCCTTATGTAACAATCATAAATATCTATGCAACCAGCATAGGAGCACCTCAATATATCAGGCAAGCCATTCAAGGAAAAATTGACAGTAACACGATAATAGTGGGGGGCTTTTTATTTCAGTGGACAGACCATACAAACAGAAAATCAATGTGGAAAAACAGGCTTTAAATGATGAATTAGATCAGATGGACTAATTGATAATTACAGAACATTCCATCCGAAAGCAGCAGAATACACATTCTTCTTAAGTGCACAAGGAACATTCTCCAGCATAGATCATATGCTGGGCCACAAAGCAAATCTTGGTACATTTAAGAAAACTGACATCATATGAAGCATCTTCTCAGACCACAACACTAATGATTAGAAATCAACTAAAAGAAAAAAACCACAGGAAAAAACAGACACATGGAGGTAAACAACATGTTACTAAACAACTAATGGGTCACTGAAGAAATCAAAGAGGAAATAAAAAATACTTAGAGACAAACGAAAATGAAAACACAATGATCCAAAAACTCTGGAACACAGCAAATGCAGTTTTAAGAGGGAAATTCATACAATACGATCCTACAGCAGGAAACAAGAAAAATCTCAAATCAACAACCTAACCTCATCCAAAGCAACTAGAGAAAGAACAAACAAGATCAAACGCTAGTAGAAGGAAAGAAATCATAAGGATGAGAGCAAAAATAAAAGAATTAGAGACAAAGAAAACAAGAGAAAAGAGTAATGAAATTAAAACTTGGTTCTCTGAAAAGATAAATGAAACTGATAAACCTTTAGCCAGACTCATTAAGAAAAAAACGGAGAGGGGTCAAATCAATAAAGTTAGAAATGAAAAAGGAGAAGTTACAGCTGACACCACAGAAATACAAAGGACAAGCAACTGTAAGCCTATATAACATTTTTGAAATGATCAAATATAGAAAAACAGATGAGTGATTGTCAGGAATTAAAGGGGCTGGGACTGGGAGAGGAGTGAGTGTAGTTGTAAAAGGGCATCCTCAGAGACCCTTGTGGAGATGAAAGTGTGCTGCATCTTGACTGTATCAACGCGAATATCTTGATTGTTATATTGTACTATAGTTTACTTGGTATTACCATTAGAGGGAACTGGGTAAAGAGTACACAATGTCTCCTTTTTATTTCTCAGAACCACAGGTGAATCTATAATTAACTCTAAATTGAAAGCTTAATTTAAAGATAATACACCTGCCTATTCTACTACTCTTCTACCTCTCTTTTCCTAGATACTAAAAGAGGATGGCCTGTTTTATACCTTGGAGTGGAACAGGGGTGTTACTCCTGAGAATATGTAGCCACAGACTGGCCCTCAGGCTGGTTACAATCCCAATTCACACTATCTGGGCAGTAAAAAAAAAAAAAAACCAACTTTGAAAATGGTTCTAGAATAGTAGTACTCCGAGGTAAATGGCACAAACAGTCGCAATTTTCTTCCGGAAGAAGCTATCTGTATTCCAGAGCTCAAACAATTTCCATAAAAATTATTCTTGGGACTTCCCTATCGACCCAGTGGCTAAGACTCTGTGCTCATAATGCAGGGGGACTAGGTTCGATTCGTGGTCAGAGAACTAGACCCCACATGCCACAACCAAAGACCCCACTTGATGCGACAAAGGCCAAAGATCCTGTGTGCCACACTTAACACCCAGCACAGCCAAATAAATTAAAGAAAGAAATTTCTTAAAGTATTCTCATAATCACAAGACAAATGAACAGCTCCAAAAAATTTTTAAACCACTAAATATATAATGAAAAAGGAATCATGAGGGTCAGCAAGGAATAAAACACAGCAATAATGTATGAAAAAATGTTCAATAATAAAACTATCAGCAACAGGGGCTTCCCTGGTGGCTCAATGGTAAAGAATCCACCCGCCAATGCAGGAGACAGGGGTTCTATCCCTGGTCCGGGAGGATCCCACATGCCACAGAGCAACTAAGCCCGAGTGCCACAACTACTGAGCCTGTGCACTCGAGTCCAGGAGCCACAACTACTGAGCCCACATGACGCCACTACTGAAGCCCGTGCAGCCCAGAGCCCAAGAGAAACTGCTGCAAGGAGAAGCCCACACACCGCACCAGAGTAACCCTTGCTCACCGCAACCAGAGAAAAGCCCGTGTGGCAACGAAGACCCAGCAAGCCAAAAAATAAAATAAAATAAAGTTTGAAACTTCATAGTTTCAACATTATAAAACATTATAAAAAGAAACACGTATAACATGTTTCAAGAAATAACAAAGACCTTTGAGTTCATGAGTAGACGTTGGCAATTAGCAGACTTTTCTTAAAATTTATTTTTAACTGGAGGATAATTATTTTACAATGTTGTGTTCATTTCTGCCATACAACAAAGTAAATCAGTCATAAGTATACATATGTCACCTCCCTCTGGAACCTCCCTCCCATGCCCCACCCCATCCCACCCCTCTAGATGTCACAGAGTACTGGGTTGAGCTCCCTGCGTTACATAGCTAACTTCCCGTTTGCTCTCTGTTTTACATGTGGTAATGTGTATGTTTCAATGCTACTCTCTCAATCTGTCCTGCCCTCTCCTTTCCCTGCTATGTCCTAAGTCTGTTCTCTATGTCTGCATCTCTATTCCTGACCTGCAAATAGGTTCACCATTTTTCTAGACTCCATAGATATGTGTTAATATATGATATTTGCTTTTCTCTTTCTGACTTACTTCACTCTGTATAAAAGGCTCCAGATTTATCCACCTTATGAGAACGGACTCAAATTTGTTCCTCTTTACAGCTCTTTATAAATGGAGCAATACTCCATTTTTATACATATACCACAACTTCCTTTATTCCATTACTGGGCATATACCCAGAGAAAACCATAATTGAAAAAGACACATGTACCCCGAGGTTCACTGCAGCACTATTTACAATAGCCAAGACACGGAAGCAATGCAGATCTCCACCAACAGACGAATGGATAATTAGCAGACTTATAAAAGCACCAAACAGAATTTCTAGAAAAAAGATCTGTCACAGCAGGACTGCAAACAAAAGATCTAATATTTGTATAATCCAAGTCCTGTAAGCAAAAAAGAAAGAGGGTGAGCCTTAAAAAGCATTCAGAGAAGTAATGGCTGAAATCATCCCAAATTTGCAAAAGACAGGGAGTTCCCTGTGGTCCAACAGTTAGGATTCTGGATCTTTCATTTTCTGGGCCTGGATTCAGTCCCTGGTTGGGAGAAGGAACTCATCCCATGGATTGCACAGTATGGCCAAAAAGAAAAAAATGCCAAAGACATAAAACTACACAATAAGAAGCTGAGTGAATCCCAAAGAGGATAAACCCAAAGAAAATGACAGAAAGACACATCTTAATCAAGCTCCTTGAAAACTAAAGACAAAGAGGAACATTTTTAAAGTAGTGAGAGAGAAACACCCTCTATGAGGCCAAAACAATCAAATGTAGCATGTTTCTCATCAGAAATTAAAGAGATACAATATTTTCCAAGTGCTGAAAGAAAAGGACTGCCAGTTCAGAATTCTGTTTCCAGCAAAAATACCCTTCAGGAATGACAGGAAAACCAAAACATTTCAGATGAAGGAAAACTAAGGGATTTGTTGTTGAGAGACCTACCCTAGAAGAACTGCTAAAGAAAGTTCTCTAAACAGAAATGATTAGAATATTAAGAAGTCATTTTGTATTTAAAATAAAATATGAATACCATATTCTATGATAACATATGTGCTACTTTATATAAGTAATTAGAGTATTACCCTGATTACATGCTTACATGCTCAGTCGCTTCAGTCATGTCTGACTCTGTGCAACCCTAAGGAGCCTGCCAGGCTCCTCTGTCCGTGGGATTCTCCAGGCAAGATACTGGAGTAGGTTGCCATGCCCTCCTCCAAGGGCTGTTCCTGACCCAAGGATCAAACCTGAGTCTCTATGTCTCCTGCACTGGCAGGTGATTTCTTTACCACTAGTGCCGCCAACACACATGCGAAACTCTAAACTACATTAATGATTTAAAACCGACTCAATGTGGTGGTTCGGAGAAGGCAATGGCACCCCACTCTAGTACTCTTGCCTGGAAAATCCCATGGACGGAGGAGCATGGTGGGCTACAGTCCATGGGGTCACTAAGAGTCGGACACGACTGAGCGACTTCACTTTTCACTTTCCACTTTCATGCATTGGAGAAGGAATGGCAACCCACTCCAGTGTTCTTGCCTGGAGAATCCCAGGGATGGGGGAGCCTGGTGGGCTGCCATCTATGGGGTTGCACAGAGTCAGACACGACCGACGTGACTTAGCAGCAGCAGCAGCAATGTGGTGGTTGGCTTGTTTCCATAAAAAGCTAGACATCATGGATGTCAAGTCTCCTGTCATCCCACTACCTGTGCTGCAAAATCAAATTTAACTTACATCATTTTGGTTCACAAAAAGTTTTTCAAAAATGTGACCTTCTATGAGTGCTAAAACTGCCTACTGATCTGGTAATTTCACTTCTGCATATATAACCAAAAGAACTGAAAGCAAGGACTCAGATATTTGCACACCCATGTTCATAGCAGCATTATTCACTAAGGCCAAAAGGTAGAAGCAATCCAAGAGTCCCGTCGGTGGATGAGTGGAAACAAATCCAATACATACAAACAGAGGAATAATATTAAGCTTTAAAAAATGTATGACATATCCTACAAAATGGACAAACCATGAGCAAATTATGCTAAGAGGAATAACTCCGTCATAAAAGGACAAATATAGTATGTTTCCACTTACATGAAGTACCTAGAATGGTCAAATTCATTGAGAGAGAAAGCAGAAAGGTGGTTGGCAGAGACTTAGAAGGGGAAGCGGGTAGGGGAATGGAAGTCATTGTTAAATGAGCACAGTTTTGCAAGATGAAAAGATTTCTGTGGATGGATGATGGTAAGTAGCACAATGACGTTAATGTACTTAATATCCCTGAATTGTACACTTAAAAATGTTTGATGGGAAATTTTATGTTATATATATTTTACCACAATTTTTTAAAATATAAAAATTAAAAGAGAACTTATGACTAAAATTTGTGGAAGCAGCAAAAACTGTCTGCAAATTGGGTTTCCAATGGTTCTGTATTACAGACACATAATATGCATGAAATATATTATGGATATATGTAAATATATATATGAACACAAAATTAATTCCTATTTTTTTCTTTTAAACAAAAAAAAATTATTTTTGCCTGTTAATTAAGGATTTACAAACAATTTGAGTGTATATATAGATACATGTAGGGCTTCCCTGGTGGCTCAGTGGTAAATCCTCCTACAATGCAGGAGACATGGGTTTGATCCCTAGATGGGAGATCTTCTAGAGAATGAAATGACAACCAATTCCAGACAGAGGAGCCTGGCAGGCTACAAACTCCATAGGATCACAAAAGAGGTGGACATGACTTGGTGACTAACAAAGGTATTTAGGTTGGTGAAAAAGTAACTGTGGTTTTGGACCGTGAATTTTAATTATAACTAGGTTCAAACACATCTTTATTAATCGAAATAGGAACCATTACAATCAACAAATTTTGCTATCAAGAAATAAGTTTGTTTATTCCTGTAGCATTAAAAACCTGTGCTTTGGGATTTGACAAACTCTTGGAAAGCATTTTCTGTCTCTTGCTGGTTGTGGAAGCATTTTCCCTGCAAAAAGTTGTCAAGATACTTGAAAAAACGGTAGTTGGTTGGTGAGAGGTCAGGTGAATACGGCGGATGAGGCAAAATCTTGCAGCCCAATCCGTTCAACTTTTGAAGCATTGGTTGTGTGACACGCAGTCAGGTATTGGGCCCATTCTGTTGACAAATGCCAGCTGCAGGCGCTGGCAGTTTTTGGTGCATCTCAGAGATTTGCTGACCATACTTCTTGGACGTAAAGGTTTCACCAGGATTCAGAAAACTGTCATAGATCAGATGGGCAGCAGACCACCAAACAGGGACCATGACCCTTTTTTTTGGTAGAAGTTTGGCTTTGGGAAGTGCTCTGGAGCTTCTCAGTCCAACCACTGAGCTGGTCACCACTGGCTGTCGTATAAAATCTACTTTTTGTTGCACTTCACAATCCAATCAAGAAAATGTTCATTGCTGTTGCACAGAATAAGGTGACAACTCAAACCGCGATTTTTTTTAAAATTTTCTGTCAGCTCATGAGGTCAGCTCACTTATCAAGTTTTTTCACCTTTCCAATTTGCTTCAAATGCCTAACGAACATGCTGAGTTCTTCAGCAACTTCTCATGTATATACAGGTATTCTGAAATTTTTAATAGCTATCATTTAAATATACCACATTTCCTATTCTAAGTCCTTCAGGGAATTCTCTAAACAAAATATATTCATTCAGGAAAATAACTTCATAATACATTATAGCTGATGCTTTTGGAATCACAGTGTGCTCTTAAAACTTCTAAGTAAATTTTTAAAAGTTTAATTGATTTTATAAACTCTGAAAAGTTTCCAAACTGATTTAAAAAAAATTTCTTTACTGCAGGGCTTTTAACTATTTAAAAGGAAGTTTGATAATATATTTGACAGTTAAGAAGCAATCAATCAGATGATTCGTCACACACAACATGGAACTATAATACATATTTAAAGATGGATGGACCTTTGGACATCAGATCAAGCTCTTTATAGATGTACAAGAAATTCAGAAACCTTAAGTGACATGCCTAAGGTCCCATACAAACACAGATCTCTTAAGAAATACAAATTTTCTGATGACTTCATAATGTTGAAATATTTGTGTCATTAAAATTATAATAATAGTATTTCTCCTCTCACTTTTATCCTAAACTATTCCCACTTTTGCCATACTCATTTAATTGCTGTTATACTACTGTTAACTGGTAACCCACTAATGTTTAGGTGTCTAAACTTAGAAACTAAACAAACTACTCTCTGGAGGATGCACAGTGTGTCCTTTACTATTCCTGTTATCTTCATTTTTGATTACAGCTAAGTTTTCTTCTGTGAGTAGGCTGTTTTGATAAGCAGTGACTCAGCTTGTGATACAACTGACTTGTTTACAAGTCTTGAAATGTTCCACTGCATTATTACTAAATCAAAGTAGCTTGTTTATATTATCTGTAATCATGCCTTCTATTTAGAAGCATGGATAATAAATTTTATAATACTCTGAACATGAAATTGTCAACTAAAAAAAAAAAGTTATTTAATACTATTTAAAGACTTTATTTCCTACTGGACTAGTCTACAGTGCAGAGTAATGTGGTGCAGATGCTAGTCTAGAACCCTTAAGTCAAGGTGGCTACTTTCCTTTCACTGTGTAATCCTATGCAAGTCACTTATTTTGACTTGCAGGGTCCACAAAGAGTTTTACCAAAAATCAAAAGACAGAATATGCTGAAAATGCTATATAAATTATAATAAAAAAAAATCATAAAATCATACAAAATATATTATCCTAGAACTATCACTTACCATCCTTATAACAGACTTACTATATAATTCTCAACAAAAATACTTATGATTTATATTATTTACAATTTCAGAAGATCTTTTTTGAGTAATAGAAATTTCATCAGATGGGGAAAATCTCCAAAGATCTTTTGTTTTCTGATTGCACAGCCTTCTTACAAAGTTTAAAAACCTACTACTGAAAAAGCAGCAAAAAAACCCTACTACCGAAAAGTTTATGTTGATTTATAATTTAGAGACAAATCCCTCATTCCCTTCTCCAGTGGATCTTCCCAACCCAGGGTCTCCTGCATTGCAAGCAGATTTCTCCGTTTGTGCCAGCAGGGAAGTCCATAATTTAGAGACAAATCCCTTGTTTCAGAGATGAAGAAAAAAGAAGAAAAAAAGACCCAGAAAGGATAAGCAATTAATAAGGCAAAGTCAAACCAATGAATTTTCTGATTCCCAAACTGTTATCTTCTCTACCAATCAGCTAACATATGAACCTCTTTAAGGAGTCTATCAAAATTACAGTCATACTTTTAATACAATGACTAGTTTTCTCTATGTAAATTACCAACTCTCTTAAGAATAAGTACTCTTTATACTCCTCTCTCTAGCAGTACTAGCAAAACTTTAAATATGTAATATTGAATTAAAACATGATTTTTTTAAAAAATCAGAATTAGTAAAAAACCTCAAGCACAAGAAAAGATACTCTACATCATTAGTCATTATAGAAATGCAAATTCAAACCAGAGAGATATCACTACACACTAACTAGAATGGTTAAAAAATTAAACTGAAAAATACAGACATTGCCAAGTACCAACCTGGAGGCAGAGCAATTAGAACATGCATACATTGCTGAATGGAATGCAAAATGGCACAGCCATTTCCAAAAAGAATTTGGGAGTTTCTTATGAAGTTAAACATGCACTTACCATAGAAGACATTTGTCTACCAAAAGAAAAGCTGTACACAAATATTTTTAGCAGCTTATTCAGAATCACCCCAAACTGGAAATAACCCACATGTCCATCAGTTAATAAATGGATAAACAACTGTGGCACTGGACAATAAAAAGGAAGCCTGCTGACACAAGCGATTAACATAAATAAACCTCATAGCTTTATGCTAGGAAGAAGTCAGGCCCCAAATGCTACATACTACTTGAATTCCAGTCACATAAGGAAAGGTAAAACACGAGGGCACGAGACACATCAGCGGCTGCAAGGCCTGGAGGTGGCAGGCACATGGGCTGATTGCAAGGGGCACGAGAAAACTTTTTTTAAGGTGATAGAGATGTTTTATATCTTGATTGTAATGGTGATTATACAACTGTGTAAGCTTGTCAAAATTCATAAAACTGTATATCCTTTTAAAGGGGCAAATTTTACTGTACATAAATTACACATCAATAAACCTGACTTTTTAAAAAAAGTCTCATTCTAGCTCTTCCACTACCTGAGACATTAAGTTATGGACCTTTTATAGCCTTCATGCTTCCTTCCCTAAAAATGAAGGATCTGTAATACCTAACTACTACCTCCCTTCCAGTGTTAAATCCTATTCTGAGTTGTAGAAGAATTTTCTGCATCAATGTCTATTTTTCTTAGAATTCTTTAAATCACATTTGGGTTATGCTTATGGTAAATAATGTAATAGTAAACAAATATTTCAAGATGTGAATTTAGAATGTCAAAATTAAAGCAAAGATATTTCTTAAGAGATTTCACTGTTATGTATCTAATTTTTCACCTATTTCCTTTCATTATCACAAAGTGCTATAAACAAAGTAATAAATTACACAACTTCGTGTAAACTTAAAGGCAACAAAATTAAAATACCTAAACATCTAAAAGGGCAGACATTTTTAGCTATAAAATAGAAGAAATGTACATGAATTCATAGAGTTTTTGTATATTTACAAAAGCCATACGTATCTTTTATCAGATAAGTCATACAAAAATTCTACTTTCTAATGCAACCTGGAATTGGGGTTGTAATCAAGAGCTCCTTCTGGTAAAATTTTATTTGGAGGATTGGGGAAACCCTTCGGAAGATTTAATTAATTCCCTAATTAAAAACATTCCTTGTTAGTGTTTTTAGCTGCTGCTGCGGCAGGGGCTACCAGTCAACAGTCTAGTATCAGTACCACTTCTAGCCTTCTAAAGCCGCTGTAAAAAAGCTAGGTAAATAGGTAGTTCTCTATACTATGGCTCCTAGAGCTTCCCTGGTGGCTCAGACAGTAAAGAGTGTGCCTGCAATGCAGGAAACCCGAGTTCGATCCCTGGACAGGGAAGATCCCCTGGAGAAGGAAATGGCAACCACTCCAGTATTCTTGCCTGGAAAATCCCATGGATGGAGTTGCCTGTCGGGCTATAGTCTTTGGGGTCACAAGGAGCTGGACACGACTGAGCGACTTTCACATACATATATACCAAGACAAATGCCTGAAAAGCATTCAAGAAAGCAACCGGCTACAAATGTAGCTCACAAGAACATGCCTTATACTGAAAAGGTGAAGAAACCACGTTTTCATAAGCATCATACAGTGGCTGTCGCTGAAAATCGGAAGCACACGTAACTTCTCACTTGCAAACTTCCCTTCCAGCATCAAGTGTGAGAAAATATTCAGGACTTCAAACCAGATCTACACTACCAAAGTGCAGATACCTTCACATTTCTGGAGGCAAATGAGACCTATCTAGTTAGCCTATTTGAAAATGCCTACCTGTGTGTTATCCGTATCAAATATGTAACTACTATGCCAAAGGACATGCTGCCAGCATGACTCATGTGTGGAGAATGCACTTACGATGCATTACAAAGGCAAACATTTTATTCTTAAAAAAACAACCAACCAAAAAAAAGTACCTAGTTATATGAGTGCAAATGAGGGGGTAAAAAACCACCAGGTGAGAGAATAGGTATTAGAGCAAATTCCACTTTGCCCTGTTTTCATTTGTGTGTAAATGTTTAATATTAATGCAGGGACACAGAACATTCATGCAAGTAAACAATGTTCTAACGAACCAGTTTCAATGAATTTGCTTATACCAATCATAAACAAATCTGTTAACTTTCTCTGCCAAAAAAAAAAAAATTCCTGCCCACTCATGTCTACACAATAAAAACCTAAATTCCTTTATGCATACAAAGCCTTTAGAATTTTAAGACACTATCTGCCAGAACTATCTCCCCTCATTCACCCCAGGCACGCCATGCATTTACTCCAAACTTTCTGTCACTTTTAAAATGCATTATAGACTTTAGTGTTGGAAATGTTATTTTACCTAACTAAAAGCTCTTATCTTCTCCTTACTTGGCAGTCATCTTTTGCAACCCAATTTAAGTGTTCTCACAGAACCCCCTAAGTAAAGCTGGGCTCCCTCCCTTAGGGTCCCACTTTATTTCCCCATTATGCATTTGTCTCTTTACAAATTTTTGTTTCCCAAACTAGACTAAACTAGACTAGCATCTAGAACTAGGTCAGATTTCTTATTCGTCTTTGATTCTCTGATCCATGGCAGCTACTAACTCAGTGCTTAACTGAATGAATTTCAACAGTAGTAGGAGCTACAGAAATCTACATTAAGAAAAATTAAAGTATATTTATGATGAAATAAAAACAGGTAATATCATTTGAAACAAGAAAGATATTTATAGTCAAACTACAATGCTTTGGTTACACTAGAAAATTTCACTTAGGTAATAAATGAAGGGCATGGTTTTCCCAAAGTTAAACCAAAGGTGCTAGACTCACTGTATACCAGTGGTCCCCAACCTTTTGGGCACCAGGAATTGGCTTCATGGTAGACAATTTCTCCACAGATGGAGGGAGGGGTGCATGGGGGAGACTTTGTGTTTCACCTGGCACTCCCTGCCTGCTACGTGGCCCAGCTCCTAACAGGCCGCAGACTGGTACCTGTTCCTGGCCTGGGGTTTGTAGGGGCCCCTGCTGTACAGAAAGATTTAAGTCCAGATCTTTTTTCTTAACTATGTCACTTAGCCATTAATTTTTCTCTACTGGAAAGCCACTGTATTTCTGCTAATATGTGAACAACTCTCTAAGTCTTACAGCAATTACACAGCATCAAATCTAAAGCACAGTCATGTTGTTGTATAGCTAACAAAGGTTTGTCTAGTCAAAGGTATGGTTTTCTCATGGATGTGAGAGTTGGACTATAAAGAAAGCTGAGCACCGAAGACCTGATGCTTTTGAGCTGTGGTGTTGGAGAAGACTCTTGCGAGTCCCTTGGACTGCAAGGAGATCTAACCAGTCCAACCTAAAGGAAATCAGTCCTGAATATTCACTGGAAGGACTGATGCTGATGCTGAAACTCCCAATACTTTGGCCACCGGATGCAAAGAACTGACTCATCTGAAAACACTCTGATGCTGGGAAAGATTGAAGGTGGGAAGAGGGGACAACAGAGGATGAGATGGTTGGATGGCATCACCGACTCAATGGACATGAGTTTGAGTAAACTCCAGGAGTTGGTGACGGACAGCGAGGCCTGGAGTGCTGCAATCCATGGGGTCTCAAAGAGTCAGACACAACTGAGTGACTGAACTGAACTAAGTCACTAAGTTGTGTCTCAGTCTTCTGTGACCTCATAGACTGTGGCCCCGCCAGGCTCCTCTGGCTACAGGAATTCTCAGGCAAGAATAGTGGAAAGTGAAAGTGAAGTCGCTCAGTTGTGTACAACTCTTTGCGACCCCCTGGACTGTAGCCTACCAGGCTTCTCCGTCCATGGGATTCTCCAGGCAAGAATACTGGAGTGGGTTACCATTTCCTTCTCCAGGGGATCTTCCCAACCCAAGGATCGAACCTGGGTCTCCCACATTATAGGCAGATGCTTTAACCTCTGAGCCACCAGGGAAGCCCTGGAGTGGTAGCCATTTCCTTCTCCAGGAGATCTTTCTGACTCAGGAATCCAAACTATGTGTCCTGCTTGGTAGGCAAAATTTTTACCACTGAGCCACCTGGGAAGGCCACAATCAGTAATACAACTGACCAAAAAGACAAGTTAATTGGTTCTTCTATTCATATCAACTGGTTATACTCCAGAGTTTTCAAAAGTCAGAATTATCAAACACATTAAGTTCTCCCAGAAACAAACATTCTTAACATGGATCCTGCTTTAAAATAACATTTCACACTGAATCTTATAAACAAATAACCTGTTAACCTAGTAAGTTATTTCAACAAATATCTATATATTCTAAATCAATTTTTCTTAGGATCTTATTAGACTAAAAAGTTTCATTTAAAAGCTGTACCTTGTTACATGTTTCAATTATTAAAAAGCAGTAAAAACAGGTCTTACTTGATAATATAAAAAAACCTATCAAATCTAACAATCATTTAGGATTTATGCTGACAGGTCATATCAGATCCATGACTTCAAACAACTAAGCATATTTAATAACTAAGACATGACTTCATTTTTATTTAATCGATACATATTCATGTATAGCATATTATGCTGGCCCCTAAACCAATACAGGATGAAGGTAATAACAATATTGAAGGTAGTAACATTTATTGTAACAGATAACACTTATAAGAATGCTTATTAAGTAAAAGACAGTCTATATGTATTAACTCATTCAATTTTCCCAAAAGCCCAAGGAGGCAGTTACTAGTATCTGCATTTAACTTAGGTACTGGGAAGTTAAATAACTTGCCCAAGGTCACAAAACTGGTACTTGAACCCAGGCACTCTTACTGTTGTGTCTTGACTTTGAATTAACTTATAATAAAGAGGTGTAATTTTTCAAATGTCAAAAGCTACAGCATTATGGCATTTCAGGGTTAGAAAAATGGTATTAGATTGGAAGAGGAAAATCAGGAAAGGTTTCTTATACTAGTAAGAAGGGCTAGATTTTGCTGTTTAGGTAGCATTTTAACAGCTTGCTTTTAAAAAGCATAAAAAATTCGAGACAGTTACATGGCATGGCCAAAAAACATTTTTTCTTTTAAATTTTAAAAATAAAATTTAAACATATTGGGAATTAGCTGGCAGTCCAGTGGTTAGGACTCAGCACTTTCACTGACAGGGCCTAGTTTTGATCCCTGGTAGGAGAAGGCAATGGAACCCCACTCCAGTACTCTTGCCTGGAAAATCCCATGGACAGAGGAGCCTGGTAGGCTACAGTCCATGGGGTCACTAAGAGTTGGACTCGACTGAGCAATTTCACTTTCACTTTTCACTTTCATGCATTGGAGAAGGAAATGGCAACCCACTCCAGTGTTCTTGCCTAGAGAATCCCAGGGACAGCGGAGCCTGGTGGGGTGCTGTCTATGGGGTCGCACAGAGTCGGACACAACTGAAGCGACTTAGCAGCAGCAGCAGCAGGGGAACTAAGATTCTGCAAGCAGCATGGCATAGCCAAAACAACAACAAACAAACAAGAAACACAACAAATTCAAGACACAGATCTCAGTAAGTTTCACACAGAGTAATCTCCATTCAAAGAGTAATCACTCAACACTCTCAACAGTAGGTTTCAGTGGCAGTCTTGTATCAATGAAAATGTTCATATCCATAGCTACTTTATTTTTTTTTAAGTCTTCACTGAATCTGTTACTATATTGCTTCTGTTTTACATTTTGTTTTTTTTGGCCATGAGGCATCTGGGATCTCACCTCCCCAACTGGGGATCGAACCAGCATTCCCTACATTAATGGGAAGGCAAAATATTTACCACTGGGCCACAAAGGAATTCCCTCTATGTCTACTTTATGTATGCTTGGTTCAGTTTAGTTTCATTAAACAAAAGAGTAGTGCAATTACTATTGTTCCCAAACCTGAGACAAAGTAAACAGAAGTATGCATTAGAGAGGAGACATCTGTTTACTTACACTACAACTATATCCATCCCTTCTTCCATTATACTAACAGAAAACCAGGCTTAGGAAAAATATACATTAAGAATCTTGATCTAAAAGACCACATTGTTTTTGCCAATCATCTGCCATCACTGCTAGTCACAATCATTTTGCCAAAGACTTTAAAAAAATTTTTTTCAATGTTGATTTTTATGTATTTGGCTGTGCCGGGTCTTAGTTGCTGCATGTAGAGATCTAGCTCCCTGACCAAGGACTGAACCTGGATCTCCTGTATTGGGAACTCGGAGTCTCAGCCACTGGACCGCCAAGAGAAGTCCTGCTAAGATTTTTTTTTTTTTAAACAACAGAGAAGGTTCATAGAAAATTAGATTGTAAGCAGCAGTATCTGGATAGAACACTTTAAAATCTGTGCAATAAGCCTCATAAAAGAACATGCCTCTGCATATCATGACAACTATTACGCTGTCTTAACTAAGTAAGATCCTCAATACCAATGAATTGGTTTTTAAAGTAGATGTCTTCTGGAACCTTAATTTACAATAGGTATTTGAAAATAAATTTAATGCTGTTTTTCACAACTCCCTATTTTCAACCTAACCTTTTTTTTCAATTTGGGCTAGCGGTGATGGTACACAAGTCATCTGGAAACACACTGTGCTTCTCCCCTTTGTTTTTGCAAAAAATTACAATATCTGGTACTAAGAAACAAAACATATACGTGACTAATTCAGAGAAAGGAGAATTAAAGAGAGGCAACAATCCTAACAATGTATTCAAGAAAGTACTTAAACAGTAGTTTTCATGTAAAAATCAAAGCTCACCCATTTAAAACTCCCTAAAAACCAGATGTTAAAAAAATACTTCGTATCTTTCACTCAGGGCAAGTGACACACGACAGCATACAGCACATCAGAGAACAGCCACTAATGTAGCTGAAATGTGGCTAAAACAAAATTGGCTTGGGGCAGGAGACAACAAAAACATTAAGAATTTCTGGTTTAAGAGGACAGATTGAATGCAAGCACTTAGCTCTAAAGCTTCCCAAAATATCTCTGAAACAAGAATAAAGAAAATTTTTAAAGAGCATAAATCCATAGGAAACCAAAAACACGATTTTAGAAGCTGGAAAGCAGAACAGGTGGTAATGACTTACACCAGAGAAGGTTGAAACCTGTATTAGCCTAGATGAAAAACAAAGACACCTAGTTTCTAGCACATACCACATTTACATTTACAGCAAAAGACCTCTCAACTCTTTGGAGAAGCGCTTCATTGTAGTGTTGAGGCAGCGCAAATAGAAGATGGGCTGAAGCATTACGTGGTGCCACAAAGTAAAGACGTGCTCAAAAAGCAAGGATGAGCACAGATGCCAACCAGAAAGAGCTCCCCTGGCCAAGACTGCAACAGCCTGAGCAACAAAATTAGTAACAATAATTTGGGGTTATAATACAAAGAATAAAATAAAATCTGTAAGTCTATACTGATATAAATAAATAAGTAAATAAATAGGGGAGAAGGGACAGCTTCTGCTCACAAAAGAATTCCAATTAATAAATGTAGAAATGAGGGAAAGAGAAAATCTTAACAATAGCAAGATCTACACATGGATGCTAAAACTAGAGGGCAAAAGTTTAAGCAGAAACAGGATATCTGCATGGTCTCAAAGTAGTTAGTAATTATTAAAGAGGAAAATAGTAGCTTTACAGTGGAGAAACCTAGCAGAATCCCCTGAACCCAGTGATCACAGGTTAATATTACCAGTAGGACACATCACCATCCTGTCACCTCCACCCCCCTCCAAACGAAGCACTGGGAAGGACATACCACTTCTGTGATATCCTTCTCTTTAACAACCTCTGTCTGATCTTGAGAAAATATCAGACAAACCCAAATTGAGAGCCATTTTGCAAAAATGACTAGTACTGGTCAAAATGTCAAAGTCATGAAAAAGAAAAGTATGAGAAAGTGCCACAAATAAAGGAAACTAAGGAGACATGACAACAAAATTGAATGAGGTATTCTGAATTTGGACCTTGGAATAAAAACAAACATTAGTGGAAAACTAGTTAAATCTAAATAAATTCTATAGTATAGTTAATTGTATTGCACTAAGGTTAGTTTCTTACTTTTAATAAGTGTTCTATGATTTATATAAAGAGATTATCATAAGGAAAAGCTTGGTGATGGGTATATGGGAACTCTGTGTATTCCTTTTTCAAGACTTCTATTTAAAAAAAAAAAAATTAAAAAGAAAAACCTAAAAGGCTCAGATACTCTGGGAGCAAGAGTGAAGTCCAAGCTAGAATAGGAGATCAAAGTCTGCTTAAGAAACAGTCAAAACTTCCAGATCCTCTCTCTCCTACTCTTTGACCCCTTCTTGGCAAGAGACTAAACAATCTCAGGAGAGTATAAAACAAGGTATCTTTGGACAAGAGGACGCCAGGTGCAATTGAATTGGAAGGCTGCCATACTGGAAAGTGGCTTTCCATGTGGTGCTAGTGGTATAAAACCCGCTTGCCAATGCAGAAGACCTGGGTTCGATCCCTGAGTTGGGAAGATCCCCTCCAAGAGGACATGGCAATCCATTCCAGTATTCTTGCCTGGAGAATTCCAAGGACAGGAAGATCCTTGCGGGCTACAGTCCAGGGTCACAGAGTCAGACTCAACTCAGCAGGCATGCATACTGAAAACTGCAGAATTAAATGAAAGTGTACTTGTGTACATCATGATAAAACCCACATTCCCTTTTCCTACTCAACTCCAAAGCCTGTTCTCTTCAAGGAACAGACCAGAAATCTTTTCTGGGAAATCAATTCAGCACAAGAGAAAAACCTGTCACTGGGAGTCCAAGGAAATTATCTAGACATATCCAATGAACAGGGAAAACCATAATCACTCACTGGCAGAGCTTCCATTCAGCTTTTTAAGGGCCCTCTTCTAAATAAGCACTGACTTCCAAGGAATACCAGACATCTTAAAAAAAAAAAAATCTAATACAAAAGACAAAGCCCAAAGCCAACAAACAGAAAAAGGAAATTTGGAGAAAAGAGAATATTCAGAAAAGAAATGTATCAATAATTCCCTAAGAGAGAAGAGATATTATATCCATGAAACAAAAGAATATTATCATTTAAACTTTTTTAGGAAAAAAAAGTACTTGGAAATTATAAACCTAATAGCAGAAATAAAACCTTAGTAGAAGAATTAGAAGATAAAGTTGAGAAAAATCTCCTAGAAAGCAGAGGAAAAAGAAAGAAATGGAAAATAGATGTAAACACAGAAGAAAATTAGAGAAGCCAGTCAGTAGGCCTAACACCTAAACAACAGGAATTCAAGAGAAACAGAGAAAACGAAGGGGAAGAAACCAAAGAAATTACTTAAGGAAATCTCCTAGAACTGATAAGATAAACTTCAGATTGAATAAGACTACCCTGAATCCAGCAGAAATGGAGACAAATAGACCTTTACACATAATCCAGAAATTTCAGAACTCTAGGGGAAAAGAGTCTTTAAGCTTCCAGAGGAAAAATAAAATTCAAAATCTTCTAGGCATCTGATGTCTCAATAGCAACACTGAAAAAAAGATAGCAATGGAGCAATGTTTTCAAAATTGAGAAAAAATATTTCTGATCGAGAATTCCCTACCAAACTATCTACAAAGAGAATAGAAACAACATTTTAAGGCACGTGAAGTCTCAAAACAATTACAGCCCATCCTGAAAGCTATTGAAAGTGGTCCCCCAAAATGAGAACACAAAGAAAGATGAAGGCATCAAATACAGAACCAGGAACTCCTAGAGAGACCTGCGGGAAACTAAGATGATTATAAACGTAAATCTAAGACAACAGCTGCAATTTGAGAAAATTCATCCAAAGAAACTGGTAGGTTTGAACATAATGAGGAGAAGATTTATACACGTCAGAGTCTGGACTAACTCAGGGTTTCTCAACAGTAGCACTACTGACATTTCGGACCACAGAATTCTTTGCTGTAGGAGGCTGTCTAGTGCAGTCAGGATGAAGCCTGGCAGCACAGCTTGCTTCTGCTCACTAGACATCAGAAGCACACTCCTGCCCTTGCTCACCTACCCAACATCGCCAATATCCTTAGTTGAGAAGCACCTGGTGAAATTAATGATAAGTACACAGAAAACTAAGCAAAAGCAAATTTTTAGAAAATATTAATCCATGGAAAACACAAAATGCTACACAGGAAGGGAAAATAATCACTACAAACTACAAAGCTCAACTATGTATACAGTCACATTGACATAAACTTTGAACTTTTACGTATCTGAACAACCTGCAATCTGACAACATTGGGATGACTGGGCAGAAATGAGAAGTGTGTCTGTGTTTGGGGATAGTAGTAAGCCCAAACTTCCATCGTGGGAAGTCAGTAGACAATTTCTTCAACTGAAAAATCAGAAAGGAAAATGACAGGAACGCTACTCTGAAATGTGGAGATAAATATCTGAAGAATGAGTTGAAAGTGGTTGCCTCTGGAGAGCCTGAAATGGAAGGGGAGGGGAATCTGTACAGTAGAGCTATTCAACTCTTTTAAATATGTGCATGTATAACTTTGATAAAAATTAATTGTAAAAAAACAAATCAATTGAGACTATATTATGAAGGACTTTCCTACTACTTAAGGCCAAAGTGACCCAGAAACAAACAGCTATACAACTTTGAGGAAGTTACTTACTCTTTAAGCATACTTCCTATCTATCTACAAATATACAGTGAAAGAGCCGGCTTAAAGAGCTTTACATGTATTAAATGAAAAAGAGTGTAAACTGTTTAGTGGTGTCTGGCACAAAGTGTTTATACATCGTATCTAGTATTTGATTTGCAATCAGAGAGTAATAATTATAAATTTTAAGACAGGTAAGTCATAATCTCATGTGTTTTAGAAAGTAATGGCTATTGAAAAGAAAAGAGCCTAGAAGCACAGAGACCATTTAAAAGGCCTATACTGAAATGAGACAACAGACAGAGGCAGAGCCATGAAGCGAAAGATAAGGATACAAGACATTTTGCAAGTGATGGTCTAACTATATATGCAAAAAGGAGTTAAAAAAATGTTCTAACTTAAGCAAACAGAAGATGATGACACTAACTGAATAGGAGAATACAAAGAATTATGCTGGGAGGAGGACTAAGAAGAGAGGAAAGAAAAATGAGGTTGATACTACACGTATTTAATCTGTAGGTCCTGAGTACAACCAACTACAGATATCCAGTATGCAGGTGGAAATCTGAAACTGGAAGAGAGGTCAGGGCTTGAGATATTAAAAACATGTAAATTACAATCAAAGGTTGAAGCCATACAAATTAAAAGAATATTCATTTGATGTGCTCCACAATATATACTGAAAGAATTGATTTAAAAAAAAGAAAAAAAAAAAAGACAATAGAGATGAAAAACAAGCTGTTTTAATGTTTTGGGGGCTCTCAATATCAATGGTCCTGATAGAGTTATGAGGTCATTGTGAAGTTCAAATGAGTTAATACACACAAAGCACATATAACAGTATGTGACATTTAATAAAAGCTCAATAAAATTTTGGATTATTAGTACCATCATTAGTTCCAGATAGAAGTAGTGTTTATTGACTTCCCTGGTTAAGAACCCACCTGCCAATGCAGAAGACATGGGTTAATCCCTGGTCTGGGAAGATTTCACATGCTGTGGGGCAATTAAGCCTGTGCTCCACAATAAGAGAAGCAGTGATTATTACATGGAAAAGAGAAGCAGAAAAAAATTCACTGAGATATGGAACCACATATTCTTTTCTTTCACTTTTCCATCCTTTCTACATTTATATTTTCCTTGGATACCACTTTTCACTTATAGTGAAAGTATTATTTTAAAACCACTAGGTACATTGTAATATCCTTAATTATACCATAAGATACTTGAGGAAAAAATAATTTTTTTCTACTTTTTCTAAATAATCCCTGTATGGCAGCATACAGCAATGTACAGTGAGTACTCAACAAATATTAATGTCACAAATTCTTTATAAGGAAACAAAATAAAAGCAACAAAGCAATAAATAAAAATTGGGATGATATTAAAAGCCAAAGATCTCAAAGTCAACATCAACATACAACAATTCAAAGACAAACAGTAGAGTGAAAAGGTGAGGGGAAAAGCTTTATTGTTAACCACACAGAACAGACCACACTCTCTTTGCTCTCCTCTGGGTACAACAATTAGAAGAAATACTAAAAACACTGGATTATGTCTAAAACAGAGCAAGCTGAGAAACACTTAGAGAACTGAGGATGCTCAGACTTTAAAACAGAGCTTGGTCCTCCTACTCCCTTCCCCCATGTTCAACAATGGAAAAAAGCTATCCTTTGGAAAGTGATTGAAAATTTCTCTGCTGTCCGGAGCCAACAATCAAAAGATGGCAGTTATAGAGATCTAGACTTCTCTCAGCTCAAAAACTTAAAACAGATCTCTTAAAAGACAAAGATATTACCCAAGATGTCATGAAGGTATTCAAGCTGAGGTTGGAAAACAGCTTGCCAAGGATGTTATGAAAAACATCCAAGCAGGGGAAATTGGTTAGAAACTGGTTTCCTTGCAACCCTGTAACCAGATCAGTGAATATTACTGAAGATCTGCTTCAGAAAGGACACTATCCTACACCTATAGCTGTCGTTCTTCAGTCATTCAGTTGTGTCTGACACTTTGGGACCCCACGGACTGCAGCACACCAGGCTTCCCTGTCCTTCACAATCTTCTGGAGTTTGCACAAACTCATGCTCACTGAATCAGTGATGCCATCCAACCATCTCATCCTCAGTCGTCCCTTTTTCCTCCTGTCCTTGATCTTTCCCAGCATCAGGGTTTTTTCCAATGAGCTGGATCTTCTCATCAGGTGGCCAAAGTATTGGAGCTTCAGCATCAGTCCTTTCAATAAATATTCAGGTCTGATTTCCTTTAGGATTGACTGGTTTGATCTCCCTGCTGTACAAGGGACTCTCAAGAGTCTTCTCCAGCATCACAATTCAAAAGCATTAATTCTTCAGTGCTCAGCCTTCTTTATGGTCCAACTCTCACATCCATACATAACTACTGGAAAAACCACTGCTTTGACTATATGGACCTTTGTCAGCAACTGATGTCTCTGCTTTTTAATACACTGTCTAGGTCTGTCAAACCTAGACAAACCAGACCTACACAAACCTAAACAAGGTACTAACCTATATCTTCACAAACCTAGGCAAACCTAAACCTATAGTACATATTAAAAAAAAAAAAAAAAAAAGCGTGGGTGAGAGACACATAAGATCTCTGCTGTCAAGACATCCATAATGAATACTAATAAAATACAGTTGAGACTATAATAGATGATCAGTGAACCAGTGACGCTGCTCAGTCATGTCTGATTCTTTGCGATCCCATGGACTGTAGCCTATCAGGCTACTCCATCCATGGAATTTTCCAGGCAAGAGTACTGGAGTGGGTTGCCATATCCTTCTCCAGGGGATCGTCCCAACCCACGGATCAAACCCAGGTCTCCCGCATTGTAGGCAGATGCTTTACCGTCTGAGCCACCAGGGAAGCCCATAATAGATGACACAAAGCACTATTTACTAATTGGCAAATGAATTCTGTTCATATATAAGTCTTCTAAGAAGGAGAAATCCTTAAGGTTAAATGGTCACAAAAGTTTTTTAAGAATAAATGAGATATGAGATACGTAAGGAAAGATGTGTATGAATGTTCTGAATTGGTGGGCAGAAGTAGGAAAGAGGAGGCAGCACAAATAGAAGTGAAAAGCAAGTTAAAGAAAACCCTGTTTGGCTACATTAAAAACTTGCTTTGAAGGAGAAAAGATAAGCTTTCTCAAAGGGCAGATTGTGGCCAGAATCAAACTGTATCAATACTAAGTCTTGAACACCAAGCTAAGTAACTTCAAATGTATCCTGTATACAGCATTTGTACCAACTACTTTACTATAGCCATAGACAATAGTAAAAAATGGGCATGGCTGTGTTCCAGTAAAACTTTATGAATACTGAAATCTAAACTTCCATGTTTCACAGATTATTATTATTTTGATATTTTTCAACAATTTGACAATGTAAAAATAATTCTTAACTCTTGGGCCAAACAAAACAGGCTACAGGCTGAATTTGGCCCAGGGACTGTAGTTTGCCAAGCCCTGCATGACACTTAGCTGCCTTCTTCAACAGTCTAAGGTACAGTTTTGTCCTTGAGCTTCTAGGATCAGAATAATATATCATTCGTTCAACAACTGCACACACATGAATGCATGTACTTTATCAATATATCTAAATCTAATAAGGGTCAGAGGTTCCCTTAAAAAAAAAAAAAAAAAGACAAAGCTCTCCATATAGTTGGTAGTAAGCCATTAGAACAGAACCAAGACATTTTAAAATTCTGTAATTTATTTTCACATAATAAATATAGTTAGAGAGTTACAAACCATTCTCACAGAGCCTCTAGGTTACATGGAGGGATGTGTGGAATAAGAGTATAATCAAGGGGATGTGAGTTCTAGTCCTAGCTCTGTCCTTTATTTACTCATTATGTAACCCTGAACAAGTCCTTTTCAGTCCTCTGGCCCTAATTTCCTCATCTGTAAAAGTGAAGGCGCATAAGTTATAATACTAGATGATCACATCACTATGTGCTCTCTCAGCTTTAACACTATATAATTCTACTTCTACCAGACAGAGGATGACAAAGATCAGACAAAAGTGATAATTAAAGACACAGAAAAAGAGAAAGACATTGACCAAATGAGTGACCAAATAGGACAAACAGGTACGAGAAAAAGACCCCAAAATACAGTATTACTAAAATCAAGGATTTTTTTTTAAGTATCAAATGCAAAAGAAAACTCAAGGAAGAGAAGCAGGAAAGAAGAGAAGTATGGCCATCAAAAAAGAATGAACCACTTAACTAGTGAACAAAATGACAGACCTGAGATTTGAGAGTACTGTGCATGCTTCCAGGAATCATGAAAGGAGTCAGGGAAAAAGACAAGACTGAAGATGAGTCTGGGGAATAGAAAATAAAGGCACGTGATTGAGAAGGAGTAAGAAACAAAAAAGTCAGAAGTCAGGACAAGTTTGAAGCTTCAGGTAAAGGAATCAGTCTTAAAGAAGAGGCATTTAGTCTTTAAAAAAAAAAATTTATTAGGGTATAGTTGTTTTACAATATTGTGTTAATTTCTGCTGTACAAGGAAGTAAATCAGCTGTATGTATACATATATCTCTCCCCTCTTGGATCTCCCTCCCCCCACCCACCAAATCCCTTTCCATCCATCAGTGAGGCATTTAACCTCTAAAATCCAAAAGGTAAAAGCAGCACTGCAGGTATGTTCCTGTGGAAGTATATCTGTATCATGTTTTCTATAAGCCAAATTATTAGGGAAATAAACCTAATATTGAGCTTTTCATAAAGCAAAGTTCCACCAATATTTTCTAATGGTCAAAAAATTAAGAAAGGACTAACTTTGCTTTTCACAGAAATGAAAACCAGCACTGTGTAGCTCTAAAAGAAAATTCATTTTTAATATCTCACAGTATCTATCACTTTCATCCTTGCTTAAAAGTTTACTTTTGTAGAAAATTGCTTAGCCCCTACTTGGAGCTCAATGAATACTAATGTTACCTTTCTTAGTAGCCTTAGAAGTTCCCAAGGCAAGAATTCTGATTAATTCATCTGTTTATTATTTTCTGTGCAGATGGTGCTTGATGAATAAATACTGACACATACGAACTGAGTTTTAAAAAACTGTCCTTGCAAAACAATCATCTGATAAAGTTGGGAAAATATTCCTATCACTTATACACAACTCCAGTAATACTTTTGCAGTGTCAGAGCTTGCTCAAGTACCAACAAATAGCTACAAAGCAACCAAAAAAAGTAAAAAAAAAAAAAAAAGAATTAAAAAAATTTTAAGATCATTCCAAACTATCAAGATCCGATATACCTAATTTCAACCGACACTTGCATCTATTTGAGGTATATGGGAAATAAAAATCCAAAGCATTCGCCTGATGATCAGCCAGTTAAAAATACACATTTGGACACCCTGAAGATATTTATAAAGCCAACAGAGATACTATTAATATATTGAAATTCACTGGCCAGTGCTGGATTCTATCATTAATCTTCTCCTGCTATTCAAGAGAAGCCAAGAAGTCAAGCCTTCTCATATCACTTGCTTTTAAGAATGTAAGAAGTCACCCAAACTGGCATACACAACCCAACTACAAAAAGTAGTTCAACTCTCCATATGGTAATGCTTCGCTACCTCTTACCTTTACTTGAAAGTCACATTTACTACTTTTCAACGCTCTTCGGTAGGCCTCATTTAGGCAGGCCCATAGTACCACCAAGTAAGAAACAGGAGTTCAAAAAAGTCGTAACAGTTAACTGTCTTCGCACAAAGCTCAAGTTGGGCGTAGATTTCACAAGCCCTGAGAGCTATGCCACTGTCAAAACCAGAAGCAGCACCGTCACCCCGTCGTGCACATCGGCCACTGTTGCAGAATTTTTTCTTTGAAATTACCTCTCCACCTTGGCTCAATATGTTAAATACTTAAGCTACCCTCTCCCCCTAGAGCAGAACCAGATTCCTTCCAGTCCACTCCGTTTATTGTCCAGCACCACAAATACAAGGGGAGAGGTCTCCGCTCCCCCGACCCCCGAGATCCAGCCCGGTTTCCTAGCTGCTCGGCGGCACCCACCATGCACCACCCCCCAACCCCGCACCACACACCTCCTCCTTCCCCCACGGCCGGGCCAGCCCACGAGCTGGGCCCGCAGCCCGCCCCTCGCCCCCGGCCTGCGCTGCTCGCAGCGGCCGCAGGCCTCGGGCCTAGCCTCCTCCGCCGGCCCCTCACCTCCTTCGGGACCAGTTGGTTCTCCTCGCCGGGCACCATAGCTCAGACTCCCGGCCGCTCCTCTCCGCCCTGCCGGAGGAGGGGGAGGGTGGCGGCGCCTCTCTAGCTCAGGAGAAAAACGGCAGCGGAAGTCATCCTCTCCACCGTCGGCGCTCGGGCTATCGCGGAGGCCTCAACTTGGGCCTCAGACACCAACGCGCAGACACGGACCCAAGGCTCCACCGCCGCCGCCGCCGCCGTCGCCTTCGTCGTCGGCCCCTCCCCCCGCCCGCTGCAATCAATGGAAAAATGGCGGCGGCCGCTCTCGCGAGAATTCGGGCCGTCGGGCTCCGATCCCGGCGCCTGGCGCCCAAGGTACCCAGACAGCTGTCGTTCGCAACTAATTACCTCGGCTCTCACTCGGCTTCGAGATGTATAAAATTGGTTGAGCGGCCAAGGAAACGCTTTTCGGAGACGGATTCCAGACTGTCCATCTCGGGACTCCCTCTGCCGGCAGGGAAAGGACCAGGCCTCAGGTCCTCCATGCCTTTCAGGGCTCCTCGGACTCTCCGCCCACCGGGGAGAGATTCGACCCTAAAGCCTCACCTCTGGCCCTACTACCAACACTGCTCGCCCTCCCCGTTAGAAGAGCTCCTGAACTCTTCCCTCTTTACAGACCTCCGGTCTCTGCCTGGAAGAGAAAGCATCACGGACTGCCTCCCGGCCTCCGCCCTCAGACACGGTCCCAGCCAGAAAGGACTGCGTTTTCTTTCCCCCTTTCCCTACCCTCCCGAAGGCCCGGCTCGAGGGACCTCAAGTCTAGTCTCCTGCTTGGGGAGGGGACAAGTCCATAGCTCTCGAAAGAGGTATCACTTTCCCTCCAGCCCCCCTCCATCAGAGCGGCACTCTGCTGGGCCATTTCGGGGAACTTCCTTCTCGGACAGGTTCAGGTCTGGGGCTGAGATAGCTTCAGAGAGTGGGGCTGCAGTTTGGACCTAGGATCCCCTTTTAAAAATGTTTTTAAGTACGTTAAAACCACTGCCAGTTCTACTTTGGCAGTAAGCATTGTACTGTTTTATAGGCAGCAAAGTTTGCGATGGTTATTTTTCTAAATCCTGCTCGTTCCTCAAACTTCCCTTATGAAAACCTGGTGGGATGTCCTTCTTGAAGACTTATGTGGTACAGCGATGTTTTCGCACTCAGATAATATAATTCTGCTACGTTCCTAACACCCACAGTATCAACTACCTGTCTAAACTGTGTGTTCTCTCCAAACGTTTTTTTTGATTGCGCTTCTGTATTACAAAAAGTCTCTATACTTATGTAAGTTTAGACACGTCCTGTTGTGTATGATGTAAAGCCTTTTTAAAGTGTAAAAAGGATAAAGATGAAATAAACATTTAAAGTAGCTAAGAGATATTTTCTATATTATCTTTTAAAAATCCGTGTTATTTTCACTAAAAATATTTAGTGAAAGCAATATGATAGTCTAAGTTTCAGTGATTTAAAAAATCTGTAATACTTTATGAAACAGTTATTAAAATATGTGATTCAACGTTCAGGTTATTTCTGTACTTCACAATTTAACGGCTGTCATAAGTTGAGAGATAACTCACAAAGATATGTAGATCCTAATGGAAGAAATACATCTTTGGCTGCTCTTACTAATGCAAGTATCCATTTTTGTCACTTCCATCCACCAACGATGAAAAGTTTTTGTTTGAAATTCAACTAGTAACTTTCTGTCTTCCCTTATGTCAGTCAGAAGATGTTGCATTTTTATATATTTTCAAAACTCTTTGGAATGCATTGCTTGGATGATTTCTTCTAACAGGTTGGAAAATTCTGCCTTCAAGTTTTAGTATACATGTGTAAGGTGATTTTTTTTTTTTTTTTTTGAATTCTGATCTTGTGAGTATTTAAATTTTTGATATTTTGTGTATCATGGATTTTTGCATCAATTTTGACTTTTTAAAATAATGCGTGTAGATGTTCATCTTGATTGCTGAGTTTGGGGCATCCTCTTAAATTTTGGGCCTGAAGTGAATGCCTCACTTGGCTCACTATAGCCCCAGCCTTGAATAGCACATAATATGTCATTTTACATCAAAATCACATAATGGAAATATTCTCAAATGTCTGATTTCAAAATGTCATGCCCACTACTTAATAAGATGGCTTCTGTAGAGCTCATGCCAGAAGTAGATATGTCATCTCTATCGTCTTCCCAGGCCTGCTTTATTATCTCCAACTCATGTTTTCTTTCCAGAAATCTTTTTTAGCTACTTTCATTTTTGTGGGGGTTAATGAAATAACAATATAATTGGTAAATCTACTTAACCCAGCACACCTAAACTAGAGGAAATCACAATATATTAATACAAAAGAAAATGAAGAAATCTCCAAATTGTTTTCCATGTTGTCTCACACTTTTCACTCAGTAGTGAGATGCCAGTGTCAATCTATATATTAAATATTTGAAAGACTTAACTTTTTTGTTTTTAGATAAAAAATAAATATTTTTAAAAGTTTTAGTATTTTTTTTTCCACCACCCACCATCTCTGGTTGCACACTCTTCTCTTTAAATGCCATTGGCATGAATGTAGTACATTCAGCCTGATGTCTTGGTATGTATACAATAAACATTTGTGGATAAGTATATGAATGCAGAATTGATAAATAAATGAACAAATAGGTATAGCTACCTTCCTAGTAAATAAAATTATTGCTATTACATGTATATGTGTTTATTTTACGTATAGATTTTATGTCTCCAGCCTTGACTTCTCTCAGGGGCTCCAAATGCATGCATCCATCTACCTTTTTGATGACTCAAAATGTCTCACATTTAGCTTGAATGAAGTAAAACATTTGATTTCCAAGTCTCCCACCTACCTCCTGCAATATTTACTCAGTTCTCCCCATCTCAATAGCCTACACCATCCTCAGTTCAGTCTGTCAAACCAAAATCTTGAGGATCTTCATCTTACATTCAATTCATTACTAAGTGCTATTGCTTCCCACTCTGAAATAAAATATATCCCAATCCAACCTTTTTTTTTAATTGGCTATGTGCGTCTTCGTTGCAGCGTGTAAGATGTAGTTCCCCAACCAAGGATTGAATCCAGGCCCCCTACTTTGGGAGCATGGAGTCTCAGCCACTGGAATACCAGGGAAGTCTCTGACGACTTCTCTTTATATCTACTGCTGCCCATCTCACTCTAATCACCATCTTTTCTTGCCTAAACTAATGCGTTTGTCTCCTAACTCCTCGCTCCTGATTTCTACTCTGCCCTCACTCCCTCAAGAGTTTATACTCCACGCGGCGCTCCAGAGTGGTGATCTTTTAAAAATTTATTAGATGGTATCTCTCTCTTCCCTTCTCGCTCAGCATAAAACCCATATTCCTTGCTATGGTCATTGGTAAAACCCAATGTTATCTAGCCCTGTCTGCCTTGTTCATCTCATCTACCACTCTTTCGCTTTCACCAATGACCCAGCCGCTCTGCCTTTACTGAAATTTTTAAAATACATTGCTTATCTCTGTTATAAATCCTTTGCCTTGTTATTTCCTTTCTCTAAGATGTTCTTCCCCCAAGTCTTTGCTCTTATCTAGTTCTGCTTTGCTATTTGGGGCTCTCTCAGTTTCTCAACAGAGAAGGAAATGGCAACCCACTTCAGTACTCTTTTGCCTGGAAAATCCCATGGACAGAGGAGACTGGTAGGCTGCAGTCCATGGGGTCGCTAAGAGTCAGACACGACTGAGTGACTTCACTTTCACTTTTCACTTTTATGCACTGGAGAAGGAAATGGCAACCCACTCAAGTGTTCTTGCCTGGAGAATCCCAGGGATGGGGGAGCCTGGTGGGCTGCCGTCTATGGGGTCACACAGAGTCGGACACAACTGAAGCGACTTAGCAGCAGCAGCAGCAGCAGCAGCAGTTTCTCAAAGAGGCCTTTAATGACCATTCTTCAGTGCCTGGCCTGTAACAGGTGCTTCATAAATTTCTGTTGAATTAATAACATTTTTTACATGAGATTCATGTTTTTAAAAATGTACTGTTTTCTTTATAACATTTTTTGGATTATTTTTCTTTTTCCATTCACTTGAAAATGTTCATAATATAACCCCAGTCAAAACATGACAAAAACATCAGAGAAATCCAGATGGGAGGACACTGTACAGGATATCTGGCTAGCATTCTTCAAGACAGTTAAGCTGTAGAAAAACAATGCAAGACTGAGAAACTGTCATAGACCAGAGGAGACTGGGGAGACATTACAACTAAATGCAATGTGGTACCCTGGATAGGTTTCTGGAACCAAAGGCACATTGATGGAAAACCTGGTGAAGTCCAAATAAAATCTGTAGTTTGGTTATTAATGTTCTAATATCAGTTTCTTAGTTTTGACAAATATACAATGGTAAAATAAGATGTTAACCATGGGGGAAGCTGGAAGGGGTATATGTACTTTCTGTTCTGTCTGAGCAACTTTTTGGCAATTCTAAAATTATTCCAAGATTAAAAGTGTATTTAAAAATGTTCATGGTAATACTTAAGATATTTCTGTCCTCTTTCATATTTCAAGACCATATGTGAGCATTTCTATGTTTTAAATGACTTTCAAAAAGCCCTAAGGTCAAAATCATATGATACAATTTAAGAGCTAGTGATAATGTTCCCTATAACTAGAACTATTAGTAATATTGTTAAATGTATTTCGTAAATGTGAATGGAGGTTTTCGCCTTGATTCTGTTTTAACAGAGTAAAAAGATCTTTAGTCAGTGTGATGTGACTTTGGAGCCACACTGATCTGTTTTGAGATTCAAGCTCTGTCACTTTCTCCATATAAGACCTCCCTGAACCTCTCTGTTATCAATTAGAAAATGAGAGAATAAAGAAGACTCTTGGCATTTACCAATTTAACATTTGCAGTTTTGACCAGAAAAGTTCATGACATGTAGCACTCTATAATTGAGCCAAAGAGGAAATTTGGATTTTATACATTAGCCAAGGAGAGGAGACAGTATAGCTGTATGATTGAAAGAATGAAGTTGAAAATTGTTTACCTAAATTTGAATCCTACTTCTGTTAATATTAACTGATGGCCTTCCTTGGCTAAATCTCTTAAATTCATAAGCTTCAGTTTTCTTATCTGTAAAATAAAGATAATAATAGCTCCACCTTGGGAATTCCTGGGCACTCCAGTGGTTAGAACATGACCCTTTTACTGCCATGGCCCAGGTTCAATCCCTGGTAGGGAAACTAAGATCCTGCAAGCTGCATGGTGTAGGAAGAAAAAAAAAAAGACTCTGAAACGAAATTCAACTTTTAGCAATGAGATTGAAGAAACTAATAAAGTAATGGATCTTAGCCATGAACTAGGTTCTCTGGCTAAGTTAGAGAGTGAAATGTAAAACTAGTCAGTTCAATTCAGTTCAGTTGTTCAGTCGTGTCCAACTGTTTGCAACCCCATGGACTGCAGCACACCAGGCCTCCATGTCCATCACCAACTTCCAGGACTTGCTCGAACTCATGTCCATTGAGTCGGTGATGCCATCCAACCATCTCATCCTCTGTCATCCTCTTCTCCTCCCGCCTTCAATCTTTCCCAGCATCAGGGTCTTTTCAAATGAGTCAGTTCTTTGCATCAGGTGGCCAAAGTATTGGAGTTTCAGCATCAACATCAGTCCTTCGAATGAGTATTCAGGACTGATTTCCTTTAGGATGGACTGGTCAGATCTCCTTGCTGTCCAAGGGACTCTCAAGAGTCTTCTCCAACACCACAGTTCAAAAGCATCAGTTCTTCAGTGCTCAGCTTTCTTTATAGTCCAACTCTCACATCCATACATAACTACTAGAAAAATCATAGCTTTGACTAGACGGACCTTTGTTGGCAAAGTAATGTCTCTGCTTTTTAAGATGCTGTCTAGGTTGGTCATAACTTCTCTTCCAAGGAGCAAGTGTCTTTTAATTTCATAGTTGCAGTCACCATCTGCAGTGATTTTGGAGTCCAAAAAAAGAGAGTCTGTCACTGTTTCCCCATCTATTTGCCATGAAGTGAAGGGACCGGATGCCATGATCTTAGTTCTCTGAATGTTGAGTTTTAAGCCAACTTTTTCACTCTCCTCTTTCACTCTCATCAAGAGGCTTTTTAGTTCTTCTTCACTTTCTGCCATAAGGGTGGTGTCATCTGCATATCTGAGGTTACTGATATTTCTCCTAGCAATCTTGATTCCAGCCTGTGCTTCATCCAGCCCAGCGTTTCTCAAGACATACTCTGCATATAAGTTAAATAAGCAGGGTGACAATGTACAGCCTTGACATACTCCTTTCCCTATTTGAAACCAGTCTGTTGTTCCATGTCCAGGGCTTATATTTGTAATGGAAATGACAACATCATTAAAGAAACATGAAAAATCAATTTGGAACTTATTTCAGTGACTGTTTTCACCACTCTAGGGGAAAAGTCATCAACTGAGTAAGAAATGTAGTAAACACTGAAAAGATAACTTTCAGTGTAAAGATAAGAGCAGGTGGGCTTCCCTGGGGGCTCAAGAAAGTGGTGAGGAATGCCAGGGTGGGGGATGTAGGTTTGATCCCTGATCCAAGAGGATCTCACATGCCACAGAGCAGCAAGGCCTGTGTGCCACAATTACTGAGCCTGTGAATCTGTGCTCCAGAGCCCTGGAGTCACAACTGCTGAAGCCTGTGCACCCTGGAGCCTGTGCTTGGCAACAGGATAAGCCACCATAATCAGAAGCCTGTGCACCTCAACCAGAGAGCAGCCGCTGCTTTCCGCAACTAGAGAAAAACCTGCGCAGCAACAAAGACCCAGCACAAGCCATAAATAAATACATGAAATAAACTTATTAAAAAAGAGCAGGAAACATGATGCTAGAAAATGTAACCCAGAAAAAAACCTAGGAAGGTGTACAAATATTTCTATTAAGCAATAGTGTAAAGACGTTAGTGGAGCTCTCAACCTACCTCGACCTCAAAGAAAGATTTGTTCAAGGACTTGAAGTAGCATTTTCCGTTGACTCAAACTAAAAAAGAATTACTGCCACAGAAGTGCTTGCTTCTTTCTCAGCTGAAGAAGTTCATGAAAGAAAAGGTTTATAGGTCAAAGCGTTCAACAGCATAAAAAGAGACTCACATCAACAGAAAACACCCTGACAAACACGTAGAAGGTGGTGACATGAATATCAGAGCTTACAACAAGCAAAAACAAATTGCCCATGCTACCTCCAAGCTTTCTCTAGGGCTCTGCAAATGCTCAGATTTCAAGGTGGAAGAAAAAGGAGAAATCTAATGAAGCTGAAGCCATGGCATTCATCTTTTGAAGTGATTCTGGAGGTGTGCAGGGCACTATGGGGCTCCCTGGGCACACAGCCTTTGTGTCCCCCATTTCTTTGATTATAGGAAACAGCCTTCACTCAGACTCCATGACTTTCCCTGAGTTCCAATGGGCAGATTCAAACAGTTGTTAATTAGAGAAGGAAGGGATTGGGAGACCAAGGAGAAAAAGCCTTGGGGCAGGGTCCTGTTTCCCCATCAAAGGATTCATACAAAAATATCTTTGAGCCATTTAGCAGATACAGAAACCCCCTCCAGGTGGGAGAAGTTAGCAGTTAATAATGGTATGCTGCCCACAAATATGTAGACCCCAGATCAGTTAGACCTGAAGGTTGATGATGCTGACTCCTACTTACTGCACCACCAACCCATCTGAAGGATGTCCATGAACTGATCATGCCCTTTTTGGACAATTAGTATAAAACTTCTCACCATCTTCTCCAAGTTGGGACACATGGTTTTGAGAGCATGAGCCCACAGTGTCCCCCTTTGCCTGACAAAGGAATAAAGCTATCCTTTTCCACTTCACTGAGATTTGATTTGGCACTGATGAACACAGAAGCTGAGCTTTAGGTATCAGTTTCATCAGATCTTTGCAACAGAGTAGTATTTATAAATTTGGTGTTTGAATAGATTTCAATATTCCTTGAGAATCTCAGGGGCTCATTGTTGTAATTTACAGAATTGTGAGGATTAAGAATAATGGATACAAAGGTGAATATTTTATGATATTGTCATGAAACAAAAATAAAACTCAGAGGTACAAAGATGGTCATTAAACATTTAAACCTGTGAATAACAAAATACTAACATAAAGTCAAAAGACAAAATATAAGCTGGAAGAATATTTGCAACAAATATGACAAAAGGCTAATTTCTCTAATATAAAAGATTTCTTATAAATCAATAAGGAAAAGGTAAACAATCCAACAGAAGGATGCATAAAGAAGATAAATTGGTAATAAAAAATGAAATACAAATTGCCAATAAACGTCCATAAGGATATTCTACTTTACTCATCATTAAAGAATAGCAAATGTAACAAACTGTCATCTTTACTCTCAGATTAGCAAGATTTATAGGGAAATAAGAATTCTCTTAAATTTGTATAATATCAATTAATATAAGCTTCTTTGAAGGAAATATGGCTCTATAAATACATACATGTTATACACAAAATGTATACATCTTTTGATTCAGCAATTCCATTTGTAAGATTTTCCTACAGCACAAATTATTAAAGCTATACACATAATAATGTTCATTATGGTGTTGTTTGTAATAACTCAAAACGAGAAGCAATATGAAAATCTGCCTATAGGATATGTAAATTATGGTACACCCATACTGTAAAATATTATGTAGTTGTTAAAATAGAGTAGGGTGGAAAATTTAAACTGATTTGGAAAATGCAGCATGGTGTACTGGCCTAGATCCTAAACAGAAAAAGGACATTAGCAAAAATTTAGTGAAAATCTGAATGAAGTCTAGTGTTTAGTTAATATTAATGTACCAATGTTAATTTCTTATTTTTGACAAATGTACCTGGGTTATATAATAGTCTCACACTTCATGTTTAACACCACATGCTTCATGTAAGCTCATATTATAACTTTCTACAAATCCAAAATGAAAAGTTCATGTTTTTAAAAAAGTGGTATAGAATGAAAATCAAGATAAAATAAAGAAAAAAAAAAGTTGCAGATAATACATACAGCATTTGTTTACTAAAAGATGGGGGCTATGTATGTATATACTATTTAAACATTGAAATCTCTAGTAGTGTATGATCCTACCCCACCAAAAAGGAAGTTTATACTAGTTATCTCTGAGTGCCTAGAGTAAAGGCTGTCAATGGCAATGCCAGGTTTCGCTGGGATTTTTTATTTTTCACCTTCATATTAAATCACACTGTGTTCTTATAATTCTTTTACCAGGGTGGGGCATGTTTGCCTTATATAATTTTAAAACAACTAAATTAAAAATAAGGTACGGAATTGATTAATATTGTGACTAAAACACTGTAGATGCTCAATGCTTGAAAACTTTTATCATCTTTCATTGTCTGCTTTGGTTCATGAATCCTTTATTATATCTCTATAACAATCATAAATTGTTATTGATTATTTATCATGGTCCAGGCTTTGTGTTAAATTCTTTACACAAAGTATTAATATCGCATTACTCCCTACAAGAACATTCTGAGTTGGGTTCAACTTCCATCCCCATTTTACAAACAATTAAAAAAAGAACCAGAAAGTTAAGTAACTTGCCAAGGTCACTAGTTTAATAAATGGTGGAGCCAAGATTCCAAACCAAGAAGTCTGACTCCAAAGTCATTCATTACAGGTAAAGCTTGCTTCTATAGATACTATAGAGTATATTTTAACACACAGAAATATTTTAATAGAATATATTTTAACTTTGTTCATAGTTAAGTAATAAGTATAATTTACCTTCAGTGGAACAAATCAATGAATCACCAGCTTTCTGTTTTTTTTTGTTTTGGCTGCTCTGGGTCTTCATTGCTGCACAAGGCAGATTTCTTTAGTTGTGGCAATTAGAGGCTAATTGATAGTTGCTTCTTATTGTGGTGGAGTCTCTTGTCATGAAGCATGGTTTCTAGGTGTGTGGGCCTCAGTGGTTGTGGCCCATGGACTCAGTAGTCCTGGCTCCCGGGGTCTACAGCACAGGCTTAATATTTGTGAAGCACAGGCCCAGTTGCTCCACAGTTTGTGAGCTCTTCCTGGATCAGGGATCAAACCTGTGTCTCCTGTATTGGCAGGTGGATGATTACCACTGAGCCACCAGGGAATCTCAATCTACTTTTAATTTTTATCTAAGTTAGTTATTCAAAGTCTCTGGGCCTTTAAAAAAATTTTTCAGCAAATAATTTTTGCTGCTTGATCTTTCACATTTTAAATGTTTAAACTGATCTTTCAATTATTTAATGATTTTTCACTAGATTGATTCCACTTTCTAATCTTTTAAAAAATTTTTTTAACTATTTAATCCTTATAGTTGTTCTTTCCTTAAAGATTATCAATCTCTTTCTACAAATAGTAAAAGTGAACCTTTTCTTTAAAAAGATAAGTAGAATTCCCTGGTGGATCCAGTGGTTAAGGATTCGTTGCTTTCACCTCCATCCCTCTCCCCTGCCCCCAAATAAAGATATAAAGCAGTTATTCTTTTCCTACTTTTCTTTTTCTTTTCTCTTTTTATAGAGTAGGTAGTTTTTCATCAAGATTTGTCTATCAAGACCTTTCAAAGACCAGTTCAGTTCAGTTCAGTCGCTCAGTCGTGTCCGACTCTTTGCGACCCCATGAATCGCAGCACGCCAGGCCTCCCTGTCCATCACCAACTTTCGGAGTTCACTCAGACTCACGTCCATCGAGTCAGTGATGCCATCCAGCCATCTTATCCTCTGTCGTCCCCTTCTCCTCCTGCCCCCCAATCCTTCCCAGCATCAGAGTCTTTTCCAATGAGTCAACTCTTCACGTGAGGTGGCCAAAGTACTGAAGTTTCAGCTTTAGCATCATTCCTTCCAAAGAAATCCCAGGGCTGATCTCCTTCAGAATGGACTGGTTGGATCTCCTTGCAGTCCAAGGGACTCTCAAGAGTCTTCTCTAACACCACAGTTCAAAAGCATCAATTCTTCGGCGCTCAGCTTTCTTCACAGTCCAACTCTCACATCCATACATGACCATAGGAAAAACCATAGCCTTGACTAGATGAACCTTTGTTGGTAAAGTAATGTCTCTGCTTTTGAATATGCTATCTAGGTTGGTCATAACTTTCCTTCCAAGGAGTAAGCGTCTTTTAATTTCATGGCTGCAGTCACCATCTGCAGTGATTTTGGAGCCCAAAAAGATAAAGTCTGACACTGTTTCCACTGTTTCCCGATCTATTTCCCATGAAGTGATGGGACCAGCTGCCGTGATCTTTGTTTTCTGAATGTACAAGTGAGTAAAGGAATATTTTCTCATTGCTTTACATGAGTCCATTGGTAGGGAAAATTAAAATTGACAATTGGATGTTAGTTATTCATAGAATGGTCTACATGCACGGATTAGGTAACTTTTTTTTTTTAACTTGAAGCAATTCAGAAACTTCAACTATTACCTCATTTACTTAACTGCAGACAGAGTGTAAAATTTTAACCTCAATAATCATCAGACTTTTTGTCAATAATCAACATTTATTGGGTTCCTGCAATGTACATGGCACTGCTTTATACAAAGTAGTTTATGAGGAATGTGAAATTCTTACCAGACTCCATGTCTCATTTGATTTAACCACAAAAACTTAAAAATTTATGATGTGTTTGAGTACTACAATCATACAAGTCTCTTTGGGAGATAAAATATAATAAATAAAACCTAGAAAGTAGATCATAAAATAGATTTTTAAAATGTAATGAAAAGAACATAAAATGAGCAAGGGTCATTTATCATAATAAATTAACTCCCACTAAATATCCCTAAGGTGCTTGACATTATGATAGATGCTTAGGAGAGCATACAGTCAGTGTGGTGACTGATTTCCTGCATAATTGAGTAATGAAGATTAAAAATGATGGGGCATGTAAGAGTTTTATGTCTGAAAATGTACTCTGAAATTCAATTCAACAGATATTTATTGAGAGTCTTCTGACAAGGTGTGTTGCCAGGAGTTGTGCCAGAGAGATGAACAAGAATGTTCTCTACTCCTGGGGAGTTTTCTTGGGGCTCAGAGCTTGGTGAGCAGTGCATGGGCAGACTTCAGCCTCCATTCACCCTTAGCTGGACATTTGTGTAAATTGCATAACTTGCACAATTGTATGTGGCAGCCCTGTTTATAATTAAAGCAAATGTTAAAAAGATAGACTATGCATAAAGTCCTGAGAGATTAGGGAAGTAGATTCCCCCAGATCATGGCATTTGACTTCAGATGATTGATAGGATGAGACAAAAAGAGAAGGGAAAAAAGCCCCTTTGTCTACTATTGGCCCAGACTGGGTCACATGCCTAATACAATGACCAAAGAGGAAGCTGAGTGCTGAGAGCCCAATAGAGACCTCAGGAAGAAGGGATTCCTGGAAAGCAAAACCAAGAGGTGGCATTTCTAGCTGGAGAAGTGGGTCACAATCATCATGGAAGATCAAGCCCCATGCTAAGAAGTTAGGCATTTTGGGGTTGTTCATAAAGACATAAATTTTGTTCTTTAACTTTTCCTTATACAATATTATATGATAGTTTGGGAAATTCCAATAATATTTAACTCTAGAGGTAATACATAGAAATTTTATCTTATGAGTGGTTTGTGTATACAATCTCGTTTCCTAGAAAGCAACTATAATGAACAATTTGGATGGTAAGCTTCTGGGTCCTCAGAGCAAGTAGTTATTTGCTAGTCTATAAGGCATGATCTCCAAATTCCTTTTGACCTGGTGCTTACTTAATAAAGCACTAATACATGTTGATATTTATTTATTTATATATTTCAGTTCTGTTTACTCACTCAGTTCTGTCTGACTCTTTGTAACCCCATGTACTGCAAACTGCCAGGCCTCCCTGTCCACTACCAACTACCGGAGCTTGCTCAAACTCATGTCCACTGATGGTGATGTCATCCCCCATTTCATTCTCTGTCATCCCCTTCTTCTCCTGCCTTCAATCTTTCCCAGCATCAGGGTCTTTTCCAATGAGTCAATTCTTTGCATCAGGTGGCCAAAGTATCGTAGCTTCAGCTTCAGCATCAGTCTTTCGAATGAATATTCAGGACTGATTTCCTTTAGGATGGACTGGTTTGATCTCCTTACTGTCCAAGGGACTCTCAAGAGTGTTATCCAACACCACAGTTCAAAAGCATCAGTTCTTTGGCACTCAGCTTTCTTTATAGCACAACTCTCACGTCCATACCTGACTACTGGGAAAACCATGAAGTGAAGTGAAAGTCGCTCAGTTATGTCCGAATCTTTGCGACCCTGTGGATAGTCTAAGGGATACTCCAGGCCAGAATACTGGTGTGGGTTGCCGTTTCCTCCTCTAACTGGAAAACCAAAGCCTTGACTAGATGGACTTTTGTCAGCAAAGTAATGTCTTTACTTTTTAAGATGCTGTCTAGGTTGGTCATAACTTCTCTTTCAAGGAGCAAGCATCTTTTAATTTCATGGCTGCAGTCACCATCTGCAGTGATTTTGGAGTCCAAAAAAAGAGAGTCTGTCACTGTTTCCCCATCTGTTTGTCATGAAGTGATGGGACCAAATTCCATGATCTTTGTTTTTTGAATGTTGAGTTTTAAGCCAACTTTTTCACTCTCCTCTTTCACTTTCATCAAGAGGCTCTTTAGTTCCTTCTCACTTTCTGCCATAAGGGTGGTGTCATCTGCATATCTGAGGTTATTGATATTTCTCCCAGGAATCTTGATTCCAGTTTGTGCTTCATCCAACCTGGCATTTCTCATGATGTACTCTGCATATAAGTTAAATAAGCAGGGTGACAATATACAGCCTTGACATACTACTTTCCCAGTTTGGAACCAGTCCATTGTTCCATGTCCAGTTCTAACTGTTGCTCCTTGACACCCTAGTATTATTGACTGATATCCTAAGACATAATAAACAACTTAAGGCAAAGTTGATCACTAAGGATCAGTTCAGTTCAGTCGCTCAGTCATGTCCAACTCTTTGCGACCCCATGAATCACAGCATGCCAGGCCTCCCTGTCCATCACCAACTCCCAGAGTTCACTCAAACTCATGTCCATCGAGTCGGTGATGCCATCCAGCCACCTCATCCTCTGTTGTCCCCTTCTCCTCCTGCCCCCAATCCCTCCCAGCATCAGAGTCTTTTCCAATGAGTCAACTCTTCACGTGAGGTGGCCAAAGTATTGGAGTTTCAGCTTCAGCATCAGTCCTTCCAATGAACACCCAGGACTGATCTCCTTTAGGATGGACTGGTTGGATCTCCTTGCAGTCCAAGGGACTCTCAAGAGTCTTCTCCAACACCACAGTTCAAAAGCATCAATTCTTCTGTGCTCAGCTTTCTTTATGGTCCAACTCTCACATCCATACGTGACTACTGGAAGAACCATAGCCTTGACTACATGGACCTTTGTTGGCAAAGTAATGTCTCTGCTTTTGAATATGCTTTCTAGGTTGGTCATAACTTTCCTTCCAAGGAGTAAGCATCTTTTAATTTCATGACTGCAGTCACCATCTCCAGTGATTTTGGAGCTCAAAAAAATAAAGTCAGCCACTGTTTCCCGTTTCCCACTCTATCTGCCACGAAGGGATGGGACCAGATGCCATGATCTTAGTTTTCTGAATGTTGAGCTTTAATCCAACTTTTTCACTCTCCTCTTTCACTTTCCTCAAGAGGCTCTTTAGTTCTTCACTTTCTGCCATAAGGGTGGTGTCATCTGCATATCTGAGGTTATTGATATTTCTCCCGGCAGTCTTGATTCTTCTCCCAGCTTGTGCTTCTTCCAGCCCAGCATTTCTCATGATGTACTCTGCATATAAGTTAAATAAACAGGGTGACAATACACAGCCTTGATGTACTCCTTTTCCTATTTGGAACCAGTCTGTTGTTGCATGTCCAGTTCTAACTGTTGCTTCCTGACCTGCATACAGATGTCTCAAGAGGCAGGTCAAGTGGTCTGGTATTCCCATCTCTTTCAGAATTTTCCACAATTTATTGTGATCCACACAGTGACAGGCTTTGGCATAGTCAATAAAGCAGAAGTAGATGTTTTTCTGGAACTCTTGCTTTTTTGATGATCCAGCAGATGTTGGCAATTTGATCTCTGGTTCCTCTGCCTTTTCTGAAACCAGCTTAAACATCTGGAAGATCACGGTTCATGTATTGCTGAAGCCTGGCTTGGAGAATGGGACCCCAGACATAAACTAGTTCAAATTCCATATCTGGAAAACCAAGGGCCAGATAGGGCAAGTAATTTGCCCAAGGCACTCCAAGGCCAAGTCGAAAATTGGAATGTGAACTCTAATTTCCTAACTCTTAGCTCAGTGCTTTCTTCACAATCCGATGGCACTTTCCCAGAATGAGCAGATGGTCACAATCATCCTTCACTATTCATACATTCTCAGGAGCCAGGAAAGATTCAGAAGCCTGAAGGAAATGAAGACAGCTAGAGGTTTTTCTCTCCAGCTGCTGTGTCTGTGCCTGGCTTCCCCAAAACCAGTGGTTTCAGTGGCTATAAGTCCTTCTTTCAGGAATTAAGAGGGAGAGTAGCATTAAGTCTGTAGGCACAATTTAAATTATGTAATATAAATGCATAGTCTAACTTCATCCATTATTTCTCAAGCAAACCAGCTGGACTGAGTGATCCATTCTGTGTAGCCCAATGTTCTAGAGGAGTATGACCTGAACATCCCAGAGTTCCTTTTTTGTTCTTAAGAGCATATTTGAATATATATATTCTCAATATAATATGAATAGACTTTCATATATATATGAAGATATATGATATGAATGTGTAATCTATGATTATGTTTTATATATAATATACATATATATATATAATTTGACCTTGCCATTGTACCCTTTAGCTTCTGCATAAATGTTACTCTCTTGAAGTAATCCAGCCACCCTTTCTAAATAAGGACATCCTGAAACTTGTTTCCCCACACCCTTTTAAACTTTGCACTTAAATTTCAACTTAAGTATCTACTACTTTTAGTTTTCAAGCCTTAATTGTTGTCTAATATATCTCAAAACAGCTCAGTTTTCTTCATGTCCATTGCCACAGGCTATTATCTCTGTGAGAATTAGTGAAATAGCTTTTAAATTCTACTTCCTTCCTGCAATATCTTTCCCACCCAATTGTTAGAATAATCTTTTTTAAAAAGAATCATGCTACTTTTTTTGCTTATAATCTTTTCATACTTCCCACAACCCATAAGGTAAAGACTAGAGTCCTTAGTGTAACTAACAGGCCCCTCAAGATCTGGCCCCTGCTTACCAGCTTCCTCTTGGGCACTCTGCTCCTAGATCTTTGCATTTCAGCCACATTCTTTCAATTTCTGAGAGGATTCAGCTTTTCCCTTCCCCCAGGGTCTTTGCACATGCTGTTTCAACTTCCTCGAATGCTTTCTGCTACTGCACTTTTCCTCACCCCACACACTTTCTTTGCCCAGTTATTTTCTGCTTACCCTTCAGAGTCCAGCTCCATCAGTACACCCTTAGGAAAGACTTTCTCCTGATGAAAGAAAGACTTTCCTCCCTCTTAGGTGCTGTGTCATATTCTCTCTTAGCAATTCATTTTCATTTTTTATATTTACCATAACTATAACTAAATAATTATGTGTAGTCATTTAATGTTTATTAACCCCAATAAAATATAAATTCTATAAGAGCTATTTTACCCATCACTGTCACAGTATTGGCAGGAATAAATATCTGTTGAATGGATAAATAAGAATACTTTTAAAAATCAAAGGTGTGTGTTACAAAGGGGAAAATTCAATATGAGTTCACATTTTAAGTGAATATAATATAAATACTGAGAAACAGAACTAGACATCGCCTTAAATTAAAACACATGCACATAGAAACTCACACTCACGCACATGTTCTGTATCACGCACACACACACACAAAAGATGAAAAGATTTGCAGGCCCAATGAGCGAGATTTTTTTAGGAAGGAAGCAGAAAGTATCTTAGATCAGGTGGCTGAGTAGTTGAAGACCTGGTCACCAACCCACTGAAGGAGACACAGCCTCATCCTAGCCAAGTACACTGGGGCTGCTCTCTCCTGGAGAGTCCTCCATGCTGCCTCTCACAGACAAGAAGAGACCCACTGTGAATTTGGCTGACAGTGAAAAGGCAGAGAGGCAGATAAACCTTCCTGGGACATACCAGGTTTCTGAGACCAGGGAAGCCCGGGGTTCTCTCCAGATTAAGCACAGTGCAGCCCCAGAGCAGCACTGCGCTGTGGAGGGGGTGGCCAAGGCCATCAGGCAGAAGTGACATGTGGGGTCTTTTGTTGTGTATCAATGCCTGGGGTTAGAGCTAGGGGAGATTATAAACTTCTCTCCCTCAGCCACCACTATATATAAGCTGTCACTAGGTATTTATTGATTGTCTGTAGGATATTAGAGCTAGAACAGTAGAAAAGTATATAGATAATTATTAAGAATTCACATTTAAGGAAAATACCAACTCTCTATCTTTTTGTGGTACTTGAAGTTGTTTTTCTGAACTTGTAGTAGAAGTGGGGTCAGCTGGTTGGGCAGATTTGTAACTTAACTTTTAGTTAACAGTGAATGCTCATCCTGATTGTGCTAAGATCTGTACTACTATGTAAAAGAAAAGATTGATTATAGTGAATATTCTTGACCAGAGACAGGTGGTCATAGGAATATGGTGTATGGCTTGAGAATTTATTGTTTGCAAATTAAAAATTAGTTAAAGGAGGTGCTCAACAGCTGATTTACAACAGAACATCCCCTCTGTGCACCATCTTATTCATTTCTGCTGGTTTGCAATGAAGCTGGTGGGATTTGGGGAGCCCTCTCTAGTGGTTCAATGCAGGAAGAGGAAAAGAAATGAAGGAAAGAGGACTAGTTATTGGGGAAACCACAAGATGCCCTTTGGGGTCTTGAAAAATGATTGGGAAGAATCTGAGTGGGGCTGGATTTTGGAGGGAATGAGTACAAGAAAAGAAGGGGGAGGATTGGATCAAGAAATATATTACTCTGGATAATGTAAGGTTTTGTTTGTTTCATTTTTCATTTTTTCTTTAAACTGATGTAATCTGAAAAAGTTAATTTTTCCCAGTGAGTTTAGATAACCACATAGGTACCCTGTGCATGTTTATTGATGAAATGAATAGAACAGTAGAAACAGTTTCTGTCTAGGATGTTGAATATGTTCTGGATAATAATTCCTATTAATTGAACTATGTATTTTATCCATTATGCTACCTGCTTCACATTTAATCCTCGTGACTACCTGCAGGTGAATGTTTTTTAGTTCACAGTTTTATAGGAAGGATGCTGAGGATTAGAGAGGTCAAGCCACTTGTCTAAGTCACATCCAGTAGCTGGCCAAGCCAAGAGTCAAACCAAGAAAAGCCTGATTCCGCAGCCTACGTTCCACTCTATTTCTTAGCACAATAATTGGTACTTAATAATAGTATTCATGGAAAAATTAGGTATTAAATGTGCTTTTTGTGTATTACCTGAATCCTTACAACGTTATAAGCAAGATTCTATCATTATCTTCATTCTATAGATGAAGAAACAGAGCCACAAGAGATGAAGTAGTTTACCCAAGATGTCATAGAAGCTGAGTGGCCACTTTCCCTGGTCTCTTACCTTTCTAAGCTTGTGGGAGAATCATTTTCCTATCCTCTTGCAGTTAGATAGCTTTGTGACTAGAAAGGGTCAATATGCTAAGAATAGAATTGATATGTGTCACTTTTCTGCTGTGGGTCACTCGTCTGCTGAAGCATTTAACTGCTGGCATGCGACCCTTCCCAGGTGGTATGGGAACCCCAGATGGCTCAGTCGTAAAGAATCTCCCTGTCAGTGCTGGAGAGGTGCATATGATCCCTGGGTCAGGAAGATCCCCTGCAGAGGGAAATGACAACCCACTCTAGTATTCTTGCCTGGAAAATTCCATGGACCTTGGAGCCTTGTCGGCTACAGTTCACGGCACAGGTCGTAAAAGAATCGGACTTGACTTAGCGGCTAAACAACAACAACATGAGAGTCTTCCGTGAGCAAAAAGCTGAAGTGCATACACAGCTGCAATACACTAGAATCCCCATCATACTGGATCTCTGAATGATTATGTGAGTATAGCTCTCTCTACCTCACAATGGATATATAGTATGAATGAGAAATAAATCCTCATGATTTACACCACTGAGACTTTGGTGTGATCTGTTACAATTGCTACAGACTGAGATTGGTAGCATTCCTGCCTCCCCAATTCATATATTGAAACTTAATCCCCCGTGTGATGTTATATGAAGGTAGGGTCCTTAGGAAGTGATTAGGTCATGAGGGAAAAGCCCTTATGAGTAGGATTATTGCTCTTACAGAGGAGGGCTCTGTACCCCAATGTACTCAGCAAGAAGACAGCTGTTTGTGAATTAAGAAGCAGTCTCCTATCTGACACCAAATCTGCCAGTGTCTTGAGCTTAGACTTCCCAGCCTCCAGAACTGAGACACAGTTTTTGTTTACAAGCCACCCAGTCTAAGGTATTTTTGTTATAACCGCTCAAAGAGGCTCAAACATGGTAACAAACCTAACTTAACCTGACTAATACACAGGATCAGAATTCTAGCAGGTAATGGAGTGGAGCTTTAATACCAGACAGTCTGTTTTAAAGCCCTTGCCTTAAATCACTACCCTATAAGTGATCTGCTGCTGCTGCTGCTAAGTCGCCTCAGTCTTGTCCGACTCTGTGCGACCCCATAGAGGGCAGACCACTAGGCTCCTCTGTCCCTGGGATTCTCCAGGCAAGAATACTGGAGTGGGTTGCCATTTCCTTCTTCAATGCATGAAAGTGAAAAGTGAAAGTGAAGTCGCTCAGTCATGCCCGACTCTTAGCAACCCCATGGACTGGAGCCTACCAGGCTCCTCCATCCATGGGATTTTCCAGGCAAGAGTACTGGAGTGGGGTACCATTGCCTTCTCCCTATAAGTGATCAGTAAATGTTAGTTGACTAAATGAATGAATAAATCATAAGAGGCCTTTGTTATTCACTCATGCTTAGTGAACAGGATCCAGCTTTGGTGGTGGTTGAATGCTTTCAATGTTTCTAAGAATACCATCTCATTTTCATCTTGAAACATTGGCCAGTCTTGATATTTATAGTTAGATGAATATATCTAATCACCACAACATTCATCTTGACTTTGTCTTTTGAAAGTTTAGTCGCTCAGTTGTGTCCGACTCTTTTCGACCCTGTGAATTGCAGCACGCCAGGCCTCCCTGTCCATCACCAACTCCCGGAGTTCACTCAAACTCACATCCATCGAGTCAGTGATGCCATCTAGCCATCTCATCCTCTGTCGTCCCCTTCTCCTCCTGCCCCCAATCCCTCCCAGCATCAGAGTCTTTTCCAATGAGTCAACTCTTCACGTGAGGTGGCCAAAGTACTGGAGTTTCAGCTTTAGCATCATTCCTTCCAAAGAAATCCCAGGGCTGATCTCCTTCAGAATGGACTGGTTGGATCTCCTTGCAGTCCAAGGGACTCTCAAGAGTCTTCTCCAACACCACAGGTCAAAAGCATCAATTCTTCGGCGCTCAGCTTTCTTCACAGTCCAACTCTCACATCCATACATGACCACAGGAAAAACCATAGCCTTGACTAGATGGACCTGTGTTGGCAAAGTAATGTCTCTGCTTTCGAATAGGCTTTCTAGGTTGGTCATAACTTTCCTTCCAAGGAGTAAGCATCGTTGTCTTTTGAAAGCTAGAGCTCTCAGGTTTCATTAAAATAGAAATATTTGGTTGTTTCAATTTAGTAATTTTTGACTCTGTATTTAAAATAATAGTACTCCTATCAACCAAACGAAACTTTAATCACAATTGGAATCTTCAATAACTAACAAAAGGCACAATCAATTTGGAAATAAAATACAGTTCCCCACAGAAGATACCCATAGGTGCTTTCAAATTACTTTTGAAACAGTGAATAATAAAAAAGAATAAATTTAGCAACATTTCAGAAAATAAAATGTAGGGCAGAAGTGATTCATGTTTCAATCACCTGTTACTATTCTATTACTGTTCTCATTTTCACATTATCCTTATAGTTTTTAATGTCATTCTAATCATAGTATCTTTTTTATTTTAATTTTTTACTTAATATTACATCACAAATATTTTTCAAAATTTCCTAAAACAAGAGTTCATAGGTATGTAGTCAAAGCACCATAATTTAATTCACCAGTCTCCTATTTTTGAACATCTATTTAGATTCCCTGCTCTTTTTTTAACTTGTTAAAAACAGCCTGATACAAATAGACTTACCATTTAGTTTATTAAAGAAAACTCATGACTTTACTACATGACATTGAGGAAGAGTCAAAGTTTCTTTATCAATTATTATTATTTTGCAGTTTATTGGACAAGTGAAAATGCCTGATTTGATCTAACTGTCTTCAACATTGACAAGTCTCGGAAGGAGATACAGAGCCAGGGTCAGATCCAGTTTTCCTGACACCTGACTGCATGTTGTGGTCTCATGTCTTCAGGGTGATAGCGCGGGTTAGGGCCAAAGTGTTAGAGCCAAAGTCAGCTTGGGTTGCCACAACAAAAATACGATAGACTGGGTGGCTTAAACAACAGAAATGTATTTTTTCATAGTTCTAGAGGCTGAGATCATGGTCAGATGCTGGTGAGAACTCGCTTCCTGGCATGCAGACATCTGCCTTCTTGCTGTGTCCTATGTGGTGAAGAGAGAGAAGGGTGGGGGAAATCTCTCTTTTCTTATAAGGCCATAGTCCTTTGGAATTCGACCCCAGTTTTATTACATCATTTAACCTTAACTACCTTTTCAAGGGGCTCCCCAGCTGGTGTCAGTGGTAAAGAACCCGCCTGCCAATGCAGGAGATTCTGGAGACAAGGATTTGATCCCTGGGTTGGGAAGAGCCCATAAAGGAGGGCATGGCAGCCCACTCCAGTGTTCTGGCCCAGAGAATCCCATGGACGGAGAAGCCTGGCAGGCTATGGTCCATAAGGTCACAAAGAGACAGGCACAACTGAAGTGACTTCACATGCATGCACCTTTTCAAGACGCTACCCAGGTATGGTCACATTAGGGGGAAGGGCTTCAGAAAATTAATTTGGGTTAAGAGAAAGTGAAAGTGTTGCTCATTTGTGTCTGACTCTTTGAGACCCCGTGGACTTAGCCCACCATGCTCCTCTGTCCGTGGAATTCTCCAGGCAAGAATACTGGAGTGGGTAGCCATTCTCTTCTCCAGGGGATCTTCCTGATCCAGGGATGGAACCCAAGTCTCCTGCACTGTAGGTAAATTCTTTACTGTCTGAGCCACCAGGAAGCCCATTAATTTGATGGGGGGGAGGGGGTTACCCAATTCAGTTCATAGCAGAGTGTCACTAAGGAGACATAGTTTAATGGCCAAAGAGAATGAGACACGATTCATGTTTCACAGGTTTCTAAAATTTAATCACTGGTTTTTCTGGAGGGCTCCACTCACACTTTCTTCTTTCTGGTGAGAGTTGCCCAGCTATCTAGTTTCCCTCTGGGCCTTAGTACAGGGAGTACAGATCCCTGGGCCCATCTCAATAACTGAAGTGAGCCCTCTTATTGGAATAATTTTTTAAAATTAATAAATTTATTTTAATTGGAGGCTAATTACTTTACAATATTGTGGTGGTTTTTGCCTTCTGCCCCTTTTTTTCCTTGATCTTTTTCCCATTACTCTTTGTGCTTTTATGTTAGCCCATTTATATTTCTTTTTCAAGATGATATAAAGCAGAAATTAAAGAACTAGACCATGATTCCCTTCACTAGCTTCCTTTTTTTATACTATCATTTTATAGAGGTACTATTTATATTTTTTTCACTGGAACATATTGTACTTAATACAAGAAAACAGTGACTAAATAATGTTTCCTTCCTACAGGGGTTTAATATTTTTCCCATATAATATTTATTACTCTGCATCTGAGGCTTTTATCTTTTTTATCATGTACATAATCTTAAAGACTGATTATTTTTATCAAAGTTAAGACATCCTTTGAGTGAGAAACCAACATGCATGTAATCAATTTGCTGAAAAACAGTGTTGAACTAGGTTAAGTTGTAAGGTCCTGAGAATACCAGATTATAATGACAGTATCTTCTTAACCATGATCGTAATGGTTAAAATTTAATGCAACATTAATGGTGAAGTATGGCTCTTCTAATGGTCCCTGTGCCTGCTCTGTGAAAGCTAGGATTGGATTTATGCTATCAACAGGAATCTGTATGCATGGAAATATGCAGCTTAGCTTTTAAATATCCCCAGCATATAAAAAGGCCATTTGCTCTGCTTTATGTTTTCAGGTATTTATTAGTTTGTAATAATAACCATGACCTCCAGAGGCTGAACATTTTCTGGGAGCTAATGATCTGTCAGGGTTAGAGGCCCACAGCTTCATGCTGAGGTCATCAATCAGCCTACCAGCCCTTAACTTTCAGGCAACACCTTCTTTCCATCAGTCACTGTGATTCAAGTCCTGCAAGCCAGAGCATGGGGTTTGGAAAGCAAACACTGGGGGCTGGCTTTGCTGAATACCACAACACACAGTTCTCCTACCAATGCAAACCAGTGTCAGGAACGTCACACCACAGAGGCCATGGACTCTGATTGCTACTCTTCAAAGGCCTTGAGCCTGTCTCACAAAAGGTCAGAATATGGGACTGATCATTATTAACTCCCTTTTCAAGCCACTGGTCAAGCAGTATTAAAAATACTTCAAACTGTTTTCTTATAATTGAACTGTATTATATAAATGTTTCAAACATTTAAAAAACTATGAGGAGGACTTCCCTGGCAGTCCGGTAGTGAAGACTCCACGCTTCCAGTGCAAGGGGCACAGGTTTGCACAGGTTTGATCCCTGGTTGGGGAACTAAGACCCTGCATGCCATACAGCATGGCCTAAAAAATAAATAAATAAAATAGATTAAAAACTATGATGTCTTGTGTAAACAGAAAAAACAAAAATGAGCCAAATAATCCATTTTTAAAAATATTCAGTATTTTTATTTATTTATTTATTTTTGGCTGTGCTGGATCTTCGTTGCTGCATGGGCTTTTCTTTAGTTTTGGTGTGCAGGCTTGTCGGTGCGGTGGCTTCTTTTGTTATAGCATACAGGCTCTAGGGCACAGGGGCTTCAGTAGTTGAGGCTCCTGGGCTCTAGAACACAGGCTCAATAGTTGTGGCTCACGTGTTTAGTGTGACTAAACAACAACTACAGGCTTAGTTGCTCTGCACCATGTGGAATCTTCCTGGATCAGGGATTGAACCTATGTCTCCTGCATCGGCAGGAGGATTCTTTACCACTAACATACCAGGGAAGACCTCCATTGTTTTTCTTACAACTCTGTTATGATGAACTGAACTCTAGGGTGGGTTATCTGTTGGTAGAACAACAAGCTTCTACATCTCTCTTTCTGGAAAGGCTCAGAACACTGAAGCTGAGAAAACCAGAGGACTTTTCCTCTTGAGGCTGCTCCCCCTAATTCCAGCCCAACCCTCAGTGCATCTTTAGAGAGTTCATCTTTCATGACCTCTCTGTAGCTTGTTGATCACTTCTTCCTTCTGGATACTGCTGTTTTTTCATTCAACAAGAAGTCACTGGGCACCTACAAGACACCAAGCACTAGTCCTTCCATTTGGCTTCTGGGGCATCTTTCTTTCTTAGTTCTCATACTTCTCTCTACCTTCCCTGTTTCCTCTCTGTTCATCCTTGGTGTTGTCCAGGGTACTTGTTTGTCCTTTTTCCTTCTTGATTTTTTTTTGGCAGTGTTTTGAGATACACTTATATCACAAAAATCACCCATTTTAAGCATACAGTTTGATGAGCTTGGATAAATGTACACAGTTGTACAAACATTTTCACAATAAAGTTTAGGAACAGTTTCATCATTCCCCAAAGTTCTTTCCTGCTCCATCTCTAGCTCTAAAGTCACCGACGTGCTTCTTTTTGCTAATATTTTGTATTTTTAAAATTTCATATACATGGAATTTTGAATATGTTCTCTTTTGGATCTGATTTCTTTCACTTAGCATGATGTTTTTGAGATTTATTCATGTTACTGAGTGTAGTATCTCATTGTATGGACGTACAACTTTTTGTTTTATCCATAGGTCTTAAACTTTAACTCATGCTGTTCTGCAGTCTCCCAGTTTGTAAAGTGGGCACAATACGGGCAATTTACTTAGAACAGAGTCTGGCACCTATTAAACTCTGTTAGCTCATATTATTATATTTACCTACTCACAGTGGTACAAATGCTTTATCACAAGGGGCTCAAACCAGAAACTTTCAGAGCAGAGTTTGACTTCCTGTTTGTCAGTACAGTAGCGATGGTGGGACTCTCTAACCCTTTCTGTTGGGCCTGGAGGCAGAAGCGGAGGCCAGGGAGTATCTGGGGAGTGTGGGGTGACACTGGGAGAGGGGAGTACTGCAGGCTGGGGGAGGAAGGATGGGGCAGGAATGAGTGCAAGAGCAGGACAGCTGGGTGAGTAGGGGAAGGAGGGCCAGGTTGCTCGGACTCGGGGACGGGGCTTGGGATGGGCATGGCAGCAGGCCTTTGGTCCTGGGTCCTTTGGCGCAGCCTCTTCCCCTTACCCAGTGCGTGTCCCCTGGGTGAAGTCAGAGCTCCAAGGTCCTTCCTGAACTAGTGTGTTCCTTTATCCCTAGAAAGGCTGGTTCAGGTAAGCAAGAAGGGCATGGCCATAGGCTGTCAGACCCAACTTTGCCCCTCTAACTCTTTCCCCTGGTTTTAGGGCTAGTGAGCCCAGGCCGTTGGCTGGCCCCGATGAGCAGAAAATCTAAGACAACCAAATTCTGTGCTATGATTCTCTGCTCTCTGGCCAAGGAAGAGGTGGTAGACCAGCACTCTGTCACAGCTTTTGATACACAGCAAAGAAGGGAAATATCTTTTAAGTGTGGTAGGTGTTCAGTTTTTAAAAAATGTCTTTATTAAACTATCAAGAGGAAGAGATAGGATTGCATCCACTCCTAGGCCACTTTAAATACACAGAAAGTATTTAGATTCAAAACCATTCTCCAGTGGAAAGGTCACTGAGTCAGGAGTCAAGACAGTCTACACTCTCAGAAGTAGGGTCTCTTTGTTACCTCAAACACGTCAGGAAACTTTCTGGGCTTCCCCCATTGTGTCAACTGTAGAATGGATGATCTCCAAGACTTTTCAGTTCTGTGATTTTATAAAAGGCAGTCTAGTAGCGCTGAACAGCCTCAATTTTTGTACCCTTAATCTCGCATGATAGCTGCAAACCTCCCACTCCTTTGGCAGCAGTTACCGTGGCAAAGAGATTTAGAGGTGTTTGGGCCAGTGAGGTGGCAACACTTGCTCTCTGTTCAGGAGCTCTCATTGGCAGGGACTGGAGAAGCCCATTCCTGACCTCAGCGTCAGGGAGAATTGCCAAGGTCCAGCCCCGGCTGATCCAGGGTATTCAAAGGTGAGATGGTGTCAGCGATTTATTTAAATATTAATTAGAGATATAAAGAGTAATAGAATGAGGATAGCTCAGTAGGAAAATTCAGTGGAGAAAAGAGGCTGAGTAGCTTGGTTTACACCGAAAATCAGTATAATCTGTGACACCAGGTTAGCTCTGACCATGGAGGCCGCAGGCACCCTCTCGAATAGTGGAAGGTGCCCCACCTTAGACAACTTCTCGAGTGGGTCTTAGAAGCCCAGGCAAATAAATGGTCGCAGAGGACCTCTGCGCTCCAGATGGAGACTCAGCTGGAAATTGAGAAGAAAGAATGACATGGGGAGACCAAGTTTTGGTGAGCAAGGCCCGTAGCTTTATTTTCAACAGGGGCTTTTATACCCTAAGTTACACATAGAGGATAATAGGGGATGTGAAATCATGCAAAGTCAGCAGCCTTTGATCCTTATCAAAAACTAGGGTTTCTTTCCTGCAAATTTATCCTATACAAATGGTTTAGGTGATTTACATCATCTTCTGGCCAGAAGGCCTATTAATATTTTATGACTCTTGACAAAGGTTTGTCAACCATAAGACTTATTTTCTCTAAGAGTAATTATTTTAAGGTTTGGCACCATCCTCCAAAGGTGTTAGATAAAGTTGCATTCCTATAGGGCACAGGTGCAGTGGGTTTACAACAAAGGAAAGAATTTATTACCTTAAGGGTCTAAAGTTGCTAACACCAAGGCCACTACTTATTTTTTCTACATACCAACTATATTAATTAATACACATTCAAGGATACAATACAGGGGATGTGAAACTTGGCAGCAAGCATTGACTCATCAATGAAATCTTTTACTAGTTTTATTCTGACAGTTTCTAACTCTCTGAGAGGCTCTAAGCTATTTGAATATCTTAAGCTTCCCGTGCCTCTCGAGGCTGGGAGACTGTAAACAATCGTATGTATAGCTGTAGGAGTCCGGGTAAACTTGTCAGGCGAGTTAGAGAGCTATCTGAGGGGTTTGGATTTAAACACTCCTAATGCCCAGGAACTTTATTAATTGGAGCTGTAAGTTAACTCTTTGTCAGAGAGAGCGAGATGGTGGTGGGGGACAGCCCCCAGTAAGGTCAGAGGTGAGAGCACAAAGCAATAAAGTAGGCAGACTCTGGTTTTTGTGGGTAGATGCTCGAGAATATCCAGGGGGACTCCTGAGGCTTGATCCCGCTTTTGCATATGCCGAGCCTCCTTCCTCATGACCTTTGTCATGAGTGGAGTGCCTCTCGCCGGCTCCCGGCAGAGAATGGATCCTAGAATGTAGTATCCCAGGATCTAAGCAGAGGAAAAAGGAGGAGGCTGTGTTTTGAGAAAGCAGGGAGGGCTCTCAGACTAGGAAGAAAGGACAGAGTGTGCAAAAGAGCCAGGCTGGTGTGGTGAGGGTGTCACTGGGACTAGTGATGGAAGTTTATGACGTACTTCCGTGGTTCCAGGGAACAGACAACTATTCTGACAACTGTCAACAACTATTCTGAGGCCAAGTCAAATACACCTTTGTGAGGGTCCCCTACTCCCAACCAGGGTTCTAACATGGATGACTAATACAAGCCCACCTCATCAGAAAGCCCTGTGTACTTGTGATTTGCCTGAAAGATAGATGACAAGGATCAGGCAATAATATGTGGACTCTTTCAGGGCTGGATCTTATTCATTTATTTCTCCAAAAGTCCCTAGCAGAGAGCCACACACATAGCAGAGTCTCATCTATATTTTTAAATTGAGTTCTAGAATCATCAAATAAAAAGCATGCTGAACTCTTCCCCACCTGCCTCACAACCACCCCTCTCCAAAACAAACAAACAAAAAAAACTGCAAATAAACAAAACCCAAAGTGAAAAAACAAACCAAACTGGTAGTTACAACAGAAACCCTTCTCCTATTCATATGATCCTCGTTGTCTTTAGATCTAACATAGACAAAGATTCTCATTCCATATTTAGGCCATTCCTGCAATACTGAGTTCCATTCTGGGCAACACTTTTGAAGAGGGGTTTTATTGAGAGCTGTGGCATGTCCAAGAGAGGATGAGCAAGATGATTAGATGCTTATAAATCATGTCCTAGGAGGAGCACTTGGGCATATGCAAACTGCAGGGGCATTGCACTCAGTGGGGAAGTGACAGCTGCCTTCAAACAAAGTGAAAGGCTGCCCGGAGGAGAAGGACTTGTTTCATATTTCTCAAGTGGGGAGAAACTGTAGGGGGCTAATTTGGGCTAGCACGACTGAGAACCTTTAATGATCTGAGCAGTCCAGAAATGGAATGAGCTTCTCCAGGAGGTCTTGATTTACAACCAGGGGAGGTGTTTACTTAGAGACTGGAGTCCGTGTTTGGGGGTTATTATAGGAGAATGGAGGCAGAGGGAGGAAAATTAGGGGGAAAAGACTTTTAAGGTGACTTCCAGACACTTGATTCTATGTGTTAATTTCTGGTTAAGAATATCTAACTTCAGTTGATTGACTAAAGATCTTTTCATGTTTCATTTTTCTAAAGGCATGGGAGTTGGGGTCTGGGTAGTATGAACAATTGAAGTTCAGGTGGGGAGACTAAAGAACTATGAATGGGAGGATAATAGGGTGGAAAAGAACCCAAGAAAGAGATTGCCTTAACCCTCTTCACAGGGTTTTGTTTATTTTCTTCTGGAATCAGTTTTGTTTATGGAGTGGTGCCATGTGACTTAGTGAGTATGTCAATTCTTAGCCTGTTCTCTCTCCTCTTCCTACCAGCTCCTTTCTGTAAACCACACTCTACATGTTGCCAACCCCATGACAGGGAGGCCTGGTGTGCACCAGTGAATGGGGTTGCAGAGTCGGACACGACTGGGAGGCTGAACAACAACAGCAACAACCTCATGAGTTGGAGGGGAAGATTTAAAGATGAGATGATGAGCAGTTTAAATTAACCAGGGGAATCTAGACATGTGTTCTATTTTTATTACTTCTCTGTTATTGTGCAGGTCAAGGGGTAGAGGTTTGATTCACATACCCACTGTGCTTCTCTTGACTAGTCTCTGAGTTGGATTTGTCAGCCTTATTTGATTTTGTTTTGATTAGAGCCCAGCTTCATAGCCTGGGGTTTATCTTCACATAATACAATGTGCTAAAGACAAAGTTATTCTGCATGCAACCACTGCCTAATGGTCCAGACATTTCTCCTGCTCGATTTACATTACAGCTGCATCTGGTACATCGCATAGCATACTTTCTCATTTATTGCTCTAGGATGTGAAGTATTTTGAAAGCAGAAACACACTATACCAGTATAAATTGCTATTATGGATAATATGCAGTTCTTTGGGGGAAGTTTATGTAGATACTTTCAATACCTTAGCAGCAGAACATGGCTTTGTTGGTTTTATGATACAGTGTTAGATGGATAGAGCTTGTTACTATGTATTGGCACTGTTAAGTTTTGGTGACCTGAAATGTCTATAGTTTTAAAATGACTTTTCTCCTAGATGCAGATGAAGTTTCATCGTTGATCCTTTGCTTTTGTTTTTTCACTGAAATTAAAAAAATAATTTTATATTGGAGTATAGCTGATTAACAATGTTGTGATAGTTTCAGGTGGACAGCAAAGGGACTCAGCAATACTTATACAGGTAGCCATTCTTCCACAAACTCCCCTCCCATCCAGGCTGCCGTATAACACTGAGCAGAGTTCTCTGTGCTATATAATAAGATGGTTATCCATTCTAAATATAGCAGTGTGTGGATGTCGATTTCAAACTCCCTTACTGTCCCTTCTCCTCATCATTCCCCTATGGCAACCATAAGTTCATTTTCTAAGTCTGTGTGTCTTGTTTCTGTTTTGTAAATAAATTTCATCCTTTTAAAAATATCAAAACATCACATACTACATTGATAAACTTTATCAAAACAGAAACAAACATTCCCTTCTTTAAACTTCACTAGGTTGGCAAGTTGACAACAGAAACCTTCTTTTCCCTTCTTTTCTCTGCACTTTGGAGAGCACATGCTTAGGAAACTAACCATTTCTACCTAAAGTACATCAACTCACTATCCCTTATAGCTTTATCACCTTACTGTGTTGCTCAGTCAGTTCAGTCAGTCAGTTCAGTTGCTCAGTGGTGTCTGACTCTTGGCGACCCCATGAATTGCAGCATGCCAGGCCTCCCTGTCCATCACCAACTCCCAGAGTTCACTCAAACTCATGTCCATCGAGTCATTGATGCCATCCAGCCATCTCATCCTCTGTCGTCCCCTTCTCCTCCTACCCCCAGTCCCTCCCAGCATCAGGTCTTTTCCAATGAGTCAACTCTTTGCATGAGGTGGCCAAAGTATTGGAGTTGCAGCTTCAACATCAGTCCTTCCAATGAACACCCAGGACTGATCTCCTTTAGGATGGACTGGTTGGATCTCCTTGCAGTCCAAGTTACTCTCAAGAGTCTTCTCCAACATCACAGGTCAAAAGTGTCAATTCTTCAGTGCTCAGCTTTCTTCACAGTACAACTCTCACATCCATACATGACCACTGGAAAAACTGTAGCCTTGACTGGACGGACCTTTGTTGGCAAAGTAATGTCTCTGATTTTCAATATGCTATCTAGGTTGGTCATAACTTTCCTTCCAAGGAGTAAGCGTCTTTTAATTTCATGGCTGCAATCACCATGAATCTGCAGTGGTTTTGGAGCCCCCCAAAAATAAAGTCTGACACGGTTTCCACTGTTTCCCCATCTATTTCCCATGAAGTGATGGGACCAGATGCCATGATCTTCATTTTCTGAATGTTGAGCTTTAAGCCAACTTTTCACTCTCCTCTTTCATTTTCATCAAGAGGCTTTTTAGTTCCTTTTCACTTTCTGCCACAAGGGTAGTGTCATCTGCATATCTGAGGTTATTGATATTTCTCCCGGCAATCTTGATTCCAGCTTGTGGTTCTTCCAGCCCAGTGTTTCTCATGATGTACTGTGCATATAAGTTAAATAAACAGGGTGACAATATACAGCCTTGACGAACTCCTTTTCCTATTTGGAACCAGTCTGTTGTTCCATGTCCAGTTCTAACTGTTGCCTCCTGACCTGCATACAGATTTCTCAAGAGGCAAGTCAGGTGGTCTGGTATTCCCATCTCTTTCAGAATTTTCCACAGTTGATTGTGATCCAGGCAGTCAAAGGCTTTGGCATAGTCAATAAAGCAGAAGTAGATGTTTTTCTGGAACTCTTTTGCTTTTTCAATGATCCAGAGGATGTTGGCAATTTGATCTCTGGTTCCTCTGCCTTTTCCAAAACCAGCTTGAACATCTGGAAGTTCATGGTTCATGTATTGCTGAAGCCTGGCTTGGAGAATTTTGAGCATTACTTTACTAGCTTGTAGATGAGTGCAATTGTGCTGTAGTTTGAACATTCTTTGGCATTGCCTTTCTTTGGGATTGGAATGAAAACTGACCTTTTCCAGTCCTGTGGCCATTGCTGAGTTTTCCAAATTTGCTGGCATATTGAGTGCAGCACTTTCACAGCATCATCTTTCAGGATTTGAAATAGCTCAACTGGAATTCTATCACCTTCACTAGCTTTGTTCATAGTGATGCTTTCTAATTCAATATGACTAATATGTGTACTCAGTCGCTCAGTCGTGTCTGACACTTGGCGAGCCCATGAACTGTAGCCTGTCAGGCTTCTCTGTGCTTGTAATTTTCCAAGCAAGAAAATTGGAGTGGGTTGCCATTTCCTTTCCCAAAGGATCTTCCCGATCCAAGGATCAAACCTGCATTTCTTACACCTCCTGCATTGGCAGGTGGATTATTTTACCACTGTACCATCTAATACTGGGCTTTCCCAGGCGGCTCAGCAGTAAAGAATCCACCTGCCAGTGTATGAGACATGGTTTCAATGCCTGGGTCAAGGATATCCCCTGGAGAAGGAAATGGCAACCCACTACAGTAGTCTTGTCTGGAAAATCCCATGGACAGAGGAGCTTGGAGGGCTACAGTTCATGGGGTCACAAAGGTCGGACACAACTGAGCATGCATGCATGCACCTAATACTACTTATATTGCAATCAAATTACTGTAATGTGTATTATATATAAGAATGACATAGCCTAAGGACAGGACGTAAATTGATTAGAACCAACTAGGTTCTAAGACGATGGATGAGTTGACTTCAACTAGACCTTGATCCTCAGTTTATGCTCTCTGCAACACGTCAGCAAGTTAAATCACACACCCAAGTGTGCCATGACAGTTCCAAGGCTGATCACGAAAGACCAAAAATGGGCTCATCTTCCAATTCCTGGAAATCTCTGCCCCTCCCCCAAAATAGTTGGAATAATCCTCCCACTCATTAGCTTGTGAAATTACCCAGCCTATAAACGTAAACAACACTACATGTTGAGGCCCCACTCACCCTCTGAGATGGCCCACATTCTCTCTGTGGAGTGTGTTTCTTTCTAAATAAATCCTCTTCTTACCTATCACTTTGTCTCCCTCTGAATTCTTTCTCTTATGAGCCATCAATAACCTGGGCTTCACTAAGTCCTGAACACAGGTGTGTGATCTCAGTTGCAAGACCATGGGTCTTGGCCATGTTTGAGACCCAGTCACTTGGGTTCAAGTCCCAATCTGAGATGAACAGATTCAGTCTTACCACCTATTATGTATTTGCTCATTTAGTGCTGACTTTTTTCTTTTCGAAGACCTATGTCTCCCCTTCCCTAACAAACCTCACTGAGGTATGACCATAGATAATACCTAGCGTAGGTGACCACTTAAATTGTTTATTACACGAATGAATGGAGTTACTGTTGTCTGTCTTATTATAAGTATTATCAGTTGTAACCAGATGAGCACCCGTGTGAAAACTGGTGACTATATAGGAAAATTCAGAACAAGTCATCATTACAGAAAAGATACAGCTAGAAAAATCAAATAAGACATAGAAGATGCCCATGACTCATCAAAATATGTTTCAGCTGTGTAAGGAAAAATGAATATACGATGCTACATTCAGGAAATCTGAAGGTTTTGAAAAACGTCTCTAACATTTCCTATGTCTTGTGTTGTAAAAAGAGTAAAACTCCTAGACATAAACATTTTAAATATGCCAAAAAGGATCTAGGCAACATCAAACTAACAAAAGATTGTATTTATCAGGATCCAACCTTTTCTCTCATCTTTATCCTTGTCTCTTGTTGACAAGAAAACAAAGAAGAGGAAAACACATTCTGAAAGTCTTAGCCAAGACTCATTGTTAGGCATAACTTGTCAAAGCTTTCATAGAGACCTCATCTCTCCCCTCAAAGTGAAATCAAGACAAAGCCAAAAGACCTGTTTATCTGTTTGTCTTTCCAGAAGAACATAGTTACCACCAGGTAGCCAGTACTTCTAGAGATAATTGCAATGAAGATCTTAAAACTGCCTCATACTGTTTTGATAATGGGATCCTAGCAGATTCCAAAAAGCAGAAAAGGCACACAAGGAAATCATTGTTGGATTTGCATTAGGAGTTGCCATCTCTGAAATAAACAGCTGTCCTCATAGCATAGAGCTTCCTTTGTCATCCAATCCATTTGTGCTGGAATTGAAAACATGTAACTCAGAAGATGAATTTTGGGTGGAGAGCCTCAAAGATAAGAGGGCTTCTCAAGTTCTAAAAAAACAGGCAGCAGTTTTGATCACAGTCAAGAGATTTTTCTAATTCAAAAGACTTAAACATTTCTTTTTGGACTTGTTCCCAGCAGTCACTGGAGTTGCTTGTCTTTAACAACTCGTCAGCATGTCAGAGACAGCAATAGAGAAAGGAATCAGCATTTTGTGATTCTATAGAAATTGGGCAGAGATCTTCACATGAAAAAACAGTTCAAATTAAAGCCATCTCACCAAGAGGAATTTAAAATCTTCCAAGAGAATCAGAAGTCTTGTAGGTATCCAACATCCAAGAGAAGGCCAGTTAAAACAAAAATTTTCTTTTTTCTAAATTATTTAATTAATTTTAATTGGAGGCTAATTACTTTACAATATTGTGGTGGTTTTTGCCATACATCGACATGAATCAACCACGGGTGTACATGTGCTCCCCATTCTGAATCCCCCTCCCATTTCCCTCCCTGCCCCATCCCTCTGGGTTGTCCCAGAGCACCAGCTTTGAGTGCCCTGCTTCATGCATCACTATCTTACATATGGTAATATACATGTTTCAGTGCTAGTCTCTCAAATCATCTCACCCTCGCCTTCTCCCACATAGTCCAAAAGTATTCTTTACATCTGTGTCTCTTTTGCTGTCTTGCATATAGGGTTGTCATTACCGTCTTTCTAAATTCTATATATATGCGTTAATATACTGTATTGGTGTTTCTTTTTCTGATTTACTTCACTCTGTATAATAAATTTCAGTTTCATCACCTCATTAGAACTGGCTCAAATGCAGAATAAAGATTTTCTTTAGTTCCTCAGCCATAGTTATCTCCTTGCTCTTCAGAAAGAAAGTAGGTTTAGATGGACAGACACTGGATTTGTTTGACTAGAAGGAGCAAATCTTGGCTAAAAGGATCTGGGAGTGTATTTTGTAACCTGCTAGATGCTAGCGATGGAGTTCACATGACTCGTTAAGAAACATTTTGGAGACTGTGAGCCTTAAAGAAGACAGTAATGAGGACTTAGGTACAGTGACTGAAGTCCTTGGTGATTACAGCCAGTTGGGAAAAAATGTTTGCAACAAGTTGCAAGAAACAAATGAGATAAAATACATTCAGACAAAATTTAATTTACTCTTTTTTCTTGAAAAGTGAGCAGTTTTATTCCTGAAGATCCTTTAGTGAGAATAGAAATCGAGATTAAGAGAAATGTTTAAATCCAGAAATTACTTAGGAACCTGAGCTAATCCTGGTGGGCTTCCCTGGGGGCTCAGATGGTAAAGAATCTGCCTGCAATGCAGGAGACCTGGGTTCGATCCCTGGGTCAGGAAGATCCCCTGGAGAAGGAAATGGCTACCCACTCCAGTATTCTTGCCTGGAGAATCCCATGGACAGAGGAACCTGACAGGCTACAATCTATTGGGTCGCAGAGTCGGGCACGACTGAGTGGTTAACACTTGCATGAGCTAATCCAAAATGCAAAGCAGTTTTTCAGCTTTTATGCTTATGATATTTTTGTACTGTGAAAATAAAAAATTCTTATGATATACACACATGCACATACATATATACATAATTTTGAATTTTAGTATTTTTTGTTATTGTTCTAAACTGAGGAAAATCGGTTGTAGAAACAGGGAAACGGCAATTTCTTAGGATATTAGCTCTGACTTATCAGCAAATTTAGATAAGGCAATGTCAACTGAACTCCATTTTGAGTAAGATTAGAAAATAGTAATGTTTCTTGCCTGCTTTCCCAGGAAAGAAGTTTGCTTTTTTTAAAATGTAATAATCCCCAGTGTGACTGTTTATTTCTAAGAGACAATTAAATGAATAGCAAAAAGTTATTCATTGATGGCTTACAAAGAGAGAGTTTGGCAAATGTAAAAATGACCATATTTTACTTTTTCCAGAAGTTTCGGTGTCTTGTAGACACCCTGGGTTTAGGTTTTCTTACCATGTGAGAAATAGTTATTTAATCAAAATCTAGAGTTTGGCCTTAGCTATTGAATTAAATACTGTGTTTATTTGAAAGCATTATGCAGTTTAGAAATATGAGCACTTTTAGACAAATAGATGGTTGCATAAATTGATGATTATATTGCCTAGGCTTTTTTTTTTTTTTTTTGCTATTGTTTAAGCAGCAAAATTTATGTTACTCCAAATAGTTCTTTAAAAATTTAAAACTCACTGTTTGGGAATGTAGTATCTTAAATATTATATGTACATTATTCATGTGTTATAATAAACAATATTTTACAGCTACCTTTGACAACTGTGAGAGTAGATATATCATTGTATATAGTCTTAACTGTTATGGGGAAGTTATTATTTTTTCAAATGTTGTTTTATGTTTTCCATAATATATAATACTTTTCTGTTTACATTCATAAACACTAAGACAGTTTAGAGGGGTGCACAAATGTTCTTTTTGTGAACTCACTGGAAAACTGACTAAAGCACTTTCCATTTGTAGAATGTATTATTTGTCAGATGTTTTTGGCTTTTATACAGTTTAGAAGGGACTCTCTGATTATGCTAAATACTCATTTCTAAAAACTTGGTAATGACTTGAGTTGTCACACCTCCTTTGAAGTGAAGCTTCTGAAAGAGATAAAGTTATGGGTCTTTCCTTTTCTTTTCTTCGACAGTCATTTCAAAGTAGCACTTACTGTGCCTGGATTTCCATTTGCTCACATAGGCTTTGAGTCCTTCGGCCTGTCTGAAAAGCGAAGAGCTGCAATCAGCGAAGAACGCTTTTGGTGGGAGTCCTTGGCTATGTGTGCATGTGCCACGAACACCGGGCAGTGGCACCGCAGGCTCTTTCTACGCTGCATGGATGATTGGCCAGTGTGTTAGCCAGAAGCTAGAGTGATGCTGCACCCTCAGAGGCCCCTCTTGCACGTGTCAGGTAGGTCTTATCCCTCCTGTTTATTTTGCTGGCAGAAGCTTGCTAAATAGCATTTGAGGAGGAGGTGATCTTTTCTTTCTGAGAAACTGTATCATCCCCTACAAATCGCCCCCTGGATTGGCATAGCCATAGAACCAAACTAGAAAATAATAGAGAAGGATGGGGCAAAAAAGGTATGAAGCTAATAGGCGTAAAATGAAGCTAATGGGCATAAGAATGTGCCATGTGTCTGAATAAAAGTAAGGTCTCCTGGGGATTGCTTTTTTCTTTTCTTTTGAGAAGAATATTTGAGTCTTAGTGTTTCAGGAAAGAAGATGGGGTGTGAGATAATGGTCATGTCCCAGGTCTCAGGTGAGTCTCTGGGATGGCAGCCAAGTGTGGGTTCTTGGCTTTTTGCAGGACAGAATTCAAGAGTGAGCATAGCAACGAGAAAGAAGGTTTATTCAGGGAGATACACACTCCATAGACAGAGTGCGGGCCATCTTGGAAGTTGAGAGAGGCACCAGGGTACGGGGTTGTCAGTTTTTATAGGGGCGGGTAATTTCATACGCTAATGAGTGAAAGGAGTATTCCAGCTATTTTGAGGAAGGGGTGGGGATTTCCAGGGATTGGGTCACTGTCTACTTTTTGACTTTATAATCGGCATTGGACTGTCATGGCACCTCTGGGTATGTCGTTTAGCTTGCTCATGTGTTACAGTGAGTGTATACTGAGGCTCAAGGTTTAGTGGAAGCCAAATGATCCACCATCTTGAACCCAGTTGGTTTTAATCAATTTATATTCTGTCCTTGGGCTATGTCATTCTTTTAAAGGTTGTCTGCCCCCTTCCTGTCTCACTGGGAAGTGGTCTTACTTTTATTTAGTTTGGACAAAGGAAAGTTTCAGTGCAGAATGGCCTGCAGGTCCTGAGTGTCATCAATCAGTTTAGGAATGTCATAGCTGCAGCCCTTGATGATCTAGGACTATCTGGGGGAGAAGCAGAGTTGGGGGAGATGCGGAGAGGGTGCGGATGTCACAAGAATCACCCCTTGCTCAATTCTGTGGCTACCCACAGGAACCCTTCTGTGTGAGATGGCCCTCCTCCTTGTTGGGGAGATGGCAGTGCCACAAGAAACTCCACTTATATGGCCTTTTAGCAGAGTATTTCTTTCAGTTCAGTTCAGTCGCTCAGTCATGGGTGACTCTTCGTGACCCCATGGACTGGAGCATGCCAGGCCTCCCTGTCCATCACCAACTCCCCGAGCTTGCTCAAACTCATGTCCATCAAGTCGGTGATGCCATTCAACCATCTCATCCTCTGTCATCCCCTTCTCTTCCTGCCTTTGGTCTTTTCCAGCATCAGGGTCTTTTCCAATGAGTCAGTTCTTCGCATCAGGTAGCCAAAGTACTGGAGTTTCAGCTTCAGCATCAATCCTTCCAATGAATATTCAGGACTGGTTTCCTTTATGATTGACTGGTTTGATCTCCCTGCAGTCCAAGGGACTCTTAAGAGTCTTCTCCAACACTGCAGTGCAAAAGCATCAATTCTTCGGCACTCAGCTTTCTTTATAGTCCAACTCTCACATCCATACTTGACCACTGGAAAAACTATAGCTTTGACTAGATGGACTTTTGTCGGCAAAATAATGTCTCTCCTTTTTCATATGCTGTCTAGGTTGGTCATAGCTTTTCTTCCAAGGAGCAAGCATCTTTCAATTTCATGGCTGCAGTCACCATCTGCAGTGATTTTGGAGCCCAAGAAAATAAAGTCTGTCACTGTTTCCATTGATTCACCATCTTTGCCATGAAGTGATGGGACCAGATGCCATGATCTTCGTTTTTTGAATGTTGAGTTTTAAGCCAGACTTTTTACTCTCCTCTTTCACTTTCATCAAGAGGCTCTTTAATTCCTCTTTGCTTTCTGCCATAAGGGTGGTGTCATCTGCATATTTGAGGTTATTGATATTTCTCCCAGCAATCTTGATTCCAGCTGGTGCTTCATCCAGCCTGGCATTTCTCATGATGTACTCTGCATATAAGTTAAATAAGCAGGGTGACAATATACAGCCTTGACTTACTCCTTTCCCAATTTGGAAACAGTCTGTTGTTCCATGTCCAGTTTTAACTGTTGCTTCTTGAGCTGCATACGGATTTCTCTGGATCTGTATTTTGTTGGATCTCACTTAATAGAAGTCATGTATGCACATAATAAAAAGTCAAATGATATAAAAAGATATGCAGGGAAAGTAATTCTTCCTATCACTTTTTTGGGCTGCACCACGCAGCATGTGGAATCTTCTTTCCCTGACCAGGGATCAAACCTGTGCCTCTTGCATTGGAAGCTCAGAGGCTTAACTATTGGACCACCAGGGAAATCTCTCTCTTTTTCCTTTTTTTGGCAGAGAAAATTATATTGCAGGGCCAAGCAAGGAAAATGAGTGACTAGTGCTCAAAAACCTGACTCCCCAATGGTTTTATTTTATAGGCAAAATTTGGAGTGAGGGCTGCAGAATGTGTGATTTTCTTCAGATTGGTTGGTGGTGAGATAACAGGATGGTACTCCAGAAATCCTCTGCTCAGCCTGAAGTCATCCTCCACCTGGGGGCCTTAGTTCTGCGGAAGAAGTCAAAGGTATTGTTATATATATTCCTTGAAGAGGAGCCAGGCTTCTGCTCTAAGGCTACATTCTAGTTTCTTGACTGTTCCTGCCCTGTTTCTGTATCTCCTCCCTTCCCTTATTAGCAACTGTTAGAATCTGCCCTTTGATACTCAGGGAAGGTCAAGGAGGCTGAATGAAACCTATTGCCTACAAGCAAGAAGTGGAGGACACTTGTACCCAGGAGGGCCCCATGGGGATGCTGCTTGGTTTCAGTACTACACTTTTTTGGTTTCTTGCCACTTAATGGCTCCTCCATTTCAATCTCCCTCCTCTGCCTCTCCTCTTTTTTTTCTGACTTCTAAATGTTTGAGTGTCTCCAAGCTCAGTTTTGACCTCTCCTCTGCTCTTATTCACTAAGACGTCTCATTCAGTCCTATGGCTTTAAATACCATCTGTAGGCTGATCATTCTGAAATGTACATTTCTATCTTCAGATTCTCTCCTGAATTCCAGACTTGTATTTCCAGCTGCCTACATAGCATTTTTTCCTTTGGGTCTCTAAAAGAAATCTCAAACTCAACATGTTGAAAACCCAGCTCTTGATTTCTTCTTGTCAAACTGCTCCATCACAGTCTTCTGTATTCTTGCCCAAGCAAAAAAAAATAGTCATTTTTGATTCTTTCTTACCTTCCACATCGAATCTATCATAACAAATCCTTAATTCATTTTCTTTTCTCCAAGCCACCATCATCTCTCAATGAACAACTACAAAATTTCCTTACTATCATATTTGTCCTGTCTATAGTTTCTGTATAGAAGCCAGAGTGCTTACTTAGCAACTTAAATTAGGTAAGAATACTCCCTTGATTGGGCTTCCCAGGTGGCTCTAGTGGTAAAGAACCCGCCTGCCAATGCAGGAGAGTTAAGAAGTTTCGATCCCTGGGTCGGGAAGATCCCGTGGAGGAGGGCATGGCAACCCACTCCAGTATTCTTGCATGGAGAATCCCATGGACAGAGGAGCCTGGAGGGCTACAGTCCATAGAGTCGCAAAGACTCAAACACGACTGAAGTGACTTAGCATGCATGCATGCTTGCACTCCCTGGATTAAAATATTCTACCTGTCATGAGAAGTATCAGCTTCCCTTGATCTTTCATTACCTACGTTTCTTAGCCTTACTTTTAAAGTCCTATCTTGTCTACTTCTCTGATATCTTTTTGTTTCCATTTCTCCTTTGCCCATTTTGTTCCAGCTGCACTAGCCTGCTTTGGATTCTTCCAACTCAGTAAGCCAATTCTTTCCCTTGACTTTTCATGTGGTCTTAGAAAGCCTAAATGACATCTCTTCACAGAGGTTTCCCTGATCACTCATTCTAAAGGTGCCTATCATGTCACCTTATTTTAATTGTCTGCATAACATTTTTGTCTACCAGATTATTTTATGTTGATTGGCATTATCTGTCCCAACTAGAAAGTGACTGGGAACCTTGTTTTGTTCAGTCTTGTGTCTCCTGCATAATTTGGCATAATACTCATGAGTCATCCACAAGACACTGAATATGTAAAAGTGTGAAGTACAGTAGAAGAGGTTATGATGTCATCAGCTGAAACTTTATGTAATACTTCCCTAATGCTACTGATTTATCTTGCAAGTATTTCTCTGTTCCAGTGCTTTTCCTCCATCATCAAAAAGATGCAAAAGGCACAAAGGTGTCATCATCTCTTTCCAGAATTAGTTGTACAGTTTCTCAGCGCATCCTTGTGTGTTCCATCTGTCCCCTCCAATCCATTCTCCACCTCAATTTCCAAGACCTAAGTCTAATGTGTTACTCTCCTGCTTGAAACTCTTCTGAGGCTCCCAGTTATCTGCAAGATAGTAATTTGCCTAATGCAGAATATGAGGGCAACTCCTCTCTCCTGGCACCATGTTTTATGCCCCAGGAACAGCCAGGTGCTTGTAGGTCCCTGTAAATACCTTGCTTTCCTTCACCTCTCTGGCTTTGCTGTTGCTTTCCACTCCACCTTGGAATGTCTGACACTTAGAAGCTGTGTGACCTTCGGACATTATTTATCATTCTGAACCTTAGTTTCCTAATAATGATAATCTTTGACCAGGGCAGCATGAGGATCAGTTGGTATAAAATATAGACAATAAAGTACACATCTGGTATGTAGTGTATGCTCAAGAGAAAAAAAAAAGCTAAGATCATGCATCCAGTCCCATCACTTCATGGCAAATAGAAGGAGAAAAAGTGGAAACAGTGACAGATTTTAATTTTGGGGGCTCCAAAACCACTGCAGATGGTCACTGCAGCCGTGAAACTAAAAGACACTCCTTGGAAGGAAAGCTATGACAAACCTAGACAGCGTATTAAAAAGCAGATACACTTTGCCAAAAAGTTCCGTATAGTCAAAATTATGGTTTTTTAGTAGTCATGTATGGATGTGAGAGTTGGACCATAAAGAAGGCTGAGCGCTGAAGAATTTGAAAAATGCTTTCAAATTGTGGTGCTGGAAAAGACTCTTGAGAGTCCCTTGGACTGCAAGGAGATCAAACCAGTTAATCCTAAAGGAAACCAACCCTGGTTATTCATTGGAAGGGCTGTTTCTGAAGCTGAAGCTCCAATACTTTGGCTACCTGATGGGAAGAGCCGATTCATTGGAAAAGACCCTGATGCTGGGAAAGATTGAGGGCAGGAGGAGATGGGCGGATGGGGGGTGGAGGGCAGGGAACAGAGAATGAGATGGTTAGGTAGCATCACTGAATCAGTGGACATGAATTTGAGCAAACTCTGGGAGATGGAGTACTGAGGTGTGTGTTGTGCTGCAGTCCATGGGGACGCAGAGTTGGACACAACATAGTGACTGAGCAACAACAACAACAAACTGTACTTATTTTTATTAGCCCAGTTAATATTGACAACATTACACAATAATATTGTAAAGCTGGTATAGGATTTCTGATAGCTTCTTGACTGCTTGCCTTTCAGAAAGTAACCAGATCTGGTTAAAAAGTCAAACAACCAGCTGATTCTCTGAGCCTCTGATTTAGCCCTTTTCCTGCCTGGAAACATTGCCATTCACATAATTTTTACTCCAGTGATTCTCAGATCTGCAGACACAAAATAAGCACTCACTTCTCATTGGGCCCTAGGAGTCTCTCCCTGGCTGTACACCCAGGTGAATGGTCAGGTGAGATGGCCAAGTTTTCCCGTGTCTTGGAATTGGAAATCAAGACTTTGATGTTTTTCTCTCATCTTTCCTGAGGACTTGCTAAACATCCAGGCTTCAGGGACTTGTAGAAGCCTCCCAGAGTTGGCCTCTTGGCGAGGGAATGCTCATAACCCTGTTAGGTAAATGGGTGCTGCTGAGTTCAAAGCTCTTTGGCACCAGTTATCTTGTTATCACTGCAAAGGGGTTTAGGCATCCACCTAGCATCTTGTAGACTTTGAGACCTGAAGGATAATGACATGTTGTGAATTTCCAGGGTGTGGTGGGAATGGTGAGGTGGTTTAGCCTGGAGTGTTCCACAGAACATAAAGCAGGATGGCCGTGCCTAATGACAACCTTTGACGGGATCAGAATGTGACACAGGTGAGCCAGGCCTCCTGGTGATTTTCATCTACTTTCAAGGTTTACCTGCTCTGAGTTTTGTGAAGTTTAGTTGTCTTTTAGGCAAATACATTAATTCACTTAGAGACTTTAAAAATTAAGCCAATTTGCTAAATACTGTGTTATGTGCTATGGGAAATTCTAAGATGAATCACAGTCCCTGCCCTCTAGGAACTCATAGTCTATGGGAGATATGAGACCTATAGATCAGTAACTGAAATAGACTGTGGAAAATGATAATGATTCAAGATAAATACAAATAAACTGTAAAGTAAATTCAGAGGAGGGAGAGTTATTCATTAATCAGTGAACCATCTGGAGTAAATTTTTAGAGCAAGAGTTATTTGCTGCAGAGGGCATGCCAGGTGGCAGAAAAGCCTGGGTGTGTATAGGACTGCCACAAGTTTTGTTCAGTGCCCATAAAAGATTGGATAGATAGAAACTAGATCGTAGGGGTCCTTATGGTCTGTGTAGGAAGTTAGGATCTTGTTCTTTAGGCTGTGAGCATTGCAGCAGTGGGTTCAATCCTTGAGTCAGGAAGATCCCCTGGAGGAGGAAATGGCAACTCACTCCAGTTTTCTGGCCTGGAAAACCCCATGGACAGAGGAGCCTAGGGGCCCACTCCTTGGGATCACAAACACGACTGAAATGACTGAGCACTCATGCATGCATCCTGCATTGCAGGTGAATTCTTTACTGCTGAGCCACCTGGGAAACCTGTAGTCAACTTAGCTAGGTGTTTTAAGTGAAATTAGCACAGCTTTGCAGATAATTATAAAAAAAAAGAGGGACAAAGATGGATAAAAAATATTATGAGAAACAAACCCATTAAATTTGGAAGGAGAATGTATAGTTTGCTAAGGCTTCTGGATTTACCCAGGTGGCACTAGTGGTAAAGAACCCTCCTGCATTGCAGGAGATGTAAGAAACTCAGGTTTGATTCCTAGGTTGGGAAGATTCCCTGGAAGAGGACATAGCAACCCACTCCCATTCTTATCTGGAGAATCCCGTGGACAGACTAATCTGGGGGCCTACAGTCCATAGGGTCACACAGAGTTGGACACAACAAAGCGACTTAGCACGCATGCGTTCAAGGTTTCTTTAACAGTACCACAAACTAGGTGGCTTAAACAACAGAAATGTATTGAATCATAATTCTAGAGGCTGGAAGTCCAAGATCAAGGTGTTGGCATTGTTGGTTCCTTCTGAGTGGGTGAGAAAGAATCTGTTACACGCCTCTTCTTTAGCTTCTGGTGATTTGCTGGCAGTCTTACCATTCCTTGGGTTGTAGATACAATCAGATGGTGTGTTCCCTGTGTGGGTGCTGTGTTCAAATTCTCCCTTCTATCAGGATATTTGTCATATTAGATTATGGGCCCATTCTCTTCCAGTATGGCTTCATCTTAACTAATTTTATCTGCAACAACCCTATTTCCAAATAAGGTCACATATCATTCCTATAACTTCACATATGACTTCATCTTAACTAATTATATTTGCAACAACCCTATTTCCAAATATTGTCACCCCAGTTCTACTGGGGGTTAGTATGAAAATACAAAAATACGAATTCTGTGGGGACATAATTCCACATGCAACAGGGAAGCTGACCTTTGGGAAACCATTTCAGCAGAGACCAGATTATACATGACAGCAGAATCAGAAAGTGGAACTCTGAGGTGGAAGGGAAACAGAAGAGCATGGGACAAACTGAAATAGATGGACCACAAGGGCAGAAGAAATGCTTGTGTTGAGGGCAAAGCAAAAGGGACATCTGAGCAGTACCATGTGTCCATGCTCAAGTGCAGAGGGTGGACTTTTCTGTACCCTCCTGCCTGGCCCCACACTCTTTTTTGTTTTTGCCTGAACTGTATGGCGAGTTGGTTTATTTCTCCAGTTTGCTCATGAAAAGAATTGTCACAGACAGAAAGAAAGCAGGCAGATCAAGCAGCCCTGATTTGTGTTATACTGTAGAAATATAATGAGGAAAAGAGGAAGGAAGTCCTTCTTTGGATGTAACCAGAGCATATAAACTCAGAGAATTTCAGGATTTCTTTTAAAACTCTTTTTTTTTCCCCTCCAAAGAAGATGTATGTGTAGCTTAGAATGAAGAACATTTCCTTTGAGAGAAAGCTTTAAAGATAGTAATAATCTTAATTAAATAGTCTCTCATATTCAGAAGGGAACAAAATTATAAATGTACATGCAGTTTTCTCAACTGTGTGTTCTTTTTAGTGATGTTAATATTTCCCTAGAGATAACAGTAAAGTTTCTTCCTAATTAGGTAGTATTTTATTAAAGTGAATGGAATTTCATGCTAGTTTGAACACCATTTTCAAGAATTAAATAGTAATCATAGTCTCAGATAAAGGGGGTTTTGCTTTCTTTTATGGAAATTCTTTGTGCTGGTCAAAAGCTAGTTTTAGGGGCCTCCCTGGAAGCTTAGTGGTAAAGAATCCGCCTGCCAATCCAGGAGACACAGGTTCAATTCCTGGTCCAGGAAGATTCCACATGCCCCAGAGCAACTAAGCCCATTCTGGTGTTCAGTCGCACTAAGCCTATGAGCCACAAGTACTGAGCCTGTGCTCTAGAGCCCGGGAACTGCCGCTACTGAGCGCACATGCTGCAGTTACAGAAGCCTGTGCGTCCCAGAGGCCACAGCGAGAGAAGCCACCACAGTGAGAAGCCTGCTGGCTGCAACCAGAGAGTAGGCCCCAAGTCTCAAAACCAGAGAAAAGCCCGCATAGCAACAAAGACCCAGTACAGCCAAAAATAAATAAATGAATAAATAAAATTATTAAAAACAATAACTAGTTTTAGCATGGAGGAAACAATGAGTTTACTTGTTAAATGAAGGTGACTCAAATCCTCCAAGATTTTGCCAAGCATGACTATATTATTGATGATTCTACTTATGCCAAGGTAGCTATTTTAGGTAAAAATTAGAATAATTTAAACTTTTCAGGAATCTAACTTTTGCAATTGACTGATTGTTTTAATCAAATAAGTCAAAATCATTTACAGATTAGCCTTAATTAACCTCTAAGGGTGTAGTATGGTGCTGGGGCATGAGGACTCAGACTGGAAGCAGAAAGACGAGTTCAAACCTGATTCTGTGATTAAAGAAAAAAGAGCCCAAAAAGTATGTAAAATTGGAAATGATGGAGAATAAAGTAACTGTGCATATAAACCCCCAAAAGTAATAAATGGAAGTGAAAAATATGAATGTACCAACTACCATACAAGATGCTGGAAAGTAATTAAAAAGCTATGATGGAAGAATACAACAGGACTAGATGGATTTACAACCAAGTTTTTTTTTTTTTCTTAATTTTTAAAGGATATATAGTACAAATGTTTTATAAACTAGTTTAGGTCATAGACAATGATCACATATGAATGTAGATGCAAAATTTCTAAAATATTAGCAAATAGAATTTATTAATGTATCTAAGTGTAGTAAAATTTATTCTAAGAATGCAAATATCATTCAGTACTGGAAATCTATCAGCATAGTCCATTAATCAACAAATTAAAGAAAAGAAAAAATTAACATATCAATTGAAAAGACATTTGAAAATTTAGCAACTATTCCTAAAACAAACAAAACAAAAAACTCTCAATAAAATAAAGATCATTTACCAGAAATGAACACCAAATATTATCCTAAATGGGAAAACAGTAAAATTATTTCAGTTCAAACCAAAACTAGACAGAAAAGCCTATTCTCACCATTACTGTTTAACATTGACTTGGAGGCTCTTGCAAATATAATAAATAAATAAGATGGTAAAAACAGTGGGAAAGCAGAGAAGAATAATCTCTTTTTCTGAAAATATAATTATATACATGAAAATCCAGGAAGCTGTAATAAAAAAGTGTTTAGAATTAATAAGATAATTTGGCTAGGCTTCTAGCTGCAAGATAAATATATAAAAATCAGCAATCTTAATCAATTATAAAAGTAAATAGCTACAAATAGGATTGTAAAAGAGTAATTAGTAACAACAAAATTATAAAATAAAAAGAAATTTAACAAGAAAAGTATAGGAGTTATATGAAGCAAATAATTCATTAGTAGTTGTGTGTCTTATGTAGCCAAGACATGGAAGGAACTTAAGTGTCCATTGACAGAGGAATGGATAAAGAAGATAAGGTGCACATATACAATAGACTATTACTCAGCCATTAAAAAGAATGAAATAATGCCATTTGCAACAACATGTGTGGACCTAGAGATTGTCATACTGAGTGAAGTAAGCCCGACAGAGAAGGAGAAATACTGTATGACATCCCTCATATGTGGAATCTAAAAAGAAATGATAGAAATGAACTTCTTACAAAACAGGAAAAGACTCACAGACTTAGAAAATGAAGTCTCTTATGGTTGCCTAGGGGGTGGGGGAAGAATGGAGGAAACCGATAGGGAGTTTGGAAGGACATGCACACACTGCTATATTTAAAATGGATAACCAACGCAGACCTTCTGCATAGCACGTGGAACTCTGTTCAATGTTGTGTGGCAGGCTGGATGAGATGGGAGTTTGAGGGAGAATGGAGACATGTAAATGTATGGCCGAGCCCCTTCACTGTTCACCTGAAACTATCACAACACAGTTTGTTAATAGGCTATACTCCAATACAAAATAAAAAGTTAAAAAAAGTTGTGTGTCTTATAGAGGGACATAAAATAAGATATAAACAAATAGAAATACCATGTTTTTGAAAGGGAAGACAATTAAAAGGCTAATTCTTCCAAAATTAATATATGAACTTAATGCATTTTTAAAAATGCAATTAGGATTTCAGTGGCTTTGGAGTGAGGAGGATTCAATAAAATGATATTAAAGTTTATATAGAAAAATAAATGCCCAAAGATGACCCAGAAAAATATGATAAAAGGACTGCTGAGAAAGGATTTACAAGATGATAGAACATGCTGCTGCTGCTAAGTCGCTTCAGTCATGTCCGACTCTGTGTGATCCCAACATACTATAAATTAAATTCTTTATTGGCATAGGAATAGATAGCTAGATTGGTAAGATAGCATAAATACTCTAGAAATAGAACCTGGAATGTATAAGCAGCTTCTGTATTAGAAAGTTGATAGTTTAGTTCCCTGGGAAAAGGCTTCATTCTATAATGAATGATCTTGGCAAAGCTGGCTATCTATTTGGAAGAAAAATTTGGACCCCCTATCTTATGTATATTTTAAAATAAGGATAGATGTAAAAACTAAATATAAAAAAATTAAGCTATAATATCTTGCAAGATACTCTGGGAGGTTACATTCTTAGATTTTCTGAGAGTTGGATGAAGAAAGATCTTTTAAACCAGAAGCTTAACTGTATTTATCTATATAAAAATTCACACTCTTATATGGCAAAGATATCATGGGCAAAGTAAATAGATGACAAATTTGAAAAGAACAATTATAATGCAAGTGATAGGTAGAAAATTTGTAATGAAAATACACCAAGAACTCTTTAACAATGGCAGGACGAACATGAACTATCCAATAAAAAATGGCCTAGCATATAAATAGGCATTTTTGTGGTAGAACAAATTCAGTTGCCAGTAAACATATGAAAAGGTGCTCAAATTCATTAGAAGTTAGAGAAATGCAAATTAAAGTAACAATGAGGTTATTCATTACCTTTGCCTGATTGTTAGAAACAGTAGAGCCAGCTACTGGTGGTGAGATACAGAGAAAAAGGTACTTGCACACTTTGGCAAGGGATATATGAATTACATCAGTCGGTTTGTAAAGAGATCTTCTAAAAATAAAAAAAAACATTATCTTTTCTTCAATCTAGCAATCCCTCTTAAAGACTTTCTCTTATACAAATGAACTCATTCTGATTTGGAAGGGTTTCTGTAAGACGCTGTGCTTTTTTATTCTCTCTCTTTGTCTTTTTTGGAGGGGGTGGCTGTGAAATCTTTATTGTTCTCCTTTGGTCCAAGGCTTGGGAGAGGGCTCCAGGGTGGTTAAAAAGCTGCCGAACGGCCCAGAGAAGAGCTTCAAGTAGAAGCCCTGAAGCCAGAAGGGTTCCTCAAAGGCTGCTGGGCTTTGGAGGCTCCTGTCACGCTTGAGGTGAGCCTTTCGAAAACATACTCACCCAGCTCAGCTTCGGTTGGTCAGATGGTTGCCCATCTTCTTGATGAGTTTCACCTGCTCATCTAGGAAGTGGCTCTCCAGGAAGTCACAGAGGTGGGATCTGCCTGGGCAGAACCCAGGGCATGCAGATCCAAAAGGGCCTGGAAAGGTTAAGGTTCTTCTCCCCAAGAACGCGGCTTCCATGGCATCCTGGGTTTTTCCGCTCATGTTGCCGATGGCTTCTTCATGTCCTAGAAAATGACGTGGCACCACGCTGGTTTTGCATTTCCAAGAGAGGCTCGGCATCCTTCAGCTTCTCCTCAACCAATTCATGGAAGAAGTGACACACGTTGTCCCGAGCCACATTGTCATCATGGAAATAGAAGCCCAGAGAGAGGTAGGTGTAAAAGGTTGGCAGAAGCTTATTGACCCAGGCGGTTGACGGCAGCCTTCATTTTGGTGGAATAATTCTCAGGAATCTGGGAGCTCATGGTTGACTGGTAATGAGTTAAATTCAAAAAATGGTGTTGACTGGTCCTGGAGGCCAAGGAGAGCTGAGTGGCTACTTCCCAAGGTTGCGACTGGAAGAAAGTTTGGAGGGGGGCTGAAGGCTGGAGGATGGGGCATTGCTGGGTCTGTTCTAGTAAAACACTGTTGAAGCAAGAGACAGAGCCAGGGACCACCCAGCACACTGTAAACTGTAGGATAACATAAAGTGAGAAAAACAAGATGCCAGAAATGTCAGTCAGTCGGTTCAGTCACTCATTTGTGTCCGACTCTTTGTGACCCCATGCACTGCAGCATGCCAGGCTTCTCTGTTCATCACCAACTCCCCAAGCTTGCTCAAACTCATGTCCATCAAGTTGATGATGCCATCCAACCACCTCATCCTCTGTCATCTCCTTCTCCTCCTGCCTTCAATCTTTCCCAGCATCAGGGTCTTTCCCAATGAGTCAGTTCTTCGCACGAGGTGGCCAAAGTGTTGGAGTTTCAGCTTCAGTATCAGTCCTTCCAATGAATATTCAGGACTGGTTTCCTTTAGTTTGACTGGTTGGATCTCCTTGCAGTCCAAGGGACTCTCAAGAGTCTTCTTCAACACCACAGTTCAAAAGCATCAATTCTTTGGCACTCACTTTTCTTTATGGTCCAACTTTCATATCTATGCATGACAGTTGGAAAAACCATAGCTTTGACTAGTTGGACCTTTGTTGGCAAAGTAATGTCTCTGTTTTTTAGTATGTTGTCTAGGTTGCTCATAGCTTTTCTTTCAAGGAGCAAGCATCTTTTAGCTTCATGGCTGCAGCCACCTTCTACAGTGATTTTCAAGCCCAAGAAAATAAAGTCTGTCATTGTTTCCCCATTAAAGGAAACTCAAACTCATGTCCATCAAGTTGGTGATGCCATCCAACCATCTCATTCTCTGTCATCCCCTTCTCCTCCTGCCTTCAATCTTTCCCAGCATCAGGGTCTTTTCCAATGAGTCAGTTCTTTGCATCAGGTGGTTCTTCGCATCAGTCAGTTCTTTGCATCGTTGTTTCCCTGTCAAAGTCTTCCATTGTTTCCCCATCTATATGCCATGAAGTGATGGGACCAGATGCCATAATCTTAGCTTTTTGAATGTTGAGTTGTAAGCCAGCTTTTTCACTCTCCTTTTCCACTTTCATCAAGAGGCTCTAGTTCTTCTTTACTTTCTTCCATTAGGGTAGTGTCATCTGTGTATCTGAGGTTACTGATATTTCTCACAGCAATCTTGATTCCAGCTTGTGCTTCATCCAGCCTGGCATTTCACATGATATACTCTGCATATAAGTTAAATAAACAGGGTGACAATATACAGCCTTGATGTACACCTTTCCCAATTTGGAACCAGTCCATTGTTCCATGTCTAGTTCTAACTGTTGTTTCTTGACCTGCATACAGATTTCTCAGGAGTCAGGTAAGGTGGTCTGATAGTCCCATCTCTTCAAGAATTTTCCACAGTTTGTTGTAATCCATACAGTCAAAGGTTTTGGCATAGTCAGTAAAGCAGAAGTAGATGTTTTTCTGGAACTCTCTTGCTTTTTCGATGATCCAGCAGATGTTGGCAATTTGATCTCTGGTTCCTCTGCCTTTTCCAAAACCAGCTTGAACATCTCAAAGTTCATGGTTCATGTATCGTTGAAGCCTGGCTTGGAGAATTTTGAGCATTACCTTGGTAGTGTGTGAGATGAGTGCAATTGTGCTGTAGTTTGAACATTCTTTGGCATTGCCTTTCTTTGGGATTGGAATGAAAACTGACCTTTTCCAGTCCTGTGGCCACTGCTGAGTTTTCCAAATTTGCTGGCATATTGAGTGCAGCACTTTCACAGCATCATCTTTCAGGATTTGAAATAGCTCAACTGGAATTCCATCACCTCCACTAGCTTTGTTCATAGTGATGCTTCCTAAGGCCCACTTGACTTCGTACTCCAGGATGTCTGGCTCTAGGTGAGTGATAACACCATCACAGTTATCTGGGTCATGAAGATCTTTTTTGTATAGTTCTTCTGTATATTCTTGCCACCTCTTCTTAATATCTTCTGCTTCTTTTAGGTCCATACTGTTTCTGTCCTTTATTGGGCCCATCTTTGCATGCAATGTTGCATGCTATCTCTAGCCAGAAATGTAGATAATACAAATCCAATTTCTATAAGAGAAACAATGAAAAGTTTTCCCCAATGAGAATATGAATATGTGACATTATATAAATATGGAGAAATACATGGACAGATTCATGCTGGGTTATTGACATGAATTTTCTGTGATATTAGGTAGCTGCTGCTTCTAAGTCACTTCAGTCATGTCTGACTCTGTGCGACCCCATAGACGGCAGCCCACCAGGCTCCCGCATCCCTGGGATTCTCTAGGCAAGAACACTGGAGTGGGTTGCCATTTCCTTCTCCAATGCATGAAAGTGGAAAGTGAAAAGTTATAGTGAGGTCGCTCAGTCATGTCTGACTCTTGGTGACCCCATGGACTGCAGCCTACCAGGCTCCTCCATCTATGGGATTTTCCAGGCAAGAGTACTGGAGTGGGGTGCCATTGTCTTCTCCGGATATTAGGTAGAGGGGGCAGTTAATAAGCCAAATATTGCATCATGAATTTTCTATGGAATATATTTACTTTTTTTCCAGTTAAATTTTTATTTTCCTGAAATTGTTTGTATGAAGGGTAAATTTTTTCCATTGAGATTTTTTGACAAAGATTCAACTAATTACCTTTTTTTTTTTTCCTACAGAGTTTGACTGGTTATAACTTGTTACTGTGAGTTTTCTTTTTGGTCATTGCTTTTTGTTTGTTTGGTTGGTCTGGTGTGTGTGTGTGTGTGTGTGTGTGTGTGTGTGTGTGTGTGTGTGTGTTTGGGGGCCACATAGCATGTCTTGTGGGATTAGTTCCCCAACCAGGGATGGAAACTGGCTCCTGAGTCCTAACCACTAGACTGCCAGGGAATTTCCAAGGCCATTACTTTTCACAAGTACAATACCCATGGGTCAAATGATCAGATTAAAATTTTGTGAAGAAGATTCTACTTTTTTCACATAAAATTTTGAGTTCATGTTTTATTGTTTTCATTAATACCTAGAAGAAGTGATTCTTTTTCGTGGGTAGGGGGGGTTATGGACTCGGCATGTGGGATCTTCCCTGACCAGGGACTGAAACTTTGCCCCCTGTGTTGGGAGCACAGAATCTTAATCACTGGACCACCAGGATGTGATTCTTTTAGTCATTTAAAAATCAATAATATATTTTCTTGTTTGAAGTTTTTGGCATTGCAGTGTTTGTTTTGGATAGATAATTTCTGCAAGTAATATTTATTATGAATTGGATGTTAGTGATTTTTTATTTCATCAGATCTAAATACACAATGGGATGGAAATATTTTTGAGGTCAAAAGTTAGGGTCAAAATGCTCTTCTCTGTGCCTGATGTAAACTAAATACTTGGTAATTACTAATCATTATGATTACTTGAAAGTATAAATCAGTCCTACTCTATTTAGCCACCCTATTCTCCACAAGACTTTGTGGTGGAGGTAAGGGAGACAACAGTTTGTGTAGAGCTGGGGCCAGGGGTCAACAAGGTAATCTTACCAAGTGAGACGGGTCAAGCTTAAGATCCAGTGGGGATGGGTAGTGCCAAACTGGTCGAGGCCTGCTCAGGCTAAAGGGCCATTTGCTACTCAGCTCTAGCTAACTGTGGGTCATGGGTTGCCATAACCTTAGATTTTTAACAATCTGAAAGTCCACATTTTTAGGTGAAATGTGATATTTAAGTATTGGTAGATAATCTGAATTTTATAGAACCAGTGTGGGTCACATTATGCAGTTTCAGCAGAACATACATGTTGTGTACCACTTTTTTTTTTTAATTATTATGTATTTATTTGGCTGCAATGGGTCTTAGTTGCATCATGTGGAATCTTTTGTTGCGTGCACCGGCTCTCTAGTTGGGGCCTGTGGGCTCCATAGTTGTGGCTCACAGGCTTAGTTGCTCTACAGCATGTGGGATCTTAGTTCTCCCAAGCAGGATTTGAACCTGTGTCCCCTGCATTGCCAGGTGGATTCTTAACCACTGGATCACCAGGGGACTCCCTGCATACAACTTTTTGACTTCAGTGTGGCTCAGCCCAGGGCTGTCCTCGTGTTCCCAGTGTTGGAAAATGAGACATATTGGGAAAAGTCAGCCTCTGTTGGAAATGTCCTTCCTGCCAAGGAAATTCAGCTGTAACCTCAGGATCAGATAAGGCAAGTGTGTCCTTGGTCCGGGTCTGAAGGATGGAGATGAAGTGAAGTGTGCTGGCGAGGAATTTGTCTAGCCTCATCCCATTATTTCAGGGCAACCCTTGAAATAATAGCATGGGATGTCGGCTCTTTGGCAGCAGGTGGCAGCATTAGAACAGAGATTGGCCACGTTAGAAGCCATGATAGTCTCAGTTCCTTCCTATTTGTATATGAAGAAAGGAAGATTTCTTCATATACAGATTCATATAATTCATATAATATGAATTCAATTCATATAATAGATTACCCCAGATCAGTTTTAGAGGAAACAAAGTTATTTGCCATATGTTTTCAATAAAAAAAAAAACAAAAAACGGATTTAAGCTCCTACTAAGTGCCAGTCCCTGTGCTGTGCATTTTCTCAACATTCATCTTGTTTAAACCTCACAAACTGTCCTGCGGGCAACTATTAATATTTCTCGCATCTTAAAGATGGGGAAATTGAGTTTTAGAAAGTTAAAGGATCTGAAAGGTGTACTGTTTCTAAGAGGCAAAGTTGGGTCTGAAACTACTGGAACTTTGACTCTTCATGGAATCACACCTGTCCCTACCAGCCTTACAGTCATGTTGCTGCCTCAAGTCTGTTGATATTTTGCCTGATTGATGTTCATAAGAAACTCAGGCTGTATTCTGGGACAGAGAAAGCCAGCATGGCAGACGGCATTTGCCCCAGAACCCGGCCAGGTGGTTGTGCCCCAGAGCTGTTGATTGAGAGAAGATGGATGCTGTTATGGAAAAACACCAGTTTTATAGTCTGGAGGATGGATATAGAAATTTGATGTGTTTGTTCATTTTTTATGTAACAATTCCTGTGACAAGAACAGATTACCTTTTCCCTTTCTTATTATCTAAAGCATTGACATAGAAAATAAACTATCTAAGAAACAATATTTCTTATGACAAATACGAGGCACTGGCTATCATTCCAGCCATTTGGTAATTAAAACTGGAGGATGTTGCAGTACAGACCTACCCCTGGCTATTTTGTATAGTATCAGATTGTTTGATTAAAATTATTCATCTCCTGATTTTTTATAAATGGCTTAAATCTGTTAAACAATTTGCTAAATAATTTAGATCATTTAACAAAGTTCAGAATTTTTTATGGCTAAGGCAGTGTTGGGTAGAGAACAGATTCTACACTGTCCCTTTCTTCCTGTATGACCTTGTGCAAGTAACTCATGCTTCACTGATAAAGCAGGGGATGGATTGAATGACATCACAGGCTTCTTCCTGCTCTGCTAGTCTATGACTTTCTGAAGTCCCCATGGATTTGTGTGGGAACAGAACTAAGTCCGCTTTCTTGCAAAGGAGCTCTAGAGGTGGGAACAGGATTAGATAAGCCCTTCTACCTTCAGAGGAATGATCTCAAGTCACTGGCTAGTTAGGAACCAATGCAAAGGAATAGTATTAATGGTATTTAAAGAGCACAAGCTTGAAGTCAGACAGTCCTGATCCAAATCCTGATCCACTGGTGACTAGCTAGGTGTTTAATCTTGGATAAAATCTGAATCTTGATTTTCTTAGCAAATAGCTGAAGATTTCCTATGAATTTTTAAAAATAATTTTTATTGGAGTGTAGTTGATTTACAATGTGTTACTTTCTGCTGTACAGCAAAGTAAATTAGTTATACATATATGTATATCCACTCTTTTTTAGATTCTTTACCCATGTAGGTCATTACAGAATGTTGAGTAAAGTGCCCTGTGCTATACAGTAGGTCTTTATTAGTTATCTGTTTTATATATATTAGTGTGTATATATCAATCCCAATCTCCCAATTTATCCCTCCCCCCTTTCCTTCCTGGTAGCTTTAAGTTTGGGGGCTTCCCAGGTGGCGTTAGTGGTAAAGAACCTGCCTGCCAATGCAGGAGATGTGAAAGACATGGATTCAATCTCTGGGTTGGGAAGATCCCCTGGAGGAGGGCATGGCAACCTGCTCCAGGATTCTTGATGGGAGAATCCCATGGACAGAGAAGCCTGGTAGGCTATATAGTCCATAAGGTCACAAAGAGTCAGACACAACTGAAGCGACTTAGCATGCACACAGCTTTAAGTTTGTTTTCTCTATTTGTGACTCTATTTCTGTTTTGTAAAAAAGTTCATTTGTACCATTATTTTTAGATTCCACATTTAAGTGATATTTGTCTTTGTCTGACTTACTTCATTCAATATGACAATCTCTAAGCCCAACCTGTTGCTGAAAATGACATTATTTTCTCTTTTTTATGACGAATATTCCGTTGTACGTGTGTACCATGTCTTCTTTATCCATTCCTCTGTCAATGGATATTTAGGTCGTTTCCATATCTTAGTTATTAGAAGCAGTGCTGCAGTGAACACTGGGGTGTGTGTATCTTTTTGGATTAAGGTTTTCTCTGAGAATATGCCCTGGAGTGGGATTGCTGGGTCATGTGGAAACAGTGTCAGACTTTATTTTTTTGGGCTCCAAAATCACTGCAGATGGTGACTGCAGCCATGAAATTAAAAGATGCTTACTCCTTGGAAGAAAAATTATGACCAACCTAGATAGCATATTGAAAAGCAGAGACATTACTTTGCCAACAAAGGTCCGTCTAGTCAAGGCTATGGTTTTTCCTGTGGTCATGTATGGATGTGAGAGTTGGACTGTGAAGAAAGCTGAGTGCCAAAGAATTGATGCTTTTGACCTGTGGTGTTGGAGAAGACTCTTGAGAGTCCCCTGGACTGCGAGGAGATCCAACCAGTCCATTCTGAAGGAGATCAGCCCTGGGATTTCTTTGGAAGGAATGATGCTAAAGCTGAAACTCCAGTACTTTGGCCACCTCCTGAGAAGACTTGACTCACTGGAAAAGACTCTGATGCTGGGAGGGATTGGGGGCAGGAGGAGAAGGGGACGACAGAGGATGAGATGGCTGGATGGCATCACTGACTCGATGGACGTGAGTCTGGGTTAACTCCGGGAGTTGGTGATGGACAGGGAGGCCTGGCGTGCTGCGATTCATGGGGTTGCAAAGAGTCGGACATGGCTGAGTGACTGAACTGAACTGAACTGATGGTAGTTGAAGTTTTCCAAAGGGCCCTCCATACTGTTCTCCACAGTGACTGTACCAACTTACATTTCCACCTGCAGTGTAGGAGAGTTCCTTTTTCTCCACATTTCCAGCATTTGTTGTTTGTAGACTTTTTGATGAGGCTCATTCTGGTGAGTGTGAGGTGATACCTCTGTAGTTTTGGTTTGCATTTCTCTAATTATTAGTGATGCTGAGCATCTTTTCATGTGCATTTTGGCCACCTGAATGTCTTCTTTGGAGAAATGTCTATTTAGAGCTTCCACCTATTTTTTGTTTGGGTTGTTCGCTTTTTTTTTTTTTTTTACATTGAGCTGCATTAACTGTTTGTATTGCTGTTGGTTTTAAATAAGTCAGAATTTATAATGTGACATGGTAGTCATTCGATAAATGGTAACATTTTTCATTAGCAGTTGTTTTTGGTTAAATTATATCACCTGAATATTCATATGTTGAAATGCTAGCTCTTAGGACTTCAGAATGTGACCTTATTTGGAGATATAGTCTTTTCAGAAGTAATCAAGTTAAAATTGAGGTCAGTAAGATGGACCCTAATCCAACAGGATTGGTATCCTTATAAAAAGGGGGAATTTAGTTACAGAGACATACATTGAGGATGGGTGATATACAGACACATCTATGCCTAGAAGAGAGTTGTGGAACTGATCCTTCCCTCACAGACCTCAGAAGACTGGTTCGATGCATGATACTGGATGCTTGGGGCTGGTGCACCGGGACGAACCAGAGGGATGGTACAAGGAGGGAGGAGGGAGGAGGGTTCAGGATGGGGAACACGTGTATATGTGTGGTGGATTCAAGTTGATATATGGCTAAACCAATACAATATTGTAAAGTTAAAAAATAAAATAAAATAAAATAAAAAAAAATAAAGCCAAAAAAATAAAAAATAAAATAAAATCTCACAGCTGATTAGAAAAAAAAAAAAGAAGAAACCACCCTGTTGACACCTTGATCTTGGACTTCCAGCCTCTAGAAATAAGAGCCAATAAATGACTGCTGTTTAAGTCTTTCAGTCTGTGGTGTTTGTTGAGCAGCCCTAGTACACAAATATAGTTATTTTCACTCAAATTGCCATTCCAATGCCATCTTCCCCCATTCTGAATGCACCTTGCATCGCACCTATACAAGATCAAATATTTTTGTTGTGGCTTTATGTTCATGGCCTCAGCTGTTCCTAAGTGGTCAGCCAGTCTTCAGGATCGTATTGAAATAGTTCACATTTATTGGTACTTTTAAAGTACTTTATATGCATTCCATCATCACATAAACCTTCACAACTTTCTGAGAAAGATATTATTTCCACCATTTTGCACATTGGAAATGGATATGTTAAGTAAATTATCCCAAAGTCATACATCTGAAGAGTCATAGAGCCAGGGTTTGGATAGACCAGGACACTCTGACCCCAGAGTCCTTGCCCTTAAAACTTAAGTGCATGTTAACTGCCATGCAGTGAAGCCTGGAGATGACAAGGCTTAAAATAAAAGTGAACGGCTACCTTTCATCAGCAGGAGCCCTGGAAGCAGAACAGAATAGAGAGCTCTGTGTCCTCAGCATCAGCCTCTGAGGATCTCTCTCATCATATCTTTGGAACATGCTAGATACAGTGGTGCCCACTGCCAGGAAATCCTCAAATCTGCTTAGGGGCTATGTTGACCAGAGCCCATGGCTGTAACTTTCATTTTAGGCCCAGATCCCTCATCTTTCAGGCCTCCCAAAGCTGCCATTGATGAACTTTTTGGACTTTTGCCCAAAGATCTTTTGTAGAAAACTGCTATGGAGAGGCAGAATGCCACAGCGGTTAAGAGTGCAGGTTCTGGTATCAAATACCTCGGTTTGGACCCTGGCTCTGTTAATTATAGCCCGGGTAAGCTTAGGTGATTCATTTAGCCTTAAATCTTCACCTATAAAATGGGGATGACAATAGTACTTATCTCACAGGGTTGTTGTTGGGGGGATTATTGATACATAAGCACATCTTAGACCAACACATGCTGACCAACACACTTAATACATCTTGGCTATTATTACACAGTTTCAATGGAATGGGATGGAGGACTATAATGGTAACTGCCTCAGAATGCATCTATTTCAGAAGAAGGATTGGTTATACCCAGTCTATCATAATGCATTTAAAAATTTCAATATCTTGCCATCCATATTGCAATAAAAATACAGAGCTTCCTGTGTATATAAATTCTTTTAGGAATTTTGCAATTTGGTAGAAAATGTCCATGACACATAATAAATATTTGATTGATGAATGAATGACACGTGAGGCCCTGGAATTGCAGGAGGGAGGGGAACACAGAGAGATGCCTGGGTAGCTATGATATGAGTTAGAGTCAGATGTCCAAATCCTCAGTTCTAGAGGATGAGGTGAATTCTTATTCACCTAAGACAGCAGGTAGAGAAGTGGACATCTCGAGAATCTCAGCGACTGTTGGTGGTGAAGATGCTGGGGCTAAGGCTGGGCTGAGCTAGAGGAAGCAGGGCTGGGAGGAGCAGTGAAAAGAGGGAGGAGCCGTGGCCACTGGGTTCCTTCCAAGTGGGAACTGAAGAGAAATCCACGGACCAGGACATCAGCCTATTAGACAGAAAGACTGCTTCTCTGTGGGAACTGGAGGAGGCCCTGCCACTCTTGGGGTCTCTGGAGACAGGCCTGGGGGCAACAGAAGCACTTCAGACCCTGATGGCCATGTGAGTCAAGCCTGCCTCCTGTGTGCTGAGCACAGGTCTTCATTGCTGGCAACTAGGAGGGGTCGGACACCCAAGCTGAGAGAAAGTGCCAAAAACTGGCCTCCAGCTTACAAGTTGTAAGACATGGAAGCTATAGCTGATCCCAGTGAGAACGGGCCCTCCCACTCAGCCCGAAACTTGAGTTGTGAACCTTTTGCCTCCTAGAACTTGTGAAATGAAATTGATTGATGGCTTTCTAGAAGAAATGGAAAGATTTGCATTGTGTTTGTCAGTTGTGTCAAGTGTAAGTTTTTATAATCTTTTTTGGAGAGTAATGTTGCAATATTGTCAAAATTTAAAGGATGTTCATTTCAATGTTGCTTGTAGCAGTGAAAAAGGGAAATGCTGTAAATGCCATTAACAGATCAGATCAGATCAGATCAGGTCAGTTGCTCAGTCGTGTCCGACTCTGCGATCCCATGAATCGCAGGACACCAGGCCTCCCTGTCCATCACCAACTCCCGGAGTTAACCCAGACTCACGTCCATCAAGTCAGTGATGCCATCCAGCCATCTCATCCTCTGTTGTCCCCTTCTCCTCTTGCCCCCAATCCCTCCCAGCATCAGAGTCTTTTCCCATGAGTCAACTCTTCACATGAGGTGGCCAAAGTACTGGAGTTTCAGCTTTAGCATCATTCCTTCCAAAGAAAGCCCAGGGCTGATCTCCTTCAGAATGGACTGGTTGGATCTCCTTGCAGTCCAAGGGACTCTCAAGAGTCTTCTCCAACACCACAGTTCAGAAGCATCCATTCTTCAGCGCTCAGCCTTCTTCACAGTCCAACTCTCACAGCCATACATGACCACAGGAAAAACCATAGCCTTGACTAGACGAACCTTTGTTGGCAAAGTAATGTCTCTGCTTTTGAATATGCTATCTAGGTTGGTCATAACTTTCCTTCCAAGGAGTAAGCGTCTTTTAATTTCATGGCTGCAGTCACCATCTGCAGTGATTTTGGAGCCCCCAAAAATAAAGTCTGACACTGTTTCCACTGTTTCCCCATCTATTCCCCATGAAGTGATGGGACCGGATGCCATGATCTTCGTTTTCTGAATGTTGAGCTTTAAGCCAACTTTTCCACTCTCCACTTTCACTTTCATCAAGAGGCTTTTTAGTTCCTCTTCACTTTCTGCCATAAGGGTGGTGTCATCTGCATATCTGAGGTTATTGATATTTCTCCTGGCAATCTTGATTCCAGCTTGTGTTTCTTTCAGTCCAGTGTTTCTCATGATGTACTCTGCATATAAGTTAAATAAGCAGGGTGATAATATACAACCTTGACGTACTCCTTTTCCTATTTGGAACCAGCCTGTTGTTCCACGTCCAGTTCTAACTGTTGCTTCCTGACCTGCATACAAATTTCTCAAGAGGCAGGTGAGGTGGTCTGGTATTCCCATCTCTTTCAGAATTTTCCACAGTTTCTTGTGATCCACACAGTCAAAGGCTTTGGCATAGTCAATAAAGCAGAAATAAATGCTTTTCTGGAACTCTCTTGCTTTTTCCATGATCCAGCAGATGTTGGCAATTTGATCTCTGGTTCCTCTGCCTTTTCTAAAACCAGTTTGAACATCAGGAAGTTCACGGTTCACATATTGCTGAAGCCTGGCTTGGAGAATTTTGAGCATTACTTTACTAGCGTGTGAGATGAGTGCAATTGTGCAGTAGTTTGAGCATTCTTTGGCATTGCCTTTCCTTGGGATTGGAATGAAAACGGACCTTTTCCAGTCCTGTGGCCACTGCTGAGTTTTCCAAATTTACTGGCATATTGAGTGCAGCACTTTCACAGCATCATCTTTCAGGATTTGAAAGAGCTCAACTGGAATTCCATCACCTCCACTAGCTTTGTTCGTAGTGATGCTTTCTAAGGCCCACTTGACTTCACATTCCAGGATGTCTGGCTCTAGGTCAGTTATCACACCATCGTGATTATCTGGGTCATGAAGATCTTTTTTGTACAGTTCTTCTGTGTATTCTTGCCACCTCTTCTTAATATCTTCTGCTTCTGTTAGGTCCCTACCATTTCTGTCCTTTATTGAGCCCATCTTTGCATGAAATGTTCCTTTGGTATCTCTGATTTTCTTGAAGAGATCCCTAGTCTTTCCCATTCTGTTGTTTTCCTCTATTTCTTTGCATTGATCACTGAAGAAGGCTTTCTTATCTCTTCTTGCTATTCTTTGGAACTCTGCATTCAGATGTTTATATTTTTCCTTTTCTCCTTTGCTTTTCGGTTCTCTTCTTTTCACAGCTATTTGTAAGGCCTCCCCAGACAGCCATTTTGCTTTTTTGCATTTCTTTAGGACTGGTTAAATAAATAATCATATCTCTGTACTATGGAATAATATGCATTAATCAAAGATGATGATGTAAACACTTATGCACAGATGTGGAAAGATGATCACATTATATTAAATAAAAAATGTTTTGGAAGAGTGAATCAGTGTTATCTAGTATGTGTAAAAAAAAGAGAGAATTATATGCATAAAATATATATGTTGAGCAATACATGGAACACATTTGAAAGGACACAAGCCAAATGAACAGTGGCTAATTTTAGAAAGAGGGCTTTATGGGAGATGGAAGGGAGAGGAAAAGAACAGAGAATTTCACTTTATCCTTGATTTCTGTACTCTGTGCTTGTATTGTTTTATTTTACAATGAGTATTTATTGCATGCTATTTTTAAAACAATGTAAAAAGGAATCTCAAAATAAAACCAAAGTCTGTTATATTAGTATCTGGGGTTTTACATATTCTTTGTTGTCTTCAGGTTTGGAACAAGTTGTTTATTTTGATTAAATTATATTATGTGGCTTTTTGATGACTCCAGGATTCTATGGAGACGCTGCAGTGGGGTTGGAATCATCAGGAGGCTACCAAGGCAATCCTAGGGGACTGCCTGGGGCATTGTGGGCAGGAGAGAGGCATCCTCTAGGGTTTGAAGGCCATTCATTGGGCACCATGCAGGCCATGAAATGGGCATTTGTTGGGCTGTAGGCATTATGCTTAGCACCATATTGGACATCTCACTGGGTGCTGCTCAGAGCATTTCAGGGGGAGTTTGGCAGAGCATGGCATAGAACCCTTGAACAGTTATTCCACTGGGATGGCTGAGGTCCTCTCAAATGTTGCTCAGGCTGCAGCACATTATACCTCATTTTTATTGTTTATTCACTAAGTCCTGTCTCACTCTTCTGTGACCGTATGGACTGTAGCCCGCCAGGCTCTTCCGTCCATGGGATTTCCCAGGCAAGCCTACTGGTGTGCGTTGCCATTTCCTTCTCCAGGGGATCTTCTTGACCCAGGGATCGAACCTGAATCACTTGCACTGCAGGAAAATTCTTTACCACTGAGCCACAGGACAATCACTGCAAGGAGCCCTTGACTAGGTTACATGAAGCTTTAGATGGAATCCTTTCATTTATTTTCAGCTGTGCTGGTCTTCACTGCTGCACGTATGCTTGCTCTAGTCGCGGCTACTCTTCATTGCAGTGCGCGGGCTTCTCATTGTGGTGGCTTCTCTTGTTGCAGAGCATGGGCTCTAAGGCATGCCACCTCAGTAGTTGTGGCGCAGGGGCATTTGTGGTTCTGCAGCACGTAGGATCTTGCTAGACCAGGGATCAAACCTGTGTCCCCTGCCTTGGCAGGTGGCTTCTTACCCGCTGGACCAGCAGGAGGCCCCTAGAGGGCACCGTTGGCGTGCCCCGTGTTGGACACTCTATAGCACTGTTATTGGAATGTGGCAGGTGGCTTCTTACGCGCTGGAGCAGCAGGAGGCCCCTAGAGGGCAGCATTGGCGTGCCCCGTGTTGGACACTCTATAGCACTGTTATTGGAATGTGGCAGGTGGCTTCTTACCCGCTGGACCAGCAGGAGGCCCCTAGAGGGCAGCGTTGGCGTGCCCCGTGTTGGACACTCTATAGCACTGTTATTGGAATGTGGCAGGTGGCTTCTTACCCGCTGGACCAGCAGGAGGCCCCTAGAGGGCAGCGTTGGCGTGCCCCGTGTCGGACACTCTAGTGACTTTCAGTGTCACAGTTGCCACCATGCAGAACTCTGAACTGATCCTTAGGAAGAGAACCTTCCTGAGCACTTTCATGACCCCGATCATGGATAGAACTGGGTAGCTGCAGAGTTTGATTCTTGCATCCGGCACCTCTCAATAGTCCTTTGAGAAACAGAGCCTGTGCTGTGGAGGAATCTCAGCTACAAGTCCACCAGGGAAACATGTCTTTTCCACCAGGGCTCCTTGAGCTGACTGTAGCAGTGAGAAAGGCAGGCCAGAGACTGGGGAAGGGCGGGGAACCATCACACTCCCCACCTTCTCTGGCTTTTGGAAAGGTTGCAAGGGTTTGAAAGGGTCCGTTTGCCATGTGAAACTCCAGATCAACAGAAGCCCCTGTCAATAGTACAAAGAAGGCAAACATTCCCAAAGTGCCTGAAAGGGCAGTGAAGCTCTGAGAGCAGCCCTGTGTAAAATTCACATAACATACAATGAATGAGTCTCCATTTTAAAGTGTAAATTCAGTGGCACTTAGGAATTCACTAGTTGTACCACCAGGCACTCTGCTGCTTAGTAGTGACCACTGCCTGGGGGTGTGTCTGAAGGCCCCACTTTCATGGGTGGCCTTAGTGCCCATCACTTCCTACATAAAAGACAGTAAAGCCAAATCAAGTATCTCAAGTAACCCCCACCGTCCCTGCCCCCCTCATCCCCCCACCCCCCCCACCTCCACCTGCAGGCTCTTTATGAGAGTTTCTATACCCTCAATGCCAAGAACAAGGCCAGTTGAGTTGGGAAGTTAGTGACTGGCTGGGTCACCAGCTAAGAGATGATTCCATGGATTTCAGATTCACAGAGACTCCGTTTTTCCTAAGCAACCTAGAAATGACCATATTTCACAGACCTGTAGGGTCACTTGAGAATGATCAAATAGAATATTGTGTCTTTTGAATTCAGGGCACCCAGTGGAGGGGTGGACTTTACCCCTTGCAACACCAAAATGCTTTGGGGTCATTTTGGATCATCTTGGGTATCTTCATCTACCATGATTGAGAAACACAGATGTCTGTGCTTGGGAACTCTTAACTAAGGAGAGACTCAAATCTTTTCCCAGATCTTTTGATTTGAGTTGAGAAGAAAATGTTGGTCCATCGTGGAATGTTGGCTCATATTCTACTTGATTCAGGTAGCTGACTGTGCCCCAGATATGCTGAGTGGGTTTTCATTTCCTTAGTCTTGTCTCCTTGAATTCTTTCCCAGTAGCTTTTTAAAATGAAGGTAAAATTCACATAACATACAATGAATGCATCTCCATCTTAAAGTGTAAATTCAGTGGCACTAGGAATTCACTAGTTGTACCACCATCATTTCCATCTAGTTCCAAGACATTTTCCTCATGCCCAAGGAAACCCTGTATTCATGAATTATCCACCATTCCCTTCTCCCCAGCACCTGGCAACCACTGGGTTTCTCTGTCAATAGATTTACTTGTTCTGGATGTTTATATAAAAGGAGTTATACAATATGTGACATTTTGTGCCTGGCTTCTTTTACTTAGTGCAATAATTGAGGTTCATCTATGTTGTCCTAATAACTTTGTTAGGGACAACGTGTGGTATGAAAAGAATTTAGCTTTAAGGTTCAGACAGACCTGGGCTTTAGTTTTGGCTCAGTCATTTCATAGCTGCGTGTCCTGGGAAAGCTATTTACTCTTTCTGAGCTTCTGTCCTCCTCATTCATGAAATGAGAATAATAATCCCTACCTGAATTACAGTTGTGAGGATTGAGAGAAAATATGTATGAAATGACCTGGCCTTGTACCTGGACACTCTCTAATTATTAGAAGAAAAGAAATTACCTTACATGTGAGTGTGTGTGGTGCCTGACATGCTAATTCTTTCCATTGCCCCCTCGTTTATGCTCCCCCTTACATGGCAGCAGCTTTTCTCAGATGCCTTACAACCTCCCTTCCTTTTATCTAAATAATTTACTTTGATTTGAGCATTCACTTACTTGTTCCTTTGTCAAGTAGGGTCTTTTTTTTTTTTTTTCTTTTTTCTATGACCAGACTGCATGTTTTCTTGAGGTCAGAAGTAGTTTTCTTCTTCTAGCAAACACATGGTCTAGATTTTCCAGACCAAGCCCATCTTTAAATATTCTGCTATGTAGACCCCATAAACACTGGGATATCATGGAAAATCCAGTTTGGCGTCCAAGCCATGTGTCCCAGATTGCTCTGGTATGTAGAATTGGCACAATCCTCTTCAGCCTCTGTTTGTACAATACACTCCCTTAAAAAAAAAAAAAACTGAGATATAATTGATATATAACATTATAGTCGTTCCAGGTGGTGATCCCTTTCAATGTTTGGTGAAAGTATCAGTTGCTCAGAAATACCACATGGGTCCCCCATCGCCCACGTAGAAATGGAATGGACGGCAGGTGAGCCTCCGTCCTAATTATCTGGCTGTAATTGAAAGGTGCAAGCTGGCATTCTCTAGAAGGAGCATCTCCAAAAGCACTTGCTGCAGAAACTAAAGTCCAAATTAAAATTGATTCACATCCTCATAGAAGCATCAGCTATTAGAGAGTAGGTTCTGAAATGGCATGCATTACCAGAGAATGAGGTCAGAGGTGGGCAGGAAAAAGGTTTTTCAGAGTTTCAGCGTAAGTTAGACCCAGGTCTGAATTTATATGTTGGGTTTTTATTACGTATAAAATGTAAAACATCCACAGTGTCCATTTAATGTTGTTGACTCTTTTTTTTTTTTTTTTAATAGGAAGTTGGTACTGAGAGAAAGAATCAAACAGAAACCAAGAATAAGAAGCATTTATGAAGGTGACAGATTTCTGGAGCAGCTTTTTAAAATCTTTTTTTTGGTCATAGAGCCCTTTGAGGATGTGGTATAGGAGAGGTGGTACAGCAGGTCCTGTAACTGGCTAGCTGAGGTATCACTGTCTGAATGTATGTTTGATCCCTCTCACTGGAGTGCATCTGCCCTCGAGGGCAGGAACAATGTCTTATTCATCTTTGTGGCCTTACTGTTGCGCACAGATGGCTCCCATTTTAGTAGAAGTCTTAACTTGGTGACCTTCGTTGGGTTTCAAGGGAGCCTTTAAATTTTCCCAAAATGATATCCAAAACTGTGCGTGTCTGCTCTTATCCTCCTTTTGTCTCTCATTTCCAAGCCAGTAGCAGTAGCTACCAAGCTGGTGACCCGTTGTGAATTTCTCCATCCTTCTCGTGCATGAACTTTGATCTTCATAAAACTGCTTCATCCTGGGAAGGATCAGATCATTCCTATCTTGAGAAACCTGCCATGGGCTTTTTCCAATTGCTCCAGAATGAAAACCCAACTTCTTCCCACAACACTAAAGGCCTTGTGGGTCATTATATCGTTCGGCTTCATGTTCTGTTCCACCTGCTATGAACTCTGCTCTTTATTAACACTGAACCCTTTATTGTTCCCTAAGTAAAGCTTGCACTTTCAAGTTTCCCTGCCTGGCTCATTCTGCAACCCCCTCCTGGAATGCCACTTCCCTTATTATCTATTAAATCCTTCTTATCCTGAAAGAACGAGGTCAAATACCTCCTCTGTGAAACTCTCCCCAATTCAATAAGTCAGAATTAATGAGTACTTCTTTTTTTTTTTTTTTTCCTAACTGTGCCACATGGCTTGTGGGATCTCAGTTCCCTAACCAGGGATTGAACCCAGGGCCATGACAGTGAAGTGTCAAATACTAACCATGAGACCACCAGAGAACCCCCTGTGAGTACTTTTTGAACCTATATTTAGCACTTAGTCTATCCTATCTTATAAATGTGTTATTTCCCATGTTATATTCCTTAGAAGACCCTGATTATTTGAAGCATCAAATTTATCTCTGGAGTCCCTGCTGGGGAAATGGCTCACTAGAGATTCAATCTGTGCAGTTTTTCCTCTTTTTCAGTGGGAGGGTTGCAGAAGGCCACCTGTGACTCCCTGAGGCGCCATTCCTTAGCAGGGTGGCAGTGGAATCCTTTGGAGGGTCCCCCTGAGAAAGGCAAAGCCCCCTGAAATCATTCAAGGTAGATTTTGTTAGAAGAGTAGGTGTACCACGATTGAGGGAAAAGGTCTTAACACAGCCCTGTGTGTGAGGATTTGAAATAATACCTGCTGAACTCTGGAAGATGGGTCCCAGAAAGGAAGAGAGTTAATTCTGGGTCCAAGAGGTGGGAAACCCCAGAACCCATCCCAGAGCAGCTCATTCCTAGTCAGGGCTGCAAACAGAAAGACATGCTACATAAGGATGGTGTCTACACTGAGTTGAAGCAGGAGCAGAAGGCCCACCTCCACCTCTGAGCTCCAGCCGGGCTTCAGGAGGGTGCCCTGTGCCTGGAGGCACAGCACTTTGCCCTACTGGAGGCCCTCCTCCGCTGAGCTTCCAGGCTCTCCATGCCCAGAAGCTAGAGCATTCCTTATTTATGGCTTCCACATCCATGCAGAACTGGGAAAAGGGAAAAGGTTTGCCTGAGGGTCCCCAGGGTTCAGCTGGGCCCTTTAGGTTAGCTTCTGGTGGAGAGGACACACCCTAAAACACATGGGTGCTATAGGAGCTGAGGACTTGAAGCCGCCTCTGTGGGCAGAAGGGAACTCCTCAACAGGAACTTCTGCTCATCCACTAGTGCCCCTCCCTGAAGTCGGAACAGTGAGGTCAGCCTGGGTGGTCTGCCCTTCTAGGCTCTAAAGACTGCTAGGAACATGATAGGAAATATGGTCTTGGAATTTCTGCTGTCATTGTCAGAGTGAACCTGGGGCATCTAGTTGGACCCCAAACAGGATGAAAGAATCTCCTGCTACATCTGTATCTAGCATTTGGGGCTTTGTCCACAGTGATGCTCGCAGAATTAAATAAGATTCAAATGCTTCTTAGCTGGCTGTGACTATTGATTCTGCTATGCAAACGTTTCATCCTCTTCTCCACAATACTAAATGCCAGTGTTTTGGTCCCTCTCCAAGGTCTCTGTCTCTAAGCTCTTAATTAAAAAAAAGGAATAATTATTAAAGTTATTAAAATATGCAATATTGCAAAGGAGCGGATTAGAAGTCTTCATGCTAATCCAAACAAATCATGCTAATGTTACTTTGATTCTAGCAAACCCAAACCCACAGAGGAAGATAAAAGCTAAGGCTTGTTTTTTAAGTGGAGGTTTTAGCCTACTTGCTAAGCCAGGATTCATCACACATTCACTGGGAGCTGCAAAGGAGAAACTGGAGGAGATGAAATGAAGAAAGATGTGAACACGATAGAAAAGATGACATGGGTAAGGAGGAGAGCTGTGCCAAGACAGTCAACCAAGCCAAGACAGTAGCTGTGATTCATCAAGCTCTTCCCTCGGCTGGGAGCTATGGGTACAAGGAGTGCCCCCCACCCCCTTCCCAAATGCAGACTTCAGCGACTGCATTTTGAAGATGATTGCTCAAACCTGCGGTCCATCCTAGACATGTCTGCAGATTTATTAGCTACTGGACATGGTCAATTATCATAAAGAAGGATGCACACTTCAGCCAGCATACTAGATATATCATTGTCTGGGAACCTACCTTGGCTTGGAAGGTCCCCACATACCTCTCAGATTCAACATATGCCAGATTAGCTGAAAACTTAAATGCCCCCATGCCCCATGCTATTTCTACTAAGACTCGGTCTTCACCAGTAGAGCCACCACTCACTCAGTGCTCCAGGTTGATTGTAGACCTCCCTCTTTGGTGCTCTGCCTCGTCCCTCTTTTGGTTGCTAACCAATGCCTTTTGGTTGCTAAGAACTGATGATGCAACCTCAGAAATATCCCCTACCTTCTTTTTTGAATTTTAATTTATTTGGCTGTGTCATTTCTTAGCTGTGGCATGAGGGCTTAGTTACTCCACGGCACATGGGATCTTAGTTTCCCAACCAGGGGTTGAACCCCTGTCCCCTGCATTGGAAGGCAGATTCTTAACCACTGGACCACCAGGAAAGTCCCCTCACCTAGCCTTCTTTCCTCCTCCTTACCTTCAGCACTACTGCTCTCGTTCAAATCTCTCTGATCTTTTCCTGTCCTGCTTCTCCAATCTCTTCTCCCCCTTTCCCGCCCTACCATGTTTCAGTCAACCCCAACTTCTTGCCATTCCTCTCTCCATGCCTTTGCACACAGGTATCATTCCTTTTCCTCCCATGACCACCTGCAAACTCTTCCCTATCCTTCAAGACCTCTAGAGGTCACCTTCTCTGACTGTCCAGTGCTGGTTCCCACAGAGCTTTGGGCACTGTGCCTTCAGGTTCCTGGCCCATGGCACTGCCACAGTGGACAGTCTGTCTCCCTTGGGGGCCAGGGACACTGCATTCCACGGTGACTGATCCCAGGGGCCTTGCAGAGTGCTTGCTTGCACACAGTAACACTCAACTTGCCTTTATTATTTTTCTTTATTTGGCTGGCCGGATTGTGGCATGTGAGGTCTTTCAGTTGCAGCATTCAAACTCTTAGTTTCAGTATGTGGGATCTAGTTCCCTCACAAGGGATTGAACCTGGTCCCCTGCATTGGGAGCTCAAAGTCTAAGCCATTGGACCACCAGGGAAGTCCCAGCATGCCTTTATTGACAGAACATTGATCCTGGAGTGTGATGTCTGAGGAGGCAAAAGTCACAGTTCTGAAGGGAAGGAAAGGATAAAGAAGTTGCATTTGAGGATGTTAGCTTGGTAGAATTTGACTGTATTTCATAAAAAGATCTCAGTGGTGTTAAAAATCATTACCATAGTTAGAACTTGAAAGACTTGAAATAAACATTTCAGTTTAGAAGAACTACCACTTATTGAACAGAGTCCAGACAATGTATCCTGCCTATTTTATATTTAAACCTAACGACTCTACATGTTAGGTATATCTACCCCTATTTTATAGATGAAGGAATTGAGGCTCAGAGAGGTTAAGTAATTCATCCATGGTCACACAAATATACAGGGAGTGGAATAAGAATTTTCTAAGATCTGGAACACAGATATGATTCTCAAACCTGGTCTCTTTGTACTAACCTTTACTTACCATGGAAATACACTGTCTCTTCAAGATCTGTGTATGAATCCATCACATCTTCAGCTTTCCCTCATCAGAAATATTATAGGATGAACAATACTTGATAAAATGGACTGAGGTTTGTGTCAATCTGCCCCCTTTCCTTTCCTTCTCTTCTGATTGGTACCAAGATGGAAAAAAAAAAAAAAAGACCCAAAAGGAGTGGGCCTAATACAGTCAGAAAGGGAAGCAAAATGCCCAAGTAATCCACAGATGACTAGCAGTGTCTCCTTTTATACCTTCCATGTGCTTTCCAAAGACACTTTTCTATTTATTTCCGGTAACCGTGCTGGGGATATATACTATGGCTCTCATTTTCTAGGTGAGAAACTAAGGCTTGGGAAAATTAAGGGGTTAGACTGAGTTGGAACAACTGCTAAAAGGCAGAGCTAGAATTGAAACTCGGTGTTCATTTTCCCAAAGCCACTTTTGTTCCCCTGCACCAGGTGTGCCCACACCCCAGCTCACAGCTCAGCACACAGCAACCAATTATATTTGAATACATGAACGATAATAAGAATAATCCATTTTTTATTGAGCTTACAATGTGCTAGACAGTCTACAAAGTGCTTTGCATAAATTACCTTTTTTAAAAAAAAATTGAAGTACAGTTGACTTACAATATTATATTAGTTTCAGGTGTACAGCATAGTGATTCAATATTTTATACATTACAAAGTGATCACAAGCCTCGTTACCATCTCACCATACAAACTTATTACAGTATTACTGACTAGATTCCCTATGCTGAGTATTATATTCCCATGACTTGTTTATTTTGTAATTGGAAGTTTGCGTCTCTCAGTCTCCCTCTCCTATTTCGCTCATCCACCCATCTTCCTCTCCTCTGGCAGCTACCAATTTGTCCTCTCTCTGTGAGTCTGTCTCTGTTTTGTTATGCTTGTTGGCTTTGTTTTTTAGATTCCACGTGTAAGTGAAATCATATGGTATTTATCTTTCTCTGATTTATCTCACTGAAGTTTGAATGCATTCTAACAATCTTGCATTTTCACTCCCTCCCCTCATGTTTAATATTTTTGACATATTTTACATCTTTTTGTTCTGTGTATCGCTTAACTACTTATTGTAGGTGTAGGTGACTTTACTACTTTTGTCTTTTAACCTTTGTATTAGTTTCACAAGTGGTTGATCTACTATCTTTACTGTACGTTTGCCCTTACTAAGGAGATTTTTCCTTTTGTAATTTTTATAGTTCTGGTTGTGGTCTTTTTCTGCTTAATGAAGTCTCGTTAACATTTTTTGTGAAGTTCATTTTGGGGTGCTGAATTCTTAGTTTTAGCTTATCTGTAAAATTCTTTATCTTTAGCCTTTCCAGGTAGAGTATTCTTGGTTGTAGGGTTTCTCCTTTAATCTCTTTAATATAGTGTCACCCCTGACCTGCAGCGCTTTCACCAGAAAGTCAACTGATAGCCTTATGATAGTTCTTTTTATGTAACTAGTAGGTTTTCACTTGTTTTAAGATTCTCTCATATCTTTAATTTTTGCCATTTTAATTATAATACATCTTGCTGTTAACCTCTTAGGGTTCATCTTGTTTCGAATTTTGTGTTCTTCATGAACCTGGATGTGTAATTTCATTTTCATGTTAGAGAAGTTTTCAGCTATTATTTCTTCAAATAAGTTCTCTACCCCTTTCTCTCTTTTCCTTTAGGTATCCCTGTAATGAGAATTAGTACACTTGATGTTTTCCTAGAGGTCTCTTAAACTATCTTCAATTAAAAATGACCTTTTTTCTGTTCACTTTGGGTGATTTGTACTACTCTCTCTTTCAGTTTGCTGATCCATTCCTCCGAATCATCTAATCTATGGTTGATTTCTGCTACTGTATTTTTTTTATTTCAGTTATTGTATTCCTTAGCTCTGTTGGTTCTTCTTTGTATTCTCTAAGTCTTTGTTAATCTTCTTACTGTGTTCATCCAGTCTTCTCCTGAGTTTGCTCAGCATCTTAGATCATTACCTTGAACTCCTTATTGAGTATCTTGCTTATCTCCACTTTGTTTAGTTCTTCTTCTGGGGTTTTGTCTTGTTCCTTCATTTGGAACAAGTTTTGCCCAATGCTCTGTGCATATTTCTATGAATTAGGAAAGTTTGTCACATTTCCTGATCTTATAAAAGTGGCCTTACGTAGGAGATGTCCGTGGGGACAGCAGCACCCTCCCCTCCGGTTGCCAGAGCTGTGTGCTGTAGGAGTGAGCGCCCCTCCGTGGGCTGAGTGCGCCTTTTGTTGTGGTAGGTAGGCCTGTGGTGCTCTAGTAGGAGCGGCTGGTTTTCAGCCCCATTGGCTTCCAGGGCCCACCTCGTGCACTGCCTGTCACCCTCCTGATGGGGGTGGGGCTTAGTCCCATCATGGCTGGCTGAATGGCCTGTGGGGTCCCGGGCTGGTGCCAGCTCACCAGTAATGAGGCTTGGTTCCAGGGAAGCTTCTGTGGGGCCTGGGTGGGGCACCCAAGACTGGTACCAATTGCTAATGGATGACTAAGTGCTAATAGGCTAGAGAGAGGACTCCAAAATGGTGCTTGCCAGCATCAGTGTCCTCGTGGTAGAATGAACTGCCATAATTGGCTGCTGCCTGTGTCTGAGTCCCTAGGGGAAGTCCCTGCCTCTCTGGGAGGTTCTTCAAGATGAGTAAGTGGGTCTGACGCAGGCTCCTGTCAAATTACTGCCTCTGCACCGGGACTCAGAGCATGTGAGATTTTGTGTATGCATGTAAGAGCTAAGTTCCCGTTTCCTATAGTTCTCTGGCTTTCCCAAATGCAAACCCTGCTCGCTTTCAAAGCCAGCCATTCTGAAGGCTCATCTTCCCACTATAGGACTCCTGATTCGGGGAGCCTGATGTAGGGCCTGTGCCCCTTCATTCTTGGAGGGGACCCCTGCAACTGTGATTATCTTCCTGTTTGTGGGTCACCTTCCCAGGGACGTGAGTCTTGACTATACTACATCTCTGTCCCCCTCCATGTCTTGTTGTAGCTCCTTTATATCTTTAGTTGTGGAAAATCTCTCCTGCTAGTCTTCAGGTCATTCTCATTGATAGCTGCCCTGTAAATAGCTGTGAATTTGGTGTACCCATCAGAGGAGGTAAGCTCAGGGCCTTCCTACTCTGCCATCTTAGCTACTGCTGCTGCTGCTAAATCACTTCAGTCGTGTCCGACTCTGTGTGACCCCATAGACGGCAGCCCACCAGGCTCCCCGTCCCTGGGATTCTCCAGGCAAGAACACTGGAGTGGGTTGCCATTTCCTTCTCCAATGCATGAAAATGAAAAGTGAAAGTGAAGTCGCTCAGTCGTGTCCGACTCTTAGCGACCCCATGGACTGCAGCCTACCAGGCTCCTCCATCCATGGGACTCTCCAGGCAAGAGTACTGGAGTGGGGTGCTATTGCCTTCTCTGATCTTAGCCACACCTCTCCACAAATTATCTCTTTTAATTCTCATCACAACTCTACAATACAGGAACTCTTATTTGTCCCAGTTTACAGAGAAGGAAACTGAGGAGCAGAGAAATCAAGTCACTTGATTAAGTGACAGAACCAGGATTTAAACCTGGTTCTTTGACTTTGGAGGCTTCGCTCTTGAAAAGGGATAACACGCTCTTCTGTGCCTGCTAATCACGGATCATCTTCCAATTATTTCCCCTCTCAGAGGAGGCCAGGCAAGGCTGTCTTCCTTTAGGGCTAGACTCAGTTGAGCACAATCTTACAAGGCAGGCCTCCTGAAAAGTCTTTTCTCCAGACTTGGAAAAGAAATGAAAACAACCCCTTGGAAGATGGAGGATAAAGATAGTTGGTGGCTAGTTTTTCTTTGTCAGTACTAATTAATATCACCTTTGGAAAGCCTTAGGGTGAAGTGATGGCTATTTCCTTGTATTTATTTCATTTGAATTGTTTGCTGAGCAGAATTCTGAGGTAAGACTCTATGCGAGCAATGACCTACTGCAAAAACTGTCGGTACTCTTTTCATCCTCTTATTGGGTTTTACTAGCTGAGGACAATCCTTTTAAGGTTTTTATCTCTGTTTTCTGGAAGGGAATTTGGGGATATGGTGATGAATGTGCTGATGAATATGCCCCAGACTCTCCAGGTCATGGGACTTCTTGGTTTTTGCTCCCCCTACCTCATTTCTTAGTGTTTCATAGCCTGAAACTTCCTGAACTTAAAAAAATATATTTACTTATATATTTGGCTGTGTTGGGTTTTATTTGCAGGATGAGGGATCTTCCTTACATCATGCGAGATCTTTCACTGTGACAAATGGGCTCAGTAGCTGTGGCATGTGGGTTTAGTTGCCCTGTGGCATGTGGGATCTTCATCCTCCAACCAGGGATCAAACCCTTGTTCCCTGCATTGTAAGGTGAATTCTCAACCAATGAACCACCAGGGAAGTCCTCCTGAAACGTCCTGAGCCTTTTCAGTCTCCTTGTCTGCCTAGCTCTTATTGGTTAGTTTTCTTATCTGCCAAACTGGGTTGGCGTAGGGGAATGATAACAACAAGTAATAATAATATTAATAGTAGTAGTAGAAGAAGAAGGAGAAGTAATAATAATAACCGCTTTAACCTTGACGTCTGTTGGGTCTCTTATCTGTAAGACAGGATTGACTCTATCCTCATTTCATCTTAGTAGATATCCAGGAGACTCCCCCAAGAGTCTAGTGCATTTCCTGGGTGGGCTGAGGTACTCACTCTTGTGATCATGCTGTGTTCTAAGCTCCTATGTTTGCAGAATTGTGTTCAGTCTCACCTGTCCGTGGCTACTTCTGAGGGATAAGTTGTTTCTTTAGTTCTGCCTGGTGGCAGCAGTGGTACCTGTCTTTTTATGTAAAGGTGATGCCTAGAGTGGCTAAACCAAAACTGATCTACCAAGTAGTGCATAACCTCACATCAGCTTTTGCCTGCCTGGATCTTGAGCCTGCTGCTCCTCCCTTCAGAATAACAAATAATATCATTAATTAAGGACTTATGATGTGTTACGAGAGTCTGGTGGCTTAGTCGGTAAAGAGTCTGCTTGCAGTGCGGGAGACCCAGGTTCAATCCCTGAGTAGGGAAGATCCCCTGGAGAAAGAAATGGCAACCCCACTCCAGTATTCTTACCTGGAGAATTCCATAGACAGAGGAGGCTGGTGGGCTACAGTCCATGTGGTCACTAAGAGTTGGACACGACTGAGTAACTAACACTTTCACTGTGATGTGTTAGGCATTGGGCTGGTTGCTTAGCTATATTATCACATTTAATAACCCCAAAGGTCCAACAAGACTAGTTTTTATTCCCATATTGTGGACGAGGAGAAAACAACTCAAATCACATTGCAAGGAAGTGTAGGAACTGAGGTTAAAAAAAATTTTGGTTCCAAAATCTTAACCCCTGTCTTTCCAAGGGCTGAAAGTTTTCTGTACCTGGCTTAGTTCCTGAGGCAGGGGAGGAGTTGAGGCAGATGCTCTTGTTTGGTTCCATCTCTTTCTATGTCTGAACATTCTAGTAGGCACTGGGCCCATTTGTTAATGAAATCTGAGTACCATGTCATTTCTAGAGGAAATAGAGCACACTGTTCCCTTTCTTCCGAGTTGCCCAACCTCTTCCTGTATTCTCTCCACCAGCATGTGCCCTCAACACCCTCCTTGGGCATGAGTTTTGCTATGTAATACTTGCAGCATGTCTGAACCGTGATTTTAGTGTATCAGTGTATTTTAATATGTTTAGTATATTTTATAGCAGTTAACATAGTCTCTACTTCATGCTCTTGACAGTATATGCCTAGTTTATCTGAAAGGTATATCTCAACTCAGTCTCAACTCTTGTAAGTTCTTTCAAAGGAAGCCTTCTCTCACCATCCAAAATGAAGATGCACCTCTCTACTGCCCAGCTACTCTATCACATCTCTCTGGTTTACTTAAATCACATATTTATCTCAAATTAAAATGACTGATATGATTCCATTTATATGAAATGTTCAGGAAAGGCAAATTTATACAGACAGAAAAATAGATTCTTGGTGGCCCAGGGCTGGAGGTAGCAATGGGCATGAGGGATCTTATGGGAATGTTCTGAAAGTGATTTATGGTGCCTGTTGTACAACTCAGTAAATATACTAAAAGTCATTGAATTATGCACTGAAAATGGGTGACTCTTGTGATATGTAACATACCTCGATAGAGCTGTGAGAAGAAAGAAATGACCTTGATCAGTGTATTTTAGTAAAGCTCAGTGTACTTTGTTATGATCATGTAATCTTTAATTAGAGCGTAAGCCTCCAAGGGCCAGGCCCTTGCCTGTCTTGTTCACCAGTTCATCTAGACCAGCACCTGGCTCAGAGTGAAAATCCAGCAAATAGTCAGGAAACGAGTGAATAAACAAGCTAACCATCTCTAACACTTTTCAAGCACTCCATCTAGGAGGAGATAAGAGTCAAAATTGGATCAATAATAAATTTCAAATCTATAATTTACACGCCAAGGATATAGAAACTGGCAAAACCCCCATCCTCAGTGGGTGTGCCAGATTGTTTGCCGTTAACCCTGCATCTTCTCTCATTCTGCATTATCTTCATTATTTCATTATCATTACAGAGAAGTCTGCAAGTACATTTCCCAGAATTCCTTTCTGGAATGGTTCTGGGTTAGATTCTGTAAATTCATGTGGCAGTTGAAAGGTGGCAAGGCAGGAGAAGCCATTATTCTCTGGCACAGTCATGGCAGACAGGAGGAGGGCAAAGGTGAGAAGCTTCTAAATGAGTTCTTGTGACCCACCTGCTGCAGGTAGCTAAGATTGAGGCTTCTCTGCAAATCCTGAGGTTAGCAGCAACCTTGGGCAATCTCGGTGTCATTTGCTTTGAGTTGTGGACAGCGGAAATTGTCTGAAGTTACTTCCCTGCTGTGATCACTTTTTGATTTCATGAACTCTGGCAGCTGCTACCCTGATCTTTGCTCTTTTTTATGTATGTGTCTATTTCCTTTTCGGGGCTTCCCAGGCAGCTAATACAGGAGATATAAGAGACACGGGTTTGATCCCTGGGTTGGGAAGTTCTCCTGAAGGAGAGCATGGCAACCCACTCCAGTATTCTTGCCTGGGGAATCCCATGGACAGAGGAGCCTGGCAGGCTACAGTCCATAGTGTCACAAACAGCTGGACACGACTGAAGCAACTTTGCATGCACGCACACTATTTCCTTATGTTAAAAGCTTCCCTATTTGGAAAACTGGGAGAACTCTCTTTTTCTGATTGAACCCTAACTGATACAGTGGGTGTAGAATATCATCGTTAAAAACTCAGAGTTGGTTGATGGTGGGAGGAGAGACGGGTAAAGATTCTGTGTCCTTTTTTAGACTTCATTTGGCTGCTGGACACATACACATCATTAATCTCTGGACATTTGGGGTCTTGAATGAGAGAGTCTCCTTTCCTCTTTCGATCAGGACCTCTGTCCTCTCCTACTCTCTGTGCCGTGCACATTGCGAGTGTTTTCTTTCCCCCTTCCTCTCCTCACCTACTCCCAGAAGCCACCAACATACCTTTTCCTGAGCACTGGTATGTGGAACTTGACCAGCTTCCCTGCCTTTGCTGTCTTGAAAAAATCGTCTGGTTGCCCGGTTACACTGAGGGAGCATAGCTGACACTGGGCAAGATTCTCCAAAGCAAGACACATCCGGCCTACTCAACAACTTGTGTCAGACACTTAAGGAGTCGAGATCTTAGGCCTGCTGCCTAGAAGAAGATACTGTACAACTTGCTCTTCTCCTTCAAATAACAAAGAAAAGAAATCAGGCCAAGACCATCTTGTCATATCATTCTGCCAGAATGCACTGTTTTGGTCAATTTGAGCCTAAATTACCATGTTTCTGAACCCTTGGTAGAAACTGGTCAGAGAAGGCCTGCAAGTTGTTCAGTGCTTGTGTCTTGGCCTCATTCAGCCCCTCTTACCTGCAGGTCCAGGGCCTCATAAATCCCTAGCCATTCCTGACCAGGACACAGTCTGCGTTAGCAACCTGACATCCATTGCTTGGGGTCCTGGAGTTGGCACACTCCCAGACTTGATGTCTGAGGGCCAAGGGTGAGCTCTGATTGTTTGAGGGGCCACCAGTCCTGACACTTCCTGATTCAGTACTGGATGTAGTCACTTGGCTGTTACGCCCTTTGTTATCATCTCTCTCCATGACTGGTGCATGACTTAAACTCCCCTGTGGCAGGGACTTACCCCCAGTTCCTTTCCCCCCCTCTCAGCCAGGGATGGTGGTGGAGAGATGCTGAAATCTCCTTCCTCCCAAGTTACTGGCTGAATCCTGCTGGGAATAGAAGGATCACTTAGAATTGCCATAACCTGTCTGTATGCATCTCCCTAAATATCAAGCTGTTCCATTTCCATACTCATCATGCCCGTCCTCTCTCCCACACATCATACCCCATCATGGCCTGGCCTTGCCTCAGTCAGTACAGAACAAACTATACCTGTCAGACCCTGAGTCTAGGAACATCTAATTGCTGTTGCCAGAATCAGCCTCTTTAACTGAGCTCACCGAGGTTTAACAAACATTCAAGGATCCTCCACTAGGTGCTGGAGGCTGGAGAATCAGTGAGTCTGGGTTCCTGCCTCCAGGACCTCCTAGTATTGCTCACAACAGGACTTGTGCGTCTGCTGGCAGGTCCACATTGACAAGGGCCCACTGTACATCACGTCTAGGTCTCCATTCCAGTACGTTAGACTTTCTCATAGCTGGGGGAAGACTGAAGGCGATGCAGAAAGAAATCTTTTTAGTTTAGGCAAAACCAACTCTGGGATCTGAATTCTCTGGGTAATGCTATTATCATTTGTCTGGGGGAGATCTATGGAGTCTTGGAATGCTTTTCTGCTCGCAGAGGTGGAGATAGTTTTTCAGGTCTCTGGAGAGTCCCAGTCTGATAGAAATAAAAATGCAACAATGATAATATAAGATCCATTGTACATATACTGATGACTTAGGGAGAACTTTGAGCTCTATGTGCTTTTGATACTTTGTTGCTTTGGGCAAAACTAGTGCCTAATCTAGCAGCAATGGAAATAATAATGATAATGCTGGAAAGAAATGTAGAAGAAAAGCAACCACTTTGCTTCTGAAACTTGCCAGTCAGTATGGAAATGGAATTGTCAGTTAGTAGGAAGATTTCCTGCTATAGACCTCAAAGACCCTGGGCATGGATAAGATAGTTCATTCCTTGTAGGGGATATAGGAAACAAATTTTTAAACCAACTCCTGGCTTCAGTGTTTCTTTTCTTTCTGAAAAGCTGTGAGCTTTTTATGCTCTAAGTCATTGTTCTTTATAGAACTATGAAAATCTTCAGATATAGTCAAATTTTATTGCCAAAAAACAGAGGATAAATTGGGGGTAAATCCACAGCTGTATTCATTAAACCTGCATCCCATAAAGTGGATTCCTTTCTTCATAAATATTTATTCCATAAGCACTGGAAATGGGGGGAAGAGTGGAATGTATGTATCCGGAGACGCTGCCACCTGGAAACAAGACAAGGAGGTGACGTGCAGTCCTCACTTTTTGATCTTTGCTCTTTCAGGGTCCCCATGGGAACAGATCAGCTTAATGATGGGTTGGAGCACCACTGATTGGATACCTCTGAAGGAAGGCATGCTCATTTGGAGGATCCTCTCATCATTAAGCTTAAAAAATGGCAAAGAACACCGGGCTCAGTGGACTAACAGTTATTTTAAATCAACAGTATGTTATCAACATATCTTGCAAACAGTAACTTTCAGTCCCACAGGTCCCCACAGGCATTGCTCATGTGTTTTATTGGTATAAATCCTCTGATTTTTATCTTCACTCTGATATCGGTTTTATACTTCAGGTCTGTAAGCAGCAAGGAGGGTCTGCCTCCCTGGAGGACCTTCTGTGCATCTGATAATCCAAGACTGTTTGTAAATGAACAAGATAGTCTTCAGACCAGAGAGGTGATGGTCTAGAATCTGCTCAGATAGGATTTTTAGGACCTGGATAATGGGAATTCATTCATTTATTTTAATAAAATCTGTCACTTTGAGAAAAAGTGACTGATATTTTCCCAGTCACATATCCTCAATGCCAAGAAACTCAGAGAAATGCTCGGATACAAAATAGTCATGTTCTTCAGAGAAAGGAAATTGCTGTTTGGAATTCTACTGTTATCCTGTCCAATCTCTCATCATTTATTGGTGAATGCTTTTGACTTCAAGAACAGTCCTTATAACATAAGAATTTTGGTTCCAATAAAATAAAAATAAAACACATAGCCGTCTGGAAACTTCGTGGGGGTCTTCCTCCTTGGGAAAATTTACATACAGCTGAACCTCCCAGAAAGTCTAGTTTGGTCTTGAGAAGGTCTAAAGTCAGGAAACTCACAGTGAAGCAGAATGGTGACTCTGCTAACTGACCACATGGCCCTGCACAGGAGGCTTTTCTCACTGCAGAGCAGCTGGTAGCTCTTTAGGAACTGAAACACTCAAAGCTCGTTCTAGCACTGCTTCTTCACTTGATATCCTTGGGGTCCGGTCCACCCAGAGGGGGAAGCCAGGATGCTCTGCCCCTTTGTGTGCTCTTGCCCACCGACTCGTGCACGGGGCTGGCACTCGTGCACTGGCTTAGCACAGCAGCAGCACTGACAACACTCATAGTTGCTGCACATTTATGAAGCACCTATTATGTGCCAGGTGTTGGCGAAGGTGCTTTTCGTATCTCATCCCACTTAATCTTCATGATGACAAGGGGAGGCAGGCATTTTTTTTTTATCCAAGCTGTACAAAAGAGAAAACGGAGGCACAGAGGGATAAACAACGAACAATTAACCCAGGGAGTCAGACAAGTCTATCTAAGCCCAAGTCTTAATCACTATATTCTATTTTCTCTAAAATTTTGGCACCATTTGAATAGACAGTTTTAAAAAATAAAGTTTACTTTTTTCTGTTATAAAATTCACATTTATTTTAAAAGTTGATAACTAGAGAAACAGAAAGTAGAGAAAACTATGACTGGGCTGCTATAACAGAAATAGCATAAACTGAGTGGCTCCAATGACATTTATTTCTCACAGTTCTGGAGTCAGAAAAGTCTGAGATCAGGGCATCCACTGATTTGGTGGATGAGCCTGGAAAGAGCCTGCTTTCTGGTTCATCTTCTTGCTGTGTCCTAGCATAAAGGAAGGGATGGGAAAACTCTCTGGAGTATGTTTTATTTTATTTTATTTATTTATTTATTTTTAATTTTATAAGGGCACTAATCCCATCCCTGAAGGCTCTACTCTCATGACCCAATCGTCTCCCAAAGCCTCCTCTTACTAGTTCACATGAGGATTTGAAGGAGGCAGGGCAAGGAGTGATACAAACATTCAGTCAGGACATAAGTCATGACAATGTCTTACAGTCTTACTACTCAGACAATCATGGTTAATATTTAGTTACACTTCTTTTTTAAAAATAATTTTATTTATTTTTGGCTGTGCTGGGTCTTCGTTGCTGCATGGGCTTTTCTCTGGTGGCAAGTAGGGGACATTCCCTAGTTGTGGTGTGGGGGCTTCCCATTGCAATGAGAAGCTTCTCATGGCTTTTCTTGCAAAACACAGGCTCTAGGGCTCACAGGCTCAGTAGTTGTGGCTCATGGGTTCTGCTGCTTCTGCTGCTAAGTCGCTTCAGTCGTGTCCAACTCTGTGTGGCCCCATAGACGGCAGCCCACTAGGCTCCTCTGTCCCTGGGATTTTCCAGGCAAGAGTACTGGAGTGAGGTGCCATTGCCTTCTCCATCCTTGTCTTTTAGCCACTGCCATTTTGGACTCCTTTTCCCTATTCTAACTACCTAACATTCCCCCCTCAAGAGATGGGAGGCCCAATTCTTTGGGAATAGGGGTATTGAGGTCTTTCTGGCTACTTCCTGCTGAACTGGGACAGCGAGGGGGTATTGGGCCTCCCCCTCTTGCTAGTCTCAGGCCTCAGAGTCCTCATAGCAGTGTCCATCTAAGGGTGAGTGGTATTTTCCATTGTAGGCTGTAGTTTTGTATCTTTGTTGAACTGGGACCGCATGTTGTAGCTTGTTGACCTTAACTGGAGGTCAGAGCTGCGTGAGCTTTCTGCTGAGTTCGTTTTTCGCTGTCCTGGTCTCCAGCACGATAGGCCTCTTGTCAGTTCCCTTGCACTGGGTTTTCTTTGCCTTCCGCGCTGAGTTGGGCTCCTGCTGTACTTGGCTTCCACCTTGCAGGGGCTGTGCGGAGGTTGTTTCAGCCAGGTTAAATCTGAGTCAGGGCACCAGAGATGTCAGGCGAGTGTATGGTTCTCGGTTCTTGTCTCGTCACAACAATGATTTGGAGCGACAGACATTAAAGCCCTTGGTGCATCACAGCTCTCAGGTCTTGAACAAACCGTGTCATAGCTCTTAGACAAATCAGTGTTACAGCTCTATTTTATTTAGAAGATAGCAGGAGAATCCATCCCTGAAGAAGAGAAGAGAGTGGAGGAATGTGCCAGCTTGTGTGCACGGTGGGGATGGGGGAGGGGGACAGAGAGCGAGTGAGCGAGAAAGAGCCTACGCATGCGGGAGAGGAGACATCCAACCTATTTCTCCTGCACTGGCAGGCAGATTCTTTACCACTGAGCCACCACTGAAGCCCCCTAGTTACACTTCTAATCAAGGCTTTGCCCTACTCAAAGTTCTCAGTTTCTAGTTCTCATGTGGTTGCTACATTCTCTACTGAAGACATTGCAGACTGTATTTTCCTGCCTATGAACTTTATAAATGTGACAAATGCCACTTATAATAGCTACATGTTATCCTAGGTAATAATACAACATGATTTTCTTGACTCTTGGTCATTTAGAATCCTTTCTTTCTTTTTGCTTTTTTCACTATTACAGATTATTTCCTTATGGAAAGAAAGTCCTAGGTGTCTAGGGTTGCATAGGGACACCCAGGGAGAGAACAAGAAGACAAAAAGGAACTACCTTGTGGTGCTGCTTGTCTCCCACAAAAAGCGGGGGAAGGGCTAGGTAACCACAATGCATGGAAAGTCACTGGCTCACCTTGACCTCTGCTCGCTACCACCACCTGTTTTCTCTCACCCCTCCACAGATGCTGTGCACATGCAGATTAGAGAGAGACGTTTTCTAGAGTTTTGGCAGTGATTTCAAGGGGTATCGTGACACTGACAACATCCTCAAAAAGTAAAGTTGAATTAACTAAAAAAGCATCATCACTTATAACATGTAACTTAGGCAAGCAGGAAGGCCATGGGGGTAGTTTAGGGGGAGGATTGATGGGCTGGAGGAACACTGGAATGGGAGTCTGAAGGCCAGCAGTAAGTAAGGAGTCTTCCTGTTCCCACCTGTGCCATTTTCAGCAAGTTGGCCTCTCTCAATCTCAGTTTCCTCATCTGAACATGGTAGGGCAAGAGATAATATCCAAACGTCTACTTCTGCTGGAGACTGCCCCTGCCAGGGTCACATGCAGCTTCCAGGAAACCTTGAGACTGCCCCATTCCTCTGTGTGAGATTGGCAATCTCCCAGAGTGTCCCGAGATGGAAATCACCAACTTGAGCTTACTTAGCACCTGCTTGAGTGGTACTTCTGTTGACTTGCTGTATGGCGGAGAACAAATTATTGGTATGAGGTAGAGATTCTATAAGGACACGAAACCCATTCAGTGGAATTGAAGGATGCTCTGCTTGTCCACTGTGTGGATTCAGTGCTGGGAGTTCCCTGTGCTTCCTGTCCATCTCCCTACTTGTGACTGATCCTGCACGTGTCTCCTTTGTCCTCTCCCAGGAATGAGTATCTGGCTACATTGATCCCACCCTGCTCCCTCCAATTGGCTCCTGATTTTTCCTTTAAAAAAAAATAATTTAATTATTTGTTTGGCTGTGTCAGGTCCTCGTTGCAGCACGCAGGATTTTCCTTGTGGCTCACAGACTCTCTGTTTGTGGTTGCGGTGTGTGTGGGCAGTCGTTGTGGCACTCGGGCTCTCCAGTTGTGGTACTTGGGCTCCAGAGTGCAGGCTCAGTGGTTGCAGTGCCTGGGTTTTGTTGCCCTGTGGCAAGTGGGATCTTAATTCCCCAGCCAGGAATCAAACCTGTGTCTCCTGCATTGGAAGGCAGATTCTTAACCACTGGACCACCAGGGAAGTTCTTGATTCCCTACCCTTTACAGCACAGGATCATCCAGAATTTTGAGTATTCCAAGGCCGTTCTTTTAAGTCACATTCCTAGACCCACAGTGGATTAGGAAGAGGACTGAGCTGGGAGTCAGAAGATCTGTGTTCTGGTCTTGACTCTCCTGCATGTTTGCCAGTTTCTTAATCTCCCTGGGCCCTGGTCTTCCAACGTGAGACTTTAAAACAGTAAGGTAATTGAGTGGGTACAGTTTTCCCAGAATTCTGGTATTTGGTAAGCAGAGGTGAATTCTGAGCTTACTAGAGAAGGAGAATCTTATAAGAAATCAAAACGCATGGGGAGGTGAGTGTGGGCCAGGGTGGGACTGGAACTTCACCACGCTGTAACCCTGAATAAGGATGCAGCAAGATGGGAGACTGGGCAGTCTTAGTCTCAGTTCTTCTAAGGGAGCAGTCTCCTTCCTGACATTCCTCCCAGGGCTGTAACTCACTCAAAATTGTATTGAGGCTATAAACTGCAAGGAGCTCCTCTTGAAGAATTTATGAGGGGTCTGAAAGCTGTATATTTGCTCTAGAGACATCTATTGTTTGTTTATAATGTGTGCATGTTTAATTTGCAATAAAATTGGGAGGCTGTACTGTACAAACAGGCAGCTCATCCACTCTCAAGCGCTGCCTTGGAAGAAGGAGGAGGAGAGAGAGGGAATTCAGGGAAAATTGATCGTTTTGGCCTGGCCGGGAAGGCTTTTGAGTTGTGGCTTCATTGCTAAAGAGTTGTCCTGTTGTGCTTATGGGGTGGGCGTCTCCCTTCCTGGAAGATTCTGAAGGTCTCCTTAGCCCCAGTATTCTTTTATCAGAGTTCCACACCACCTTCATCCTCCTCTGGGAGATTCCTATTTATGTGTGGGGTCTACTGGTAAGTAATGGGGACTCATAGATCTGTGGCCCCAAGGATACCGTGGATCCTGATGGTTATCTGTGGACAGAAACTGGGGAAATTTTAGTTCAGGTGAAGCAACTACTATCCTGGTAGGGGAAGGAAGCCCGTGTAGTGTGCTCTCAAGGACCATATGGGGTACAAGACAGTGGGTGAGAGGAGGGAGAGTCGGCCCTGAGGAGTTGGGGGGAACCTGGAATTTGCTGAGAGTCTTGTATGGTGGGTTTGATGCAAGGGCTTTAAATACAAGCCCTCTTTCAATGTACTTAGAAATTTTGGGAGGTTACTATTATTGTCTTCATTCTGCATGTGGGGAAACTGAGTCACGGTGGGGATCAAGTTCATAGAGCCAGTAAGTGGGGGAATCAAGCTGTCTGACTCTAAAAGTCATTGCTTTGAGTTAATGTGACATTAACATTGCTTTGAGTTATTGTGATCGTTCTTCTAAGAAGACCAGCTTCTTTGTGGACAAGGATGGGAGACTCAGCTTTTCTCCCTCGGGCAGGCTGCTAGGATGCTATATTGAGAAGACAGGCCGTTGGGGAGGGATGTGGAGTCTTCGTTACCAGGAACCCTCAATGTGTGGAACATGATACTGGTATAACCCTCTTAATAATAGGGCACCATGCTCAGGTTCAGTTTTATTAGCCAGAAACCTGAAGGGGACTGTGAACACTCTGTGTAATGATATGGGGCATCTCTGTCCCCTATTCAGTTACCTTTCCCTGGGGAAATATGCCCCACCTAACAGTATAAGCTCTGTGACACCAGGACCTTCTCTCCTTTTCACCCTTGGTTTCCTAGCATCAAGCACAGTATCTGCCATGCACTCACTCAGTTTATATTGTGGAGAGTATTACAGAATGGAGGCAGAAAGGCTGGGGGCACAGTTCTTTTGGAAGCTGGGGGCTTCCTGTGCCATGCTTGGCTCAATGCTTGGTTTTCTTAGCTTCGATGCTGGGGTGAAGATGCCACTTTGTATAGACCACTTCACCTGTGTGTGCTTAGTCCTGTCCAACTCTGTGAGCCCATGGACTGTAGCCCACGAGGCTCCTGGGATTTTCCATGTCCACGGGATTTTCCAGGCAAGGAAATGGGTTGCCATTTCCTACTCCAGGGGATCTTCCCAAGCCAGGGATCGAACCCGCATCTCTTGCAATAAGTCTCCTGCATTAGCAGGCAGATTCTTTACCACTGCATCACTTGCCACACTAGAGATGCTTATTTCAAAATTGCATTGTGGGCCCTCAGGCTTTCACTGTGGTCAGCTGGAGTGATTCCCTTTGTGGGAGCTGAGGCTCCCCGCCCTCAACACGTGTCCCTCACTGTGAGGACCTGTGTTTCTCAGTGCTTCATTTCTGCAGCAAACATGTGTAGAACTTGTGTCTGCGTGTGGGAGGCCCTCCTGGGGAACAAGCCAGATGCTATTGAATTTGGAAGTGCTGGGGTCCCCGGGAAGGAGTGACTCACTCTTATGGGGGTGCTCCAGGAAGACTGAGCAGAGGACGAATTCCTGGAGGGATCCTCCTGCCCAAGATGCAGTGGGGCTGTGGGTGATTGTGTATTCCACTGGCTTCTGGCCATCATTGGTTCTGGGTGGTAGTCCTTATTAAGGAGGTATCCACTTTCCTATCGGTTACTCTTTTAAGCCACCAAAGATTGCTTTCACAACCAAAACTTATCTCCTCAATGTACAGAAATGGTAGTATCTCCCTCGATACCCTGGGATCTCAGTGGTGTCCACAATTTTATTGTCAAAGTTCCCTTGTCTGTCTGTCTTCATGACCCCCATCTCCTAGGATCCTCTGTTGATAGAGATAGCCTATGCCTACAAGACTAACAGAGGATTACATACCCTCTGGGGTTGCCTTTGAGTCATGACTTCCTGAGATAGCCTCAGATGGTACAATAAATCAGCAAGCATGGACTCAGAAACATGCTGCACAAATGCCTTGGAGGTTTTACAGAGAAAACATTGTCCAAGAGAAACTACCCAGGCAGAGAAGTCCCTCTCCTGGAACTCTGAACTGGCAGTGGTTTGCCGTGTACTATGAGCCTTTCACAAAGAGCTATCTGTTCAGTGAGCAGATGTCAGTTCTCTACTTTCTCCAGCGTTGGCATGTTGGTGACACCCTTGGCCACTGTGGTTGTTTTTTGGAAATTGTGATAGAATAATGTAAAATTTGCCACTTAACCATTTTAAGTGTACAGTTTGGTGGTGTTAAGTATATTCGCATGGTTGTGCAACTAATCTCCAGAACTCTTTTCGTCTTGCAAAACGGAAACTATATCCTTTATAAACAGCTCTCCCCCCATCCCACCCCTCTAGATTGTTACCGAGCCCCACTTTGAGTTCCCTGAGTCAAGTTCCCATTGGCTATCTATTTTGCATATGGTAATGTATGTTTCCATGTTACTCTCTCCATGCATCTCACCCTTTGCTGCTCCCCCAACCCTCACCACCGTGTCCATAAGTGTCTCAGTGTCTGTGTCTCCACTGCTGCTCTGTCATATTTGTTTATTAGTTCATCTGCCAATAGGCACTTTAGGTTGTCTCCAGCTTTTGGACATTGTGAATAATGCTGCTATGAATATGGGTGTACACATATCTTTTTGAGACTCTGCTTTCGGTTCTTTTGTGTATATACCATGTAGTGAAATTGCTGGATCATACTGAATTCTATTTTTAACTTTTTTATGCTGTTTTCCATAGTGGCTGAACCATTTTATGTTCCCACCAACAATGAACAAGAGTTTCAAATTCCCCACATCATCAACACTTGTTATTTTCTGTTTCTTTTTTTTTTTTTTAATAGTAGTTATCTTAATGGATGTGAAGCGGGATCTCTCTGTGGTTTTGAATTATAGTTCCCTAATGAAGAGTGACGTTGAGCACCTTTTTCTATGTTAGCTATCGTGGTTTTGACTTCACTTATTTGATGCCGCAGTCAGTAGCTCCTGTGACTTAATAATGTGGAGCCTTGCTGGTTACAGCTGGAATCTGTCACACCACTCAGATGCACCTGCCGGTCTTTCAGCAGGACAGGGATCTTCTGTGTCTCTCCTGCCTGACCTCATGCAGGGGTGTGTTTGCTTGCCTTCAGTGTCACATAGGACCTCAGCTTTGTCCCCTCACTGACTGCCCTTAGATTTTTAGAGCTGCATGCTATCCTGTTGAGAGAACTTTCCTCGATCCCAGTCTGCAGCAGACTCACATCCAGAAGAAATCTCAGCTCATCCTGGGAGGCTCTCAGGGATCTGGGAACAAAATTGCATTGTTCTGTGGATGACTAAAAAAATGGGAGTTCCCTTGAAATGCTTCAGGAGCAGCAGCTTGGCTGAGTGAATGATTAGATTCTTTGTAGGCTAGTTCTGTGTTACCCCAGGGTGGGCCCAGCTTGGAAAGACTCAAAGATGCTTCAAATGAGAATCCCAGAGGACTGAGTTCTTGTCAACACTCTTTCAAGTTTTATTATCTCACATCTCCCTCTACCATAGAACTCCTTCTCTCCCAGTTTCTACATCTGCCTCTGCTTCCAGGCAGGGCCAGGCACCATCTAGGGAGACGAGCCATTGTTCCATCCCAGTGGACTCAGGTAACTGGTGGTGCTGCTGCTACAGAGAAAGCCTTTGCTGCTCTTTCTACTTTTTAAATTTGGCTGCTGGCCCATTAATTAATTCATTAATTAATTAAACAAAGTTTGTTGACTACCTACCCAGTACCAGATCCCATGTATTAGTAAGGTTTCTTTGATTGCAAGTTTCAAAATCCAACTCATTTTGCCTCCAAAAAAGCAGTTCGTCATAAAGATGGAGGGATGTTTCCTAGAACCCAAGAGCAGGAAGGCAGCCAGGCTTTGGGAAGGGACTGTGAAAACCATCAGGCAGTGTTGGCAAAACCATCATGGACCCAGAAGTGCTTCATCTATTCCCTAGTCTCTGCTTGAATGTGTTTAATTCTTATTTCTTGTAGGATTGTCTTTCTCTGCGTCTCGGTTCACATGATAATGCAAGAGGCTGCTCCCAGCTCCCAACTCATCCGTGTAAAAAATGAGCCCTGATGCTGACATAGAGCCCATCAGTCTCAGTTCCAACAAGAGGGATAATCTGATTGGCTGAGTTTGAGTTATCTTTTCTCTAATGAACTACCACCAAGGGACCAGGACTGTGAAGTACAAACCCTGGGAACAATAGTTCAGTTTAAGTGGCTGCCATGAATTGCGAGGTCTCTACTGTGTGCTGCCAGGTTGGGGGATTAGAGAGGTGAGTACAGACAACACAGCCCCTGCCTTCAAGTAGCCCACAGTTAAAGGGAGACCGATATGTGTACATTTAACACGATGAAATAAGGCAGTAGTTGTCAACAGGGAAGGACGATTTTTTGGCCTTGGAGACATTTGGGAATATCTGGAGACATTTTTGGCTGTCACAACTGGGGAAGTGGGGGATGCTTCTGGCTTTAATGGGTTGAAGCTAGGGATGCCGCCCAACTTCCTAAAACACACACGACAGCAGACACAATAAAGACTTGCTATTGCTGTATGGTTGCTGAGTCATCTTTGACTCTTTTGTGATTCCATGGACTGTAGCCCGCCAAGCTCCTCTGTCCATGGGATTTCCCAGGCAAGAATACTAGAGTGGGTTGCCATTTCCTTCTCCAGGGGAATCTTCCTGACCCAGGGATTGAAACCACATCTCCTGCATCACAGGCAGTTTCTTTACCACTGAGTCACCTGGAAAGCCACAATAGACTTACCTGGCCTCAAATGTCAATGGTGCAGAGGTTGAGAAACTCTGAGATAAGATCAATGTACAAAATGCAAAGACAGTCTTAAATTTGTGGCTATAGTCTGACCACCGTTCTCCAAACCCCTTCAGTGTTTCTCTTGGTAAGGATAAGATACTTAAGGAAGAGGGACCCCATTATCTCTGACTTCTCAGAGTTCCTATGATATGTATGCAGATTAGACCCTCTCCTCCTGTCTCTTCCCCCAACACAGCCTCCCACTCACAGACACAAAGTACTAGCCTCTTCCTATGTCAAAAGTCATTACTTCCACTGTAAACCCTGAGCCCAGGGCCAAGTATGGAGAAGGGATGGATGGGAGAATGCAGCTAGCCTCAACCTTGTCTGCATGTTAGAATCCCCCAGGAAACTGTGGGCATGCCCAACACACATCTGGGTCCAGGCCTCACTCCCATAACTTTTGTCTAATTAGTAATGGTTTCACTTTGGCAGTGGAAGAAGTCCAGGCTATTGACTCAGGAGAGCTGGGTTAGTCCATCTGTAGTGTTGTTGATTTTGGTAAGACCCCTATCCTCCCCAAGCCTTCATGTTCTGATCTGGAAAGTGGGAAAACATCACTCCTGAGATCATTAAAAGGTTCAGAAGAGGTAGTGGATGTGAAAGCAGTCTGGAAATGGAAAACTCTAGGTAGGTATTACCACACATTTGAGCTGGCTCTTGACAACACACTTTAAAGGTTTTCATGAAGCGCGAGAGATGATAGCCTGGAAACTGGATGACTCACTCAGAGGAATATGCTGTAATTCTGAGCACATGTCAGAAATAGGAGAGCACCCACGTCCCAGGATCTTAATTAGGTAGAAACTCAGCCATCACAGAGCTACCCCGCTTCCCCCCTTTAAATGCCAAACATTTATTTCCGGAAAAACGCTGGAGAACATTCGGGAAAGGAATCTCTTAAAAAGTGTGTGAATGAGGGCAGCAGCGGGGACCTTGGAAATGAAGGGAATCCACAGGGTTCTATTTTTAAAGCGCGTGGGGCCAGGACTGAATTTCATCAGCAAATGGTGCTGCTCAGAGGCCAGGACCCGCATAAGTAGGGTGAAGGCTCGTGCTTCTCCTCGGGAAATGTCTGTTAGAATCCTTCGTTTTATTTCACAGATGCGTCCTCGCAAGTAAAAGAGAATTTCACACAAAATGAAAACAAAGTGTATTTCTGACAGACAGGTAAATGCCTCTTTGTGAAGGCAGTAATAACACATTTGTCAGGGAGGCGAAGAATCTCAAACTTATTTTTGATACAGATTCAATTGCTCCTTTAATCCCAAATAACCACTCCATAACTGTACAAAACAGAGCAGCCTAAGGATAATTGATGAAATAGGGAAGAGGCAAACCCACAGCTTTCTGTCTTGAAAGGATTTAGCCTCTCTTTCAGAAGCGGTGGATGTAAGAGCAGCTCACAGTGAGCATAATGCCCCCTTGGCGTCTCCCTACTGTGGGGGAACATGCTTGGAAGCCAGCCATCTATCACTCACCCAAGAGAATGAAAGTACTCTTTTGTAATCACCATCATTCTCCCCAAAGTACACAGATTGAAACATCAAAAATTCATAGAATAATATACGTCAAAGATGGAAAAATGCATTGGGGTCATGGATCCCGTCTCCAGTGATCCAGACAGCAGAAATACTGATTATCCTTGAAGCAGACAGCAGCCTGTACTTGCCCCACAGCTGAGGCAGCACAGAGTGCTTGCACATCATTTTTTAGATGGAGGATGCTTACTCTTCCACAGTTTGTCTCTGACCGGTATTCAGGCTGTTCTTACGCAGATTCTTCCCTTTTCCTCTTCTCCAGATATTTCTTCTCAGGTTTTGAGACTAATGACTGAGCTTTGTTTTTGCTGTTCACTCAGTCATGTCTGACTCTTTGCCACCCCATGGACTGCAACATGCCAGGCTTCCCTGTCCTTCACTATTTCCTGGAGTTTGCTCAAACTCATGTCCATTGAATTGATGATGCCATCCAAGTACATCATCCTCTGTTGCTCTCTTCTCCTCCTGCCCTCAGTCTTTCCCAGCATCAGGGTCTTTTCCAATGAATCGGGTCTTTGCATCAGGTGGCCACAGTACTGGAGTTTCAGCTTCAGCATCAGTCCTTCCAATTCAGGGTTGATTTCCTTGAGGATTGACTGTTTTGATCTCCTCACTATCCAAGAGACTCTCAAGAGTCTTCTCCAACACCACAGTTCAAAAGCATCAATCCTTTGACACTCAGCCTTATTTATGGTCCAACTCTCACATCCATACATGACTATTGGATAAACCATAGCTTTGACTAGATGGACCTTTGTCAGAAAAGTGATGCCTCTGCTTTTTTAATATGCTATCCAGGCTTGTCATAGCTTTTCTTCCAAGGAGCAAGTGTCTTTGAATTTCATGGCTGCAGTCACCATCTGCAGTGATTTTGGAACCAAAGAAAATAAAGTCTATCACTGTTTCCATCTATTTACCATGAAGTGATGAGACTGGATACCATGATCTTAGTTTTTTTGAATGTTGAGCTTTAAGCCAGCTTTTTCACTCTGCTCTTTCACTTTCATCAAGAGGCTCTTTAGTTTCTCTTTGCTTTCTGCCATAAGGGTGGTGTCATCTGCATATCTGAGGTTACTGGTATTTCTCCCAGCAGTAGAGCTAGTCCAAGTCAATACTAGAGCCATGTGAGTACATAGGAGGTTTAGTTCATGGTCAGGGTAATGGGGAAAGGCCAACAGCAGGAAATCACTGGGAGATTCTTATAGTTGTACCAAGGATGTTCCCAAGAAAAGTCATGGTCCAGATTTTTGGACAATGATCAGAGACACTGCAGTTACTTCTGACCCATCACTTCGACCATCACTGTCTATTCCTAAAATCTAATTTATGCCAGGCCCTGTGCTAGGCTGGTCCTGGAGTTACAGAGATGAATGAATAGAGAAGGGACAAAATATCATAGTCCCTTCTTGTAGGAGTTCACACTCCAGTGAGGCTTGTAAACAGGGAGTTTAGAAATAATTGGAAGTGGTGTGACAGAAAGATGCATGATGCGTCATGGAGTGTAGTTAAGGAAGGGTTATTGGACCAACTTGGGAGTAGTCACGAGATCCAAATTAGGAAAAGTGGGCAAGGATTTAAGGACTAATTTGGGGAGAGATGAAATAGAAGGAAGAACCTCAACTACTTTTAAAAGGCTGGCTTGGAAGGGCAAAAGGATCATATTTTATCCTTTTATGTGTTGGAGCTTGTGAGTTTGGATGTGGCTTGGCTTCCATCCTTTATTATAGAGGTAGAACTGATAATGTATTAATATCAGAAATGTTCGGTTCTAATCACTGAAGCTCTCAAAATGTCAGGGTGGTTCTGTTAAGGGAAGAGCTCATAACAGCTGAGAGTGATGGTGTAGCAATATTTGTACCTATAATTATATAACGAAAGCATCCCTAAGACACATGAATGTGGCAAACCTCAAAAAGTCATGAGTGCTGATTCACATTCAGTTGAGAGAACAAAAGCAGATCCTTTCCAGACTCCTCAAGGTTGTTAGGCGGTGGTTTATGAACATGCCTGCATTAGGAGGGAGAGAGTATGATAGCACAGTTGAGGTGTGAGTGGGTTGAAACAGCAAGCTATGGCTGTGATGGTATCTCTCTGGCCTGGCCTGAGATACACAGTGAATCTCAGTCTCAATTTGCCTCCCCCTGATTCCTATACCCCTGCCACATCATGAATCTTTCCATTTTATCTTTTCTTACTTAAAAAAAATTTTTATTTTTATTTATGTATGTGTGTGTGCCAGATCTTAGTTGTGGCATATGAGATCTTTGATCTGCTTTGCAGCATGTAGTATCTTTAGTTGCGGCATGCAGACTCTTTTGCAAACTCTTAGTTGAGGCATGTGGAATCTTTTTGTTGCAGCAAGTAGGATCTAGTTCCCTGATCAGGGATTAAACCTGGACCCCTTGCATTGGAAGCGTGGAATCAGCCCCTGGACCTCCAAGGAAGTCCCCTATCTTCTCTTACTTGGCTGTTTCTTTTGACCTTTTGACATCTATATAGGTATCAGGCAGAGAGGACTGTAGACAACCCTACTGAGTTCCTGCTGCCCCAAGTGGGATGAGCACTTGAATTTTTTTTATACTCTTAAGTTGGAGGTGGGAGTCAGCTGAGGCCACATCAGAGATTCAGAAGATCCAGAAGGTGTCTCTTAGCCAAGAGCAGAAAAAGCACTTTTCAAGCATTTTTTTTCTACTCAGGCCCAGTCACATCCATTTTGACAAAGCAAGTCACATGACAGAACCCAAGCTGAGGGCAGAGTGGGGGTAGCTGCAAAAATACTATTTGCCTCTTTTGTAAGAGAGATTGAAACATCACAAAAGGAACAGATTCAGGGAGGATGAAAAATTGGAGATATTAGTACAATCTACAGCAGGTAAGTGAGAATAGGGTCAGGATTAAGCCCTGGGTGAACCATTTAAAAGTGACTGCTGGATCAAGCTTACGCTGGACCACTTCAAAGCCAGGCTTAGAGCTCAGTATGGGGCAGACATGTTTCAGGTAAAGGATGGAGTAAAGGTGATGATGGTGGTAAACATGGTCAAACATCTGGTCCCCTCTTGGATTGGGATAACTGCAGGCATGATGCCCTCAACGTAAAATGTTATATAAAGTTGCTTTAAAAGTGGATTCATGTAGGTAGTTTAAAAGGTACCAGCTATAAATAACTTTCCAAATCTGCCCTTGCTAGGGAGACATGAGTAGAAGGATGGTCAAGCTGAGACCATAAAGGATAACATTGTTCTTTTCCAGATTTGCCCTCGTTATTCTATCAATGTCACCAGTTCGAGCCTAATCGGATCCCTCAGGAAGAGAATCAGAGGCACAGGTGTGGAGGAAATCTGAAAATAAAAGACTGCAAATATTTTCTTAAAAACCCCAATCTACAGAGATGATCACTCTGTAACATTTACTGAAATGTCAGTGTTCTCTAAAGCTCTCAAATACCCATCCTGGTGATTAAGAAATCAATAATTAACATGCAAATCTGAAAGCTCTAGGCAAATTGAATATTAATTACTGACTTCATAAGTGGAGGCTGCTCAGCAGTATGAAAATAGTTCAGGATAATTAGGATTTAACAACCTTCAGACATAAAGAAAATAAATACAGGGTTCTTGATGAATGACTTTATTTTTATTTCATTATTGTATTATAAACATTCTTGGTTTTTCAAAGACCAAGGAGAGATGGAGAAAGGGTGGTTTTTGAATTTTTAGTACATAACATAGTGAGAACTCCCTTCCACCTTCCTCCACTGAAATCCTTTTAGAATTGTCAAATAAAAGTTAAGTTCTATAATCTAAGATTGCAAGGTGACCTGTGTCACTTGAGAACCAAGACTGTAAGACTAAAAAATGATTGGGATAAAAAGTTAAACAAGTCACTGTTTCAGATGATCTCATTTTTCAGTAACGCTTATCTTGAATGCTCATCTGGGCACCACTTCTTCCATCTTTAAATACATTTCAGCTTCTGATCTCATATTTCAGCCACTGTAATTCAGGGGTCTTCTATTTTCACCTTTTCCAGATCTGATACCTTGGCTTTCTTTCCTGGCTTCACCTACTCTTGGTTCCTAATCCTCATTTCTGGTAAGTTCCTTATTTCCAGGCATCTGGTACCCTGCATGGTTTGTTTTTTCTGATATCCTTCCTGGGGCAATCTATATCTGAAAGTTTCTGCCCCTTTTATGTTAGTATTTGTTGATCATCACCATCTTATTTATTTATTTTTTGGGGCAGTTATATTTATTTATTTTTGCTTGTTTTTAATATAAATTTATTTATTTTAATTGGAGGCTAATTACTTTACAATATTGTAGTGGTTTTGCCATACATTGACATGAATCCACCACGGGTGTACACGTGTTCCCCATCCTGAACCCCCCTCCCACCTCCCTCCCCATACCATCCCTCTGGGTCATCTCAGTGCACCAGCCCCAAGCTTCCTGTATCCTGCATCGAACCTGGACTGGTGATTCATTTCTTATATGATATTATACATGTTTTAATGCCATTCTCCCAAATCATCCCCCCACCCCTCTCCCACAGAGTCCAAAAGACTGTTCTATACATCTGTGTCAACATCATAGGTTTTAAACTTATTTTAAACTCCATTACTGTATAAGTAGTATCACCCAATATTCTTTATGCCTTGTTTCTTTCATTCAATTTTCTGTTGTGAGATTCAACAGTGATGAGGCATATAGCAAGAGTTCACTCATTTTCATTGCTATGTTCTATTGTATGAAAGACTGCAACTTATTTATCCATTCTATTACCATTATTTTTAATATTATTATTGGCATTTAAATTGTTTCTTTTTCTTTTTTTAAATCTCATTTCTATCTTTTGATGAGGTTGTTAAATCATGGGTTATAAATGCAGTTAACTTTTGTAGATACTGCCAAACAATTTTCTATAGTGGTTGTACTAATTTGCACTTCCTACTGTAGGATCTGAAAGTTTTGGTTGCTCCATTTCCTTGACAACATTTGATGTTGCTTTCTTTATAATTTTAGCCGTTCTGTTGGGTGGAACTTGATTTTTAATTGTGGCTTTAATTGGCATTGCTTTTAAGAACTTTTTTTTTCATGTGTTTATGGGTGATTTGGAAATCCTCTTTTTCTGTTTGACTATCTGCCTTCTTCTCAGTTTTTCAGACATCCTCTATGTATTATTCATATAGTTCTTTGCAGGTTATATATGCATATTGCAAATATATTTTGCTAGCCTGAAGCTTGCTTTCATACTCTTAAATCTCCCAGTCTATCTCTTGTCTTTCCATAAGTGTAATTTCCAATTTTTGATATAATTAAATTGTCAATCATTTTCCTTCTGATTAGTAATTTTTGTGCCCTGTTTAAGAAATATTTGGCAAACTCAAGGTCATGAAGATATATATTTATGTTCTCTTCTAAAAGTTTTATTGCTTTGCCCTCTATAGATATGCAATACATTCAGAATTGCTTTTTGTGGTATTGTGTGTGATATGGTAAGGTATTGTATGATGTCACCATAAGTTTTTACATATATATATGTAATCTGTGGTGGCTTTTGATGTTTTAATTTGGCTAGCCTGGAATACAATTTCCCAGAATTCCTTTTCTGTTATGTTTTCAGTTAGAGTGGACTACAAAGGACTTTGTCTCACAAAAATTGGAGCACAGATGAGAAGCAAAGTCCATTTTGTAGTATTCTTCCCGTTATATTCTTGCAGTTATTCAATAAAACATAAAACTAATAAACCTTTAGTAAAGCATAGGTCCTGAGGATTTTTTCCTGTGTTTTATTCTAAAAGTTTTACGGTTTTACCCTTTTTATTTTTAACTTTGTGATCCATTTTGAGTTATTTTCTGTAAAAGGTATATGGTCTAGGTGAGGATTCTTTTTTTTTTTTTTTTTTGCCTTTGTATATCTAGTTGCTCCATCATGATTTGTTGAAAAGACAAATCCTTCACTGAATTGCTTTTTACCTTTGTTGAAAATCAATTGGGTATATTTCTTCAGGTTTATATCTGGGTTCCTTATTCTGTTCCATTGATTTTTATGTCTTTTTCTCTGCCGATATGCCAATACCACATAGTCTTGTTTACTGTTGCTACCTAGCAGGTGTCAAAATTGGGTAGAGTGATTCCTTCCTCTTTATTCATCTTTTCCAAAATTGTTTTAGTCATTTTAGTTCCTTTTCCCTTCCATATCAGTTTTAGAATGAGCTCGTCTATGTTCTCAAAAACCTTGCTGGGATTTTGACAAGAACTGCATAAATCTATGTACATTATTTTGTGAAGAACTGTCTTTTGTTGAGTTTTTAAATCTGTGAGCACAATGTATCTCTATATTTATTTAGATCTCCTTTTTGTAGTCTTTAGCATGTTTTTAGATGTTTAGCATCTCTAACATATTTTATAATGAAGTATTTGATTTTACTTTTTAATCATTGCAAATGGTATTTTATTTAAAACTTTTTGTTCAGTATTTTCATTTCTAATATATAGAAATAAGATTGATTTTTTGTATGTTCATCTGGTATCTTGTGACCTTGCTGAGCTCACTTATTAAAGGATTTTCTTTGTAGATTCTTTGAGATTTTCTATACAAGCAATCATTACATCTGAGAATACGGACACTTATTTCGTCCTTTCCATTCTGTATACTTTTATTACTTTTCCTTTTTATCTACTTTTCTTACCTTTTGTGCTGGATAAGACTTAGTAGTGTGTTAAAGAATGGGAGTGATGTCAGCAAGATGGTGTAACAGAAGATTTTAGCCCTTGTCTGCCCACAGAAACACAAAGTGAACAACCATCCACAGTCAAAAATACCTTCACCAGAACTTCAGGACCTAGTGAGAGGTTACAGCACTCTAATGGAGCACAGAAATGAGGGGGAAAAAATATGGTGAAAAGGGTAAGAAGAACAGTTTTACTTTGGCTATGTTCCTCTCCTCCAGGCTAGCACAGTGTAGCATTAAGAGAAATCCCTTCAGCCCATAAGTTATCCCAATAGGAAAAGAGAAAGCAAAGTGAATATACACCTTTTGCAGGTTTTGGGGGGTACTTCTCAAGAGCCCCACCTCTATTATGCCTCATTCAGAACATTGAAGGAGTCAGAACAAAGAAAAAAGATGGCGAGTTTCAACAACCGGTAGGTAAGGGTCTCAGTAGTCAGCCTGGAGCCCCTGGTCGTGGACCTCCCTGAGGAAATTGCTGGTAGGCTGAATAGTTGGGGGTGTTCACTGCCAAAGGCAATCTGAAAAGACTGGAGAATGTGATTGCTTCTTCAAATGTGCAGACACCAGTGCAAGGCAACAAATATCATGAAGAATCAGGGAAACATGATTACCATAAGCTAGAACTAAAAGGAAAAACAAGTGAAACAAAGTGAAACAAAAAACTCCAAAAAGAACCAAAACAAAACTAGTCAAAGAAATGGAGGGTTATGAGCTGCATGACAAAGAGTTCAAAATAATCACCTTAAAGGAACTTAGTGAGCACACAGATAGAAAAATAAACGAAATGAGGAAAATGCATGAATATGAATGAAATAAAATGAATGTGAATTCATGAATAAAATGAAAATTTAACAAAGAGCTAGAAACCACAGAAAGGAACCAAACAGAAATCCTGGAACTGAAAAAGGCAATGACTAAACTCAAAAGTTCACTAGAGAATGTCAATAACAAACTCAATCAATGAAAAAGGAAAAATTGAACTAGAAGACACAATTATTCAGTCAAAAGAACAAAAAAATAGAGGAATGAAAAAGAGTGAAGAATGCCTGCAGGACTTATGGGATGCCACCAGCTAAAGAGATACATGCACTAGAGGAGTTCCAGGAGGAAAAGAGAAAGGAGAAGACAACTTATTTAAAGAAATAAAGCTGGAAAAGTCCCAGACATGAACATTTAGATTCATGAAGCCCAAAGAACCTCAAATAGATTCAACAAACTGGTTCCAAACAGGAAATGGAGTATGTCAAGGCTGTATATTGTTATTCTGCTTATTTAACTTACATGCAGAGTACATCATGAGAAACGCTGGGCTGGAAGAAGCGCAAGCTGGAATCAAGATTGCCAGGAGAAATATCAATAACCTCAGATATGCAGATGACACCACCCTTATGGCAGAAAGTGAAGAAGAACTAAAGAGCCTCTTGATGAAAGTGAAAGACGATCTTTTCATGTGTTCGTTAGCCATCTGTATGTCTTCTTTGGAGAAATGTCTATTTAGTTCTTCGGTCCATTTTTTGATTGGGTCATTTATTTTTCTGGAATTGAGCTGTAGGAGATGCTTGTATATTTTTGAGATTAGTTGTTTGTCAGTTGCTTCATTTGCTATTATTTTCTCCCATTCTGAAGGCTGTCTTTTCACCTTGCTTATAGTTTCCTTTGTTGTGCAGAAGCTTTTAAGTTTAATTAGGTTCCATTTGTTTATTTTTGCTTTTATTTCCAATATTCTGGGAGGTGGGTCATAGAGGATCCTGCTGTGATGTATGTTGGAGAGTGTTTTGCCTATGTTCTCCTCTAGGAGTTTTATAGTTTCTGGTCTTATGTTTAGATCTTTAATCCATTTTGAGTTTATTTTTGTGTATGGTGTTAGAAAGTGCTCTAGTTTCATTCTTTTATAAGTGGTTGACCAGATTTCCCAGCACCACTTGTTAAAGAGATTGTCTTTAATCTATTGTATATTCTTGCCTCCTTTGTCAAAGATAAGGTGTCCATATGTGCATGGATTTATCTCTGGGCTTTCTATTTTGTCCCATTGATCTATAATCCCATTGCTGGGCATACACACTGAGGAAACCAGAATTGAAAGAGACACGTGTACCCCAATGTTCATCACAGCACTGTTTATAATAGCCAGGACATGGAAGCAACCTAGATGTCCATCAGCAGATGAATGGATAAGAAAGCTATGGTACATATACACAATGGAGTATTACTCAGCCATTAAAAAGAATACATTTGAATCAGTTCTAATGAGGTGGATGAAACTGGAGCCTATTATACAGAGTGAAGTAAGCCAGAAAGAAAAACACCAATACAGTTTACTAACGCATATATATGGAATTTAGAAAGATGGTAACAATAACCCTGTATACGAGACAGCAAAAGAGACACTGATGTATAGAACAGTCTTTTGGACTCTGTGGGAGAGGGAGAGGGTGGGATGATTTGGGAGAATGGCATTGAAATATGTGTAATATCATGTATGAAATGAGTCGTCAGTCCAGGTTCGATGCATGATACTGGATGCTTGGGGCTGGTGCACTGGGAGGACCCAGAGGGATGGTATGGGGAGGGAGGGGAGAGGAGGGTTCAGGATGGGGAACACATGTATGCCTGTGGTGGATTCATTTCAATATATGGCAGAACCAATACAATATTGTAAAGTTTAAAAATTAAATTAAATTAAAAAAAAAACTACCCCCCCCCCAAATAAATAAATAAATAAAAGAAAGTGAAAGAGGAGAGTGAAAAAGTTGGCTTAAAGCTCAACATTCAGAAAACAAAGATCATGGCATCTGGTCCCATCACTTCATGGCACATAGATGGGGAAATAGTGGAAACAGTGTCAGACTTTATTTTTTGGGCCCCAAAATCACTGCAGATGGTGATTGCAGCCATGAAATTAAAAGACTCTTACTCCTTGGAAGAGAAGTTATGACCAACCTAGATAGCATATTGAAAAGCAGAGGCATTACTTTGCCAACAAAGGTCCGTCTAGTCAAGTCTATGGTTTTTCCAGTGGTCATGTATGGATGTGAGAGTTGGACTGTGAAGAAGGCTGAGCACTGAAGAATTGATGCTTTTGAACTGTGGTGTTGGAGAAGACTCTTGAGAGTCCCTTGGACTGCAAGGAGATCCAACCAGTCCATCCTAAAGGAGATCAGTCCTGGGTGTTCATTGGAAGGATTGATGTTGAAGCTGAAACTCCAATACTTTGGCCACCTGATGTGAAGAGCTGACTCATTTGAAAAGACCCTGATACTGGGAAAGATTGAGGGCAGAAGGAGAAGGGGACAACAGAGGATAAGATGGTTAGATGGCATCACTGACTCGATGGACATAGGTTTGGGTGGACTCCGAGAGTTGGTGATGGACAGGGAGGCCTGGCATGCTGTGGTTCATGGGGTCGCAAAGAGTCGGACAACGACTGAGCAACTGAACTGAACTGAGAGTCCTACATCAAGACAGTTTATAAGGAAATTGTCAAAAATAAAGACAAAGAAAGAATTTTGAAAAATGCAAGAGAAAAGTGACTCATCACATACAAAGGAACCCATATAAGGCTACTGATGGATTTCTCAGCAGAAATCTTGCAGACCAGGGAAAGAGTTGAAAGATATACTCAAAGTGCTGAGAGATAAAAAACAAAAAACAAAAAACCTCTGCCAACTACACATATACCCATAGAACTTTTCTGTAAAAATGAAAAAGAAATACATTTTTTTTCCAGAAAAACAGAAAACTGAGAGAATTTATACCATCAGACCTGCTTTCCAAGAAGTACTTAATAAAATTCTTCAAGCTGAAATGAAACTATGATAAACAGCAACAGGAGTACAGATGAAAGTATAAATCTCAGTGATAAAGGTAAATAAAGATAAATACAGAATAATGTAATAGTGTAATGGTGGTGCATAAATCACTTTGAACCTCAGGATAAAAATTTAAAAGCAAAAGTATTAAAACTAACTATAACTGGATGTCTCTGGTGGCACAGTGGATAAGAATCCACCTGCCAACGCAGGGGACACAGGTTCAATCTCTACATTCTGCAGAGCAACTAAGCCCATGTGCTGCAACCCCTGAGCCCATGTGCCTAGAGCCTGCGCTCTGCCATAAGAGAAGCCGCCACAATGAGAAACCTGAGCACTGCAATGAAGAGTAGCCCCCACTCACCACAACTAAAGTCCATGCAAAACAACGAATACCCACTGCAGCAGAAACACATAAAATAAATAAAATTTAAAAATAACTATAACCATTAACAGTTGTTAACGGAAACACAATATAAAAGAAGTAAATTATGAGATTAATAACATAAAGTGTAAAAAAAATTACATAAAGTGTGTCTGTGTGGGAAGTAAAAATGTAGAGCTTTTATATATGATTGGAATTAGTTGTGATCATTTTAAAATAGATTGTTATAACTCTAGGAAGTTTTATGCAAACCTCATGGTAACCACTGGGGCTTCCCAGGTGGTGCTAGTGGTAAAGAATCCACCTGCCAATGCAGGAGACTTATGAGATACCAGTTTGATCCCTGGGTTGGGAAGATCCCCTGGAAGAGGGCATGGCAACACACTCCAGTATTCTTGCCTGGAGAATCCCACGGACAGAGGAGCCTGGCGGGCTTCAGTTCATAGGGTCGCACAGAGGTGGACACAACTGAAATGACCTAGCACACATGCATCGTAACCACGAAGGAAAAAACCTACAGTAGATACAAAAATAAAGAGAAAAGAATCAAACTATATTACTATATATACACCAAACATCAGATAACATCAAATATATGTAATATATTTAATACATATTTGTCTATATCTATATAATCACAGAAGAAGACAGAAAAAGAGGAAAAAAAGAACTACAAACACCAAACTCCCAGGAAAAAGAAATTAGATTTGTGGTTACCAGAGGCAGGGGGAAGAGGAATTGGAGTAAGGTGATCAAAAGGTACAAACTTCCATTTATAAGATAAATAAGTACTAGGAATGTAATGTACAATATAGCAACTATAGTTAACACTGCTATATAATATATAGGAAAGTTAAGAGAGTAGATACTAAGAATTCTCATCACAAGGAGAAACTTTCTTCATTTCTTTTTATTGTATCTGTATAAGACGATGCTGCTAAGTCACTTCAGTCGTGTCCGACTCTGTGCAACCCCATAGATGGCAGTCCACCAGGCTCCCCCGTCCCTGGGATTCTCCAGGCAAGAACACTAGAGTGGGTTGCCATGTCCTTCTCCAATGCATCAAAGTGAAAAGTGAAAGTGAAGTCATTCAGTCGTGTCTGACCCTCAGCGACCCCATGGACTGAAGCCTTCCAGGCTCCTCCGTCCATGGGATTTTCCAGGCAAGAGTACTGGAGTGGGTTGCCATTGCCTTCTGACGATGGCTGTTAACTAAACCTATTATAGTAATCATTTCATACTATACATATAAATCACGCTCTATACCTTAAACATACTGAGTGATGTATGTTAATTATTTCCCAATAAAACTTGAAAAAAAAACCTGCAAAACATAAAATAATAAAGTGGCAATAGTAAGTCTATACCTAAGAAAAATTACTTTAAATATAAACAGATTAAACTTGCAATCCAAAGATATAAAGTAGCTGAATGGATAAAGGACTAATATACTACTATATGCTGGGTACATGAGATTTGCTTTAGATTTAGGGATACACAGAGGCTGAAAGTTGTGGAATGGAAAAAGGTGTTCTATGCACATAAGTAACCAGAGAGAGTGGGGATGGCTATACAGTTGACCCTTGAACAATGTAGTGGTTCGGGGTGCCCCCCTCCATGCTGCATATAACTTTACAGTCAGTACTCCGTAACGATGGTGTCACATCTCTGGGGCAGCAGGAAGGCTGGGGGAGAAGGCACCCGAGAGATGCCAAGTGAACAGTGGGAGCTGATTCCTGTGGTCAGGACAAAGCCTTGCAGCTGGCATCTCAGTTTCTGCTGAGTAGAGACACATTTCTGTTGATGTTGCTGTTCAAGTTGATCCCAGCTGATAATGGAGTGGCTCTTCACCTGCCCTACGTTCTGACATGGGGGAATTCTATAAGGTGGAACTAACTCCAAGTCTTCTTTCATGGTATGTAAAATACCTCTATCCTCTGAGATTTTGTCCTTCTAAGTGACCATTAACATGCCTCCTCTGGGACCTTCCTGTGCCCATCATCTTTGCCCTCTTCTTTTTACCTTAGCTGTCCCCTCTCTTCAGGTACTTTCTTGTCAACGTAAAAACTCCCTTTTCCTTAAGTTTACTTCATTTCTTTAACCCTCAGTTTGCTCAAGTATCAAAATGGAATTCGTGCCATCTACCTGGCTGGCCTTGGTGAGACAGAACAGGTAGAATTGGAGAGTGTGATTTCAATTAGTGCATGTATCTTTCCTCTCTCTCTTTTTTTTTTGCTCTTCCGTCTTAAGTGGTGCTGTCCAATAAGATAGCCATTGGCCACAGGTGGCTACCGACACAAAATGTGGCCAGTTCAATTTGACATGGGCTGCTCCTGTGAGAAGCATTAAGGTTGTGTATTAATACCTTAGAGTCCTATTTATTGTTCTTGAAACTTTTGCTCTGGACTCATGTTCAAATCCACTGTTAGTTTTTTCCATCTACATCTTCTTCATCCATATTGCATGTATCTCCTCCTGAGATATCTCCAAAGTGAATTTTATATATGCTACATGGTGTGTGTACACACCTACACACTCACATATTTTTTTAAATAATAGCTTTTTTGAGCTATAATTCATAAACTTCATCTCTATAAAGTAGGTATACAATTCTAATAACCTATACGGGAAAAGAATCTGAAAAAATAGATATATGTATAACTGAGTCACTTTGCTGTACACCTGAAACTAGCGCAGTGTTGTAAATCAACTCCACTCCAATATAAAATAAAAACTAGGGCTCCCCACAGGGTGCTAGTGGTAAAGAATCTACCAGCCAATGCAGGAGACACAGGCAGTGTGGGTTTGATCTCTGGGTTGGAAAGATCCCCTGGAATAGGAAATGGCAACCCACTCCAGTGTTCTTGCCTGGAAAATTCCATGGGCAGAGGAGTCTGGTGGGCTACCTGGGGCTGCAAAGAGTTGGACATGATGGCACAAAACACAAAGTATGTATAGGATTCTGTGATTTTTTAGTGTATTCAGAAAGTTGTAGAACCATCACCATGATCTAACTCCAAAACATTTTTACCAACCCCAAGGAAGCCCTGTATCCATTCCAGTTACTTCCCATTCACCCTTCCTGCCAGCCCCTGGCAACCACTAATATGCTTTTTGTCTCTATGGATTTGCCTAGTCTGGGTATTTCATATAAGCAGAATCATATAATATGTGGCCTTCTCACATGGCTTATATTTAATTAGTAAGAACATCCCAATTAAAATCTCTGCATCTGGTGACGATCCATGCTGCCTCTTTTATGTAATGCAGTGACAAGCAAGTGTATGGAAACAATTCTATTTATACACCTGTAACCTTGTGACCACAATAGACATAGTCTCTGCTTCACAGGTGAGGAACCCAAAGCAGAGAGGTTATATAGCTGGCCTAAGGTCACATGTCTATCAAATGGAAGAGCTGGGACTTACACTTGGGTTGCTTTTTGTTTTTTTTCTTTTAATCTCTAGTGTTAAGATACATAGGGATCTTTCTCATCTCTCTCCTCTGAAGCAGAGTATCTGACACTACTGTCCATGTTTGAGAAATGGATGGGTGATCCAGGCAGTTAATCAGCTGAGGTATCAAGTGGTGGGGAGAGGGGAGTGGCTGCTAAGCTCCAGGTGTCAGCCTGCCAGGCCTCAGGCTGGTGGATGCCAGTGCTGACACAGTGGCACCGGCCCAGCAGGCCTCGTCACCGAGCTGTGTAGTGTGAGCTGCCTGCCCGCCCCGGGGACGCTCTGCTGTCGGTCTTGGCCTTCCTCCTCACTGGGCCATTGGTGTGCCGCTGGGGTGCAGCAGAAAACCTCCCAGAGCACTCCTGGGGCTGCGTGCTCCTTTCTACAAATCAGAATAGACACAATCAGGAACCTGGGGTGAGTCGAGTCACCCAGAGTAATTTAAAGTATGAATTGATTTCTCAGCTGGAGAGGGTATCCACGTCCTGCTTCTCGTTGGTACTTCACTGTGCATCTTAGCTCATGTGGAAAATTAACAGGCAAATTAACCCCTCTGCACAGCCCAGGCTGGAGGAACAGGCAGGGCTGCTGTTCGGAATGCTAAATCCTTGTGAAAGAAGGAGGCTGTCTGCAGGGCCAGGGCACCGGGGAGATCCCGTCTTAGATATTAAGAATATCTCCAGCCTGCCCTTGGGCCACATCAGCTCTAAGAGCACTGGAAAGGGAACACCATGTCATTCACGGAGATTGCGGCTTCCTAGTGACTGCGGTGTGACAGCTGCGTAGGAAAGTGAATTAGACACAAACAAGCTAGATTAATCAGAGCTCATCCACTGGCCAGAGAGCCCCCGTTCTCCCAGAATTCTGGAAACGGCTTGTTTATCTGTTTCTGAGAGTCTCTTCTCATTTGCTTGTTGTGTTACCTTCTGGCTTTTGATCCTATCATTCACTTAAACCTCTAGTTCAAAAGGTCCTTCTGGTCTACCACTGCTCACCCCCCCCTCCTCCACCCTTGCCTCCCCCAAGTTCAGCTTTTACTGCTCTTCTCTTTATTCTCTGTATTCTGGGCACACTGACTTTTAGTCCTTCTCTGTCTCATTCTGCTCCAGGGGCTTTGTACACCCAGTTTCCTCTGAATATACATCCCTTACCTTTTCCTTGGGCTAAATTCTTCTCAGTTTAAATGTCACTTCTGTGGGGAGCACATTTTCTGATTTTACGCCTCCTGCCTCAAGCCATTATATGATATCAGTCTCTTATATTTCTCTATTAATATCAATTTGCCAAAACTGCAATTAAATAATTAGTCTGTAATTAGTTGTTTAGTGACTTCCTTTCCTGCTCTACTGTGTCTGTCTCATTCACCTTTGTGTCTCCAGTGTTGAGTACTATGCTTCAAGTAGAATAAATCCTCAAAAAATATATTGGATTAATGAATATCCTTCTTGGTTTCTTTTTTTTTTAAATTCTTATTATTTTGCCTTAGCAGGTGGTTCTTTCTGAACTTAAACTTGACATTTCTAGGAGAAACTTGTACTAGTGCTAAGTACATTCAGTTCTGAGACTCATATTATAGCCCATATATAAGCCGAAGTATTAACACAGTCTCTTCTCAATGCAGTTTCACATGCAGAGAAGCAGGACTCAGCACCAAAATAAAGTTTTCTTGCATTGCTAGCTCATTTTCTGTCTCCACCCTGATCCTTCACTTCCTATGTTTTATTAGGCAGATTTATTGAGCTGGGTGTACAGTGACAGTTCCTACCCATGAGAATGGGTTGATTATTTAGGAGGCTCTTGATATACTCCAGATAAGAGATGATGGTAACTTGGGAACTCATGGGCCTGACACATTTCAGATATTTTTAGCAGGTAAATTGATAAGGGTTGTCAAGGACTTTGAGGTTGACATCCCATATCAGCCCCAATCCAGATGATTAGCGTCAGTTGTTCATGGTAATTTATCATCGTGTTTTCTGAGGGATTCATTTTTAAATTAATTAATTAACCCATTTATTTTGGCTGTGCTGGGTCTTCACTGCTGCATGGGCTTTTCTTTAGTTGAGGCAAGTGGGGCTACTCTTCGTTGTGGTTTGAGGGCTTCTCATTGCAGTGGCTTCTGCTGCAGAGCGCAGGCTCCTAGAGCACACGGCCTTCAGTATTTGTGGCTCCCGGGATCTAGAGCTCAGGCTCTGCAGTCGTGGCACACAGGCTTAGTTGTTTCATGGTAAGTGGGATCTTCCCACATGATCATGATCCCCATGATCATGTGGGATCTTCCCAGATCAGGGATTGAACCCACATCTCCTGCATTGGCAGGCAGATTCTTTACCACTGAACCACGAGGGAAGACCTGGGAATTAGTTTTTAAATGGTCATGAGATTCAACCCTGTTTGATTCTGAGACATGAAAAGAAGTCCAATGCGGGGTTTAAGGGAAAAAATAAATTCCCTCTTAAATAGAGAACCACAGAGGGAAACATCACTCCTTTGCAGGATGTGAACAGAGAACTTGCCCTTGAACTGCTGTCTTTGGCACTACTTGTATCTGTGACTGCTACAGCTGTGAGTTTGGAGGGCACAGCCATGAAAAGGCGGATATGGAAGAACTTGAGAGCTTGCTGACATCATTAAGTTGCTGGTTGTGGTTCTCAGGGCTGCATCCTACCTGGAGTTCTGAGTACATGAAATAATGAACTTTCCCCAATATCTAGGCCATTTGGTTACATTTTGTATTACTTACAGCAGAAATCATCATTAATGATATGGGGTACAGTGGATGCTCAATGGGCACAGAGGTGCCTCTGGCTTGCTGGAGGCTTTCCAGTAAAAGGGACTGTGGGCAGGAAGTACCATGCCTCTTAGTTACCTTGAAGAGCTGGGGCTCCCATTTTTCCTTCTGACCTGTTCAGTGATGGAGATGAGGCAGTAGGTGGGGGCCTTAATACATCTAGTTGGGAAGAGATGAAAAACAATTCATATCAAACAGTAAACGGTGAATTTCTCTTTTGGGTTTTCAATTTACATTGAAATGGGAGGGTTCACTTACTGATTATTTTTAATCAGCTTATGTTCTACACTTATTCTTCTTAGGTAATATATTTTGAGGCAGAAATAGTGTATCACAGTAAGAGAGACAGAAATAACAGGTAGGAAAGAGCCAAAAGAGTCTTGCATTATCCCACAACCAACACAATCAAATTGTTTTGTTTGCCCATGCTTCCTTGAAATTCCTGTTCATATTCATGCAAAAATGTACAGAATGGTAATCACAACCCAGGCATCATTAATTTCTTTTATTGAGGTATGACATTCATGCTGTGAAGTGTCCATAATTATAGCTTAATGATTTTTCATATTTTTTTCACATGTGTTCACTTTTGTAACCACCCACTAGTTCGAGATATAAAACACTTGACTGGGTATCATTTTGTAGTTTGCTTTTTAAATTTAATGTCATATCAGAATCATGCTACCCTGCTGTTTATCCTAAGAATATTTTTAATATGCTATATGGTCTTCATACTGCTATTAAGGGCTTTAAAAATTCAATCAGAGGCTGTGTCACAGATATCTGAGGCAACTCACATCATTGGACATTAAGTTTGCTTAAAATTCCTCCAGATCATATATAATGCTTCAACAATTTGTATGGTAGAGGTCAGAAATTGGCAGCCTGTAGCTTGGATTCTGCCCATATACCTATTTTATTAGACTTATTTGGTGTTGGCATGCACAGTATTTTCAAGAATATTTGAGTTGTGTCACAGACTTTTACAACTTGAGAGAGCTCACGTGTAAATCTGGATTTCTTGCTTCCTTGATAAAGCAGAAGATCTGGCTGCATGGGCCACATTCCCGGAAGGGACGGTCGTATGGGGATGGGAAGGAACTGCCTTCCTTGGAAGGGGTGTGCGCTCCTAGGTTTGCCACAGTCCCTGTGACTCCCAGTGTTTCCTTCGGGCCTGTTCACTAAATAACAGCATCTGCCTCGGTCCAGGAGGCACTTGAGTTTGCTATGCCTGGCATATGGCTTTCTTTTTCTTGATGCTTATAAAGGTGTCATTTATGCATGAGGTTGCTGATAACCCCAAGGAAATCATTCACAGAAGCACATTCAGAAGACCGTAGCGAAAAAAGAGCGTGGCTGTTATGTCTAAGGTATCCCAGAGCGATCACCACTCATGACTTTGTCCCAGTCATGTCCTCTGTGCCCCTTGGTTTCCTCAAGTTTCAAGTGAGAACAATGATGCTCACTTCAGGGAGCAATTGTGAAGGCCTAATAGTTCTTGGAAAACAGTAGGCAATCAATAAATTGTGGATAAGTAAAAAAAAAAAAAACTATTAAAAATTATTCTGTATGGTTAATTTATCCAATTCTAGTTCTTAAATAGCAAAATTTATTTTCATAAAATAAAATTTAATTTCCTTTGAATTTGATGTTCATTTCAAAGGACTCCAGAGACATCTATAAAGTTTTAATAGCAGCAACAATAATAATGATAAGTGGATAGGATTTAATAATGTTGTGCCTGAGTGTCTAAAGAGTGACCTTAATATTATGATTTAATTGAGATGGTAAATTAAAAATGTTCTGCATTTCTCCATCATACTAAGGAGGTTAAAATGGTAGTGAATTTGTTCTTAACAGTGTTGTTTGAACTGATGTTTCTTCAGGAAGATCATGATTGCTGGCTACTAGCTATAGGTTCTTTCAGTTTGATTTTAACAGATTCAGAGATTCTTGAGCTTCCCAGATAACGCTAGTGTTAAAGATCCTGCCTGCCAGTGCAGGAGACAGAAGAGACGTGGGTTCGATCCCTGGATTGGGACGATCCCGTGGAGGAGGAAATGGCAAATTGCTTCAGCATTCTTGCCTGGAGAATCTCCACAGACAGAGGAGCCTGGTGGGGAAAGACTGCAGTCAGACACGACTGAAGCAACTTGGCACGCATGCAGAAATTCTTTGGGGGAGAATCTCTAGTAATAGACAAAGGCTTGCCTCTAGAATTTTGAGAGGTCAATAAAGTATTGACCATAGTAGAAGAAACATTTCCTAGAAAATAATTTGTCTTTCTCTTAGGTCCCACCAGTACAACACAACACAACCTACTAGAAAGCTAAGAGTCATTTTTATCTGTTTTTTCTCCTCTACATCCAATCCATCAGTAAATCTGTCAATTCTCCTTCCCAAATGTCTCTCAATTCAATTTACTTCCCTCCATCTAGATTGACACCACCTTCATTTAAGGAAAAATGCATTCTCCACGAAGAAGCCAGGGTGACCTTTCAAATACTCAACTCATGTCACATCACCCTATTTCTTAAAATTCTTCCATGACTCCCATTTCCCTTCAGATAAAATCCAGACTCCTTATCAGAGCACACAAGCCTCTGAATGATCTATCCCAAACTTTCTCTTCAACTTCACCTCATGCAACTCACAACATCATTCAGTTTAGTTCAGTCACTCAGCTGTGTCCGACTGTTTGTGACCACATGGACTGCAGCACGCCAGGCTTCCCTGTCCATCACCAACTCCCGGAGCTTGCTCAAATTCATGTCCATTGAATTGGTGATGCCATCCAACCATCTCATCCTCTATTGTCCCCTTCTCCTCCTTCCTTCAATATTTTCCCAGCATCAGGGTCTTTTGCATTGAGTCAGTTCTTTGCATCAGGTGGCCAAAGTATTGGAGTTTCAGCATCAGCATCAGTATCGGAGCTTCAGCATCAGTCCTTCCAATGAATATGACCTTGTGGACAATGCTATGTCAACATAGTTGGCAGCCCCCACTGGTGAAATGTGATATTACAACCTGGTTGTATTAGGTGTTATACATGTCCAGGTGAAAAAATAGGAAGAAAGCAAAATTCTGAGAGCTTTGAAGTGGGACTGGAGGACTGCTCAGATGTAGAAGAAGACTGAATTCTGGAGGAGAGAAACAAGATAGAGTTAATAAGATGAGAAGAACTGCAAAAGAAAAGTAAATTTCTAAACATGGGGAGTATCCCTCTTAGGGTCAGGGTCAAGTAGTTTCCTTCCTCATTCTGGTGAATATGGAGGAAATTACTCTTACTCATCTCCATTTTCAGCTCCCTGGCCTGGGTTGATAATTCTTATTAATGATTAATTTAATTGTCTCAGGACCACAGGGATCTTCTACTGTTGAATTTTGCTGTGCTTTGCTGGTTTGTAGGTCATGAGGATGAGCGTGCTCAGGATCCCAGACCATACCAGCCTGTCTGGTTCTGATTCCTGATCCAGGCCCACACCAAAGTGTATCTTGGGAAAGTTGTGAAGTTGAACTTGTTTGTTAGTCTACCTTGTCTGCATACCTCTCAGTGCCCCCACCACTTTCTCTTCCCTGAGGCCCCTTTCTCTCAAATTTGTAAATGGAAAGTATATTAGTCACTCAGTCATGTCCAACTTTTTGTGACTCCATGGACAGCACAGTAGCCTGCCAGGCTCCTCTCTCCTTGGGATTTTCCAGGCAAGAATACTGGAGTGGGTTGCCATGCCCTCTTCCAGGGGATCTTCCCAACCCAGGGATCATACCTTCATCTCTTATGTCTCCTGCATTGGCAGGTGGGTTCTTTACCACTAGTCCCACCTGGGAAGCACAAATTGGAAATAGTGGTAGTAATAATGATGATGGTATTGGTTAGGATTCAGCTAAGAAAAGAAGCTACAAAGACCTAGGTTCACATCCCAGCTCCATCAGATACCTGTGTGTCTTTCTGAGCTTCAGTCTCCCCTTAACAATCTTAAAATCACAAGATCCTTGTGAAGATTCACTGTAACTATGCAGAATGCCTTACAAATTATTGGCACTCAGTAAGTTTTCCTTTCCCCCTTTCTCAAGTATATTAACATGTGTTAAAGTCATCTGGAGAGGCAAGGATTAAAACCAAGGAATGCTGCTTTAATGGTGTAATTTCAGGCAGTGATTGTGGACTGTGGTCCTCCACGTGCTCCTGACATAATATGCAGGCGACCTCCTGCTCTGCCTACATATAATGGCAGTTGGGCTTTGTCACTATGATTTCAATATGATGGGTATTACTGGTCTCTGTCTCTAGACTACATAACTGATCCTGTTCAAAGACACAATGGGAAGGATATTGTTTGATTAAGTTTGGTTCAGTTCTGTTAAATTTATCTTGAATCCATTCCTCATCTCTAGCCCCATCACCACTGTCGTGGTTCAGGAATTCATCATTTTCTATAAGCATCACAGCATCCTCTCCTGATGGGTCTTCCTGCTGCTGGGCTCTCCCTCTCCATCCTTTACACAGCAGGCAGAGTGATCTTTCAAAAACGTGCATATGATCCTGTCATCCCTTTACCTGAAAGCTTTCAGTGGCTGTATACTTTCTGACCACAGTGGTTCTCATCCTTTGGTTTATAATACACTGGTTTGTCGCATCAGTTGTAAGGCAGACACATCCATCCATTCACCCAACAAATATTTATTGAGCATCTACTATGTGTCAGTTACTGTTTGGGAAGTACATCAGTAAACAAAAATCTCTGCATGCTGTCAGAAACTCGTTAGCGATAAGAGTTAAAGTCCTGAAGATTGTGAATGATTTGTCTGTTTGAATATTATAGTGGATACATGTTTATTTCTACAGTAACATTACGCTAAATCACTTGTGCAGTGAAGTGCTCCTTGATGGGGAGTGGAAGGGGGAATTTATAGCTAGTAGTTGGGGAATTGAGTGTAAATCTGGGGATGCCTTTGGCATTGTATATCTGAACAATGTCATCATTTGTTTCCAGAAAAAAAAGTTAAGCATTCTACTACTTGTCTACAAGACAGGGTACATATTTTTCAGCCTTTTTGGCCTCCACTTATCCTATCAACCTCATTCTCTGCCACTCCTTGCTTTTCACAGTACACATTATGGTCCCTACCCTTTAAAACTGATTTACCTTTCCATCATTAGGATGGTTTGAGTCATAGATAAGTAAAGTATATGAATAATTTTCTTACAACATCAGAGGTAATATCCTGGTGGGAGAAGGGACTAAGTCAATATCATACACTGAAATTGAGGAGCCAAAGGGAATTTGGCGGGACCATCAAATTCCTGTTAATAGAAAACACAATGGCACCCCACTCCAGTACACTTGCCTGGCAAATCCCACGGATGGAGGAGCCTGGTAGGGCTGCAGTCCATGTGGTCGCTGAGAGTCGGACACGGCTGAGCGACTTTACTTTCACTTTTCACTTTCATGCATTGGAGAAGGAAATGGCAACCCACTCCAGTGTTCTTGCCTGGAGAATCCCAGGGAAAGGGGCGCCTGGTGGGCTGCCGTCTCTGGGGTCGCACAGAGTCAGACACGACTGAAGCGACTTAGCAGCAGCAGTAGCAGCAGCATAGTATTTTAGAAAAGTATATTTTTGACATTTGATGAAAATAAACAGTTATGATAGTAAATCTGAAAACATTTACTGGTACATTAGTAGTCAACAAAAAATATAGCGAACACATAGGAAAATGGGACAGTTTCAGAGGCTAAGAAAGTTGTGCAGGGATTAGTCTCACGTTGTCCATCTGTGAGGGGTAATGGATAAAAATGAACTGAAAAAGATTTTTGCTATCACATGAAAACTCAGTGTTGCAAATAGAAAGCAAGGTCTGATAGATCCTGCAGCTAGCAGATTTGCCCCCCATTACAAAGTGGTTTCCCAGTGGATTCACATTGTTTACGGCCTTAACTCTGAGCCACATGCTCAATTCATCTCATGTTCAGAATAAAGATTTTAATTCTTTCTTTCTTTTTTTTTTAATTTTATTTTATTTTTAAACTTTACAAAATTGTATTAGTTTTGCCAAATATCAAAATGAATCTGCCACAGGTATACATGTGTTCCCCATCCTGAACCCTCCTCCCTCCTCCCTCCCCATACCATCCCTCTGGGTCGTCCCAGTGCACCAGCCCCAAGCATCCAGTATCGTGCATTGAACCTGGACTGGGAACTCGTTTCATACATGATATTTTACATGTTTCAATGCCATTCTCCCAAATCTTCCCACCCTCTCCCTCTCCCACAGAGTCCAAAAGACTGTTCTATACATCAGTGTCTCTTTTGCTGTCTCGTACACAGGGTTATTGTTGCCATCTTTCTAAATTCCATATATATGCGTTAGTATACTGTATTGGTGTTTTTCTTTCTGGCTTACTTCACTCTGTATAATAGGCTCCAGTTTCATCCACCTCATTAGAACTGATTCAAATGTATTCTTTTTAATGGCTGAGCAATACTCCATTGTGTATATGTACCATAGCTTTCTTATCCATTCATCTGCTGATGGACATCTAGGTTGCTTCCATGTCCTGGCTATTATAAACAGTGCTGTGATGAACATTGGGGTACACGTGTCTCTTTCCCTTCTGGTTTCCTCAGTGTGTATGCCCAGCAGTGGGATTGCTGGATCATAAGGCAGTTCTATTTCCAGTTTTTTAAGGAATCTCCACACTGTTCTCCATAGTGGCTGTACTAGTTTGCATTCCCACCAACAGTGTAAGAGGGTTCCCTTTTCTCCACACCCTCTCCAGCATTTATTACTTGTAGACTTTTGGATCGCAGCCATTCTGACTGGTGTGAAATGGTACCTCATAGTGGTTTTGATGTGCATTTCTCTGATAATGAGTGATGTTGAGCATCTTTTCATGTGTTTGTTAGCCATCTGTATGTCTTCTTTGGAGAAATGTCTATTTAGTTCTTTGGCCCATTTTTTGATTGGGTCATTTATTTTTCTGGAGTTGAGCTGTAGGAGTTGCTTGTATATTCTCGAGATTAGTTGTTTGTCAGTTGCTTCATTTGTTATTATCTTCTCCCATTCTGAAGGCTGTCTTTTCACCTTGCTAATAGTTTCCTTTGATGTGCAGAAGCTTTTAAGTTTAATTAGGTCCCATTTGTTTATTTTTGTTTTTATTTCCAATATTCTGGGAGGTGGGTCATAGAGGATCCTGCTGTGATGTATGTCAGAGAGTGTTTTGCCTATGTTCTCCTCTAGGAGTTTTATAGTTTCTGGTCTTACGTTTAGATCTTTAATCCATTTTGAGTTTATTTTTGTGTATGGTGTTAGAAAGTGTTCTAGTTTCATTCTTTTACAAGTGGTTGACCAGATTTCCCAGCACCACTTGTTAAAGAGATTGTCTTTAATCCATTGTATATTCTTGCCTCCTTTGTCAAAGATAAGGTGTCCATATGTGCGTGGATTTATCTCTGGACTTTCTATTTTGTTCCATTGATCTATATTCCTGTCTTTGTGCCAGTACCATACTGTCTTGATAACTGTGGCTTTGTAGTAGAGCCTGAAGTCAGGTAGGTTGATTCCTCCAATTCCATTCTTCTTTCTCAAGATCGCTTTGGCTATTCGAGGTTTTTTGTATTTCCATACAAATTGTGAAATTATTTGTTCTAGCTCTGTGAAGAATGCTGTTGGTAGCTTGATAGGGATTGCATTGAATCTATAGATTGCTTTGGGTAGTATACTCATTTTCACTATATTGATTCTTCCAATCCATGAACATGGTATATTTCTCCATCTGTTCGTGTCCTCTTTGATTTCTTTCACCAGTGTTTTATAGTTTTCTATATATAAGTCTTTAGTTTCTTTAGGTAGATATATTCCTATCTTCATTCCTTCACCATGTCCTTCACCATGTCCGAGTTTGCTCAGACTCGTGTCCAGTGAGTCAGTGTCGCCATTCAACCATCTCATCCTCTGTTGCCCACTTCTCCTCTTGCCCTCAATCTGTCGCAGCGTCGGGGACTTTTCTAATGAGTCAGCTCTTAATTCAAAGGCATCAATTCTTTGCCACTCAGCCTTCTTTATGGTCCAATTCTCACATCATATCCATGTGTGACTACTGGAAAAACACATAGCTTTGACTAGATGGACCTTTGTCGACAAAGTGATATGTCTGCTTTTTAATTTGCTATCTAGGTTTGTAAAAAAAAAGAAAAAAAATTTCCGTTGCAATGGTGAATGGAATTGTTTCCTTAATTTCTCTTTCTGTTTTCTCATTATCAGTGTATAGGAATGCAAGGGATTTCTGTGTGTTGATTTTATATCCTGCAACTTTACTATAGTCATTGATTAGTTCTAGTAATTTTCTGGTGGAGTCGTTAGGGTTTTCTATGTAGAGGATCATGTCATCTGCAAACAGTGAGAGCTTTACTTCTTCTTTTCCAATTTGGATTCCTTTTATTTCTTTTTCTGCTCTGATTGCTGTGGCCAAAACTTCCAAAACTATGTTGAATAGTAATGGTGAAAGTGGGCACCCTTGTCTTGTTCCTGACTTTAGAGGAAATGCTTTCAATTTTTCACCATTGAGGATAATGTTTGCTGTGGGTTTGTCATATATAGCTTTTATTATGTTGAGGTATGTTCCTTCTATTCCTGCTTTCTGGAGAGTTTTTATCATAAATGGATGTTGAATTTTGTCAAAGGCTTTCTCTGCATCTATTGAGATAATCATATGGTTTTTCTTTTTCAATTTGTTAATGTGGTGTATTACATTGATTGATTTGCAGATATTGAAGAATCCTTGCATCCCTGGGATAAAGCCCACTTGGTCATGGTGTATGATCTTTTTAATGTGTTGTTGGATTCTGATTGCTAGAATTTTGTTAAGGATTTTTGCATCTATGTTCATCAGTGATATTGGCCTGTAGTTTACTATTTTTGTGGGATCTTTGTCAGGTTTTGGTATTAGGATGATGGTGGCCTCATAGAATGAGTTTGGAAGTTTACCATCCTCTGCAATTTTCTGGAAGAGTTTGAGCAGGATAGGTGTTAGCTCTTCTCTAAATTTTTGGTAGAATTCAGCTGTGAAGCCGTCTGGACCTGGGCTTTTGTTTGCTGGAAGATTTTTGATTACAGTTTCAATTTCCGTGCTTGTGATGGGTCTGTTAAGATTTTCTATTTCTTCCTGGTCGAGTTTTGGAAAGTTGTACTTTTCTAAGAATTTGTCCATTTCTTCCACGTTGTCCATTTTATTGGCATATAATTGTTGATGGTAGTCTCTTATGATCCTTTGTATTTCTGTGTTGTCTGTTGTGATCTCTCCATTTTCATTTCTAATTTTATTGATTTGATTTTTCTCCCTTTGTTTCTTGATGAGTCTGGCTAATGGTTTGTCAATTTTATTTATCCTTTCAAAGAACCAGCTTTGGGCTTTGTTGATTTTTGCTATGGTCTCTTTTGTTTCTTTTGCATTTATTTCTGCTCTAATTTTTAAGATTTCTTTCCTTCTACTAACCCTGGGGTTCTTCCTTTTCTAGTTGCTTTAGGTGTAGGGTTGGGTTATTTATTTGACTTTTTTCTTGTTTCTTGAGGTGTGCCTGTATTGCTATGAACTTTCCCCTTAGCACTGCTTTTACAGTGTCCCACAGGTTTTGGGTTGTTGTGTTTTCATTTTCATTCGTTTCTATGAAAATTTTGATTTCTTTTTTGATTTCTTCTGTGATTTGTTGGTTATTCAGCAGCGTGTTGTTCAGCCTCCATATGTTGGAATTTTTAATAGTTTTTCTCCTGTAATTGAGATCTAATCTTACTGCATTGTGGTCAGAAAAGATGCTTGGAATGATTTCTATTTTTTTGAATTTACCAAGGCTAGCTTTATGGCCCAGGATGTGATCTATCCTGGAGAAGGTTCCATGTGTGCTTGAGAAAAAGGTGAAATTCATTGTTTTGGGATGAAATGTCCTATAGATATCAATTAGGTCTAACTGGTCTATTGTATCATTTAAAGTTTGTGTTTCCTTGTTAATTTTCTGTTTAGTTGATCTATCTATAGGTGTGAGTAGGGTATTAAAGTCTCCCACTATTATTGTGTTATTGTTAATTTCTCCTTTCATACTTGTTAGCATTTGTCTTACATACTGCGGTGCTCCCGTATTGGGTGCATATATATTTATAATTGTTATATCTTCTTCTTGGATTGATCCTTTGATCATTATGTAGTGACCTTTGTCTCTTTTCACAGCTTTTGTTTTAAAGTCTATTTTATCTGATATGAGTATTGCTACTCCTGCTTTCTTTTGGTCCCTATTTGCATGGAAAATCTTTTTCCAGCCCTTCACTTTCAGTCTGTATGTGTCCCCTGTTTTGAGGTGGGTCTCTTGTAGACAACATATGTAGGGGTCTTGTTTTTATATCCATTCAGCCAGTCTTTGTCTTTTGGTTGGGGCATTCAACCCATTTACGTTTAAGGTAATTACTGATAAGTATGATCCCGTTGCCATTTACTTTATTGTTTTGGGTTTGAATTTATACACCGTTTTTGTTTCCTGTCTAGAGAATATCCTTTAGTATTTGTTGGAGAGCTGGTTTGGTGGTGCAGAATTCTCTCAGCTTTTGCTTGTCTGAAAAGCTTTTGATTTCTCCTTCATACTTGAATGAGATCTTTGCTGGGTACAATAATCTGGGCTGTAGGTTATTTTCTTTCATCATTTTAAGTATGTCTTGCCATTCCCTCCTGGCTTGAAGAGTTTCTATTGAAAGATCAGCTGCTATCCTTATGGGTATTCCCTTGTGTGTTATTTGTTGTTTTTCCCTTGCTGCTTTTAATATTTGTTCTTTGTGTTTGATCTTTGTTAATTTGATTAATATGTGTCTTGGGGTGTTTCGCCTTGGGTTTATCCTGTTTGGGACTCTCTGGGTTTCTTGGACTTCGGTGATTATTTCCTTCCCCATTTTAGGGAAGTTTTCAACTATTATCTCCTCAAGTATTTTCTCATGGTCTTTCTTTTTGTCTTCTTCTTCTGGGACCCCTATGATTCGAATGTTGTAGCGTTTAATATTGTCCTGGAGATCTCTGAGATTGTCCTCATTTCTTTTAATTCGTTTTTCTTTTATCCTCTCTGATTCATTTATTTCTACCATTCTATCTTCTAATTCACTAATCCTATCTTCTGCCTCTGTTATTCTACTATTTGTTGCCTCCAGAGTGTTTTTAATTTCACTTATTGCATTATTCATTATATATTGACTCTTTTTTATTTCTTCTAAGTCCTTGTTAAACCTTTCTTGCATCTTCTCAATCCTTGCCTCCAGGCTATTTATCTGTGATTCCATTTTAATTTCAAGATTTTGAATCAATTTCACTATCATTATTCGGAATTCTTTATCAGGTAGATTCCCTATCTCTTCCTCTTTGGTTTGGTTTGGTGGGCATTTATCCTGTTCCTTTATCTGCTGGGTATTCCTCTGTCTCTTCATCTTGTTTAAATTGCTGAGTTTGGGGTGTCCTTTCTGTATTCTGGCAGTTTGTGGAGTTCTCTTTATTGTGGCGTTTCCTCGCTGTGTGTGGGTTTGTACAGGTGGCTTGTCAAGGTTTCCTGGTTAGGGAAGCTTGTGTTAGTGTTCTGGTGGGTGGAGCTGTATTTCTTCTCTCTGGAGTGCAATGAAATGTCCAGTAATGAGTTATGAGATGTCTACGGTTTTGGGGTGACTTTGGGCAGCCTGTATCTTGAAGCTCAGGGCTGTGTTCCTTTGTTGCTGGAGAACTTGCTTGTTATGTCTTGCCCTGGATCTTGTTGGCCCTTGTGTGATGCTTGGTTTCAGTGTCGGTATGGAGGCGTTTGATGAGCTCCTGTCAATTAATGTTCCTTGGAGTCAGGAGTTCCCTGGAGTCAGGGTTTGGACTTAAGCCTCCTGCTTCCAGTTACTGGTCTTATTTTTACAGTAGTTTCAAAACTTCTCCTTCTATGCAGCACCATTGATAAAACATCTACGTTAAAGATGAAAAGTTTCTCTACTGTGAGGGTCACTCAGAGAGGTTCACAGCGTTACATGGAGAAGAGAAGAGGGAGGAGGGAGTTAGAGGTGACCCAAATGAGATGAGGTGGAATCAATAGTGGAGACAGTGGGCTAGCCAGTAATCACTTCCTTATGTGCACTCCACAACTGGACCGCTCAGAGATGTTCACGGAGTTATACAGAGAAGAGAAGAAGGAGGAAGGAGACAGAGGTGGCCAGAAGGATAGAAGGGGGGAATGAAAAGGAGGGAGACAGATCCAGCCAGTAATCAGTTCCCTAAGTCTTCTTCACCGTCTGGAATGCACAGAAATTCACAGAGTTGGGTAGAGTAGAGAGGGGTTAGGGAGGAGACACAGGAGACCTGGTGGAGAGAAAGGAGAGTCCAAAGGGAGAGAGAGCAGTCAAGCCAGTAATCTCGCTCCCTAGTGAAAAATGGGTACTGAAGATTGGGTTCTTAAAGGTACAAAATTGGTAACAAATACATAAAAGCGAAAATTAAAAATCTAGAGTAGAGTTTGGAATTTCAAAAATACGATGTTAAAGAAAAGAAGAAGGAAAAGAAAGAGAGAAAAAACTAACAATCAAAAACAAACAAGTGGAGAAGGAAATGGCAACCCACTCCAGTACCCTTGCTTGGGAAATCCCATGGGGAGTCTAGTGTGCAATGGACTACAACAAGGCCGGACATGGCTTAGCGACTAACAACAGCAAATGGCAGTTCTATCCAATGTGTGAGAACAAACACTTGTAAGGAATTGGGGGTTGGGGCTGAAACCAGCATCCTATTGTTTATAGATGTGAATGTCTATTTAGAAAAACCAAAATAAACTGCAAGCAAATATTAAACAAACAAACAAACAAACAAACAAGGTCGTGAAAATTATAAAGAAAATATAGGTACAAAATTGATAACTAATACCAAAAAGCAAAAGTTAAAAATCTAGAGTAGAGTTTGGAATTTCAGATATACAATGTTATATAAAAGAAGAAGAGAAAGAAACAGAGGGGGAAAAAAAAGTCACAGAAATTATAAAAAAACTATAGGTACAAAATTGATAACATATGCCAAAAAGCTAAAATTAAAAATCTAGAGTAGAGTTTGGAATTTCAAAAATACAATGTTAAAGAAAAGAAGAAAAAAAAAACAAGGTCAAAAAATTATAAAATATATATATATGAAGTTTGCTGAAGAAGAAAAAAATAGGGTTTTTTTTTTTTTTTTTGCAAAGTAATAGGTTATAAAAGTGAAAATTAGAGGAACAATAGAGGACTTAAAATTTTTTTAAAAAATTAAAAAAAAAAGAAAGAAAGAATGATCTTAAAAATAGTAAAAATATATCTAGGACTTTCTCTGGTTTTGTTGTGAGTATTGTGGGTTCAGTTCATTTTTGGCTAGTTCCTTGGTCTGACTTATATTTCTCAAGATCTATAGGCCCCTTCCTATGTAGTCCGTAGTAACCACAGGGTTTTAATCTATGGCCTGTAGCTTCCAAGGCATTTCCCTCTGTTATAGCTTCTTCTGTTTGCTGGTCTCTTCAGTGTCTGGTTTTCGCCCTGACACAAAGGGGACGGTGGAGGACACTTTTTTTTTTTTTTTTTTTTAGGCTCACTTGTTCAGTCGCGCTGTGGGGAGGGAGGGAGGGATGCTGCAAACAAATAACACTGGTGTGCGCTTGCAGTGCCTCAGCCACACTGGGTCTGCCCCCCGCTCACAGCGCGTGTAGCCTCCCTGCCCACACTGCTCGGGCTCTAGGTTGTTCCGCCGGGAACCATCCGAGGCCGGCCCCGGGCCGCATGCACCTCCCAGGTCCAAGCCGCTCAGGTTCAGGCACTCGGGTAGTCCTCAGAGGCACAGACTCAGTTGGGCCTGCATTTTGTGCTCTTCCCAGGTCCGAGCAGCTCAGGTGATGAGGTGTTTGGCGAGCGCCATTGCTGCGACTTATCGCCTCCCCACCACTCAGTTATCTGGGTGTAAAACCGGCGCACCTTCTCAGGCAGATGTTGACCGTCCAGACCCCCAAGAAGTTTTAGTTAGCAAAGAAGCCTGCTTACAGTTTTATAGATAATGTCTCTCTGGGGTTGCGATTGCCCCCTTCTGGCTCTGGCTGCCTGTCACCAGAGGGGGAAGGTCTGCAGCCGGCTATCTCTGTTCAGTCCTTTGTTCCATGCGCGGGCCTGGCAGTGTCTTAGGTTAGGGCTGGCTTTTTGCGTGGTAGATATCCCACAGTCTGGTTTGCTAGCCCAAATTATTTCGCTTAGATAGCACTCAGGGTATTCAGGCCAGGTTCTTACTCTAAGCGATGCAGCCCACACCGCGCCTCCCTGCCCAGCCCCCGCTTGCTAATGGCGTGTGCAGACGTCTGCGCTGCTTCTCCGCTGGGGGAGTTACCGTAGGGCTCACAATCTGCGAGTTTTAATTGTTTATTTATTTTTTCTCCCTGTTATGTTGCCCTCTGTGCTTCCAAAGCTCGGCACAGATTAGGCAGTGAGAAGGTTTCCTGGTGTTTGGAAACTTCTCTCTTTTTAAGACTCCCTTCCTGGGACAGAACTCCATCCCTCCCTCTTTTGTCTCTTTTTTTGTCTTTTATATTTTTTCCCTACCTCCTTTCGAAGACTTGGGTTGCTTTTCTGGGTGCCTGATGTCCTCTGCCAGCATTCAGAAGTTGTTTTGTGGAATTTACTCGACGTTTAAATGCTCTTTTGATGAATTTGTGGGGAAGAAAGTGTTCTCCCCGTCTTACTTCTCTGCCATCTTGGCTCCTCCCCCTAATTCTTTCTTTCTTTTTCTTTCTTTTTTAATTAATTTTTTTTTTTTGTCTGCACCATGCAGCTCAGGGGATCTTAGCTCCCTGACCAGGGACTGAACTTGAGGCTTGGCAGTGGAAGCTTGGAATCTTAACCACTGGACCATCAGGGAATTCCCCTAATTCTTTCAACTTCTGATATTGGGATGTACCTTCCATGTTTGATGTTGAAAGTGATGTTTGTCACAACTTGAAGAGAGAGAAAGTAAAGAATCAAAGAAGCTGCTCTTTCTAGGTTTTTATGGAAAGGTTTGAAAGGAAAACTTTCAGGTAGCACAGGCATGACTGGTTGGAAAAGATCTGGCTAGTATGACTGGTTAGCAATTCCTTAGGTCAGGTGCACTAAGAGGTATGGGAGAATCCAACAACAAAGACCCCCCGCAGGATGTATTTCTTTTCCATGGGGATGATCTTGATCCCTGTCTCCTGTACAATGTCACGAACCTCCGTCCATACTTCATCAGGCACTCTATCAGATCTAGTCCCTTAAATCTATTTGTCACTTCCACTGTATAATCATAAGGGATTTGGTTTAGGTCATACCTGAATGGTCTAGTGGTTTTCCCTACTTTTTTCAATTTAAGTCTGAATTTGGCAATAAGGAGTTCATGATCTGAGCCACAGTCAGCTCCCGGTCTTGTTTTTGTTGACTGTATAGAGCTTCTCCATCTTTGGCTGCAAAGAATATAATCAATCTAATTTCGGTGTTGAACATCTGGTGATGTCCATGTGTAGAGTCTTCTCTTGTGTTGTTGGAAGAGGGTGTTTGCTATGACCAGTGTGTTCTCTTGGCAAAATTCTATTAGCCTTTGCCCTGCTTCATTCCATATTCCAAGGCCAAATTTGCCTGTTACTCCAGGTGTTTCTTGAATTCCTACTTTTGCATTCCAGTCCCCTATAATGAAAAGAACACCTTTTTTGGGTGTTAGTTCTAAAAGGTCTTGTAGGTCTTCATAGAACCATTCAACTTCAGCTTCTTCAGCATTACTGGTTGGGGCATGACGAAAGTGAAAAAGGAGAGTGAAAAAGTTGGCTTAAAGCTCAACATTCAGAAAACGAAGATCATGGCATCTGGTCCCATCACTTCATGGGAAATAGATGGGGAAACAGTGGAAACAGTGTCAGACTTTATCTTTTTGGGCTCCAAAATCACTGCAGATGGTGACTGCAGCCATGAAATTAAAAGATGCTTACTCCTTGGAAGAAAAGTTATGACCAACCTAGATAGCATATTGAAAAGCAGAGACATTACTTTGCCAACAAAGGTCCATTTAGTCAAGGCTATGGTTTTTCCAGTGGTCATTTTTGGATGCGAGAGTTGGACTGTGAAGAAAGCTGAGCACCGAAGAATTGATGCTTTTGAACTGTGGTGTTGGAGAAGAGTCTTGAGAGTCCCTTGGACTGCAAGGAGATCCAACCAGTCCATTCTAAAGGAGATCAGCCCTGGGTGTTCTTTGGAAGGAATGATGCTAAAGCTGAAACTCCAGTACTTTGGCCACCTGATGCGAATAGTTGACTCATTGGAAAAGACTCTGATGCTGGGAGGGATTGGGGGCAGGAGGAAAAGGGGACGACAGAGGATGAGATGGCTGGATGGCATCACTGACTCGATGGACGTGAGTTTGAGTGAACTCCAGGAGATGGTGATGGACAGGGAGGCCTGGCGTGCTGCGATTCATGGGGTCACAAAGAGTTGGACACGACTGAGCGACTGAACTGAACTGAACTGAGAATGTATTTCAATGTCTTGAAGCAGGAAACAAAAGTAGGGACTCAAAACCAGGAGTCATTCAGGGAAACTTTGGAAGAAAAGTATAGCAAGCAGGCCAAGGGGTCCAAAGCCTGTGATTCTCTTGCAGTTGGGGTAACCTTGGGGATTAGGTCACAAGGGTCTCAGGGACAGGGCATGTTAGAGACCTGTGGTCCTCCTCACCCCTTTCTGCCCCCACAAACAGGGCTGGGCAAGTCTCTCCCCAAAAGGGCCACTGTTATTTTCCTCCTTGTGGCCAAGGCTTTGGCGTCTGGCCTCTCTCCAGCAGTGGGTGAAGTGCAGTGAGTGGCCCTTCTGGAGTGACCCACACGTTGTAATTGACCCTCCTCATTAGCAGCTGCCTTGCTTCCAATGGGGCAGGGCCCACATGTTTGTGGTTATGTAACCGCCAACCAGGGCTGGGCCTGGCATCCTAATTGTCTCCAATCACAGGGAAATGAACTGCAGTGAGAAAAGTAATGAGAAGTGGAGCACCCTGGCTGCCAGCCAAGGCTCCAAACTGTCAGCTGCAAAGCCCGGGAATCTGCCATCAAAGCAGGACACTGGAGGTTGGGCTGGGACCAGGGGAACCAGAGCCAGGTGTCAACTTGCTGAAGGAGGGCTGGCAGAGGGTGGCGAGTGTGGGGTTGGGGTAGGGACTGGGACCTGGGGAAAGATGACACTTGAGTGCAGGGGAGAGGAGGAGAGATCTGAGCACTTTCTCTTGTGATCTCTCCTTCCTCTCTTCTGATCCCTATCGGCCTCCAATGCCACCTTAGTGGTGATCCTGAGAACACTGGGAGTGAAGGGAGGGCAGGTCAGGGGACAAAGTGGAGGAGGGTAAATAATAGAGGTCTGCATGGATTTAAAGGATGAATAAGACAAAGAGATCTCAACAGACTGTTATTTTCCATTACCACCCATTTAAAAAATGTTTCTGTATTTGACTGCACTGAATCTTAGTTTCAGCACTCAGGATCTTTAGTTGCAACATGAGAACTCTTAGTTGTGGCATGTGGGATCTAGTTTCCTGACCTGGGATCGAACCCGGGCCCCATGCACTGGCAACATGGAGTCTTAGCCACTGGACCACCAGAGAAGTCCCTTCCATCCTGTCTTGAGTTTGCTGTTGCTGCGGATGCTACTGTGGTAGGGCTACTGATGGTCCTGGCCTCATCCCGGTGGCTGCTGCTGCTGGTGTTGGTATAGTTATTTCAGTGATGGGGATTCCTGTGATGAATGACAACAGGCATGGAAAACTTAAAGCTCTAAGTCAAGATTACCTTCTATGAGTGAAATTAAGAAGAATGAAAATATCATGGACTGAGAGCTGTGCTCTCTAGAAATGTCCTGAGAGTTCATAAAATGGGCAGTTAGTAAAAGGCAGGCAGTAAAAAGGAGTTTCAGAGTACCAAGTCTATCAGGCCTCAGCCAGGCTGGAAAATCTCATCTCTTCATGTGCATTACCTTGGCTGCAGCTGGAATCTAACGGCAACTCGATGCTTGAAGGAGCCTTGCTAATAGAGAAAGCTGGTCTGCAATGAACTTTCAGGGGGAGCCCCTTATGACTAGGTTTGTTATTCAGTGCCCACCATTATCTAGGGAAGAGGGCCTGAAAATCAGGCAGACAGAGCCTCTTGATCTAGAGAAGCCTTCCTGTTGCAGGCCAGAATGTTTCACAGGTGCTCACCATGGTTGGGTGGAAAGTCCTTTGAAACTGTTCTGTTTCCATTGATGTGTTGACTCATGAATTCGTTCCATAAACATGTATTGGGCACCAGCTGTACAGTAGATACTTTGCTGCTGCTGCTGCTGCTAAGTCACTTCAGTCGAGTCCGACTTCATGCGACCCCATAGACGGCAGCCCACCAGGCTCCCCCGTCCCTGGGATTCTCCAGGCAAGAACACTGGAGTGGGTTGCCATTTCCTTCTCCAGTGCATGAAAGTGAAAAGTGAAAGTGAAGTCGCTCAGTTGTGTCCGACTCCTAGTGACCCCATGGACTGCAGCCCACCAGGCTCCCCTGTCCATGGGACTCTCCAGGCAAGAGTACTGGAGTGGGGTGCCATTGCCCTCGAGTCCCCGGGAATAAAGATTGTGAACAAAGCAGGTATAGCATCTGTCATCATTGAACTTTCAGTTGAGCAAAAAATCAGAGAGTTGTGCAGGAAAGTCCTGAGGAACTGTATTGCACAGGGAACTCTACTCAATACTCTGTAATGGCCTATATGGGAAAAGACTCTAAAACAGAGTGGATATATGTATGTGTAGAACTGAATCTCTTTGCTGTACAGCAGAAACTAACACAACATTGTAAATCAACTATACGCCAATAAAAATTAATTAAGAAAGAAAAAAAGTCCTGAGGAGAGAGTGAGTGTGATATGTAAATGCACGAACCTAGCAGCTGTCCTGGGAACTCTGTAAGTTGGGTAGGGTGAGGGAGAGGTACTAGATAGCCCATGGATGTCCACTACAGCAGCCAGTGACCCCTCACCCATACCCCACACAGGCAACTGCTGGACTTCTAAAGCAGGTTTCCAAGTTGCCCTAATTTTGGAACAAAAATACATTCATGTTAGGTCAATGGGAAATGCTATCGTATTTGTCAAATAATTGATTAATGAATCATATGTATATGGCTTATGGCTCAGAGCAGTGGCTGGTGTACAGTAATGCTACCTAAGTGTTAGTGATTATCATTATGATGATGGTGATAATGATGACCCACCCCCCCTGGGGTATAGGGACATAATTCAGTTCAGGATCTATACAGCTAAAAACTAGGGTTATGGTGACCCTATCAAGGCAGGGGAGGGGGTGCTTCCCTGGTGACTCAGCTGGTAAAAAATCTGTCTGCAATGTGGGAGACCTGGGTTTGATCCCTGGGTTGGGAAGATCCCCTGGAGAAGGGAATGGCTACCCACACCAGTATTCTGGCCTGGAGAATTCCATGGACTGTGTAGTCCATAGGGTCGCAAAGAGTCAGGAACAGCCTGAGCTTCCGGCCAGTACTCTCCACATCTCCATCTCATCTCCCTGTAGCTTTCCTCTCAGTGACAGCAATTTTGATGCATGCCAGGGAGTCCATTACTAGTAAGTAATGACAAGTCTCCAGCAGTAACCACATTTTCCTTCTGCTCTTCACAGCCATATACAGTACATGTTCAATAAATAGTTGATAAAGGTAAGTAATCAATGAAATCTGACTGGAGAATTCTCCCCATTATGCATGCCTACATTCGGGTAAGCAAGGGTTTTCCACCAAACTTTTGTTTCCAGCAGAATCTCCATAGATCCTCTAATAATAAACCTCTACAGGCAAAGCTCCAAGCAAACATTAATTAGATCTCTTAACACCCTTGTAAATCAGTGAGCCATATGGCAATTATAAAAAAAGATAATTTTAAGGAGCAAGAAATTTTAAAGTGATTGTTTACTTTATCATAACAAATAATTTACATACACACAAAAATGAATATTTAAAACCATGGGTAAGACTGAAATGCTTGGCTAATTTCTGATTAGCCACAATCAACTAGGGTAGCTTTTGATCTCCCTGTGGGCAAAGGTGTATATATTCTCTGCATTTTATCCCCAATTCATATGCCTTGTCTTTGACCCACACTATCTAATATAACTTTCTGTGATGCTGTAAATGTTGTACTCATGCACCATTCAACATGATGGTCATTAGTGGCTAATGTGACTGAGGAGCTAAAAGTTTAACTTACTTAATTTTAATATAATTTAAATCCCACATGTGGCTAGCAGTCACCATATTGGACAGTGTAATCTTAGACTACAGTTGGAAACTTACTGTGATCAGGAAGGGGATATACATGTGTGTTCAGTTGCTAAGTCATGTCTGACTCTCTGTGACCCCATGGACTGCAGCATGCCAGGCTTCCCTGTCCTGCACCAGGGGTATACAAGAGATGTTTATATAGTGCTAACCAGACTGTGGTCCACATGCAGGGTGCCAGAACTGTCATGCAGGGTGCCAGAACTGTCATAATGGTGAGATTTTCATTATGGCAATCATCACCCATTCATTTATTCAAAACCTATATATTGAGCATCTACTATATTCATGCTCTGCATTAAGGTTGAAGGCAAAAATAAAGACTAATTATTGTCCTGGCTTAGAGGTGAAGTGGAGATAGGAGCAGATTAAAAGACAGATACAGATGTGTTGTTATATTAGGGGAAGCATATGAGCTGTGGGAATATTGAGGAAGGGCAACTAATTCAGCCTGAGGGGGTAGGAAGTGGGGTGGGCAGGTCACAGAATGCTTGCCAGAAAAGTGGAACTAATTCTTAAAGGACCAGTAAGGATTCTCCCAGGTGAGAGTAAGGATGCAGGTGAAGGCGTCATCCCAGACAGAGGGACTGGCACAGGCAAGGGTACAAAAGTACTAGGGAGCATGGACCTTTTGGAAATTTCCAGAGCTACCCTGGTGGCTCAGAGTGAAAAGAGTCTGCCTGCAATGCGGGAGACCTGGGTTCGATCCCTGGGTTGGGAAGATTCCCTGGAGAAGGAAATGGAACCCACTCCAGTACCCTTGCCTGGAGAATCTCATGGACAGAGGAGCCTGGGAGGCTGTAGTCCACGGGGTCACAAAGAGTCAGACACGACTGAGCGACTAACACAGGTGCATGTGCTGTGTGGTCAGCTGCGAGCCTAGAAAGAGGGCTGGGGAGAGTACAAGGGTGCTTGCTAATGGAGTTTGGATCTTACCCTAAAGGTAGAGAGCAGTCATTCAAGGGGCTTTAAGCAGGGCGGTAACAAGATCAGATATGTATTCTAGAAAGATCCCTTTGGTATCAATGTGGAAAATAATTTAGAAGGAGTGAGAATGGAGATGGAACCTCTGGGGGAAGTGAAGGCTTTCTTCCACAAAACCCTGAAGCTGCGTCTGAGGTAATAAGGGTGCTGCCGGCCAGATGCACATCTAACTGCTCCATTCTGAGATATGGTGGGGGGTCTCTGGGATGCAGCTTCTAGCACCTTCCAGGGATAGCAAAGAGGCTGCTGTGGTACCAGGGGAGCTGTCATTTGGAGAGAGAAATGTGTTTACTTGAGCAGCCTGGGTGTATGAAGGTGGGCTGATGGTGACCTGGGTGAGATGAGCCTTGAGGGGAGAAAGCTGACTCAATGACTTCGCTGCTTTATATGCATGAATTTCTTTCTGGGTTCCCTGCTGTATTAGTCTGCTCAGGCTGCCAGGGTGAAATGTCTGAGTGACTTGAACAACAAAAATTTATTTCTAACCCTCCTGGATACTGGGAAGTCCATGGGCAGGGTTCCAGCCAATCTGGCTCTTGGTGAGAGTTCTCTCCCCAGCTGGCCACCTTCTCATGATGTCATCACGTGGCCTCTCCTCAGTGTGTGTGGAGAGCTCTCTCCTCTTCCTCATCCTAAAAGGCCCCTCTTCCCATCATGAGGCTTCCACCTTCATGACGTATTCTAACCCCAGTTACCTCCCAAATGTCCCGTTTACAAAAAACCCCCATCATATGGGAATTAGGGATCCAACATATGTATTTGAGGGTGCTCCCCTAGCCTGCTAGGCTCCTCAGTCCATGGGATTTCCCAGGCAAGAACACTGGAGTTAATTGCTATTTCCTTCTGCAGGGGATCTTCCCGATCCAGGGATTGAACCTGAGTCTCCTGTGTCTCCAACATTGGCAGGTGGATTCTTTACCAATGAGCTGTCTGGAAAGACCTGTATGTGGGGGTGGGTGGGGATAAAAACATTCACCTGTGTTGAGCAGATGACCAAGTTTGAGGCTTGGTATACACCATTGAATTTCCCAAAGGTATATGCAGAGTTGGAGAAGGAAATGGCAACCCACTCCAGTATTCTTGCCTGGAGAATCCCATGGCTCGAGGAGGTGGCTGGCTACAGTCCATAAGGTTGCAAATAGTTGGACACGACTGAAGCGACTGAGCACACAGCACACTCCGCTGTATCGTCTAAGTGAACAGATCATTACAACACAGTGCTCAGCGAGGGGGAGCTCAGGGTGCCTGGGAGCGCCTTGGAGGGGATATGTCATCAAAACTTCAGGAAGCCTGGGAAGACCACTCAGAGAAAGGGATATTTAAGCAGAAACATAAAGGATGAGTAGGAGTTAGCCAGGGAAAGGGGCTTGAGTTTGAGGGATACAGACCACTCCACTTTGTAATTCTCACAAAGAATTAGTGGCTCAAAACCTCACTAAAGAAACTGAAAGTGAAGTTGCTCATTCATGTCCCACTCTTTGCGATCCTGTGGACTGTAGTCTACCAGGCTCCTCCATTCATGGGATTCTCCAGCAAGAATACTGGAGTGGGTTGCTGTTTCCTTCTCCAGGGGATCTTCCCAACCCAGGTATCAAACCCAGGGGCTGAACCCACATCTTCTGCATTGCAGGTAGATGCTTTAACCCAACCTCACTGATCAAAAGATTAAGACATTTTGATCCAGAGTCAGTTCAGGATTCTTGTCTTGTGAGAGGTAGCATGCATTTTGATACCATAAGCTATTAATATTTGAATGAATTTTTCACTTCCTCATTTAAAATATGTTCTATATTCATCAAAGATAACAATTTTTTGACAGGATCTAAGACACAGTAGGGGGTTTCCTAAGTGGGTCAGTGGTTAAAAAAATCTGCCTGCCAACGTAGGCACTTCAGGAGATGTGGGTTCAATCGCTGGGTCAGGAATATCCCTGGAGGAGGAAATGGCAACCCACTCCAGTATTCTTGCCAGGATAATCCTTTTGACAGAGGAGCCTGGTGGGTTACAGTCCATGGGGGTCACAAAGAGTCAGACATGTCTGAGTGACTGAGCACACACACACACACACACACAAGACACAGGAGCATAGAAAAAAGAGTAGGGCCATTCTTTGCAATACTATGTAAGTCCTAGGAAGGCAGCGGTGAAGCCTGCATCATCCAAGTGTGGATGATGCTATGAAATGGAGCTGGGACCCCTAACCCATACAAACTCTGCTTTTTCCACTTCTTGGCATCTTCTCAGGGATGATGCTACTCAGTCACAAATCATTGCAAAGCTCCTCCTCACTCCAGCCTTCCAGCTGTTAAGACTCTGAAAGTTATAGGCTGAGGCTGCGCTGTCTACGGGGAAAGAGATGGAGAAAGAGAAACAGACTTACGGGAGGCATTAAAGACCTCTGGGTATGTTGAGGAAGAAAAATGGAATCTTGACCTGGTTTCCACAGCCAAATTCCAAGAATAAGCTTATAACTTTGGACTCTCTCTCCTGAGAAGTAGACTTATAAATGTTCAATTAAATGTTAAGAGAACAAAGTTCAGTTTTATGATTAACTAACTCTGTTTATCACAATCTTTTATATTGCTCATTGCAGATTTTATGGTCACATCCAACATCTCTTCTCTGTGGTTGTTTGAAAACTTCACCTGCTCTAACAAGCTGGAGAGACAGCATGATGTAAAAAGAAGAACATGGAATTTAGAGATAGATTATGAATCCCTCATCTGCATAATTAGCTGTGTGACCCTGGTCACTTATATAATATCTCTGAATATGTTTCCTCATTAGGGATTTAGGGGTAACATCCGTGTCATAGGAGGTGTCTGGTGTAGCACCTAATGTACAACAGGTATTCAATAGACATTTCCCTTTTCTTAATGCTTGGCCCTTCCTTCTCTTTTCTGTGCTGCTGTGTCTTGGGCCCTGTGAAAAGTTGTTACATTTGATATATATAAATCATATTTAAAATGAGGAAGAAAAACTCCTCAATCACATGGCTTATGGTATCGAGAGGTGTCTTTCAAGACAGGAATTCCAAGTTGACTTCAGATAGAACAGACTGTCAGTTTTCAGTACCATTTCCTTTCAGAGATTTGTGCAAGAATGAAGGAATGGAAGACATAGTGAAACAATCACATTCTTGATCAACCCTGAAAATTGTCAGTGGTGCAAACCTTTCATTTTGAATACTTTTGATTAAAAAAATCATGGTCTTGGTTCTTTTTTTTCCATGCATAATTCAGAGCTACCTCAATAAAATGTAGATTCTTTGAGCTGGAAGAAATCTCAATGATGATCTGTAATAAATGTAAGTGACGGTGCCATGGGCTGTTACCAGGGATGTTAATTGCCCCATGATCTGATCTAATAAGGAAATTCAGACTCAGTAAATAGAAGTGGCTTGTTCAAGGTGTGGAGACAGCGTTAGTGACAGGGACATTGTTTCAGTCTGCTCAAGGATCACATCCCATATGGCACTTAGGGGTCACTTGTCTCTCTCTTGACCAATTGGCAGCAGCAGGGCATGCAGGGAGATTGGATTCTCTGGCTTCTGACCTTCCCCCTCGCCCTCCTGTTGTGGCCTTGGTTTATCTGCCTAGTGCAGCCCCAGTGACAGATTGTGAGTTGACCATGTTTATCAATCTACCATATGTATCTCTTCAGCTACCGGAAAAGGGTCTGGCAGAGACTGAAAGTAAAAGCAAAGAAATAATCTGGTGGGGCTCACACGTGGTGGGAGCTGGGTCAGTCCAGGTAATGCAGTATGGGGTGGGGGTGGAGGGTGTGCATATAACTTGGAACTATAGATGGTCTTTTGAAACAGACTCAGCTGGGAGGTAATTGAGGGTCTCTCAGCAGCCGAGACTTGTCACTCAGCAGCACCACGGTTACCTTGACAAAGCATTGCTGATTGGAAATTAAAATGCATGGAATTGCGTGGGGAGTGTTTTCAAGAAGAAACAGAATCGACTTAGTGGCACCATTGAGGCTCTTAGAGCCAAACACCAGATGCAAGGATTTTTCAGGAAACTGCAAGTCTGTCTTCTTTCCTGGAGCAGAGGGTTTAGTGCTCAGGTTGGTTAGAGTAAAGTTATTTTAGGAAACCTTGCCAAAGCCTGAGCAAGGAGGTGTCAGAGAGCTGTGTCAGAAATGATGTAGACTCAGCCCTGGGTCCGGTCTGTTGACTCTGTCAATCAATAAGCAGCCCGTTGACTCTGTCTGGATGTGTTTCCCTTACCCACTGGGGGAGGTGGACTCCTATTGCCCTGAAGCCAACATCTGCTGTGCTGTAGGCCCCAGGGGACTTGTGTGTCCAGCGAGTCACCACTTTTTTCTGACCTGCTATTTGGGCCAGATCAGTGATTCCCAACCATATGGGCAGACATTAGACCTGAGCGCCTTGGCCCCCTCGTCTGCTGAGCAGGAGATTCAGCCAGACTGTCTTTCTTTGAGCTCAGATTTCTTCCATTAAATAAAATATATATATGGAAATATAGTTTATGTCTAACATGCTATGAAAGTAAATGTGCTGTTGATTGATATGTATTATATAACGTGGTTTATATGTCAAATGTCTTCCATTAAATTTTATATATATATATTAAATTTTATATATAAAATCTGGACTCTGAATTTGTAACCTTACATGGCAAAAGAGATTTTGCAGATTTTTTTAAAAAGTTGGAGTATAATTGCTTTACAATGTTGTGTTAGTTTCTGCTGTACAACAATGTGAATCAATTATATGTATACATATATCCCCTCTGCCTTTAGCCTTCTCCACTTCCCCCATCCCACCCCTCTAGGTCATCACAGAGCACTGAGCTGAGCTACTTGTGCTGTATAGGAGCTTCCCATTAGCTATCTATTTTACACATGATGTTGTATACATGTCAATGCTATTTTCACTGTCTCAATTTGTCCCACATTCTGCTTCCCCCTTTGTGTCCAAAAGTCTATTCTCTATTCTTTCCCTGAAAATAGGTTCATCAGTACCATTTTTCTAAGTGCCATATATGTGTTAATAGACGATATTTGTTTTTCTCTTTCTGACTGACTTCACTCCGTATGGCAGACTCTAGGTTTATCCATATCACTACAAATGACCCAATTTTGTTCCTTTTTGTGGCTGAGTAATATTGCATTGTATATATACCACATCTTCTTTATCCATTCATCTGTTGATGGACATTTATGTTTCTTCCATGTCCTGGCTATTGTAAATATTGCTGCAATGAACACTGGGGTACATGTGTCTTTTTGAATTGTGGTTTTTTCAGGGTATACGTGCAGAAGTGGGATTTCTGGGTCATACAGTAGTTTTATTTATAGTTTTTAAAAGTAATTGTATCAATTTACATTCCCACAAATAATGCAAGAGGGTTCCCTTTTCTCTACACCCTCTCCAGCTTTTTTTGTTTGTAGAGTTTTTGATGATGGCCATTCTGACTGTGTGAGATGTGTGAGATGATACCTCATTGTAGTTTCGATTTGCATTCTCTAATAATGAGTGATGAGCATCTTTTCATGTGTTTGTTGGCCATCTGTACACCTTCTTCAGAGAAATGTCTGTTTAGGTCTTCTGCCTATTTTTTGATTGGGTTGTCTGCTTTTCTGATATTGAGCTGCATGAGTTTCTTGTATATTTTGGAGATTAATCCTTTGTCAGTTGCTTCATTTGCAAATGTTCCCTCCCCTTCTAAGGGTTGTCTTTGGTCTTGTTTGTGGTTTCCTTTGCTGTGCAGAAGCTTTTGAGTTTAATTAGGTTCCGTTTGATTATTTTTGTTTTTATTTTCAATAGGAGATGAGTCAAAAAGGGTCTTGTTGTGATTTATGTCAAAGAGTATTCTATCTATGTTTTCCTCTAAGAGTTTTATTAAATCTGGTCTTACATTTAGGTCTTTAATCCATTTTGGGTTTATTTTTGTGTATTGTATTAGAAAGTGTTCTAATTTCATTCTCCTACATGTAGCTGTCCAGTTTTCCCAACAGCACTTATTGAAGAAGCTGCAGAAAATTAGAGGCTGCAGGAAATTAGAGGCTGCAGATGTTTAATTCAAGGACTGTTCTGAAACTTTGTATTGTATTTCTGAGATCTAACTACATTTATGAATATAGATTTGTTTTATCCCTTTTAACTGGTGAATTGCATTCTGTCACAAGAATGTGTTGCATATTTATCCTTCCTCTATTGATGGACTTTTAGGTCATTTTCAATTTCTTGCTTTTAGAATTTTTCAGTTAGTTTTCTTGTGTACTAGCATACATGTGAAAGCAGTTCACTGGGGGTAGGGACCCAGGAAGAGGAAATGCTGGATCATGGGATATACCCACTTACAGTTTTAAAAGATTGCCAAGGAACCTTCTGAAGTGATTGTCCTCTTTGCATTTCTCCCAGTGGTGTGTGAGAGTACTCTTTTCTCCAAAGTTTCATCAACACTTGATTTTGTCAGTATGTTAATGCTTGTGTATCTGATGAGTGAAAAATAGAATCTTCTTGTTTTAGTTTGCATTTGGAAAAGTTAATCAATTAGATGGCTACTTGAATTTTCTCTTTTATAAATTGCCTTTTCATATTCTCTCCCCAATTTTTATTGCACTGTCTACCTTTTTCCTATGATAGTTTGTAGGGGCCCTTGTGAATATCTTTCTGTCCAAATACATGCAGGTCAACTTTATTTATTATTTTAATGGTTGCATAGTATTCAATCATGCACATCAGAAGTCAGAAAACGCTGAGGTCAAATCTGGCCTTCCATACATTTTTGTAAATAAAGTGGATTTTTTTTTTAGACATAGCCATGTCCATTCTTTTACGTATTGTCTATGGCTGATAGTGCTACAACAGCAGAAGTGAAAGTTATGACCTAAGCTATATAACATACAATGGCTAAAATTATTTACCATCTAGCTGTTTATAGAAAATGTTTATAGAGCTAAAACAAAATTTGTTTAACCATTCCTCTTTTGATATATATATATAGGTTGTTTCCCATTTTCCCACTATTATAAACAATGTGTAATTAATATAATCACACATGCATATCTTTCTCTGCAGATGTGAGCACTTCCTTTGGCTAGAGTCCTGGAAGTAGAATTTCTGGCTTACTGAAAGCCTGCATTTAGTGAAACTTGCTTATCTGAACTAAAATTATGTCTGAATTGGAGGATATTTTACAGAAGTATCATTATTTCTCAGGAATAATGATAGCTTCCCATTATTTAGAACTGGCTAGGTACCAGGCATTGTATTAAGTGCCTTATCTAATTAGGTACATTATGTCATTTAATTCTCCTGAACCCTGAAGTAGGTATTAATAAGCCATCTTTTACACATGAGGAAATTGAGGTTCCATGATGTTAAGAACTGCTACATGGTAGAGCTAGGATTTGAACTCATTTCTCTGACTTTGAAGCTCCCACACTTTCTATTACACAGTGATGTCTCTCAGTGGGAAAAAACTAGGTGATGTGCACATATCATATTACAAGTAGCAATTTTACATATTTGTTCTTAATTTTAAGTAAACAGGTAACGACATTTGTAATTAATGCAGTAAGTTTCTGTAGACAGATGGTTAAATTAATTTTATAGACTTTTAAGAACTGGTGGCTTTCTTAAGCAAGCCAAACATTTCCTTTGCAATCTTATTTATGCTTCTATAAATAAAGGCACAGCAGTGATGTGGTAGAAAGAATACTGGATTTAGAAATCCATATTTTGGAAAACCATGGTTTCTGCCTCCTTCCAAGGCTGCTGTGTGACTGTGGGCAAATTTCTTACCCTCTCTGTGCCTCAGTTCACAGAGTTGTGAGAAATCAGTGTAAATAGCTATAAAGTGTTTGATTTAGTGTGATGTGCTTCATCCCCTGAGGCTATTTCTAGAAGGAGGATTCAATTTGATAAAGCCAGGGTACATTTCAGTCAGCTTGTTTCCACCTCAAGTTATGCCTGCTCTGAAGCCCTCATGCCACACCCTTGTCATAATAGTAACTGAGAGATGCCAGACAGTGTCCATTGCCAAGAATGTACCTAATTCCTGCAATACCAGAAGGGGAAGCTGGGTTGTGACCTTCCCCAGCTTTGAAATACTGCTATGCCTGGGCCATGGGCTTTGGCATCCTGAAAACTTAATATGAGCAGCTCACATTATTCAACACTTAATCTACAGCAGCAACAATGCCAATTATTAATTTAATTCTCACAACAATGCTGGTAGACCAGTACTCCTTTTTGAGAAGTTGACTCAATGAGGAAATGGGGGCCTAGACAGTACAAAGAGGTATGTTTTCAATAGGTAGAAGAGCTAGGATTTGAATCCACATCTCTCTGACAGTTAGACCTGAGCATTTAGCCACCGTGCTGTACTTTCCCCTCAGCTAGGACGCCTTCAATAGGAGAATCCCTGGCTGGTGTTATATATGTGCTTATTTCGGCTGCAGGCTTTGGGTTGGGAGGCTCTGCCTTCTGGGGCATGGAGTGCATCAGACTTGAACATGCTAAATGGGCATCTTTCAATATCTGAAGGGTAGGATTGCCTTCTGTGACCGTCTGGCGCCATGAATCAACATGTCTGCCTTGGCTATATTGATTTTTCCTGCCATCTCAGCGGAGCCTCCCCAAGCATCAGGAAGCAAGACCCGACAGCTGACCATTTTGCTTTTATCATTGCCTGTCTCCTGTCAAAGAAGGAGTCTCTTTCACCCCAGATTGTTGCCTTGCATCCATCTGAACCAGATCAATTTGTCTGTGTCACTCTGTTGGGATAGCTATCAGTTTTTTTAAGTTGCCTCCCAGACTATCTTGTTTGCAATATAAGTTCCAAATGGCCTGGAACTCGTCTTTTATGGCCTCTGCCAGATTAAACATTTAGAACATAATATACTCAGCTTCAAAAACAATTGCACAGCCTTCCAGCCAAGCAGCATGTTAATTTTAATTTAGGCGACTGCTCATGTTTTTAGGTCTTAGGAGGGACTCTGGGGTTTCAGGTTACCAGTGGCTCATGGCCTTCCTCCTTCCCCACCCCACTTCTCCACTTAGGGCTGGAAGAGCCTAGTGATCACAGGGCAGGAAGCATAGACCTCCTTCTATGCCCCATGTTTCCCCTTTTGGAACTGAAAACATGAAGTAGAAAGGCAGTGAGGTAACAAGGAATAGTGTAGGCAGAGCTGGGTTCAGATCCCTACCTTACCTGTAATGGCACATAACCTTGGGTGAGTCATTTCAACTTCTAGATCTCAGGCTTCTCATCAGTAAAACAGAGGCAATGAGGACATTTAACTCACAAAGCAGATGTTAAGCTTAATTATCAAGCTCAAAGATCCTCCATAAAATTTTAATGAAAAAAGTAGCTCATGCTCAGTTATGTCTGACTCTTTGTGATCCATGGACTGTAGTCCACCAGGCTACTCTGTCCATGGAATTTTCTGGACAAGAATACTGAAGTGGGTTGCCATTTCCTATTCCAAGGGATCTTCCTGACCTAGGGATTAAACCCGAGTGTCTCCTACAATGCAGGTGGATTCTGTACTGCTAAGCCACCTGGGAAGCCCTGAAAAAAGTAGTCTGCAAAGATATATAATGCTTTTTTTGTGGAGTTGACTAACCATGGCAGAATATTGGAATGCCTAAGAAGGGTTTCTTCTCATCCCAAGGATGTACTGATTCAACAACCACCGCATGGAGATAATGGGCCTGGTGCTTTTTGCATTTTGGTAACAATGGCAGTATCCTGCCTACAAGGCTGGCGGTGCATAGCTTCATCAATTGGCCAGTTCCTGGGACTCAGTCATGAACACCAGACCCCAGTGCAATTTCCACTTGTTTATTCAACATCCATTTGTAAACTTCTCACCCTGCAAGGTGCCGCTACGTAATTGTGGGTAAGTCAGCGTGTGTGCCTTCAAGGCCTCACTATTTAGGGTGGAATACCAACACTCATAATGGTAATGCAGAGCTCTAGTGGCTGTTCCCAAAGAAACACTTGCCAAGGCTGGGAAGGCCTTTCTAGGTGTCCTTATTTTCCACTTTTTCAGAGGGACACATAGGAGCAGAGCTGCTAGAAAAGGAAACTTTGGCTTAAACACATTATCAGATTGTTTTCTGACCTGTGAAAGAAGTCTGGAGGTCAGTGGCTGGGGCTGAGGTGCTCCAGCTGTCCTGCAGCATGCCAGCAGGAAGAAGAGAAAGGGTGAAGAGACAAAAGGTGTTTACTCTCAGCTGAGAGTGGAAACTCTGGGCTCTTGTTGAGACCCTCTCAGTCTGCTAGCAGGGCTTTTTGCTGCCCCCTACAGAATAGGAAGTGTAAAGTGTTACATGTCCAACTCTTTGGGACCCCATAAACTGTAGCCCGCCAGGATCCTCTGTCCATAGGATACAGGAGTGGGTTGCCATGCCCTACTCCAGGGGATTTTCCCAACCCAGGGACTGAACCCAGGTCTCCTGCATTGCAGGCAGATTCTTTACTGTCTGAGCCACCAGGGGAGCCCTACAGAATAGGAAGGGAGAGTGCTTTTTGTATAGAAAACTAGCAGTCACCACATCCACTTGTTAGAATATTAACTTTTCCACCACCTTGAAATTTCTTACAACTGTTTAAAAATAAAGATGGATGAGGGAGTGGTAGGGCTGAACCAGTGATGAAGCTTTGTGGTACTAGATGAGATACCATGGTTTTCAATGGCAGGATTTGTGTTGACTGGTATTCTTGATATGGTGAGTGGGGGCCAATGGAGTGAAAGATGGAGATGAGATGAAGTGGCTGAGCTGATTGGAGGCCGACTCAGAAGAAAGTGGCTTCCTGGGATTGGTTTTCTGAATGGAGCACAGAGGCAGCCCTGACTCCTACAATCAGAGAAGCCACTTTTCCTGTTTTCCACTGAAAAGGGGAAAGCTGAGGAGAACATCAGGAGGTAATCAGTATTTTGGGGCCATTTCTTTGGCTAAGATGCCCTGACCTGAATCTACAACAGCAAAGGAGTTCTGCTATTTCAGCAAGCTGCCTGAGAAGCCCCACACCATTGAAATGAGTTTGAGTTCTCAGAAATGAGACTATCAGCCTCTTGCAATCTTAAATTGACCTCTCATGATTGCGTAAAGCAATTGTGTCTTTCAGATCAGGATAATGCTCTGCTTAAAACTGCTTATAACTCTGGTTGCAGAGAAGTTAAATTAGAATAATGAATAGAGTTTGATGAGTGAAAATCTATCTTTACCTGCTTGTAGAGAAAGAGCTGAATGTCAGCCAAAAATGAATGTGTCAGGACCTTGGAGAGATTGATGAGTGATAGATATTGACAACCTGTTTAGTGGAGAAGTACTCAGAGGTGTGGGGCACGTAGGTCATGGGACTTTCTGTAGCATTTATCCTCACCCCTCCTCCATTCCACTCACACAAAGGTGTTGACCACACTGTCACCATGGAAATGTCCACACATCCAACTACCTGCCCTCCATCCCCACTGGGACCCACAGACAGCCAAAACCAGACCCGTCCAAAATGACATCCCTTCCCCTCAAGTCTGTTTTCCATCCAGATTAGAACTCTGGGTGGCATTCTTGACTGCACCTCATGTGCCCTATTCTGATCAACCGTAAAGTCTCATTAATTCAAATGCCAGAATTTGTGTCGAGTTCATTTTCTCCTTTCCACCCTTCAAACAATAGCCCTGGGTTAGACTTTTCTTTCTCCTCTTCTACCACCAATCTTCCAAAGACTATTCCTACCCTGAAAGCTGTCCCCTCAACTCTGTGTATAATGGTCCCACCCTCTGTATAAAATTCTTCAGTGGCTGCCTTTGCCCTCCATGATAATGCCCAATTTCCTTAAGCACAGCTGATGCCAATGATCTATCGTAAAGGTTGTGAAGCATGGCAGTTCAGAGTGTATGCTCCAGCGTTAGCCTGTCTTGGCTTTGTCACTTGCTGTGTGATTTGGGGCTGTTACTTTTACCGCCTGTGTCTTGATGTTCTTATCTGTAAAATGGGGATGATCATCTTATCTCATTAGGTTGTTATGGGAATGAAGCGAGTAAACAAATAGAGTAAAATAAATGTACACTCATACAGAATAGTGCCAGCCACACAGTAAGCGCTGTATAAGCATGTGCTGCTGTGACTCCTTTCACATACACTACGTCCCACAGCATCTTATGGTTTGCCCTCCCTTCTTTTTCTATTTATTTTAATTTGTTTATTTGACTGTGCTGGGTCTCAGTTGTGGCACGTGGGATCTTCAGTCTTTGTTGCCGCATTTGGGATCTTTAGTTGCGGCATGGGGGATCTAGTTCCCTGGCCAGAGATTGAACAGGGCCCCCTGCATTCATTGGGAGTATGGAGTCTCATCCACTGAAGCACCAAGGAAGCCCCTGGCTTGCCCTTCTTAATGCAGTTTCCTTTCTTAGTCATCTTTGTTGCCTCATTTTTGTTCAAGGAGCCTTTATTCACATGGACTTTTCTGCCTCGAGGACATCCTCCCCACCTGCACCCGGCCAACTCTCAGCCATCCTCAATGACTGAGTTCAGGAATCGCCTCCCTACCTCACGTGACACCTTGGGCTCATCCTTGGCTTCACATTTTCAGCTTTGTCTACAGTGATGCCTTTACCAGCATATTTCCCCCACTAGCTCATGGAGAGAAGGGGTTGCATCTTATTCACTTAAACATTTTCCTGCCTCTAGCTTAGTGATGAGTATTTAGAAGAAATGCAGTAAAAGTTTGTGGGTTGGAAGAGGTTAGACTGCTAATAAAAATCCCACTATCAGAGCTATCTTTGTAAACACATATCTGAAGACAATGTTTCTCTGCTTGAAGATGTTGATTCTAAAACAGTGAGGACTATTTGCAGGATAAACCACAAGACTTGAAACCAGCTTCTCCTTTGCAGGACCAGGGAGAGCCTGGCTGGAGAGCTGTTTAACCCAGGTCACCTAAGGCAGTGTAACCGAGGGAACACAGAAATCAAGAGGAAGGGAAGGAGAAGCAAAGGCCCGGATGGGTGGCCATCCTGCTTTGGTAGTCATGGCCAAAGGAATGACTGCCTTAGCTCCTCTCTGGGCCAAGCCAGCTCTGACTCCTCAATCCTTCCTGAACACTGGGAACCTAGTGGTGGAGCTTCAGAACCTATTATGTCTCATGTGTTACCTGCTCTAAGGAGTTCAGGTAATGGTGCTCAGGTGGCCAGAGGTGCCATGGGCTTCTTCTCCCTGTCAGATGACAACAATGATCTCTGGTGACAAAGCTGTCAGTCATGACCCCCGGAGGCCACTGCTGCTGCTGCTGCTAAGTCACTTCAGTCGTGTCTGACTCTGTGCGACCCCAGAGATGGCAGCCCACCAGGCTCCACCGTCCCTGGGATTCAAAACCCTGGAAAGCAAGCCCCACTGTAGGGCAGTGGCTCCAAGCCCTGGCTATACGTTAGAAGCACCTGGACAGCATCTGAACCTCAGCATGTTCAGGCAACACCCCTAATAATTGAATCAGAAGGCCTGGTGGTGGGACCCAGAAGTCAGTAATGTTTACAACTGCCCAGGTAATTCCAATATGTGACAAGATGCAGAAGCACCGCTGCAGGAGTGCTGCAGAGCTGGGTCAGAAGAAACTCATTAACCTGGCTTTTTTCTGAGCTAGATGTGCTTCCTTCACACACACACACAAAATGGTTACAGATTAAGCTCCTTTTGTCCTTCCCCACCCCCATGATGATGAATAAAATAGACACAGTTCTATGCATTATGCAGCCTATAGTCAAGTAGGAGAGACAGACCATGAACATTATAAATTCTGGAAGTCCCATGGAGAAAAAAGCAGGAAGTTATGTGGAAAATAATTTATTTTATATTGACTTATGGGGAGGAGAAACTTAAGCTGAGATCTACAGAAAAGGAAGGAATCAGTCATTTGGCATGATGGGAAGAGCATTCCTAGGCTGAGGGATTAGCATGTGCTAAGCTTGCTTTCACAGCAGGAGAAGGCTTGGTGTGTCTACTCCAGTCCAATATCTACCACAAACATTCTCTGATTACCTACTCTGTGGCAGGCAGAATATAGGGATGGCAGGCATGGTCCCTACATTTGAGAAGCTCATAATTCAGTGGGGAGACTCTGTGAGGAGAAATATATTGCAAGAGGCAAAATTTAGCAGGACTCTTGGGGGAGAAATTTAACCACTGTATGGAATAGTGTGTGAATGTATATATACACTCTGGAGAAGGAAGTGGCAACCTACTCCAGTGTTCTTGCCTGGAAAATTCCATGGACAGAGGAGCCTGGAAGGCTACAGTCCATGGGGTTGCAAAGAGTCAGCCACGACTGAGCGACTGACTGTGTGTGTGTGTATATATATATATATACATATGAAGTGAAATAGGAAGTGAAATCGCTCAGTCGTGTCTGACTCTTTGCAACCCCATGGACAGTAGCCTTCACCAGGCTCCTCCGTCCACAGAATTTTCTAGGCAAGAGTACTGGAGTGGGTTGCCATTTCCTTCTCCAGGGAATCTCCCTGACCCAGGGATCAAACCCAGGTCTCCCACATTGATAGACAGACGGTTTACCATCTAAGCCACCAGGGGACCTATATATGTGTATATCTCAGGGGTCTCAGTGGAGAGAATTAAGGCTTTGAATGATGACATAAACCACCTCTTTTGTCAGATGCTCTTTTTGACATCTGTGGGAAGAATTCTCCAGACTGACAGAGGACAGAGTGCCATAGGTGCCAGAAAGCACATGTGTAAAGGCATGGAGGCATCAGAGTTTGGCATGCTTGGAGAATGAAGATGTTGGTGTATATGGGGCTTCTGATGGGGCCATATGCTGTGCTGGGAGTGTGACTGGAGATGGGTGGAACTGATGAATGATACTAGGGACTCTCTCTGGGCTCCCTGGCATTAGAGGTAGCTAGGATGGACGATTCTCAAATCCCAGAAGAGGCTGCAAATTCCCCGGGACCTGAATAAACTCACCTCTTTCTTTGATCAGTTAGCTGTGCCTGAATTCAGTTTTTATAGAATGGGGGCTCTCAGGGTCTCTAGGTGCTAGGCAGCTGACATCTCCTAGCAGTCCTCCACGCACAGGCACTTCAGCCTTCATCTCTCAGTGTGTGCTGTGCTGTGCTTAGTCGCTCAGTTGTGTCTGACTCTTTGCAACCCCATGGACTGGAGCCCACCAGGCTCCTCTATCCATGAGGATTCTCCAGTCAAGAATATTGGAGCGGGTTGCCATGCCCTCCTCCAGGGGATCTTCCCAACCCAGGGATCAAACCCAGGTCTCTCACATTGCAGGTGGATTCTTTACCGTCTGAGCCACCAGGGAAGCCCAAGAATACTGGAAGTGGGTAGCCTATCCATTCTCCAGGGGAACTTTCTGACCCAGGAATCTAACCAGGGTCTTTTGCATTGCAGGCGGACTCTTTACCAGTGGAGCTACCAGGTAAGCCCGCATTTCTCTGTACCTGAACCCAAATGCTTATTATTTCTCCTCTTCCTGAGGCAAAGCCACTTTCACATTTACTCCTTACAAAGAGAGAACAACAAGGGGCAGAGCCATCTGATGACCCACATATACAAAGCCTTGCTACAGCCTAAACATGCTTCTCTTCAGGATGCTGGAGGATGGCAGCTGAGCATACCTGCTGACTCTCTGCCCTCAAGGTTCAAGTACATCTATAGTGCTTGCTATTGTTTGTTGCAAGCTGTTTTCACCATAGAAGAGGTGCTGGAGCAGAGAAAAGGTGAAGATGAGGCTGCATGGTTTGGTGGGGCTACGTTTGGAAGGGTCTTGTGGGCCATGAAGCTTGAACTTCAATCTTAGGCATCAGGAACAAGGGAAGGGTTGCCAGCCTGGGAGGGCCATGATGAAATCTGTGATTCAGAAAGATTTCTCTGTTGGCTAAAGGAGGATGGGCTATAAAATTGTGATACTAGATGATGGAGTTCATAAGAAGGCTCCCTGAGAGCCAGCTGTTTTGGTTCTTTAGTTCATTACTTTTCCCTAGGGTCTAGAACAGTGCCTATCACATGACTAGTACTCAGTGGATATTCGATGGATGAATGATAGCAGTTAGGAAGCTATTGTCCTGGTCCAGGAAAAAGAAGATGTTTAAACTTGGTCAGTGGCTTGGGGATGGAGAGAAGTTAAGATATTGAGATGGTGTGGAGGGAGGGAGTAGGAAGGAACAACACAGCTGGAATAGCAACTAAAATGGCTTTACTTCTTTAGCCCAGCACCAAGGACAGAGCATTCAGTAACCTGACTGTAGTGATAAGGACTGAAGTGAAGTGAAGTCGCTCAGTCGTGTTCGACTCTTTGTGACCCCGTGGACTGTAGCCCCCAGGCTCTTCCGTCCATGGGATTCTCCAGGCAAGAATACTGGAGTGGGTTGCCATTTCCTTCTCCAGGGGATCTTCCCAACCCAGGGATCGAACCCGGGTCTCCCGCATTGTAGGCAGACACTTTAACCACTGAGCTACCAAGGAAGCCCGTGATAAGGACTACTGGTTGACATAAGATTCTCTATTTTCCATCCTGCGGTCAGGCTTCTACCCCAAGGAGTCATGGGCTCCATGATGAGCATCTTCTTCCAGTAAGTCAGACTTGGGCACCATTCCATCCTTGGTGAACTCGGTGATACCATGGCTTCCTGGTGCAGCAGACGGGATTGTTGAATTTGCTGTAGTGCACAGTGGAAGATCTACAGAGTTTCTATCTATGACTTATTTTTCTATTTAAAGTGGAAAGGGATACTGTTAAAATGAAGTTTACCTTTTGGATGGTTTCAAAACTCAACCTCCCATCCCACACAATGTCATTTGATAGTCCATGTGAAAGAATCCTCAGATCTCGTCTATACACAGGCAAATTGTTTATTCCCTAGATTCTATTCATATGTGTGGTTTGCATGTCTTTTATGGCAGTTTGGGCTGGTCACTAGCCAGCAAGGCCGTGAGAGTACTGTAGTACTGTTTTAAGGTGTTTTCTGAGATCTGTCTTAGGCACTTGCAACAGTGACTCAAAGGACTGCACTGTGATAATGATTGTCATGATGATCTCTCACGCAGTACAAATTATTTAACAGGATCACTTAATTTATTCTTTCCAAAAACCTTTGTATCTGGTATGTGATCAAAGACGTGCCTCCATTTTACAGATGTAGGAGCTACAACTCAGACATTGATTGGTCTGTATCCACGCTTCTGACTTCTGGTCCAGAAGTCTATTTATTTCTTCTGCTATGAGCTGGGCGGGGTGGGAACTCCAGATTTTATTGATTTGGTGGCTTGTGATATGGGTTCAAGTGTGGTTGCCTGACCTCCCTCTTCCTGGGAAGGAGACATCTGTGACCTCTCTCTGTCTTTCTCACCAAGTTTCCAAAGAGGAAGCAGCTCTCAGCCAGACCAGGAGCCTGAACATGGTTTATAGGCTGTAGTGTATACAGGCGGCTCATTGCTGTGTGCCCCAGGGCAGCAGTAAATTGGTATTTGCTGATCTCTAGGCCTCTGGCAGAGATGGGGAGGGAGGGCTGGGAAAATGACATTTCTGTAAATAACCACACCTGGTTCTAAGAGAAGAAGGACTGGCATGTCCCTGTAGTCTCATCAATTACCATCAACCTTTTGCAAAGGGAGCCCCAGAGGAAAGAATCTCTCACACTCTTATGATTATTTATAGACACCCCCTCCTGTCCGCACTCAGGGAGGAGTTTGGTTTGCTCCACAGTGGCCTCCTTCCAGATGTGTTTATATTCCTCCAGACCCAGTGGAATGTATCCTTCTGCCCCTCTATCATTAGATGGAGCAGAGAGGATGTCCTGGCATTGGGATATAATGAAGATATGAAAGGGGAGATATGGGGATGGCATGCTTGAATTTCTCAGCTAGATCCATGTATCTCCTGGCAATCACTGATTGAATAGCCTTGCTGCTAAAGGAGGCAATTCAGCACGGTGGTTAAATAAACATTCTTTGTAAGCAGATAGACCTGGCTTTAAATCCCAGGTCTACCATTTATAAACTCTGTGGCTTTGGTTAAGTTACTTAAAGTTTCTGTCTCCATTTTCCTCATTTTAAAATGGAATAATTTTCTCAGGGTCCTGGTGAGGTTTGAGTGCAAAGGGCTCAGTAATGCCTGACACAGGAGGTGATAGGTAGATGGTGCCTAGTCTTTAAAATTTTTTTGAAATAGAGAATGCTTCATGATTTGCATGTCATCATTGCATATGGGTCATGTTAATCCTCTCTGTACTGTTCCAATTTTAGTCTCCGTGCTGCTTGCTAAGTGAGCTCTGGTGCCTATTCTTACAAGACACTACTCTGTGTGTGTGTGTGTGTGTGTGTGTGTGTGTATGTGTGTGATTTGATAGACCTGAAGAAACAGCAGCAATGTAGGTAGTACAGACAGGAAATTTTTGGTGAAAAAGTACCTATTAAAATCTAGAGAAGAGAGTGTTGGACAAAACAGGTCAGAGAAGACTTCTTGGCAGAACAGGTGACTGAGCTACCTGAGTGTCTGAGATATGTTATTGGACATGCCAGCAGGATGCCCACCAACTGACTGCAGATTGGCAGAATGCCTTAGACCAACTTTTAGAAAAGGCTGTTTTAGCCTGGGAAAGAGACCTGGGCTGCCAGTGTCCTGTGTCAAGGCTTGGCAGCCTCTGTAGATGGAGAGCTTTGTTGGCATGCCACATTCTACGTGGAGTGTTTGTTTCACAGGTAATCCAACCCCAGTAAAAAGGGAGCAAGAGAGATGTATTAGTTAAACGCACTTAATGGATTTTCCTGCTCTGTTCTCTCCTTTCAAATGGCCTACCTTCACTGAAATATAATGATTACCCATTCTATGAGCTTCTTACATTTAAAAATCTTTGGTATAAAAACGTTTACAAAATTGGACACGATACTACAGGCAATCTTCATGTTTCTGTCACCCAGTCACAAAGGAAACTCATGGCCACTTTAGTTTCATATATACTCTCCTTGCCAGAGTATTTAAAACATTAAATATTGCCCAAGATCATTTCATTTCACCTGTAAATATTTGCATACATCTTTCTAAAAGAAAAGAACTTAAAAAAGAGAACAATCTTAACATCACTATTACAAGGAAAACATTAGAAAGTTTTTAGTATGATCAAATATCCAGTTAGTGCTCAAATTTCCACAAGCTGTCTTTTATTTTTCCAGTTAGATTAGGATCTAAATCCAATTCACACATTACAAGGGGCTGATATTTCTTTTCTTCTCTTCAGTTTATGGATTTCCCTGCCTTCTTTTTATTGCCTTACAAGAGTTTGTTGGAGATCATGTCCTATTTTCCAGATGGGACGCACCGCAGTGGTATCACCTGCCTTGCTCCTTTGTCCCTTGTGGCTGTTCAGTCACTAAGTTGTGTCTGACTCTTGGCAACCCCGTGGACCGTGGACTGCAGCATGGATGCCAGGCTTCCTTGTCCTTTACTATACCCTGGGCTTTGCGCAAACTCATCAATGATGCCATCCAACCATCTCATCCTCTGTCACCCCCTTCTCCTCCTGCCTTCAATCTTTCCCAGCATCAAGAACTTTCCAATGAATGGAAAAGTCCCCCCACTCCACCACACACTTTTAATTAGAGATTCTAATATGTTTTAAAATCTGACAAGGCTATCCTTTCTTACTTCTCTTTCTCTCTCTTTTTTTTCTCAGTTTTTTTTTTTAAAGATTATTTTTAGGATTTTCCCTCTTGACTATTTTTGCTTATCTGTTCTTTCCAGTGAATTTTATAATAAACTCACCTAGCTCCAGAAAGAAATTTAGTCATATTTTATTGGATTATATTAAATTTCAGAATTACATTAAATTAAATTTTGTGAATCAGTTTTGGGGAGACCTGAAATCTTTGATATTAAGTCTTCCTATCCAAGAATATGGTATGTCTTTCTATTTATGCGAGGTTATTTTTGTGTATTTTTGCATGGTTTTATAGTCTTTCTTCATAGAGGATTTGGACATTTATTGTTAAGTTTATGGTATGGTATTTAATGTTTTTTGGCTTTCACAAAGGGGGTTTTCTTTTTCAATATAAAATGATTTTTATTTGAAAATATGGAAACTTCATTTTTGTAGATTGATTCTATACCCTATTTTACTAATTTTTGTGCTTATAGTAATTTTCTATGAGTTATTTTGGGTTATGTCTCTCTCAGGTGCTCAGTCAAGCAAGTTGTGGCCAGCTCTTTGCTCCTCCATGAACTGTAGCCCACCAGGCTCCTCTGTCCAGGTGAGAATTTTCCAGGTGAGAATCCTGGAGTGGGTTGCCATTTCCTCCTCCAGGGGATCTTCCTGACCCAGGGATCAAACACTTGTTTCCTGCCTGCGTCTCCTGCGTTGGCAGGCAGATTCTTTACCGCCCGGAAGACAGTGGTAGCACCACCTGGGAAGCCCTGTGTTGTGTAGACGTATGCTTATATAATTCTTAGATCTAGTAATATGATGAGTAATACTGATGGATTTTAGAATATTGAATCCACTTTTCTTGGTCATGATGAATATTTTAATGTGCTGTTGGATTCTCCTTACTAATTATTTAATATTTTTATTGGTATTTAGAAGTGACTGCTGTCTATAGTTTTCTTTTGTTAATGCAATCTTTTCAGATTGAAGTCACATTCACTTCATAAAATAACTTTTAGAAAAAGAATTTCCCTGAGAAACAATCTGGACCTGGTACATTTTTGTAGGAAAGCTCTTTTTTTATATACTTTTTCTATTTCCTCTGTGGTATTTTATACATTTAGACTTTCTGTCTCCACTGAGGTTGATTTTGACAAGTTGTATTTGTCTAGAATATTATCTGCTTTATTATTCCAAATTTATTTGCAAAGAACTGTACAAAGTAGATTCTTATAATTAAAAAAGTGTGCAGTTTTGATGGTTATTTTCTCCTTTTTATATTATGCATATGGTACACCCCCTTACCCCTGCTTTTTTCCCCACAATTATGTTAACTAATGGGCTCTTTTATTGTGTCCTTTTTTCAAATAATTAACTTTTGAATGTATTTATTAGTCCTATGTTTTCTGTTTCTAACTCATATCTTTTTTTTCCTTTTCCATCATGGTTTATTACAGAATATTGAATATGGTTCCTTGTGCTATGCAGTAGGACCTTGTTGTCATCCATTCTATATATAATAGTTTGCACCTACCAACCTCAAACTGTCACTCCCTCCCTCGCCCACCCCCTCCCCCTTCCCAACCACAAATCTGTTCTTTATATCTGCTTCTGTTTTGTAAATAAGTTCATCTGTATCATATTTTCAATTCCACGTGTAAGTGATATCATCTGGTATTTGTCTTTCTCTCTCTGAATTAGTATGATAATCTCTAGGTTCATCTGTGTTGCTGCCTATGACATTGTTTCATTATTTTCAATGACTGGTTAATATTCTATTGTATACACATACCACATCTTCTTTATCCATTCCTCCTTTCCAGACAACTTCGTACCCTCTCCCAGAGGTGAGTGTTCTAATATTTCTCTCTATCGTTTAGTTTTGCAAGTTCTCAACCATTACACAAATGGGATTATACGGTTTGTCCTGTTTTGTGCCTGACTTTTTGTTCTTAATATATTTTTGAGACTCATACATGTTCTTGAGTATACTCATAATGCATTGTTTAAAAGTTTCTGAGTAGCATTCCATGTTAGTTTTACCATAGTTTTTGTATCTGTTTGCTGGCGATTTTGGTTTGACCAGCTTGGGGCTATAAAGAAAAGCTACTATAAATATTTTTTGTACGAGTCTTTTTGTGGACACTTGGTTTCACTTTTCTTGGATGAATACCTAGAAGTAGAATAGTTGGCTTATAGGGTAAGTGTATGCTAAACTGTATAAAAAACACAATTTTGTTTGAGTATTTAGCCTAAGGAAATGAAAACATTAATCAAAAAGATATTTGCATGGTGCCCATAGTTAATAGCACTGTATTGCTTATTTGCAAGTTGCTAAGAGAGCACACCTTAAAAGTTCTCATCATAAGAAAAAAAAATTATAGCCAAGGTGACAGATGTTAGCCAGATTTATTGTGGTGATCACTTAGCAATACACACAAATACCAAGTCTTTATGTTGTATACTAGAAACTAATATAATGTTATGTCTATTATACCTCAAGGGAAAAAATGAAAAAGCGAAAACTTTTTTAATAAAGGAAACAGGCAATTATTTTTCCAAAGGGTTGCACCATTAACCATCCACCAACATATGAATGTTCCAGGTGCTTTGAATCCTCTTAGACAGTATTATCAATCTTTTAAAATTTAGCCATTCTAGTGGGTGTAGAGTGATATCTCATTATGGTTTTAATTTTAATTTCTTTGATGACTAATGTTGAGGGTCTTTCCATGTGCTTATTAGCCATTTATATATCTTATTTTGTGAAGTAATTTTAAAAGCATTTGCCCTTTTTATTGAGTTCTTAGTCTTTTTATGTTTGATTTATAGATAACCTTTATACATTTTTGAGACAGTTTGTCAGATATACGCTTTGCAAATATTTTCTCTCAGTCTGTGACTTACATTTTCTTTTCCTTAATTATATCTTTTGATGAATAGATGTTATTAATTTTGGTGAAGACTTATTTATTTTTTCTTTTATATGTAATGCATTTTATGTCCTCTCTAGAAAAATTTTCCTTATTCCAAGGTCTTAAGAATATTCTCCTATGTTGTCTTCCAGTTTTTTTGCTTTAGTATTTACGTTTAAGTCTATTTTCCATTTTGAATGAATTATTGTGGTGGTGGAGGTGTTTGTTTTTTAGCAAACATATCCAGTTGTTTTATTCCTTGCAAGGGCTTTTCTTTCCCCAGTGAACTGGCTTAGTGCCTTTGTTGAAAATCAATTGTCTATCTATGTGTGGGTCTATTTCTATTTTCTCCAGTCTGTTTCATTGATCTGTATCCTGACACCAGTACTACACCACCTTGATTACCTTAAATATTTTCAAACCAGGCAATGAAAGTCCCGTGACTTAAAAAAATAAACTTAATAAGACTGTTGTGGTTATTCTATACCATTTGCATTTGCATTTTAGAATCAGTCTGTCAATTTCTATAGGAAAGCTTTCTGAGATTTTTGTGGTGGGGATTTGTGTTAGATAGGGCTGCCATAACAGAATACCACAGACTAGGTGGCTTAAACTATAGAAATTTATATTCTCACTGTTCTGCAGGCCGAAAACCCAAGACCAGAGCTTCAGCGGGTTTACTGTCTCCTTGGATTGCAGATAGCCATCTTCATCCTGTGTCTTCATGTGGCCTTTCCTCTGTGGAAGCGCAACCCTGTGTTGCTTTAGTGTCCACATCTCCCCTTTGTATTAGTACATCAGTCAGATTGGATTAGGGTGCACACTGAGGCCTTTATTTTAATCTAATCACCTCTCTGAAGGCTCTGTCTTTATTGTCACCTTCTGAGGTGATTAGGGCTTCAACATACGGATTTTGAATGGGACACAATTCAGCTCATAAGAGGATTGTACTGTATCTATATATCAATTTTAAGATAATTGATATCTTAACAATACTGAGCCTTCCAATCCAAGAGCATGTTTTCTCTCTCCATATATTTTCTGTTCAATTCAGTTTAGTCTCTCAGTCGTGTCCGACTCCTTGCGACCCCATGAATCGCAGCACGCCAGGCCTCCCTGTCCATCACAACTCCCACAGTTTACCCAGACTCACGTCCATCGAGTCAGTGATGCCATCCAGCCATCTCATCCTCTGTTGTCCCCTTCTCCTCCTGTCCCCAATCCCTCCCAGCATCAGAGTCTTTTCCAATGAGTCAACTCTTTGCATGAGGTGGCCAAAGTACTGGAGTTTCAGCTTTAGCATCATTCCTTCCAAAGAAATCCCAGGGCTGATCTCCTTCAGAATGGACTGGTTGGATCTCCTTGCAGTCCAAGGGACTCTCAAGAGTCTTCTCCAACACCACAGTTCAAAAGCATCAATTCTTCGGCGCTCAGCCTTCTTCACAGTCCAACTCTCACATCCATACATGACCACAGGAAAAACCATAGCCTTGACTAGGTGGACCTTTGTTGGCAAAGTAATGTCTCTGCTTTTGAATGTGCTATCTAGGTTGGTCATAACTTTCCTTCCAAGGAGTAAGCATCTTTTAATTTCATGGCTGCAGTCACCATCTGCAGTGATTTTGGAGCCCCCAAAAATAAAGTCTGACACTGTTTCCACTGTTTCCCCATCTATTTCCCATGAAGTGATGGGACCGGATGCCATGATCTTCGATTTCTGAATGTTGAGCTTTAAGCCAACTTTTTCACTCTCCACTTTCACTTTCATCTAGAGACTTTTTAGTTCTTCACTTTCTGCCATAAGGGTGGTGTCATCTGCATATCTGAGGTTATTGATATTTCTCCCAGCAATCTTGTTTCCAGCTTGTGTTTCTTCCAGCCCAGCGTTTCTCATGATGTACTCTGCATATAAGTTAAATAAGCAGGGTGACAATATACAGCCTTGACGTACTCCTTCTCCTATTTGGAACCAGTCTGTTGTTCCATGTCCAGTTCTAACTGTTGCCTCCTGACCTGCATACAGATTTCTCAAGAGGCAGGTGAGGTGGTCTGGTATTCCCATCTCTTTCAGAATTTTCCACAGTTTATTGTGATCCACACAGTCAAAGGCTTTGGCATAGTCAATAAAGCAGAAATAGATGTTTTTCTGGAACTCTCTTGCTTTTTCCATGATCCAGCAGATGTTGGCAATTTGATCTCTGGTTCCTCTGCCTTTTCTAAAACCAGCTTGAACATCAGGAAGTTCACGGTTCACACATTGCTGAAGCCTGGCTTGGAGAATTTTGAGCATTACTTTACTAGAATGTGAGATGAGTGCAATTGTGCGGTAGTTTGAGCATTCTTTGGCATTGCCTTTCTTTGGGATTGGAATGAAAACTGACCTTTTCCTGTCCTGTGGCCACTGCTGAGTTTTCCAAATTTGCTGACATATTGAGTGCAGCACTTTCACAGCATCATCTTTAAGGATTTGAAAGAGCTCAACTGGAATTCCATCACCTCCACTAGCTTTGTTCATAGTGATGCTTTCTAAGGCCCAGTTGACTTCACATTCCAGGATGTCTAGCTCTAGGTCAGTGATCACACCATCGTGATTATCTGGGTGGAGAAGCTCTTTTTTGTACAGTTTCCCTGTGTATTCTTGCCACCTCTTCTTAATATCTTCTGCTTCTGTTAGGTCCATACCATTTCTGTCCTTTATCAAGCCTATCTTTGCATGAAATATTCCCTTGGTATCTCTAATTTTCTTGAAGAGATCTCTAGTCTTTCCCATTCTGTTGTTTTCCTCTATTTCTTTGCATTGATCACTGAAGAAGGCTTTCTTACCTCTTCTTGCTATTCTTTGGAACTCTGCATTCAGATGCTTATATCTTTCCTTTTCTCCTTTGCTTTTCGCTTCTCTTCTTTTCACAGCAATTTGTAAGGCCTCCCCGGACAGCCATGTTGCTTTTTTGCATTTCTTTTCCATGGGGATGGTCTTGATCCCTGTCTCCTGTACAATGTCACGAACCTCTATCCATAGTTCATCAGGCACTCTATCGGATCTAGTCCCTTAAATCTATTTCTCACTTCCACTGTATAATCATAAGGGATTTGATTTAGGTCATACCTGAATGAATGGCAAACCACTTCAGTATTTTTGCCTTGAGAACCATATATCTTAGTCTTCTTTAATTTCCTAGAGATATTTTGTAGTTTTCAGTGTAAAGGGCTTGCACATATTTTGTTAAATTTACCTCTAAATATTGTCTGGTTTTGGGGTGCTATTATAAGTGGTATTTAAAATTTTTTTAACAGTTTGTGATTCGTGTATAGAAATGCAGTTAGTTCATATATTGACCACACATTCTGAAATGTTGTTGAATTCCCTTATTACAGTAGACATCGCTGACTTTTTCCTGATCTTATAGGAAAAGTGTTCCATGTTTGCCAATAAGTATAGATCAGTTTTAGATTTCTCATAGTTATCCTATAACATCCTCAGTGGCTATGAAAGTGTACCTTTCAGATTCCCAGGTTAAAGATTGACAGGTCCAGCAGCTGCATTCTGAAACCCATCATTTTGTGCAGATGCCACATTTCCCAAAGTCTTCTCCCTGCCAGTGCCTAGGAAATGTGGGGTTCTTCTGGTGGGAAATGGTAACTTGAAGATTCCAAGATAGCTTTGCCTAAGTCTCTAAAGCTGCCCTGCAGTTTCAGATGCTTCTGCACCATCTGCCTTCTTCCTTTCTTCTTCACCTAAGCTCAGATTCATATCATGATCTGACAAGTCTCTCATCCTTTTCCAGGCCTTTTCATTTCCTCTCACAAGCATTTCCTCTATTAAATCTCTTGCATATCTAATCTTATCTTGATGTCTGCTTCTCAGAGGACCAATACTTACACAAAGACTGAGGAATTCCTGTTTTTTTCCCAGTTTGCTGAGGAAAGTCTTTTGTCATTTAGTCACAAATATGTATTGAATTCTGTTGAAGGATTTTTCTGCATTTACTAAAATGTTCATATAAATTTTTTTCCTCCTTTTTTTTTCTGTTACATTGATTGCTTTTTAAAAGTTAAGCCAACCTTGCATTCCTGAGATAAACACTGGTTGGTCATGAAGTTTTATCCTTCTTGCATACTGTTGTGTCTTTGTTGCAATATTTTTAAGTGTTCTGTATTCGTAGGAGATATTGATCTGTAATGTCTAGTGTCTTCCTAAGGTTTTGGTAACAAAATTATTCTGATCTCATAAAATTAGTTTGGAAGAGTTCTGCCCTCCTCTGTTTTTCTAAAAGCATTTTGCAAGATTGGCATTATGTCTTTTAAATGTTTTGATAGAATTCACCAGGGCAGCCATCTGTGCCTGGGATTTTCTTTGTTTTCTTTTCTACATTTTTAGTCTTTATTTCTGGCATACTTTATTGTCTGTGGGGACATTATTTTGCTCACATTCTCTTTTTATCTTAAAATAAATTTGTGTGGGATTCAAACACAATCCTTTTTTGTTATTCATGCTTAAAGAGCATGAGTTCTCCTATTCACTTTGGAGGGGAGGGTGGTCCAGGATCCTTTCCCTAGCTTCACAGCTGTTAAGTTCACTATGCTGTTGTTATTTCCAAGTATTCAAATATGTGACCTTATATATTCCAGCACCTGTTGGCTCAGTTACAGTCCTCCAGTTTTAAAAGGAACTTTGCTTTCCTTTTTCCTTAATGCATTGTCCTAGACAAATTAGATTCTACTCCCAGTAATTTCTACTCGGTGTTGGCCATTGTCTTGGAAAGGAGCCCTTGTTAATTCTAAGAGTTCATAGAACCCAGACTGCTGTAGTGTTCTCCGATCTCATGCTCATAACCTGAAGCCTGTAAGGCACCTGCTGTTATGGCTGTTTCCCCTAGAGCGTGTTCCCCTTCCCTTGGGAGTATCTGTTGACAATTTTGGCTTCTCCAAATCTCAGGTTCCCCTTTGTCTCTCCTTTGCTTCCCCCTGCACACCCACTGATGCCATATGGTCTTGGTGGCATGTGTAGTTTTCCTGCAGCAGTTCACATTTTGAGGCTGGTGTAAATCTTTGTTTTGCTGTGTTGTCTGCAGAACTTTGAATTTGCTTAGGCTCTGTCTGTTGTGTAGAGTGATTCAAAAAGATTAAAAAATTATAATACCATTGTCACTACCTTCCTAGAAATTCCTTACTGTCTCTGGAAATTTTGTGGTGGAGATGGGGGTAAAGATATCCAATTGTATGCCCACCTGGGAGCTTAGGCAATATGTACAAATCACCAAGGGTTCTATTTGATTTTTGAAATGTTACAACTCTTGTGAAAAACTGCAGAACTCCTTTAGTCTTGATGGTAGCAAGTCCAGAACACTACAATTAATACATGTGAAAAAAAAGTGAGAAGAAAAATAAGAAGCTTCTTGTTGAGTTCTTCTTGGTGCCAGGTGTTGTGTGAAGGCTTTTAACATGAATTTTCTCAATTAAGCCACCTGATAAGGCAGGTACTGTTAGCTCCCCTACTTTATCACTTTTGTCACTAGGCAGATAGTATCACCTCTACTTGACCGTGTTGAAATGAGACATAGAGAGGTTTGTAACTTTTCCACAGTCACATGAATCTCCCAAACTTCAAAAGCACTCCTAGACACTCTACCATACCACCTCCCACCTATTTGTGTACATATACCAGTGGGGAATGGAACTCAGAAGGTCAGGGGATTACTCTCATTTAGGAAATAACTCTCAGTTGGTACCTAAAGTCTTGTTGAGTTATGGGGAGGGCATCACATGGCTAGATTTAATGACTTGAGGATGTCATTAAATTATATCCTCAGGGCATTTAATGTCCTGAGGATATAATGTAGCACTGTCTGTTCCACCCTCCACCACCACCCCACCAAAAAAAGGAAAACTTTGAAGTGTCAACTCAGTAGTCCAGTGGCAGAAAGAGAGGCTGCTCTTCAATCAGGCAGGACAACCAAGGTGAATGTGTCAATGGCAAGGCCAGCTTTGGTGGAAGTCACCAAATGACAGACAGGAGGTCAGGCAAGTGGAAGCATCTGGAAGGCTTCAGCTGATCTGGGTGAGAAAGTAGGAACCAGATTTGCTCTGCTAGAAAGGCAGGGGGTTCCAGTCTTTGGCTTCCAAGTGGTTCTCTGGAGAAACCAAGGCCGCTGATGGAGAATGCTACCCAGAGGCAATATGGATTAAGCATGGGGGTTCTAGAGGAAGATATCTGGGTTCACATCCTGTCTTTGTCAACTCTTGGCTATGGGACATTTACCAAGTTACTTTACTTCTTTTTTCTTTGTCTCTATCGGCTGAGCTGTGGAAATGGGGACAATAGTAATAGCCGCTTCGTTTTGTTGCTGGTGGGATTAAATGAGTCAATATATGTAAAGCACTTTAGGAGGATTCCTTGTGCCCTGTAAATCTCTAGATATGTTCCTTCTAATTACAGTCCATCCTCACTATTTGCAGGTTCTGTTTTTGCAAATTTGACTTTACTGGCTAAAATTCATTTGTGATTCCAACATCAATACCCATGGTGCTTTCATGGTCATCTGTGAACCATGTGCAGAACAGTAAAAAGTTTACATCTCCAATGGGCATATTCCTGGCTGAGGCTGAATAGGTGATGCCCTGCCTTCTTGTTTCACCTTTCAGACTGTAGACAAGTGTTCTTTTTGGGGTCTTTTGAGTACTACATTTTCTTTTGCATTTTTGTTGGCAACTTCACTGTCTAGAATGCACCCTCACGCCTAGTGCTGAAGTGCTGTCGACTGTTCCTAAGCACAAGAAAGCTGTGATGATCCTTTCATAGAAAACATGTACATTAGATAAGCTTCATTTAAGCATGAGGTATATCACTTTGGCTGTGATTCAATGTTAACGAGTCAACGATAAACATCAAATAAGGTGTCTTTACACAGATACATACAGAAAACAAGGTTATGTATTGATCAGTTGGTGAAAATGTTGTGACCAGAGGCTCACAGGAGCCCAACCCTGATTTCTCCTATCAGCACCGGCTCTGTGTCCACAACAGCTTTACAGAACGTGACTACTGTGAGTGGTGGGCATCAGCTGTCTTGTCTCACCTGGACTCTCCCAGATCTGTGGCCTGGAGAAGTGAGGCTGAGGGAAGTGAGCCAATGTCTTCTTTTCTGGAGCTGGAACAGAAATGTTTTAAGCTCTGAACTACACTTTCATATGGTTTCATAGGGGCTTTCCTGGTGACTCTGATGGTAAAGAGTCTGCCTGCAATGCAAGAAACCAGGGTTTGATCCCTGGGTTGGGAAGATCCCCTGGAGGAGGAAATGGCAACCCGCTCCAGTGTACTTGCCTGGAAAATTGCATGGACAGAGGAGCCTGGTGGGCTACCATCCATGGAGTCACAGAAGAGCTAAACGTGACTTAGCAACTGAAAGACGACAACACGGTTTTATGCTTTTCTTGACGAAATGTGGGGAGGACATGGGTATTTTGGGAAATGTCCACCTAGAGGGTGGGTGTCTCTTTGCAGTAGTGGGGGGTGGGCCATGGGCCCCATGCACAAGGGCAGAAACTGGACTCTTGACTGCTGCCATTGGTGAGTGTGGAGCCACTTCTTGCTCTTGCCAGGCAAGCGTTAATTCTCTGCGCCTCTGCTCCCAGCCTGCATCCTCCACTGCAGACTGACAGCTGCCTCTCACGTGGCAAGCTTCAGGAAGCACCTGGCGGACACCTGAGGTGAAGCCCACATCATAGTTCTTCAGCCTCTGGGGTAACCGTCACCGCATGCTCTTACACTTCAGGAGAAACGTGTGTGGCATGTTTGGAGCCTCCTCTGGGATTCTGGGAGGAAATGGACCAGAGCAAGTTAGCAAACAGTGTCTCGGGCACTGAAATGAAAAGATTTCTTGTACCTGAAACCAGTTGGGAATCCCTCTAGTGAGAAAGGCAGTTTCAGACACATCTCATCCCCACTTCTTATAAGATCACAAAGCCAGAACACAGCAGAAGTCACCATGGCCTGTGACATCCTGGCAAGCTGCCACTGCAACGCTGTGACACACTGCACATCACACTACAGAATGGACTTGGCACCAACACAAGCCCACAACGTGAGGTGATGATGGGGAGCTGCACGCATACCACCATGCTGTAAGGCTAAGATTGTAATATGGCAACCTGATCACCCCACTGCACCTCCCATAATAGCATCACACAGGTATTATAATATTGCAACACTCTGACAATAACCAGCATATTATAAAACCCTGACCTCACAGCTTTCATTTTGGCCAACTTCCCTGACAGGGTCCTATCAGCTTAGAGTTCAGATGTTTCCCAGCATCAGGGTCTTTTCCAAGAGTCAGTTCTTTGCATCAGGTGGTCAAAGTATTGGAGTTTCACCTTCAACATCTGTCCTTCCAAAGAATATTCAGGAAACTGGAGAGATCTCCAAGGTACTCTCAAGAGTCTTTTTCAACACCACAATTCAAAAGCATCAGTTCTTCTGTGCTCAGCTTTCTTTATGGTCCAACTCTCACATCCATACATGACTACTGGAAAAATCATAGCTTTGACTAGTAGGCAAAGTAATGTCTCAGCTTTTTAATATGCTGTCTAGGCTGGTCATAGCTTTTCTTCCAAGGAGCAAGTGGCTTTTAATTTCATGGCTGCAGTCACCATCTGCAGTGATTTTTGAGCCCAAGAAAATAAAGTCTGTCACTGTGTCTATTGTTTCCCTTTCTATTTGCCATGAAGTGATGGGACCAGATGCCCTGATCTTCATTTTTTGAATGTTGAGTTTTAAGCCAACTTTTTCACTCTCCTTTTTCACTTTCATCAAGAAGCTCTTTAGTTCCTCTTCACTTTCTGCCATAAGAGTGGTGTCATCTTCATATCTAAGATTACTGATATTTCTCCCAGCAATCTTGATTCCAGCTTGTGCTTCATCCAGCCTGGCATTTTACATGATGTACCCTGCATATAAGTTAAATAAGCAGGGTAACAATATACAGCCTTGACATACTCCTTTCCCAAACTGGAGCCAGTCCATTGTTCCATGTCTGGTTCTAACTGTTGCTTCTTGACCTGCATACAGGTTTCTCAAGAGGCAGGTCAGGTGGTTTGGTATTCTCATCTCTTTAAGAATTTTCCACCGTTTGTTGTAATCTACACAGTCAGAGGCTTTAGTGTAGTCAATAAAGCAGAAATAGATGTTTTTCTGGAACTTTCTTGCTTTTTCGATGATCCAGTTGATGTTGGCATTTTGATCTCTGCTTCTCTGCCTTTTCTAAACCCAGCTTGAACATCTGGAAGTTCACAGTTCATGTACTGTTGAAGCCTAGTTTGGAGAATTTTGAGCATTACTTTGTTAGTATGTGAAATGAGTGCAATTGTGTGGTAGTTTGAACATTCTTTGGCACTGTCCTTCTTTGGGATTGGAATAAAAACTGACCTTTACCAGTCCTGTGGTCACTGCAGCGTTTTCCAAATTTGCTGGCATATTGAGTGCAGCACTTTAATAGTGTCATCTTTTAGGATTTGAAATAGCTCAGCTGGAATTCCGTCACCTCCACTAGCTTTATTCATAGTCCCTCTGAGCTATTTTCCATAATTTGTACCGACTGCCCACTGTTGCCAATGGGGATGGATCACTGGATTTGGGATGATGTCCTGTTCACACTTTTGCTTGGACACATTCATTTTCTGGGATTGGAGAAGCTATTTGATGAGTCCTAGACATCTGGGAGTCAGTGGTCAGTTGAGCAGTGTAGTGCTCAGTGCCTGAATATGTCTGGGGGCCTGGTCAGAGCTGCACCATGAGATGTTGTGTGTGTGTGTTAGCCTCTCAATCAAGTCTGACTCTTTGCAACCTTATGGACTGTAGCCCATCAGGCTCTTCTGTCTGTGGGCTTCTCCAGGCAAGGAAACTGAAGTGGGTTGCCATTTTCTCCTCCAGGAGATCTTACCAACCCAGGGATCAAATCCAAGTCTCCTGCATTGCAGGCAGATTCTTTATCATCTGAGCTATCAGGGAAGCCCCAATGAGATGCTAGAGAAATGCAAAAAGATCCAACTCTCAGGCATAAATAATGCATAGCATGAGAAGGTAGGATGTGCCTTATTCTACTGACATCGTTTTCCTTAATTAAGTGATACTCCCAGGGATGTGCAGAAGTAATTACTCCTTTTCTGTCATGTCCCCCCTTTCTCCCACTAATTTGCTTCTGGAATTCCCCTACAACCTGACGCCTGTGCTGGCTGACTATTTCTGAACTCTTTCATCTTCCTAACTTGCTAGGGCTTCGTTGTGGTTTGGAGCACAGAGAGATTTGCTCCTGAACGCGGGGAGCCCCAGATGGAAGCCTTGAGATGGTGAATATAAATATTTACCCTAAAATATAATTTCATTAATATTATTTAGAAGTCCAATACTTGTTCACATATGTTCATGGAAGGCCTAGTCACAATAGCAAAAGAATGAAGTATTGATACATGCTGCAATGTGGAAGAACCTTGAAAATGTTCTTATACCAAGTATAAGAAGTCAGACCCCAAAGGTCACATATTGTATGACTCCATTTGTATGAAATAACTAGAAGCAGTAAATCCATAGAGACATGTGTAGATTGGTGGTTGCCTGGGACTGGGAGGAGTGGGGATGGGGAGCAACTGCTTTATGGGCCTGGGGCTTCCTGTTGGGGTGATGAGAATGTTTTGGAATTAGATGGAGGTGACGGTTACACAACATCATGCATGAACTAAATGCCACGAATCTGTTCACATTCAAATGGTTAACTTCATGTTATGTAACTCTCAGCTTAAAATGGGGCCAAGTTTTTAAAACATTACATAGGAAAGATTTGATTAAAGCCCCATATACTTATTGGAAAGAGCTTGAAGTCATGACAGAAGCTACCTAGTCCTTCAGTGGAAGCAGCATATGAATTTCCTCCTCTTTACAAGTCCCCAGGGGTCAACATAGTCCCACAACGCAGGGAGGCAGTGTGTGTTAACCGGGTGTATCCCGGGAGAGCGTCTAGGGTAGAAGAGAGTCATGGGGAAGGGAGAAGTACCCAGACAGGGTGGTTTAGACTCCAGTTCAAGACACACTGGGCCATCTCTTCTGCCTGGGATGTGGGAGGGAGGAGACTTAAAAACCCAGTTTCTCTATGACCTGTAAAAAAAATCAATCAAAGAATGCATAATTGAGTAGTAGTATATTTTTAGAGAAATGTTCTCCTTATGAATTTTTCTCTTAAAATTAACTATAACTTTTTACTTAACTATAAAAGCAACCTACATATTATATATAGCTTGGGAAGTACTGCTGCTGCTGCTGCTAAGTCACTTCAGTCGTGTCCGACTCTGTGCGATCCCGTAGACGGCAGCCCACCAGGCTTCCCCGTCCCTGGGATTCTCCAGACAAGAACACTGGAGTGGGTTGCCATTTCCTTCTCCAATGCATGAAAGTGAAAAGTGAAAGTGAAGTCGCTCAGTCGTGTCCGACTCCTAGCGACCCCATGGACTGCAGCCCACCAGGCTTCTCGATCCATGGGATTTTCCAGGCAAGTGTACTGGAGTGGGGTGCCATTGCCTTCTACATTGGGAAGTATAGATAAGCATAAAGAAAAAAGGGGGAAATCACCAATTAGCCCACCCTACACAATGGCACCCCACTCTAGTACTCTTGCCTGGAAAATGCCATGGATGGAGGAGCCTGGTAGGCTGCAGTCCATGGGGTCAATAACAGTCAGACACGACTGAGCGACTTCACTTTCACTTCACTACAGAAGTAACTACACAGTGGCCACTGCTGTTAAAACAGTTTAATATATCTTTTCCAGTGTTTTATCTTTGCCCTTTGTTCACATGGCTAAAATCACATGATGCATACACATACTTCTTTCCCCCATAATATCATAGACTCAGCATTCCTCTGGTTTATTAAAACTACTTTGTAAACATCATTGTGTTGGCTGCACAATATTCCGTTGTTAGGAGGTATGGTTTATCTAGCCACACCCTTATCAGTAGACACTTAGCTTGACCTCTTAGAGTAAAACAATGAACTCAGCACATACAGCAAAAGCACAGGTAGAGGGACCCAGGAGACTCCCAGAGACTGACTGTGTGACCAGGGCTACACAAACCTTCAGATGGTAGTTGCATGTAATCTTGGAAAGATGAGACTGGTATGTGATTATAATTTTGCTAGTAGGACCCAAACTCACAGCAGTTTATATCTGGTTTGGAGAACAAACAGAAGGCTGACCCCAACATGCAGCCTGGAAAAGAAAGAACTGGAGGCTGGCAGATTCATGCAGGCCCTGCTCAGCAGGGAGGGAGTCCTGGCCCAAAGATGTGTATTTTTTACTCCTTGGGTAAGTCTTTCCTGACCCCCTGTGTATGGCAGGTGAAGGAGACACCATAGGAGTAAGGCACCCTCCATAGCTCACAGGATCATGCATGTAGTAGGGCGGGCAGGCTGTTCAGTGTGACTGTGAAGATGTGGGGCAGTGCAGTCTGTGCCATGGTGGGACTGTGTTCTGGGAGCAGGGACAGAGATCCTGGGTTCAGTCCAGGGAGGCTTCTCATAGAAGGTGACTCTTGAGCTGAGATTCAGGAGACAAACTGGAATTAGAGTCCCCTGAGCACCACCATGGATTCCTCCCAGTGGTCACCTTTTTCTGATTCCACACTCTCTAGGTAGCTGTAACTAATTTGACTTCTGATATCCATAGCTAGAGAATGCACTGTTCAGGTCCTTGTGATGGGGGCATTTCTCAACACCAAGGCCATGGTAGTATCTGCTCTTGAACTTGGTTCCTGTGAGCCTGTCCCTGAGAAATGGACCTACTCTTTGTTCTGACCTGGTGAGTCTTCTGGGCCTGCAAGACCAAGGATGCCTGGGCATGAAGCATGGTGAAACTGCCAGGGTGATCTATGTCCCCTAAGAATGCCTCTCTGGGAACGTCAGAGCTCCACCTTCTCCCTTCTACCTGCAACAGCTCCCTCTCAAGGGTGTTATGAGGTTTAATCAGGATGATTAATGGGCAATGGGCCTGACTCTGAGTGAGTGCTCAGGAGTCTCAGTCTTGTCTTCCTCCGTCACAGACTCTCCTGCTCCATGTCAGGGGTAGTGGGTGAGTGGAAGGGATGAGTCACAAAACCTCCCTCCAGCTAGTTCTCTCAGCTCATTAACCAATCCATCAGTAATTGTGACTAATTGTTACTTTTTGAGATAAATGTTTAAAATATCATCTCTTATGACAAGTTCTTTAAAAGCTTCGCTGGGAGTGGTAGGTGAAGATAATAACGCATGCACAGAACAACCAGAAAATCATACTGGAAGCAGTTTGACTGTGAAGGTTCTCTCCTGGGCCTAGAATGTTTGCGGTGTGTCCAGTCCGACCAGGCAGTGCCCCAGATAGTTACTGGCAGAGCTGGAATTCGAGCTTAGGTCTGTGTTTCTAAGCCCCAGGGCTTTTGGCTGCTACGTGTTTTGCCTCCATGTGTGAAGAGTGGACAGAAAGTCATGGACTTTGGTGTCAGAGGGACCTGAGTTTGCCTTACAAGCTGTGCGAACGTGGACAGACCATTAAGTCTCCTTAATGGCCAGGAGGCAACAGTGGCAGCAGCAGGAATGATATGACTCGTACTTACGGGGCTCTTGCTAGGAGTCAGGCGTGCTCTACTATGTTAAGTTGTTTTACTTGCAATAGTCCTATGAGGTTGATACTCTTATGTTGCCAGGGAGTTAATAACAGTGACCGCAGTGGGATCACATGGAGGTTAAGTGAGATACTCTATGTGTGTGAGTGCTTGGCCTGGCAATAAGTGCTAAATAATAGGGAATGTGGGTGACTACAGCTCTAAGAAAGACATGAGAGCCAGCTCTTCACTGCCAACATCCTCCATTTGTGAGAAGATACAACACTGATCTGGACTAGACTCCGGGCTCTCCTTGGCTTCCTCCGTCCAGTGTAACTGCTCTTGTTCATGAAGCTGCCGCCCGGTGCTCCATAATGTCAGCTAGAGAATGAGCCACAGGCTCACAGGTCCCCAGAGCTGACTGATTTTGCCATCGTATATTCCAGAACAGACTGGTCGTTTCCTCAGACACAGAAAGTTCTTACCTGAGAGAAGGGGTACGGGGTGCTCTTGCGCCTCTGGGCTCTGCTTTTTCAAAAAAAATTAATTTATTTATTTTAATTGGAGGCTAATTACTTCACAATGTTGTAGTGGTTTTTGCCACACACTGGGCTCTGCTTTTTATTAATAGAAAAGAGAGATACCTGCACGGGTCACCACCATCCCACCCCCAATAGGATGGCCACCTTTTCTCCATACAGTTCCTGGGGATTTTATTCTGGGAATAGGAGGTGGGATGGGGGTTGGGAAAAGGGATGAGGGGGCAGTCGCCACTCCCACTGGGAAAGACCTCTGTCATCCCAGAAGGGGTGAGCCTGGCTGCCCCCCTACTGGAGCCCCATCTGAACAGAGGCATCTGCGTGAGTTCAGGAGGCTGGTCCACTGGGTGCCATGAGGCTCTGCCCGACGGTCCCCTCAGTTCCTGTTATGGTCCATCTCTACCTGGACTGGAGACTGTCTTCTTTTTACCTTAACCTGAGCATCTGCTTCTGTGGGATGTTAACTCATTTCCTTTGGGCCTGTGCTCTGAGCAGAGAGGGGCAGCTGATCACTGATTTCTGTATAATAACTCTTCAGATCCTCAAAGATGGTTATTAAATCTCCCCTTGGCTGCCTCCTGCCCAAATAAATCATCACTGCCCCTTTCACCTTTTCTCCACAGGTCGTTTCTCCACTCTGTACAGCACTGTTTAGAGCCCCTTTGTCTTCCCCACACCACCAGGAGCCTAGGAAGCCGAGGGGTTGGCCCAGGCTCAGAAGTCACTGCTGGCTGAGGGATAAGGGCAGGGCAGCCAAGTGGGGGCGGGGGGTCCCATGACACTTTCTGTTGTCCCCGGGTTTCAAGTACACAGACTCAACTTCTCTCCTTGCTGCTCCTGCTCTTAGAGAAAGAGAACAATGCTATTTTTTTTTTCTACCAGGGTACAGCCTTGGCTCCCAGCTTTTCTCCCCTTCTTTCTGGCTCTGCCACCTCCACGCTGACCACCATCACCGAGAACCTTCCACTGGGTTCAGATGCACAAGAGAAGGCATGTGGGGAGCAGACCAGCAGGCAGCAGCCACAGACAACAGCTAACATTGGTCATGAGCTGTCAGCTGACCGTATGCTGTATCTCAACTCTTCAAACAACCTTGTTGTTGTTCAGTCATGTCCGACTCTTTATGACCCCATGGACTGCAGCATGCCGGGCTTCCCTGTCCTTCACCATCTCCTGGAGTTTCCTGAAACTCATGTCCATAAAGTCAGTGATGCCATCCAACCACATCATCCTGTCACCTCCTTCTCCTCCTGCCCTCAGTCTTTCCCAGCATCAGGGTCTTTTCCAATGAGTGAGCTCTTCACATCAGGTGGCCAAAGTATTAGAGCTTCAGCTTCCAATGAATATTCAGGATTGACTTCCTTTATGATTGACTGGTTTGATCCCCTTGCTGTCCAAGGGACTCCCAGGAGTCTTTTCCAGGACCATAATTCAAAAGCATCAATTCTTTGATTCTCAGCCTTATTTATGGTCCAACTCTCACATCCGTACATGACTACTGGAAAAACCACAGCTTTGACTATAAGGACCTGGTGGTCCCTATTCTATCCAAGAAGATTCTAAGTTCAGCTATAGAGCCATAAGGCACTTGTCTGAGACCACAGCCAGGAGTTGGTACAGCCTGAGCTGAAAGCCAGGCAGTAGGACTTCAGACACAGTGTTCTGAACACCTTCCATTATACTCTACTTACTTTGCACAAAGTGAATCAGGGATGGGAAGAGCCCATAATGGGTAATTCAGGAGCAGGTGACTCTGTGGATAACTGGGGCTAAGGCAAAGGACTCTGAGAGAGGCAGGAGAACAAGACAGGAGAGCTTCAAAAAGGAGATGATCAGCACCAAATGCACAGAAAGGTCAAATATAATGATTCCATGTTGGTCTTCCTTTCAAGGTAAGTGCCCCCACTGGACCCATTTTTCTGGCCTCTAGAAGGATCCTAGGCCCATGCACTGACTACACAGATATCACTGACCTTCGTCTCCATAAGGGTTCTCCCCAAGCTTCTCTGGTCCCAAGAATCCAAACTCTCTCCAATCCACCTCCTGGTTTCCACTTGGGCTCTCAGAGGGCAGGCCCAGGTGAGAACACCTGGGAAGGTAAGGATGCTCCATCTCCTCCCTATGCATGGACCTGGACTCAGATCTCCTGCTCCAGTCCACGGGTCTGCCTCTGACCATATTGCCAGCACACTCTTGCTTCCCCATTTCTCTTCCTCCCTTCCTTCCCTCCTTGCCATAACCTGGGTAGAATAGGGATCTTTATTTCTGTTTTAGTTTTCCACCACAACTAGCTGGGGTATGGGCGGGTAAAGAACAACCCCTAAGAGATATATCCATCCTTATAGCAGGAACCTGTGAATGTTACCTTATATGGCAAAAAGAGGTCTTTGAAGATGTGATTAAGTTAAAATATTTGAGATGGGGAGATTAGCCTGGGTTATCCTAATGGGCACTAAATGAAATTATATGTATCTTTATAAGAGAAAGGCAGAGGAATATTGGATACCATCTGGTGTCAAAGGCTGAGGAGAAGGCAGTGTGAAAATGAAACAGACTAATTAAAAGACTCTGACCTTGAAGACTGCAGTGACATAGCCTCAAGTCAAGGAATACCAGCAGCCACCAGAAGGAAGCAAAGAAAGGATTTTCTCTTAGACTCTGTGAAGCCAGCGTGGCCCTGCCAACCTTTTGATTTTGGCCTAGTGACACTGATTTTGAACTTCTGACTCTTAGAAACCTAAGAGAATAAATTTCTGTGCTTTTATGGGTGTGTATCCAACCCCCCAAAAACACTAATTTGAAAAGATACATGCACCCCAATGTTCATAGCAGCATTATTTACAATTGCCAAGATGTGGAAGCAACCTAAATGTCATCAACCCGGTGAATGGATAAAGATGTGATATTAGCATACAATGGAATACAACTCAGCCATAAAAGAATGATTTTTGCCATTTGCAGCAACATGGATGGACTCGGAGAACATTATGCTAAGTTAAATAAGTCAGACAGAGAAAGACAAATACAGTATGATATCACTTATATGTGGAATCTGAAAAATACAACAGACTAGGGAATATAACAAAAAAGAAACAGACTCACAGATACAGAGGACAGATTAGTGGTCACCAATGGGTAGAGGAAAGGGGGAGGGGCAAGATGGAGTAAAGGGTTAAGAGGTACAAACTACTATATATAAAATAAGCTACAAGGATTTATTGTATTACACAGAGGATATAGCCAATATTTTATAATAATTATAAAAGGAATATAAGCTTGTGAAAATTGTGAATCATTATATTGTACACCTGTAAACTTTGGAAGGAATGATGCTGAAGCTGAAACTCCAGTACTTTGGCCACCTCATGTGAAGAGTTGACTCATTGGAAAAGACTCTGATGCTGGGAAGGATTGGGGGCAGGAGGAAAAGGGGACGACAGAGGATGAGATGGCCGGATGGCATTACCGACTTGATGGAAGTGAGTTTGAGTGAACTCCGGGAGTTGGTGATGGACAGGGAGGCCTGGCGTGCTGCAATTCATGGGGTTGCAAAGAGTCGGACATGACTGAGCGACTGAACTGAACTGACTGAACCTATATAATATTGTATAGTAACTATACTTTAATAAAATAAAAGAAAAAAAATGAAGTTGTAAATATATGTTGTCTACCAAAAAAATTTTCTATGCTTTTTAAGGCACTACATTTGTTGTAACTTATTATAGCGGCCACGAGGAAATGAATACATGGGCATCGCCAATATACATGACGAGGTTAAAGTCTATGACCATTAAAAATGCTTGGAGCCCATGTTTGCAATTCAATGCCTAGGAGTGGGAGAGGAGTCAAGGTATAGCTCAAAAATTCAAATTCATTGTTTTGGGGAGGTAGGATTTTGCCACTGTTTCTTCATACTCTTCCTTCCTTCCATGCTTAAGGCTCTTAAGGGCAGAAGCTTCTCCTATAGGATCTGAGAGGTTCTTGCTGAACTTGTTAATTTGTGCCTTCTCAGCAGGACTTGCATTTTGAAAAGAGTACCATCTCCCTGTCCGCTCTCCAAGCGCAATCTTTAATCTTGTGCCTTCCCTAGACTCTGCAGGTCTCTGAGGATGGCTACTCCATTTGCCCCTAAAATACTACAAAGGAAATAAAGATAGAGAACAATGAACAGTACGGTTGGTGGGGCGATGAGGATGCTTAGATAGGGTAGTTAAGAAAGATTTTCTGAGGCCTTGACTTTCATGCTTAAAAGCTGGATTATTGTAGGCATAGAACAATGCAAGCAAAGGTTTCAAGGTAGGAAAAAATCAGATATACTCTAGAACTGAAAGGAGACCAGTGTGTCTGGAGAGTAGAGCTAAATTAGTCATATACAGCTTTGTTGGCAACCATGGGGAGTTTGGGTTTTTCTTTAAGTAAAATGCAAACCAGGCTCACTTGTTAGTGCAAACTCTCAGATCCTTCACGATTTTGAACTTACCAATACATTTTGTTTTCCATCACACAGAAACTGAGACACAGAGAAATTAAGTTGAATAACTTGCTCAGAGTCACACAACTAATAAATAGAGTTTGACTGAAAATCTAGTTCTATCTGAGTCCAGACTCTGTGCTCTTACCGCCATGAAGGAGGGTCTCCAGTGGATTCACTGTGACATAGAACTCAGCGTGGCTGTAAGTAGAGACAGATGTCTTGGAGTGTAGCCTGAGCATCACAAACTTAAATTATGTCATTTAGAGACCTGATCACCCAAGATGTGGTGGGGAAGTGCTGTTAATTTATTCTGTGCTGGACCCATCAGGCCCATGGGTTTTACTTCTAATTGTCTGAAATGGTTTTCTCATCCAATGTGCTCCAGAATGTAATGATCCAGAAACTCCTGACTGATGACAGAGGAATGAGAGAGAGAGAGAGAGAGCGCGCGCGAGAGCCCTTGCCTGCTCTTCTCAATGGGCTGGGATCTGTTTTCAAAATGGTTTTTTCATCCTTTTTCTACCACTTCCACTATCAATAAATATTGCTATTATTATTAGTTATTTCCTCAAAATAGTGGAACTATGGGGAAGTTCCCAGAAGAGAAATAAAGCCAGTAAGATGGAGAAAGGGAGGACCTTGCCAGAAAGGCTTACCCAGTGGTATGGGTGGGGCCAGTCCTGCTGGGTCTGGGCTGAGTTTGGAGACACTGGAAGGACAAAGTATAGAGGGGAGGGATTCAGAGGCCCTGCAACTGGACCTCCTTGGAAATGCTTCACTTTAATGGAATTCCAGACTGTATGGCTCCCCCTGTTCCACCAGGTACACGTATAGAAGAGCAGACACTTGATACCTAGTTTTGGAGGTGAGGGTGGGAGGTAAGAGGCAGGGAAAGGGTGAGCGTACTTTTTTCATCTCTGTTTGGCTGGAAGCTGGATACACGATGGACCCTTGGGAAGTGTTGCACTGTAATAGTGGGTAAGATGAAGTAACTGTGCTCCTGCCCTGTCACCTGTTCTCTGGGTGACCCTGGTGAAGCTGTATCACCTCTTTGAACTTGTTTTCCCTCACCTGCCACATGGGCATGAGATTAGCAGCCACCTGGCAGAGTTCATCTTGAGGAACAAGTGCAGTGAATGCATCTTGTAGACTCTGGAGCCCTGAACAATTCTAAGGCATGAAAATCTCCAAGACAGTGTCTATTGTTCCTTTTCAAATATGCCCAGGTATCACATTTTTCTAATTGTTAACAGCACAGTTCTCCCATTAACATATTCCTTCATAATAATGAGAACATGTATATTCTTCTTTTTGTGATTCATAAAGCTAGTTTTGTTCTGAATGCAAAAAAATGCTGTTCATAAATATAAAGTCCCCCGTCCCTCTTTAGTCTGTGCGAGAAAAGTAGTTCTTCACTGGTTTATGGCAAAAATGTCAGCACCGTTATTTGTGCATCAGGAAGACTTTCTCTTTGTCCCCAGTCCCAACAGTAGAACTTTCTGGAATCAAAGTTGAATTGTTAAGGGAGGAGATGCTTTCCTGTGTGTAGGGTCAGCCAGAGGGTGTCAGGGTAGAAATAAAGATCAGAAAAAGGCTGAACCACCTACAGGTCAATGTTTGTAGGCAGATAGCCCTGGTTCTGACCAGTCCTGGCTCTGCCACTTACAATGTCTGCGACCTTGGGAGTGAAGCTTGGAACCTCTGGATGCCTATTTTCTCATCTACAAAATGAGACCAGAGACACCATCCTTTTTGGGCCATGGTGGGAATTAATGAGAGAATGTGTGTGAAGGACATGGCACAGGGCTTGCTATATACAAGCTCAGTCATTGGGGCTGTTTTTAGGACTTCTGCTCAGCTTTCTGTTGGCTGACACAGAGAGGAGGGAGACTGTTGTGAAATGATCAGACCTACAGCCTCTGGATTTATACGACCACAAATCCCTCTGCACCTGAAAGTGGTCCTGAAGTGTGTAAGGTGGTGTGTGATACCTGTCTCTCTTTCCAGAAATGGAGACAGAGAGATGGTTGTGCTACAACCCCTGCCCAGACACTGTAATGGGATCACATTCTTAGCTATGCATTGCCCCCAAATGGCAGCCTCTTGCATCTGGAAAGCACTGTAGAGCCTCAGAGAGCTGTGCTCTTTGAGACACTGTTCTAGGTCATCCTGCCACCTCTTTGGGGCTAGCCTTGGTGTCAGAGTGAGATCCTTAGTTCCCTCTTGGTTCCCCTCTTTTTACCCTGTTCCGCTGCTTGCTCCCCTCCCAGCTGGCCTGGGCTGCATGAGCCCATCAGCTCCACTGGGCCCTTGACCTGCTGTCATGGGGTAGAGACGACAAATGCAAACATGGACTGGGCCTTGTGGGCGACGGGTAATAGAAAGAGTGAAGTCTGGCCCGGGGTTTGGTATGTGATAATGATCCTCTAAAAAAAAGAAGCTTAATTACACCCTGAAATGGAATGATTCCTTTATTCTCTTGAACTGAATGTGCTGGACTTGGGAGGCCCCTTGCTTTCTTGCTGCCTGGTCTATTTCTACCTCTCTCTTCTTGCCAGTGTTGTTTGCCTCACATTCCAGAAATGTTTCCTAAGATTGAGATCCTAATGAAAATGGACTGGCTTGTAACTCAGAGCCCCTCATAGGTCAGGTCCTTAGGCACAATTCTGAGGATCCACCGTGGACTGAGTCACCTTGAATGATTTTAATTCACTACCACCAGCTTGATTTAATCATAGGAATAGCAATATCTAGCATATTGGCACCCAGAATGGATATTCAATAAATGATTTTGGAAAAAAAAATAGGTAAAGGACATAACCTGATACCAAATGGGCAATCAAGATATATTAGTGGAATCTGAATTTTATCAGTTGTCTTATCTGTGAAAATGGCAATAATAATCATAGTACCTGCTGGCAGGGAGTCTGACAGAACGAAGTGAGATAATCTGTACAAAGAGCTCAGTGCCTGTCATACACGGAGTCATCAATATCTGTTCCCTGTTATTATTATCAACTTTGCAGGCTCTGGGATTTTCATAATGTGGGTAATTTGAAGGAAGAGAGAAATGACTCCCCCTGAGGAGACTCAGCTCTCCACACCACACAGGCTGGAGTGTGAGGTGTGGGAGGATTAGGACAGAGAAGTAAGCAGAGGGACAGAGATAATCCAAAGAACATTTGGGGCTGCTAGTTCCTTTGCAAGGCACAAGGAGTCTAGATCAGTTCCACGTGATGCTTTTTGTTACAAGAAAGAAGGCAGCTGGAGGGCACAGGAAGCCCAGTGAGACCAACTCCAGGCACCCTGTCCTTGGAATCCTAGGAGTAATTCGGGGGACTAGTCTGATTTCCACCTGCAAATACACGGTTTAGGGCACTCACGACAATGGCTTCATTTCTAGCGTGGCTGTACAAGGGAAGCGGCTGCTTCGAACTTCATCCCAGTAACAAACTGAGCAGATTTGCAAGACCAAGGCTCGGTGAAATGATCACTGCACCGATCTGATACGTAATTGATGATGGCTGAGATCTCCCTGGCCTGTGAGCCCTGGAGATGGATGTGAAGCCCCATTCCAGGACTGTGGAAGTTAGTTCCTCTCTATGATGTCTACAAATGGAGAAGGAAATGGCAACCTACCCCAGTATTCTTGCCTGGAAAAATCCCATGGACAGAGGAACCTGGCAGGCTGCAGTTCATGGGGTCGCAAAGAGGTGGACACTACTGAGCGACTGAGGACACAGAATTTCTGTAACCCCTGTGACCTCACGTCTCTACCATGTTTAGTCAGATGCGGGCCTCTTCCCTGTTCTAAATTCACGCCCACGTGAACTCACATAGACTGTACTGAACATTTGGATAAAAAAGTTCATAAATTAAAATTAGATGTTCTCATTCCTAGAATGTTCTTTAGCCATTTCCTCAGCAGGGAGCATTGCCTCCCACTCTAACTCTCTCTCTTCTTGGCTTTCTCTAGTGACTAGTTCCTACTGTCCAATTCAGCTCCCTGTGTGTGTGTGCTAAGTTGCTTCAGTTGTGTCCGATTCTTTGTGACACTGTGGACAGTAGCCCACCAGGCTCTTCTGTCCATGGGATTCTCCAGGCAAGAATACTGGAGTGGGTTGCCATGCCCTTCCCCAGATTCAGTTCCCTGTCGTCTTGCATATCCAAAGGGACTGTCACCATCGTCAGAAGGCAGATGTGCTTATAAATTGCCCCCCCCATTTCCCACTGCATATTCAGAACCAGGAGGATTTCTCCACCTATTTGTTGAAGAAGGTCATGAAAATGTGCTCCATGTGCAGGAAGATGCTTCCTCCTGAGCTGAACAAGACAAAGGTCAGAGCTATCTGTCTGGAGCTGCTGGTCTCCCTTTCCAGCTGGGAGAATGGACTGGCCAGTTTGGCTCTGTCCTCTGGCTGGACATGGGTTTTGGATGCAGCCTCAGGCCCTGGCCGTCTGCACACAGGGCCGCGTCTGTCGCTAGGCAGATCCTCTCACTGCCTTGGACTAACAAGCCTGAGAGACAGGTGGTGAGCATAATATTACAGGCTGAAGGTTTCAGCCAGAGGCCAGCACTCACGCTGACCAGCCCCAGCTCCTGGCAGACCTGGCACCACCTTGAAAATCATGCTGCTCATATGCGCTTCTCCCTGTCCTGAGATGTTACAGGAGCGAATTAAACACAGCCCAGTTTCCGCTTCCTCCTGAGGAGCAGGAGGGCACAGGGCTTCCTTTTTCTAGCACTGACTGAAGGCATCCTCTGTGAAGTGGTCTACGTGGGTAGTCTCATCCAGTCTTCACAGCCATCCTGTGGGGAAAGAGAATCTCATTTGACAGAGGAAGGGGCAGACCTGGGGCTCATGAAGCGCTTGAGAGCCCACTCATGTCACCCTTCATGGCGATGCTGTTCCATCCTCCCTGGGCAGAGGAAGCACACTGGCAGGGCACTAGCTCTGTGCCGGGCACTCCCACACCAACGTTACCCTTTTAGGTTAGAATTGACAGCTCTGAGATTCTATTAGCCCCAGTTTCCAGGTGAGGAAGCCAAGTCTCAGAGGCTGAATCATCAGATGTGACATCAGGGTTCCAGCCATGGTTCTCCTGCTTGTTGTCCCCACAGAGCAGTGACTCGGGTTAAGCTGACTTAGGCTAGCCCGTCAGGTGTGGGTGCCACTGGGACCCACCCAGCTCTCCATCCAGCCTCGCTGGCTCATTGTCTCCAGGCCTCCCCAGCTGCCGACTTTCATAACCAGCCACTGGCAGGCTCAGTTCTGCCAAGGCCTGCAGCCAATGGGAGCCTGGCCCAGCACAGTGGCAATTCCCTGTCCATTGGAGAGTGACTTCTGGAGTAGGACTGCTGCCCCATGCCCTGTGATAGTTGTCCAGAATGAGTGAGCTGAGCAGGTGGTGGCTGTGGGAGCATCAAGCTGTGGCCTCCCTCCTTGACCCCGTGCTTCCTTGGCCTTATGCCAGGACACCGGTTTCAATCCAGTTCTTACATCACAGGGCCTAGTGGGCCTGGAGAATGGTCTTGACCCTCTGCCTTTGATCTGGGCCTTTGATCTGACTTGAGTATATCTTGATCAAGCAAAGTGCTCTACTGTATAGGTTGGAGGACAAACAGTACCCCCAACACATTCCCAGAACGCAGTGCTTGAGTTCTATATTAGTTTGGGCTCTACAGAGAAACAGAACCAATTTGATACACACACATGTGTATGTATATCCACATACATGTATATGAACATATATATATATATACACACACACACACACACACATATGTATGGGCTTCCCTAGTGGCTAGATGGTAAAGAATTGGCCTGCAGTGCAGGAGACCAAGGTTCAATCCCTGGGTCAGGAAGACCTCCTGGAGAAGGAAATGGCAATCCACTCCAGTATTCTTGCCTGGAGAACTCCATGGATAGAGGAGCCGGGTGGGCTACAGTCCATGGGATTGCAAAGAATCAGACAGGACTGAGTGACTAACATTCACTCACACACACATAGAGAGGGGAGTATTTGCTCTAAGGGATTGACTCACCAACTGTGGGGGTGGACAAGTCTGAAATCTGTAGGGCAGGATTTCTGTTACAGTCAGGAAGACAGCGCTTTCCTCTTTGGGAAAACTGGTCTTTGCTCAAGGCCTTTAACTGATTGAATGAGGCCCACCCACTTGTGGAGGGTAATCTGCTTTATTCAAAGTCTATAGATTTAAATGTTAATCATATCTAAAAAATATCTTCACAGCAACATCTAGACTGGTGTTTGAAGAGCTGAATATCATAGTCTAGTCAAGTTGACACATAAAATGAACCATCACAGGCGCCCATCTGTGAAAAATAGTGGCAAGTCTGGGAGCCCAGTCCATGCCTCTGTAGCTCCTTGAAGTTCCCTGAAGTTCCTACAATGGCCACACAGGTGTCACCATAAATAGCAGTAGCAAATCTCCCCAGCATCGTGTTCAGCGGATGGTACTCAGCTTTTCAAATCCCCAGGCACGAGGAGATGGCATTTGCTATGGCAGACTGTGAAACTAGAAGCCAAATGCCCAAGTGGGCTGGGCACCAGGATGTTTATGGATTATGCAGCTGAGTCTCAGTGGCAGAAAGCAGCTCAGCTACCCTGAAGGCGATGCTTGCAGCACAAGAGTGGAGGTGCATCCTCTGCTCTGGCTGCCCTTGGGCAGGGGTTCACAGCTCTGGAGCCCGCTGCCCCCACAGCCTAACCCCAGAGGGAAAGACTGAGCGCTGTCAGGTTGCCGTGGCTCCGCTCCCGGTCCTAACTGTAGCCGGGTGCCCTCCCAGAAAGCCTTTCTCCCTTCTTCCCTGAAAGATGCTGGCCACTACTCTCTGTGCAGGCAGTCCTAAAAGGTTCCATTTCTTTTAGAGGGGACTGAAGGAGTGGATCATCAAGAACTGGCAAGCCCTGCCTCCCCCACCCCTCAAACTGGTGAGAGAGTAAGAGCACCAATGAAGGACCACATACCTTATGCTTACATATTTAAAAATTAAACACTGTTAAATACAATACATTCTGTCCTCCTACCTGGACAACAATCGCTTCATAAGCACCCAGAAGGCCAGTCTGAATTTAGAATCCTCAGCCTCCCCTGAGTTCTGAGAATATGGTGTTGCAGGGAGAGCTGTCACATGGCCCCCAGCCTCTGGGTCACCTCTGTTTCTCTTCCCGTTTCTGGCTCTGACCCCCACTGCAAGGGCCATTGCAGGCACCCAGCGGATGTCCCAGCGTACATGTCTAAGCTCTGTCTGTAAGGCCTGCCAACAGCTCCTCTTGGCCGCCACTCAAGCCTAGGGGCATACACATGAGTGGAGGGGTCTAACTTGTGGAGTTAGACCTAATGAGTGGAGGACTTGTCCTGGGAGGAGGACTGCTCAGATCTGGGAAGCAGACTCTGACTGAATGGGCAAAGAATTTAATTCAGGGCACCCAAAGCAGTTGATGCTCAAATGGTAAAGAATCTGCCTGCAAAACAGGAGACCTGGATTCGATCCCTTGGTCAGGAAGATCCCCTGGAGAAGGGAATGACTCCCCACTCCAGTACTCTTGCCTGGGAAATCCCACAGACAGAGGAGCCTGGCAGGCTACAGGCCATGTGGTCGCAGAGTTGGACATGACTGAGTGACCAACACTTTCATCCTTTCACCCAGAGCACAGTCTGGCTGCAGAGCAGGGGACCAGCTGAGAGTGGGTGCAACCACTTGGCCCTGTAGACTCTTTGCTTCATGGGGAAGGATGTGGCCAGAGGAGGGCCAAAACAGGGCTCTCTAAAATGTGGGGACCAGGACAGGGACCCTTCTTGTCTAAGAGTGATACTGTACGTTGGAATGGTTTCAGAAATGCTAGCTCAGTTTAGCTTCTTGCTATGGATACCAACTATTCTGTGATTTGATGTTCAATCTGTTTCCATGATTATCACCTCCCTCCCATCATTCTCATCTCCTGTTCCCTTTCCCTCTAATCTTGGAGAGATTTTCCTGAATTTGTCCTCCAAATCAAAGATGAGAAGTTTTTGTTTTGTTTTGTTTTGGTGGGTCAGTTTTGCCATTTATGGGGAAGGAGATCAAACCAGTCAATCCTAAAGGAAGTCAACTCTGAATATTCATTGGAAGGACTGATTCTGAAGTTGAATCTCCAATACTTTGTCCACCTGATGTGAACAGCCAACTCACTGAAAAAGACCCTGTTGCTGGGAAAGACCAAGAGCAGGAGAAGAAGGGGGAGACAGAGGATGAGATGGTTAGATACCATCACCAACTCAACGGACATAAATTTGAGCAAACTCCAGGAGATAGTAGAGGACAGAGGAGCCTGGTGTGCTGCAGTCCATGGGGTTGCAAAGACTCAGACACACTTAGCAACTGAACAGCAGCAAACTTTTTTGCCTTTTTCTTTGGGGTTCTGTTACATCTTTTAAAATTTTACCCAGTTCCCTTTGCATCCTAGGTTTCATCTTTGCTTGCTTTCCCTTTGTGGTTCTTTTGGTCTGCCTTCCAGCATTCAGGTCTTCTTTCATGGTATTGAAGCATCAAGCAGGTTTCTAACAATTTACTGTGTCTCCTGTGGTAAATAATTTTTCAAAGATGTACTTTTGCCTGTTTCTTCATTGTGTTTCATATTGGATTTTCTAGTTGTTTGTCCATTTGTGAGAAGAAATTAAACTAGACTTTCTTTTATTTTGCCAACAGATTGCCCTCATTCCTCAAGTGTCCTGGCATCTCACTCACTCCCCAACCCCCTTGCATATCTTGACCTGCTCTGTGGTCTGAGAAGCATGGCTTCTGCTCCAGCATCAGTATCCCATGGTCCTCAGGCATCTGTCTTTGGGCAGAGGAACTGTCTCCTGTTCTGAAGTCCTGGTTCCCAGTCTAAATGTGAGCCTGAGTCCAGTTCTTTTTTGTCTGCATGCAGCACACAGAAAGCCCTAAGCTCTGGAATACTGAGCTTCTAGGGTTTTCCAGGATGTAGCACCCTCTACTCAGAGTTTGAGTTTCTGAAGAGTTCTAGAAAATATGGTGAGGGTCAGAGGGAAGGGAGCAAATAAATCAACATGAATTTTCCTGCCTCAGAAAGCAAATATTGAACAGTATAGTTGGTAATTCTCTTATTTTTGGTAGCTTCTCACAGGCCAGAGGAAGATAGTAGGGGATGGAGAGCATCATACAAAGCTTTTTATTGCTTTTTTCCCTGTTTCCTGCCTTGGGTTCACAGGGCAGGGTATTTAGTCATTAAGCATGTAACTCAATCTGACCTTAACAGAAACATACCAAATGTTTGCTTTTTAAATTACCTCTATAAATTAGAGAAATTTCCACCCCGATTCTGGCAATGATCTTCTCTCAACCTTAGTTTCTGCCTTATTCAAGGATTATTAGGTGCAAGTGACAGGACTGTGCAAGCTAATTTAAGGAAAAAGTAGAATTAATCGGAAGGACATAACAGTTTCTCAAAAATTCAAGGCTGGGAAATGAAGTTCCCAGCCCCATGAGGGACTGGGTAGTCAGAAGGCTCTGACTTATATCACAGGATGTGATTAGCATGCCTTGGACAAATGTCAGGGGAGAATGCTGTACCACCCATTCTGGGAGCAGTCGGAAAATCAGAAACTCAGTTTACCCTTGCAAGGCTCAGATGCCTCGCCCTTTATGTATGCAATGCTTGTACTTTCAGCTTGAGGACCCTGCTTATCCCAGTGTGGTGCAGACTGTGATGCAAGGAGGCTGGCTGCTGAGTTAAAGCTGGCCTCGGTGGGCTGTGGCCCCAGCCATCGTAAGTTTCAAGAAGCCACTGCCCCGTGAAAGGGCTCCCCCAGCAAACTGGCCATATCACCTAGGGTCTACCACAGCGTGTGGAGCCTGCGCCTTGGGCGGCCCAGTCAACACAATGACCTTCTCTTCTTAGATTGTTAGAAAAATGCAACAAAGCCCTGCTTTCTGCTGTAGGAAATCATTTATGGAGCACAGCCACCTCTCAGGTTATTTCCACATGAATCTCTACTATGGATGCTGGTATGAAACCCTCTTCATCTGCTATGCTTCCTCAGGGTTTTACTTGGGAGGGCTCCATGTTGTAAGCCTATAAGTTAGAGCATTCAGAATCTGCCTTTTTCAGTACAGTCCATGGCCACAGAATGGGACTCAAGTCAGTGTCTGCAAGACTGGATACAGGCTGGCTTTAGTGCCTACTCATTCACAATCTCTGTTACTGGAGTGGGTATCCTATCCCTTCTCCAGCAGATCTTCCCAACCCAGGAATTGAACTGGGTTGCCTGCACTGCAGGCGGATTCTTTACCCACTGAGCTATTGGGGAAGCCCAATAGGGTGGCAGGACAACCCATAAGTTCTACCTGTCTCTACTCCCATGGCGATTTATTTGTGGCATTTCTTTGCCTACCACTGTCACTGGGCACCCCACTGTCTAAGACCACCCCATAAATAAGTCTTGGCAGGAATATTTAAAGGCAGGGGTTTCTTCCCTCCTAGAAACTTTTCACCTGGTGGGCTGCCGTCTATGGGGTCTCACAGAGTCGGACACGACTGAAGTGACTTAGCAGCAGAAACTTTTCATGTTACAAATTCCTCCACTTTTTCGTCAGTGCTCCCCACACTATAAACAAGTAAAAGGATCCCATCGTATCTTTTTTTCTTCATGGCTGGGGCTGCCTGCTTTACATCATAAAAATAAGAGAAGTCCTCAAGAGCAGACCAACTGACTCTTTTTCCTTCACCAAAGTAAAAAAGATTATGGACTCAGGGCACTCTAGGATACCCTGAAAGGAAGTGGATGTTATCAGCCTCAAAGGCGGTCTTCACCTCTTCCCGGTCCCTCCCCTTCCTCTGGCTGCTCCTCTCCACTTCTCTCAGTGAACCTCTCTGTTCTGCCATTTTTTTCAGAGTGCCGTTGTCTGCCCCACTTAAACCTAACCAAACACAACTTCCAGTTTTACATACCTCCTGAGATGAACTACTTTCGAATAGAGCTCCTATATTGCAATTTTCAAGTCTGGGAAGTAAGATTCAGGTTGGTCAGTTTGGGCTGGGTGTTTGTCAGTGAACCAATCAGCTCTAGCCAAGGGGGCGCTACAAGCCCACTGTCCAATCATTGGAGGCCCTGGGGGAAGTCTCTCTGGGAGTAGAGATGGCAAGGCAGGGAGAGTGCTGGCTCTGGTTTCCATGGCTTTATTGTGTTACCTCTTGGTATTTTCATGAAACATAGAAGAGGGTTCACCAAGTGTTCCATGTAAACCTGAGAAGTGTCACCATTTGACAACCTGGTCCCCAGGTCTGTCATCTGACTCCATAGGATAGAGGCTATTGAGACAGTGCAGGAGCCTGTGTGGCCTTCCTGGGGAGTGTTCCTGGCCTTAATGTTGTAATGATACAGCGATGAATAATTCCAATATGTGATTGTTCTTAGTTTGAACTCAGTAATTCAAAAGGGATAGCAAACAGCAAGAATGAAATCAAGTCTGGACTATGGGGTTGAGGATGTAGGGTTATGAAGCTGTAAAAAAAATTTGTTTTCCTTTTATTTTATAATCTATCTAGGTCTATAAAACAAGTGCAATGCATTTTCTGCCTCCCTGAGTCCTCTGGGCAGAGCAGTGTCCCTCCCCTCTGCATTCCCATAGCACTTCGTTCATATCTCAAAATACCATTTATCATACTTTGTGGTAACTATTTGCTGATGGGTCTGTTTTCCTCGCTAGACCAGGCTCCTCTGGGGAAGAATCTTTATTGTGTTCCTTTTGTGTTCCTAGCATGAACTGGATTTGAACATAGTAAAGGTTCAATAAATATTTGTTGAATGAACCAGACCCAGGACTCAATGAGCCCAGGCAAACCTTGGATATCTGTGCAGCAGCCAAGTGGAAGAATTCCCTGCCTTTCTGCTTCTCATTATGTGGACTCCATCCACAGCTGGGGGTCCTCCCATGGCTCCCTGATTTGTTTCACACACTTTCTTTCAGATTATGGGTCTTATCCAAACCCCAGCCCACTTGGCTGGAGCCTTGATCCTATGCCTGACCTTTGTAGCCCTCTTCTTAGCAGATCAGACCCTGAATCGTGTTCCTCCTCACATCACTGCCTGGATCCAACCTGAACAGACAGATCTCAGGCACCATGATGCGGCACTGTACATGATACAGCACAGCTGCCTGCTCTAAGGGGCTCTTCTGTTTTCTTCTTCATGTTAGATTAGGCAGTGATCGCTACACTCCCATTTCTGTCCCTTGCTCTTATGGACCGTATTTAAACTCCAGAAACACTTTGGCTAATATAGCGCCTCCCTCCACCTCCACCCGATATGGTATCACTCACTCTTCCTCATGCTATTGGCTGATCCCTGCTTTGCTCATTCCATCATCTCATGCAAACACCCCAGCACAAAAGGATCCTATCTTCCCTGGGTTGCTGTGCAGAAGGCTCAGCCTGAATCTCTTCTGGTCTCTTTCAGAAGGGATTTTTCTTGCATTGCTAGTAAGGGAATAGTTTCCTCAGCTGGATGGTTGCCATGTCCACCATGTCAAATGGACTCCCCTGGGGCCAAGGCTGGGATAGGTTAAGCCTCTATAAAACCAAGACAAATTTGTGCTTGGCTAACTTAGCACAGAGCTCAGCACTACCTGGTTTTCTAAGGCTGGGCAGGAGAGACCTGGGACTTTGAATAAAGCTCATCCACTAGAAAGGGACCAGAAACTCCAGGCAGACTTAAATTCTTTCACTTAGAGAAGTTTCAGTCTGGCAGAAAGGCAGGTGTCTGTGGGGACCACAGGGATGATAGAAGCTGTATTTGTTTCTAAGGCTGCCATAAAGAAATACCACAGCCCAGGTGACTTAAAACAACAAATTTACTGCCTCATAGTCCTGAAGGCTAAAAGTCCAAAATCAGCCTGTTGGCAGGGTCATGCTGTCTCTGAAACCTGTGGAGGAGAATTCTTTCTGGCCTCTTCCTAGCTTCTGATGGTTTGCCAGCAATTCCTGATATTCCTTGACTTTCAGCTGCTGCGCTTCAATTCCTGCATCTGTCTTCATGCGCCATTCTTCCTCCGTGTATCCCTGTCTCTTCTCCTCTGCTTATGAGGACACCAGCCACATTGGATTAAAGGCCTACCCTACTCCAGTGTGACCTTATCTTAACTAATTGCATCTGTTATGACCCTGTTTTTAATTAAGGTCACATTCTAGGGCACTGAGGTTAGGATTCCAACATATCTTTTTGGGGAGGCACAATTCAATCCGTAACAGTCATGCTGCAGTGGATGTCAGAATAAAAGGTTAAGGATTTCATTAAGTGGGTGGAACAAAGAGAAAGTGTGTTGCTTCTATCACAGCTCAAAATCTCCTAGAGCTAGGTCCTTAACAGGCTCTTGTTGCTATCTTCGCTCACTTTCTCAAGATTTACTTCTCCGGTTATCTCCTATCCCTTCTAAATGATCAATCCCTCCCCTTTTCAGTGGGACTATTTTCTTCAGCTCATAAGCATGATTGACTATCCTTTATGTTTAAAGTCCTTCTTTGGTTCCTCATCCCTCTCCAATTACTGCCCATTTCTCTGCATCCCTTCACAGCTTAATGTCTCAAAATATTTGTTTACATGATTATCTCTATTTCACATTTTATCACCTCAAAATTCTCAAATTATGTCTCTTCCATTGCACGATTTCACCAAAACTTCCTGTGTCAAGGTTACTGTAATCTCCATGTTGTCAGGTTCAATGGACAATTTATTTTTTCATCTTACTCACTCTCTCAGTTGTATTAGATCCAGATGACCACTCTTACACCACTGATTTTCTTCTTATCTCTGATGTCTATGACAATTTCTTCTCAGTCTTTGTTATAGACTATCTTCCAATGTCTAAATATTGGTGTTCTGCAGGGCTGCTTCTTTCTCTCTTCCTAAATGATTGATTTTTATAGCCCAAGATATCATCTACATGCTGATAATGACCATATTTGTATCTCCATCTCACTCTCTCATTTGAACTCCAGTCCTACATATCCAGCTACTTGATTCAGCTACCTACTTGAGTTTTCTACTTGGATACATCATAAGCGTCTTAGTCTAAATATGCCTAAACAGAGCTCCACTTAGTTCCTCAAACACATGAGGAGCTCTTTCCTACCTCTAGGCCTCATCTATGCTGCTCCATCTACTTGATTCCACTTCTCCTCACTTCTTATCCTTCAGGTTTCAGGGAGACTCTTCTGCCCTCTGCAATCTAATATTCCATTCTAATGCTATTGATATTTCTCAGGTGGCTCAGTGGGTAAAGAATCTGCCTGCAATGCAGGAGATGCAAGAGACATGGGTTCAATCCCTGGGTTGGGAAGATTCTCTGGGAGAGGGCATGGCAACCCACTACAGTATTCTTGCCTGGAGAATCCCATGGACAGAGAAGTCTGTTAGGCAACAGTCCATAGTGTTGCAGAGTTGGACACGACTGAAGCAACAGAGCAACACACATACATGTACACATGCAGTTATTCATGTATGATTTTTTTCCTCTCTCCTCCACTGGACTGTGTTCTCTTGAAGGCAGGGTTGTATTTGTTTTCTTCTCCATCATATACCCAACTCGCAGTACAGTGCCTGGCATGCAGTGGATGCTCAACAATGATTTGCAAAATGAATGAATAGCTAATGACTGGGTTTTATATCACCTTGGAACTGCAAGTCCCTGGGCAGGGCAAGGAAACCTCCAGGACTGTTGTTACCCAGTTTCAGAAATTAGTGTCAGGGAAAGACCATAAAATTTCTTTCTAGGAAATCTGAAAATGTTTCAAATAAATGTGTCTATTCATTTATGTAATTGCACAGAGCACTTCTCCAGAGCTCTCATTCTAAGTACTTCAGTAAAATAGGATAATGAGTCAGAGTGTTGAGAGGAGACAAACTGCCTTGGAACTTGAGGTCTTGGAAGAATCAGAGCCAACACCCTATGTGTTGCTTCTCTTTAAGGAGGGATGTTGGTTCAAAGGGCCACAGTGGGTTCATCATCGGAAACTGGGACACCAGATTCAAGCCTGGGAGATGCCTTCTGTAGATCCTTCAGACCCAAAGATTGAAGTCTGCTTTATATTGCTGTAGAAAAAGTGTTAACTTGGCTAAGTGAAGTTAGCCTCAGTTGCCTGGTTTCCCAAATGCATATGACACCTCTAAAGGGTCATGTTCATGACTCATTCACTCATAGAAGATGAGGATGAGGTTGAGTATAAACAACTGAGGCAAAATTAATGATGCCTGTTGCAGAAAAGGCAACCCAGAGGTTGGGTTGGTGATATATAAAAGAAGACCGCAGTGGGGCAACTGATCAATAAAGAAATATTTTATTTGTTTCAAAGATAGCATGCTTCAAAATTAGCTGCTCTTTCCAAAAAGAAGAATTTCCTCCAGTTATTCTATATAGCCAGGGAAGAAACTGACCTCTTTGGGAACCAGCCTGTATCAGAGAGGAATCAGGCTGAAAGCAGTAGAAATGGACTCTGACTACTTAAACTAGAAAAGGGGGGAGGTTTGGAAGGATAGTGAACAGCCCTAGGACTGAAGAAAAAGCTGAACAATCAGACGCCCGAAAGGCCAGTTATCAAGGGAAGCTCCAGGGTTCTCAAGTGATCAACATTTCTTTAAGAAACTACTATCCGATGACTGAGATTCCGAATGAGAGCCTGATTGACCTAAACCGAGAGCCATATGCCTGCTTCAGTGGGAGGGGGTTGGAAGCCTGAGATTCTTAGTCCCACCAGAGCCAAAGGGAGTAGAAAAAAAAAAAAGATTCACAAAGGACTCAATAGAGCAGACAAAACAAGCAATTCATGATTCTGATGGTGGTAGAGGTGTCAGTAACCAGATTAATGAATTAATTCATTGTGAACCTTATCAGCATTTATATAATTCAAGTCAGGTGACTATAAGCTGTGTTATACAGATGAAATAAAAGACACTGATTAACATTAAAGAAGTTACCATGCAATGCTGGGAGGCAATTAAAAAGACATGAAATTGTTCAAGTTATGGTTCCTTGGGTTGCAAGAAAACAAAACTCAGAGTTACTCAAGTAAAGAATAGTGTTTATTGCAAGGAAGCAGAGCTCTCACAGAATCAAAGGACATGAAATCAAGTGCAGTCGAGCATCAGGGGAGATGGAGAGGAACAGAAGCAGCTGGCTACTGGTTCTATTTCTCTCTCTTGGGCCACGGGCTCTTCTCTGCTCTTTCCTTCTTGTCAGCTCCATTTTCCTTTCTCTGCAGAACAGCTTCCGCCTTTTACTCATCAACTTGCAAACGTTTGCCATTATTTTCAGTTTACAAGACTTTTTCACCACCAACTGTCAGCAATCTTATGCCTCATATCAAGTTCTCAGGATAGAATCTGTTCAGCCTCGCTCTTCTCTTGGTGCAAGGTCACACAAAGTCAGATTTTTAGGCAACTAGTAGCTCAGACTGTAAAGAATCCGGCTGCAATGCAGGAGACCTGGTTTTGATCCCTGGGTTGGGAAGATCCCCTGGAGAAGGGAATGGCTACCCACTCCAGTAGTCTTGCCTGGAAAATTCCATGGGCAGAGGAGCCTGGCAGGCTACAGTCCATGGGGTCACAAAGAGTAGAATGTGACTGAACAACTAACATTTTCACTTTTTTAGCTTTCAACATACTGGCTAATTTGGAGTCAGGTGGTCATCCTTCGTTCAGTTTGGCCCTAGCTGTGTGTGCGCGTGTGTTTTTGGGTGGATGTTGGTCAGAAGGAGGTGTGAGTGCGAAACTATAGGCAGGGCAGAAAAATGTTTTTTAAAAAATTTCTTATTGGAGTATAGTTGCTTTATAATGCTGTGTTCTTTTCTGCTGTACAGCACAGTGAGTCAGTCATACATGCACATGTATCTCCTCCTTTTTGGATTTCCGTCTTTTACAAAAATATAACTACGATGAGTTAAAGAAGATAAATGGCTGATGTTGATAGAGATGGCTCTATTGTATCCATGTTTTGGAAACATCTAGTTGAGAGGATAAAAGAGATGTAACAGAAGCTTGATGAGGTAGGACAGAGGGAAGAGGTGGTGAGCATTTATTGCTTCTGCCAGATGAACATTCCCTCCCTCTGCTTTTACCTATGGTGCTCACCACACCTTCCCTCTATTTCTTTAATCTGTGAAATCTCCTCTAAGCACTTCTAATCTTTACACCTATCTCAGAAATTTTGACATTTTGTGATTTTATGTTTATTTAGTTGAAAATACTGTCTTTTTCCTTTTGATTTCTCCTTTGTCAAATGGATCATTTGTAAGCATGTTGTTAATTTCCAAACATTTGGCTTTTTGCAGATATCTTTATGTTAATGATTCAGTTAATTTCATTGTGACCAAAAGACATACATTATATAGTCTTGATCTTTTTTAATTATAGGCTTTTTATGGTCCAGAATATAGTCATTCTTGGTAAATGTTACATGTGTACTTGAAAAGAATGTGTACTCCGTTGTTGTTGACTGGTATGTTCTATACAGGTCTGTTTAGTTTGGCTTATTCATGTTTTGTTTCTGTTTCAGCTTGTGGGATCTTAGTTCCCTGACTGGAGATTGAACCCAGGCCCCTTGCAGTGGAAGTGCAGAGTCCTAACCACCGAACCACCAGGGAATTCCCCATTCATGTTTTCTATATTTTTAGTGATCTTCACCAAGTTGTTCAGTACTGAAAAGTGTTAAAACATGCAACTGCAATTGTGGATTTATCTAATTCTTCCTTCAGTTCTATCAGTTTTTTACTTCCTTTTTTGAGGTTCTGTTATTAACTGTATATACATTTAGGTCTATTCTCTCCTCTTGATGGATTAATCAATTTATTATTATTTTATATTATATTATTATTATTATAAATTTATATTTTAATATTTCTTCTCCAAAAGTGTTTTCTCTGTATTAATGTACCTTCAATACCTTCTCTGTATTAATGTACCTCAAACTTACCTTCAATTAGTGCTTTCACGGTGTATCTTTTTGCATTCTTTTACTTTTAACTTGCTTGTGTCTACAGTTTTATTTATTTATTTTAATTATTATTATGTTTATTTTTGCCATCCCATTGTCAGACACATTGTTCCATTTGGTCAGATTATGTTTCTTTGCTCATATTTTGGTTTTCAGAATGAGTCTAGCTCTTATTTGCAAATTCACTGAATCACATGTCCTTTCATCTCCGTGTACTACTAAAACTTTCATGTTTCTAAATTTTAACTAAAAAAAAAAGTTGTCTCTTTATTTGTCTGCACTGGGCCTTAGTTGTGGTATGTGGGATCTTTAGTTTGGGCATACAACTTCTTGGTTGAGGCATGTGGGATCTAGTTCCCTGACAAGGGGTTGAACCCAGGCCCCCTGCATTGGGAAGGCAGAGTCTTAGTCACTGGACCACCAGGGAAGTCCCTCTAAATTTCAAGTTTTGCAGATGGGTGGAAAATATGGTATGGGGAGGGAGGTGGGAGGGGGGTTCAGGATGGGGAACATGTGTACACCCGTGGCGGATTCATGTTGATGTATGGCAAAACCAATACAATATTGTGAAGTAATTAACCTCCAATTAAAATAAATAAATTTATATTAAAAACAAATTAGTGTCTAAAGTTTTAAAGTGGGTTCTTATAGATAGAACAAAATTGGTTCTTGCTTTTTTTAATCCAGTCTAACAATCTCTGCTTTTAATTGCAGTGTTTAGATTGCCTATATTTAATGTGATTATTGATATGTCTGGGTTTAAATCTACCATATTGCTGTTTGTTTTCTATTTTCCTATTTGTTTTTCATTCCTTGTTTTTCCTTTTTTTTTTTTGCATTATTTTTATGATTCCAACTGATCTCTTTGTTGCCTTATTAGCTATACCTCTACCTTATCTTGTTATTGGTTCCTCTACCATTTACAATATATTGATACATCTTTAACTCATCACAGTCTACTCTCAGATAGTGTTAAACCATTTCATGTGAAGTGTAAGAAACTTTTCTCTTTTTTTGTACTATTGTCGCGTTTTATGGGATGCTGGTATTATTTTATTTTAAGTAGACAGTTTTAATAAAGAGATTAAACAGTGGAAAATATTTTTTATATTAGTCCACATATTGCTCTTGATTCCTTTGGGTAGATACAAATTTCCAAATAGTATTATTTCTTATGCTTGAAGAATTTCCTTTAGTATATTTTATAGTGCAGCTATGCTGGTAATGAATTTTGTCAGATATTGTTTGTTTTAAAAAGTGTTTAGCTCACTTTCATTTTTGAAAGATACTTTTGTTGGGCACAAAACTCCAGTTGATAGCTTTATCTTCTTCTGGTTTGCACAGTTTCTGACCTAAAATCTTCTGTCGTTCTTGTCTTCATTTCTCTGTACATAATGTATTTGTTTTCCTCCGACTGCTTGTAAGAATTTCTTTTTAACCATTTTTTTCAGTAATTTGATTATTAAGTGGTCTGTTGTATTTTTATTTCTAATCAATATTTATATTGAAGTATAGTTGATTTACAATATTGTGTTAATTTCTTCTGTGCAGCAAAATAATGCAGCCATACATACATATACATTCTTTTAAAAATATTCTTTTCTATTATGGTTTATCATAGGATATTGAATATAATTCTCTGTGCTATACAGTAGGACTTTGTTGTTTATCCATTCTATACATAAAAGTTTGTATCTGTTAACCCCAACCTCCCACTCCATCCACAGGGAACCCTACTCAATGATCTGTGGTGACCTAAATGGGAAGGAAATCTAAAAAAGATTGGATACTTTTGTATACTGATTCACTTTGCTGTACAGCAGAAACTAACACAACACTGTAAAGGAACTATGAAAGTGAAAGTGAAGTTGCTCAGTTGTGTCCAGCTTTTTGTAACCCCATGGACTGCAGCACGCCAGGCTTCCCCATCCATCACCAACTCCCAGAGCTGGCTCAAACTCAGGTCCATCGAGTTGGTGGTGCTATCCAACCATCTCATCCTCTGCCATCCCCTTCTCCTCCTGCCTTCAGTCTTGCCCAGCATCAGTGTATTTTCCAGTGAGTCAGTTCTTCACATCAGGTGGCCAAAGTATTGGAACTTCAGCTTCAGCATCAGTCCTTCCAATGAACACCCAGGACTGATCTTCTTTAGGATTGACTGGTTGGATCTCCCTGCTACCCAGGGGACTCTCAGGAGTCTTCTCCAGCACCACAATTTGAAAGCATCACTTCTTTGGTGCTCAGGTTTCTTTATAGTCCACTCTCACATCCATACATGACTACTGGAAAAACCATAGCTTTGACTAGACAGACCTTTGTTGGCAAAGTAATGTCTCTCCTTTTTAATATGCTGTCTAGGTTGGTCATAGCTTTTCTTTCCAGGAACAAGTGTCTTTTAATTTCGTGGCTGCAGTCACCATCTGCAGTGATTTTGGAGTCCCCAAAATATAAAGTCTGTCAGTGTGTCCATTGTTTCCCCATCTATTTGCCATGAAGTGATGGGACCAGATGCCATGATCTTCCTTTTTTGAATGTTGAGCTTTAAGCCAACTTTTTCACTCTTCTCTTTCATTTTCATCAAGAAGCTTCTCAGTTCCTCTTCGCTTTCTGCCATAAGGGTGGTGTCATCTGCATATCTGAGGTTATTGATATTTCTCCCAGCAATCTTGATTCCAGCTTGTGCTTCATCCAGCCTGGCATTTCACATGATGTACTCTGCATATAAGTTAAATAAGCAGGGTGACAATATACACGTACTCCTTTCTCAATTTGGAACCAGTCTGTTGTTCTATGTCCGGTTCTAACTGTTGCTTCTTGACCTGCATACAGACTTCTCAGGAGGCAGGTCAGGTGGTCTGGTATTCCCATGTCTTGAAGAATTTTCCTCAGTTTGTTGTGATCCACACAGTCAAAGGCTTTAGGGTAATCAATAAAGCAGAAGTAGATGCTTTTCTGGAACTCTCTTGCTTTTCCAGTAATCCAATGGATGTTGGCAATTTGATCTCTGGCTCCTCTGCCTTTTCTAAATCCAGCTTAAACATCTGGAAGTTCTTGGTTCACGTACTGTTGAACCCTCACTTGAAGAATTTTGAGCATTACTTTGCTAGAGTGTGAGATGAGTGCAATTGTGCGGTAGATTGAACATTCTTTGGCATTGCCTTTCTTTGCAATTGGAATGAAAACTGAGCTTTTCCAGTCCTGTGGCCACTGCTGAGTTTTCCAAATTTGCTGGCATATTGAGTGAAGCACTTTCACAGCATCATCTTTTAGGATTTGAAATAGCTCAGCTGGAATTCCATCACCTTCACTAGCTTTGTTTGTAGTGATGATTCCTAAGGTCCACTTGACTTCGCATTCTAGGATGTCTGGCTCTAGGTGAGTGATCACACCATCGTGGTTACCTGGGTCATTAAGATCTTTTTTATAGTCCTTCTGTGTATTCTTGCCACCTTTTATTAATAAATCTGCTTCTGTTGGGTCCATACCATTTCCATACCCATCTTTGCATGAAATGTTCCCTTGGTATCTCTAATTTTCTTGGAGAGATCACTAGTCTTTCCCATTCTATTGTTTTCCTCTATTTCTTTGCATTGTTCGCTGAGGAAGTCTTTCTTCTCTCTGCTTGCTCTTCCTTGGAACTCTGAATTCAGATGGATATATCTTTCCTTTTCTCCTTTGCCTTTAGCTTATCTTCTTAATGAAACTACCTATGGCACAGAAACAGAATAATGCACAGGCTGCATTTTTTAAATGTTTGATCTCCTTGGAGTCATTGAACTTTTTTTAGATCTGTGAGTTTATAGTTTTTATTTTCAATTTATTACTAGTAATGTTTATTGTTAACAAGATCTATTTCTTTAAAAAATCTTTTCTAGCTTTATTGAGGTATGATTGACAAACAAAAATTGTACAGTCACACCCCAAAGATATTGCAAGTTTGGTTCCAGACCATTACAACAAAGCAAATATCCCAATACAGTGAGTCACAGGATTTTTTGCTTTCCCGGTGCATATAAAAGTTGAGTTGATACTATACTGTGGTTAAATGTGCAATAGCATTTTGTCTAAAAAATATGTATTCCTTAATTTTAAAAATATTCTATTGATAAAAAATGCTAACCATCATTTGGCAGTGCAGGGTTACCATAAGCCTTCAATTTGCTAAAAACACAGTATCTGTGAAGTTCCATAAAGCAAAGCACAATAAAACAAGCTACACCTGTATATATTTAGGTTGTAACAATATGGTTTCTTTAAGGTGTACAATGTGATAACTTAATATATGTATACATTGTGAAGTAATGACCACAATCAAGTTAATTAACCTTTCCATTATCTCACATGGTTTCCATTTTTGTGTGTGTAGTGAGAATACATGATCTAGTCTCTTAGCAAATTTCAAGTATACGTTACAGTATTATTAGTTATAATCACCATACTCCATGCTGTACATTAGATCTCCAGAACTTGTTTGTCTTAGAACTAGAAGTTTCTATCATTTGCATCTTTGGTAATTTTTTGTTGGATGCTGATGTTATTGATTTTAGTTAGTTACTAGGTGTCATTGTATTTTTTGAAAAAATACTGTTGGGTTGTCTTTATCTGATATGCAGTTATATTCCTTGAGATTAGTTAGATCTTTTTCAGGCTCAAAATTAGGCTTTGTTGGAGCAGATCCAGAGCAGCCTTTGGTTTGGGGTTAATTTAAACGATATCCTTTGGAAGACTCGAGTTGATGTCATTTGTACTATAAGGTCTTTCTACTTTGGTGGTTGTTGTAATGGTTTAGTTGCTAAATCATGTCTGACTCTTTTGCCACCCCATGGAATGTAGTCCACCAGGCTCCTCTGTCTATGGGATTTCCCAGGCAAGAATACGGTAATGGGTTGCCATTTCCTTCGCCACTATGTTGGTGGCAATCTAAAATACTCTCAGTCCTGGGTGAGCTCTGAGAGTTGTTCAGCCTGCTACTTTCTGGTGGTTTCTTCATCAGCCTCAGGCAGTTTTATCTTATGCATGTGCAGATCAGTACTCAACCTAAATTCAAAGGACCCTCTCTTCAGATCTTTCAAGCTCTCTCCCTCTTTCTGAGCAACTCTCTTCTCTCTGGTACTCTCTCATACAAATCCTAGTCTCTGGCCTTTCTGAACTCTGGTTTCTATCTTCTCGACTCACCAAGATCACCAGGCTGTTTGGAATCCTTGTCCTTGCATTGTAGCCTGCAAATAGCCTTCAGGCAGCATTCTAGGGCAGTTACAGAACTGACCGCATTTGCTTCTCTTCTCACTGAGATCATGGTCCTGTGTTGTTCAATGTCTGAAAAATTGTTGTTTCATATATTTTGTCTGGTTTTCCAATTGTGTAATTTGAGATGGTAAATTCAATACCTGGCACTCCCTCATGCCCAAAATGAATGCCCTGTGTAGTTGTTCTTAATTAGAAACATCTTCTAGTAAGCAGTATATGTGTATTTTTACAGTATGTGTATTTTATATTTTAAGACATTAAATATATCTTAACAATAATAAAAGACAACATTTCAATATCCTGTGCCATCCCATCTTAACCCCGCTATGTAGAAACAACCGCTTCTTTAATTACTTAGGTTTTCTTATTATAGCTAATCTATATTTCTAAATAATATATATCTACTGCTATTTCTCATTTATTTCTGATGTTATCTATTGACTTTCTTTTATGGTAGGAAAGATTAAGCTTTTTTATACCACATCTTGATTTCTCATCTTTCACCTTCCCAATAAAATTGTATCACAATTTTTTATATAACAAATAATTAGTTTTATATCATTATGACTATGCAAATATTGCTTACTTCAAACCCTAACATATCACTATGATTCTGTTTTATTTCTCCTTCAGTTTTTATTATTCAAATTCATAATTACTTATTTTAAAAATATTTATTTCACCATTCACGTGTTCTTAATCTTTTCCAAATATTCCACTTTTAGGATATCATATGGAGTCTCCTTCTCTTTTTATTGCAAGTGACTCTCCTCAGATTCTCTGTGATGCCAGGAAGTTGCAGATCTGTTACCCTGGAGTCCCCCAGCCACTGTTTTCCTAAGTTGTATCCATTGCTTCCTGTTTTCTATGTCATTATCTTTCTTGGTTTACTCCCTCTTTTTTTTGCTGAAGTATGTGCTATGTAGTTTCCTAGTAAATGGATATCATTTTGGGTTCATTAAATACCTGAAATATCTTTGTTCCACTGTTAAATTTTGGTGGCTAGTTTGACTACGTGTAAAGTTTTAAGTTAAAAAAGTTTCCAATCAAATTGGATGGCCTTGATCCATAGTTTTTGGTATTGCTAAGGAACTAAAAGCCTCTTGATGAAAGTGAAAGTGGAGAGTGAAAAAGTTGGTTTAAAGCTCAACATTCGGAAAACGAAGATCATGGCATCTGGTCCCATCACTTCATGGGAAATAGATGGGGAAACAGTGGAAACAGTGTCAGACTTTATTTTTGGGGGCTCCAAAATCACTGCGGATGGTGACTGCAGCCATGAAATTAAAAGACGCTTACTCCTTGGAAGGAAAGTTATGACCAACCTAGATAGCATATTCAAAAGCAGAGACATTACTTTGCCAACAAAGGTCTGTCCAGTCAAGGCTATGGTTTTTCCTGTGGTCATGTATGGATGCGAGAGTTGGACTGTGAAGAAAGCTGAGCGCCAAAGAATTGATGCTTTTGAACTGTGGTGTTGGAGAAGACTCTTGAGAGTCCCTTGGACTGCAAGGAGATCCAACCAGTCCATTCTGAAAGAGATCAGCCCTGGGATTTCTTTGGAAGGACTGATGCTAAAGTTGAAACTCCAGTACTTTGGCCACCTCATGCGAAGAGTTGACTTGTTGGAAAAGACTCTGATGCTGGGAGGGATTGGGGGCAGGAGGAGAAGTGGGCGACAGAGGATGAGATGGCTGGATGGCATCACTGACTCGATGGACGTGAGTCTGAGTGAACTCTGGGAGTTGGTGGTGGACAGGGAGGTCTGGCATGCTGCGATTCATGGGGTTGCAAAGAGTCGGACACGACTGAGCGACTGAACTGAACTGAAGGAAAAGTCTGAAATCATTATAATTCTTATTTCTTTTAAATTATTTTCACTTTGGAATATATTATAATTTTCTCTCTCTACTCTGGTCCTTGAAATTGCATGTTTTCTTCAATTATTGTGCTAGATAACCTGTGGGTTCTTTCAACCTGGAGACATATATTTGAGATGTTCTCTACTCCTTTCCCCTAACTTTCTGTTTTTTTTCTTTCTGTGGCTCCTGTAAGCTGTATGATATAATTCTTGGTTTTAACTTCTATTTAATTTTTTCCCTGTCCATCGGTTATCTCTTTGTCTTTTTGTTTTATTTTCCTTCAGATTTTTTGGACTTTATTTTGAAGACATTCTATTCAAGTTTTTTATTTTGGCAATCATATATGCTAATTTCCAAGAGCTCTTTCTTAATCTTTGAGTGTTTTCTGTCTTAGTTTCCTGCTGTTTAATGTGCTTGTTTCTTTTTTTTTTTCCCTGTATCTGACAGGGTAATAATTTGGAGCAAATCTTTTCTTCTGCTTTGTATTATCTGTTAGACAAAGTGTTTTTTCCCTGTGATTGTTTTGATCTTTCACGTCTATGTTAGAGGTTGTTCTCAATTATTTGATGAGCCTTGGCTCTTCATATTTAACAGTAAGACACAAAAGTGTGTGTGTGTGTGTGTGTGTGTGTAGCGTGTGGGAGTGGGTGGTAGGGTTCACTTAAAAGATAGTTGGACAAGTTGTTGATCATTTTACTGGTTCTCGCCAAACGCCAGAGAAGAGACCTCCAAAAGCCAACCGGGGAAGTGCCTGATTACCGGCATCCTGCCTGGAGTCCAGATGGGGACAAAAGAAGACTTGGACCTATCACTTCATTTTACAGACTTTCAATTAATCTTTTTGTCATTAATCCTGCTTTCCACCTCCTAGGTGCCTCTGAAACCTGAACTTCTGTTAATTTTGCCAAAGAAGAAAACTCATATCTTCTACCTGGCAAAGAAGTAAGTGGGTTGGGAACCAAATGCCTTGATCTAGGTGTTCTGGTTCCCCTGAATTCTTAGTCTTTCCAGGGTTTTATCGAACAAATTGCTCTTTTTTTTTTTTTTCATCCCCTCCTCTGGTTTTCCTTTATCTTACTAAGCCAGTAACTATTCCTCCAACAATTTGTAGTCTTCTAAAAATTTATTACGCTCTCTCATATACTGATGTTCCCTTTCCCATTCCCTTTGTGGCCTTAAAGAGTTTTTCTTTCTATCACATTATTGGGGACACAGAAGAAATAAACACATACTAGCAAACAGCCATTTTTGACCAAAATTTTAGCTTATGTAATTTTTATTGATATTGCAATAATGAAAACTTTCTTGTGTCTATAGCATTTTTTTCTCCTTTTGCATTTATGGATTAGTATAGAATCAAAAGCGTAAGTAAGAAATTAGATTTAAATAGCTAGAAGGACATTTATCCCACTTTTCTGAAGCTGAGAAGAGTTGTAGAGAGAATTTGAGCCTATTGGGAAGAAAGAAAGCTCTGTATCACATGTTTTCAGCTTCTTCTTTTTCTTTGTTGATGAGTTCACCGGTAAGAAACAGAAGTGTGAATGCCTTGACTCTTGAAGTAAGTAGGAGGGTCTAGAGCACTTTTCTTTGAGAAGTAAGGAGCTTTATAAGGGTAGTTTTGTCAAACTCAGTTCTTGGCCTGGGGCAGGCCAGGTGGCAGTCCAGAAGACTTAACTCCCCAAGGAAATAAAAACTCTACTAAGAAGCCCAACGTGTTAGTCCTGAGGGCCAGACATCTTTCAGAGATTACGCCTGTGTATGCCAAAAGTCTATCCTCCCAGACCCCATCCCCAGTGGGCCATGTGTCTGTGGAGATCCCACAGGGTGGAGACAGAGCTTGCAAGGCTCATTCAGCAGGTAGGAACTGCTCCACAAGTGCTCTGTGTTTGGGGTGGGACCAGCTACCTACACAAGTCTTCTTTCAATGGAGAATAGGACTTTATTGTTCAATGGATACAGAATTTTTGTTTGGATGACGAAAAACTTCTGGAAATGGATGGTGGTGATTGTTGTACAATGTTGTGAATGTGGTTAATGCCATTCAACTGTACATTTAAAATTGTTAAGATGGTAAATTTTGTATCATGAGTGTTTTAAAACAATAAAAAATAGTTTTTTTAAGGCTTCCCCCAAATGAGAGACCCCTCTTGTTGGTTCACTCCAGGCTCTGGGCCTCAGCTCACTGAACTGTGGTCTGTACAGGAAGCTTCTAGCCCATTATCAGCAGTACCTGGTCCCTCAGTGCCTGGGGCCAAATAAGCAAGAGGCGGTCCTGGGCTCCTAGACTAGAATGACTTGTCTCATTTCACCCTGGTCTCTAGTTTGAATTATCAACCCTTCCAAAACTTTTATTTCTTTTATTTTGCCACAAGGACTCAGGTAGTAATGTGAGCACAGTAGAGGCACCAAGAAAATGCTTTTTAGTTAAAAATTAGTCCAAAGAAAAGGATGGTAAATGAACAGCCACTTCCATTTGCATAGCATTTTACAGTTTTCACAGCCCTTGTCTGTGCATTGGCTCATCAGAGTCCCAGAACTGCTCCAGGAAGTTCTCAGAATAGTAAATACTATCTTTCTTTTATGGATGAGGTAATTGAGGTATAGATAAGTTACACAATTTATCCAGGGTCTGACAGCTAATGTGTGCCAGCAATAAGACTCTGTCCCAGGTCTTTTGACTTCAACTCCAGGGTAATTTCCAGTGTGTGATGTGGCCTTGGAAACATAATGACAACACAAGCAATGTCCATGAAATCATATGATATTATACCCAGACACCTGAGTCTGCTTTCAAGGGTTTTTATAACTTAGAGCTATTTATCATTTGATTGATTAATTTCCAAATTGTTTTTATATCAGTTAGTTCATTCATTTACTAACTTAAAAATAACCACTAGTTGTTTACTTTTTCTTTGTGTTTAATACTGACTAAACAGTTCAGTTCAGTTCAGTCGCTCAGTCATGTCTGACTCTTTGCGACCCCATGAATCGCAGCACGCCAGGCCTCCCTGTCCATCACCAACTCCTGGAGTTCACCCAGACTCACATCCATCAAGTCAGTGATGCCATCCAGCCATCTCATCCTCTGTCGCCCACTTCTCCTCCTGCCCCCAATCCCTTCCAGCATCAGAGTCTTTTCCAACAAGTCAACTCTTCGCATGAGGTGGCCAAAGTACTGGAGTTTCAACTTTAGCATCAGTCCTTCCAAAGAAATCCCAGGGCTGATCTCCTTCAGAATGGACTGGTTGGATCTCCTTGCAGTCCAAGGGACTCTCAAGAGTCTTCTCCAACACCACAGTTCAAAAGCATCAATTCTTCGGCGCTCAGCCTTCTTCACGGTCCAACTCTCACATCCATACATGACCACAGGAAAAACCATAGCCTTGACAGGACAGACCTTTGTTGGCAAAGTAATGTCTCTGCTTTTGAATATGCTATCTAGGTTGGTCATTACTTTCCTTCCAAGGAGTAAGCGTCTTTTAATTTCATGGCTGCAGTCACCATCTGCAGTGATTTTGGAGCCCCCAAAAATAAAGTCTGACACTGTTTCCACTGTTTCCCCATCTATTTCCCATGAAATGATGGGACCAGATGCCATGATCTTCGTTTTTCGAATGTTGAGCTTTAAGCCAACTTTTTCAGTCTCCACTTTCACTTTCACTTTCATCAAGAGGCTTTTGAGTTCCTCTTCACTTTCTGCCATAAGGGTGGTGTCATCTGCATATCTGAGGTTATTGATATTTCTCCCAGCAATCTTGATTCCAGCTTGTGTTTCTTCCAGCCCAGTGTTTCTCATGATGTACTCTGCATATAAGTTAAATAAGCAGGGTGACAATATACAGCCTTGACGTACCCCTTTTCCTATTTGGAACCAGTCCAGTTCCATGGACACTGGACTGTTGTTCCATGTCCAGATCTAACTGTTGCTTCCTGACCTGCATACAAATTTCTCAAGAGGCAGATCAGGTGGTCTGGTATTCCCATCTCTTTCAGAATTTTCCACAGTTTATTGTGATCCACACAGTCAAAGGCTTTGGCATAGTCAATAAAGCAGAAATAGATGTTTTTCTGGAACTCTCTTGCTTTTTCCATGATCCAGCGGATGTTGGCAATTTGATCTCTGGTTCCTCTGCCTTTTCCAAAACCAGTTTGAACATCAGGAAGTTCATGGTTCACATATTGCTGAAGCCTGGCTTGGAGAATTTTGAGCATTACTTTACTAGCATGTGAGATGAGTGCAATTGTGCTGTAGTTTGAGCATTCTTTGGCATTGCCTTTCTTTGGGATTGGAATGAAAACTGACCTTTTCCAGTCCTGTGGCCACTGCTGAGTTTTCCAAATTTGCTGGCATATTGAGTGCAGCGCTTTCACAGCACCATCTTTCAGGATTTGAAATAGCTCAACTGGAATTCCATCACCTCCACTAGCTTTGTTCATAGTGATGCTTTCTGGACTAAACAGTACTAAAGTATGAATACTGACTACACAACTTCCAGTAGTTCAGCATAAATTGTAGTGTGTATAGGTAGGTTGCTCAGTGGGTAAAGAACCCGCCTGCAATGCAGGAGATGAAGGTTCCACTCCTGGGTCAGTAAGATCCCCTGGAGGAGGGCATGGCAATCCACTCCAGTATTTTTGCCTGGAGAACTCCATGGACAGAGGGGCCCAGTGGACTACAGTCTATAGGCTCACAAAGAGTTGGACATGCCTGAAGTGGCTGAGCGCGCACGCACACACACACACACACACTATAACAAATAACCACGAACATAGTGACTTGAAACAATACAAAATTTTATCTTACTTTTCTGGAGATAAGAATTTTAAAATCAGTTTCCCTGGGTCAAGATCAAGCTGTTGGCAAACAACTGTGTTCCCTCTGGAGGCTCTAGACATGAATCCATTTCCTTCCCTCTCCCAGCTTCCAGAGGCCTCCTGCATTCCATGGCTGGTGGCCTCATCCATCTTCTAACCTAGTTATGGCTGGTGGAGTTCTGGGTCTCCTGTTTCCCTCTTCCTTATTTAAGGACACCTGTAATGGCACCCCACTCCAGTACTCTTGCCTGGAAAATCCATGGACAGAGGAGCCTGATAGGCTGCAGTCTATGGGGTTGCTAAAAGTCGGGCACGACTGAATGACTTCACTTTCACTTTTCACTTTCATGCATTGGAGAAGGAAATGGCAACCCACTCCAGTGTTCTTGCCTGGAGAATCCCAGGGGTGGGGAAGTCTGATGGGCTGCCATCTATGGGGTTGCACAGAGTCGGACACGACAGAAGTGACTTAGCAGCAGCAGCAACAGTGATTACATTGGGCTCACCTGGATAACCCAGGATACTTTCCTTAAGGTCAACAGATTAGTAACTTTAATTCCATCTGCAAGCTTAATTCTGCCTTGCCACATAATATAATATATTCACAGGTTCTGGGGATTCAAATGTAGACATATCCAGGACCTATTATTCTGCCTAGCTAGAAAGAGATCTTTTCCTGAACTAACAGTAACTTGTGATTGTAGGCATCAGGTATGTTGCCAAATGAGTGTTATAGATCACCAGTGGCGAAAACAGGAGGAAAGCCCTCCTTGGGGCTTTGAGTGATCAAGGAACTCTTCACATTAGGCAAAAGAACTAAAGAAGCAATGTTTCAGGGGTAAGAATGAACACAAGGAGCCATGAGGGATTCTTAAGCAATGATGACCTGAAGTGAAGACAGTCTTGAATGGATGAATATGGTGCTTGGATATGCATGAGCCTCACTTAATTATCACAGGCTTTGTTCTTCTCTATTTTATAGAAGAGAAATCAAGGTCCAGAGAGTTTGAATGCCTTAGAAGGAAGTTAGTTGGCAAAGCTCCTGGCCAGATGGGAAGGGGGTTTTTCATGGTTCTGGGGAGAGGAGGAGGTTCTAACTTTTGCCACTGCCCATGAGTATTCTCAGTAAGCCTAACTCTCTTTGGAATTATTCCCAGAAAATCCCTAAAATTAGCTGTTTCTGTCTTTGCTCCTAACCATCTTCTCTTATGGGATGTGCATTTTTCAGAGTCCACAGTTTTATGCTGTTTTTCAGCTGCAGTTGTTAGAGGGAGGGTGGTTCCAGAGCATAGGTTGGGATACTGGGTATAGAGGCTTGGGGGAAGTCCTTTGCTTTGATAATAGTTTGCCATTCGTGTAACACTGGGTCATCAGCTCTGGGCTTTTGCCTAACGCTTCAGCTCCATTTTTAGCTACACTTGTGGAAAATGTGATACAGCACAGTGCAGAGAAAAAGCGCAGGGGGGAGAGGCAGAAGAGCTGGTTCAGACTTTCTGTTGCTAGCAAGCTCTGGGACTGCAGGCAAGTCACTTTGCCTAGCCTTAGTTTCCCCACCTGTCAAATGGGTTGATTTGACATGGTAAGCCTTTGAGTTCTGAGAGTCTATATTCATGAATTCTAGGATTTAACATCAGTGAAGGTCAAAGGTGGATCTGAATCTACAACTCATATAACCATGTCCCCATTTCTTTAACTTTATGATTTACTTTCATCACCTGCTTAGGTCTCCTCCTCACATTGGTATGGTAACCCTTTCATTGGAGATGTCCAGAAATATGTGTCATTGGATGCAACTCATTCTTTAATCCCTCCATCTATTCATCCAACAATTAAATGCCCATTTCTGCAAGGTGAGCCAATTCCATTTTCCTAAGCCTTCTTGTTAGGTGGAAAGGAAGTACAATCAGACACCAGAGAACGTCTGAGTTGGAAGGACTTTTAGAATCCATCAAGTTTGATAACCTTCTTGTTACAAACAAGGGAACAAAAGCCTAAATACATGAAAATATTTGCCTAAGGTCACATGGCTAGTAAATGTCAGAACTGGGAAGAGAATCAATTTTCCAGTCTTCCAGCCCAACTCTGCCTTCTCCCTCCATTATCTACCACATTCTATTAACTGATTAAAAAACAAAACTCTAATGAGCCCTAAATTATTTTTTCCTTGAATGTAACAAATTTTTAATTGGGAAAAGATGTGCCCAAATTTGTGATGAGAAACAATTAACACAGCCTCAGTGGAATTACTGGGCCATGTTCCACTGTTTCAGCAAAGGCCTTCTGTAATGGGAGGAACAAGAAGATGAGGAATAAGAGAATGCTGCCCTTTCTTGCTCTGAAAAAGTTTTCTCTCCCCATTAAGCTATGCTTGTTTGTCAAACTGGAGCCTAGGAAGTCACATGACCCAAGCAATCCCACTGTCTACCCTGATTCCTCAGTGCTGTGTTTGGTATCTGATGGCTCAGCTCTGTTTTGTTGCCAAGGTGGATGAATAGACCTTGGCTGACTTCTGAGTCCAAGGGCCCATTCTCTCTACGATCCACTGAGCACAGGGTCAGCGCCTGCCTCATTTGTCTTCAAACCAGGCCACCCACCCCATACCACATGGAACCAGCAAAAATGAGATACTAGTCTCATAGTTGTTAGAAGAGAGATTGCCTTCGACCTTTCTCTTCACTCCTGCTCTCATGTTCTACTGTCTGCTCCATTCTGATTTCTACCAGCTCCCCCCAATTTTAACTTTGTTTCCTATTTCTAACCCTATTGAGTCAACCCTTTTAACAACCAGATTTTTTGGGTTCAACTCTCAGTTCTCCCTGGGTCATGAATCATACTCATCCTCTGACTTTTCCCACTTCTGGACACTTTGATTAAAGCCCAACCCAATTTTTACTGAATCTGTCTTTCAGAGACATTATTCCTTACTCGAGGAACCACTCTGCCAGACTCATCCTTAGTCCCCTACAAGGGGTTAATTGACATCCAGGCTACTGTGTGTATCCCTAGGACTCACTCAGCTCTCTCCTCCAAATAACTGCTTAGATCTGTTACCTGTATGTCCACCTTCTCATTTTTATGCACACCCTGGGCTTCACATCCAAAATCTGCTTTGGGTCCCTTCCTTGCCTTAGTTTGGCAACCTTGTTGAGTTCTTGGTCTACTTGGTCCAAGAACTTGGTCTACCCACCACAGTTCTTTGTAAACTCTGGGCCCTGCTCTGGCATCACTGGTACCATTAGACTTAGATGATGAGACCCTTAGAAGAGACCCTCCCTCCTGTTTCCTACAGCCTTTTCTGATGCTGTGAAATCCCAGCTCCTTCATTCCCATGCCTTGGCCTAACCACCAAAGGGGCAATGTCTAAAAATGACTAGTGCTTCTCCTGTGGTACCTTTTACTGAACATTTGGGATCTCTTGCATATCTGGAATTTGAAATTAGCCAGATTCCTAGGATTCCAAAAAGCTTAAAGATCAAGTGTTAAACCTCTCAAACTGTGGTTCTGTAACTACCTGCATCAGAGTTACCTTATTAACAATATGGATTCTAAGCCATCATCCCAGACCTACTGAATTGAAGTAGATTATTAGATTAGGTGCAACAAAATTTTTAAATTACTGATTGAATTTAATCTCTCAGATTCCAGTTGGTATCCCATCTAAGCTATTTTAAGTGGTCAAAGAACCCATCTGGTCTAGCTGAACTTGAAAGAGGGAGGTTCCATAAGACATCAGACTATGAAAGAAACAGTGATGCTACATGTATCCACTATTTTCACAAAAACCATCAATATATTTACTGGGAAACTACTTTGCATAGAACTCTTTCCAGGCACAGTAGGGGTACTAGCTGACTAAAACACTCAGACAAGCAGTGGCTCTAAAGTGAGGACACATTTTCACTTGTGTCTCAGGGAAATAGAGACAGTTGGGTATAGCTTGCAACAAGCCTCACCTTGTCAGAGAGCAGCTCTCAACTGGCAGATAAGTCTGTTCTGATGGCTGTGGTAAGTGAATGTACGTGTGGTGGAGAAAAAGTGGGCCACCATTTTGAGATTCCAAAATCGGCATACAATTTTATGTGAAAGTAAATCTCTGTGGCGGGGGGGCGGTACCCATAAAATTAAGAGAAGTTCATGGAAATTAAGTAAAATTGAAATATGTAAAGAGGATAGGGAAGATAGCCAGAGTATTGGAAGAATCTGTGTAGAATCATAGATTTCTGATTATAAGGGTCCTCAGAAATGAAATTTTCAATTTTGTTTTTAGCCTTTGGACCCATTTGTCAAACAAAATCTTAAGTAGAATTTATGTATGAGAGAGTGTGTGTGTGTGTGTGTGTATTAGTCAGCATAGGCTAGGTTACGTGCAGTGAAGATCAGCCTCCTAAATTTATCAGCTGTTATGAAAAGGCTTTTCTTGTTCATGCTGTATGTCTGACATAGATGGGCTTGGGCTCAGGTCATAATTCCACTCCAGGACACCCGTGGATGAAGCAGCCACCATCCCAGTGTTGCTGGTTGCCATGGCAGAAGAAGAGAGACAACTTTGAAGAGTATTGCATTGGTAATTGAATGCTCTGATATGACAGTGACCTACAAAACGTTTTAGGTCACATGGATCCAAACCAGCCGTGAGATCCTACTCAGCCACAAAGAGGCCCGCAAGTGAGATACTGCCATATGCCCAGAAGGCATTTTCTAGTAAAATTGTTTGGTGGAAACCACCACTGATTATCACAGTGAGTGTGTGTGTGTGTGAGTGTGTGTGTGTGTGTGTGTGTGAGCTCTCCCTCATCTCCAGTGTTATCTCTAGTTACCTCCAAAGAACCCCTAGATTCCATGAAAAGTCATTTGAAAACTATTTGAGTCAGATCCCTTATTTTATAAATGAGGAAATTGAGGTTAAGTTGCTTAATTAAGGTCAAGTAACATCAAAACCTGGTCCAGAGTGGAGATTTGACTCTCAGTTGAAGACTATTCCTATTTAAGATCTGAAGATCGTTTATGTGTGTGTGTGTTTGTGTGTGTGTGTATGTGTGTGTGTGTGTATGTGTGTCTGAGAGAAAGAGAGGTGACTCAAGAGTTAAATGTAGATAAAGACTCATTCTGAAAGGAAATGTGAACTTAAGGAAATTTTCCATGAAGGCTTGCTATGCATTCCAAATGACAAATAGATGCAGTAAAGACATTATATTTGCTCTGATTACTCAAGGGATGCTGGGCAATATAAAGAGTTTCTGAAGAGAACAGCAACTGGATGATGAAACGTGGTGTTTCTTATGTTGTGAGGAAACCAAGCAGAAACCATCAACTTTGCTGAGACCTGGGAGAAATACTCATGTCAAGATCACAAGTGAAGAGGGCATTAATTGATTTCACTCAAGTCAAGGGTATTGTACAGGGACCATGTATCCCACAGGATTAAGCAGCTCCATTGGGTTCAACAAACATCAGCCATCACCCACTCTGTTCCCAGCACAATGTTAAGTGTCAGGAATCCAAAGACAAAGAGCACACACACAGAAGGAGAAATGGTGAGAACTGCACTTAGATGTAGAGAAGTAGCGGAAGACACAGGACTTTCAGACTGTTAATACATATGTGTGTTGGCTGTGGGGTGAGGCAGGGTGAAGGAAAGGAGCATCTAGAATGACTTCAAGTTTCTCTTGACCTAGGGCTTCTCATTGGGCATTTGGAGCAGGACAATTCATTGGGCAGATCTGTCTCATCTGCAGATGGCTATGTAACGTTTCAGGACTCCAGTGCTTCATTTCTAGTCATTTATTGTGACTAGTCCCCAAACACACACACACACCATTTCCATACGTCCCTTCCTGCTCCCCTCCCTTTTCAGAACCACCAGCTTTACTCTCAAGCTCCACCCTGCAGCCTGAACAATCTTTCTTATCTCTCTGAAAATACAAAGAATATCCCATCCTCTCCCCACCTGACACCCTCATTGCCTCCTAATTTCCTCTGGGCAAGTGAGGTGTAAACATGAGGTTGCCCACATCTGGCCCTTCCTGTCTTTCTGCCCTCATTTCTCTCCACTTTTTCCTTTGCCCTCCATTTCCCACACACGGTGCTCCAAATGCATGAGTCTCCTGGCGGCTCTCTTGGTGTCTGATGCCATTTCCCATCGCTGTGCTTTTGCTTATGCTATTCTCTTTGTCTGGATGGTTTCCTGTGTCCTCCTGGTGAAATTCTACCACCACTGGTCTGATCACTCTTTCCTTGCGGCCGTAAGCCAGTACCTGACTTTGTTCTGATTATCCTGCTTGCAATTATTTGCTTACATGGAGGAAACTGTAGAGTGCAATGCTAATAGCTCAGATTCCAGACTGATTATATGAATTTGCCCTGCTTCACTGTTTAGCATCAGCAAATTACTTGGACTCTTTGAATCTCAATTTCTGCTTCTGTAAAATGAGAATAATAATAACAGTATTTCCTGCATAGATTTATTATGAGGATTAAGATAATGCAAGTAAAATACCAGCTAACCAAAGATGTTAGCTACCACCATCATGGGTATTGAATATTATTTATGTATTTCCCCTCCAGGCTTTGAACTCCTTGGGCGAAAGTCTTTTGTTTTATGCAACTTTGTTTTCTTAGTTCTTCAGTTCAGTTCAGTTGCTCAGTCATGTCCGACTCTTTGCAACCCCATGAATTGCAGCACGCCAGGCCTCCCTGTCCATCACCAACCCTGGAGTTCACTCAAACTCACGTCCATTGAGTCGGTGATGCCATCCAGCCATCTCATCCTCTATCGTCGCCTTCTCCTCCTGCCCCCAATCCCTCCCAGCACCAGGGTCTTTTCCAATGAGTCAACTCTTCGCATGTGGTGGCCAAAGTATTGGAGTTTCAGCTTCAGCATCAGTCCTTCCATGAACACCCAGGACCCATCTCCTTTAGGATGGACTGGTTGGATCTCCTTACAGCCCTAGTGCCAGGCAAACAGGATATCCTCCATGTATTTCTGAAGGGATGAACGGATCAGGGAAATGTTACATTGCGCTCAGTGATTAGTTTAAACAGGCAGGAGAATGTCACATGTTTTAGGACTTCCAACTAACATTTTTTTTTTTTTTAATTTCCCTTGAAGGGTTTGCTTCACTTTGTTGGAAACCTCATTGATGTGAACCTGCTGGTTTCTCAGTGTTGCCAAGCAGAGGTCCTCACACCTTTCCACATTAGAGTGGGAGCTGAGGAACCATGGGTCTGCCATCATCCCCAACATGTTCCCATCCAGGCTTTGCCACGTTCTGGTTACAGGACCTTCTGCTGTCTACCTAAGCTGTGTGAGCATCAGTCGCCTTAGCTAGAGAGTGGCGGTAAATCACTCACCAGTTGGTCAATGTCACTGGACTGTTTCTACTAGAACTGATGTGTTCTAACCCATAGCAAACCATATCTGTAGCACTTAGTAGGTGCTCATTAAGTGTTAGTTATTTCTACTTGCATCACTGGGCTTCCCTTGTAGCTCAGTTGGTAAAGAATCTGCCTGCAGTGCAGGAGATCCAGGTTCAATTCCTGGGAAGATCCCCTGGAGAAGGAAATGGCAACGCACTCCAGTATTCTTTTCTGGAGAATCCCATGGACAGAGAAGTCTGGAAGGCTACAGTCCATGGGGTTCTAAGAGTTGGACACAACTTAGCGACTAAACCACCGCCACCACTTGCATTGCTGGGTGAATTATTTCTTTATTAGTTCGAGAGTAACTTGGAGGTAGGGATATGTTCAGGTGACTCATAATATGTAATTGTAGAAGTCCCCCTCTCCTCCGCCCCATCCCCGTCTCTCTCTCTTCCCATCTTTCATTCTCTCTGTTCAGCTAGCTTCTCTATTTCTTTATCTGCTTTCACACGACCCATCCTGGCTCTCCAAAAATGGTGGCCTTACTTCCCGACTGCACACCACTACCCTTCTTTACCCCTCACTGCTAACTGATTCAATCTTTTGTGTCTCAGCCACAGATTCTTGGGAGAGAGAATCTGATGGGGCTGACTTCTGGCCAAGAGATGTCCACCCCTTATTCAATCAGCTTTGCCGGAAGCAGGGATAAGGATCTTGGGAGAAGCAGGGTGCCAGGACACACCTGGCAGGGCTGAGGGTTTCTCTAAGAAGGGAGAATGGGTGCCTCTGGTACAGTATCTTGTCCTCTCACGTTTTGTATCTTTTCAGCGTTCAGTGGGTGGCTCAGTGGTAAAGAATCCACCTGCCAATGCAGGAGACACAAGAGATGTGGGTTTGACCCTTGGGTTGGGAAGATCCCCTGCTGTAGGAAATGGCACCCCACTCCAATATTCTTGCCTGGAGAATTCCATGGGCAGAGGAGCCTGGTGGGCCTCAGGCCATGGAGTTGCAAAAGAGTTGGACATGACTAAACACAGCACAGTGTTTAGTGAAAGAGAGAGGAACAAGGACGGAAAGATGGAATTTTGTGGCAGAGCAAAAGTGGCTGTAATACCAACTATTTTTATTTTCTTCCTCTGGCTATGGCACATGCTACCTTCCTTATTTGTGTTGTTATTATTTGTTTTCAGTTCCTTCTGTAATGCCACCAGAAACTCCAGTTTTGATGGAATCCAAAAAGTCCTGTTGCCTGCCTCTCAATTCTGATATTCTTTGGGATGGGATCATTAGGCTAAACCCTAGGCTGAAGATTAATCAAATAATTTAGAGAATGATGTCAGCAACATCTAAGATAACAGGGAGTCTCCTTCCCTTCATATGACTCTCAATGAGAGTTTCTCACCTGTCTTCCCCCATTACTGACCATGTACATTACACCTTCATATGTCTGATGGCCCTGAATATATAGTCACAGCCTGTGATCTTATGGCACAATCAGGTTAGGAAGCTGTGGGGGGCGGGGGGTGAGGTCTCCAACTAGGAGCCTGGGAGGCCAAGAGCCAAGGAGCTGGACTTCCAGGGCCGGTAACATCCAGCAGGAAGGGAGCTTGTGGTGGGGGGCAAGACCTTTCAACAGGAAGGGCTCAGACAGGGGCTGGTAGTGGTCCTTTGAAAAGGAGGCGAAGCCTCTATGTAAAAACTCAGTCCTAAGGGTAAGCATTATGTGCTGCTTCTTGCTTGCTTTGTCAGATGCCCCTGATTATAGAAGATCATGGTTTCTTTTATTTCTTTTCCCTTTCCTTTCCCCCTCCTCCACTCCCCCCTCCCGCCCCCACCCCAACATTCAACCCACTAGCACAGAGAGTGAAAATCCTTAAGTCTACAGTTGATTGGATTAGGACTAGCTGTCCCTATCAGCTGCCAGTCTGCTCTTCAGGGAGGCTTGGAAAGTTCCAGCAAAAGCCCTGCCTTTGAACCAGAACCCCTCTGCCACTGTCTGTACACACATCTTTTGTAGTGAAGGCAGAAATCTTTGCTCTCTGTAAACAACAGAGCAGCACTCTTATTGGGCCCTTCCCTCTGCTGAGAATCCCAAGTAACGCTTCATTATCCCTGAGTGCACCGCGATGCTTTAATGTCTGGCAGAGCATGAATTGTAAACACGTCATTAGAACTTAAAGGCTGCCCCGAAATGGTGGCTGGAGGAGAAGGCCCTGAAGAAAAGAGGAGTCTGGCTGAAAATGAGCTGCTGAATAATTTATCACGAATTGAAAAGTCAATACCTTAAGTGAGGCGTGGCAAAGCTCGGAAACTGAGAGGTAAACACTGCAAGGATGTGATTTTTGAGAGAATGTTATCAAAAGGAAAGGTCCTCTGGCAGGAGTGGGAGGCAGAGCGACCCTGACTGAGGGCGGGCTGACTCTGACCAGGGCTGGGGTGGGGATGGGCCACACAGGGAGAGGTAGAGCAGAGGTTGCCCTCAAGGCCACTGCATATCACTGCATATCAACTGACAGAGAGATGAGAGCCAAAAGGAGCTTGGGAATGACAGAGAGCAAAACAAATGATATGAAGTGGGAGATTCAAGAAGACCCGAGCAGTGGGCACAGGAAAGCTTCTTGGGGGAGGGAAGACCCAGCTCTGAAAGGGAGGACTTGATGAAGTGAAAGGAATTTCATCAGACAAGCTGTTACAGTACAGCAGAGAAAAGCTGAACAGGCTGGTTGGAGAATGCATGTGAAAGAATGGAAATTTGCTCAGGTCTGAAATGGGAGCCTCTGCGGATTCTTAGGTGGCATTCTGACATTCATGTATTCATTCAGTAAATATTTAGCAATAATTGAGTGGCTGTGTTCCAGATTCCCTGCTCAGTACCCTGCACCCCATGGTAAGTGCAAGACAGGCATGGTTCCTTACCTCAGGGGACTTATATTTTGGGGAGGAAAACAGATAATTGAAAAAAATAGTGATCACATTTATTATGCTAGGTGCTGTATCTATTACCATCTCAATCCTCACTGTGAAGTGAGGTAGGTGACATAATTATCTCCATTTTATAGATAAAGAAGGACTTCCAAGGTGGCACTACTGGTAAAGAACCCGCCTGCCAACGCAGGAGACATAAGAAATGTGGATTTGATCCCTGGGTTGGGAAGATCCCCTGGAGAAGTGAATAGCTACCCACTCCAGTATCCTTGCCTGGAGAATCCCATGGACAGTGGAGCCTGGCAGGCTACGGTCCACAGGGTCTCAAAGAGTCAGACACGACTGAAGTGATGTAACACACACACATAGATAAAGAAACAAGCTGAGAGAGGTTAAGTGAATTGCCTAAGAGAGTTCAGCTAATAAATGGTAGAGCCTTAAATCTGGAATGCCATTATGCAGTTGTGATTTGGGGCTACATGTTTGGATGGAGAAGTAAATGAGACCATGGGCCAATGTTGGATGCATGGATTGGTTCAAGGGGTCAAGGAGGCTGTAGAGGAAGGAAAGAAAGTGACAGTGTTAGTTGCTCAGTCATGTCTGACTCTTTGTGGTCCCATAGACTGTTGCTTGCCTGACTGTCCACGGGATTCTCCAGGCAAGAATACTGGAGTGGGTAGGATCTTCCCAATCCAGCAGTCGAACCCAAGTCTCCCACATTGTGGGCAGATTCTTTAACTTCTGAGACACTGGGGAAGCCTGTAGAGGGAGGGGTTAAGAGGAAATCTGTAAGATGAGCTGGGGGGCCTAGGGTGAGGTTAAGAGTGACCTATACAAGGGCCTGGAAGTGATGAAGGAGGAAGGTAGGAGAAGCCAGAACTGACCAGGCTCTCAGTGCTTATCAAAGGCCACAGGAAGGCCAGACTTCATTCCCAGAGCAATGAGAAGCTGCTAAAGGATTCTAAAACAGGAGGGACGGAGGGTGTGTGTGTGTTCACTCTGGCTGGTTTGTGGGGAATTGACTGGTGGGGCTGGAGTACCAGCTGCTGGAACAGTGAGGAAGTTGAAAAGCAGGAAATAAGTGAATCAATAAATGTGTCAAACCCTTGAATACTTTATTCATGGGAGAGTTCCTTAGTTCCTTGGTTAAAGCCAAAAACAACAAAAAAGCCATTCTGCCCTCATTTACATACAATTCTAATAATTCAGCTGTTTCCCCAATTTATAACAGGTTAAGAGTAAACACTTAAGAAAGAATCTGACAGTGCTGTGGGAGGTAGGGACACAGGTAGCTGTGAAAAGCGGCAGCTTGATTGTAAGGAAGGACACACTTTAAAAATATTAATAAGCATTTAAATTGCCCAGCAGATTGGGATTATTCTATGGAAAGGCAAATAGCCCTATCTTAATGCCATCCTCCCATTGTTAAGTCAGTGCTTGATAAATTAGGTGATTAATTTGAGTCAACAACACAGTGTGATGTTAAAAAGTAACCTCTCTTTAAAGAGTCAGGAAAAAAAAATGGACTCCACATTCCCAGCAGCACTTGCGGGTTGTCAGTGGCTCAATCCCAAGATGGTGGCCAAGCCCTGGACTGTTTTCCCACTTCAGTCTCCATGGCCAGCACCGAGTCTCCCCAGATGAAGGTGGCCATCCAAGGATTGCTGGAGTAGAGGGTCTGGAGCTCTGTCAAAGACTCTGGATTCTCACCAGTGAACCCAGAACATGAGCTGAGGCAAACTGACAGTGGCCACGGTAACCGTGGGCCTCTGCCTTCAGAAGTTCAACAATTTCTAGACTGCTGCAGCCTTTTAGAGATTTAGAAAAAGTCGAAGCTGCTAGGGAACTTACTCAGAGAAGCACAGGGTATAAAAGATCTCTCAGCATCTGGACTCTGGGATTTCACTGAGCGAGGGCATGGCTCCAGCCCCTCAGTGGGTCCCCTTGCTAGGCCCCTGCCCACCCCGAGGATGGGAGCCTTCTGTTCTGTAAGGAAGTAGACTTGGTCTTCTCCAGTCTTGGACTGATGCCCTACAGCATCAGTGTACTCAGACATGATCCCAGAGGTGATGATACATGGCCTTTCACAGTTGGCCATGTCAGATGCCAGCCACTGGGTGCCTTGACTTGCCTGTTATCCTGCTTTGAGTGACAGAATTATGGTCAGGGAGCTGGGAAGATGGAAGACTTCTGAACAAGTTCTTCAAGTTCAGGCAGCTTCTTTTGTTGCTGTTATCATGATTAGACTAAAAAGGAAAAAATACCCATTATTTGTTTTAAGATCTGGGAGGGTGGAGCATGAAAAAATACTGTCTGAAGAGTGGGGAAGACTCGATTTTATAAGTGGTTAGATCCCCCACTGTCTCTTCCAACTATTCTGGACGCTTGACCTCCATTGAGTTATTGGAGACCCATGGACTCCATCTTGGGGCCCTTAGGAAAAAGATCTTCAGCAAAAGATAGTTGGGTAGTTGAGAGGTCAGCTTTGGACCTCAACTTTTTACTTAGTCATGACATTCTTAGAAGGAACTGTGACCATTGAAAGTGTGACTGTTGGAGCTGTGATGTATCTCTTGCACAACTTTTGCTAGCTGGGGTTTTAGGTGTATTTTCTGTTGCTATAAATAGAATATTTTCATTAAAGTACTGAAAAGCAATTGATTTTTATTTATTGATCATATATCCAGGAACTTATTAAATTATTTATGTATTTATTTGTAATTGAAGTACAGTTGACTTACAAAATTATATTAATTTCAGGTGTGCAACATAGTGATTTTATATCTTTATAAATTAAAAAAAATTCTTAAGAATTCATATTTAGTTTTACCTTTGTGCTGGGCCTTCGTTGCTGTGTGTGGGCTTTCTCTAGTTGTGGAGAGTAGGGGCTACTCTCTAGGTGAGGTGCGTGGGCTTCTTTTTGCAGTGGCTTGTCTTACTGCAGATCACGGGCTGTGGTGGGTGTGGGCTTTAGTAGTTGCCACGCTCAGGCTCAGTATTGCAGCTTGAGGGCTCAAGAGCGCAGGCTCAGTAGCTATGGCACAAGAGCCTAGTTGCCCTAAAGCATGTGGAATCTTCCCTGACGGGTGATCAAACTGTTGTCCCCTGCATTGCAAGGCAGACTCTTAACTACTGGACCACTAGGGAAGCCTGATATTTTTATAAATTACAAATTGATCACCATGAAGAGTGTAGTTTCATCTGTCACCATACAGAGTTCTTACAGTATTATTCATCATATTTCCTACACTACACGTTACATCCCCATGTGGTGGGATTTGTTCCATTGTAACTGGAAGTGTGTGCCTCTCAATCTCCCTCGCCTATTTCACCCATCTGTCTCCACCCCTCCCTGGTCTCTATGAGTCTTTTCTGTTGTTTTTGTTTGTTCATTTTGTTTTTTAGATTCCACATATAAATGAAATTTTAGTATTTCTCTTATGATACTATTTATCATAGGTATTTATCTTTCTCTGGCATATTTCACTTAGCAAATACAGCTAGGTCCATCCACGTTGTGGCAAGTGGCAGGATTTCATTCTTCTATATGGCTGAGTAATGTTCCATTTTTTATATATCATGTTCTCTTTATCCATTCATCTATCAGTCGACACTTAGGTTGCTTCCATATCTTGGTTATTGTAAGTAATGCTACAGTGACTAGAAACCTTTTTGAATAACTGTTTTTTTATCTTGTCTTTGGAAAACCACCTGAATGTGGAATTGCTGGACTGAACGTTAGTTCTGTCAAACTACCTGGGGATACAAGCTCCTAAGCTCTCTATTCTGGAGTCTGTCCGCTCCCTCATCAAGTGCTTGGATAAGAGATTCCATGTGCGGTGGAGAATTACTAGCAAATGCCTAGATGCTCTTTGGATTTGGACTCTTTCAGAAGAGTGATTATATTGGTATCTGCAAATACATCCTGCTATATCAGCCTAACTGTTGGTACCTGCTAAGGCTGTTTTATCTGGAATCATCCATCTGAGTACTTTGTACTTCTGTGTACTTTTGTGCATCTGCATTTGTCTCGGAACCAAGTTTACAGAAGTCCTTTGATGACAGATTCCACGGTTCTCTGAGGAAGGGCTCTGGGCCTGCTGCAAATGCAAGCTGTCCCCAGCTCTGGTCTCTGGCTCTGCCACAAGAAGCAGATTGTTGCCTCTTTCCCAGCTGCTTCTTGCCACTCACAATTTGTGCCTTCCACCGCAATCACTCTGTTCTGAACAAGCCAGTCACCTCGCCGTGGTGAGGAGGTTGCATGTCTGCTGAATATTTTATTTACCATCTGCTTGGCAGAGAAGCACAGAACATACTTAATGCCCCAGACCATCATATACCAAACCTGAAAAGGTCGTTGGCTTCTCCTCATGCCTGGTTGGTGCCAGCCATCCCTCACACGGGTCCTGTGCGCCTCCTTGCTGGCTCTGGGAAGGAGGGCTCTGTGCTGTCCTTTCACCCAGGCATGACGGGAGCCTCCAGGCATCTTCTAAGAAGAGAGGCATTTTGCCATCCCAGTTCTTTTTTCTGCCTTCTTGAAGCCACATAAATTAGCAGGCAAGAACCTTTCATGGGTTTGAGGAAATCTGTGACCATACTTCTGCTTTCAGTAAGGGCTCAATACACATGACTTCCTTTCCCCCACTTCCCCAGCCAGATTCTATCCTTTGGAAAAGGGATTTAGTAGCTCTTTTCCTTGCTCAGAGGACAGCATCCATTTAGGGTTTGAGAGTGCCTCTGTTTTTAACAATCGTCTTTGAAGATGCAAATACTCCCAAGAGATCTCTCACTTGTGGTCTTTTTTCCTTTTCTTTTTTTTTAAATTGGGGTCTTATCAGCTAGTTATTTCTTCAGTGAAGATGATATTCCTTACCAGATACCCAGGAGGGATGTGATATATGGAAAGGAGTACTGGACTTGGAGTCAGAAGCCCTCTACCACTTTTACTCATTAATATTTGCCTTACATACAGTTTCCTCATCTGGAAAATGGGCATGATAATAACTTGCCTTTTGGGGTGGCTGTGAAGATTAAGACAAGGTATATGTGAACAGTGCTCTGTGGATTGAACAGTGCTGGTATACCCGACCTGCCTGGAAGTCTAGGCAGGCAAATAAAACGCATCACTGTTCTCCATAGTTTTTACTTGGTTACTTACATAAATTGTGTAAAAACTGATACTCATCCCTCTAAGTAATAGAACATTAAAAATGTATATATAGACCTTGGGCTACAGAAGGGTTGGACTCCTCAATATATGCTATAAAATATGTATAATTATGGATTGGAAATGAAATACCATAATTTGTTGTCTAAATAAAAGTGTTAGGTAACACTAAAACTAACATTTGTTGAATTATTTCCAGAGGTTCAGTACCAAGTTTTACAAATATTATTTCATTTAATCTTCACAACAACGACTTGCCCCAATTCACAAAACTAGTAAATGGCAGATCTAGAATTCAAACCCAAGTCTGCCTGGTTACGTATGTGTAACCATCATGCTCTATTGCTTCCCTAATCAATGTGTCTTCTACTGAGCATCCTGTTAAAGGACAAGAAGCCAAAATTCTTTACTGTATCTCCAGCAGCAGACAACATAATGTTATTTATGTAAAGCACACAAAACTAAGAAATGGTTCTGAGTGAGCAAAAGAAAGAGATGGTGGTTGATAACATTCCTGCTTTCCCTACATGATGATAGTGGTCATGTACCTTAATGATTCCTTTCATTTTTGTTCAATAGGAAGTACCCACAATAAGTATAGGTCACTCAAGAACTGTGTGTGTGTGTGTGTGTGTGTGTGTGCGCGCGCGCGCGCATGGGCTTGTTTCTGTGTTTATTCCATTCAACAGAAATCTTCCTCCTGTGGTACTGCTCTCTTCTCAATGGCCATAAACCATAGGTATGTCCATTTTCCTGATGATGAAGAAGCATTATCATGAATGTCAAAGGCTGAGTTATCTTTGATATGCTGTCCTCAGAGCCTACCAATGTGTGAGGCTGGGCTGAGGTATAGTTACTATTCCTCTTTGACAGATTAAGAAACAGGCTTAGAGTACCTCCAAGACTAGCTCAGTTCACAAAGGATGGCAACCAGTGTGAAGCAGATTGTTCTAAGCACAAAAACAGGAGTCAAATTTTAAATTAAGAAAATAATAATTTGAATTTCAGAAGAGTAACATTAAGAAGTAGTCATTATAAAAATTCAGATATTACAGAGGTACCTGGTAAGAAGTTCAGCACTTGACCACTGCCCTTAATCAGGTTCTTTTTCCGAAGAAAGCCTATGGTTAAAAGTTTCATGTGTATTGCTTCTCAGGCCTTATTGTATACATGACTCATCTGAGGATTTTGATAAAAACGCAGATTCTGATTCAATAGATGTGGGGTGGGCCTGATACTCTTCATTTTAAATAAGCACTGGACTGTTCCATGGACTACACTTCAAGTACAAGGTCATAGGGCATGTGCATTTTAAATTTCATCATTACTGCTAGACAGCATTCCAAAGTGACTATACCAGTCACACTTTCCCCAGCAGGATAATGAGTACCTATTTCTTTTATACTCTCTCCAATACTTGAAAATCATCTCCTTAAATTTATCAATCTGATACATGAGATATGGTATTTATATTTTAAAATGTAACTTCCTGATTTTTAACAAGTTTAAGGATCATTTATTATTTATATTGGATATCTACACTTCTTTCGGAGAAGGCAATGGCACCCCACTCCAGTACTCTTGCCTGGAAAATCCCATGGACAGAGGAGCCTGGTAGGCTGCAGTCCATGGGGTTGCTAGGAGTCGGACACGACTGAGCGACTTCACTTTCACTTTTCACTTTCATGCATTGGAGAAGGAAATGGCAATCCACTCCAGTGTTCTTGCCTGGAGAATCCCAGGGACAGGGGAGCCTGGTGGGCTGCCGTCTATGGGGTCGCACAGAGTCGGACACGACTGAAGCGACTTAGCAGCAGTACACTTCTTTGGTTAATTGCTTGTTCATATTTTTGGCCCATGTTTCCATTTGGATATTCTTGCCTCTCTCTTTTGTTGGTTTATATGAATTCTTTATATATATGCTGGATATCAATCCTTGGTCTACTAACTATCTTGCAAATACTTTCCTCTAGGTCTAAAGAACAAATTCCCACCCAGCAGAGCTGTCCAGTGATTGAATGAAAGCGGAGCTGTTTGGAAGTTGTACAATCACTTATTTGGGAGGAATCTGGTGCGTCTACTTATGCCTTTTTCTTTCATATGAATATAGTATATCAGTTTGGAGCTCATCAGACTGTATGATAGCTGTTTATTCATTGGCCTCCTCCACTGAACAATGATCTTCTTGAGGGCAAGGGTGTACGTCTATAAGTCATCTCTGTGTTAGCAGCAGCCAGCACTGGGTCTAGCACAGAGCAGGCACTCAAAAATACTCTGTAGGTGAATAAGTAGACACAGAGAGTTAGATGGCTCTAGTTGCAGGATTTCAGTTGGGATCTGCTACACTGTGATTCCTCTAGGAGTTGCTTTGGGTCCTTCAACAAGGTGAAAGAGGAGAAGCCAAGAGCTGGTTTCTAGGACCTTTTGCTCCTAGATAGAGGAAAGTTCCCTCTGGGTGGCTTGCCTCTGTTTTGGTTGAACTTTCAAATACTTTGGTGCCCAGAGATGGTAAAAATAACAATAGCCAATACTTACATAATGCCTTTGGGCTTCCCTGGTGGCTCAGATGGTAATGAATCCGCCTGCAATGTGGGAGACCTGGGTTTGATTCCTGGGTTGGGATGATCCCCTGGAGAAGGGCATGGCAACCCACTCTAGTATTCTTGCCTGGAGAATCCCCGTGGACAGAGGTGCCTGGCAGGCAATAGTCCATGGGGTCGCAAACAGTCGGACACGACTGAGTGACTAAGCACATATAGTGCCTTCAGTGTGGTTTATATGAGTCCACCTAATGCTCACAACATCCCTATTAGGAGGAGATATTATTATTATCATCCCCATTTTACAGATAAAAAACCAAGGAACAGAGAGTTTAGGTAATTTGCCCAAGATCATACTAGTAAGTGCCAGGCCTGGAATATGAATCCAGCTCTCTGGATTCCTTAGTCTTTGCTCAAGAGACAACATGTGAAAAATACTAGACTGGATACAACGTAAGCACTGAACAAACATTTCTCTGTTTGTTCACCATCCCTCCTCCAGAAGAGTGCCTTTTCTGTCAATAACATCTCAGTCCTGTGGTTTGGCAGAATCCAGTCTGGGACCTGTTGTTTCTCCACAGTCTTTCTGTCTGAACCTTGCATCCCTCCCTGCCAGAAGCCCTAGTAATCCCTATTCTCCCAGGGACCTGGAAAACCCACTTCCCATGTACCCTGCCTGGGAATTGACTTTCCACTGTCAAGGCTCATTTTCCCCCTGGAGCCCCCAAATCCCATTTGGCACCTTTGGCACCTAGGTGTTGCATGGTGCTGCCATCTGGTGGGTATAGATGACCACTGACACCACTCTGATGAATGACTCGCCATTAATGGAGATTGGTCTCCTGCTCCTCTTTAGTCCTCAGGTCAGGATACCCTTCTCAGAAGGTAATCAACTGGTAATTAAGATCCATTAATGACTGGTTTTTCCAACCCTGGTATCAAAAGCATTCTGAATGTAGGCTTAGTATTGGGGGGATGGCAGAGTGGCTCCAATACTTTGGTCACCTGATTCGAAGAGCTGACTCACTGGAAAAGACCCTGATGCTGGGAAAGACTGAAGGCAGGAGGAAAAGGGGATGACAGAGGATGAGATGGCTGGATAGTATCACATCACTGACTCAATGGACATGAGTTTGAGTAAGCTCTGGGAGTTGGTGATGGACAGGGAAGCATGGAGTCCTCAGTCCATGGGGTTGCAAAGAGTTGGACACAACGGAGTGACTGAACAACAACAAGATTGGCTGTACTTGGGGGTAAGAAGTCCTACTTGCTGTGTTGTGCTGTGTTCAGTCACTCCATTGTGTTCAACTTTGTGACCCCATGGACTGTAGTTTACCAGGCTCCTCTGTCCATGGAATTTCTAGGCAAGAATACTGGAATGGGTTGTACTTGCCCCCTACTCAATCACATAAAGAAGGAAGCTGCCTACCCAATATAAAAGATGGGTAAAATCCAAAGGTTGTGCCGCAAAGACCCTCTCAAGGATCTCTAGCCCCTCACATAGACTCTTCAAGATACTCTTTCCTCTTGTAGCAGTAGGAGACTCTAGGTTCAAATAATAGGTATAAATTTACAGAAATATATTGTCCTTGAGTTTCTGCTAAGCCTGCTCACACCCATTGTCTGATTAACTTCACAGTGATCCCTTTTTAGCAGCTTTCCAGTTTCAGAAAAGAGGCCCATTATTGAGACTATGAGAGGTTATATACACATGTTTGTATAAATTGGGCAGGTTCTGGGGCAACTGGTCATTCAGACATAGAGGCTAACTCTTTTCTGTTCTTGTGACTCTGAAATCTTTCTGGGTTAAATCTTTGTATTCCCTTCCAATTTGCTTGTTCAAAACCAAAGAATTAGGGATTTTTAGTGGGAATTAGAGGGTCCCGGAAACCAGCCATTCATTTGAACATCCTATTGACCTGTGTACCCTACTGATGGTGAAGACAGACATTATGAATAGAAAGTCAGCTCAGAAAGTTAAGCAACTTGCTGCCTATAGTTCTGGTTCCTGTTAACTTCCATTAGGGGAGAGAGAACTGATACTGGTCGGTGGAGAAACTAACTATTGCTGAATAGTAAATGGAGTTCATGGAATTCTAGTCGAGTTCACCATATCCCGGAAGGAAAGCTCACATGATCCTGAGCACCCACTATATACCCTGCACTAATGAAACATTCTGCCTGGTACATTCTCTCATTTCATCATCACAACCAGTTCTCCAGCAAGTATTGTTTATATTTGATGTAAGGGGAAACTGAGCCCCTTTGGTGTTTTGAAGCTCGTCCAAACTCTCGTAACCAATAAGTGGTGGATCTGGGATGAGAGTTGTGGAGCCTGGCTGCACCTACAGTGAATATTCTTTGAACTGGTCAACTAGAGCTTGTGACCTCTCAAGAGAAGAGTCTGATCCTCATTCTTCTTTTAATGCATTCAGTCCCTCCACATTACAAATAGATGATAGGGCCAGCTGGATAAAAATACAAAGTCACACAATCCATTCTGTTTTCTATTTGAACCTTATTTTAAAATTTGGGTTTTTTTCCCCAATAAGAATGTGAAAAATGAGTATTGCTTCTCTCTGTCCAGCCCTGTGGTGGTTTAGAAAGATCCTGGGAAGAGCTGAATTTCCAGGTCCCCTCCTGGGGAGAGAGGATGAAACAGGAGTAATTAGACCTTTACCATTAGCTGTATTCAAAGCCACTGCTTATAAATTCATCCAACTAGAAGGAAGTCCAGAACCTCTGTTTGTGATCTGATTATACTTCTAGAGGAAAAGGAAGAGAGACAGGTTTTATTTCCTCATGGATGCAGATTTCTGTACCTTGATTTTTTTCCAGAAATAGTCTGTGCTCTCTTTTTTCATATTTATGGACTCATACACAGTACTCTGCTCTACTCTCTATCTAACCTACACGTATTGTTCTCTTTCCCAGTTATGGGTAGAGAGAAGTCTTCCAAGATCTTTAGTTTGTGTCTGTTTTCATAGTATCTTTTGGGAGTTCTGTATGCAAAGCAGTGGTTAAAGGGCTTCCAGGCTGATGGCCATCAAATGCTCCTTCACTGGTTTTGTGTCCACCCTCTTTTGCTGGGCCAGGTCCAGAAAACATCACTTGAGGGAGCTGCCTTGGGTACCAGGATCACAGCTGGTTGGGGTGCTGGCACACCAAGGGACACTCTTCAGGACAGGAAAATGCATCCCAGAGACAGAGAAGAGGATAGAAATCTGTTTTGAAGAATCTTTGTTTGAAGGAATTTTATTCAGGTTCTGAGACGTGAGTGTTCAGCAGAAAGGAATAATATGAATAAGCATTTACTCTAATAACAAAATAGTGTCAGTTACTGGAGTCCAGCCATGCCCCTCTGCTGTGAGGAACAGTTCTGTCCTCCCTAACATCAATCACAACAGCATGTACAGGGACTTACAGCTCACCGAGAGCTTAATCCCCCCAGGGATATTTCTGTGCAGGATCTCCACACGCATTGGGATGAGCCCGGGCCCACATGAATGACAACTGGGGTTACAAGACACAGTTTGTCCTGGAACTGCACAGACTTAAAAAATATATATAGCTAGGAGCGTTAAAAACCTCTGAGGTGTTTGGTAGTGGAGATGGTACAGAACCTTCTAAGAGATTCCTAAAAGGGTTGACTCCTTTGACAGTTGTGGGGTCTGGAGACATTTAGGAAGCCTGCTGACAGGGTAAAGTCAAGGAAGAAGTGGAAGCCCACGGGGCCTGACCGAGGGCGAGACAGGACAGGCCATCCGGCCCACGCTTCCCTGGCCTCCCTGAGTCCCGGCAACCAGAAAAAGGGTTGAGAGCCGGCAGGTGGGATCCACGCGAGAAGCCAAGCGGTCGAGTGGTGGAGCGCTGAGCCGAGCTCCCTCCGGAAGCCTCGAGGTTTCTGCGCGTGAGCAAGTGGGATACTCCTAGAGGTGGAATCTGCCGGCCTAGGACTGGGATTGGTGGCGCGCCCTCTCCGGGAGCCTCGGCTCTGGGGCAGCCAGCGCGGGCGCGGGTGGAGGCTCTGGAGCGTCCCTGGAGGGCGGGGGCCAGGGGCGGCCAGCAGGTGGGGCCCCGGGCCGGACTCCGCCCCCCGCACCCTCCCCGTTGGTCCGCGACCGCCCAGCCCCGGCCCCTCTTCCGAGCCCGAGCGCGATTGGTGGCGGCGCTTGTCGCTCGGAGGGGGCCGGGTCGCTGGGCTCCGCGGTTCTCCCTGCCGCCGCCGCCGCTGCCGCCGCCGCCGTCCTTCCAGCAGCGCAGGCGGGTCGGACCGCCAAGGCAATCGGCGCCCGGCGATGGGAAGCGGCGCGGCCGCGGATCCAGGCTGTGGCAAAGTTTTCCAGACGCTCATATCAAGGCGCGCGGCTGCCGACCACCCGTGACTGCTCCGAGAAGGGCTCGGAGATTTTTAATTTGGAAAAATAATCCACCTCATTTCCTTTGTCAAGCTCTCTCTCAAGGCGGCCAGAGGCGGGAGCTCCAAACTTGGGCACGGCGGCTCCACTGCCAGCGGTCCGGGCTTTGGAGACCGTCGGGACTCAGGTGCTCCGGCGCCCGGCGGCCCCGGGCGTCCGAGGGGGTGTGATCGCGGGGGAGTCCCGGGTGCGCAGAGACAAGGGGCCCCCGGGAGCTCTATATGGAGAAGGGAGCCCAGAATGGTGTGCACCAGGAAGACCAAAACTTTGGTGTCCACTTGCGTGATCCTGAGCGGCATGACCAACATCATATGTCTGCTCTACGTGGGCTGGGTCACCAACTACATCGCCAGCGTGTATGTGCGGGGGCAGGAGCCGGCGCCCGACAAGAAGCTGGAGGAAGACAAAGGAGACACCCTGAAGATTATTGAACGGCTGGATCACCTGGAGAATGTCATAAAGCAGCATATCCAAGGTACGGGCGCCCGGGGAAACTTGGGCAGCCCACGGGGCCGGGGAGTGCCCAGAGCCGTGCGCGGTACGCCGAGGCTGGTGGTCATCTCTCGAGTGACTGTGGGGCTCTGAAGCCGCGGACGCTTGGCGGGGCTGCGTGTATGTTCTTGCCTGAGTACGGGACCCTCAGTGTCGGCGGCTGTGCGCGCTTCTCCAGGGCACACGTGTGTGCGCGGGGCTCCACGCGCGCGTGTGTGCAGCTCGCTGGCGGTGTGGGGGCGCGCTGCGCACGTGTCCCAGTGTGCGTGGGACTACCGGCTAGTTGCTCGAGGGCTCTCAGGGTCGCACACAGGTCCGGTTCAGAGTGTGGGTACGTGTGAATGTTGGTGTGTGTACAAGGGAGCGCTCAAAGGCAATCGAGCTCATTTGGCTACTGTTGGGCCTATGGGGAGAAGCGTGAGAGGCCCAAGTCGTTGCCATTTAGGACCTACAGGCTTCGGGACGAGCCGGAGCTGGGAAGACTGCACGGCCCTAGTCCCAGCCCGACTGTGAGCGGCCCATAGGCGATTGGGTGTGCAGAGGGATCTGTGACTAGGAGTGCTGTCTGAACCTTAGCGGTCTCCACCCACACCACAGCCCGCGGGTCCAAGACCCTCTCCAGGAGCAGGTGTTGGCGCGGTGAAGAAGCATGGACGCTTGGAGCTCTGTCCACTGCGGTGGCGCCTCCGCCCAGGACCGGGAGAATCCGCCCTGGGCTGCCAGTGAAGGCCATTCCCTCCGGTAGCTCCAGTCCCAGGCCCGGGGAGTGGCTGGGGCAGAGCAAACAGATCCGCGCGGGCTAGGTCTGGAGTCTTAGGCTGAGCCGGGAGATTGCGCTCCAGGCCAGGGCTGGGGTCAAGGGGAGGATGGGGTACAGAGCGCTCTCCCTAGGCGACCCTGTCCGATGAGCTGTCAGAGGCAGCAGATATAGAGCTCCGGCTGGGCACCACAGGTCAGGGTGTGCACACACATGCCCGTCTCTCACGTTCACATTTCTTTTTCTTTGCTTCTATTCCCCCTGTTTTCTACCAGGCTTGTCAGCTTTTTAAGGTCAGGACAGCGCCAGCAGAGCCTAGTTCACCTGTCAACCAGGCAGACTTTGGCACATATCTGGTTGACTATTTCTCTCCCAGGAGCACTCTCATTTGTTTACACATGGTTGTCAGGATCCAACCTTGCATCTGCTGCCCCTGCCATGGTGGAGACAGCTGCTCTCTACATTTGGTTTGCTTCCCCGTATGTACAAAAGTTCCTTCCCAGGGGGGAGGTTCAGGTGAGTGCAGGAGAGGTATACATATCCACGGTGCTTCCTGACTGACTGATGACTTTAAAACAAGTTCATGGCTCTGACGCCTCTGCTTCGCAGCTCTCCTTGGTACCTGCCACTGGGCTTGCATAGCAGACCAATTTATCTCTCTGATGTGCCTGTTGCTGTGTTTCTTACTTGTTCTTTTCCGTCCTGTGGGTCCAGATTGACAATTAGTCAGCAGTAGAAGTACAGTGTTTGCCCCAGGGTGATTCATAATGTTCCCAGAGGGATGCAGACCATACCTTACTTTGACATTTCTAGTTTGCCCACAGATTTTAAGAGCTTTTCATTCACAGATTCTGTGTGTGTGTGTGTGTGTGTGTGTTCATGTTTCTGGAAAATGATACTCTTGTGCTTTCCAGTCTGGTCAGGGAGGAGGTGAGCAAGATACTACATTGGGAAGCGATGAGGAGATCTTGGGGTCATGGGCTCATCCCAGAGGGCACCTCTGTCATGTTGAATGTGGATCGTATCATGTGATTTATAAGACTCTACATGCAAATGAGTGCGGTGTGGAAGCTGAAAGGAGCCTTTGTGTTTCTGCTCCCAGGAAACCTTATAGCTATGCCTTGTTTGAAACTTTCAAATGCATACCTGAAGAAACTGAGAGGGGAAGAAAAAAAGAGGGCGCATTATCCTTAAAACGCATGGTGATCCAGCTCTCTTGTGTATGTGCAATGACTGTATTATGAGTCCTGTGGATATTCAGAAAAGGCCAGATTCTCAGCTGGAGAGGTAGAAGCCACAGCGCGCAGTGGGGTGGGGAAGGGCCAGTGACTTAGCAAAGACTGGCCGAGGCAGGGGGAGGCACAGGATGCTTGGCTGTTGTGCCATGATGGTGTTGCCATGACTAGTGACAGCATCCCCAGTGATGCTGGAGCCGTCCTTGAGTGAGTATTTGGGGGAATTGAAAGTAAAATTTGGCTTCCCTGGTAGCCCAGCTGGTAAAGAATCTGCCTGCAATGCAGGAGACCCAGGTTCAATCCCTGGGTCAGGAAGATCCCCTGGAGAAGGGAATGGCTACCCACTCCAGTATTCTTGCCTGAAGAAGTCCATGGACAGAGGAGCCGGGTGGGCTAGGGATTTATCTTACTTATGTAAGGGGCCTATGGTGTTTGGGACTGGCCAAGTGCCACTCTCTGAAGGCAGAGGTGGGAAAGGAAAAGATCAGAGGCTTGTCCTTGATGATATGGGCCATTTACATGTATTCCACTGTTGAGTTTCCTCTAGTTAGTAGGGAGGGCCTTTTGAGCAAACCAGTTTACTCTGCTAAGCTCAGGGGGAATAGGGATAATGATACTTAGTAGCTAAAAATTATATAGCACCAACTGTGTGCCAGGCATTATTTAAGTACTTTATGTATGTTGACATTTAATTCTCCTCCCCCTATGAGGTAAGTAGGTAAGCTCCATTTTACATATGGAGAGCTTATATAATTTGTCTAAGGTACAGAGATTTAAACCAAGCTCATGTTGCTTCAGGATCTGTGTTCTTAACCACATGCTGCTACTGCTAACTCGCTTCAGTCGTGTCCGACTCTGTGTGACCCCATAGATGGCAGCCTACCAGGCTCCCCCGTCCCTGGGATTCTCCAGGCAAGAACACTGGAGTGGGTTGCCATTTCCTCCTCCAATGCATGAAACTGAAAAGTGAAAGTGAAGTTGCTCAGTCGTGTCTGACTCTTTGAGACCTCATGGACTGCAGCCCACCAGGCTCCTCCATCCATGGATTTTCCAGGCAAGAGTACTGGAGTGGGGTGCCATTGCCTTGCTATCTCTTAAGAGGGCCAGCGAGTCACAGGGGCAGCAGGGCTCTCCTAGAGTCCCTGGATGGTGGGAGTGGGTGTTGGAGTTGGAGACCTCAGAGGGTGGCCGAGGGATGATGGAGTCATAGCCTTTCCACTTGGAGACTCTTCCATAGTTAAACTCAGGAAGCTCTGGTTTGTTTCACACCAAAAGGCAGAGGTTACATTCACACAAGAAGTGTTTGTGGAACACCCAGGACAGTTCCTGGCACATTCTTCAGAGAGTGTGTGTTGGATGGCTGAGCAGATGAATGAATGAGCACACAGTGCGGGTGCCCAGGGCACTGGTTAGTCATTAATAAAGCATCTCCATTCTCAAATGACTATGTTTTGCTTTGGAGCCTTGCACAGGCTCCTCTTTGCTTTGGAAGGAAAGTTGTCCTGGAAGCTGCAAATGTCACAAAATGTTCTACTGGATGTTCCATAGGACTTGCAATTAGAAGAGGCTTTGGAGCGTCACCCTGGAGCTACGTTCTAGTCATGACTGAAAAGTTTATTTTCCTCTTGGGGGTTGCAGTGATATTTCATTTTAATTTGTTTTCTGATTGAATGATTTAATTAGATGGTGTTTGGGAATCTCTTGGGAATGTAAATTGCAGTTTTGATAATTATTTTTTAACCAGATAGATGGTAAATGAGAGGGTGGATAACTCCGGATTTTAAAAATAGCATCCTGATGGATTGGAAACACAAAACAAGTGTTCATACAGGTCTGGTCTTGGAGGAGAAAGATGGAATTGCTGGAGGTGGTGCAGTGGGTTAAGTACAGAGTGTGAAGGACGCTGGAGTGTTGGAGAGCTTAGGAAATGGAAATGTGGGTTCACATCTTACTGTGGAAGTCAAGTAGAAACCCATACAGCTTTTCTTTTTTCTTGGTTAGCATCTTTCTTGAATATAAAAAAGAATGAGCCAACATTAAATAAAATATTTTAAAATGCATAAAATTCCTCTAATTCATTCTAATCTAACACAACTATTTTGTATTTTGACATTGCCTTCTAGCTTTGTCCATCTGGCTCCATATTTAGAAATGCAGGTGTAGTCGTGGTTTACATGTAATTTTATATTCTGCTTTCCTCAGTTTGCTTTTTGTTAGAAGCATTTTTTCAATATTTGCTACATAGTTTATTGATTTTGTTGTTGTTGTTCAGTCGCCCAGTGGTGTCCGACTCTTTGCGACCCCATGGACTGCAGCAAGCCAGGCCTCTCTTTCCCTCACCATCTCCTGAAGTTTGCCCAAGTTCATGTCCATTGCATGGGTGATGCCCTCTTCTTTTTCTGCCCTCAATCTTTCCCAGCATCAGAGACTTTTCCAAAGAGTCAGCTGTTCGCATTAGATGACCAAAATACTGGAGTTTCAACTTTAGCATCAGTCCTTCCAACGAGTATTCAGGGTTGATTTCTCTTATTGATTTAGTCCTTATTTATAGGAGGCCTGGTATGTGCCAGGCGCCACACTGAGTGGTGACTTTGGGTACAGTGGTGAATCCGGACCCTCCTGGTCCCTGTTGCAGTGAACGCGTTTTTGAAGGATGATAGTATACCTCTTCGGAGAAGGCAATGGCACCCTACTCCAGTACTCTTGCTTGGAAAATCCCATGGACAGAGGAGCCTGGTGGGCTGCAGTCCATGGGATTGCGAAGAGTGGGACATGACTGAGCAACTTCATTTTCACTCTTCACTCTCATGCATTGGAGAAGGAAATGGCAACCCACTCCAGTGTTCTTGCCTGGAGAATCCCAGGGATGGCGGGGCCTGGTGGGCTGCCGTCTATGGGGTTGCACAGAGTCGGACACGACTGAAGCGACTGAGCAGCAGCAGCAGCAGCAGCAGCAGTATACCTCTTCTTCAACACAGTTTGGGTTTGAGTTAGCCAGTTTACTGAAAACCTGATTCAAGAAGAAACTAAAACAAAATATCACATACATGCATGAAGTATTTTGTTTTACTGTGCATTCATTTCTCAGCTTTTTGATGGAAGACCAGGCTTTATCTTTGGTTTGGATCTGTTAAAGAAAACAGAACTAGAAATCTGACTTTGTAAACAGCTTCTTCATGGAATAAGCCACGCCCATAAAGTGCAGTTTACAAAGTCTGATTTCTAGTTCTGTTTTCTTTAACATTCACTGAGAACTTGAAGGTACTTATGAAGCAGTGTAGTGGCCCACATTTTTATTACTTTGGTCTTTTGCAATGACTTTGTTCATGAGTAATTTGACTGCTATTTATGTGATTAGTTCTATAAAGTCTTTCCAAAGCTTTAAATTAATTTTCTTAGAAATAACTCTAAATTTTTAGCAATGATCTTCCATTGGTTATATAATATGTAATTAAGTTACGCTGTTACAGTGACAAGTACCAAGATTCTAAACACATTTGGAAACAAACCCAGTGTACTCTTGGTTGGCTTATAACGCCATTGTTAGCTGGAGATGTGAATGGGGTGAGGGAGAGAAATTGACACAGAGGGACAATCGCATCCTGGTTTGGTTTTGTTTTTCATGGAGAGAATGAAAACATGCTTAATCTGGAGAGGCAATTAACTGGAGATTTCTTAAAGAGAGGGCTTCCCTGGTGGCTCAGCTGGTAAAGAATCCACCTGTAATGTGGGAGACTTGGGTTCAATCCCTGGGTTGGAAAAATCCCCTGGAGAAGGGAACAGCTACCCACTCCAGTATTCTGGCCTGGAGAATTCCATGGACTGTGTAGTCCATGGGGTTGCAAAGAGTCGAACAGGACTGAGTGACTTTCACTTTCACTTTCTTTCTTAAAGAGAACTTTTACTGCATTTTTAGTGACTGCTTAATATTCCACCATCAGTATACCGTTATTGATTTAACCCGTTGCCTATTACTGAACCTTTTCTTTTCTATTATAACTAATCAGAAATAAACATCTTTACCTCACTGTGTTCTTCTTTGGAATGACTTTAATGATGCATTTCCACAAATGGGATTATTACTGACTCCAAAAATATGAGCAATTTTTATGAAAGCTTGTTTTTCAAAAGGAAAATCTTTCTATACAGCCAATGGCAATATAATATTGTACCTGCTTCTCAGAGCCTGGCCAGCCTTGGGTGTTACCCTTCAACTTTTTCTGGGCAAATGTAACCACCATCAAATGTTCTGTTCTTTTGCTTTGTACTCTCTTGATTACTGTAGAACTTAGCATCTTCTCCTGAGCCCTGTGTTTGTTTTAACTTTGTACTGGTGTCCTTTGCTGGTTTTTCTCTTGGGATATCAGTGTTTGTGATTTGCGTATTTTATGTATGTTTTATTTCCATATATCGTTAATTGATGAAATTTATATCATGCCTGTATTCTATTTTATACACATAATTTTTGCTTTGCACATATGCTTTAGGGCAGTGATTCTCAAACTCTGTCCCCAGGAGCCCCAAGCTTCTAGAAGGTTTGATCTGGGACTTAAGAAATAGAAGGGTCAAATGAGGTCTATTTGATCCCTCCTTTCCTCATTCTCTCCCCTCTATGCAACCAATGCTGTTTCTCTTTCATCTGTCTTATATTTGGTTTTCTGTAAGATATTTCATTTTTTTAAAGGACTCTTCTTTCTTTTTAAAAAGGGGTTGAAAATCACTATTTTGGAAGAAAAGGAAACATCAGACTTAGATTTCTTCGAGGGATGATGGTAGCGTAAAAAATTTAAGAGAGTAAACAAATCTAAAATGAAATTGAATTCCTGGGTGGTATACTTGTAACATCTATTTACCCTTCTGTATACCATGATTAATAATGTATTACATTATATGACTAATTTCTAAATCCATTATCTTACTTCACTGAGTCAAGATCATCTGAACAATGGGAGAAATGGATTATTAAGTGCTTTTGTTTCCTAAAATTTTATTAGGCATATTATGTGCATATTAATGTACCAGTAACAGTAATCAATTCAGTAACAGTAGGTTGGTCACCAAGATTACAAACACATATATGGTTCCTAAAAATACGAAAATATCCAAGGCCCAGTTGTTGGGAGGGTTTTTTTTTTTGTCCCCTTATAGCTTTTGGATGTTACTGAGAATTGGCTAATGTCCTTCTCATCTCATCCCTGACTTGGCAGGGTTGTAAAGAAGATATCATTTTGATGTTTGCGAAATGCTTGAAGATTATTTGAGGAAAGGGTGTCATTTAAAGAGTAAGCTTATTTGTCCTTCGGAATGAACTGTGGCATGTGACATTATAATAGTAACAGAGATTGATATTTTGAGAGAGTCCAATAGCAGAATTTAGAGGTTGAGCCCAATTATCTTTATTAATAGCCCAGGACCATATCTTCATGGAGTAGAAAAATCTTGCCAAAGAACACGACATTTTTTTTACCATGGCCAAAGAATTTTCATTTTTATCCAGAAGTGTGTAGGCTGTAAAATAAATGAATTCCACATTCTTTCCCACTCACTTGACATAAATTGTTATTTGCCCTTGATAAGTAGGTTGATGTAGAGCCTCAAGGAGAATTCAGAATGGAATGTTGGAGAGCCACAGTTTGTTTTTCTGGTTTGTGAGGGCCTTGACGGTCAGCTTCAGTTGTTCGGATTTAGGTGTCTGTGTCTTTTTAAAGGTGTTTGTGGGATCCAGAGCCAGTGCAGGGCTCCTGGAGCATCTTCACTAGTGTCCTACAGGATTTCTGATGTCCCTTAACTTGGAAGTTGAATGGGCTACTGCTTTGATGTAGAACTTGGGAGTCTCTTTAGGATTGTTGCCACTTTTCGTTGCTTGTGTTCTATTCTGGAGACTAGGACAGATAGGGTGCCTTGTGAGAGGCATATTGGAGGGCAGCCCAGATTGAGCTGATATTACACAGAAGGTCCTTTGCAGAAACACCAAACTGAGTATGAGTGATGAATGTAGCCAGAAGGCGCCAAGGTGGGATTTGGGGAGAGAGAGAAATGCTGGAAGGGCAGTCCATCACTGTGGCATGGGCACTTTGGTCGAGAGCAAGGGGCAGAGAGGTTTAGGTCCGCTGGTTGATGGTCTCGATTCTGTAAATGGTGGATTGCACTTTTATGCTGACCTTGAAGGTCTCCCTAGGGCTGGAGTGCCTTGAATTCTGCAAAGACTTGATAATTCCATTGTGCCTACAGTTGTTAACTTATCAAATTTCACTTTGCCTTCAGGGTCAGAGTGAGTACCATTCAACAGGGCAATGCTTGAGCACAGGCTTTCTCCATGCTCCCCGCTCTTCACACACATGCCTTCGCATGCAGAGCACACACCCCAGGGCAGGGCCAGGACCACGCACGTCCCAACACGTTGCATTCATTCTCACTCCATCCCTTTCTCTCCCGCACGAGAAAGCATATTAATATGCAAGAGAATGTGATAACCTTGAAATGGCTTCAATTCATAGTTAATCATTCATATGCTTTGGTACTTAAATTATTGTTAATAACACATTACTGCAAACGGTCCAATTTACAATATGTTGCGACAATGACTGGAAACAGCTGCTGTTCTGGAATCTTCGGCGTGAGCCTTTGTACTCTATGGACCCAGCTGAATGCAGCCCACTGGAGCTTTAAGCAAGAGGATTCCTGATAGTGTGAACACTAATGCTTTGGTAGTTTTTTCTGGCTACACAATTATAGATTAAAATATGTTGCTAGGACAGATCATCCCAGTCAGTAAGTATGCATTTCTGAGATGTAGTTCTCTTTCACTGCCCAACATTCAATTTTAGTTTTGTGAAGGTTTGCTTTTGGGAGATAAAGCTACCTCTAATGATGCCAGTGGAAAGCCTTCATGTCCAACTCTAAGGAGAGTGACAGACTTCCTTTATAATGGTATTCCTGAAATGGTACTGGGGCTGGCAGACACACTTTGTTGGGCTGCGTTTGTTACCACTGTCCTCTCTGAGCTCACATAAACACAGTGTTTGGAGAGATCCGGAGAAGTGACATTAGCACTCATCTCCTCAGGACAGATAGGAGCAATGGAAAATGATGACTGAAGAGGAGGCTAAGGCCAGCTCTTTGGCATGATTGGGTTCATTCCACCCATGTCCAGAGTTTAAGATTCAGGGTAGAGCACCTATTTGAGATGGTTAGGTGCTGCATCTATACTTAATTTTGTATTATTATTTTGTAAAATTTTTATTTACTTATTTATTTTTGGATGTTCTGGGTCTTTGTTGCTGTACATGGAATCTCTCTAGTTGCAGCAAGCAGGGGCTTCTCTTGTTGAGGAACATGGGCTCTAGATAGTAGGCTCAGGAGGTGCACCACCTCCTCTTGTGGTGTGGTACACAGTCTTAGTTGCTCCGAGGCATGTGGGATCTTTCTGGACCAGGGATCAAACCTGTGTCCCCTGAATTGGCAGGTGGATTCTTAACCACTGGATTCATAGGGATGTTGCATCTTAAGTTCTGGTGCCTGGTTTGGCTTCAGTGGTCTGACTTGCTTATCCATCTCTGTCCTCTGGGGCCTTAGAGTTAAAAAGGCCACTGAGATCCTGTGGGAGAGGGAAGGCAGTTCAGCGACCAGGGCAGGATTTGAAACTTGGGCTAATAAGTGTCATGTTAGTGGTATATTAGGACTTAGGAGTACAAGATTGCTTGGGACAATGAATTTAAGAGTTAGAAAGCTAGGGAGAGATTTGAAGCTACAGAAATGCCAAATGATAATCTTAGCCAAACTCTTGATTTATTTTAAGAGCAACAGGCATATAAAGAATTGAAGCTGGATGATATCAAAGGGAACAGAGGATGAGAACTACTCCTATGGGTCAGAGACTGGGCTCGGTGCTATCCATGCATGATCGCCTTTTAGCATCACTGCATGGTGATGGAGAGTTTGAGAGGTGAGAACATTGAGACACAATGACTTAGAGAGTTTGCCCAAGGTCACAGAGCTGCTAGGTGGTAGAGCCAGGAAGGGAAACTGTCTCCAGCATTTGTGCTCTCTTCAGAAGAGAACAGAAGATGACAGTCTCACAGAGGAAGGACTGGAAGATCATTTTTATCAAAGATGGTTTTCAAATGTAAGCTTAGAGGCCTTAGGTCTAGCAGGAGACTGATGAAAAAGGGATCCAGGCAGGCGGCTTGCTTTATCCTCGTATAATTAAGGAACCTCGGAGTTGGGGTGCTAGCATGGGAGGATCTGGAAAGCCCTTTCTCTGGAATCACTGTGAGCCCCCCAGGAACTTGGCCTCATAGGAAAAGCGGCGTGTGCTGGCTGCAGGCTGGACCTCATTCAGATTTCACATGTGACTTTCAAACTCCTGCAATGCTTTCCTGTAAACTGGCACAGCCAAGTGGCTCCTGGGGTGACCAACTAGCCCTGCTTGACTTCCCCTCTTTTTAAAAAAGTTTATTTATTTATCAGCCACACTGCGTGGCATGCAGAATCTTAGTTCCCTGACCAGGGATCGAACCTGCACCGCCTGCAGTGGAAGTGTGAAGTCTTAACCACTGGATTGCCTGGGAAGCCCAAGGACTTTCCCTTTTTTAAAACTGAAATTCCTGTGTCTGCAGAGGACCCTCAAACTTGGGAAAACCTGGAGAGTTGGTCATCCTCAGCTTCTCAAGCTGGTAAATTCTTTTCTTTTTTTTCTTTTCAATGGTAACTCCTAGCATCATGGTAAAAATAGCTCTAATGATTGCACCACATCTGTGTCTTCTGCTCTCTGATCTTGAACGTTGACTTTGTCTAAGAGTGGTAGAGGGGATGGTGAGGTCTGGCAGCCCCTGCCCCATTTGCTCTGCCCCCACAAGCTGCCTCCTCTCTTCTTTGTTATTCATTCTGCCTTAATACTCCCTGTTTATTTTTTTTTATTTTTATTTTTTTTTCAGCTGTCTGAGCCTCTCAGGATTTGGAAAGGAAAAAACAATTGCTGTAAAGGAAAGCTCTAATAAAGTGGTTTGGGCACAAAACATCAGCAGCTGTTTATTTGCCCAAAACAGTAGGAGTCCGTATTAATAACCTTGTGAGTTATATGCTGGGAAGTTAAAAGTAAGCAAAAATCTTACTTGAGACCCACAGATGTGACTTTATTCCTTTATTGAACTAATCTCTCTTCCTGTTTATGCTGGTGACATTTTCTATTATCCATGTGGAGGATCCTTTTTGATCTTCTGTTTCAGATTTATTTAGCTCTGCCTGGGTAGGGTCCCAGAGCAGAGAGGTTTTCTGGTTTCTCTTTATTGCAGTTATGATCTTTGGTGTTTATGTGGTTCCTGCCTCAAAGGATCTTGATGAGTGGGACAGGCTTTTTGTAATTAATCATCATCATATTTCTCTGAAGGGAGAGAAGGAGCCACCAAGTAATGGGAGGGGTGTTGGTAAGGCTGTAGACGTGCCTCACAGTTGGAGAAGCAGTCTTTTAACATTTCTAAATCTCACTTTAATAATAAACTGATCCTCTGATTTACTTTGCTTTTTAAGAAGAGTATATGGGAGGAAAGTATAACAGGCAAGAATTATGACGTATACTCTCCAAGACTATAATTGGGCCAGACTTTTAAAAAATTTTATTAGAACCTGAGGGCCCTCCCCAGTGGCTCAGTGACAAAAACCAAAACCAAAACAACCCACCTGCAATGCAGGAAACATAGGAGACGTGGGTTTGATCCCTGGGTTGGGAAGATCCCTGGAGGAGGCATGGCAACCCACTCCAGTATTCTTGCCTGAAGAATCCCCGTGGACAGAGGAGACTGGTAGGCTACGGTCCATAGGGTTGCGAAAAGTAGGACACTACTGAAGCGACTTAGCATGCATGCATGAGGATTTATATTAGAAGGAGAATCCAAAGGAAAATAATGGAAGAAAATTTTATCAATGATTCAAAAATTAAAATAGAAGAACAAAGGAGAGGAGGGGTTGTAGAAATAGCTCTGAACTTGTCTAGAGAAGAAACTGGACAAGGAAGAGAATCAATATCTGTTGAGCACCTGTTATATGCTAAATGCTTTACATGTGAAAACTCATTTTAACTTTGTAAGCAACCCTGTGGGATTATGTTGTTACCCCCATTTTACAGACGAGGAAATCAAGTCTCAGTGACTGTAGTTAACTTGTCCAAGGCGATGCAGTTAGTAAGTTACCTCTCTCAAGCTCCTTAGTATGGAGCCAGGCACCCTCTTGTTTTTCTGCTGCAGTGATGCTAAGCAAGAGAAAATAGGATCACCCCTTTCTCTCAGTAGGAAGGTTGCAGGTGATACTAGAAGGATTCATGAGAGGACCATGACCCTGAGGTAGGTCACCAAGCGACTGTTTTGTCCGTGCCCTTCCCTGGAGGTACAGGAGGTGGCCTGTGCCAGGGGTTGTCAGGCTGGAGTGCTGTGGAAGGCTAAGAGACTGAAGACCTGGCTCTTCACACCCAGCAGTATCTCTGTTTCTAGGAGAAGGCTTCAGTTCAGTTCAGTCGCTCAGTTATGTCCGACTCTTTGTGACCCCATGAACCACAGCACTCCAGGCCTTCCTGTTCATCACCAGCTCCTGAAGTCCACCCAAACCCATGTTCAATGAGTCAGTGATGTCATCCAACCATCTCATCCTCTGTCGTCCCCTTCTCCTCCTGCCCTCAATCTTTCCCAGCATCAGGGTCTTTTCAAATGAGTCAGCTCTTTGCATCAGGTGGCCTAAGTATTGGAGTTTCAGCTTCAACATCAATCCTTCCAATGAACACCCAGGGCTGATCTCCTTTAGAATGGACTGGTTGGATCTCCTTGCAGTCCAAGGGACTCTCAAGAGTCTTCTCCAACACCACAGTTCAAAAGCATCAATTCTTTGGCGCTCAGCTTTATTTAGAGTCCAACTCTCACATCCATACATGACCACTGGAAAAACCATAGCCTTGACTAGATGGACCTTTGTTGGCAAAGTAATGTCTCTGCTTTTGAATATGCTGTCTAGGTTGGTCATAACTTTCCTTCCAAGGAGTAAGTGTCTTTTAATTTCATGGCTGCAGTCACCATCTGCAGTGATTTTGGAGCCCAGAAAAATAAAATCAGCCACTGTTTCCACTGTTTCCCCATCTATTTCCCATGAAGTGATGGGACCGGATTCCATGATCATAGTTTTCTGAATGTTGAGCTTTAAGCCAACTTTTTCACTCTCCTCTTTCACTTTCATCAAGAGACTCTTTAGTTCTTCTTCTCTTTCTGCCATAAGGGTGGTGTCATCTGCATATCTGAGGTTATTGACAATTTCTCCCGGCAATCTTGATTTCAGCTTGTACTTCCTCCAGCCCAGCATTTCTCATGATGTACTCTGCATGTAAGTTAAATAAACAGGGTGACAATATACAGCCTTGACGTACTCCTTTTCCTATTTGGAACCAGTCTGTTGATCCAAGTCCAGTTCTCACTGTTGCTTCCTGACCTGCATACAGGTTTCTCAAGAGGCAGGTCAGGTGGTCTGGTATTCCCATCTCTTTCAGAATTTTCCACGGTTTATTGTGATCCACACAGTCAAAGGCTTTGGCATAGTCAATAAAGCAGAAATAGATGTTGTTCTGGAACTCTCTTGCTTTTTCGAGGATCCAGCGGATATTGGCAATTTGATCTCTGGTTCCTCTGCCTTTTCTAAAACCAGCTTGAACATCTGGAAGTTCATGGTTCATGTATTGCTGAAGCCTGGCTTAGAGAATTTTGAGCATTACTTTACTAGAGTGTGAGATGAGTGCAATTGTGTGGTAGTTTGAGCATTCTTTGGCATTGCCTTTCTTTGGGATTGGAATGAAAACTGACGTTTTCCAGTCCTGTGGCCACTGCTGAGTTTTCCAAATTTGCTGACATATTGAGTGCAGCACTTTCACAGCATCATCTTTCAGAATTTGAAATAGTTCAACTGGAATTCCATCACTTCCACTAACTTTGTTTGTAGTGATGCTTCCTAAGGCCTACTTGACTTCACGACTTAAGTGTGAACAAAACCATCTCCTCTGCTCATTCAGAGCAAAGCTTCACTGAAGTGTCTTCCAGGATCAGGGGATGGCGTCAAGTTGGGGGCCGTGAAGGGGAGCATTGCATACAGAGGAAACTGCAGACATGTCCAGGTTTGCCCATAATTCCCATTTAATCAAGAAAGCAACATATCTGGGCTCAGGTATATAGAATGTGGGCCCTAGTTCTGTGGGCAGGTGTTGGAGATGGGCCCCAGATCTGGCACTAAGGCTTGGGGTGGAGGCTTGGGATGGTTGGAAGAAACTACTTCCAAGTTCCTGTTCCCCTCTCCTATGACTCAGAGTTTGATAGTGACCTGGGAGGTACTCCTACCTTCTGTTGGTCACGTGCTCAGATTCTTTCCTTTTTTCATCCAACTAGCTTTTATTAAGCACCTAGTAAGTGGTGGAGGTATGTCAGTGCGATGAAGACAGACGTATGAAGGGTTTGCAATGAAGTGAGGTAGTCAGGTGCCTTCTGATAAAGAGAGAAGAAAATTAGGTGTGAGCTCTGTCTGGGGTAACAGTTCCAGGTGGAGGAAACAACAGGTGTGCAAAGTCCGAGGTAGGAGTGGACCTGGTGTCTGTGGATTTGAGAACAGTGTGGCCAGGGCAGAGCGACTGTGGGAGAAAGGGGTAGGGAGTGAGGTCAGAGAGGGCCAGTTGGGGAGCAGGTTGTACTGGCCTTGGAGGACACTGTGGAAGAAATGCCCTGGGAGAAAGGGGGAGCCCTGGGAAGGGGTCGCAGAGGAGCCCAGCTTTTAAAGGCACCAATCCAGGCTTTTCTGTGGCTGCTTCTGAACACGCCTTATGGGCTTGACTCTGTGCCCAGGCATGTCAGGAAATGATAAAATATGTAGGACACAGTCCTTTGCTTTGAAAATCTCATCATCAGGCTAGGAAGACAACCCAAGAAACAGGTGACTATCTTTTGCAAACTAACAAATGTAGTGAGGGTTAATACTAAATTCTCGAAGAGTGTGCTGGTACAGCAGACTGGGGAGGAGCTGGGATTTAATGACACACCTTTGGAGAATGAGGAGGATTTAGAGGAGTGGAATAGAGAAGATTAGGAGAGGGCAAGTTCAGAGATTAAGTAAAACCAACAGTTACCTGGAAGAGGGAAACCGGAGTCTTGTGAATTGTGGCAAAGTGTGTGCAGGCAGACAGTGGCTGGAATCAGCGTGGCCCTTTACAGACTGGGTGACCTTGGTCAAGGCTCTTCACTTCCCTGTGCCTCAGTTTCCCCAGCTATGGAAATGAGGATGACTGCTCCTTAAACCCTGTAGGATTGTTGTGCTGATTAAGAGTTGAAATTAATTGAGGTGCTGATTAAATGCGGGACCAGACAGCACCCCACCCTGCCTATCACTTGGTGGGCATATGGTAGGGAGCACGTTCTTTCCTTCAGTCTTCCATTTTCCCTCTTCCCTTCGTTCCCACCACCTTTTCCTCTTGGAGCTGGCATAGAAAATACGGTAAGGGATACGTTTTCTGGTTGTAACGCCTAGACTATCAACCTTGATCCCTGTTACAGTGCAGCTGACAGGATGAGTGTGTTAGGACTTCCCCAGTTAAGGCCAGCCTGTGATGGTTCAGCTTTTGAACTGTGGTGTTGGAGAAGACTCTTGAGAGTCCCTTGGACTGCAAGGAGATCCAACCAGTCCATCCTAAAGGAGATCAGTCCTGGATGTTCATTGGAAGGACTGATGCTGAAGCTGAAACTCCAATACTTAGGCCACCTGATGCGAAGAGCTGACTCATTTGAAAAGACCCTGATGCTGGGAAAGATTGAGGGCAGGAGGAGAAGGGGACGACAGAGAATGAGATGGTTGGATGGCATCACTGACTCAATGGACATGGGTTTGGGTGGACTCCAGGAGTTGGTGATGGACAGGGAGGCCTGGTGTGCTGCAATTCATGGGGTCGCAAAGAGTCGGACACGACTGAGCGACTAACTGAACTGAACTGAGATGGTTCAGAAGTGAGGTTAGAGGGGAGCCCAGCCTCACACTGTGACATTTGGACACCTGGAGTGTCTCAGTTTGATTTGACTGTTGCATGGAAATCTTTAAGCCCACAGGCCTGGGGACCTGCCCTCATTTGTAGAGAAATATTTGTTTTGTAAAATAAAGCCCACTTGGCATCACAGTGGTCCGGGGACAATGTTAGGAATGCACTGTTTGTAGAAACCTGGTGGGAGAGTTATGCAAGGTATCCTGTTACCTGGTCCGAGAATCTCTTTTCCTCAAATCCCTGGTAGTGGAAGAGCCTCCTGGAGGAGAGAAGTGTTTTCTTCCATCTCAACCCACCTCCCAACAGAACTGGAGCTGCAGCAGCCTGTCTTCCTGCTGGGGGGAATTTGATTTAACACAAAGCAACGTGACTTATAATTTCAATTGCAGGCAGGAAGGTGTGATTTAAGACAATTGTCAGGAAGATTCAATTTAATCTTTTCTTTCTTTCTTCTCTACAAAATGTGCATTTTGTTGCATGATCTAATTTTAATATACATTCTTTACAACTCAAAGATAGATGTAGTTTCATATTGAGAAGGTACATTCTACATTTTTTTAAAAAGTACTTATCTATTTAAAGTCCTTTTTGAAAGAGATCCCTTACTAGTGACAGAAAACTGAGGGATGGTTTTGCTTTTTTACTAGAGAGAATTGGAGTAAATCATTATGAAACTTCCTGGACAATAAACCATTTCTTGATTAGTGGGAATTTTTTTTTGATCACTTAAGAGTAGGGGGATAAGAATTGCCTTAACAAAACAATTAAAATATTTCTTTTATGTACCTAAAACTATACAATTGTGAATGTTTTTCAACAACAGCTAGTTGTTTGTTTTCTTTTTTTTATTTCAGCAAACAGCATATGTATTTTTTGGTTTGTAATTACTTTAGAAGTACAGAAATTATGCATTGATTTTCACAAATCAAAAATTAAATCTTATTTCACTCTGGTCACTATTGGAAACAAAGTATTGTGTGGTGCAGCTCTGTGTAGCCCCTTCCCTCTTTCTTCACCTTTTAAACAAAAAAGTTGAGCTGTCCAACTTTGGCAGTACCCAAGTCATGTCAACCATGAAGGCTGTTATCTGATGGCTCTTTATTGAGATTCAGAGTATGCTAGAACCAGAAGGTAGAAGAAGACCCTTACCCTCAAACTTTGTGCTGAGGGATGCACGACCCAGAGCAACTTGGTGACTGCCCTGAGGATCCTCCCCTTGGTGCCAGAGATTCTGGGATGGGGGTGGAGAGGTCCTGAGTCAGGTCTAGAAAATTCCCCTCTATATCCTGTTACTCCCTTCAACATGAGAAGAAACTTCCGCAGTGAGAAGTAACCCTTTGTTGTGTATTCTCAGATGAAGTCGGGTGCTCCAGGGACAGAGGATGGGCAGACTTCTTTCTATGGGGTGAGGCTGGAGGGGCCCTGTCTGGGTCCTTGGGGCCTGCACCCCAGCACCTGGGATCCTGTCCAGGACTGGGGACACAGCACTCGGAGCAGAACCTGTGTTCAGGTCCTGCAGCACGTGGCAGCTCCTGGTGGTGCAGTCTTATATCAGGAGCAGGCCTCTTCCCGGCCTTTCAAACCTGCACAGTGGTGCAGATGGAGGAGGGGCAGAGATTTTGCGCCAAGGACAGGAAAAGAGAAAAAAATCAGCAGTTATCAGGCACTGACTAGTTGTTTGGTTGGTACTGTTAATCTTCTTTGTATTATTAGGATTTAATCCTTAAAATCATATCCTTAGCCCCATTTTACAGGTGAGAAAGTTGTACTATACACTGACTGTTTATCTGCTTTCCCATTAGACTGTAATTTCCCTGAGAGTGGAGACAGAGTCCTATTTTTTTCCATTTTCCGGTGTTTCACTGGAAACTACATGCCAGTAGGGCGTATGCTGCTGCTAAGTCGCTTCAGTCGTGTCTGACTCTGTGTGACCCCATAGACGGCAGTCCACCAGGCCCCGCCGTCCCTGGGATTCTCCAGGCAAGAACACTGGAGCGGGTTGCCATTTCCTTCTCCAATGCATGAAAGTGAAAAGTGAAAGTGAAGTTGCTCAGTCGTGTCCGACTCTTAGCGACCCCATGGACTGCAGCCTACCAGGCTCCTCCGTCCATAGGATTTTCCAGGCAAGAGTACTGGAGTGGGTTGCCATTGCCTTCTATAGTTGGGTTAATTAGGAATTTATTGAGTGACTAAATGAATAAATAAGCAGACCTGCCTAAAACCACTTAGTAAGAGGATTCACACCCAGGTCTCTGGCTTCAGAGTCGTCTGGAAGGGAAGCCAGGGGCCCAAAGAGCTGATTCTTGTCCCTCCAGGCTTGGGGGTGGCTTCTGTGAGGATGTCTCACGCTGTGCCCGCCTTATTGATCAGCGACAGGAAGGCATGCAGTCCTGGGGCCTCTCTCATGGCCTCTCATGAGTTACACTGCTGTTTCAAGGTTTAATTAAAGGGACGCCATGGCTCTGTGTGTGTGTGTGTGTGTGCGTATGTGTGTAAAATGTGCTTTCCTCCACGGAGATCTCCCAGGAACCAGCTTGTGAGAAAAGCCTGGAGCCTTCAAGGGACCCATGATGTCTTTATTATAATGAAGCTGTCACTTGTGGTCACTTTCAAACGAAAGCAATCCTGTGGGTACAGAAGAGGAAGAATAAACCGCACCAAAAGCGGAGAATGACTCCAGAAAAGATGCAGCTGAACAGGATGTCTATGTTTCAGGAGGAGAGATGAAGTTGAGATCATTTAAATGGATACCTGGTGAGTCAATTGGAAGGAGAAAGTATAGCTTAATTTCCAAGAAAGAATAAAGAACTCCTCCGGGCCCCGGAGCTAAGAGAAAGTTAGCTTTTGGCTTCTGGCTGGACTCGGTCTCCTCTCTGCCCTGAGGCCTCTGTGAGAGCCACACCCTTTCAGGGTGTCTTGGGTGGTGGTGGTGAATTGGGACCTGACCTTTCACACTCAGAAGGCTCATGCACTGTGAGAGGAGGAAGGACTCTCAGAGAATGACTCCCGAGTCAGGAGAGGGTTTCCCTTCCTGCTCTGTTGAAATTCCTTGGGCGTCACAGGCAGGAGCTGGTGCAGGAGCAGGGCTGGGCAGCCCGGACCTCCTGGGCCCCGGGGTGCCACCTGGGAAATCACCCACCCATGGGTGCAGGTCTTCATAGTGGCCCAGCACAGCTTCTCGCATCCTCCCCAGTTGGTACAGCCAAGACATGGTCACAGGAAGAAGTTTCTTCTCAGACTCTGCCCACCAGGACAGAGCAGCCCACTGGCAGGAGCTAAGGATTACTACAATTTTTCTTTTCCTATTATTCCCTGATATTTTCAATTTGAGAAGAGTCATTTAAGCAGTAGGGTGGAAGAGGGCATAGTAGACATAGGGGAAAAATTGAAAATGTCATTTAAAAAGGACTATTCCATTCTTCTTATACCTCAGTAGACAGATGGCTGCCTCACCTTTTGCCCATGGCCACGAGTAAATAGCCCAATGGGTGAGCTGAGGAGAGCAGTGGTTTTGTTTTTCTTTTCATTTCAAACAGATTGTATAGCCCTTGGGGTGTGGGGGACCAGTGGAATGAAGCTCTGAGCTGGGAAACTAATTATGCCTCCCTGCATGGCTGAGCTAGTTAATACCAAACTGTCATTGAGGTTGATTCTTCCCTGGGGCAGAAAAGCTTCCCAAATTCCTTATCAATTTCTCTTTGCCTTGAGAGCGGAGGTCTTTTGGTCTTTGCCAGTTTGCAAAAGCAGGAGCAAAATCCAGGAAGCTTCTCAAAGCTCTGAAATGACAGTTTGGGTTCTGGTCCTAAACGTCTCTTTCTGATACGCAGCAGCCCTGCTTCTTTCAGCTCAGACAAGGTGCTAAGATTTGAAGTCAGACAGATGTGGCTCAAATCCTGGTATGGCCAGTCATCGGTGTGACGTTGCCCAGAGTATCTAGGACTGGAAACAGATTGCTTGTCTGCTCTGTCCCTCCCTCTCCCTAGCAACATGAGCTCAATGATGGGTCACCTGAATTGTAGGCCTGCCTCACTTTGTTGATCCTAGAACTGAGACCCAGCCAGGTACATGATGTGGTCACCACCTGTCAGTGGAGCTCACACAAGACTAAGGGTGATCAGAAATTCATAATGCTTTTAAATGGATTTTTAACTTACTTATCAAGCCCATACATATCATTGAAAAATGGTTAAATATATTGTTGTTTTTGTTCAGTTGCCCAGTTGTGTCCGACTCTTCTCGACCCCACGGGCTGCAGCACGCCGGGCCTCCCTCTCCCTCACCATCACCTGTAGTTTGCTCAAGTTCGTGTCCTTGTTCACACTATAGGTAATAAACTGGTGATTGCAATAATATGTATTGCAATTGCAATCACTCTGACTCCAGTACTTTCTGTCCCCCTTTCCCCTGATCTGGAAATCTGCAGTCCACAGTCCTGGCAGTCCCTGGCTCATGTCTCAAATAGCAGTTGGTCCAATAAAATCTGTGGGTCTTTTTAAGGATAGAAAAAATGGTTTTAAATATTGGGTAGAAACATTTAAAAGTACAGCCTTTGTGATAACATGAAGATCATAAATATTCAGTTTGTGCACAATCTCAAGCAATTAGGCAGATGCATATTTCCAGGGAGGGTATGTTACCCTGATGGCTGAGGGGGTTAGGACTGTCTATCATTTTAAAACCAGATTTCCCTGGTGACTTCAGTCTGAATGGAGAATGAAGTCTCAGAGACAATCCTATTTCTTTCCCTCCCTTTGCCAGGCCATTCCTTTACCTACATCCATATTCCCATACTTCCACTGAGAAATTTCGAAGTTCTGGGAGACAGAAAACTCTCCAGATTCTGTATGCTAAGGTGGTGACTAATTCAGAGTGGAAGCGAAACCGCTTGTTTCCAGCCTTGGAGGACTGGTGTTATGTAGCAAGACTTGGTCTTGGCTATTGAGTGTTAATTTGTGTGGAACCCAATTCTTTCTGTGTTGAATTCCCATTAGAATTAATTGGTTGTCTTTTGGAGAACTACCAAACATAGATTGAGATCATTGATGGGAAGACACAATTTAGAAGTGTCCCCTTTCAAAGGAGACTTTGTATCAGCCAGGAATTCCTTCTAACTTCTAAAGAGAACAAGAGTTTTAGCAACTATATATCCCTAGGTTACCTGGGACAACTGAATTTCAAATATTCTGACCTATTAGCCCCAGAAACCATCTAAATGAATTGTAAATTCTACTATTTCCAAAGTTTACCTGCCTACATCAACTCCCCTACCTGGAAGCAGTAGAAAGCCCTTGCCAGACCATATGTCCCTTATATTTAATTTAGAAAATATGGTCACAATGAAGTAAACAACACTGGTAAATGGAGCCAGCTGTTCCTAAATGGATCTTTTTTTAGTGCAAATCACATGGGGTTAGGAGAAGCACTTCAGGAATGGCAGTGTGAGGATCTCTGTGGAGCCTCTCCCCAGTGAAACAAACATAACTGGGGAAATTATTTTAAAAATTCCAACCATTTAAAGTCCCTGGAAGTTATTTTAAAGGCCCATGTCAAATGGAAAAACACTTATTCAAGAAAATATACTAAATCTCAGTAGGTATAGCAACAATCTATGGTATTTGAGCCACGACCTACTCTCCCCTTGAACACGAACTCAGTGAGACAGATCTCTTCTCTGTGCAGATGTGGATAAGAAGACAGGGCTCCCTTTCCCCTCCAGCTTCTACTCTAAGGCTACAGTTTCTTCCCAGGAGAGTCAAGCCACTGTATTTTTTATCACTCCCAATTTTGTGTTGCAGAAGCTTTATTGCATGCAAGCCTGGCCAAGCAGTCTATGACATTCTGCCATCCAGTCCCCATTTGTAGAGAGAAAGTTCTATCCTTGGCCACAAATACTGGGCCCTAATCATCCACACCCTAGTCCACACATAGGGTGAAGTTTCCATGCCAGGAGAGGCAATCCAAGATGAGCAGTGGTGCCATCCATTCTCGGTACACCGCTAATGGAGCAGCGATGTCGCCGAGAGAAGTGGACTGCCATTCCCACTCTTAGCTCCAGCGTCGTGGTACAGAGATCCTACCTAGGGGGAGAGGTGGGCTGTAAGAGCACAGAATTCTGTAGCTGTCCAGTTTATTTGGAACAAAGTGTGAGGAATTTCAAGACAAAAAGCGTTTGGTGAGTATTTAAGAGGAGGTTAGTAGCTCCATAATGGCAATGAGAGAGACAGCAGCCCAGCTAGACATTTTACAGAGAGAACCAGAAAATGAATTATCTGAGAAGAACCCTCTTGGGAGGGTTCTTCAAAGCAAGCTTTGAAGACTTGGCTCCAAGACAGCCCCTGCATAGGAGTCTGAACTTAAGTGGATCAGACTGTGGAGCAACTTATGCCTCAAAGTTCTGTTGAAAATAATAGAGCAATCAGATAGTAATTAGTGGAAGCTAACAGCTTGGTGTAATACCAATAGGGCAGTCCATCCAGAAGCTTAATAGGGAGATAAGTACAAGAGATAGTTAAAAAGAAAAAACCAACCTAAGAAAACAACTGTCATCCCAAGAGATTAAATAGCAGGACTCACAGGGCTAAGGCGATGCACTCCAAGGAATCACATCATATTCTGCACACTGTGCAGGTAAAAGATGTCACTGAACTTTAGTCCATTTATGTCACTGAACAAATAAGCAAATAAGTAAACAAAACAAGTCCTGGAGGGGAGGGCAGAGGTAATCATCAGTGTTCAAAGAGGCTAACATATATTATCTAAAATGTCTGGTTTTCAACAAAAATTTATAAGGCAGCAAGGACAGAAGAACATGTAGCCCATAAAGAGGAAAAAAGCAGACAACAGAAATTATCTTTGAGGGTACCTGGATGTTGGAATTACCAGATGCAGACTTCAAAGCAGTTATTATAAATTTTTCCAAAGAACTAAAGAAAACGTTGCTGAAAGAATTAAAGTATAATGACAACAGGGCTTCCCTGGTAGCTCAGCTGGTAAAGAATCTGCCTGCAGTGCAGGAGACTCCAGTTTGATTCCTGGGTCAGGAAGATCCTCTGGAGAAGGGATAGGCTACCCACTCCAGTATTCTTAAGCTTCCCTCATAGCTCAGATGGTAAAGAATCCACCTGCAATGTGGGAGACCTGGGTTTGATCCTTGGGTCGGGAAGATCCCCTGGAGAAGGGCATGGCAACCCACTCCAGTATTCTTGCCTGGAGAATCCCTATGGATGGAGAAGCCTGGGGGCTACCGTTCATGGTGTCGCAAAGATTTGGACACAAGTGAACGACTAAGCTCATGATGACAGCATCTTATCAATGGGGAATATAAATAAAGAGAAAAATTATGAAAAAGAACAAACTGGAAATTTTGGACTTGAAAATATGAAAAGTGAAATGAAAAGTTCACTAGAAACATTTAAAAATAGATTTGAGTTGACAAAAGAAAGTATCAATATTAGCAAACTTGAAAATAGATCAATAGAGATTATGAAATCTGAAGAAAAGAGAAAAAATAATTAAAAATAAGCAGAGCCTTAGAGAAATATGGAACACCATTAATTAAAAAAAAAACACCACCAATGGCATATTTAATGATAGAAAATGAAAAAATCTTGAAAGTAGTAGCAGAACAGAACTACTCATCACCTATAAGAGAAACCCAGTATGATTAACAGTGGATTTCTCATTAGAAACAATGGTTAGAAAAATGGTACAGATGAACCTATTTCCAGGACAAGAGTAGAGACACAGAAGTAGAGAATGGAGATGTGGATACCGGGAGGGAAGGAGAAGGTGGGATGAACTGGGGGATTAAAATCGACTATATACACTACCATATGTAAAGTCGATAGCTAGTGGGAACCTACTATAAAGCACAGGAAGCTCAGCTCGGTGTGCTATGATGACCTAAATAGATGGGATGGGAGTGGGGTTGGAGAGAGGTCTAAGAGGGAGGGGATATATGCATGTATATATGTATCAGATATGTGTGTGTGTGTATATATATATATATATGATTCACTTCATGTACAGCACAGAAACTAACATACCATGATAAAACAATTATACTCCAATTTTTTTAAAAAGAAATGATGGTGGCTAAGAATCTTATATATAGCAAAACTATTCTTCAAAAATGAAGATTAAATAAAGAGATTGCCAGGTAAACAAAACTGAGAGGTTTTGTTACCATCAGATCCACTTTACAAGAAGTACTAAAGGATTTCCTTCAGGTTGAGTGCAAGTGACAACAGACAAATCTGAATTCGTTCAAAAAACTAAAAAGTGCCGCTAAATGTAATTATAAGGACAATTGTAAAATACAGTATAATTCCATATTTATTCTTCCTTTTTCTCTTAACTGATTTAAAAATGAATTGCATAAATGATATACAGTATATAATTGCATTGACTATAACATATGGAAATGTAATATGTTTGATGATAAGCACAGAAGAGGAACAAAAATAGAAAGGATGGACCAGATCTATAAGTAGTAAAATGTCTGTATTTCACTAGAATTAAGTTAATGAACTTGAATGGACTAAAATGTATAATGTAAGCCCCAGATCAACCACCAAGAAAATAGCCTAAGAAATAGAGTTAAAAATCATTCTGGAAATTAAAATATTCTGCAAGAAAATATTCACTTAATGAACAAAAAAGCATTAGAAGAAGAATAGAGGAACATGGTTCCTCCAGGGAACCTGGGTAGGAGCTTTTGGGGAAGGAGCCCTTTGTTTGGCTGGAGGGACATTTTAGCCTCAGAGCAGTCACAGTGGTGGAAAGATGTATGGCTCAGGATTATCCAGAAAATTCATCCCATTTCCCTGTAGGAGCAACACGTCAATATGTTTTTGTCTGCTGAAAAATGTATGGGAAACATCTTTGATTTTTTTTTCTTTTGTAACCGTGCATATAATTTCTTAGCATTTTACTTCTGGGAATTGATTAAAGCTTTTCTGTCTCTTTAGAGCCATTAAATAGAAAAATGTCTGCAGGAGAGCGATTGACAGTGTTTCTAGGTACTTGCTTAGAGAAATAGGAGTCTTTGTAACTGCTTGAAAAGTTTGTTCTGACGTGTGCCAAACATATGAATAGCTAATGTTTATTGAGTATTTATTATGCGTCAGGTACCATGTCAAGTGCTAAATATGAATTATCTCACTTTATTTTCACAGCAACAGTCTGAGACAGGGAGATATTATTATCTCCCTTTCCTGATAAAATTGAGGTGCACAAATATTAAATCATGTATCCACAATAACACTGTTAGCACTCTATGAGAAAGGGATTGGTTGTGCATGTGGTTTGACAACAGTTCTGAACCTTTAATGACTGTGTCACATCAAAACCAGAACGTTTAAGTCCTTGTAGAATTTAATCACAGTTGGTATTGGCTTTCAGGATTATAGATGTGTTCTCAGGGCCTCAAACCTTGTAACTGGTGTATTTTGGTATCTTAAAAGAATCTGGGGCCCATCTATATGACTGGGCTCATTGTATCTCCATCTGGCACCAAAGAAGATGTACTTCCATCATCGTCTTGGCCTCCTCTGGAGCTCACATTTACCCAAAAGGAACCAGTTTCCATAAAGCTGTGTAAAAATGACAGAAGTGCTTACTGTGGTGGGCTGGTGGTGGGGGACTGCTTTGCTTATAGATTGGAGGACCGTGGTTGAAAATATAAGAGAGGGAGAGAAAATTCAGGCTATTTGGAATAATTTTCACTGGACAAATAAGGAACCTGAGAACTACAAATGAGAAGGAACTCAATGAAGTCCATCCAGTTCAGTCAGCTATGGGCAAAGTACTGTGCTTAGATGCTGTACATACATGATCTCAGTCAATCCTTATAATAACCTTATTAGGTAGACAATGACATTCCTATCTCACCAATGAGGAAATGAAGAAGTTTTGGAAGTAAGTTGGGTGGTAATATCCCTCTAGAATATACTAAGTGTGTTGGTACAGCATAATAGTCAGAGTCCTTCTGATTGGTTGATGCCTATTTTATTTAGAGTAAAGAAAGCTAACTGTAGTACCAACTTCCAAACTTCAGTGGCTTTAACCAATAAAAATGTATTCCTCACTTATCCAGTGACCAGCGTGGAAGTTCCTAGTGAGCTGGCAGTCTTCCTTCCACCCAAGGACTTGGGACTTGCAGCCTTCTGCTGGACCCTCTGCTTGCAGCTGGCAGATACGTGGAGAGAGAGAACATGGAGGACCTCACGGGGAGTTTTCATGGGCCTGGATTAGAAGTGGAGCACATAATTTCTGCCATGTTTTATTGGCAGGAACTCAGTCGTGTGGTGTTCCCTAACAGTAAGGGAGGCTGAGAAACGTAGTGTAGCTGGTTGCCCAGGAGGAAAAGGAAGTGCATTCAGTGAACACACAACAGTCTCTGCCACATGGGCTTGCTGTTTTGGTTGTTACATATTTGGGTGTTACCCTTGGTAAAGTCACAAAGGCAGCAAGTAGCAGAGCCAGGAGGAGGACCCAGATCTGTGGAACCCTAGCTCTGGATTCTTTGCTCTCTTTCTCTCTCTTACTCTCCTCCAGCAGCTGGATGAGTTCTGCAGCCCTGGATGCAATGGGTGCTCCATGTGACCATGTGGTTTCTGCATTCCTGGGCCACATTAGTTCTGTGAAACATATGGATGCCCTCCCTGGGTCCTGCCACGGATTCTGTAGGCTGTGGATCTGAGAGTAGGTTGTAGGGAATCTTTGTGGGCAGCCGACTTGGGATCGAGCCTTTGAAGGCCCCGGCTCATGTGGCACTCAGCGGCTGTGACGGGAGTGATGGACGATGGACAAGCTGTGTCATCCTCCCCAGGCTGGATCTGGCTGTCATTAGCATTCAGCAAGGCTGGGAGTCTTGTACAAATCGGCTATTTAGGGCTTTTTAAAAAAAAAACTACTAAAAGCCTCTCTTGGTTGAAGCTCTTATGGAACTAACAGTTTCCCGCGCTTGTTGAACAGCAAAAGGGGAGCCTTGGTATAGTGTTTTCCCTTTGGGGCATATTTGGGTGTCGTTTTTAGCAATGTGGCTAAACGTGAAGATGCTCTTGGAATGTAGGTATTTGCTATCTTTGGCAAAGGGCACTGCTTGCTCCTTTTTAGAGCTTCAGATCTTGTTTATTCAGAGGAGCAAGAAGGAGCCATTGGTTTTATAAATGTGCTTCTCTTCTGGAAAAAACATGTCTTGCCCCACTTCCTCACTGGTCTATGGCAGAAGACTCAAGTTGCAAAGCGCCTGCAGGCCCTTTCTCCCTCCAAGCCTCTCTCCCCACTCCTATGGGGACCCTCAGGGGAGGGACACATGACTAAACAGCAAGGCCCAAACAATCCATTCCCTTAATTCAGGGTTTCAGAGTCCCTTCATTTTCTGCTATCGATTGGGAAGGTGATTCCATGCCTTGGGATTCCATCCATGCTGTCTTCCCCAAGATAAAGGGCACCATGCCAGGTTTATGGCAGTCACTGTGCTCACTGGTATAACTGATCCTGCTTCCTCAGGTTTGGGCAGAAACATGCCTTGTAGGTAAAGAGTTCTAATGGGCACTGCTTGTTCAGTGGTAATTAAGTGGGCACTGGGAATTTCCCTAGTTCCAGGTGTCTGGGAGTTAGAGACAAATAGCATCTGTTCTCATCAAAAGAGAGAGTGGTGAAATACAAATCATAAGTCACTCTTAATAAATCCTGGAGCTGGGGTTTGAAATCTAGAGCCTGCTTATGTGTGTGCATAAGGTGTTTGCAGTATTCCTCTTTGGATAGAGAAAACAGAACTAAAAATTTCCTCCAGAGCCCAGAAATGACCCATATCAATCTCTTCATGTTTCAAGGCATCCCTGAGTCTTCATCCACCAGATTTGAAGGAAGTAGATGGAATTAGTCAGGATGTAAATGATAAGGAAAAAGGGATATTGCTGAGCCTAGCATCTGCCTGATCCAGGGAGAGACTTCATAACCAGTAGGGAAATATAAGAATTGACTCACCAGGCAGGAGCTTAACATTACACCATTGTTCCTTCCTTCCATCTATTCATTCATGCATTTGTTGATTTAGTCAAGAGACAATGCCAGATTCTATGCATGGTGCCCAGAGACATGCAAAGAAGGGCATGTAGTCCTTGCCTACAAGTTCATAGTCCAGTATGGGGATGAAGGCATGGACAAAGGTAACCCATCCCCAAGGCAAAATATGATAAGTGCCATAAGATAGTACTGAAAAGCATGTGTGGTGGAAAGTCAACAGGGGGTGGACTTGCAGCTGAGCAGGTATGTGCCTGTGCTTGGGGAAGTTTTCATGGAGAAAGAGGTATTTGAACTGATCACTGAGAAATCAGGGTTGGATTTCAACTTCAAATTTTGGGGAAAGGGTTAGGAGCCTCAAGGCAGAAAGACCTGCATGTAAAAAGGTGTGGAAGTTAGAAAAGAAGATGGAGATTTGTGAAACATCTGTATTGCGATTAAATAGTGGGAAGATACATCACCCAATGAATTAAAGGAAAGGCTTTATTTCTCCTTCTCTCTCTCTTTCCCCTTGGATTTCTGCATTTTGATTTAATAGGAACCTTTGGGGTCATGAAGAGGTGTTCTTGCTTAAGTCTGACTGGAAGTGTTGGGGGTCCGAGTCGGGGTGAGGCTCCACCTTGCCTTCCCAGCCATGACCATTTTCATTTTAAGTACCTACCAGGGAAAGTCAAAGGGAAAAAATTTTCCCCATAATTTTCCTTGTTACAGGTTGACTTTGATGTTGATTACTGGTCTTACTCCACAGGGATGTAACTTCTGAAACAGAATTCATGAGGACATTAGATTTTAAGCATCAATCTCAGCTTTCCCCACTTTATGATGTTTCCCCTGCTTGGCTGTGTATGGTTCTGCAAAGCTGAGTCTGGAGCTCCTCTTCCAAGACTGGGCTGAGCTACCAGGAGCTCCCTCCTGGATCTGGGCTTAGATACGGTCACTGCTCATCCCCACCTTGTAGGCAAGCTGGCGGTCCCACAGCCACCCCGGCAGCTCGTTGATTTGGTGTGTGACTCGTTCTTCAGCGGCAGGCTGCTTTGCTGACAGGGTCCGTCTCCAGGACCTGGTGACTTGGGCATCACAGTGTTTCCAGTCAGTGTTCAGACCTCTGGAATGTTGTCCTGTTGAAATCAGTTTGCCTCACATTTTTTCTCTTCCTTGAGGGAGAAGCTGAGGAAGGTTGATATTCAAAAGTGTGAGTAACTGATAAAGCATTGTCCAGATAGTGGGGGGTGGGAAATTTCTGTTTGGTGGTGGGAGACAGTAGCTTTTAACCAAATGGTAAAAAGTTATTTCAGTATTTTAATTACTGTTATGGTAGGGCCAATGTGTACCAGCTAAATATAGACCCTGAAACAAATTATTTTATCAGCCTTGCCTTGATTGTTTATAGCCCCAGTGAAAATGTCCCTTGTGGCATCTGCTTGTCAATAAGGATGATCTCATCGTTGGGATTTGGAGGAGGCTGGGCCTGGGTCTTATGGATGCTGGGCTCTGAACAAGTAGAATTTCCTATCATCTCACAATAATTTAAATCTATGTTTTCAAGTGCTTTAGTCATAGGATTCCTTTATGCTCTTAAAAATTATTAAGGACCTCAAAGAGCTTTTGTTCAGGTAGGTTTCACCTATCAGTATTTGCCACGTTAAGAAATTTAAACTGAGAAAATTTCAAAATAGTTATTTATCAATTTAGTTACCAATAACAATAGTAAACTCAATTAAATGTCCACATAGATAATATTTTTTAAAATAAAAAATAACCAGAGTTTCCAAAACAAAAGATACTTACTTGGGAAGCATGGGCTTGTTTTATATTGTCACAAGTCTCTTTAATATCTGGTTTGATTAAAAAAAAAAAGGGTTATCATATCGGCTTCTGCATTGTCTGTTTCAATATATGGTTTTGGTTGAAGAATATGAAAAACATTCTTGTATATTAATAGCATTTTCAGATAATTATAGATATTGTTTTTTGATACTATCCCCAAACTGGACAAATGGCAGGTTTTTAGAGGCTAGTTGCAATGTGGAATCTGAAATTTCATAAAAAAAATTTTTTGTACTCCATTACGTTAAAATCCAGTGATCTGTCTTGAACTTTTATGCTTGTTTCTTTTACCCAAGCATGATCTGGTAACACTTTGCATTATTCATTTGGAAAAAAAGTAGGTTCACTGAGTTATTCAGATCTTTTAAATGTTGAACTAGTTTTACTATAAAGTAACAAAAGTTAATTTTACTACTATTGCCACTGATATTAAAAGCTTTTAAGTACAGAATGAGAAAACTGTCAAGCTCATGGTAGTGATGCAGGTTTCCAAAAATTCTGATTTTTATTATTGTTTTTGGCTTAAGAGCTTACATTTTATCATCGGGAAAATTACTATCAGTTATTTTCTGTGACTTGACTAGCTTACTTTCATTTTATCAGCCTCGCCACAATCAGAGCTCCACCATAACAGATTCCCAACTTTTGAATAATTATTATCTGTTAGTTGTTCTTTCAAGTAAAAATAGTGTTCCATGAAGAAGAAAAACTGGCTAGTTCAGCTCACAGTTCAATCATACAGAAACTTTTTTGGGAGACAATCTCATTCTTCAATCTGCAGCAGAAGCTTTATGTGTGCATCTGTGCTCATAAATATTTCTGGATAATAGGAATAATTTACACTGCGCCTCATTGGTTTTGCTTGTTTGCACTTCATGCTCCCCAAGAATGCCAAGGAGCAAATGGCTCTCTTGGTGTTTTACTGAAGGCTTTCTTTTCTTTCTTTACATGTTCAAAAGGGCTCTTCTGAGCTCTACCCACCCTCACTCATGGGTGAGAATGTGACCAGTTGAAATGCTCTGGAGAATAGGAATTGGTCTCTCTTATAGTATTTCCCATCAGCTTTTCATCTGTTGATAATCTGATGTCTCTCAGGTTCCTGTTTACTTTGGTTTCCATTTTTAAGACTGAAACGCAAGCTCTTGTGTGTGTGTGTATGTTTTTTTCTTTCCTGGACATAACTTCCTAGCTTCTCCTGGTGTAGCACGCTGTCTATCCTTGCGCTTCCTGTCCGCAAGCGTTGGCAGGACAGTTTGCTTTAATTTTATTGCCTCTGGCCGCTTGTCCTGCCTTTTGGAACCAAGTCCCTGGAATCCGGGGCCACTTCTTCTCCTGCTGCCCTTTCTTGCTTCTCTGTGTGTCGTTTTGCTCTTCCTCTTGGCCTGGCTGCATTCTTCAAAGCTTACAGTGTCTGTAGCCTGCCAGCTCCTGGTGCCATTTCCCCTAAATTCTTATGTCCTTGTAAGAACGTCTTTTACTTCTGTTTCACTGAGTGTGACCTTGTGTTTTCGTTTTGTGGAGAGCTGTTGACTTGCTCAAAACCAGAATTTAGTTCCTGGGGTCTTGTGTGGGTTTTGAGATCATGTGCTTCTTACAGACAGGGCTGTTCCTCGGACAACTTCATTTTTCTCTCCTGGTCCAGCTAATGCCTGGCACGTTGTGAAGATTCAATCACTGGGTGAGAGAGTATACATTGCCCATTCAGTTTTTGCCTTCACTAAGAGTAGAACAGTTTTTGCCTTCAGATTTTCTCTGGCCTCATATGTGGTCAGGGCATTAGGACTGGCCTGATATATACCCTTCTGAAGATCTGCATTTGAATGAATGACATCTCATAAGACCTCTGGTCTTTGATGTTCTAACCTTTAGGGAATGGGATGTAAATGTGTCCTTTGCTGGTGCCAAGTAGAAAGAAATTTAGTAACTATAACCTTTTTCATTTATTGATTAAATCCAGCTTTCATGTACTTTCCAACCAGGAACAGAGCTAGCAGCCTTTCTGCCTTCTGGATTTTATTTTCATCTATGGATTTTGATAATATGCTTTTATTCATTCATTTAAAATATGCTAATTGAGCACTGTATGAGATGCTCTGGAGGATACAGAGTCATCTAGTAGGTCATTATCTATTAGGAGATATGTAGGAGATTTGAGATGAACATGCAGAATACTCATGCAGAAGGACCAAGTGCCAGGAGAGAGAACCTAAGAGATGTTCCTGCAAAGAATGGAGGAACAGAGGCAGAATTAGCTTTATCTTCCCTGATGAGTAACTGAATGGAGACCAATCCCCTAGTATAGTGAAAAATGGAATGCGACTTCTCAGTTAGAATGGAAGACACCATCTCTTTGCTGGCCCTCACGGCTTCCTCAGTACATCACATGAACATTTTTTTCCAAAGTGTGTGTTGACAGAATTTAAAGAGAGGCCAGTGCCTTTCAGTTCGGGGTATAGAATAACATGAGGGATAAGATGCCTCAGGGGTATCTTGGACCCTTAACCCCCAGAGGCCCCTGATGGTCACATCTTCATGGAATGTGTGTCAATAGATGTGCTGGGTGATTGGGTTGAGGGGAATAGCTGACAGGGGAATGGCTGAGAGGGAATTCTGTTCTCCACTCAGCAGCCAGGGTGGTCTTTCAAAAGTGCAATCATTCAGTTCATGGTTCTTTTCTCAAAGCCCTATAATGGCTATTCATTAGATGAAGAATAAATTCTACCTCCTTTAATGGCACCCGTGAGGCTGTTAGTGAGTTTCGGCTAGGGTTTGTGGCAGTAACATCAAATGCTTTCAACCCCTACAGTATATTTCTCATTCACATTGAATGTCATCCCTGCTTCAAGGAGGACCCAGGCTGAGGAGTAGCAGTGGCTGAACTAAATAATAGCTCTTAAGGCTTCTCCTCCAAGTGGCATATGTCACTTCCACTCATGTTCCACTGGCCCAAGCAAGTCAGATAGCCACTCACCGTGGGGCTGGGTGTACAGTCCCCCCAGTGGATAGCATGGTCAGTCACAGGGTGATGAGTGGGTGTGTATAACGCTCTTACAGGGAGGCAGTAAATAATTGGGAAAGGTCATCTGGCCCAGCCTGCCTTCCTGAACTCCCCTCCCACCACCCTCCCATGCCTCTTATTCTACCCTGGTCCTGTCGGCCTTGTGCTGCTTCTCAAACATCCATCTTTGTTCCTGCCTTGGGGCCTCTACCCAGAATTCCCAGCTCCTTGCATGGACCCTCATCACTTCACTGGGCCCTTTGCCCAGATCTCACCTCCTCATAGAGGCTTGCTCCTCTTTCCCATTGCTTCTCCTTTGCTTTCCTTTATGTATCTACTTGAGATGACTTGATATATCTGTTCACTTGTTGTCTTTCTTCTCCTGGAGACTGTGACTGTCCTCAGGGACTTGGTCCTGTTCTCAGCATCTCACATACCTGGGGGCCTGACACTTGGTCAGCTTTCTGTGAATGCTTTCTGAGTGAGTGGCTGCTCACCCATAGAACAATCAGTCCCCAAGCAGAGAGGCTCCCAGTATATGGAGGGTGGCAGCCCATTTGGGAACAAGCACAAGTCTCTGACCAGCCTGGATGTTTCTGTCCTGCTGAGCATGAAACAGACAGATGCAGTCTTTATACGGCCCTGTGTAGAGACCTCTGCCTACACCTGCAAGTCTAGCTGGGGTGGGCAGCCAGAGCCCACTGGCATTACCAAGCACCCAGGAGCAGCCCCTGTTGAGATAACAAGGAGCTGCACCCTTCTGCAGCCCTGCTCTGGGTGCTGCAGTAGATGACTTGGGCTTGTGGTGGGATTAGGGCTGTGTACAGGGAGGGGCCAGCCGGGTAGGCAGGAGGCCCGCCGGGGTCTCAGCTGCTCATGGCTCTGCTTGGATTCATGGTCAGATCCAAAAGAGCAGAGAGGTCAGCAGTTATTACAGATGGGTGAGAAAAGCAGAAAATCCTGGCAGGCATCCCCGGAAGGCAGAACTTACACATGACCGGCACCTGGCTCTGTTTAGAGCCCATTTGTAGCTGGATGAGAAGTGAGTTTGTCACATCAGTTGGAGCCAGTAGATTCAGCGATTTTCTGAATCCAGGGAACAGCCAGGAAACTAGGACCACCTGGGTCCTGCCTCTTGCCCTGGCCTCCCTCTGCCTTGTGCCAAGTCCACTCAGCACCAGTGTGGCCTGAGCCACCTGTCTCCCACCCCCATTTCTGCCCCACCTCTCAAGACACTTCTGTGTCTTTGAACAACTTAGGAAAGATGAGGCTTTTCTGGCTGTCACAGCTGGAGCTCAGCAAGCTTGCTTCTCTTGGGATACTAGCAGATAGACAAAACTCACAACACATAAAATTTTCTTGTCAACAAACACACTGCCTCCCTCTCTCCAAGGGCTATAGGGAGCTGCAAAGCAGGCTTCAGGGTGGCACTGTGGAGGACATAATCTTTTTTGTTCTTTTACTAGGATGTCTTTGTGTTGGAGAAGGGTAAAGGCCACTGGGCTTCCCTGGTAGCTCAGCTGGTAAAGAGTCTGACTGCAATGCAGGAGATCCAGTTCGATTCCTGGGTCAGGAAGATCTGCTGGAGAAGGGATAGGCTACCCACTCCAGCATTTTTGAGCTTCCCTTGTGGCTCAGCTGGTAAAGGATCCACCTGCAATGCAGGAGACCTGGGTTTGATCCCTGGGTTGGGAAGGCCCCCTGGAGAAAGGAAAAGTTACCCACTTAAGTATTCTGGCCTGGAGAATTCCATGGACTGTATAGTCCGTGGGGTCGCAAAGAGTCGGGCACTACTGAGTGACTTTCACTTCACTTCAAAGGTCACTGAACCTGCACTGCAGTTGACCTGGCCCGGATAGGGTAGAAATAAGATCCTGCAGCTTAGAGATGCTTGTCAGCAGGTATAGAGTGTCCTGCCCTCTGCCTTCAGCCCTACTGAGCCAGGAGTGAGTTAGGTCCTCATTAGACTTGGGGAGATACAGCCCTGATGTGGGGTGAAGGTAGGTGGAGGCAGGCTGGATGGTCACTGGACATGCTTGGGTGGCCATCTTGCTTGTCTTGATAAGTATCTGTTTCGATTAGTTGGATGTTCTGCTTGGGCAGTGCCCATCCTATTCTACTTAATAAATATTTAGAATATTATTCCTGTGTGGAAGCCTTGTTAATCTGTAACCTCCGGTGGCTGGACTGTCTGGGCATAGAGCTGTAGTCATTTGAATTTGAATACTGTGTAAGAGTTCAGTAGCAAGATGGTGAAGGGAGGGACTGAGGAACAGTCTGGGCAAAGGCCCAGAGGCAGGAGATAGCCAGGAATATTTAGGGGTTCATCTGGGGATTGTTTTGCAAAACCTTTGGGAAGGAGAACCCAGAGTTAGGTCTCAAGGTGGAAAAGGAACAGTTCTTCCTTCTCCTTATCATCAGCCTTTAAGATCAATAACAGGTAAGGTTTGCCTGGACCTACCAAGGTGCTTTTGCAAAGGGGTCTGGGTACAGACCAGAAAACCTGTGTCCAAATACAGAATGTGAAGTGCCAAAGGTGACAAGATGAGTTAGTGGTGAAGCCAGAGTTTATCTGATTGTTGAATATAGGCCTCTGCTTCAGAGAGATATCTATCCATCCATCTATCTATCATCCATCCATCCATCCATCCTCTGTCTATCTTTCTATCTATCCATCTATCCATCCATCCATCCTCTGTCTCCCCATCTCACAAATCCACTTTGTCTCCCTTTTGCTTTCTTGTCCAAAGTTGATTGATGCAGATCTTTCCATCTCCCAACTCCCTCCATTCTGGCCCTCCTCTCATTGCCATAGGAGGCGCACCACTCTGCAGTTTGGGGAGCATCTTTTGTTGAGTTCTTAGGTCCTATGAAACCATGTACAAGTGCAGTGACTGAGTCACAGCTCAGCCGTGGGCTGGGTGTAGACCCAGCATGTTAAATCTGCGTCCCAACAGCCTCCAGACCCTAGGACTCTTTCCTAACTGAGACCAGGCTCTATAATGTGGAAATTAGCTCTTGAGCATTTCAGGGCTTAGTGCACTGATTTATAAAGTTGTCTGTTAGCATGACTTCAGAGCATACAGGAATGGGTTTAATAGTTTATTTAGAAAGGGACAGATTATCAATTAATCTTAATCACACCTCTTTCACTGCTCCTTCCCACATTGGAGCTCTGGGTGTCAGTTCCTAGGCTCTCATCTAATCTTCCTGGTTTCTGATTAAGCCCATGGGCACCTTGGCACTGATCCAGGGGCTTGTGACAGATGGGTAATTGTAGGGGTAGAGACCCCATCTCTCTCTCCACTTCCAGAGCGGCTCTGCTCTATCTGTATTATATATTAGGGTTCACATAGGAGTTTATTTGGACACATATTAGAGGATTAAAACAATTTTGGAAATTACTGTTTGGAGCAAGCCATAGAGCCTGGGCAGGTAGACTGCTATCTGTCACCTCCAAGCCCTGGTCAAGCCTGAAGAGTTGGTGGCAGCTGGGCCTTACCTTGACACTCACTGGAGCCAGCTGGGGGCTGACCAGGGAGGGCCCATGCCATGGCAGAGGGATAGGATGATTCTCTGTCATCACCATCGCTTGGCCCAAAAAATTCCCAGACTCACATTTTCCCCAGTGGGATGCTATCTGTCCATAGCCAGTTCCTGGCCAGCCCTGCATGTCTGCTGGGGTGCTGCTGGCCAGGAAACTCAAGCTGGGTACAGCTCCGGAAGTGACCTGTCCTTTTCCCAGCTGTCCAATGGTGCTGCCCTCATCTCCTTCCTTTCTGAGGCCAAGAGAGGCCACTCCATCCCTTCTGGATCTCCAGGGAGCCAGCTGGTTCTGGCCTCAAGTTCTTTGCTATTGTAGCCCTCTCCATTTTTAAGAAGGCACATAGCAACCTAGGCTGATCTGGGGAGAGTAGCTGGTGGGGAAAGATGGACTGGGATTGTGCTTTCCTTTCTTCCATCACTGCCTCTGCTGGCACAGTGGGCATCTCCAAGGGAGCCGGTGGAAGCAAGCAGACTGCAGCACCCTTTTGTCCCGCACATGGAGGCCCAGGGCTGCCTGCTACATGTGACCCCGGTTCCCTTCTGAGTCTGGGAGTTGGGGTCCCTTCCTGAGATGCCTTGTTGTCTTTTCTCGTTTCTTCAAAAGCCAAACAATCAATCCATACCAGCAAAGGAAAGGATAAAAGGGAAACTTCTTAATTGGCTCAAGGCCATCACACACATTACCAGGTACACTCAAGCTGCAATTTACTTCTTAATTAAAGTTCTTTCTACCTACAGGAAAAGCTGAACATTGGGCCATGTGCTCTGTCCCTGAAATAGGGGGTTTGGGGGAGCAATTACAAAGAGAAGGCAAGGAGAGCATTTGGCTTCTGAGTTTGATGTTGCTCATTGTTACTCTTTTCAGTTTCTCCTTATGAGTATCAGTCTTTTCAAAGCCAGTGACCTGCAGAATAGTCTGCCCTGGATCCTTGTACCTGCCAGTTTTCTTGGCTCACCTCCTCCTGGTCCTTGATTCCATGGCCCAGGGGTATCGTCAGCCTTCCCAGGACCTTGGCACATTCCAGGGCACATCTCAGAGTCCCCCATGTCAGGCTGTGTTCTGTGTCCCTGTGGTCTCTGCTTTGCCTCAAGTCAGCACCGGCCAGAAAACCATTCCTGCAAGCAGCATTTTGTGAGGCATTCATAGAATCTTCACTTCCGGGAAGATTAGAAGGTCATGGTGAAGGTCATGTCTTGAGGTCAAGTCCCTTTTCTCCTTCACCTACATTGCCACAGTCGTTCCCTTCATTATACAGGGTAGTCTCTCACTTCTTGGAAGACTTGGCTATACCCACACCACCGGGCCCCCTCTTTTGCTTTTATGTAAGCACCTTCCAAAGAAAGACTGTTCCTTAACAAGAGGTCAGTCAAAAGCTTGCCTGCCACCTCCCCTTTCTACTAAGAGAAAAGGGTCCATCTTTCATAGGGCCTGTCCCTGAATCATGTAGCATCACTGGCTTCTGTGTTTGGAATTCAGGATTCCGTGAGCTTTGCTGAGACTCCTTGGTTTACAGAGGAGACAATAGACCCCTAACCAATGACACTGTCTCTAATGAAACAGAAGCCAGAAGGCATGGAGTCAGGAAAGCCCAGAGGGTGGAAGTCTTCTTCTGTCATTCAGTGGTCACTCTGCTGCCAATAAGCTAGGCATTTTTCAGATGGAAATCTTCAGAGGACACTTGCCCAGAGCAGGACTAGATAGGTAGGGCTGCTGCAGCTGGGGCCTGGCTCCATTCTGTGGCCTGTAGCAATGCATGGTTCAGTGACTCCACAGTGGTCCTCTCCAACTATCTTCTGAGTCTAGTAGGGCTTGGTGGGTATGAACTTGAAAGACTATGATAATAATCAGAGCAGTAGCTAACATTACTGAGCCCTGGTATGGTCAGGCACTTGCTGAGTACAGCATATACATTATTTCATTTCATCCCCACCACAAACCTGTAATGAAGTATGATCATCTGTGATCCTCCCCATTTTACAGATGAGGAGACTGAGTTCAGACCACACAGCCAGTCAATGCTAAGTAATCTTGCATCAAGGTGACAGTCTGACTGTCCAAAAGGCAGAAAAGGTGATTTGACCATTGCTGAAGCTTGAGTTTGGGTCTCTGTCTACAGAAGGCAGGCCTCCTAACACCTGGCAGGGGTGGGCCAGGGCTAAGGGCTTTCTATGGAAGGGTGGTGAAGGTCTGCACTCAGTCAGCTCCCTCACCTTGTTCCATCTCTGGACTAAGGGAGTTCATTCAGAGCGTGATAACTGGGGCTCAGGCCACAGCCAAAGGAAAGAGATTTGCTCTGTGCAAAACCAAGAACAATTAAAAAAAAATGATCATCTAGGTCAAAGCACATTTTCATTCTCAGAGAATGTGAGCCCCACACCCAGAGCCCTGACCTCATTAGTTCCATGTGCTAACCCAGCTAAGGGAACAGGCTTAGACCCTAGCTTGAACTTCATAGTTGAGTGGGCCTGGGATTGAATTCTATCTTGACCTCCTTCCAGCTTCGTGACCCTACATGAAATATTTAACCACTCAGAGTCTCAAATTCTTGATCTATGAAATGGGATAATAATCTCTCCTGCTATGGTCATTGTGAAACTTACATGAGTGTCACGACGTGGATGCTTGGTGTGGCAGAGCAGGTGCCTGCATAGAGTAGCTGAATATGTCACTGGATGTTAATGCCTCCTCCTGCCCACGCTGGCCTGTCCTCTAACTGCATCTGGCTAAAGCAGCAACATCTTGTAGTTCATGTCTTTGGGGAAAATCATTGGAATCATATGATGTGCCATCATTTAGATTTTTCTCTTAGTTATTCCAAACCCAAGCCATGAAAGCAGAGTGAGGCTTTACCTGGAACCCACAGCCTGGTGAGCAGCAACCTGGCTAAAGACCCCAGAATCACTGCCCTGGCCCCAGGTTACATGCAGTCACGGCAGGAGGAGTGTGGTGTTAGAGAAGGGCAGCGTGTACTCTTACCTACCCAGGCTCTCATACATGCCCGGTATCCTGGCCTTCCAGAAAGAAAGAGAAAACAGATAGCCAGATGGTTCAAAAGAAAAGCCTGAAGTCCTGACTATCTCTTCTTTCTGGGTGATACTGGGTTAGCTGCTGCACATGCTCTAAACCATAGTGTCCTCTTCTGTGAAATGGAGGTCAGGTCACTCCTCCCAGTGTTATTCTCAGTAAACTGATATTGTTTTCAATATTTGAGACTGATATTACATTTCCATCATGCTGGTAACTTATTGTCTCCAGGATATTTGATGACTTACACAAGGACCCTTAATTCGCTACGAGATTCATCTTCCCTTCTTCTTTTATTCCTTTTTCCATTCCTTTCCTCCCTTCCATCATCTCATAGCATCTGCTATTTGCAGGACACATTGTGCTGGATGCTAGGAAGGACGTGAGGAACTCGTGATCTCATAGAAGATAACACGGGGCATGAGTTCCAAAGGATGAGAAGTACATTCAACTTTCTCCTGAGAAAATTTAAGGTTATCTTACCAAATGAGACTTGGATCCTGGAAAGAGGAGAGACTGGGCCCAGGGTCTGCCATCTCTCATTTAGCCTCTTCATCTACCCCTGCTTAGGCTGGAGAGGCGAGAGGGATGGTCTTTCCTCAGATGATCAGGAAAAGCTTTAGTGGAGTAAGTCCTTGAACTGGGCCTTGAAGGCTGTTGAGAATTTTGGAAGGCAAAGGTGTGGGATAGAGAGGGCGTGCAGACACAGCTTGAGCCAGAGGTATGGCAGCCTAAAAGCAGAGGCTGATTCGTGCCTAGCAAGTGGCTCTGGAGTAGAGGAGCAGTACTTTGACCGTCCCCTCCCCACCCCTGCACAGACTCTGCATGACTGTTCAGTGGCTCACGGATGCAGTGAGTTGGCTTCCACCCTCTAATGCCCTGCCAGGAATTAATTGTATTCATGATAATGAGCTTAGACCCTGGACACCAGGCTGGCTTAAATAAACCTCTCTTAAATGGTGGATTTATGATGCGTTTTGTAGAATAGTAGCAGTAACTCGACTGGGCACATGCTAGATAGATGAACTGAAATACTTAAAGAAACCTGGTCCAAGAACACCGGTGAAAAACACCGCACGATAAATCATGACTATTAATTTGCATGCTTTGGGTCTGCTGGGATGGAGAAAACAATCCGTAAGCCTCCTGGGAGTGCTGAGCGGTGAGCCTTTATGAACACGCAGAGTAATTTATGCCAGCGCTTCTGCTTGTCCTTGCTCCCCTAACATGACTCCTTTGCCGGGAGAGATCATGAAGTGGCTGAATCTGTTTCGCGTGGCTCTCCTGGTCGGCCTGCAGAAAGGCTTCCCCTTTGACACAGGCTCCTGCCTGCTCCCAGAGTGCATTTGGCTTTCTTTTCGCCATCTTGGAAACTGGTCTGTGCTGGTGGGTGGACTTTTCATGTCATGAAATAGATTTTGACCCTAAATAGACCTCACGTGGCATCCTGGTGGCCATGATGCTGTGGGTTCCTTTAAGAAGGTGAAAGGCCAAGCCAGAAGCCAGGTCTGATACCTTCTTCTGCAGAATGTGATATCGTGTGAAATAGTCAGAATTTGGTGTGGTTAGGAATTGAGGGAAGATCTTGTGTTTTGATAGTTTTAAGGTAATGCATGACTGGAGCGACTTAGCACACACACATGCATGCATAATTATACAAAAGTTCAGGACTATCTATTCCAATCAGGCCTTTAAATCCACCATATACCTAACCTGCCAGCCCTCTCTACTCTCCCAGCCTGAGGAAGCAGATTTAACCACTGTCTGGTCCAAGAGGCCAGGGGTTCACTTGTAGCCTTCAGGAGCCATTTGTCTTCTCTGGTCCTTTCTGTAGTATAGGGACCCAGGGCTTTTTTGTTTCTGTGTTTTGGTTTTGTCTGATCCACCTGGCAGTTGTCCTATGGGGAGGCCATTTCCTCAGCTGATGCTACAGACAGCCACTGGTGGGGATGGAACTTGTCCTGTGATCAGGGAACTCCCTCTCCCATGGGGGTAGGGAGCCACACCCACAATGATTGATTAGCTTGGAGCCTCATCTGCTGTTGAAAGACCCCCTGGTGTCACACGGAGAGCTCACATTTGTGGGCCAACCCTTCCTGAGACTTGCTGGGAGACTAAGGGAGCTGGTCTAATTTCCCTGAGCAATTTCTTCTAAAATGACTATCCTGATGGGATGCACCAACTCTTCCCGTTGCCATGAGCACCAGATGAAACATGTCCAGTAAGCCCCAGAGCAGTGCCTCAAACATGGTGGGGTCAGAACACCAGGCCCTGGAGCGTGAAGGATTGAGGTCAGCCTCAGAGAGTCGCTGCCTGTGCCCGTGCCTGGGCATCCTCTGAATGGGTTTATTGGGACAATGACGAGAATACACGGTAGGAAATAGGACAGCCTCTTCAGTCTCACGGAGCCCTTGTTGGAGAGAAAATCTGTCTGTCCTCACAGCATCTAGTGCTTTGCCTTCAGGGTTTGAGGATTTGTTCGCAGCAGTTCCTCCTTCCTGGAAGCTGTTTGTTGACCAGCCAAGCACGTCTTCCCATGCTGGCCCAGATTGCTGGGCAAGGACAAGGTTGAATAGTGCTCTCAACCCCCTCTTTTTCTTCCCCTTCCCTGACCTTCAGGTTCTGCATTTGTAAAATGGGTACTAAAGCCCAGCTCGGCATGGTGGTGGTGAAACTTGAATCTTATCATCTATGAGCAAGTTCTGGGTACTAGGTAGTGTTCAGTTAATCTTGACTTTTCATCTTGGCCTGACTGATAACTGAGGTAGGCACACCCTTAGCATGAGGCTGAAACCCCTTTGCACTCAGTCTTCTCAGCCTTCTCACAAGCTTCAGGATGCTCTGCTCCCCATTCCCACCCCCGCCCTCCCCCCGCCCCCCCCTCCCCAGGACAGGGAGCTTCATATTTAGGATCTAAAGTTGTATGTAGGGAGTTTCCAGGAGGGAGTTTGTAGGGTTGTGAGGTATTAACCTCTTCAAAGGCAGCCAGCGTTTTGGTGAAGTGCCCGTGGGGGCCTTGCGGCTCAGGAAGGGCAGGACTCTGGAGCTGGGCTCCTCTGACTCAGTTATCTTTTCCTTCTTTCCTGTCAGCAGAAACTGGTGCATGCTTCCAGGAGTTTCCCTCCTGTCCCCCTGCCTGGGAATGACTCAGTGACATCCCTGACAGCTGACAGGGAGAAGTGGGTCACATGAGGGCCATCGTTGCTGGTCTTCCTGTGGAAGGGCACCGGCCGACTGTGTTTAAGTTCAAGGCTTCTCCTGTCAGGTCCCTCTGGCTTAGATCTCCCATCCTGATGCCATTAGTGGGGATGAGGCAGGAAAGCAGGCTCTAGAACCACTGTCTCAAACGTGCCCAGCACATTCCAGGTTTCACTGGTGGGACTGGAGAGAAGCCCGAGCTCATATCCTAGCTCTGTGATTTAGGGCCAGTTGCCTAAGCTCTTTGTGCCTCAGTTTACTCACCTTTAAAACACAGGTAACTGAGTTGAAGGTAACTCCTTCATACAATTTTTTTAATGAAGACTAGGTTATGCAGGCAAAGTGCTTCATCTGGTGCCCTGGGTGTGGTCAATGGGTAGTGAATGTTAGCTATTTTCTTATTTCACTCATATCATCTCCCTTGATCCCCATGAGCCACCCAAGGGGCAAGAAGGCCGTATATTGTATATTCCTTCTCTAGATTAGGAAACTGAGGCTGAATGTTTCATAATCAAGGAGCTCACAGGAAGGAGTGACTGAGCCTGGATCCCTGCACGATGCTACTTGGCAACAGCATCTGCACCACTGCTTGACTGTGTCTGAACACTGCCCCACAGGCCTGCCTGCACGGAGAGATTCAGATTCCTCTCCTGGGCCCGGCTTAGGTCTGCTGAACCATAATCCCCAGGAGTGGAGCCTGGGCATCTGCATTTGTAAAGTGCCTCCTTAAGGGGGTGACGCCCAGTGTTGGAGTCGCTGTCTCCATTGCTGGGCACACAGCTCACGGTGTCATTCCCAGGCAGGGGGACAGGGGAGAAACTCCAGAAATAACTAGCAACTTCAAGCCAGGTGAATAAGGCTGTCCACAAGTTAAGCAGGAGCTTACTGAGTTGTGGGTGAAGGAAATGGTCTCTTTAATGCACACCGAACTTTTTCCAGGTCATTGGATTTCTTTCTAGATTAAATAACCTCATTGCATATTATGGGCTCTGTGGAGAAAGCCTGTTTGCCCTGAATTTAAACTTTCTTTGTCAGGTTATTATGTTTGGCCTGGACGCAGCTAATCGACAGGAGGTTGTCAGAGCCAACGTGGTCCCTTGAAAAGGGCCCCTGGGGACACAGATGGTTCGAAAATTGCATAGCACCCTCCACAGCCCATTCTCCCTGCAAAGGGAGAGGTACCTCTTCCCAGGGGGACAGAACATTCACATTGCACTTCCTCTGACTTTGATCTGACCTAGTCCTTGAGAGGACTGAAGCCTTGGGGGGAATTCTGGAAAAGCAGGGGCCCAGACTCGGAAGATGGCACTAGTTTTGAAGAACTCCACTTATCAGCAAGTAATCTCGTTTCCCAGAATGCTAAGAAAACATATTATGGCTCACTGACTTCCTCCTTCTAACAGTCAGGAGTTGATTCTCCAAAGACACACCCTTGGGAAGACCTTCCCTTTGGCGTCCTGGAGATGCCATCCTGGTGGTAGCTAAGCACGTGGGCCAAAGACCAGTCTGCCTGAGTTGGAATCCAAACCCCACTACACACTAGCCATGTGCTCTTGGTCAAGCAATTGCATTTGTTTTAAGCCTTGATTTTCTCATCTGTGAAATGCTAAGAAGAAATCTTACCTCCTTAAGTTGTGGTGAGGATTCAGGGAGGTAACCCAGGAAAGCCTGAGTCACATGAAAAGCCCTGAGTGAATGTTAACTTCAGTGTTACTGCTTGTCTTCAGTATGGTGTGGGTTTAATATGATTTGAGGGAGGATGTGGGGAGCACTTTGGAGACTGACCCTCTACAGGCAAGTAAGTGATGTATTATTCAGTTTATTCAGTGACAATTTAATGATGCCTGGATGCTCAGGGCTGGCACTGAGGCTGTGTTGAGAGCTAGATGGTCCCTTTCCCACGGTGCTCAGCTAGGTCTGGAGTCTGATGTTAAATATGGGTCAGCATGCATTGTAAGAAGTGCCTACAAGGTAGGAAGATGATGAGAGGAGCACGGTCCTCTCCCCTTGGGGTGGGGAGTTCCTTAAGCTTGGGTGGTCAGGGGAGGTTTTGAGACTGTTAAACTGAGATCTGAAGGAAAAGAAGTTTCTGGTTAGTGAAATCATGAGGGGAAAAAGCTTTCAAGGCAAGGGGCAGAGTCATCAAGGAAGAACAGAGCTTGGTGTGTGGGAGAAACCTAGGGAGTGAGGGGAAGGAGCCCAGATGGGGCTGGGGTTGTGGACAGGGGCAGAGTGTGCAAGACCTGCTGGGCTGAGCTGCCGGAAGAGGCAGGCAGATGGGGCAACCGTGGGCCAGCTGGGGCGTGTGAGAAGGGTGGAGACCTGACGGCGGGCAGTGGGAAGGGCTGCCCTGACTGTGGGGTGGAGGGGGGTGGTCGGCTGCTGGGGTGGTTCCTGGTAGACCCAGTCCAACACACTAGATCTCACACTGAGTGCTCAGCCCGCTGCTAAGCTTTTTGGGGCTAATACTGATCCATGCGATGGGGTTCTCTTCCCGTCACAGTCCTGGGTTCACTCTGACTCTGACTCTAGCCTGCCTGAGCTTGCTCACATCTCTGCTCACAGAGGAATCTAGGCCCATTCTGTGTGTTTTCCCAGCCAGGAAAGCTGCATTTTCCATCAAGCAGTCCCTTACTTCCTGAGCAGCCTGCCCTGTTTACATCCCTCTTATGGAAATCTCCTTGAACTGGAGTTTTTCTCTTTCCTGAGCATTTCCTGTCTCCAATGGCCAGCTCATCTCTGCTTCAGTTTCTCTCCTCTGACTGCTCCAGCAATCTCATACCCTGTTTTCTGGCCCCCATTTCTCATCTCTGCCCCGCTTGCCTACTTATCAGCAACTTGAATGTAGGTCACAGTCATCCCTGGTTTTGCCCCGGCATCCAGCCCACTCTTTGTCCTATGGTGCTGGGTGGAAAAATGGATTCTTGTCACATGGGGAATTGTTCAATCATTTCAGGAGGCACAGTTTGCCTGGATGGATGGGAAGTAGCCCTTGGTGTAGTGAAGTCCTGACTATTAAGACTGCCCCATTGCCCTGGGCCCAGAGTGTGTGTTCTCCCATGGGGACTTTGGGAAACCAGAAGACTCTCCATCCCTCAGCTGGAGGCCCCATGACCAACGAGTTCCCTAAGACCAGAGTTTCTTAGAAGAATTCAGAGAGAATATGAGAAAGACAGAAAAAAAAAGGTGTGGGGTAGGGTACAGAATGAGAATCAGAGAATTCTGATCAACAAATTCCCCTATAAAGTTCCACACCCAGAGATAGATTCCAGGACATGTTAGCCATATAATGTGATCTGAAAGTATGAACCTCACTCACTCCAACGGACCCATTTCAAGTTGGGATGTTGGGGTTGGGGCAGGTGGTGGTCTTACTAGAACCCTCAAGCAGAAGATAAACTTTGAGCTGAAATAGAAAACTCTGAGTTCACTTCCATGGTGACATCTCGAACTGAATTTTTTCTTTTATCTTTAGCCTTCCAAAGGCCAATTGCCTTGCAGAACTTAGTGGCAGCTGTTTTATAACTCTTGGTTGGGTTGTTCTGAATCTACCTCATTCTATCCTTGCTTGTCAGTCAGTCATCACTGGCTGCCCTCTGGGTGTTAATAAATCCCTGCTTACAGTGACAAGGAGGCAGGCAGATGCAGAATGCACAAGAAGTTGGACTCAGAGAGGCTCCCAGTGCATCAGAGCTGGAAAGTTGCTAGAGATCACCTGTTCAGTAGTTTTGAATGCAGTTAATCATGGAATTCCTGGCTGAACAGAATCTTATTTAGAAATCCAATATATTCAAAAGTATAAAGCAGAGCTGGTTTGACTGAATGAAGCAGGGGATGAGGGCCCATTGGCCACAGGCTTCTTCTTACCTTTGCTGTTTGCTGAGACTTCTGAGGAACCCAGACCTGGCTTCGGAAACCACTGATCAGTTCAGACAGGGGAGTGACTTTCTGAAGTAACTGAGACCCTTGGAGACCGATGGCTTAAGGGGGTGATATGGTCCAGCAACTTCCCCTGGCCGGGGGTCCAGCACTTCAGACTCCCTCTCCTGTAATGGAGCTCCCTTTATCCAACAGTGAGTGTCCATCCGCCCTTGGTGTGGAGTCTCTCCAGGAGAAGTCAAGAAGGAATATTCACTCTGAGATTCCCATTAGTGTTGCTGAAATGTTAGGCCTGCTTTTCCTTACCTCAACTAGAATCACTGGCAGGAATGAGTCATGAACTAAGGAGGCTGATGGAAAGACTCATTTCCTAAGGAGCCTCAGGTGTAAATAGATGGAAAATGAGTCTCAGTGAAGAGGGAACCTGGCCTGGGCTTTGTTAGGTGGTGGATAGGAGTCACAGGATAAGGGTGTGAAGAGTCAGCAGACTCCCTGCAGCCTACTTACTGCTCCTGTATGAGGGTGCTGAGTCAGTTGTTGCTAAGTCTGGCTGCATAACAAACAGCCCCCCAATCTCAGTGGCTTACAAAGGTCTTCCTTGTGTTGCATTTGGACTGTGCGTTGACTGTGGTTCTGCTCCATGTACTTTCTCATGCAGTGACATGCCTATTTTATTATGGCTGAAAAGAGCAAGAGGATCTTTAGTCACATCTGCAGAGTCACTTTTAAAACTTCTGCTCAGACCAGGCACACTTCATGTCTTCTCACATCCCTTTGGCCAGAACAGGTCACATGACAGAGCCTGATAGTGGGGTGGGACCTTTGTAAGTCACAAGGCAAGAGGAGAGAGGTTGTATAATTCTCTTACCGACAGGGTGAGGGTAGCAAGTAATTGCACATGCATGTGGCCTACCACCAGGGATGTTGGGAGAGGTGGTGGAAGAAGATATACAGGGTGCTTATCTTCATAGGATATAGTCTTTGGAGATAGAAAGTCTCTAGAAGCCAGCTCCTGAGGACACTAAGAAGTGTACGCCCAGTCTCTCAGAGTCCTGGTTCCCAAGTGCTGTCATCCGTCATTGGTGGAGCACTTCTGTTTTCCTTTTCCTTTCCTGGAAGAGGATATGGTCCTGAACTGGCTTGCAGAGGCGGTGATGGGCATCCCCTGTGGGTGCTGGCCAGGTTTGGTGCCCAGGGAGGCCCAAGGAGCTGCACTGATGGGCATTGCTCCAAGGCCATGCTTGGCTGGAGAGTGGGAGGGTGGGAGGGCTGAGTGGTCATTTCTACTCTGCTCCCTTCAACCCTTTCTAAGAATTATGTATTTTGTATTTTTGGGTATTGCTTTGACAGATAAAAAATCAAACCTGAAGTTCGTTGAGATTCTGGGCCTCCAAACGACACCTTCCCAATGGAAATCAAGGGATGCCTACTTTAATGGAAGGGTTAGTGTTTTTCATGGTATTGATTACTAGTAAGTCGAGAATTAGGAAGTCACTCTGCAATGGGATCATTGGAGATTCGGATCTGGGTTACTTGGGGAAGTGCTGCTGCCAACCTTTTCAACCGTGTCAGCAGCTCCTAGTTCAGCAGAAAGCGTCACCCCAAGCACCTGGGGGGTCCAGGTGGCCTTTGATCAGACACGGAGCACTGAAGGCTTCCTTCCCACAGCGGCTGCTCCTGAGTCTGTCTTCTGCAGAAAATCCCATGACTGGGAGTACTTAGGGCTCTCAGAGCTGCTGCTTCTTCCACAGCCGCTGAGGCTCAGTGTCAAAAGCAGGCTGGTCTCCAGGCCGTTGGGTGAGGAAAACAAGAAATCAGACAAAAGGGGGTCTGAGAATGAGCCAAGAACCTGTACCCATTTTTGCATTCCAATGACTTTCCCTGGTATTGCAGAACGAATCAAGAAAAACAAGATGCATGATCCAAAGTGGGTTACGTCCACTCTGCAGAAAGACAGGCCTGTCCTAGGTCAGGTCAGAAAGCTCTGAAGGATGAGGGAAGTACAGAGGGGTCTGTTCATGAAGACCTTTGGTCCTCTGAAGCTGCTTCAGTTTCTAGTTTTCCTCCAAACATTTTTATTTGGAAAGATTTCAAACTCATAAAGAAGTTGCAAGATTAATTCAGAGAACATCCATATTCCCTTCACCTGGCTTCACTATTCTTAACGTTTTGCACATTTGCCTTATCTTGCTTTCTTCATATATTTATTATCTCCCTGATCCACTTGAGAATTAGTTGTAGGCTTTATGCCCTCTAAATACTTCAGCATGTATCTCCTAAGAACAAAGACATTTTCCTGCAGAACCACAGTATACTTATCACACTCAGGAAAATTAACATCAGTACAATACCATTATCTACATTCTGTATTTATATTTGCATTCTGAGCATGAGGATGTTCTTTATAGCAAGGGTCAGCTATGGGGGCCAAATCCTGCCCGCTGCCTGTTCTCGTAAATGAAGGTTTTCTTGGAACACAGGTACACTCAGTCATTTACGTCTTGTTTATGGCTGCTTTTGTGCTACAGCTGCAGAACTGAGTAGTTGTGACAGAGACTGTATGTTCCACAAAGCCTGAAACATTTTACCATCTGACCCTTTAAGAAAAAAGGTGCTAACTCGTGCATAATTAGCATTTGTGTCATCCAGGATCCAATCAAGGCTCATACTTTGCCTACATTTTAAATTTTTAAAAAAAGGTATAAATGATCTCTAACTTATGAACATTCCTTACACGTAATGCCAACAGGCTCCCTGATGGAATGTGAGCAGATATGGAGTATGCCCGTTCAGAACAGTATTTGAAATGTGACTGCAATTTGACTCAGTTTCTTGTTCTTCTCAGTCACGATGAAACGGGCATGACTTGGAACAAGAGAGTACATGGGGCAGAACCACAGCCTGATGCCCTAAGACTACATGACCTGCTGCCTCCATCCTCTGTCCCCATCACACCCCTGTGTAAGCCCCTGACTCCGTGGAGCTGCTTGATGTAGTGACATAAAGTATTCATGCCTCATATATCCTTGCTCCTGCAGCTCCCTCTGCCTGGGACGCCTCTCCACACTTCCTTTGAAGATTTAGTGCAAGTGCCACGTCTTGGAAGCCTCCCAAATCGTTCTCATTCCCCATTCCCAAGATCCCTTCACCCACCATCTGGTTGTCTAAGCTCCCGAGACCCACTGGATTTTCCATGACCACAGCACTTACTGCACTCCTGCGTTGATTCATTTTCTGTTGTTTTACTTGCTTGTTTGTGGAGGGCTTGAGGTCAGGGACTATGTCTCATTCATCCGTGTCTCCTTGCTGCCTAGTATACAGACCTGACATGCTGAATAATTTCTTATTGAATGAATGAAAAGATCTTTCCACAGCTTGAGGGCTTCTCTTTCTTTTTTTCCCTAGGGCCACCTTGGGGGATTTCCAGGCTTCTTGTTCTCCTGCCCTTCCCCTCCCAGTGCCTGTGATGAGGTACTTACCCTCCTGGTTGCTGATTTATAAGTGACCTTAGATCATTCCAATGCAGGGACTGAAATGACCCAAGATGGAGAGAGGAGAGAAGGGCAGACCCTTGAGGCTACCAGCCTCTGCAACCATGGGTCCCATTTTGGCCCTTTACCACCAGTGGCGCAGACTGCACAGTCACTGGTGATGGCTTCGGGTTAGGGTTCACCCAGTCACCACTGTGTGGCTGATAGAATTAGCAGTGAACAGAGGGAGCTCTGGGTGTGCTGAGCACCCTCTCACTTGATCTTCATGGATACCCGCTCAGAGGATCTTGTCCCCATGCTGGAATGAGGAAACTGAGGCACAGAGAAGCTAATGACATGGTTAGAAGCATCAGAGCTGGGACAGACTAGGAGTTGTGTGACTCCAAAACCTCCCTCCTTATTCCTTGCTATTTACCATAATTTCCCTTAGGAAGGGTGGTGTGGTACTGGCACCCCAAGTTTAACCTCTGAAGGAATTTATTGTCTTACACAGAGTTGGAACCAGGGGCTAGAGTCTAGATCAGGATGCCCAGTAGAACTTTCTGGGATGATGGAAATGTTCTATATCTGCTCTGCTCAACGTGGTATTCAGTAGTCACCTGCCACTTTCAAATACTTGAAGTGTGGTTCGTGTGATTTATTTAATTTTAATTAACATTGTTAAAATTTAAATAGCCACACGTGGCTAGTACCTACTGCATTGGACAGTAGAGACTAGAGTAAATGTTGGCTGAGTACATTCTGGGTAAATATGCTGTGTGGGTTGGCTGGCTGGAGACTTCTTGGGTTAGCACGGTTGTCATAGAAAGAATTGGCATTAAATTCCAAACAACTCGTTTAGCAACCGATTTGTTCTGGAATGGGGGGACTGCCTGCCCTGCCGTCCCTGTGATGAGCAAGGACAGTTTTCAGGTTTGCATTTGAAGCAAATGTATCTTCTAGCCCCGAAAGGAGGCAGAGGAAATGCACAGGGCTGTGGGGAAGAGAAGAAAGGAGACATGGGAGAGAGGACGCAAAGGACCAGAATGGTGGAGGTGTTCATTTATTTATTCCAGTTGTGCTCTTCCAAGTGCTTGCCTGTCATCCTTCTGGGGATTTGGGAATGCAGGGCTGGCTCTGGGTTCCCAGCTGAAGTTAACAGTGGAGTTTAGGCTCAAGAATATGCCTGTCCTTTTAGGACCTAGATTGGGGTGCCAGCAGAGAGTCAGGTGTCTTAAGCTGGGCTGTTCAGTTGGAGGCTGTCTACACAGTGGTTATACACCTGGACTTCAAGGCCACACACCTTGGAGTTAAAGCTTACAAACTCTATGACCTTGAGCAAGTTACTTCACTTCTCTGTGCCCAAGTTTCTGCAACAGTAGAACGGAGTTAATGTTGGTCCCTAGCTGGTAGGGCTGCTGTAAGGGTTAAACAAGGCAACCCGCATTTAGCCTGTGCCTCGCTTGCAGTCAGCATCCAGCAGATCTTCGATGGTTTTAGGGTGTTTGCACAGCCGTGACAGCCCAGTGTCAGATCAGCATAGCCTTTTATGTTCTGCCCTCTGCTTTTTCTTTCTTTTTCTCTTTCCTTCTTTTTGTCTGCATTGGCAGTTTTTTTGCTCTCAGAACTCAAAATGCTTTTGGGAGCTTTGCAAGAATTTGCTCCCAAATCCTGGGAAAGGATGTCTGTTTTCTCATCTCATCTCCCTGTCTCTGGATATTTATAGTTCTGGATAGAAAAAGAGTTGCTTTGATTTCTCAGAATAGTTTCCACAAAAGTGTGGTGTTGGGGGAGGAAGGGCTGTGGAGAGAGACTGTTGGACTTGGCCTCAGAGCCTGAGTTTGAATCCCACTTGCTCTCTGTGTGACCCTCACCCTCAACCACAAGCTCAGTAAATATTCTGAGCCTTGGTTTCCTCACGTGTGAAATGAGGTTAGAGTGATAATCAGATGAGATAATGCATAAGGGTGGGCCCAGACCACTGCCTGCACAAGACATGGTGTCAGTTGAATATGAGCACTTAAATCCTTTGTCGGCTTAAATGTTCAGACTCACAAGTAGGAAGCTATGGGGGGCCCTTCATGGTGGGGCTCTCAGCTGGAAGCTGTCCAGTTCTGCAGTGAAGGGCAGCAGATCAGTCTTCTTGGCTCTTTGCTGTTCCTCTACCAAGGCACCCTATTTAGACTGTCGAAACCAAACTTCTAGAAAGAACAGGCCACAGGCTAAGCTGATTTGCACCTTGGAAGTGAAGTCAGAAAGAGCCAAGTCCCCAGACTGCAGAGGCATGAGGCCCACAGCCGCATGCTGACTCCAGGAGGACGGATTTGGATACACCCCTGTGAACCGAGGGGCTGCTGAGAGCACCCCTGCCTGATGCGATGGGGGTCTAGGAGGCAGCTGCTGGGCTGTGGGGTTCTTGTTTTCAGCGGGGAAGCTGATCAGGAAATATCAAGAAAGATGGCAAATTGTAGAAGACAGGGAGAGCACAGCATGCGGAAGAAACAGGACAGTTCTTGCTGTCTCCATCTGTGAACGTGAGGACTGCAGGGGACGGAACGAAGCCTCGGGCAGGGTGGTCTGGAGGGAGGGCCTGGGCCCCAGGCTAAGCAGACCCGAGTTCAAGCGTGCTTTGCTGCTTTCCTTGATGTGACCCATCAATAGCCTCCCTCAGCCTCGAGGTACCCATCAATTACGTGGGGATTAAAGGAGGACCATAGTATTTAGATGAACTGAATGTGTGATTAGAGAAGGCGATGGCACCCCACTTCAGTACTCTTGCCTGGAAAATACCATGGACGGAGGAGCCTGGTAGGCCACAGTCTATGGGGTCGCAAAGAGTCAGACACGACTGAATGACTTCACCTTCACTTTTCACTTTAATGCACTGGAGGAGAAAATGGCAACCCACTCCAGTGTTCTTGCCTGGAGAATCCCAGGGACGGGAGCCTGGTGGGCTGCCGTCTATGGGGTCGCACAGAGTTGGTCACGACTGATGTGACGTAGCAGCAGCAGCAATGTGTGATTGATTCCTTTTCCTCATGGAATTTCATAACATATCATCTACTTATCTACTGACTTATTTTGCTATTTGCAGAAGTCCATGTGGAGTCTTACAAGGAGCTTTGAAATCATGTTGTGTGCCCTGAGCTTGGAGGCCAGCTTGTCAGGGATGGTGGTGGTGAATGTTTCCAAAATAACTTCTGAAGCCTCTTAGGAGACTTTTGTTAAAGAGAAGAGCTTAAGAGTGGTGGATGTTTCCAGAATAACTTATTTTTGCCTCTTGGGAGACCTTTGTTAAAAGAGAAGAGCTTAAGAGTGGGGGTGCTCAGATGACCTGGCCAGAGCACTGCCCACTGTGTGGCTGTGGCAGGTCCCATCACCCCTGTGAGCCATGGCATCAGGACACGGAGTTAATAACATCTGCTGCCCTGAAGATCTGTGGGGAGGTGAAATTTGGCGGTGGGTAGTGGCCATTATTATTTCATCCTTGGCCTCTATCCTGACCTCCTCTTTCCACATAGATGCCTCCCCTTTGCTGCCTCTGCTCATCAGCCACTCTCCCTCGCTATGCTGGGAAGCCCAAGATTTTTGGAGGTAGTGCCTTATTTCTTTGGAGAAACCACACCTAGGACCCCTGGAAGACTTTGGGGAAGATCCCTAGTCTCAGTTCTGCGCTAAAGTTTATCACCTCCTCCATCCCTACTCCCAAGCTGGACCAGAAAGCATTCCCTCAGAAAACTACACTTTCAAGATGAATTAATGAAGGGACCATCTTTTACTGAACATCTAGTTTTTGCCTGACTCTGCTAGGCGTTTTCCACATTTGCTTTCTCATTTAATCCTTAACAGCCATCTTGTATTGCTACATCCATTTTGCAGACTAAACAACTGAATGTCGGGAGCTTGTGTAACTTGCCCCAGATCAACTGACATAGAGGCAGGGCAGGGATTTGAATCCAGAGCTGTACGCCTTCTCTTCTTGTGACATAGAGCTTCATTTGCAGGAGAAGTGTTGGATTTTGGCCTCAGATATGGAGTTTCTGGGGTGGGACTGCAGGTGGAGGATGAGAAAGGCCCCTCCAGGGCTGCCAGGAAGAGAATATGGTTATGCTTACAGGGAGCCCAGATCCCCTTCCCTTTTCTTTCCCTTCCCTCCTCATCTCCCGGAAGAAGGCACCCAGCAGTTTCAAGTCTGCTGTTTCTTCATGGATTTTTAATAAAGATGATGAATGAAATAAGAATTGATAAGAAAAGGCAAATGGTATTTGGGTTATGCATTGTTCTAGTAAAAGGTATTTTTCACTGTGGGTCTTAAGTGACTTTTTCGTTAGAATGTCATAACAGAAGGAAAGGTTAAATAAAATGAGTTTTCCATGGTAGAAGTGTCAATCAAGGGGCCTCTGCAGGACAGTACCCTCAGGTAGCTGAGCTGTAAACTTTGTCAGCTCCCTGGTGGCAGAGTTGTGGCATGTTATGCCAATGAGGGGTTCTCCAAGAAAGGCCTGGTGGGAATTTCAGTAGCTATGCTCCCTGGAGACTTATTTGGGTCTGAGGGCCCAAGGCAATGGTTCGCATCAGCACTGGCCATGTGGGGAGCTGGGCTGTATTTCCTGGCCCACCTGACATGGAGCCCGAAACCTCGAGAGGGTCAGTAACTGGGTGGTGGTGCAGAGCCCTTTCCAGCTGAGCTCCTGCTGGCTCAGAAGGAAGTTTCTTCCACGGGTGGGACTCAAAGGGTTTGCCTGATTCTATGTCCTCAGGGATACCTGCTTGTTCTAGGCCTTAAAGATGTTGGTGCCAACTAGCGAATTGCCTTCCAGATAGATTAAGGTGATTTATCTTCCTGAATCTACCTTGAGCAAGTGTCCTTTTGTGATTTGAAAAGATCTCATCACAATTGTTCTGTTACATTTCATGATTCCATTGTTCCATTCTCTCCCATCCCATCCCATCCCATCCCATCACTCTCTATGCTCTAAACAGTCTGAGTCATATGCAGTTCCAGGTCATGTTCTAAGCATGACAGCGCAGAGATGATCAAGACACAACACCTGCCTTTATGAAGACCCCCTCTAACGAGGGAAGTAAGCAGACAATTGTAGTGTGATGCAGATGATACAGAGGAGAGACTGGCTGTCCCCCCTTGTCCCAGACAAAGTCACTTCACCCATAAATATCCCAGTAACAGAGGTAGCAGAAGGAAAGTGAGGGAGGGTGTAGTCAGGGAAGGCTCCTTGAAGGTGATTATGGGGTTGAGTTTTCAAAGAGTGAATGGGGGTTTACTAGGCCAACAGCTAATCTCTCAACTAGCGCTTCAAGAGAACTTGCTAGGTGGTGGGCCACATTCCTGACATTTTATATGTTTTAACTCATTTACTCCTCAAAATAGCCTGTGAGGGAAGTGCTTTTATTGCTTGCATTTTCTAAACGAGGAAGCAGAGGCACAAAACAATAGTCCAACACACACAGGCTGTGGCTTTAATCACCATGCCTCATGGCCGCTCTGGAAAGACAGGGAGGACATTCCAGACACAGAGGTGAGAACGGCACTGTCCTTGATCAGGGGGACCATAACAAGGGGCTCCAGGAACCCCTCCTCCTATGGTGCAGATACTGTATTATTTTCTCCATGAAGTACGTCTCCTTAAGCCAAACTATCCAACTTCTTGGCCACAGAAGAACAGGAACCACCGCCACCTTTCTTCACCTCCCCTTGCTTTCCTGCCAGAGAAGCTGGGCAAATTCAGCAGCTCCTCAGCTGCTGGGACTCCGGGCCAGGAAACTCTGAGCCTTTCGTCTCTGATGTTTGCAGAGCAGGTGGGAAATGCTGCAGGGCCCAGGCATCAGTCATGACCGTTCTTGCTGCTACTTGCCTCACAGCTCGGTACGCCCAGGCTCCGCCCAGTGCCCGGCCTCAGTGAAGCGCACCAGCTGGAGCATTTGCAAGCGCTCAGCAGTAGGACTTAGGCATTCTTTCCTGTCTTTTCCTAGACAAAATTCAGGGTCCCACTGCGTCTGTTATGAGGTATGCTCTTTTCTATATTTTAGCACTCCACCAATTGTAAGACAGATCACTGATTTAATAATAGTTTTTCAGAGGAGAACAAAGAAACATTATGGCATAAAAGTACACATTAATTTTAAGATTCATCACCATTTCAGAAATGTTGAAATGTAAAAAAGAAATGAGCATCTAAGAATATAAGGAATATGATGTTTTCTAAACATATTGTGGTGAAGTGAGGGCCTCTGCATGGTAAGGTTGTCCAACAAGGGGCAGGGGTGGTGCTGGCTGGCGCTGGCCAGGGCAGAGTGGTGGAAACCCACATCTATCCAGCCCTGCCTCTGCTGCCTTCATCTTTAGCCACCCTGCCCACTTTGGAGTAAGGCTCAGAGGCTGTCTTGTTCGCAGGGACCTGGTGGGAGGGCAGTTTTGTGGTATCCTCAGCTCCTTGAAACAGCATGAGAATAGCTAGACTAGACAATTTCCAAGGGCCGCCAGTGGCAGTGTCCTGAGATTATCAGGGGAAGACCCAAGATAGGGCACCAGGGCCTCTCTGAGACTTGTTGGCTTCAGGGGCAGGCAAATGGCATGACAAATCTTCTATCTAGTATTCTGGAAATATTTCTTCAACATTTATTTTTTGGGACCATGGAGAAATGGACTTCCTAATAACGAAATCTGTATACCTTTTTCTTTGTGTGCTTTAGGTGATAACATGAGCTGAACATAACATTTAAGCTTACTTGAGACTACAGTTTACTACGTATTTTTCTGTCACTCATAACTGGATGGTGTTAGTCACTGATATTCATTAAAGATAACAGTAGCTTACATTGTCACATCATAAAATATTTGCTCCCTGCAAACTATGCTTTACTTCTTTCAGAATATCAGTTGACTGTTCTGCCAAGTTCAAGTTGCTAGCTACTGGCATCATGGGAGTTGGTGGTATGGTCTGCATTTGCATGGTGCAACTTCCACATGCAGATTGCAAAAATACTCAGCAGCGGTAGGGAGCTGGAGCCAGCAAGAAGTTTTATTTTTATATTGATTTTTTTTTCCCCCTCAAGGACACTGTTTTGTATAGAAGTGAGACTGACTCACCTTTTGCCAGCTCCATTTATTCCATAATTGCCCATGGAAAACTGAGTTGACTGGTGCCATATTGCTGATGAAATCAGCAATATATTTTTGTAATTCCTGTCAGGGCTTCCCTGTGTGGGGTACAGGGGGTGTCTACACAATTCTGGGCACAAATGAAAGTGTGAATGGTGCCCTCTTAAAGTTTTACAATGTACATATATGCTGCTTGGCCCTGACAGTTGATTTCTTAACCACACAATGGAGTTTCACCTTTGCTCCTTACATTTACCCCAACTGCGTGAAAGCAGGTACTGGAATCCTTGGAGAAGATGTTGTCTCTTCAAGGAAGAGTCCGTCTGGTCCAGGAGAGGTGCTCCCTAACCGGGCTGTTACATCTGACCCATGGGTCTGTCCCTTGGTCTGCGGAAGATCTTGCCAAGGAAGGTTTGCAGGAAACGTTCACCACTGCCTTCCGCTGTAGTAGTTCTGTGAAGAAACTGAGGTAAATCTGACCGGATGTGTCCTCTGTAGATACAATGGTTTCCCAAGGTGGTTGTAACAAAGTACCACAGAGTGGATGACTTACCTCATTAGACATGTGTTCTTTTACAATTCTGGAGTCTAGAAGTGCAAAGTCAAGGTGTTCTGTAAGACCATGCTTCCTCAAGGATCTAGGGGCCAGTCCTAGCTTGCTTCTTCCTAGCCTCTGGTGGTTGTCAGCAATCCTCGGTGTTCTTTGGCTTGTAGATACATCACTGCAATCTCTACCTCTATCTTCCTGTGAACTTCTTCCCTGTGTGTCTTGGCATCTCTCTTTTTCAGTCATTGGATTAAGGCCATCCGAGTCTACTAGGACCTCATCTTATCTAATTATACCTACGATGCCATTTTCAAATATGTTCACATCCTGAAGTTCTGGATGGACATGAATTTGGGGGTGGGTGAGAATTATTTGACCCAGTACAACAGGCCATCTGGGCCCCTAGTGCTCAAATCCTCCCGGGTGTCATTCTCCTAGAATCTCGCATGGATACCTCTACATGTCTGTCGTCTAGGATTTACTTCCTCTCTCTCTTTAGAAACTGGAGCTGTAGGATGCTTGGTTAATTTCTTGAATTTCCATCTATTCTCCACAACTCATTAAAGACCATTAAAATGGGCCTAGTTATTCACTGGCTCTGAATTCATCCAAGGCAGAAAACATGCCTCATTTAGGTAGCCAAGTGCCATCTTGCATCTTCTTGGACCACCTTGGGTTTCTGTTTATTTATTTATTCAACGATTAGTTGTTGAGAGCTTTCTGTGTTCCAGGTATATGCTAGTCCCATAGATACTATGTAAATTGGAGTGACAATTAAATTGTTGCTTCCATGGTGGACACAGACTAAAGAAGAAGACATATAGTTACTAAGGAAGCAGTGATAAGCCTTGTGAAAAGGATAGAGTCGTGGGAGGGAGAAGACTGTGTTTTAGATAGGGGAGGCATAGAAATCCTTCCTTTCCCTGTGATTGTTCAGTGCTCTTGTTATTGCTGTTTAGTCACTAAGTCTTGTCTGACTCCTTTTATGCTTTGAAAGTCTAGGAAGGCAGCATGGTAAGGAGGAAAATGGTTGACTCCTGGTGACAGATCAGCAGAGCTATATGACGTTTTACAAGTAATTTAACTTCCCTGAACATAACTCTCCCGTCTAGAAAATGGGGATACTCTTCCTATCTTATAGTGCTATAGTCAAGATTCAGTGAAGTAAACCTGAGTCATGTAGCTGATGCTCACAAATATTAGCTCAAATCCCATTCACTTGTAAAGACCCCATAAGACAGGCACATTTTATTGACCAGGGAAGCTTCTGTGATCTTTCAATGGCACAGAGTGGGTGCTGAAAAAATTTGTGGATGAATGGGGCAAATGAGGGGCTTCCCAGGTGGTGGTGGTGATGGTCAAGAACCCACCTGCCAATGCAGGACATGTAAGAGACTCGGGTCTGATCCCTGGGTTGGGAAGATCCCCTGGAGGAGGGCATGGCAACCCACTCCAGTATTGTTGCCTGGAGAATCCCATGGACAGAGGAACCTGGCAGGCTTCTGTTCATGGGGATACAAAAAGTTGGACCCGGGACTGAAGCAACTTAGCATGCATGCGTGCACCGGGCAAATGAGATGAAAGGCTGCTTGTATTTGGAGTCTCCAGAGGGTCTGTGAGCCCTCTGCTCCCTCTGGCACCAAAAATGTCTCTCCCCTGCTCCTCTTTTTCCTTGTAGAAATGTGGGTTTCTGGGAGGTTGACAAGGATCTGCTTGAATGCGTTCAGAGGTGCAGAAGCCTCCCCTGAGTATCTGTGCCATGCATGGGACTAAGTCGCTTGGAAATTATGGGGTGCAGGGAATTACTTCATGGAGAATAATGGGATTTCCTCCAAACAAACAGGGCATTTTAAGTGAGAAAGCAGACCTCAGGTGAGTATTGTCACAAGAGGTGCTCACCAGACCTGTGTTTCCACATGCCGCACATGCCCACTCTCGGGGTGATGCTATTGAGGTCTGACTCTTTTGAGCACTAGAGCATAGGTTAAGCTGAGGATGGGGAAGATAACGGAGAAGGCAATGGCACCCCACTCCAGTACTCTTGCCTGGAAACTCCCATGGATGGAGGAGCCTGGTGGGTTGCAGTCCATGGGGTCGCTAAGAGTCAGACACGACTAAGTGACTTCACTTTCACTTTTCACTTTCATGCATTGGAGAAGGAAATGGCAACCCATTCCAGTGTTCTTGCCTGGGGAACCCCAGGGACGGGGAAGCCTGGTGGGCTTCCGCCTATGGGGTCGCACCGAGTCGGACACGACTGAAGTGACTTAGCAGCAGCAGGGGAAGATGAGAAGCCTGTTCCTGGCAAATGTTTACACCATGTCAGGAAAATACTCACAAGTTAGATGTGATAAGAGGCAGAGACCACTGCAGCCTGCTGGCTGTCAGAGAAGGCGGGTGCTTGGCATCCTCACTGGTGTGGGTGGTGGTGGTGGGCAGGGGAGTAGACAGGAAGTCTTCAGTCAGTGGGCTCTGTCCTTTACCTTTGCCCTTCTTTGGGTGCCAGGTCTCCCCTCAGGGTCCTTAGCAGGACTCATCATTGGGAATCTTAATTTAAATCCTGCTGGTTTCTTGGCATCTTTGAGTCTCAGTTTCCACATCTGTAAAATGACAATAATGATATATACCTCACTGAGTTGTTGGGAGGATGTAATGGGACCATGGTTTCAAAGTGCCTAGGAAGGTGCCTACAAAAGCAGGTTCAAGGATTACAGATTCTTGACCAACAGGCTGCTTAGGACCCACTCCTGTTGCTCACCTCCACCCCGCATTTGCTCCTTCCAGGGTCCTTAGCCCCTGCTAGGGGACAGTGGGCTCAGACCCATGCTGTCAGCAACAGGGCCCTACCGGCCCCTAATCTGGCTACTTTTGACTCTCTGTGAACATCTTTCACATGTGTGGCATCTCAGGAGAGATGGATCTGTATAAGTCATGGGAGGGAATCAGACACACTCGCACAACCCAACTGCTGAGAGCACCCCCATTCCCGAAGTGTGCCCCGCAGAACTCTAGTTCCATGCCAGGTCCACACAGTAGAGCACTGTGGCTAAATACGTTTGAAAATCTTTCTTTGTGAATGACCTCAATATATTTCCACACCCAAGGCTCTAGGACACCTTCTTGTAAGAAAGCCTGGTTCATTTCTAGGGTGTTCCAAATGCATTTCATCACAGAAGTAGCCTCTGCCCCTCGTTTTTCACATAACACCTGCTAACAGGTGCAGATTACATCTTCCACAGAAGGCATGTTGGAAAACACTGGAGACACAGATTTTATTTTTCATTTTAGTTTATATTGGAGTATAGTTGCTTTACAATGTTGGGTTAGTTTCTACTGTACAGCAGAGTGAATCAGCTATACAGATACATATAATCCCTTCCTTTTTGGATTTCCTTCCCATTTAGGTCACCATGGAGCACTGAGTAGAGTTCCCTGTGCTACACAGTAGGTTCTCATTAGAGACACGGATTTTAGATATTCCCTGAGATATATCAGACCAAGACAGCCCGAGTCTCACCATGCCCCTCCTTTACCAGACCCCCCACATCTCTGTGGCCCCTCCTCTTATCGTGCTTCCTCTAGAATCTAGCTGCTCTTGGGAAAGAGACAAGGCCGAGGGGGCCATGGGGATGGCTTTGGGGGCTGGGTTGGAGTGGGGGAGCAGGCCGACTGGGGGGACGTCCAGGGCGGGACAGAGGGCAGGAGGGGAGCTACTCTCAAGCTGCTGTTGTCACAGAGAGTTTGTAGGGCTTCCAGCTGGAGTACTGCCCTGGGGCAGAGACATGAACCTGAGCTGAGCAGGGCAGGGTGAGTACCAGCATGGTGATGACCTGGGGGATTCATCCCCTGGCCCTTAACGAGCAAACCCATTCGTGGTTAGGAAGTGCTGAGCAGGGGCCAGCAGTGTGGATGGAGCGAGGTAATCAATGCATAATTACAAAATAATCAGCAAGGCGGAGCAAGAAGTGTTTGTGTCTTGTGCTGCAAATTCTTTAGTGCTCCCTTAGGACTGTGCCCTTGCATTTTCTAGGAGTTAAGTGGATTTCTGGGCCACACTTGAGGACTTGCAGCCAGGGGCATGGCAGGCAACCCTGGCACCCAGCAGCCAGGGATTGCAGCTAAGCAGAAAGTGAAACGTCAAAGGAGGACTGCTTAGCAGGGCCCAGGAGGGGCCACCTGGGTAGCAGTGCGGGGGGAAGCCTGGTAACCATTGGGGGAGCTTGGTGCCCCTCTGTCCTCTCCACACTTCTCCCTTCTGCTTAGGGTCTTCCCTGGGTCTCTCAGTTCTCTTTACAATGAATTTCAAAGGCTTTTCTCATCCCTGAGCTTTCCTTCCTGTCTCCTCTGTGGATTCGCTCTGGCCTATGGGGTTCTGGGAGGGCATGGTGGCTGCTCTCGCTCCATCCATGCCCTGAATCTGTGGAGATGGGCTTTAGAGAGGCAGCCCTGCTGGTTGAGCAGTGTCTTCATTCCAGTAGAGGCTGGCTCTGGGTGCTGGGTCAGGAAGGAGAATACACAGTTGGAGCCACCATGAGATTCAGGTAGCAGGCAGGAAAGTCTGCTCAGGGCCTTAGTACTAGCCCTGGCTCGGGCACTGGAGGAAAACACCAGTCTGGGGATGGGAGGAGGTGCAGTAAAGAAAGGGGAACTAGGGAGAATTTCAGAGTGGTTCTCAAATTTAAGAATCGATCAGAATCCTTTGGAGGGCTTGTTAAAAGGTAGACGTCTGAGCCCCACCCCCAAGAGTTGGTGTGGAATGGGGCGGGGCCCTAGCATTTGCATATCTAGCAGATTCCCAGGTGATGCTGATACTGTTGGTCCTGGGTCAACAGCTTAAGCACTACTGATCTAGACTAAACCGGAAGAGTTGTGACTGGGAGGTCCACCCAGGTGCCTAGAGCTGTCCAGGGCTTTGGGATTGCTAATGATGTCTGCCTGAGGTCCATTGGGTGGGAAACTATGGCTCTGGGAAAACTGCTGATCTCTGTCTGGAGTGGCTCAGGAGTGGGGATGAGGCATCAGAGACTGGGTGTGGGGACAGAGGCTTGGATATGAGGTGTGGCTGATACTTGGTTATTTAATCAAGGAAGCGCTTGTCTTCCCTGAGAAAAGCCAGCAGGACCATGTGGAAGCTAGAGTATTGGGGATAGCCTCAGGCCAAAGGCAGGTTCTTTAAGTTAGGGTGAGGGGTCTCTGGGAATTACTTTGTACTTAGCGGAGTCTCATCACCCTCCTGCTCTGTCCATGATAAACCCCTGCCTACTGGGCTACTGGGAGCCAGGGTCCAGGATGGGCCTAAACTGCTGCCTCTCGTTTAATCCAGACTTTGAGACTCTTTGAGGTTTGTAACTGGCCTCACACAGCCATCAGGAGGCTGGCTGGGATTTGAACACTATGCTGCCCATATGCTCTTTTTCTCGATTCAACAGTCATTTTCTCACACCTGCTCTCCACTAGGCCCTGAGCAGGGCACAAGGGTGCTGGGATGGATGAACTAGCACCCACCCCTACGAGCTTCTGGTCTCTCTGCAGTGATGGAAGCTTGTACATACATGAATACAACATGACGACCCCTGCTGTGAATGTCTGAACCAAGAGTTATGAGGGCCAATGGGAGACGGGCTAACTTTCTCAGAGGCCTAGGCTCCTTGCCACAGTCTGGCCCTGGCCGGTGAGTGAGGGCCAGTGCCCGCATCTCTCACATGACACGTCTCACTGCCTAGAACCCAGAGGGCAGAGGCCTGACTTCCTGGCTCCTGGCAGAAGACAGGAGCCTCCCAACACCCCTGGCTGCTTCGCCTCTCCCTTCCCTTTGTTGAATGCATTTGTAATATGCCACTTCCCTTTTTACACGTTCTTATTCCAGTCCAGAAAATGAGCAGTCACCCGGGCAGTTCTCCAGGCAACTCTATCCACCAACTTTTCCAAAGCTTCAGCCTGCTCTGTCCTCACCAGTGGGGTGAGCTCTCATGGCCTCCCAGGCAGAGCCACTGTGCCTTTATCCTAAGGAAGCTAAAGAGGCCCAAAGTGCTAGAAATTTCTGGGCTTGATGAATGTGTGTGTGGCAAGGCCTCACGGATGATCTCAGGCCCTAAAGTCTCTGATGATGGAAGGCAAAGCGTGTGGCTGAGGCAGTGATCCTGGAGCCATTTGTCCCCTTTCCCCAGGATGGGCAGGGAAGCACTTTGTTCTCTGACAGACTCTGTTGCATAAGAAAAAAAAAAATTAGGCTTGGCCCACATATAAATAGACAGCAACTTTATTTAGTTTACTTTTCCTCAGAGAGAAATATATAGTGTTGAGTTGACCCACTTAAAAAAAAAAAAAGTTTATTCTTCTTTATATAAATAAGATGAATTTGTTACAAAGCATTTGAAAAATATTTTTGGTATCTTTCCTTTTGGACTTTTTTTTTCCTCATGGAGTTTTGTTTTGTATGTCTGTAGTTGGGTCACTCACTAAAACTCGACTGCTTCAGAGGAACAGTCCCTCGCCCTCTGGAAAGGGTAAATTCCCCCATCATACATACTCACTACACACTGCTCATTCCTTCCATGGTGATTATCACAATTAGTAGCATTCATCTCCATGTTTGAGCAACTATTTGCTTATTTGACTCCTCCAGATTGTCCGTGTTCGAGATAGCAGCCACTAGCCACGTGTGGCTATTTAAATTTAAATTAAATAAAATTAAAAATTCAGCTTCTCAGTTGCACTCGCTGCATTGAAAGTGCTCAGAAGTCACACATGGCTGGTGGCTGCTGTCTCGCATGGTGTAAGAATGGAGCATTTCTGTCACAGGAAGTTCTGTTGGACAGCATCACTCTAGACCATTGACTCCCCAAGCATACGTGGGACTCCCATGGTCCTCTCTGGTGTCAGGAAGTATCCCATGCACCTGCAATCTGAGGAGCTAGTGAAACCTGAGAAATGCTTTACTTCTGAACTATGAATGAATAGAGGGCTGGGGGCAGGTGGTGGGGAGAGAAAAGCAGGGAGAGGAAAGAGCAGGAGAGGGCTTTCAGAAGAGCTGTGTAAGGGTGAGACAGGGGAGGGCTTAGGTGTCACTCAGCTCTGGGCCCCACATGGCACAAGGTCAAGGTCAAGGTCCTTGATCAAGGTCCCCCAGTGGCAGGGTGCCAAAAATCAACATGTCCTATTGGAAGGTCGTGAGAACAGGCCTGCCTGGAGGTCCCCTCTGTCTTTTTCTGAGAGGTCCCAAGCATGTAGACCCTCAGGGAATGGGTACCATCAACTTGCTCATCCTGGAGACTGGAGCCCAAGGAGGTCTAAACTCTGTATCCTGTGTCCCACCTGGGCCGGAATCATCTGAGTCTACTCTCCTGAAGGGCTGAGAGTTGAGCTTCCGTTGCCTCTGGGTCTTTCCTATGGGCCGCTTTGGTTTGTAACTCTGTAATGCTGGTTGAGTCCTTCCTCTCTGGGTTGTCCACAAGAGTCCCGTCTTGGGGGCCAAATCTCCTTTTTAGTGACCTCTGCCCTGTATCAGGAGAAGGGAATGGCACCCCACTCCAGTACTCCAGTACTCTTGCCTCGAAAATCCCATGGACGGAGGAGCCTGGTGGGCTGCAGTCCATGGGGTCACAAAGAGTTGGACACGACTGAGCGACTTCACTTTCACTTTTCGCTTTCATGCATTGGAGAAGGAAATTGCAACCCACTCCAGTGTTCTTGCCTGGAGAATCCCAGGGATGGGGGAGCCTGGTGGGCTGCCGTCTATGGGGTCGCACAGAGTTGGACACGACTGAAGCGACTTAGCAGCAGCAGCAGCAGCCCTGTATCAAGTGAGCCTTCCTCTTCCCCAGCTGACTCTTGTGGCCAAATTAGGCCTGACTGGCAGCTGGGCTCTTTGAGAAGGTAAAAGCAGCCAGCGCAGGCCCTTGACTCTGTTACCTCATCATGCTTCAGGGTAGACGGAGGAAGGTAGGTCCATAAGGACATACTTGTGTGGGCTAGCCTCTCCTACCGGGTGAGGGCAGGGGAGGGGCAATGCTCAGGATCCCATCATATTTGTACTCAGAACAGTCCCAAGAAGCTGGACATTTGGAAACCACTATGTGAAATAAACCCTGCCTATATGCAACATGGAGAAGAAACTGGGAATGGCAGGATAGAGTTGTAGGCCAGAAGACTGGCCAGTGGATATCAAACTGGAAGGTCAGGGCAGATAGAAGCGAGGAGAAGAAACTGCAAGAGTCAAGGGAGGCTTTGCCAGTGACAAGTTCTGGCTAAAATCTGGGATTACATATTCCATTTAGAATGAAGCACTCCTTTGCAGAAACCCAAGCATGAGGGACAGAGTAGCTCTACCTGCAGTGTTTGGTACTGATATAGAGGAAAATGCCTAGAGAAGCAAATAAACCTTTTTAGGTAACCTGCTGTATCAATTAGAGTTAGGTTTAGCAGTGACTTGACAGAAAACTCAGTATAACAGTGGTTTAGGCAGGATAGAAGTGTGTTTCTCTCTTATATTCAAAGGCTCTGGAGTTAAGCAGACTCTGGTTAACTGGTTTGACTCTGGGGCTGTTTTGGCTATTCCAGCATCAGAGGCCTGAGCTCCTTTCAGCTTGTCGCTATCATCCTCAGTATGAGTCTTCCAATACATAGTCCAGAGTGGCCGCTCCAGCCCCAGCCATGGTATGTACGTTCCACCTGATAGGAAAAGGAAGAAGAAGGGCACATCCTTTTTCTTTAAGGAAAATTCCTGGAAGTTACACATACCACTTCCTCCTACATCCTATTATCCAGAAAATAGTTGCATGGCCATACCTAGCTTTAGGGGAAGCTGGGAAGTATGGTCTTTCTTCTGGATAGTCATGTTCCCAGACATAATTTGGAAGTTCTAACTAATGGTTTCTGCTACAGCAGCTAATTTGAAGTGCATTGGTATGCAGGTATAGATGAGACATCCAGGAAAACATCCTATTGTGGTCAAAGAGATTTTGTGTTTGTGTTGAATCTTCTGCTCTCAGCAGAGAGATTTATTGAATTTACAGATACTGCCTTAAATAGGAGGAGGCTTCGCATGAAAAAGTGGAGTTTGTTGAAGTGGGAAAAGTGATAAGTCATATGTGTTTACTCTTGTATGCCTGACACTTAGTGCGATTCAAGATGTGTTTGGATGTGAGGAGCCATTATTGATGGAGGGGAGCAATAGTTTTGAGCACATGGCTGGAGGTCTTCAGAGGCTCTTCTCCTGACAAATCAGGAGGTCCCTGGTCCAGAGGCCCCGGAAGGTTCAGATGTCAGAGGGAGCTGAGGCTGCAGGGAGGTGCCTGAGAGCAGAGCAGCAGGGACTAGAGGCCTAGCTGGGACAAGAGTCTTGTGATGGACAGAGTGGTCTTGTCTTAGCTCTAGCTGCCTTCCTGAATGGGCGTTGGAGAGGTGCTTCCTGCTGCCCCGGATGCCAGGGTCTGCCTTCACCCCCTGGACTCCTGCCTCTGCAGTCCAGTGAGGGTGTACTGTGCAGTGCTCAGGGACTGAGAGTAAGAACCAGGTTAACTGAAATGTCAGCTTGTGGTCCCTTTTGCAGCTGAGCCGTTCAGAGCCTTGGAGATGCAGCTTGCAGCCTGTGCCGGCTCTATTTGGGTAGCCATCGACTAGGTGCTCAAGGTATCACACAGTGATGTGTAATGAGGGCAAATCCAGGGAATCTGGGATGTGAGAAATGGGAAAGATCTGTCCTGGCATCTCAGCACATGCGACTGGGCTGCTTTGGAAGCCCAAAGCCCTTCCCGCCCAAGGAGTGTGACACTCAGTGCCGTGAGTGTGCGTGCGTGCTCAGTCGCTTCAGTCCAACTCTTTGTTACCCTCTGGACTGTAGCCCACCAGGCTCCTTTGTCCATGGGATTCTCCAGGCAAGAATACTGGCGTGGGTTGTCATGCCCTCCTCCAGGATATCTTCCAGACCCAGGGACTGAGTCTGATCAAGTCTCTTATGTCTCCTTTCAATGGCAGGCAGGTTCTTTACCACTAGCACCAAGGCCTGGAGTCCTGGCTCCATCACCTCCTTGCTGAGTAACTCTGGTGTGTTCCAGTCAGAGGGAAGAGCATATGCAGAGGCCTGTGTAAGTGTATGCTAGCATGTGGGGCAGAGTGAGGGGCTGGAAGGGTCTTGAAGATCATACCAAGGAATTTGGACTTTCTCTGGAAGGCAATCAGCTCCCCTGAGTGGATTATAGGCTGGGGAGGATAGAATCTATGTGTATACTGCTCCCCCTGGGTACTGTGTGGAGGATGAGCTAGTGGGGAGTGTATGGATGCAGGGAGACTTGTGAGGCCCCTGAGCACCCTGGTAGCAGGGGCTAGAGGATTTGCTTGGACACACAGGCCTCTGTGTTATATGGAGAAACTTTATCTTAACTCCTCCTGCTTTTTTAGTTGGGTATTGGAGAGGAGTTTCCCTGTAGCTTGGGATGTCAGAGGTTGCCTTTCTTTTCTTTTTTTTTTTTCTGTTTTTCTTTTTGTGGAATGGGAGCATGCCTGGCAACTTTGCAGAGGCCTGAGCCCTGGGCACAGCCTGAAGCTGGATGAGAGCCCTGGGCCTTCAGGTGGAGCAGGCCCTGCTGGAGAGAGCCACCCTGAGCTCCCTGTCCCCCAGGCCTCATTATCTGCAGTTGGCTTTGAGTGCTCTTTCCATCACTTACTGTCTGGAGCCTTGACTGAGCCTAAAATTACACAAAGTAGGCCAGGCGCTCCCCTGTGGCTACCCTCCACCTTCACTCCAGCCTTCAGGAAAGATTCATCTCAACCAGAACTAGGGGAGGCTGGGGCACCTGGCTCTTGCCCACTGGGAGGCAAAGGAGCTTACACATAAGTGCTGGTTCCAGCAGCAGCGGCAGCTACTGTATGTTGTATACTGACTGTGTGTCAGGCACGGGGCTAAATACTTTGTTTTCTCATTTAATCTTCACAACAGCTCTACAGTGTAGGTATTATTATTCTCATCTTTCGTATTCATCAGTTTAAAAGTAGAGGCCAAGCAACCTTTCTGAGAATGTCTGATCAGGTTACTTGCCTCCCAGGGACACATCGGATAAAGATGACAAGAGCAGATAAAAGATTCCTCATCCATCTGTCTATCCATCCATCACCTACTCAGCTACCTATCTGATCTAAAATTTCACTCAGTGCCCACTCTGTGCCAGGCCTTCCAGGAGTTTATAAGACAGAGGGATAAAGACCTGGGAAGAAACCCATAACATTCAGGATATCTACTGCAGTAGATATCATGAACCATTTGGGGAACAGATGTGTTTACATGGCTAGAGGTTGGAGTATTTGGAGAGGTTGGGCAGTAGATAATGTCATGCAGGTTGGCTGGTTCTAGGTTGCGAAGAGCTTAGAAGGCCAAGTCAAGAGTTTGGGTTTATCCAGTGGGAGTCATGTTGCATCTTAAAGCATTGCAATGGCAGGATCTGAGTTGTGTTGGACAACTGTAGACAGAATGGGTTCTGAAATGACAAATGCTGGGAGATCCTCATAGGGAGGACATGCAGGAGATGATGCTTTAGGGCCTAGGGAACAGGGGTGGGTATGATTTTATAAAAAAAAAAATAAAAACAAAACAGAGCTGGACAGTAGCTAAAGTGGAAAAGGCAGATTTTATTCAAGACTATTGCGGTAGAGGAAAAGAGACCTCCCTATAGAACCAGGCTTGATTTCAAATACAACAAGACAAGTGGGAATGTATAGCCAAGGAGCAGGGTGGGCTCAGTGGAGGGAAAATTACTGGAAGGAGCATCAAGGGTAAGAGATTTGGGCTAAACTGACTGAGATTCTTGCAGGCAGGCTGAGGTGATCAGACATCATTTGGAGGGTTGTGGAAGATGCACAAACCAATCTGATCAACTGAGTCTGATCAGATCCTGAGGGTGGGAGTGGTGGTGGGGGATCTGGATTTATTAGGATTCTTGCTGAATTTGCATGATGCAGAGATGAACACAAGAGCCCAAAAGTCAAAGTACAGTCAGAACGTGGATTCTGAGGAGCCTGACTAAAGTCCCACCAAGGATGCTTTGTCAGTTGGGACAGAGAGAAGAGGACAGACCTGGGAGAGAATAAAAAGGGCAGAAACAGCAGGACTGGGTGCTTGAGGTTGTGGGTGAGGGGAAGTCTGGGTGATCCTAGGGTCCTGGCTGGGTTGACAGGTCATGTAGAATTGGTGTTCACCAAGTAGATGAGTGTGGCTGAGCCTCCTCCCTGTGTACCCATCTTGCAAGCATGCTGTGGTCCAGGGGTAGCTAGGCAACAAGGTCTCTGTGGGCTTGTAAGCCTCCTCAGGGATGTCAGGGCTCAGTGTGAGTCAAAAAAGAAGCAAGGGAATCGGCACTGGCAGCCTGGCTAAGAGGCTGGGAGGGGGCCCAACCATTGGCACCTTTCCCAAGGTGTCCAGCTCTGGGAAGAGTTAGCTCTGCACTTGCTCGGGGCTGTGAGATGCATCTCTCCCCTTGCAGGTTAGTTGGTGTTGCTATATGCACAGGGGCTTGTCATGTAAAGGTAAGACCAAGTCCCCCGGCATCCAGGCCTTCCCGTGAGCGCTGCAGCTCTGCAGGCAGCTTAGAGAGACATGTAATTCCAAATGTCATCCCCAGGCAGCCCTTCCCCAGCTGTCTGTCTCTTCCCCTGGCATGGGTGTCCCCTGAGTGGGGACTGACCTTTACACATGCACTCTGACTATTAAAACCCCTTTTGACTGGCAAACACTTTTCAGCAGAGGCTGTTTAATCCTGTGGCGATGGCCATTTGGGGTGGTGGAGGACCACCTGGCACAAGGTGACTTTTTCATGGGGTGTTCCCGAGGGGCTGGGATTTCAAGGAGTGTGGCCTGGATATGGTGTGTGCGCATGAATGTCCCAATGTGGCCATATATGCCACATGTGCGGTGGTAAGCTCGTATCCTCATGGTGATACGTGTACATACAGAATTTCCCAGTCTGTGGGTTGAGCTCCATGGGGCAAGGCAATTCAGGAGTTCTATGCCTGTGAACACCTCTAGAACCGTGGGAAAAAGAGTTCCCCTCTTCCAAGTTTAAACTGCTAACAGAATACCTGCAATTTTTTCCTTCCCTTTTGAGCATGACTGGTTTTCGTGGTTGCCTTTCCGTCTGATTGCTCCTTATTTTTATAAAAGAATTTTCAGAAGGAGAGTCTTAGAAAAAGCATAAGCCTTACAGTGGGACATACCTGACTTTGAAGCTTGGCTCCGGGGCCTGCTTATCCTGTGACCTTGAACAAGTTGCTTTACTCTCTAAGCCCCATTCTTATAGCAATATTTGAAAAATGAGAATGATAGTAACACTTTGCACCTCATGTGGTTAGGTAGTCACAAGGATCACACAGCAATGAAATGATTTGGTAAACTATGAAAACACTTACAATTCTTTGGGTTAGGTTTGGGAAGGCAGGCTAGAGTAGTAATTAAGAACATTGGCTCTGAAATCTGGTGGAGAAATATCTCTATTCAAGTTTGCCCCTTATGAGCTGTGTGATGAGTGCAATTTACTCAGCCTCTCTGAACCTCAGTTTCTTCATCTGTAACATGAACCTGGTAATAGATTTCTCCCATAGCACCAGACCAGTGTTTCACAAAGTGTGAATTAGGAACCAGGTGCTTGAGAAAAATGAAGAATCCTGTTTGGGGGGTGTGGCCCAGAGTTACACACCAGGTGATTCCTACTGGGTGCACACATAAGCTGAGAGCCGTGACCCTAGGCCGTTTTCTCCCTGAGTGCAGGTACCATGACTCTACACTCTGCCTCGGTGCCCAGCACGGCTTCAGGCACATGCTGAGTGCCCACTAAGTTTTCATTTGAATAAACAAATCATTTTATAACTTGATACAGCCAGAGCATTTAGTGTAGTGCCTGACACAGAGCAAGACCTCTGTAGATATCCCAGTGTTTCATTATTAATAATAGGGAAGGCATGTCTCTGGAAATAAATCAGCAGGACCCAGCACTCTGGCCCACAGAGCACCGTCGCCGCCTCCACACATGCACTGAAGGCTGGGTCGCCTTCATTTCCATCACAACATGCCTGGTTTCTCTGAGGCTGACAATTGAGAGCCAGAGGAGACTGGGCCACCCACACCCGTGGGGTCTTGATGTCCCGGTTGGGCCCACTGGTCATCTGCTTCTTGCCTCTGGAAGAGATACTGAAGCCCAAGGACCTTCTGGGCTGATGAGGAAGAATCGTGCTCACCATTCCAGAGCCCAAGGCATCTATTTTTTATTAGGTTTGCAGACAATCATGATGGAAGACTGGCCTGGCTTTTTATTTTTCCAGGTTTCTTGGCTTGGACTTGGTGAGAGGAAAAATGATTTAGAAAAGGCTCTTCCTGTCTGAAGAAGAATGGGTATTTCCAGAAGCCACTAGACTAGAGCTCAAAGCACCAGCATGGGGGATGGAGGGAAGGAAATAGGAAATGATGCTGCACCCCCTCCCACCCCTACCCTGCAACACATTCAAAGCCTGGGTCACGTCCCTGAGCCACAGGATGCAGGAGATGGTGATCTAACCCAAAGCCCTTCACTTTACGGAGGAGCAAGCCTGGGTCTTTGGGAGAGATGGAGTTCATGCAGGTCAGTGGGTGGCTGGGGCAAAGCTGGGCCTTGAGGCCCCGAGTGCTGAATGTAAAAGCCAGGCCCTTCCCCGTGCCACTCTTCCCTGTCTCCTTCCCCACACCTTGGCCCGCCTCACCCCATACCCCCAGGATGGGAAAGCCTCCAGCAACACTTGTGAGTGACCTCCCTGTGCCAAGTGGTATGAAGGATGGGGCAGGGTAGCTGCTATGGCCCCAATGTTTGCGTCCCTCCCAGATTCAAATGTTGAAATGCTAACCCTCCCCCGACCCAGATTATGGTATTAGAAGGTGGGCCTTTGGGAGGAGATTAGGTGATGGGGTGGAGCCCTTGGGAATGGGATTAGTGCCCTTATGAGAGAGGCTCCAGAGAGTTCCCCAGCCCCTTCCATTGTGTGTGGACACAGGAAAACATGGCCATGCTGGCATCTTGGTCTCAGACTTCCTGCCTCTGTATCTGTCAGAAGCAACTTTCTGTTGTTTCTACGCCACGCAGTCTGTGGTGTTTCGATATAGCAGGTTGAGCAGACTAAGACGGTAGCATGCCCTGAAACTGAGGGCATGAAACACTGCTGACTCAGGGTCCCCAGGGTCCCCACGGAGCCCCCTTTTCCCTGCACCAGGCCCCTGTCATTTCAGCCAGCCAGGGGAGCGGGCACAGGACTGGGGCTGAGGCGGCCCAATTAGAAGGTGGGGATGAAGCTACGATGGTGGACACCTATGCCAGAGATGCTGTTTCCCGTGAGACCTCCCTTGATTCTCCCCTGAGGACCCACACTTGTCACAGGTCAGCAAGGCTGGGATTCACAACTTCCTGAAATGGAGGCTCTAGAAATATCTAAGACATGGAGGCCATTTGGGCAGAGCTCGTTGTTTTCTAAATGGTAGAAACATCTGGGAAGCTGGTGCCTACCTCACAGTTCAGTTCAGTTCAGTTCAGTCGCTCAGTTGTGTCCGACTCTTTGTGACCCCATGAATCGCAGCATGCCAGGCCTCCCTGTCCATCACCAACTCCCAGAGTTCACCCAAACTCATGTCCATAGAGTCGGTGATGCCATCCAGCCATCTCATCCTCTGTCGTCCCCTTCTCCTCCTGCCCCCAATCCCTCCCAGCATCAGAGTCTTTTCCAATGAGTCAACTCTTCGCATGAGGTGGCCAAAGTATTGGAGTTTCAGCTTCAGCATCTGTCCTTCCAAAGAACACCCAGGACTGATCTCCTTTAGAATGGACTGGTTGGATCTCCTTGCAGTCCAAGGGACTCTCAAGAGTCTTCTCCAACACCACAGTTCAAAACCATCAATTCTTCAGTGCTCAGCTTTCTTCACAGTGCAACTCTCACATCCATACATGACCACTGGAAAAACCATAGCCTTGACTGGACGGACCTTTGTTGGGAAAGTAATGTCTCTGCTTTTGAATATGCTATCTAGGTTGGTCATAACTTTCCTTCCAAGGAGTAAGCATCTTTTAAGAACTCACAGTAGGCACTAACATTGACTGAGCGCTTGCCTTGCACCAGACCCTTCCCAAGTACTTTATGTAACATTCAATGTTCACAAAAACTTATGAAGAAGGTCGGATTATTTACTTTCCCTCCATATTACAAGTAGGAAAGTGGATGCTCAGAGAGGTGAAGAAAATTAACTAAAGTCACACAGCTAGAAAAGGGTAGGGATACGATTTGAACCCAAGGAGCATAACTGTTCACCTTTTCACTCCACATTCTTTTCTTGATACCCAGGATCTTTCTCTTTGAGCTTGGCTTGATTGCTTTCTGTGATTAAGGTGTGGAAAGAGTTATTCTTCATGTGAAAAGCAAGCAGCACATGGCAGGTTCTTCATTCATGTGTTCATTCATTGATTCATTGAAAAATTGTTAAGTGTGTGCCAGTACCATGCTCTTCATGAGACTGTCTAGGTTGAGGTCCCTGCCCACAAAGAGCTCATGGTCTGGAGAGGAGACAGATATCATCGAAAGAAACATGCAGGCATCATGGAAGGAGGAGAGCTAAGAGGAGGGAGCCCGGGTTGCTATGGTAGCACAGAGGTGGCTCTGACTTGCTCTATCCAGTATGGTAGAGAGGGTGAAGGAAGGTTTTAAGAGGAGGGGGTTTGAGCTAGATGAAGAACTGTTCCGCCAGTGGCTATTTATGGGTGGGGACCAGTGCAGGAAGAGCCTTATATGTCGGGCTAATGGATGACGGGGCTTCTCTGGTAGCTCAGTGGTTATAGAATCCGCCTGCCAATGCGAGAGACATGGGTTCAACTCCTGGATCAAAAAGATTCCCTGGAGAAGGAAATAGCAACCCACTCTACTATTCTTGCCTGGGAAACTCCATAGCCAGAGGGGCCTGTCGGGCTACAGTCCATGGGGTCGCAAAGAGTCAGATACGACTTAGTGACTGAACAACCACCACAACAGCAACAAATGGATGAAGACCTGATGGCGCAAGGCTTAGAGAGCCATGGAAGAATTGTAAGGAGAGTGGCATGATGAGGTCTGTGGTGAGGGAGACCCCTCTGGCGGAGGATGGCTTAGAGAGGGTAAGGCTGAAGGCGAGGAGGCCAACTAGGAGACGACTGGATGAGCGCCTGTGAAAAAGGCCAGCACAGCAGTGGAGGCAGTAGAGGTGGAATTCAAGGAAGACTTGATGACCAGTCAGCTTTGGGAGGGCGAGAGAGGTGAAGGAGTCGGGGTTGATTCTGGGTCTGACGCATGCATGGAAATGCCAGCAATTATTCAGGCAGTGGCAGGCTGTTTGGGAAGGGAGGGCGAAAGAGCTTATAGGTGCAGAGCGTGATGTGAGAATTGTTGGCAGCCACGGTGTCACCCCACTAATTTCAGCCAGTGGAGACCATGGTGGTCTCAGGATTGGATGTGGGGTGAGCGAAGACCTGTTGCATGCCGTTTCATCAGGAGCGAGGCAGCGTGCCTTGATCACATTGCTGGCTCCTGAAATCACTACCACTGGAGACAGAGAACTGTAACAAAGCACCAACCTTTGAGCAAATCTGATGCATCATATAGGGTTCTAGACAGGGGATGATTTTCTAACCCGCTTTCCCTCTCCAGCAATTCAGAGTTCGAATATACAACCATCGGTGGCCTTTCTGCCAATTACATGTTTCTGTTTGGGCCCTTAAAGACCTGCTTTCTGACACGCATGTCTGCTGAGTTATGTTTTCATGATCAGAGGGAGTCACACAGAGGTGCTGTTGGACCCTTCAGTGCTTGTTGAGGGCATGTTTTTGAAGTGTGTGTCTCATTAGAAGTGGCAGGAAAGCCATAAAGCATCACCCCAAAGTTTCAGAGCAAGCCAAGGGGAGCCCAAAGAAGGCAGAACTGGAGTCAGTTTTCAGGGCCGAGGGGTGTGCCAATAGTGGGAGCCCCTCAGGGCAGTATCAGTATTGCTAATGTGATTGTCATGACCCCAAGCTTTCTAGCGAAACTTAGTAATTAAAGGGGGAGTGGCAGTGACTCATATCAGCAAGCCACCACCTTCAGCTCTGGGAAAACTTCAGTGCTTCCTTTGAACAATACATGCGGACAAAACAAACCCAAACCACCCAGGAGTTCCAGGCACTCTATTGTCCTAGCACCAGGGATGCAGGAGTTGCAAGTTTCCATAGCAACGAGGCAGAGAAACAATTATCACGTGCCTTCCAGGGCCCTTTGCCAAGGTTACAAGAACACTGTCTAAGCACTGGAGAAGATGACAGAACTATCTCAGTCTAAAATGTTGACATGGAAATGAAAAAATATTTATGACACCACAAAATATATGCAGGACAATCTCTTGCTGTTTTCAGAGAAGGAAACCAAGACCCAGGGAGGTTAAGCCCCTCATTCAAGGTGGCCCAGCTTGAGAAGAGCTGGTCTACAGTGCCACCATGGTTCTCTGGTTCCTGGCCCTGTGCCCTTTTCTGCCGTCCCTGGAGTAGGTACTGGGGATAGAGGTGCTCCTTATCTCTGCCAGGTGCTATGTCTCAAAGCCATATATCACATTCATGTAGAGAAAATTCTAGTCTGCCATCAACTTCCTTGATATTCCGAGACAATGTCTTCTTTATTTATGATCCATCTTTTGGCAGCCCCTTCCAGCACTTTAGTGCTATGGTTTTTTTTTTTATTTGCTTCATAAGATCCGGACATAGCTTTTCTTGCAGCTTTTGAGCAGAGTCTTTAATGCTCAGTAAATATAGTTAAGTAGTTGAGAGGGATCCATTAGCCCATCAGTGGGGGGCCAGGAGGCCCCTTTCACAGGTTCCCCTGTGGACAGCTTCCCTCTATGTTCCCTGCAACCCAACCTTGTGACTGCTTGGTATTCCCACTATTTGGAGCTGGGTCCTCCCGGGGCTTTCTGAGAGGTGGATGTAAAGCTCTTCTGGCTCACGCCTGTGTCTCTTCCTGTCTTGCAAGTGGATTTTCCTGCAAGAGGCTGTGAGCAGTAAGAATGTGTCAGGACAGCTCTCTGGAGGGGTTGCCAGGCCAGGAGACAGCTACTGTTTGTGCTTCGGGGCTTGGCTCCAGCTCTGGGCCTACATGGAAAGTTCCAGAAGGAGGCCATGGTCTGAGCATCTCTCTCTGGGAGTCCTGATCCCGGGACAGAAGTGAAGGGAGTAGGAGAGTGTGGGTCCACTGCTGAGTTAGACTCACTTGGGGACAAGAGGAGCAGGGTGGGTGGAAGGGGACTTCTGCCAGTCTGGAGCCCCTGAGAGGGAGCCTGGGTGTCAGGGGTGAGGGCAGAACCACACTCTCCAGGTGTGTTTGTCCTCAGTCCTGGGCCCTATGCAGAGCAGGTGTGCAGTTCCCGTTTGTCAGAAGACTGGATTCATCCATTCAACCTGAATGCAGGGCCTGCTCCCTCCCAGGCACACTTCTAGCCCAGGGAAAGAGCACAGAACAAGAGAGTTAGGGTCCTGCCCCTGGGAAGCTGATGTCCTAGGCGGGGTGCTCAGGGAGACTGAGGGAACCCACAGCACTGATGGCAAGAGAGTGGGGGCAGGTGGGGTACCTCTTCCAGCAAAGGAGCCCCCAGAGTTTGTTGGGATTTCTGACCTGCGGCCTGGGGTAGGGGATCTGGTAGTGCTGTCCAGATGGGGATGATACCAAGAAATTAAAGATGGAACAGCAGCAGTAAGGCGGGAGGTCTGGGCACCTACTGTGTGGGGGCCGGGGGCCGGGGGCCGGGCCCACTTCTTTCCACATGGTGTCAGCATTAATCCTCCCAGAGGCCCAGTGAGGCCCCAGTCATTGTCATAGATTCCCCAGGAGGGTGAGCAGCCTCCCCTCCTGGCACACATCTTGGAAGTGAGGATTCTCCCTGGGGTCAGCAGACATCATTCTGTCAGCAGAAGGGGAGCTGTGTGAGGTGCCCAGAGACACTCCTCAGGCTCTGGGGCCTCAGGCTTGTGTCTTCCAGTCACAAAGGGTTCACCTCAGGTGGTGATACCCTGGCCTCTCCCATCCTGTAGACTCAGGCCTAACAGAGCTGGTATCAGCCCAGCATGTTGACAGGCATCAGAACAGGGGGACAGGTGTCCCTGGGGGATGAGCTGAAGTGGATATGCAGCCGGAAGGGCCACTTCCTCAGCCGGCAGCTGCCCAGCCCCAGCGTGGCCCTGGGGATGATGGCGGAGGGGGCCCTGCTTGCAGCAGTAACCTTGTGCTCACAGCCACAACAGCCGAAGTGACAGAACGAGTTTGAATTCCATCTCCACTGCTCACTTCGCTTGTAGCCCTGAGCTAGTCACCCAGATTCTCTGAGCCTTAATTTTATCATCAGCAAAACAAGGTTGACCACAACTACAGCAGAAGGCTGTGATGAGAATGAGCGTAAATAGGATTGGGAACGTACCCAGCAGTGTCTGGCATGCAGTAAATGCTAATAATCAGTAGCTCTCATGATTGATGTTAATTTATTATATTAGTATCAGATTATACTCCTCCATGTAGCTGGGGCTGGGCTGTAAGTCATGGTTTATTCTGGTGGCCGAGCCATATTTCCCAGGGATGCATGGGGCAGAGAGACTTATGGCAAACAGAACCATCAGGTTTTATAGCAGAGGATTCCAAACTTCCCTGTCATCGGAACACCCGGGGTGCTTGTTACAGATTCAGGGTTGGGGGCTATACCCCTTCCCATTGTCCTCTTCCCTCCCTAGAGATTTCCATTCATGGGTCTGGGGGGAGGTTTTGAATCTGTGTTTTTACTAAAATCCTGAGGTGACTCTGTTGCAGGAAGCCCAAGAATTAGGTTTTGGACAGCACTGCTTTAAAAGCAGTTTCTTCCAGCCCCGGCCAGCCTCGTGGCTGGCTCTCCTCCATGGCTGGGCTATTTCTGTCTAATCACTAGGAGCTGTTGCCTCAAGTCAGGCTCTTCTTCTCGGGGCACCCCTGGAGACACGCATGGACAGATCCTTTCTCTTCAGCTTTCTGTCTAGACACCATGCAGACCCGCAAAACCTTTTCTCCTTGAAAACGTGATCACCTGTCTCTGGACGGCTGCAATTTTTGAACTCTCTCCTAAAAACCACGCTTAGATAGAGGCTTTTTTTTTTTTTTCCTGACTTGAGAATCCATTTTAAATGTGTTATAAAAGTATAACTGTATATCTCCCTTTATTTGTATACAGAATGATCCCTGGCAAATGAAGACTGGCTTAGCAGAGTGGCTAAACATATAGACTGTGGCACTGGACTGCCTGGGTTTGAATCCCAGCTCTACCCCTTCTTAGCTGTGTGACCCTGGGCAAGTTCTGCAACCCAGTTTCTGTGCCTCGGTTTCCTTGTTTTTAGAATAGGACTAATAGTAGCAGCTATCCCCCAGAGTTGTTAGAAGGATCGATAAAGCGCTTAAAACACTGCCTGACCCATAGTGAGCCTTCACTATAGACTGTGAAATGCACCTGCATGAGGCAGCGTGGGAGATCCAGGGAGCATGAACATTACATGCTTTCCAGGAAAGTAAATGAGAAACTTACCGTAATGATGCTGACTGGCTTTAGCCAAGTCCTGTTCTTTCCTGGCACACAATTCTGCCTTGAAGGAAGGACCAAACCATGAAGGCAGTAAAGGAAGCCCTATCATGACCACCAACCATGTACGAAGCACAGCATTGTTTTGCTGAGCCCCATCAGCAAACCCCGTAAAGCCTTGTCTGTGGAGAATCATTCTAGCTATGACCTATCTAAATGGCAGGCAGGGACCAGGGGGCTTTTCCCTTTGTCTCAATTTTCATTTCCAAGATATGGAATTGCTGAAGGTCTTGGCTGGTTTCCGTGACTGAAGAGCTACAGGGAAAGAACCTGATATAGGAAAGGGAGGAATTAACAGACCAGAACAGCAGTGTCCAATCAGGCCGTTAGTGATGATGAAAGACCAGGGAAAGGAAACCGGGCTCACTTCCCCCTCATCTACCCCTGCCAGGTTAGCCTGCCTTGTGTCCCCTGGGACAGCAGTATGGCTTAGCACTAGGCCTTGGAGCAGGCAGAGCTGGCTGGACAGCCTGCCCTCTTACCTGTTAGTGGTGTGATCTTGAGAACCTGACTGACCGGTCTAATCCTCCTCTGTAAAATAAAGGGGATAGCAGTACCCATGTCGCTGAATTGTTGGGTCAAATTCAGCGAAATAAAATATATAAAGTGCCAGAAACTCAGTAAGTGAAAGCGTTTATTATTCTTATTGCTACGTGCACTTTTCCATGGGCCCAATCTAGTCCAAGATCAGATGATTCAGGTCTCACCCAGTACAGACTCCTTCAAAGAATAGTCCAGAATAGCTGGAGAAGGAACGAAGACTGAACGACCAGCTTGTTGGGACAGACCCATGAGTTCCTGTATATGTGTTTGGACAGGAAGTGTGTGAGGGACTTGGAGCTCCCCGGGCAGGGACCACCCTCCCCATGGTAAAGGCCCTCCTGGTGACTCCATGTGACTCCTCTGGGTGCTCCAAAAGGAGCCACAGAAACTCATTTCTGAGAGAGACCCAGGGAGCAGGGCAGAGCCCAGCACCACAGACAGTCCCCAGGGTAGAAACAGATGAAGATGCTAGCCTGGCAGGGAATTCACTCAGGGGCAGGCCGGGTGGGCCGGGGTCACTGATGTGGCAGAGAAGGTCTAGGAAACATCTGCCAGCAGGTGGCACCCATACTTTCAAGGAGGAATTTCCTGCATACCAGTTGGGCAGGTGGATCTCACAGGACCTTCTGCAGAAGCACAGAAGGTCTAGCCAGCAGCAGTTGGGCCTAGCTATCCAGCGGGGGCAGGGCAGGCTCTGCTCCCTGGGGAGTGGCACCCAGGCCTGGAAACTGGAGCCCATGGGAACCAGGGGTCACCTTAGGACATTGGAACTTGGCCCTGGAAGACCACAGAGGTCACACAGAAAAAGATAACTCAGGAGACTGTACCCAGAGCTTTGTCGTGTACCCAAAATCACATTATTTCAGACAAGTTTTCACACCAGCCCAGTGGAAAAAGTATTGGTGTCACCGTATTATTGAGTAAACTGAGGCTCCTTTAGGTTCACTGATGTGCCCCATGTTCCAGAGCTGCTCTGTGGCAGAAGCAGGAATGCCCAGGTCTGCTTGCTCAGAATTCCTGCTCTCATCCAGGTACCAGTGTGTGCAGGTCTCCAGCTGGTGGGGCCAGGGCTTGCCTCACCAACAGAATTCCTCACGCATTCTTTTGTGTTATATGAAAAGCACCAGCTGTGGGCTGAGAACCACCAAGACACTCCCTGGGACTTTGGAAGTGACCCAATGGGGTGCCTTATCCAATCTCCTCTGCCTAACGATAGGGGTGTGGAGGTTCAGAGAAGTTAGAAGCCTGGCCTGGGGACACTCAGAAGAAAGTGGCAGAGCCAAGGACCCAAACCACGTCTGCTGGCTCCCCGCCTGGTGTTGTCTCCACTGCATTGAGCTGTTTCCCTCCCACCCTGAAGAAGATACGGACAGACTCATTATGTGGCCCTGCTGCATAAGGAACATCTACAGAATCAAACATGTAAAGGCCACGAGCACATCTCTCAGGACAGGTGGCAGGAGCAATTTGTCTGCAGTTGCATTTGTAAACACAGCATGGAGAACACATCAGGAAGCCAGCAAGGATCGTACAGGTTCTATTTGTCTGCTAGTTAAAACAAGGGAGATACCAGGGGGAAAGAAGATGGATTGGAGGAAAGGTGGACGTTTTCAAGTCAACGTGGAATGGCAGGAGGACGGCACTCCCGTGTCTTGGGCATGGGTAATCCTGAGCCTCAGTTGGATGTGTGGCTCAGTTGGCTTGGCCACCACATTCTCATCTGTCTTCCTGACTGGCTAAGTGTCTTAAGGACAATACTGTGGCATATTTATCTTTGCGTCAACAGCATGCAGTACAGGGTCTGGCATGGAGTAGGTATTCAGCAAATGTTTATTGAATGATCGACGGAATGAATGTTTGAGAACCATTACTCAGGTTAAGGGTGAGACCGAATGGCTGGTCAGAGCTCTCCCCTCCTTTCATATTACACCTGCCATGGGCTCAAGGTCTCCAGTTTTGGCTTGCAGAGAGCCCCAGGAGATCCCATGGTCCTCCTCTGCCTTTTTAAATATTGGCCTCCCTTGGGAGCCATCAGCTTGGTGTCCGGGACCACCACTGGAGTTTGTTAGGGCTCACTAGCGATGGTCAGGGGCTTGAGCCAACTGGCTGTGATCAAAAGCCTGGATGCCAGGGTCAGGTTGTCCCAGCTTGAGTGTTGGCTTCATCACTTTCCAGCTGTGTGACCTTGGGCAAGATGCTTAACCTCTCTAAGTCTGTCTCCTTACCTATAGAATAGGGGTCATAGCACGGAGAACGATGAGGATTGAATGAGACCATGTCCAGTGCTGGCACATAGTAAGGGCTCAATCCATGTCAGGCCTTTGTTCTATCATTCCCCAAGGGGCCTGGGAGCGTGGCTGGTCCCTTTCTGCTCCGTCTGCCAGGGGGGTGGTAAGCAACTTTGGCTGTGTGCCCACCTTGCCTTTGTTTAGGAGCACAAAGGAGAGCAGGGAATTATGAGGAAGAGAAGACAAGAGTCTATTAGAAATGGCAGCAGGAGAAGCTTTCGGATATATAGATGTGCACCAGGGCCAGCCAGGGACTGGATAACATTTCCATTCTGTTTCCTTCATCCATAACATAGTTATTTAAAGTGCAGGAAAAAAGCCAGAATATGTTGTCCTGTTTGTACAAATGAGGTTTATAAATAGCTGTTGTGGAGAGCTGGCACCGTGGAGAGATCAGGGTGCCCACAGTGAGCCCTGACTCAGTTCCGTGGGGGCCGGCTCTGCCGATCTGGAGATGTTCCACGTGTCTGCCTCTGAGCCACTGTCACCTCGCTCTCAGTGGCTCCTTGGGGAGACCTACATGCTTCGACTGGGGATAAGGAGCACTGTGGCATTCCAATGGGATTGGAAGGCATTGGCATCACTGGGTGTGGCAAAGCATACAGGGTTTGAATACAGCAGACTGGGATTTGCATCCCTCTCCATCACTTGCCAGCTGTGTGACTGTTGGCAAATTGGCCAGGCCTCAGATTCTTCTCCATTCACTGACTAGCTGTGAATACGGGCTTGCTATACCTGTATTCACCAGATATACCACGAATACAGGATTGCTGTGAAGATGGAGCTTATTCCTGCACCAGCTCAACAGCATCTCTTGCTAATTTTGGCAAGGCAAGCAGATGCTTCTGAGGCCAGACAGCAGCAAGAGTTTTAGGGGCCTCAGATTAATTAATGGCTGAGGAGTAACAGGGCTAGACAAGGATGACATACTGGTCACTATGATGGAGCTGGTACGCCCAGGTGCCACTTTGACCCCGGAATAGACCCCAAACTTTGAGCCATCTGACCTTCAAAGGATGAGTCTAGTTATCATTATTATAATTATTAAACATCTTCATTGCTGTCTACTTAGTTACCTGGCATTTCAGTTTCTGTGAGTGACAGTCTGTCACTGCAAATTATCTGCCATTGAGTTCCTGCCCCAGCCTTGCTGAGTAGGTAGCCTGAGTGTGTTAGCAGCTCAGTTCTCCTGATGCTCTGATCCTCAGCCACGCATCTGACCATCAGAAAGTCCTTGTCCGGCCACTTACCAACACCCTGGCCTTGACTAAGGACCAGCCTTGAAGCAGCTCCAAGGGAAGCCCTGATGGTTACTGTAGAACTGCCTCCACAGACACAATCCATGTGTCACTCAAGATGACCTGAGCTCAGCCCTTGAGCAGTTTGGCCCTCTTCATGACTGTCAGCTTTCTCCCTGGACTTAAGCCTTGGTTTTACAAGCCTTGGTTGAGCACCTACTATTTGGCTTTAACTGTGATCCAGGTTGGGGGACAACAAAGCAATACGGTGGCCTGGGAAGGGGCACGACCCCCTGACCCTACAGATGAATGCTTCTCCACTGCTCATTACTGTGTGGTTTTTGAATTGTTACCCCAAACCTTTGAACCCTGGCTTCCCACTTGCAAACTGAGACGGGTTATCTACATGGTTTTTAGACTAGAGAAATGGCTCCATAGCAGGTACTCAATGGATGAGAGTCATCTTCCTGTGTTCCTCTCTCCATTCATCTCCCTTCCTCCTTTCTACTTTCTCCCACTACTCCTTCTTTCCTTGCTCTCAAGGAGTTTACCATCGAGGGAGGTCAGGCAGAGACCTAAACTAAACATTTCAAATGACACCAGGATAAGAGTAGGTACAGGAAATTCTGGAATACAGAGGTAGACACACACAGATGGCTTCCTTCTGTCGGCCTTGAAAGTTCAGGGAAAAACTGAGTCATGTGTGTGTGTCCAGATGCACACACAGGGCTGAATATGTGTATAGCCTGCCTGTACCTACACTTACAGAAACATGGACGTCATATAGACATTCTTATATAGACAATCATACCTATTAGAAGGGACCTGGCACAAAGCAGGACTTAGCCCTGTTGGTTCACATAGAAGCCTTAACCAAGAGGCAAGGATGGAGTTAAAGGTCACGAACAGTGAGGTGCCCAGAAACGCACAGTGGGAGGAAGCTCTGCCACACCTAGGGCTGGTGGAACAAGGGAAGACATGGTGTTACCAGGGTTGGAAAGAGCCTAAGTCTTGGAAGTGTCACAATCTGGCAGGAACGATAATCATGGGTGGACATGACTACTCCTAGTGTTGTGAGCACCCCCCACCCCTCCTCTTACCCTTTGATTTTTTTCCCTCCCGTTGGCTGAGCCCTACCCAGGGACGGTGGGTGATAGCATAGGCAGGAGCCTCCTTCCTGGGCACAGAGCCCCCAGGGAAGGGTGGAGAGTGGCCCCTTAGAAGGGTGCAAAAGAAGAGTAAGTGGCAGGGATAAGCATGCAGGGAGTGAGCTCATGCACAGGCGTCAGCTGCCCAGAGCTTCTTCCTGCAGGGCAGGTGGGGTGGCCGGATGGGGGCTGGGCAGGTGTGATGCAGCTGGATGATTCCCAAGCCCCTCCCGCATGTCTGTAATGCCAGAAAGGGCTGTCAGATGCCTCTTGGAGTTTTCTGCAGGATTTTCTGGAAGCTCATACACTGTCATGTCTCAGTTGTTTATGGGAAACCACAAATTGGCTTCTAGCCTCGCTAGTCTTTGCAGAAGGCGACTGTGAGTTTGCACTTATTTGAGATAAATCTGTGTGTCGTGCTTTCTCTTTCGCCTCAGTGCCTATGTTCAGGAGGCGTGAGGGATGTAACAATGGCCTTGGGCAAGGGCTGCAGCTGGCTGGAGTAGTGTCCTCAGAGCATGCCCAGTTTGGTGTGGACATGGGCATCACGTGCGGTCCTCAGTGAGCAGCTCGGCCCCACCCTCAGCTCCTGGAGGCCCCAGAGGCACTCTTAGGTTCCTCCCCGTTGGCTTCACCTCCCTGGCTCTGCCCTCTCCAACACCATTAATCCTATCAGGGCTTTCCCAGGAACTGGGAGTTGGCGGTGCCAGGCTGAGCTTCCCGCCAGCACCCAGCAGACAGTGAGTTTGCACTGCTGGTTGACAAGAGGATGCGTGTTCTCCACGGGCCAGCACAACTGACCAGTGTGGCCTCGTGTTGTGAGCGCTGAAAGTTCCCACAGGTGACTCCTCAGTCCAGGTGGCGGGCAGCAAAGGGGGTTGGTGGGAGCTCTGTCTCAAATCCCAGCTCTGTGTGGCCTGTGGGAGATATCCGACTAAATGGTCACTGGTCTGCCTCTCTTTTTCCTCAACAGGATGCCTGCAGCACACGTATTCTGAGCAGGTTGGCTTCCAGAAGGGTTAATTGCAAAAGGCACCCTGGATAGCAAAGCTTATGGGCCTGTGTCGCCCATTTGCTGGGTTCACTTAACATCACCCTGATGTCGCTGAGAGAGCCCACACCTTAAAGTCGTCTCCTGGTACTGGAGACAGGGCCCCGTCAGCAGCCCAAAGAAAAGGTCTATCTTCCTGTTTCCTACGGAGGGAGGGCATTTGTCCACTGGATTTAGAAATTGCCCTAAGTTACTGAGTGGATGTTAAGTTGGCAGGGAGCTAGTTCCCAGCCCTGCCCATTTTAGGGCTGGAATTTGCCTTGTGTTCCTCCTCTCTGGCTGGCCTGGCCTGGCCTTTCTGTGTAGGACTTTGCATGTGAATGAATCTGTGCCCAGGAGGAGTGGGGAGGGCCTGGGCTCCACGAAAAGCTGCTCATCTAGGATTTAGGTAAACCTGTGGTACCCAAGCCATCTCCCAGCTGCAGTCCAGGGTCCTGCAGTGCCAGGGACTGGACTTAGAGGACCTTCAGGAAGAGGCAGGCATATTTCTGTAGAAAAATCCACACCAAGTGTGAAAAGCAAGGAGAGCTACACAGGCATACATACTCATACTCAGACACGCACCTATAAACAATCTCTCTTTCTCACACACACACACACTCACAGCTACATGCGGTTCATGTTTGGTCAGAACAGGTAAACCTGTTAGAGAGGATTGCTGATCCAGCTTAATCCCCTTCTGGATGAGTTAGATTGATTTGCTCAGCATAGACTGGGTGCAGAGCTGGTGACTCTGTGCCATGGGTACCCAGCCAGTTCTGGGACTAGAGACACCACATCCCAAGGCCAGGGCCCCCAGGACCACACAGGTCAAGGGCAGGGTTAGATTCCTTCCTGAGCTGCAAGTTCCCCAAGGAATGCCAGGCTGGCATGACTCACCAGTACCTGGTAGGGATACATGTCCCACATGTCAGATTGTACCCCTCCATGAGCCCACACCTGGCCAATCCCATCCCCTGAAGGGCCAGCACCTGTGGACTTCAGGACTGGACTATAAATGCTTGAGTTTGCATGTTATGGTCAAATTCATCCTCTGTGCACTCATAACTGTTCTTCCATCCCTAGAGGAGGTGCTTAGCTAGGGAGGCAGGGTGCTAAGAGCAGAACTCTTCAGTAAGATGGAATCATATTTGTATCTGGGCCAGCTGTGTGACTGACTAAAGCCCTGAATCTTGTTTTTCTGTCTATCAAGTGAGAATATTTGAGCCCACTTCTTAGTCCTGCTATGAGGTTTAAATAATTAGTTATTAAAGCCACCAGCAATGTGACTAGCATACAATAGGTGCTCAATAAATGGGGAGCTCCTAACTCCTGTCTTGGTTTAATATTCTCCTGGACAATCTACACAGGAGAAATAGACCCATTCAGACACAGGTTTCTGCTAAGTCACTTCAGTCGTGTCTGACTCTGTGCGACCCCATAGACAGCAGCCCACCAGGCTCCCCCGTCCCTGGGATTCTCCAGGCAGGAACACTGGAGTGGGTTGCCATTTCCTTCTCCAATGCATGAAAGTGAAAAGTGAAAGTGAAGTCGCTCAGTCGTGTCCGACTCTTAGCGACCCCCTGGACTGCAGCCTACCAGGCTCCTCCGTCCCTGGGATTTTCCAGGCAAGAGTACTGGAGTGGGGTGCCATCACCTTTTCCACAGACACAGGTAGCTCTCCATGTAGCCTAAGCGGCCCCAGCCAGCTCTGATGACAAGGGGACAGGGTTCTGGCCTGCTCCTTTTTGACCTGATGTATCAGTTATGTCTTCAGAGGACCAGAACCACAGAGTGTGTGCTGTGTGTAATAAAGAGATTAATTATAAGGAATTAACTCACATGATTATGGAGGCTGAGGAGTCCCTAAATCTAGTCAGCAAGGTGGATATATCCAGTTCCAAGGCTAACAAGCTCACATCCCAAGAAGAGCCAATGTTTCAGTTCCAATCTGAAGGCAAGAAAAGACAGATATCCCAAATCAAACAGTCAGGCAGGAGGAATTTCCTATAACTTGTGGAGAGTCAGCTTTCTCATTCTATTCAGGCCTTCAACTGATTGGATGGGGCCCACCCACATAGAGGAGTACAATCTGTTTTACTCAATCTGCCAAATTCAATATTAAGCTCACTCAGAAACACTCTTGTGGACACACCCAGAATGTTTAACCAAGTGCTGGGTACTGCATGGTCCAGTCACAGCCCCCCAAAATGTATCTGTATCACACCTAGTATCTGGTGACCTCGTGCATCAGTGGGTGTCCTAACACAGTGGGTGTCCTGGGGATAAGCACCAGTCTTAGGACCTCCTGGAGCTTTTGATCACCCCTGTAATACAGCAGAGGTTGTCCTCTGGGGTGGCAGAATTTCATATCTCAGGTGAGTCCATCAGCTCTTCAGCCATGAAGATAGCAAGGTGTCATGACCAAGACCTACTCCAGCCCTGTGGGCCTCTCTTGGTAGCAGTAATGTCAGAGCTTTGCCCATCAGCTTGTCTAAAATGACTCTCATTATCTTCTTCCCATACCCTCTGGGTTTAATAATAATCTTTGCACCATGGTCTGTACCAGAAACCTGGGCATTATATTTGAAATCTGTTTTTTCCCTACATCTTAACTGCTTTCAAGTCCTGACAGTTTCTTTCTCCTTAATATTTCCTTCTCCAATCCATGACTGTTTCCTACCCACTGCCATTGCTGGGGCCCTACCTGGCTTCATCTCCTGCCGCTTCCCTGCACCTGAGGGCAGGTGCTTTTCTTGCCCTCGGTATTGTCTTACAGAGCCTGTCATCCACACTCTTGCCAAAGGGAGCTCTCTAAAATAAGAGATCCAACTACCTTGTTTCCTGATTAATCATCTTATCAGCTTCTCACCATCTAGTAGAGTTGTAAGCTAATTCTCTAAGGGCCAAATTCAGCTTACACTTACCCAGAAAAATAAAAAAGAAAGAATTCAAGTGCTTTTGCCTGTTGAAGGGTGCCTTCCAGTTCCACAGTCCTCACCACTCCTCACGGTCTCACCTATGCCAGCTTCCCTCCATTGCTTCTTGTCCAGTTCCTGGAATCAGAGGATTCCAAACTCCTAAAAAAAATTTCTTTGACATGTACACGCTGCTGTATTTATCTGTTACTTATTTTTGGCTGCACCAGGCCTTTGTTGCTGCATGTGGGCTTTCTCTAGCTGTGGCGAGCAGACTTCTCACTGCAGTGGCTTCTCTTGCTGTGGAGCACAGGCTCTGGGCACCTGGGCTTCAGTCATTGTAGCACACAGGCTCAGGAGTTGTGATTTGCTGGTGCCAGGGTGTGCGGGCTTCAGTAGTTGTGGCACAGGGGCTCACTGATTGTGGCTCGAGGGCCCTAGAGTGTGCAGGCTCTGTCGTCGCGGCTTGCGAGATGGAGAGTGCGAGCTAAGTAGTTGTGGTATATGGGCTTGGTTGTCCTGAGGCATGTGGACTCTGCAGGAACAGGGATCCAACCTGTGTTCCCTGCACTGGCAGGAGGATTCTTATCCACTGTGCCCCCAGAGAAGTCCAGAGCCCCAAACTCTCATGTGAAAATGGAGTCCCTTCATGATTTGGCCCTCGCACGCTTATTTTTAGGCTCTTCTACCTAAGTACTGAGTGCTCTAGCCATGCTGCTCTGTACCTTTCCCAAACACACAGTATAGTTGACCCTTGAATAACAGCAGGGGTTAATTCGCCTGTACTTTATAGATAGCCTTTCTATCTGTGGTCCTGCCATATCCACAGATTCAACCAACCCTGGGTTATGTAGTGTTTACTGTGGAAAAATACCCAGTGTAAGCGAACCTGCACACTTCAGACTCTTGTTGTTCAAAGGACAATTGCAGTCTTCCTCATTTCCACGCCTTTACCTGTGTTGTTTAGTCTGATTGAGGGGTCTTCCTCTCTTTGAACCCCTGGCTAGTCCAAACTATCCTGTAAGACTCTATTCACATGGTGCCCACTTTTTATAGTCTTTCCATAAAATTCTGTAAGTCTCAGTTTCCTCTATAAAATGGGGTAATCATAGGATCTACCTGATGGGGTTGTCATGAGGATTAAATGAGACAACCCAGGTAAAGTGCTTAGCACAGTGTCCGGCAGGTAGGAAGAGTCCAAGAAATACTCAGCCACCAGCCTGCCTTGCACTAGAGATGTCCGCGTTTTGGGCAGTGGTGACTATAGGGAACCTTCAGCCTGTCTTTGACCAGAGGGGCCTGACTTTGCCAGGCTTTTTACCTTTCACAGTTCAAACAAATAGATAATAATTAGTGTCTATCAGACAGTAAGTAGGAATTAGCCTCTTGCAGATGCCTGCTTGATGGGGTCATGCAAGACTAGGGGTGGAGGGAGGAATTTCTTAAGCTCAGAAAGATCTGTTTGAGAAAGCAACACAAAGAAAATTAAAATATGGTTTTATAAATACATTTAGACTTGAGATGAAAAAAAAAATATGTATATCTATCTACCTATCTAATCTTGAAGGGGTTTAAATATTTCATTGCTCATGGCCTGGTACCTCTCATTGGTGAACCACGGCAGTGGAGACAGTGCTCATTGGTTTCTGTTTGCAGTTCCATTGAATGAAACTCATGTGGACATTTACTTAGTAAAAATCCATTAATTGCAAAACCACCTGGGAATAATAATTATTGTCCCTGTATGGTACTGGAATGATTTGACCGCATCACACTGGAGAATTTCAAGGTCAACAAATTATCTACAGGTGTAGAGAGAAACCCCACCTACCCAGCAGCAGACCAGTAAGTGACTTTTGATCTGAAAATGCCTCTGAGAGTGAAATACAGGTTCTGTGCTAGGTTTTCTTTTGCTTTATGTAGAGAAAAGCCATAGTGGAATCGGAAGTAGGTGATTCTTGGCTCCATCCTTAGTTTAGGGTCGGGGGGCACCTCAAGATAATTAAGCCTTTTGCAAGAATCACGATGCAGGGAGTACAGGTGTCAACTTAAAATGCTCTTGGCTGGAAATATTAAGATCATTGGCAATCTGATGCCAACGACTGAAGAGATGCATTTCTAAATGGGAAAATGTAGCCCCAGGGTTGAACCCCTTTTGGAGGAGGTGCCCAGGTCACATGAGAATTGTCGTACTCTAGGTGGAACAGCATCACAGATATTGAAGAAGCTGGCCAGCTTAGTGAGTGTGTGTTATAGACTCCACTGCTGCTCAGTGAGATCTCATATGCTCCTTTGGGAGGGCTATACTTCCCCCAGTGCCCCTGCATGCCAGTCTTGGCCATGTGGCTTAATTGTTTTGGCCAAGGAGATATGAGCAGAAGTGACTTGCTTCATTTTCAGGTGGAAGCTCTAGGAGCCAGTGTGTGCTTCACCTTGTTCTCTTCCCACTCGTCATGAACACAAGGGTCTGGGGTGCAGCTGCTCTATCAGCTTGGATCTCAGTATGAAGACGGCAGTGAGAACACAGGAGCAGGGCTCCTGGTTGACCCTTGATGGATGCATAGCGTAAGTGAGAAGTAAACCATTGCTGTACTGATGTTTTGAGAGTTTTTGTTACTGCAGTCTAACCCAGTCTGTCTTGACGAATACTCTCTATTTTTAAAGGAGGAATGATATGACATTTATTCCTTCTTTGAATAGCTAGACATATTCTGATTTTTATAGCAGAAGGGAAAAAAGAGAAAGAAGAACTCATAAATGCCAGAAATGGACCCATAGTTGAGTGTATAAAGTAACGTCAAGGACCCAAGGCATCCACTTTTCAGAGTCTGCAGATTTATTCATAAAGTGTTACTACATCACTGTCACACAGCCACTCCCTCACCCATAGAAAGGATAACTCTGTGACCAGTCCCATGGATTGTGGGATGTCACATAGGGAAGTCACCACATATCTGCTCCTCTTCCTTCAACCATGTTTAAAAGCTTGATCTCCCCTGATTATATCCTTTGGCTTTCTAATTGTATAGTCCCTGCCAGGAGTGCTGTTCTCTTCCCCTCTTCCAGAAGTCTGTTTAGTGAATACCTAGTGGCATTGATGCAAATGTCGACACTATCTGAAGCTTTTCCCACACCCTTCCCAACTCCAGGCAAGTGGGAATTTCTTCCGTCTCTTCTGGTGACCAACTGGCACCTCTATGGGTTTGTCCCAGAGACAGCTCACATGTGCTGTGTTCAACGCCAAGTCATCAGCTTCTCCCACGCCTGCTTCCCTTTCTGCTGTCCCATATCCACGAATGCCTCTACCCTCCAGTCAGTGATTAAATCTATGCCATCATATGCTGTGCCATCTTAATCTTTCCTGCCTCATCCCTCATCCAAGCAAGTCTCACTGAGGAACTGTGAAATGCTTTGTGAACTTTTTGTTCTCATCATCACTTTTCCAGTTATGGAACTGATTTTGATCTAACAGTCTTCTTCTTCACTGCGTTCTTTGCTTCTACCTCGTCCTCCACTCTACCACCTCTAGGTTGATATTTCTGAAATAGAGGTTTGCTGCAAGCTTTTGATCATTCCTGTAGTCTTGAGTATGAGGTTGAATCCTGTTGGCATGGCATTCTGGGGCATTTGAAATCTGCTTCTCCATTTGGCTGTTTTTCCCACTGCTCCTCCTCCTTAATTGCCTATACTCCAGCAATGCCAGAATTTATTCTTGCATACATATATATTTTTTCTTGTACCTCTGAATTTGCCTATTTGCATGGAATTCTCCCCTCTTTCCTCTTTAACCTTCTCTGGTAACACTGACCTTAACCTTCAAGATCCAGTTCAAATTTCACATCCCCTAGGAAACCTTCTTGGAAGCCCCAGGCAGAATCTCTGTCTCCTCTCCTAGTGTTCCCTGGGCATTGTGTTTATGCTTCCTTTGAAACATCTCCACTCTCTGTGCCAGCTATGACTTGAATGTGTCACAGAGAAGTGCCACAAAGGTGGGGATTGGATCCTGTTTATTTGTGTATTCTCTTTGTTTAATAGGCAGTGATGTGGAATGAGTCTTAGTTTTGTTTTGTTATAACAAAACAGACAGTTTTGGTATAACAAACAGCGCCCCCCCCAAATCAATAACTTATTAAAAATAACATTTATTTCTTGTTCTTATTAATGTTGGAGACTGTGTGGGTCAATTGTGGTTACTGTAGGGCTCTGCTAGGTTCTTCCCATTCTGAGGCATAGTCTGGAGGTTGTTCCATTTGGGACATACTGTTTTCCTGGAAGAGAAAAAAAAGCAAGAGTCTTCCATGTGATGGTTCCCAAAGTTTCTTTTAGGGCATAATTTATGTCATATCCTATTGGTCAAAGCCAGTTACTGCTCAAGCCTGATATCACTGGAGACGTATTCTCCCATAGGAGGGAAGGGGCCCCACAAGTCAAAGGCAATGAATAACAATGTCTAATATTTTTTTATGTATGATGGAGCTAATGAGTGGGAATTATGATATACTGCACTGCAATGTTCTTGTCAAATTAAAATGGACTCGAGCTACTGTAAAGAACCTTACAGAATTCAGTGTCCAATTTCCTCACATGTTGGACTTCTGAACTCACTTCGTCTGTTTGAGGAATTCCCTCCTTTTGAGTCTTGGTGGGAAGAGAGACCTATCAGAACAGCCTCCTACAAGAAAAGTGATTTCCTGGCCTCCCTTGATCCAGGCCCAGGTTCATGGCTTGGCTTGCATCCATCGTATGTGGTTTCCCAGGCTTTGAGTCAAGGTTGGCTGGCAATGGCTGGGGTGCCAGGAGCTTCAAATTCTCAGGGCGCTGGAGGCTGCAGTGTGGGAAGCAATGTCCAATACCAGCACCGTGGGCAGTGCTGGGTGGGCCTCTACTAAAACCAGACTTGGAGTAATGTGTTTGCTGACATTACCAAGAATCTGGTCCGCTAGCTCTCCTGGCAGTGCCATGGTCACCCAATGTCCTTTTACTAACTCCTTGTCTGCTTGCATCGGCCAGTGCTGTTGCTGTTGCTTATAGTCATGTACCCTGGCTCACCCACCGACGTTCCCAGGGTGGGCAGTGTTTAAGGTAGTTAACACTGTCAGCTTTGAAACCAGTCTTCTTGACTTTGAAGACCTCCAGCTTCCCCTGTACTTGGAGCAAGCTACTTAGCCTCCATCAGCCTCAGTTTCCTTATCTGTGAAATGGGGGTAAGGTTGCCTTACAGGGTTGTCGTATTAAAGGTGATAATACGCATGGAGGGAGTTTAGTGCCTATTATGATGACCGTTATTCGCAAGAAAGTGAAATGACTTTCTCAGCTTCATAAAATATGCTGGTGGTAAAATTGAGTCCAGAAGGCAGGCCTCCTGGCTCCAGAAGCAGTGCTCAGCAGTGCTCAGCTTTCACTCAGATGGAATTTGCCTTGTGGACATAATGGCAGGGCTCAGGTAAGAAAGTGTACATAAACTGCTGCTCTCTTGGCAAGCAATTCATAAAGGAGGACTTCTGTCTGAACTCTTGGTGGGTGGCACCGAGCTCTGTCTCTCACTTTAATCCCAGCTGCCTGATCTGAGGATGAGGAAAGAAGTTTAAGACTTGACATCTTTGTCGGTATTTCAACAGTAGGGAGGCTGTAGAACCTAGATTTGGAAGTGGGTCTAACCTGTCCACATGGCAAATGCATGCTCCAGGATGCCACACGCGAGGTACAGATGGTGTACTACTAGCTGTGTGCCAATGGCCAAGTGTCCTTGTCAGCAGAGGAGGAGCCATCACCCCAAGACTGTTAGAGACCTGGATTTCATGGGTGCAGTGAGGTGTCTGTTCTGTTTTTGTTTTTCAGCATCCAGAAAAGAATGTAGTCCCGATGGCTTGTCTCAGGATCCCAGCAGGCTCTGAGCTTTCCTTCAGTTGTCCCGAGGGGCTTCACATGTGGCACGGACCAATCTGGAGGTCTTCACTTGCTTTTTGAGCCTGACAGTGAGCTGCATGTTTCTGTGGACATGCCTCTTATCTGTGCCATGAGCCAAGGCCATGGTTCAAAACAACTACAAAAAATTAGCGAAGACCTCATTCCCTACTCCCCTCTGGAAGGGAGGACCCTCCAGCCTGGCTCCATCCCTGTCCTCATCTACGTGCCCCTACTGACCACTGGAAGTTGTGCTGAAAGAGTGGCAGGTTGGCTGTGAGGTGTAGGGGCTGGGCAGCTCTCTCTTGGGGGTCCAGCAGTGGGCATAGAGTTTGCAGGGCAGAGACGATGTGTGTCTGATCTACTACTTATTCTCTGGATTGGGGTGAGGAGCACCTCAGGAGGAGGACTCTTGTAAGACAAGAGACCTGGAAGCTCCCTTCTCAGGTCAGGGGGATGCCACCATCTCTCCCGAGGGTGGCTGATGGGGTGCTAGGGTTTTCCCCACTTTTGAACCACCCGTGTCCCTGTTCTCTGGTTCTTGCTTTTTCTTGGACCTTAAGAAAGTGTTCTTGGGGGTGGACTCTTGGGTCAGCTGGTCTTGGGCCCCTATGAAGGGGTGATGGTGGAAGAGTCCCCAGCAGGGCGTCAGGACTGCAGGAGCAGGGGCAGCTGCCCGGGACCGCATGGAAAAGCGCTGGGCTTCCCCACCGATGGGGCGCTGCTTGGTCCTCCCAGAGGGCGTGTGTCTGAGCCACTCAACAGTTCCCTTCGTTTAAGCTGCTGTCAGAAGCCACTGATTGTGGTGTAAATTATGTTAGATGATGGTGGCTTTGAATAATTCTTTAGATTCTCTCCACGGGGATTTTCTCTGACATTTTCTGATTGTGGAAGAGGACAGTTCAGCGGTAAGGTAGGAGCTCAGAAAAGTGGCTGTCCTGCCTAGCATTTCTTCTGAGATGCAAGCGAAACTCCCCTCGGCCTCTCAGAACATCCCTGTGGCCTTTCTGGTGAGGCCTACAGAGTCCACAAGAGCTGGAGAACGAGTCGGCCTGGAGGGATCAGGGGAGCCCGGGGCACAGACCAAAGAGCCAGGGAATGAGGAGCAAGTCCAGCCGGTGGCTGAGAGCTGAGCTGGGCCCGCAGGTCTTCAGAGCTCCAGACTCTCCTTCTGTTTTCACATTTCTGCTTATTTCTGATGTTTGCTAGTTGTTACCCCTGTGAGTATTCAGAAAATTGTGATCTTTCAAGACCCTTAGAAAACTTCTGGCTTGGGAGTGTGGGTGTCAGCCCATGTGGGACCCATCATGGGGCACAGAAGAGAGCCAGGAGACGTAGGCCTTGTGTTTAGGACAAGGGAACCCTGGATTCCTAATGCCTCTGGAGCTGCGTCCTGGTTGATATAGCCAAGTAGCCAGACACAAGGACGTTTGGAGAGGCTTCCTGGGTGGCCAAGGCTAGGCAGCAGGTTTCTGATTTACAGCTTATGATGGGCATGGTGATGTGTGTCTCAGATCCCCTCCAGGAACAAAGAAATGGTTTCCACCCGCTGGGAGCACTGCTGGCAGAAAGCCCTGCTGTTGAGGGAGTGCCTCGATGGAGAGGGCTGCCTTGCCTGGGCCATGGTGCCTCCTTGGGCTGTTCTGCATGAAATGACTACTGATATAGGGTACCTTCACCCCAGCTCTGTGAGATCACCCCCCCTAACACTCACCTCAGGACAGCTCTGTCACAGCTTGGCTTCTCACTCTGCCCAGTCCTACTTCTTCCCTCCCTTCAGGAAAGGTGGGTCCTCAGAGCTCTCCCTCCTGAACCCCCACATGTTCATATCCATTTCAGAGGCCACCTCTCAGAAACTCAGCCCACGACTTTTCCTTGCAGGACAGAGAGGCCCTGGGTCATTTCCGAGATTGTTCACTTTCGTTTGATGACTGGCAGAAGTCTTTCCAGCGATGCCTTAAATATCCAGTCTGGGAGGAGTGGGAAGTAGGCCACATGTCTGGGTGGCAGTTCATGTCTGTGGCTGGCAGGGATGGCAGTCACTGTGCTCCCACTAGCTCAGAAGCTAAGACGACACATGTGGGTGCCAGGTTGCCTGAGTCTGAGTCTTGCTCTACCATTTGCTCCCCATGTGATCTAAGGCAGGTTAATTAACCCATTTGTGCCTCACTTTTCTCATCTGTAAAATGGAGAAGATAACTATCCCTCCTCATAGCTTCTTATGAGGAGTAAATGGGAAGATCTTCGTAAAGCTTTTAAAACCAACAGTGCTTGCTGGGCATGCATTGCAATTATAAGCTATTTAGTAGTGTTTGTTAAAACATCACTCAAGAACGTGGCCCGGGGCTCTCTCCAGGAGGCCCACCTTCTGGGGAAGAAGAAGGACGGTTCGAGGCTACCTGCAGTGCTTGCTGCCCCCTCGGCCTTGGATGACGTGTTTGGCATCTCCTGTCGGGTGCTTGGTTGGCAGCCCTGCTCCAGTTTTCTCCTAGGGTATAGAAGCCGGTCCCTGGCAGGCACTGGGAACTGTTGCTGGCCCTTGCACAGCAGGCAGGGCCCATTCTTACCCACAAGCTCTACATGCTCCCAGGAGGGAGAGTAGCAGGTTCCCAGGCTGCCAGTGATCCCAAGGAGACCTGGCATCCAGATTTTCCTGATTGCAGCTCGCTGGATGGGTCACCACCCATTCTTCCTAAGGTTTATCCTGACACGGGGATGGAGCTGAGATACATAGAAATGGAAAAGTGCATAGAGTGTGCTGGTGGTGGGGGGCAACCGGGGGAGATACCCCAAGGGCAAGATGAAATGCAATCATAGGGAGTGAAAAGAAGATGTGAATCAGGTTCAACCACGTGGCCCTTTGTGGGAATCAGAGAATGGGTTTCAGGCCTGGGAGGGTCCACTTTGCCCCTCCACTTTGTCTGCATTCACTCCCCACTTTTCTCGATGATGCCCTGGGTCGCAGTAGGCTGACCTCTATAGATTGCATCCAACAAGCTTCCATGCCCCTGGCTGGGCTCCCAGGTGGGCATAGCCAGTGGGTGGCACCAGCAGGAGAGCTAGGCCAAGACTGGCCATTTCCTGTCCAAGCCTCTTCGTGCTGGGGGTGCAGTGTCCGTGTTCTTCCTCTCTGCCCTCACCCACAGATCCTGCTCCTTTCTGTGGGGACTCCCCTCCATAACCCTCTCCAACCTGAGTCGGTGATAGCCCCTGTCTTGCTAGCCCAGGCTGCCTCCAGCCCTTGTTGACTTCCCTCAACCCTTCCCACCTTTGTGAAGGGTTCTTTGTTAAGCCCCCTTGGCTAGTTTCCTGTGGGGCCCTGACTGACACATACCCCTCTGGCAGGCGAGCGGGCATGGGCTGAATGGCAGGGTGCATGTGCAGAGCACCATCTGTAAGACTGCATGCAGCAGTGGCCGGTGGGTCCCAGGGAACCTCTTTATTCCCAGTGTGGGACATCCCCTCCATTGCCAGCAGGAGATCTGGGTTTGGCTTCATCCAGGGGGCTGACAGGATCCTTCAACTGTGACAGCAGGGTCCCTAGGGAGGGAATGGGACAGAAGCAGGCTTGAGGTGCTGGTGCGGCCAGAGCTGGGAGAGCCGACACTGGATGTTCTGAGGGAGGGGCCTGGGGCCTCTGCCAGGTCTTCCTGGTCTGTGTTTAGGGGAGTTGATGGGTCCAGGGTTCCCTCCCTAATCTCAGATAACTAGCGCTCGGCACCTGGACAATAGAGCCACTGGTTCTGACTTATTTCTCAACTGGATTGCTTTCCTAATGAAAAGCCACAGATCAGTGCCCCTGAATCGGTCTTATTCTATATCCCTATAATTTTAAGAATTTGCTTCTCTGTGTCCTCAACTTGGTAGAAAGACCAAAAGCTCCTCTACCTATTTCAACTTGCATGTCTGAATCTGGTTTATTCTGATCTTTAGCCTCAGGATTTTCAAGTGGAAAACCAACCTTTGTAGTCAAGACACCCAGAGACATGTCATCTCTGCTAGGAAGGAGTTAGAGCAGTGGAAAAGCCCTGGAAATCCCAGGTCCAATTAATAATTCCATAAGACAGTTCATTAGGATGCACAAGTGCTTAACTAAACAAAACCATAATCGAAGCTGTCAGAAGTGATCCACGGTTGTGTTAGAATTTTCTCATTCACACATCATTTCCTCTACAATTTGGTTAGATAACAAACACCACTTATCCCGTCACTGGCTTTTTCAACCATGAAATGCAGTTGCTGTCTATATTGGGCTAATGGTACAGAAAGGGCTTTGGGCTGGTTGGTGAGAAAGGTCCCAGTTTGGGGATAGGCAGGATCTTGGGCAATCATGTTCAAAGAACCTGGCATCCCACGGCTCCTGAGACATTCTCTGGAGCCCGGCATTGTATCTGAGGATGTCATCCTTCTACTGGCATCTCTAGGGCTCTCTACCACCTTGGGGATTGCTGGTAGGAGACAGGCCTTCAGAGCAGAGCTGTTAAACCAGGCCAGAGGAGGCACTGGCCATGGGGAAGCCTGTCTAAAGTCCCCCCATTACAGCATCACCTCTTCAGCTAAAGTTGGTAAGATTGAGAAAGTGCAGATCCTTTTCCTAGGAGGCTCATTTTGCAAGATTATCAGTGTTCTTTCTCACTTTGGTTACAATAATTTGTCAAGCCTTCTGAGCAGGATTTGAAACTCAGGGACTGTGACAGGAATCACAGGGGATGAGAAGAGGGGACCCGGGTGACTCAGTGGGATGGGCCACTGAGACTGGGGGTTGGGGCAGGAGCTCTGTTGCTGCCAGCTTCATCCAGGCAGCTAGTGTCTCTCAAGGGATAGAGAAGGGAGTGACTGCTTTTATTTAAATGTTGTTTTAGGACCAGCCAGACCAGGGATGCCAGGGCTGTATGTGAGGGTCCCTTGGTCTTTAGTTGTCTGAGGATAACTAAAACACCCCAAATGCTCCCTTTAACTGACTACAGTAAATCCATATGTGTGCACATATGGGTTTATATATTTGTATAGACCTTCCCTCACCACCCCCACCCCCCTATTTATTTCTTCCAGGGTGGGAACGAGCATTCTCAGCACAGCAGTGAAAGATAGGAGTGCTGAATCCCAGCAGGTTTGAGTGGGTGGAGCCTCGTCTCCCATCTCTCTTGGGCTGTCTGGCTGCCCCTGGGCTGCAGTGATCACTGCATGATCTGTTTCACAGAGCTGACCTTTTCTGACACATTGTAACTGGGTCAGCTGACATCAGTCAAGGCCTTGGCATCTCTCTTAGTCCATCCATATACTGCAGTGGTAGCAGGGATGACCACCCTTTACTGAGGGTCTGCTGTGTGCCAGTGTGTGCTGGGAGCTCAATTACGTGTATCCCAGCCCCCACCCACCCCCCTCCGTGACACCCCCATGGGGCGGGGCGTGTTACCTATAGGAAATGGAAACTTGGAGAGTGGTCAGTTGACTTTTCTAAGGCCTCTTATGTAAAACTGAGAATTTAAGTCCAGGCCTCCTTTTCTTCAGGCTTCCCTTGTGGTTCAGATGGTAAAGAATCTGCCCACAATGCAGGAGACCCGGGTTTGATCCCTGGGTCAGGAAGATCCCCTGGAGAAGGGACTGGCTACCCAATCCAGTATTCTTGCCTGGAGAATTCCATGGACAGAGGAGCCTGGCAGGCTACAGTTCATGGAGTAACAAAGAGTTGGACACAATTGAGCAACTAACACGCATGCACACACACACACACACACACCCTGTCTCCTTTTCTTCAACAGTCCAGAGACAAGGCTACTTGGAGGAGATTCTAATTGACTTTTCAGGGTCTAAGACCTTGGCTTTTGAGTGTTTTACTTCATACAGGATGCCTGGCTCCCTGTCCCTGTATGATCTTCCCTTGCAGCTGGGTCTATGTCATAGCTCTGTGGCCACTCCCAAGTGGAGTTGGGGCTAGAAGGAGGCTGTGGTGAAGGTCCATCTTACAGCCATTCTTGCTTGGACCTGGTCCCAGCCTTTCTTCATGGACCCTTTCCCCGGTCTTCCCAGCTCTTAGGGGCCTCACCCTGTTCTCCTCCTGGAAGCCCAGTTCCTGAGTCCCAAAGCACCTGCCCTCTGTTGCTGAACCTCCCAGAAGCCTCAGCCCCTCTGTGTCTCTGTCCTGGCACCAGCACACCTGGCCAGGGCCCTGGGCTTGCAGAGGAACTCTGGCCCTCCGATCTGGCAGAGCACCCTGCAGACAGGCTCCTGTCCCACCTGCAGGAACCAGCTCTGCCCCACTCTCGCTGTCACTCCTGAGCCCCAGCGTGGGGCCTTTCGCTCTTCCTTCCCCCACCAAGCACTCTCCCCTGTCCCCTGGGGTCCTTGCACCTGCTGCTCGGGCTGGATTGCTCTTCCTTCCTGGAAGCCAGGTGGCTGCCCTCCCCTCCCTCCCTTCCCCCAGGTCTCTGCTCAGGTTTAGTTTGCCCTGTTGAAGAGGCCTTCCCCAACCACCTTCATCAGATAGTTGCTGACCTGTCTGTCTCCGTCTCCCTTACTCTGCTTCATTGTTCGCAGCAGCACTTGTCTCCATCTGAAACCCCCTTCTGTTTATATGCTTGGTGTGTCTGCCCGCTGTGTTATTTGAGTGAGGGTAGGGCTGTGTGGGCTTAGTTGCTGCATCTAAAAAGGAGGTCCCCTGGAAAGAGCAGCAGTCTCGGATGCAGACAGAGACCTGCTTCTGCCACTTACAGATGGATGACCTCAGGTGTAGCCCCACGTCCCTGGACATAAGACCAGTGACTTGTGGCCACAGTCAGATCAGTGACAAGTAATAAGAAATGTGAAATTTCACACTTGGAAAAAAATTCTCTGTGTGATTGCTTTTCTCCTTATCTACACTCAGATGTGCCAGGATTGGAGACTCTTGGCCACCAGCGAGGCCTACCATCCACCGTCACTGCAAAACCAGTGCCCAGGGGAGCTGCTTCCTGGCAGGGTTTCAGGATGCTGTGGAATAAAGGGCTGGAGTCCTTGTCATTCCACGTGGGGAGCCTCGGTCTACAAGTTGGAGGCGATTCCCCTGACACGTCCACCTGGCATGGCAGCTACAGGTGTGAATGCTGGAACCCAGGCCCCAGCACTTACTCTCTGCATAACTTTTGATAAGTGACCTCACATCTCTGAGCCTCAGTTCCCTCATCTGTAATATGGGACTCATCAGGTGGGTTTGAATCTAGGATTCTCTTTAAGTGAGGGTATTCTAGGAAGCTCCCCTTCCTGTTCTGACCCCCTCCTCTGTGATCACAGGGGGATCTCCCAGGGAGAGGGTCCCCTTCACTCTCAGTGACCACCTTTAGACCATGGCAGGTCCAGCGCTCAGGGTCTGAGCTGCTCACTCACCATTTGGCCCACTTTCCATCCGGGACCCATTCAAGCTTGATGCTTTCTTTTTAGAAGTTGCATCAGAATCAGTCAAACGGGACCCTGTAGTTACCTAGAAACACATTTTCAGTCCCACTTACAACAAAAGAACAACAGTCTTTAAAGTGCTGCAAAAAATTAAGTTATGTTCCTTGTGAACAATCCCAGAAGAAATGCCATTGGAGACATAAACTGCTTTGCTGTGACTATGTAAATGTCCTAGGAAAACTGCCTTCCTATTCCTTAAAGCCCTCTTGCCTCTTGCTTTGAACAAAATGGATTAGATTGTTTAAGAAGCAGAAGCTTGGGGTCTGGCAGGGAAGACAGGTCTGGCTCTGCTGGTGATGCATAGCGAGAGGCAGCTTTACACTTGGGGAAACTCAGTATCCTCAGTTTTATCACCCAAGTCCTCTCTGAGAGCTTGGGAGAGCTCTGAGCGGCGCCAGTCACTGGCCTCTTGTAGGACGTGGAAGCACAAAACAGGTAGACTCTGGGGTCGATGGAGGGCTTAAAAAGCCAGAGCCAGATTTTTCACTCAGATGATTCCATCAGGAGTTGCATAGACTAGAGCAAGGGACAGGAAAGCAACAGATGGGTCTCGACCATCTGTGATGTACCAGGCATGATGCTGACACCTCACCTTCAATCCTCACATTTATTTCTACCAGACCTCAGAGGAAGGTTCTGAGTCCCCTGTTACAGAAGAGAAAACAGGCTCAGAGATGTGAAGTGCCTTTCCTGAGGTCACACAGGGATTAGGCACAGGAGTCTGGACCTGAATCTGGGTCTAAGTGTCTGTGATTCTAAAGTAGCTGCCCTTCTTTCTCCTTAAGTCGCCTGTTTCTTCTCCAATGTGTTTCTATAGTCTGGAGGGTACATGTGTGTGTGTCAGTCATGTGACCGACTCTTTGTGACCCCTTGGACTGTGGGGCCTGTTGATGCGTAAACTCATACACACACACACACACACACCACACAGGAAAGCGCCTCCCCACAACATACTCAGGGGCCACCTGATTGATGAGAGGAGTTGCCTTCATTCTGGGACTTTGTCGAAAGGTGTCCTTTTTCTGGCCATGTCACCTGTGTCCTGGTTGCTTGGCTAGATGGGCTAAGAGAGTAGTCAGGCGTGGATAGTACCACTGGGTTAGGGCACATGATGAGCCCAGACCTCGGGGGCTGCCTAGCCCCCCATAGCACCTTCTAGACACACAATCCCTACACAAAATGCCAGTTGGGATGAAGACCCTGTCACTTAAATTATGTCATAATGAGGTCTGAGCTGGGCTGAGCCATCCCGAGGAAATGGCTCATTTGCTGTCACTGCCCTGGGCTCAGGAAGAACAGTGTATGCCTGTGTGTGTTTGCAGGCATGTCCCCCTGATGAGACTCCCCCCTCCACACCTTTCACCCCAAAGTCCTGGGCCCAGTCAGAATGAGGGATTTCTACAGCGCTCGGATGCGTCCCTCCATCTCTGAGTGAAACCCAGAGAGAATGCTTGTGAGTGACAGAGTGCCATGAACTCCTCCCACAAAGATAGCAGTCTGTCCCGGTGGCACGTCTGGGCCGGGCAGAGCCGGACAGCTGTGACAGGGGTCGAGCCCGCCCAGCCACAGTCCTCCACGCTGTGTGCGAGGTCACAGGCCACCTGGCCCTGGGGTTGTGTTAACTGTTTATTCCTGCCCGGGAGACAGAGCTCAGCTCTGACCCCATGGGGGCAGGAGGTTTCAGATGGAGAAATTGGCTTCTACTCTGGGGACTTTGAGGAGGAAGTTTGCTAAGAACCCAGGGTTGCTAGGCTACTGGGAAGATTTAAAAGCAAGAGTTCTTAACCTAGACTTCATGGATGGGTTTTAGAGAATATGTAAACATGCAAAAATTGTGGGAATAATTCTGTGTATGTATATATATGCACCCCAACACACACATATATATGTGTATATATATGTAGGGGTGTGTGTGTGTGTATGCATTTTGAGGAGAGATCATCCAACCCTTTTCTCAGTTTTTCCAAGGGGTGTGTGACCCAGAAGAGCAGAGGAACCATTGCATCAGGGTAACTGGAGGCCCAGCAGGTCTCCTTAGGATCGGGATGGGGGATGGGAGGAGGCTCTCTGGGGTCACGTGCAGGGCGCTGCTCTGTCTGCCCCAGGGGACTGGCTCAGCTGTGCTTCATTGGTGACTGGAGGACAGAGCAACCTCAGGATGGAGCTGTGTCTGCAAGGTATGAGACGAGGGCCTGGGAGCTGGGGTAGTTGTGAGGAGTCCCAGCTGTGAGAAGCTGTGAGGAGTCCCCCTGTGCGAAGCCAGACAGCTGGTCCATCCAGTCTTCATCAGATCCCTTGGCTGGGATGTCAGGGTGTGAGTCCCTGAACCTGGTCCTTGGACGCTTTAGCACCACATCTCCAGTGGGAAACCTCATGCAGCCCAAGGCAAGGGCAGCCTGATTTCAGACTGTCCAGGACAGAAGGTCCTCAGCTGCAGCCTGTCCTTCGTCTGAAAGCCCCAGGGAACCCCATCACCTGACTCCATGTCTTTGGCAGATGTAGACGGTGGTGCCAGCTGCACACCCTCCCGGGGGGACAGGACCCCTGAGTCTACAGGACCTGCACTGGGCTGCCTGGGCACTGTCCACACCGGCGGAGCGATGGCAGGGTGTGCAGAGACTGTTGCCTGGGGCAGCCACCTGCAGCCTGCTGGATATTCTTCTCCTAAGGGTGGAGCTCAATGGGCACACATGCTTGGGCTCCCAGGACTGTCCAGCAACAGGAAGCCTGTCTTAGAAACAGTGCTGCCGTGTGTTCAACCCTGAGGCTTGCCATGGGGCCACAGAGATGCCTCTTTTCTGAAAAAGATCACAGCCTGGAAGAAGAGACAGATGGGTCAGCAGCTTCTCAGCAGATGGTGTGAAAAGTGGACAATAACTGGAGAAGTCCTCACGGTTAGGCACTTTAATTTCTGTGCTCCTTGCGCTGAGCCCAGAGTCAGATTCAGAAAATGTGTTACTAAATGGTCAGATTCTTTGCATATAGTTAGTGCTCAAAGGGTCTTTCTATGTCCCCAGGGCCTGGTATAAGGCTGGTGATTAGTGATACTCGCCGAGTGGCCTGAATAGAGTTTGGGACATGGAGAGACTTCATTGAAGAGGAGACACAGAGAAAAGAGCTTTCATTATTACCCTGTTTCATGTTTAATGCTTCTTACCAGCCCATCCCAGAGGGCTTTTGGGAAAGCATACTGAGACAAGAGATGTTAAAGTGCTTTGTGCTCTTTAGTGCTGGGCAAAACGCTGGCTACCTTTAAAAGTAATTTTTCCAGTGTGGGAATTTCCAAAGCCCCTCGTCTTACATTGCCTTGTTTATTCTGGGGTCTTCCAGGTATTTCAGTATTTTCTCTGTGATGTGGTGGTAATACCTCCATGCCAAATTCCGCATGCCATGGCTGGCAGAGCATAGGCACTTTATTAGTATTCACAGGGCCACAGTGAGGGGTCTGGAGGGGTCAGATGCTATAACCCATAACCGAGGGATGTACTAATAGGCTCTGCCCCTGAGAAGATTTCCAGAGGAAGACCACCTGGGCTGTGTCTTATATGAATATACCTTCTGAGTGGTGCTAGGGTGGCCCCAAGCATAGCCAAAGAAGTGAACTCGCCCTCCAGTTGTCATCATGAACAGGACCTTCCATTTTTCACAGAGGATGGAGTTGCCCTGTGCAGAACACAGGCCAATGAAAGTCTTGAATTCAAATATGCAAGCCTGAAGCCAAAGGCCCCTGGCCATCCTTTGTTCTCTGATGTGGTGGTCACAGAGGGCCTCTTGGGATGAGCTGTGCCTTGGATGAGGGGCATAGGAGAGCTGGGGAGAGTCATTCCATCTTCAAGGGAGCAAAACAATTGTAATTCCTAGTTTTCTCTCAGTCATTCAATAGCTACTTACTGAGCAGTTACCATGCATAGCACATTGTGCTGGGCCTGGGGCTAGGGAAGAAATATTGTGAATTCTGTTGCTGGAGTTTTCAGCCCAGGCTAGATTAAGATATATGGGATCCTAAGAAAGAAAGTTCTCCCTTCTCTTCTCCCCCATATGTAATTCAAAATAAAAATATATTAAATTATAAATATTTATGAGGAATACCAGCCAGTTCTAATTTTTCTCATGATAACTACTTAAATGCTTACATTTTTTTTTTTAAGATATCAAATTTTCTCAAAAATGTTTTGGTACTTGAACATCATTGATGTTCTGAACACATTCTCAGGGCACTGTTCAGAAACCACAGCTGTGATTTCAGCCTTATGGGAAGAGAAGACACAGACAGAACAAAGCTGTACTGAGGGCAGGTACCGAGGGCTCTCATTTCCCAGATAAGAGAACTCAGACAAGGGAGATGTTACTTTTGGGACAAATGCTTAGGGAAGAGCACACGTTTGACCTTGGCCTTCAAATCTGAGTAAAAAAAAATGTCTGTAAATTCTCTGATGGAGATCAGAATGTTCAAGACAAAGGAATCCAAATGAGCAAGGGAAGAGCATGAAGGGGTATCTAAGAAGAAGAGGACAGTTCAACGTGGTGGGGATGTGAAAGGGAGTCATGGGAGAGATGAACTGTGTGGCCAGATCCTCTAGCCTTGAATGCCAAGATGAGGGTTTGGGGATGTATTGGGTAGTTCTTGGGAGCCACTGAGGGTTTCTGAGCCTCTGCTGTTGTAGACCAATTTCACCTTCAGGATATTCAAAACCGCCCTTGCATTGCATTTAAGAGTATCTCCAGTGATGAAGTGATGCCAGAGTAATTGAGTATTGGTAATTGCTTTCACTGTGCTTTGGTGTAATGCATTTTTTAAATGGAATTCTATCCTGTAAGTGCATCTATAGGGGAAAAAAAGTGCCAAAGGCTTCATTATCATTAACCAGTGCTAAATGGGGTTTACAGAGATAGTGAGTGAATGAAGACCATGCCTTTGTCCTCCCATTACTGCTCAAATCTGTTAGGGAGAGATCACAATAATTGCAGTGATTAAAAAACAACAACAATTTGGGGACGCAGATATCTACATGGCCTCAAAGTAACAGCCCCACACATTACTTATTAATTACAAAGGAACAAAGTGATTTTACTGTGGAGAAACATAGCAGGCACCATCTCCATCAAGTGATCACACTTAGCATTACCAGTAACGGGACAATGTGATTTTTGATGAAGTGCAATGGGAAAGACACATCCCTTACGTAGTATTCAAGTCAAAAAATTGACCTGAATGAGAAATTAATCAGACACAGTCACATCATAAGATAGCCTTAAAATCAAATAGCATAAACTCTAAAGCTATAAATGTTTTGAAAGAAAAAAAAAAAGGAAGTGTGATATGTGTGTGTGTGTGTTCAGAGGGACTATGTTAGACTAAAAGGAGACCAAAAAGATATGACAATGAAATGTAATGCTTTATCTCTGATTTGATCATGAACTGGGAAAACTAACAAGAGCTATAAAGAACATTTTTGGGATAACAGGGAAAATTTGAATACAGAATATATATTAGATAATTCATTCTATCAATGTTAAACTCGTTGAGAATGACAACGGTATTATATTAATGTACAAGAATGCCTGGTAGTTAGGTGATAATTGATGCTGTATTTAGAGGTGGAGTAACAAGGAGAGAGAGCATGAGTAATGTGTAAGATATTAACTGATAAATCTAAGTGATGGCTGTACAGATATTCATTGTGCTACTCTTTCAACTTTTCTATAGGTTTTAAGTTTTTCAAACTAAAACCTTAAAACAAAGCAACAACAATTCCTTGTGTAGTAATGTAAGACAATATATATTCTTAGAACTGTGATCTCAAATTGACATAAAGTTAATTTTACATGTTGCAAAGCTGCTCCAGACCAAATGTATGTATTGCGTGCTCAGTTGCTTCTGTCGTGTCCAACTCTGTGGGACCCCATGGACTGCAGCCTGCCAGGCTCCTCTATCCATGGGATTTTCCATGCAAGAATACTGGAGTGGATTGCTCTGCCCTCCTCCAGGGGATCTTCCTGACCCAGGGATCGAACTCAAGTCTCTTATGTCAGCTGCATTAACAGGTGGGTTCTTGACCACCACCACCACCTGGGAAGCCCAATGTAGTACTATTCCTTGCTTAATAAGAGACGTGTGCTATAGGTTGACTGAAAAGTGAATTTTTGTGGTTCATCCTATTTTAAATTGAGCCATAGTTAATTTACAATGTTGCATAGTTTCAAGTATACAGCAAAATGATTCAGTTATACTTAGTTGTAAATTCAGTTATACTATACATATATGTGTGTGTGTGTGTGTGTGTGTATATATATATATATATACACACTATTTTTTATTGACTTCCCTTGTAAAATGGAGAATAATTGAGGGAAAATGTTTGTTAAGAGAGATGTTTGCATGATGCTCTGTGGCATCCCAGGGTGTTTATGGGAGTATTTCAAGACTGTAAAAATTTTCTTGATTACAAGCTTTACTTCCCTTAGTGTTTTATTCACTTTACTCTTACTAAGATAATGTGTTCTGCCATGCTCGGCGGTCTCTAATCTATCACCCCCTATTGCTTACGCCCTTTGGGAGACTCTTCCTGGCAGGTGTCCCCTCTCACCATGTCTAATGCAGCTAGGCTGCCATGCTGCACTTTGCCAGTAAGCGTCACTGATCAACAACGGTAAAATCTTCTGTCTGCAGCATCAGAATCTAGAAAATGTATATCAGTAATTCCCCTTATCAATTCTGAGAACTAAAATTCAGTTACGATGCTTATCTAAAACCAAAGAATACCTTTTGAGAACCTGCAGTTAATTTACACTTCACCCATAGTTAACACCAGGGGCCGAGAGTGACTGCTGTGTAGGACGTGCAGTTCTTCCACCCGGTGTCTTACTCATAGATAAAGTCCAGCACACACAGAAACTAGTAGACTTGGGAAGGTGCTTCTTATGTTTCTGGTTCTTTTGTGTGTCAGCAACAGCAGCATCACTGCTTCCTGCTACTGCTAGTTGTCGAGTTGCTCAGTTGTGTCCGACTCTTTTGCAACCCCATGGACTGTATCCTGCTAGGCTCCACTGTCCATGGGATTTTTCCAGGCAAGATTATTGCATTGGGTTGCCATTTTCTTCTCTAGCTACCTCTACTTTTACTGCTACTGACTATCCATTGCATGCCAAATAATTCTATGCGGTACTTTAAAACTGTATGTGTAATCCTCAGGAAAATCCTGTGAGATGAACATGATTCTTTACATTTTAAAAGTATAGAAACTTAGACTCAAAGAGGCTACGTAACTTGCCACAGCCACACAGTTTGAACCAAATGTAGAACCAAGGTTCAAAACCTGACTGTAAAACCTGGGCTCTATTCAGACTTCAGTGAACCCAATTTGTCTACACTCCCAGAGAAACTTCTTGTTATTGTTTAGTCGCTCAGTTGTGTCCAACTCTTTTGTGGCCCTGTGGACTGCAGCCTGCCAGGCTCCTCTGTCCATGGGATTTCCCAGGCAAGATTACTAGAGTGGGTTGCCAGTTTCCTTCTCCAGGGGATCTTCCCAATCCAGGAATCGAACCTGCATCTTGTGCACTGGCAGTGAGTTCTTTACTATTGAGCCTCCAGGGAAACTGGCATACTGTCCATCTCTGAGTGGGACTAGATGGGCTTTTTCTCCTATTGAAGGGAGTTTAGGCAGTCCTAGAAGACAGAGGACACATTCTGGGACAGCCCTTGCAGTGGTCATCTCCTTGATACTTGGAGGTAATAAATGGGGAGGAAGGTCAGGGTGTGAAAGCTGGAAGTGCTAAGGAAAGGGAGCCTGGAGACTTGAGGCCTGTTGGCGAAAGATCAGACGTGGGGCCCTGAGCACCAGTTGCATTTTCACTTGGTGTATTCAATGCCTTCCCCCCTTTTTAAAAGCTCTGGCCATTCTTATCTGTCCTTATGGGATTCTGTCCACCTGTGGCCTGAGAGCCTAGGAGAGGAGACGGGTCTCTGGGGACCAGAGGGTGGTACCTCAAAGGTTCTTCTTTGGTTCCTTCTATTGGAATCTCCTCATCATTTGGTTCTGATTCATGCTCAATATCTCAAGCTCCAAATCTGCCCTCTTGGTTCACAAATATCCTTGCCCTCCAAAGCTCTCACTAGGTTACAAACACTGAACCTCTTATTTGAACCTGAGGTCCCTCAAGCACACCTTTGCTGTCCTTTGTTCCATCATGATCTCACTCCCATTCCCTTCCTAACAGACAATACTCTAGAAGTATCTTTGCAATCTCTACTTTTCCCATATTTACATTGCTAGCAGCTACTGCTCAAAGTGTAGATATGATCAGGACTGAAAGCAAGAGGACTAGCTGAAAGTCCTTTGATAAACAGTTAGACCCTCTAGTTTTCTCTTTTACTCCATGGAATTAGGTAAACAAATGCTACTGCCCACCACCAACTTTGACAGAAGACTGAAGATTTACTCTTTCAGGAGAGTAAAACAGGATTTGGGGCTGAGGAACATCTAGCCAAGTGGGATGCCATACTGAAAACAGCAGGATAAAGTGAAAGCCTGTCTTACACTGGACATAGAGACATCCTTGGCGATTATCCTGCACTTATTACTAGAAGAAGAGCAAATTTTTATGCTCTAGTCATGTGATAAGAGGGGCTTCCCTGATAGCCCCTGATAGTTGGCAAAGAATCTTCCTGCAATGCAGGAGACCCCCATTCAATTCCTGGGTCAGGAAGATCTGCTGGAGAAGGGATAGGCTACCTACTCTAGTATTCTTGGGTTTCCCTGGTGGCTCAGCTGGTAAACAATCCACCTGCAATGTGGGAGACCTGGGTTCAATCCCTGAGTTGGGAAGATCCCCCTGGAGAAGGGAATGGTACTCACTCTAGTATTCGCGCCTGGAGAATTCCATGGGCTATATAGTCCATGGGGTCGCAAAGAGTTGGACATGACTGAGTGACTCACTTTTGTGTGATAAGAAGAGTCTTCTCTGGGAAACCTGATCAGTCTTTCAAAAAGAGTGGAGTGGAGTAGGTTGCCATTTCCTCCTCCAGGGGATCTTTCCCACCCAGGAATCGAATCCACATCTCTTGCATCTCCTTCATTAGCAGGTGGATTCTTTACCACTGCACCATTAATGCTCGAAAAGCTGGTAAAATTAGTCCTTCTTACTGGAGATAACACTATGAAACTTGGATTTTCGTGGGTCTTCTTGCGTGTGGCTTTTTGTTGAATGTTGTCTCTTCTTTGGTCAAAGTGAACTTTTAATGAAATGCATTACTTTCCTCTTTGTACAAAGTGAAGAGCCTACTTTTTTGGTATTCTGGTGGCTGACGTCATGAAATTTTGAAATGACAAAAAGTGAAACAAAAACCCTTGTCAATGTACAAAGAGTTATCTGTGCTGAAAAACTAAAACACTAAGAAAACAGTGATAATGTATGTTTCCCCTCAAAATAATGCATCCAGATTGCTCCACTGTAAGCCTCATAGTCACAACATTCCCCCTCTGCAGAATTTCCAGCAAATCTTTTAGTGCCCAACCCTTAAATAAGAGGAGATGATTGAAGGTCACCAGACACCCCAAAAGAACATCAGGAAACAATATACAAGGGATGTGAAACAAACAACTGAGAAAAACCTAAAGGAAGCAGACAATCCAGGAAATGAAGTTTTAAAAATTATTAAATATCTTCAGAGGGATAAGAGTAGAAACTGTGTTCAGGAAGAAGATGCTTTTATAAAAGTAAGATCACAGTCAGAGTTCTTGGGAATTAACAAAATTAACATGCTAACAAAAATGAAACAGCAGATATGCTGGAAGCTAAAATTGGAGCAATCTTTTAGACTGTGGAAATGAGATAAAGACAAAGAGATGGAAAGTAGGAGAGAAGAGGCAGGTAGTACATCAGTCCTGGAAGTCCAAGAGCAAATCATAGGTGTTCCAGATAGACAGGATGGATAAGAAAGGAGAAACCATCAAAGAAATAATACAAGAAACCATTTGGTAATGAGGCACATATCAGGATTGAGAGGGCCCACTGACTGCTTCTCATAATGAATAAAAATAGACTAATATCAAGACATATAAAGGTGAATTTTCAGAATACCATGGACAAAGTGAAACTCTTTCAAGCTCCTGTACTCCTGTACAGAAAAGACAAGGAGGAAGAATCACAATGGCTTTAGTCAGTCAGTCAGTTCAGTCACTCAGTCGTGTCTGACTCTTTGGGACCCCATGAATCACAGCACGCCAGGCCTCCCTGTCCATCACCAACTCCCAGAGTTCACTCAGGCTCACGTCCATTGAGTCAGTGATGCCATCCAGCCATCTCATCCTCTGTCGTCCCCTTCTCCTCCTGCCCCCAATCCTTCCCAGCATCAGAGTCTTTTCCAATGAGTCAACTATTCGCATGAGGTGGCCAAAGTACTGGAGTTTCAGCTTTAGCATCATTCCTTCCAAAGAAATCCCTGGGCTGATCTCCTTCAGAATGGACTGGTTGGGTCTCCTTGCAGTCCAAGGGACTCTCAAGAGTCTTCTCCAACACCACAGTTCAAAAGCATCAATTCTTCGGCGCTCAGCTTTCTTCACAGTCCAACTCTCACATCCATACATGACCACTGGAAAAACCATAGCCTTGACTAGACGAACCTTTGTTGGCAAAGTCATGTCTCTGCTTTTGAATATGCTATCTAAGTTGGTCATAACTTTCTTCCAAGGAGTAAGCGTCTTTTAATTTCATGGCTCCAGTCACCATCTGCAGTGATTTTGGAGCCCAAAAAAATAAAGTCTGACACTGTTTCCACTGTTTCCCCATCTATTTCCCATGAAGTGATGGGACCAGATGCCATGATCTTCGTTTTCTGAATGTTGAGTTTTAAGCCAACTTTTTCACTCTCCACTTTCACTTTCATCAAGAGGCTTTTTAGTTCCTCTTCACTTTCTGCCATAAGGGTGGTGTCATCTGCATATCTGAGGTTATTGATATTTCTCCTGGCAATCTTGATTCCAGCTTGTGTTTCTTCCAGCCCAGCATTTCTCATGATGTACTCTGCATATAAGTTAAATAAGCAGGGTGATAATATATAGCCTTGACGTACTCCTTTTCCTATTTGGAACCAGTCTGTTGTTCCATGTCCAGTTCTAACTGTTGCTTCCTGACCTGCATACAGATTTCTCAAGAGGCAGGTCAGGTGGTCTGGTATTCCCATCTCTTTCAGAATTTTCCACAGTTTATTGTGATCCACACAGTCGAAGGCTTTGGCATAGTCAATAAAGCAGAAATAGATGTTTTTCGGGAACTCTCTTGCTTTTTCCATGATCCAGCGGTTGTTGGCAATTTGATCTCTGGTTCCTCTGCCTTTTCTAAAACCAGCTTGAACATCTGGAATTTCACGGTTCACTCAAAAACAGTGTTGGAAACTAGAAAAAAAGAGAACAATGCCTTTAAAATTCTGATGGGGAATGGTTTTTAACTTGGAATTCTATGCCGACCTAAATTATTAATTGTGGATATAGAACAAAGTCATTCAGAAATGCATAGCTGGAAATGACAGGGAAGGGGAGGCAAAGTATGTTTGTGACATTAAATCTTTATCTTCTACTGCTGCTGCTGCTGAGTCGCTTCAGTCGTGTCCGACTCTGTGCGACCCCATAGATGGCAGCCCACTAGGCTCCCCCGTCTCTGGGATTCTCCAGGCAAGAACACTGGAGTGGGTTGCCATTTCCTTCTCCAATAGGGAATGTCAATAGATAATGCTTTCACCTAAACAATTAGGAAAAAGTAATATAAAGACATGTTGTGGCTCAGACAGTAATGAGTCTGCCTGTAATGCGGGAGATCTGGGTTTGATCCCTGGGTTGGGAAGATCCCCTGGAGTAGGAAGTGGCAACTCACTCCAGTATTCTTGCCTGGAAATCCCATGGATAGAGGAGCCTGGAGGGCTATAGTCCATGGGGTTGCAAAGAGTCCATGGACATGACTGAGCAACTTCACTTCACTTCTTCATGTTATATGTTATATAAAGATAGGGAGTATATACTAAGAGAAAAAGCCAGAAGAATTGAAAGCAGCTAGTTTTGGAAAATGTTGGGAGGCAGGGCTGGAGGAGGAGCAGGATATTTTTATAAGGTTTATAGGAGTAGTTGAGCTTCCCAGTTGGTGCAGTGATAAAAAATCCACCTCCCAATGAAGCAGATGTAAGAGACATGGGTTTGATCCCTGGGTTGGAAAGATCCCTGGGAGTGGGAAATGGCAACCCACTCCATTATGCTTGCTTGGAAAATTCCATGGACAGATGAGCCTGGCAGGCTACCGTACATGGGGTCACAAAGAGTTGTACATAACTGAGTGACTAAGCACAGCACAGCACATAGAAATAGCTGATCTTTTCATCTTTGTGCCTATAAAGCTTGTATAAATATAAGACAGTAAAAAGTAAAAGTGGGGGGAAAGAAGTTGAAGCAGAGGAAGAGAAGGAGGAGGAAGAAGAAGAGGAAAAGGAAGAAAGAATAAAAAGGAAAGTGCATTGGGGCTGGTGGTTGGGAGATTGACTCAGTTCAGGGTTTTTCTTTGAGACTCAGTGTTCTTATAAGATGGGGAAAATGTGTCTTTCATGGGTTTTTATGGAACTTGAATGTTCCTGGTATAAAGTAAGTCTTTAATAAATGTTTATTTCAATAATTTCTTTTGTTTTTAATGAATGAGCAGCTTTTTGAAAGTTGACATTTTCATTAATGGAAAAATTCATTTATCTTCTCATTATCTACTCATTCTCCAATGCTAGTGTCCATATAATGGTCGTGACTAACAAAGCCAAGGCAGCCAGCCTTAAGTCACTGGGCACTTTTGCTTCTGTTTGTCCACATTTTCATATATGCAGAACAGCCTCTGCAAGGGAGAGGCTCCTTCACAGAGAGATGCCCTTTCCATGGGAAACATCCCTGGCAGGTTTTGCCCTGCACGTTTCCTTGTCTGGGGTACCTAGTGTGGAAGATACAGGAGCAAAAATGTGGTCTGGGGAGGAGCGAAGGATTGTATGACTGCCTGAGAGAGGGCCGGCAGGCCATTTTACATGACCAGTTCTCCACCCTTCTCCGTTGCTGTAAGTCTCCAGGGCATACCTGCTGCCAGCATACCAGTCTGGCCAGCTGCAGGTCTCCTGAGCATTTTCTTGCCCATCAACTAGAAGTTTTATCTGCTTGGCACGGTCTTGTGAATTTCTTCACATGCCTTCACTTTTCTAAGAACAGAGTTCTTTCTCCTAGTTCATTTTTAATTTATCTAAGACAAATGCCCCACTGTCTACCAGGAAAAACAAAAACAGGAATCAATATTGTCAGCTGATGCATTGTTAGCCTTCTTGCAGGAAACGTGAGGCTGGGACAGGACTACCCTTCAATGTAGGCACTCTGGAAAGTCACCTCCTACTCCCAATGCCTGAATTACCAGTTGGCTGATAATCCTCATTGTTTTTCTGGGGTCTCCTTGTAGCTATTTGGGGAAATAGTTGGTCATCTGGGTAGGATTTAGACATCATCCCTGGCCATTCTGAATCTGAAATTATCTCCCTGTAGAAAAAAGCCCACATGTGTATTAAACCTATATTAGATATTTTGTGGTGGCTTTTCTTTTGCAAAATGGATGAATTACTTAGATTCATGTGTCTGTAGTAAATCCATGTGGGATTTTATGGGGTGTGTGTGTGTTGCTTGTACATTTTTTATATTCACTTGCTAGAGGTGCAGTGTGCTGGACCTCTGGGGACATAGATCATTTGAAATCAATAGATAAGCCCTAAACTTTATTTCAGCTGGTAGCTTCTACCCTGTTGCTCAGCTGGATCTTCCATCACAGAAGCTCCTAAGAACTAAATCAATCAGATGGTTCTGGGCATTACAAGTTGCTGTAGGGTGGCTGGAGGAGGCCTCAGTAATCCAGAGTTTCATCCCCCAAAGCTGAGCCAGGCTTTAAACACTGCCAGCCTGCACTGATGAAGAAACTGTAATGGGAGGGTGACTCCCTTTCAAGGTGTGTGAGGATGGATGGCTAACTTCTCCGACTTGGAGGTTCCATCAGTAAGACCTGGACTAGGATGCTGACAGTGAAGAAAGGGCAGATCTGAAACACTGGGAAGGAAGTGTAGACATAACTTGAAGACACTGGAATAAAGGAGGGAGCAGTATGCTGGATTCATAGAGCAGGAAACAAAGGTTTTCAGTAGGGAGTGAGTGTGGTATCAAATCAGAAGGACGTCTGAATTTGGTGAGAAGGAAGTTGATAGAGACTCTTGATAGAACAGTTTCAGTGGAATGTTGAGGACTGAAGCCAGACTGTATGCCATTTATGAGGGAAGAGGTGGTGAGGCAATGGAAGCCCTAAAGTGCAACCCAGGATGATGCTAACTCCTATTATTTGTATTTGCTGCCTAGAGCTCTTTGCAGAACAGGATCTGGGGGTGGTTTCTGGGTGAATCAAGTAGGAGTGCTGTGAGTGATTACTAATGTCTAATGTGGGCTTAGGAGGGGTCAGTGTTGGCATGTACCACACCTCTGTGCCATCCTCAGCAGAGGTTAGATGTTCAAGGAGCTGGTACCTCAACACCATTCCCCCAGCATGGCCTGCCCTTCCTAGTCTTCCTGTTTGTACTTAGCGTGAATATTCATGATCTCTCACAACTAGCCAATGACTAATCCCAGCAGACATAAACTATAAACAACCAGTGTGCCCATAGGAGTGCTTACTACCAAATAACCCCCAAATAACCCTACTGACACTCCTGTTGCTTGCTCAACCTATAGTGTCCTGCTCCTGTGTTGACCTAGTAAACACCACTCATTCTTCAGATCCTCTTCAAATAGCATCTCTTCAGTGTAGCATTTCTTATAAACTTTGCTCTTGTGTTCCATGACACTTAATGTATATCTGGATTATAGCACTTCCTACACTTTAATATTGCAGTTGTTTGCTTATGTGCCTTTATCTTCCTTTAGTCTCTAAGCTACTTCTGGGCAGCAGGAGTGCCTGATTCATCTCTGAATCTTCAAAATTGGCACTCAGTAGATTGTCCCACTTACCTAGTGTAGGCGTTCATTTAATATTTGATGACCTGGTTTACTTGTGGTCAGTTTTTTTCTTTTTAACAAGGAAATCTGTTTAAAGGCAGCACAAAATGCCTGATACTCAACAGAACATTGGTGAATCAGGATTGGGCCCAGGGTTGTCCAGTCCACCTGAACAGAATGACCTAGAAAAGAGGCATCTGCTCTAGAGTTCCTTCTAAGACCCATCACCATACTCCCTGCCCTGCACCTGTTTTACATGATCGTCCTTTTGCTCAAGTGTGTTGACTGATGAGGGATCTGATATTATTATTCATTTACTCAATTTACCGAGCACCTATTTTGGTCAAACACACTTGCCCCAGCAGCCCTCAGGGGCTCATCATAAATGAAAACCATGTAATGGTGGAATTTCATGATGTAAAAGGAAACCTGTTCTTTGTCTAGGGCTTCCCTGATAGCTCAGTTGGTAGAGAACCCACCTGTAATGCAGGAGACCCCGGTTTGATTCCTGGGTCAGGAAGATCCTCTGGAGAAGGGATAGGCTACTCACTCCAGCATTCTTGGACTTCCCTTGTGGCTCAGCTGATAAAGAATCTGCCTGCAATGTGGGAGACCTGAGTTTGATCCCCGGGTTGGGAAGATCCCCTGGAGAAGGGAAAGGCTACCTACTCTAGTATTCTGGACTGGAGAATTTCATGGACTGTATAGTACATGGGGTTGCAGAGTCAGACACGACTGAGCGACTCTCACTTTCACTAGGTGAAAATAGTCCAGGAAAGACAAGAACCCCTTACAGAAATTTTTTAAAGATAATGTCAAAATAGTAAAACAGGCAAAATTAATGTGTACATCTAGAACTCAGCATTATGGTTATGTGGGATGTCTGGGGCGCTGGTGATGATGGGAGTTGTATGCAGGTGCTCAGCTTGTGACAGTTCACCAGATTGTATGCTCGTGTTAGATGTACTTTTCTGTATGTACGTTACACATCTCCAAAAAATAAGAAAAAAGATGAAGCCTGGAAATAAAGCTGAAACTGTCAGAGAAGGTAGTAAAGTTTTCTCATAATGCTTTCTTTTTTTTATTTTTTAAATTTTATTTTATTTTTAAACTTTACGTAATTGTATTAGTTTTGCCAAATATCAAAATGAATCCGCCACAGGTATACATGTGTTCCCCATCCTGAAACCTCCTCCCTCCTCCCTCCCCATTCCATCCCTCTGGGTCATCCCAGTGCACCAGCCCCAAGCATCCAGTACCATGTATCGAACCTGGACTGGCAACTCGTTTCATACATGATATTTTACATGTTTCAATGCCATTCTCCTAAATCTTCCCACCCTCTCCCTCTCCCACAGAGTCCAAAAGACTGTTCTATACATCAGTGTCTCTTTTGCTGTCTCGTACACAGGGTTATTGTTACCATCTTTCTAAATTCCATATATATGCGTTAGTATACTGTATTGGTGTTTTTCTTTCTGGCTTACTTCACTCTGTATAATGGGCTCCAGTTTCATCCACATCGTTAGAACTGATTCAAATGTATTCTTTTTATTGGCTGAGTAATACTCCATTGTGTATATGTACCACAGCTTGCTTATCCATTTATCTGCTGATGGACATCTAGGTTGCTTCCATGTCCTGGCTATTATAAACAGTGCTGCGATGAACATTGGGGTACACGTGTCTCTTTCCCTTCTGGTTTCCTCAGTGTGTATGCCCAGCAGTGGGATTGCTGGATCATAAGGCAGTTCTATTTCCAGTTTTTTAAGGAATCTCCACACTGTTCTCCATAGTGGCTGTACTAGTTTGCATTCCCACCAACAGTGTAAGAGGGTTCCCTTTTCTCCACACCCTCTCCAGCATTTATTACTTGTAGACTTTTGGATCGCAGCCATTCTGACTGGTGTGAAATGGTACCTCATAGTGGTTTTGATTTGCATTTCTCTGATAATGAGTGATGTTGAGCATCTTTTCATGTGTTTGTTAGCCATCTGTATGTCTTCTTTGGAGAAATGTCTATTTAGTTCTTTGGCCCATTTTTTGATTGGGTCATTTATTTTTCTGGAGTTGAGCTGTAGGAGTTGCTTGTATATTCTCGAGATTAGTTGTTTGTCAGTTGCTTCATTTGCTATTATCTTCTCCCATTCTGAAGGCTGTCTTTTCACCTTGCTAATAGTTTCCTTTGATGTGCAGAAGCTTTTAAGGTTAATTAGGTCCCATTTGTTTATTTTTGCTTTTATTTCCAATATTCTGGGAGGTGGGTCATAGAGGATCCTGCTGTGATGTATGTCAGAGAGTGTTTTGCCTATGTTCTCCTCTAGGAGTTTTATAGTTTCTGGTCTTACGTTTAGATCTTTAATCCATTTTGAGTTTATTTTTGTGTATGGTGTTAGAAAGTGTTCTAGTTTCATTCTTTTACAAGTGGTTGACCAGATTTCCCAGCACCACTTGTTAAAGAGATTGTCTTTAATCCATTGTATATTCTTGCCTCCTTTGTCGAAGATAAGGTGTCCATATGTGCGTGGATTTATCTCTGGGCTTTCTATTTTGTTCCATTGATCTATATTTCTGTCTTTGTGCCAGTACCATACTGTCTTGATAACTGTGGCTTTGTAGTAGAGCCTGAAGTCAGGTAGGTTGATTCCTCCAGTTCCATTCTTCTTTCTCAAGATCGCTTTGGCTATTCGAGGTTTTTTGTATTTCCATACAAATTGTGAAATTATTTGTTCTAGCTCTGTGAAGAATGCTATTGGTAGCTTGATAGGGATTGCATTGAATCTATAGATTGCTTTGGGTAGTATACTCATTTTCACTATATTCATTCTTCCAATCCATGAACATGGTATATTTCTCCATCTGTTAGTGTCCTCTTTGATTTCTTTCACCAGTGTTTTATACTTTTCTATATATAGGTCTTTAGTTTCTTTAGGTAGATATATTCCTAAGTATTTTATTCTTTCCGTTGCAATGGTGAATGGAATTGTTTCCTTAATTTCTCTTTCTGTTTTCTCATTATCAGTGTATAGGAATGCAAGTGATTTCTGTGTGTTGATTTTATATCCTGCAACTTTACTATACTCATTGATTAGTTCTAGTGATTTTCTGGTGGAGTCTTTAGGGTTTTCTCTGTAGAGGATCATGTCATCTGCAAACAGTGAGAGCTTTACTTCTTCTTTTCCAATTTGGATTCCTTTTATTTCTTTTTCTGCTCTGATTGCTGTGGCCAAAACTTCCAAAACTATGTTGAATAGTAATGGTGAAAGTGGGCACCCTTGTCTTGTTCCTGACTTTAGAGGAAATGCTTTCAATTTTTCACCATTGAGGATAATGTTTGCTGTGGGTTTGTCATATATAGCTTTTATTATGTTGAGGTATGTTCCTTCTATTCCTGCTTTCTGGAGAGTTTTGATCATAAATGGATGTTGAATTTTGTCAAAGGCTTTCTCTGCATCTATTGAGATAATCATATGGTTTTTCTTTTTCAATTTGTTAATGTGGTGTATTACATTGATTGATTTGCAGATATTGAAGAATCCTTGCATCCCTGGGATAAAGCCCACGTGGTCATGGTGTATGATCTTTTTAATGTGTTGTTGGATTCTGATTGCTAGAATTTTGTTAAGGATTTTTGCATCTATGTTCATCAGTGATATTGGCCTGTAGTTTTCTTTTTTTGTGGGATCTTTGTCAGGTTTTGGTATTAGGATGATGGTGGCCTCATAGAATGAGTTTGGAAGTTTACCATCCTCTGCAATTTTCTGGAAGAGTTTGAGCAGGATAGGTGTTAGCTCTTCTCTAAATTTTTGGTAGAATTCAGCTGTGAAGCCGTCTGGACCTGGGCTTTTGTTTGCTGGAAGATTTTTGATTACAGTTTCAATTTCCGTGCTTGTGATGGGTCTGTTAAGATTTTCTATTTCTTCCTGGTCGAGTTTTGGAAAGTTGTACTTTTCTAAGAATTTGTCCATTTCTTCCATGTTGTCCATTTTATTGGCATATAATTGTTGATAGTACTCTCTTATGATCCTTTGTATTTCTGTGTTGTCTGTTGTAATCTCTCCATTTTCATTTCTAATTTTATTGATTTGATTTTTCTCCCTTTGTTTCTTGATGAGTCTGGCTAATGGTTTGTCAATTTTATTTATCCTTTCAAAGAACCAGCTTTTGGTTTTGTTGATTTTTGCTATGATCTCTTTTGTTTCTTTTGCATTTATTTCTGCTCTAAGTTTTAAGATTTCTTTCCTTCTACTAACCCTGGGGTTCTTCATTTCTTCCTTTTCTAGTTGCTTTAGGTGTAGAGTTAGGTTATTTATTTGACTTTTTTCTTGTTTCTTGAGGTGTGCCTGTATTGCTATGAACTTTCCCCTTAGGACTGCTTTTACAGTGTCCCACAGGTTTTGGGTTGTTGTGTTTTCATTTTCATTCGTTTCTATGCAAATTTTGATTTCTTTTTTGATTTCTTCTGTGATTTGTTGGTTATTCAGCAGCGTGTTGTTCAGCCTCCATATGTTGGAATTTTTAATAGTTTTTCTCTTGTAATTGAGATCTAATCTTACTGCATTGTGGTCAGAAAAGATGCTTGGAATGATTTCTATTTTTTTGAATTTACCAAGGCTAGCTTTATGGCCCAGAATGTGATCTATCCTGGAGAAGGTTCCATGTGCACTTGAGAAAAAGGTGAAATTCATTGTTTTGGGATGAAATGTCCTATAGATATCAATTAGGTCTAAGTGGTCTATTGTATCGTTTAAAGTTTGTGTTTCCTTGTTAATTTTCTGTTTAGTTGATCTATCCATAGGTGTGAGTGGGGTATTAAAGTCTCCCACTATTATTGTGTTATTGTTAATTTCTCCTTTCATACTTGTTAGCATTTGTCTTATATGCTGCGGTGCTCCCGTGTTGGGTGCATATATATTTATAATTGTTATATCTTCTTCTTGGATTGATCCTTTGATCATTATGTAGTGACCATCTTTGTCTCTTTTCACAGCCTTTGTTTTAAAGTCTATTTTATCTGATATGAGTATTGCTACTCATGCTTTCTTTTGGTCCCTATTTGCATGGAAAATCTTTTTCCAGCCCTTCACTTTCAGTCTGTATGTGTCCCCTGTTTTGAGGTGGGTCTCTTGTAGACAACATATGTAGGGGTCTTGGTTTTGTATCCATTCAGCCAGTCTTTGTCTTTTGGTTGGGGCATTCAACCCATTTATGTTTAAGGTAATTACTGATAAGTATGATCCCGTTGCCATTTACTTTCTTGTTTTGGGTTCGAATTTATACACCATTTTTGTGTTTCCTGTCTAGAGAATATCCTTTAGTATTTGTTGGAGAGCTGGTTTGGTGGTGCAGAATTCTCTCAGCTTTAGCTTGTCTGAAAAGCTTTTGATTTCTCCTTCATACTTGAATGAGATCCTTGCTGGGTACAATAATCTGGGCTGTAGGTTATTTTCTTTCATCATTTTAAGTATGTCTTGCCATTCCCTCCTGGCTTGAAGAGTTTCTATTGAAAGATCAGCTGCTATCCTTATGGGTATTCCCTTGTGTGTTATTTGTTGTTTTTCCCTTGCTGCTTTTAATATTTGTTCTTTGTGTTTGATCTTTGTTAATTTGATTAATGTGTGTCTTGGGGTGTTTCGCCTTGGGTTTACCCTGTTTGGGACTCTCTGGGTTTCTTGGACTTGGGTGATTATTTCCTTCCCCATTTTAGGGAAGTTTTCAACTTTTATCTCCTCAAGTATTTTCTCATGGTCTTTCTTTTTGTCTTCTTCTTCTGGGACCCCTATGATTCGAATGTTGTAGCGTTTAATATTGTCCTGGAGGTCTCTGAGATTGTCCTCATTTCTTTTAATTTGTTTTTCTTTTATCCTCTCTGATTCATTTATTTCTACCATTCTATCTTCTAATTCACTAATCCTATCTTCTGCCTCTGTTATTCTACTATTTGTTGCCTCCAGAGTGTTTTTAATTTCACTTATTGCATTATTCATTATATATTGACTCTTTTTTATTTCTTCTAAGTCCTTGTTAAACCTTTCTTGCATCTTCTCAATCCTTGCCTCCAGGCTATTTATCTGTGATTCCATTTTAATTTCAAGATTTTGGATCAATTTCACTATCATTATTCGGAATTCTTTATCAGGTAGATTCCCTATCTCTTCCTCTTTGGTTTGGTTTGGTGGGCATTTATCCTGTTCCTTTATCTGCTGGCTATTCCTCTGTCTCTTCATCTTGTTTAAATTGCTGAGTTTGGGGTGTCCTTTCTGTATTCTGGCAGTTTGTGGAGTTCTCTTTATTGTGGCGTTTCCTCACTGTGTGTGGGTTTGTACAGGTGGCTTGTCAAGGTTTCCTGGTTAGGGAAGCTTGTGTCGATGTTCTGGTGGATAGAGCTGTATTTCTTCTCTCTGGAATGTATGGAAATGTCCAGTAATGAGTTATGAGATGTCTACGGTTTTGGGGTGACTTTGGGCAGCCTGTATCTTGAAGCTCAGGGCTGTGTTCCTTTGTTGCTGGAGAATTTGCTTGGTATGTCTTGCCCTGGGACTTGTTGGCCCTTGTGTGGTGCTTGGTTTCAATGTCGGTATGGAGGCGTTTGATGAGCTCCTGTCAATTAATGTTCCTTGGAGTCAGGAGTTCCCTGGAGTCAGGGTTTGGACTTAAGCCTCCTACTTCCAGTTATCGGTCTTATTTTTACAGTAGTTTCAAAACTTCTCCTTCTATACAGCACCATTGATAAAACATCTACGTTAAAGATGAAAAGTTTCTCTACTGTGAGGGTACAAAATTGATAACATATACCAAAAGGCTAAAATTAAAAATCTAGAGTAGAGTTTGGAATTTCAAAAATACAATGTTAAAGAAAAGAAGAAAAAAAAAAAAAAACACGGCCAAAAAATTATAAAATATATATAAAGTTTGCTGAAGAAGAAAAAAAAATAGGGTCTTTTTTTTTTTTTTTTTTTTTTGCCAAGTAATAGTTATAAAAGTGAAAATTAAAGGACAATAGAGGACTTAAAATTAAAAAAAAAAATTAAAAAAAATTAAAAAAAAGAAAGAAAGAAAGATTGATCATAAAAATAGTAAAAATATATCTAGGTCTTTCTCTGGTTTTGTTGTGAGTATTGTGGGTTCAGTTCATTTTTGGCTAGTTCCTTGGTCCGACTTATATTTCTCAAGATCTATAGGCCCCTTCCTATGTAGACCGTAGTAACCACAGGGTTTTAATCTATGGCCTGTAGCTTCCAAGGCGTTTCCCTCTGTTATAGCTTCTTCTGTTTGCTGGTCTCTTCAGTGTCTGGTTCCCGCCCTGACACAAAGGGGATGGTGGAGAACACTATTTTTTTTTTTTTTTTTTTTAGGCTCACTTGTTCAGCCGCACTGTGGGGAGGGAGGGAGGGATGCTGCAAACAGATAACACTGGCGTGCGCTCGCAGTGCCTCAGCCACACTGGGTCTGCCCCCGCTCACGGCGCGTGTAGCCTCCCTGCCCACACTGCTCGGACTCTAGGTTGTTCCGCCAGGAACAATCAGAGGCCGGCCCTGGGCTGAGCTCCCAGGTCCAAGCCGCTCAGGTTCAGGCACTCGGGTAGTCCTCAGAGGTGCAGACTCGGTTGGGCCTGCGTTTTGTGCTCTTCCCAGATCCGAGCAGCTCAGGTGATGAGGTGTTTGGCGAGCGCCAATGCTGCGACTTATCGCCTCCCTGCCACTCGGTTATCTGGGTGTAAAACCGGCACACCTTCTCAGGCAGATGTTGGCCATCCAGACCCCCAAGAAGTTTTAGTTAGCAAAGAAGCCTGCTTACAGTTTTATAGATAGTGTCTCCCTGGGGCTGCGATTGCCCCCTTCCGGCTCTGGCTGTCTGTCACCGGAGGGGGAAGGTCTGCAGCCGGCTATCTCTGTTCAGTCCTTTGTTCCGTGCGCGGGCCTGGCGGTGTCTTAGGTTAGGGCTGGCTTTTCACGTGGTAGATATCCCACAGTCTGGTTTGCTAGCCCAAATTATTTCACTCAGATAGCACTCAGGACATTTGGGCCCGATTCTTACTCTAAGGGACACAGCCCGCGCCGCGCTTCCCTGCCCAGCCCCCGCTTGCTAATGGTGTGTGCAGGCGTCTGCGCTGCTTCTCCGCTGGGGGAGTTACCGTAGGGCTCACAATCTGCGATTTTTAATTGTTTATTTATTTTTTTTCTCCCTTTTATGTTGCCCTCTGTGCTTCCAAAGCTCGGCACAGATTCGGCAGTGAGAAGTTTTCCTGGTGTTTAGAAACTTCTCTCTTTTTAAGACTCCCTTGCCGGGACGGAACTCCGTCCCTCCCTCTTTTGTCTCTTTTTTTGTCTTTTATATTTTTTCCTACCTCCTTTCGAAGAGTTGGGTTGCTTTTCTGGGTGCCTGATGTCCTCTGCAGGCATTCAGACGTTGTTTTGTGGAATTTACTCGACGTTTAAATGCTCTTTTGATGAATTTGTGGGGGAGAAAGTGTTCTCCCCGTCCTACTCCTCCTCCATCTTGGCTCCTCCCTCTTTCATAATGCTTTCAACCAGGGAATTCTGTTGCATTGCAATGGTTTTGACTCATAATTAAGGAATCTTGAATCATTTTCCTGTGCACCTGAAACTAACGCAATGTTATAAATCAACTAGACTTCAATACAAAAAAAAAATCCCAAAAAAGAAAAGCAAATCTTTTCTGTCAAAATCACCCACAGATGATCTCAACTTTGGGCTGGGAAGGAGCCAATTTTATTGGTATTTGAACCTAGCATAGGTCCAAGTCGAAAGAGGCCGACATCACATCTTTGTAAAATGAAAGGCAGATGGTGCCTGTGGCCAGTAGCATCACTTCAGGTAGAAGTTTGACTGGACATTGCCGTGGCGGTGGGCACTTGATTGGATTCACTGCAGTAATGGCGATAGCAACAGCTGCTCTCTATCAAGAGATTATAGTGCGCCAGGTTCTCCACATATGTCCGTCCTTCCAGGCTCTTCCTAGTAACTCTACATGACCTAAAAGAAACTGAAGCTCAGAGAGGCGAGTCACCTTATCCAAGCCCACTCAGCTCATGAGTGAGACAAAGCTGACTTTCAAAATAAGGCTTCTCTTCCTCAAAGCCTCGTTCTTCCTCCTACAGCACGTTACCTCCAATACCCTCAGCGTCTGCTTGCACTCCTGGCCCTCTTCAGTGCTAGGCTCTATCTACTCCCTTAGAGATGGCTGTCGGGAAAGCCAAGGTACAGCTTTCACTGTGTCGGGTCGAAAAGCCCTCTACTCCTGCAAGGTGTTGGCCTGGCCTGTGTACTGCAAACCTTTAGTCGGGGAGTCTGGGCAAGTCGGGGCTCAGGGACTAGCCTGAAACCCCAAGGGTCAGCGGCTAGGCTTCCATCTCAAATGTTTTCCTTCTTGGAGCTAGAAAGAATACTTCCTCTCTCTTTCAGAGAGAGTTATGGACTGATGCTGGTGAGAAATTCAGCCGTGAATTTCTCTAAGGATGCGCGGTGCCCCTCCTGACTGGCAACTTATTACAAATGTCACAACTTATCTGCAGCTGGAAGGATAATTTAGCAAACTCGGTGTCTGCCAAATGAGGATGTTTGCATTTCATACCAGGCATACTGTTCATGTGCTAACAGAAGTGATCAGTGGAGGAGGCCTCGATCAAACCAACAAATGATTAACCTTAAAAACAGACACATAAACAGAACCACAATGGGTGAATTATGCAGCAGGCCACTCATGATGCTGCTGGGAGCCCACATTTGGTTTCTCTGCTCAGGCCGTTCCTGTAAATGACTTTCCTTCCTTGTTCCCTTCCTGCCTCTCTCTACCTGTTTTCCTTTACACAGAAGCCAGCAGAGCATGTCAGAGGCCTCCTGTCTCTGCTCCTGAGCCATCCTTCCCCCAAAGGGCTTGGAGACCCACGTCTCTCAAAGGCCACACATGCCTTTGCTCATCCAGTGGCAAACCCCAGGCAAACACAGCAGCCTTTTACCCCAACCTTTGGAGCCAAGTCACACAGCTCACAGAAGGGAGGGACTCAGGTCCTGTTGGTTTAAGCTTGTTTGCAAGGGGGCCTCAGAGCACATAAATCCTGCAAGACTCACCTCGCCTTAGAGAGACATCTTATTTATGCAGTCTAGGCCTGGCTTTATGAGGTGCTGGGCCCGGCTCAGGGGAGGGCACTTCATCCTCAGACAGGCCCCACACTCAGCGCTGTGGGTGTGTTCCTGCAGACTTCCTGCTTTGGGCCAGACGGGCATTTGGCAACAGGCAAGGCTCTTCTTGGCTCCTTCCAGCTGGGCACCTTCTGGTTCGAGGCTCCTCCAAAGGGTCCCACAAGGACCTTCAGTGTACAAGGGAACAATGCCATGGGCAGAGGAGCAAAATCCTGGCAGAGTGACCTCAGGCCTTCCTGGGCTGCATTTGCTTCTACCCTCTCCAGACTGGAGAGTCAGCAAGAGGAAAAAAAAAGACAGGCATCTTAGCAACTTATGAGCCAAGGATCCAAAAAAGCAAAACCTCCCTTGTCCTCCCCCTAGGAATCTGGAAATTATGATGGCTAGTACAGATCACAGGGCCAGCATTTGTACAGGCCTTCTGTTCTCAAGGCACTTTCCCCTCTGTTCTCTCTCACACACAGGCAATATATAAACAGGCCTTATTGAATTTAGGAATGAGGAATAAGTGGCTTCACTTATTGGGCCATTTCTGTGGAAGACACATTATTATCTAACACAGGCAGACTGTGTCTTAGAATAGTTTGTTCATAAGAGAGTTACATTAAAAAAAAATACTATGCTTCAGAAGCTCAATGAATCAAGAGGGAGAGTGAGTAATGGAATAATATTAGTTTTTTTTTTTTTTTTTTTTTTTTGCCATTTTATCAAGTAGGTATTTTCCCCATTTAAAAATGAGGCTGGTCAGATCCAAAGTTCTATGAGATTTAAACATCTCCTTCCCTCTTTTATTTATTCATTTTCATCGATGTCTTGGTTAAACAGTTACATAGCTGGAAAAAAAAAAAAAACATTAAATTTGTTTTTCTAAAAATAACACTGAAGTTTTTTTTTTTTTTTTTTTTTAAACATAGATTGTTAGTGCTCTGCAGACCAGCATACATGACCAATGTTTGCTGAATTGAGTGAAGGGATGAATTCTTCCTTCTACCACCTGAATACAGGATTGTTGTCAAGTCTGGGAGAAATCAGATGGTTACTTTTGGTCTCTGCGAGTGGGTATGGAAGAGGGGTCCTTCTCAGAGATGCCCCCTGGCCAAGCCTTTCTCTGCGAGTTCAGCCTCCTTGGAGCTGCCCAGTCTGCAGGCTGACGTGGCATGGCTCCGGCCTTCCCTGCCAGTCAGCTAGCAAATCTGTCTTGTGCATCCCTGCTCTGTGCCTGGCTGCCAGGTAGGCACAGCTCTGTGGGGACAGCAGAGAGGACAGGAACTTCCAGATATACGGGAAGCCAGGTGAAGTGCTCAGTACTCTACTTTCTCCCTTTGTTCAGTTCAGTTCAGTTCAGTCGCTCAGTCTTTATGACCCCATGAACCACAGCACGCCAGGCCTCCCTGTCCATCACCAACTCCCGGAGTTCACCCAAACCCATGTCCATTGAATCCATGATGCCATCCAACCATCTCATCCTCTGTCGTCCCCTTCTCCTCCTGCCCTCAATCTTTCCCAGCATCAGGGTCTATTCAAATAAGTCAGCTCTTCACATCAGATGGCCAAAGAATTGGAGTTTCAGCTTCAACATCAGTCCTACCAATGAACACCTAGGACTGATCTCCTTTAGGATGGACTGGTTGGATCTCCTTGCAGTCCAAGGGACTCTCAAGAGTCTTCTCCAACACCACAGTTCAAAAGCATCAATTCTTCGGTGCTCAGCTTTCTTTATAGTCCAACTCTGACATCCGTACATGACCACAGGAAAAACCATAGCCTTGACTAGATGGACCTTAGTGGACAAAGTGATGTCTCTGCTTTTTAATATGCTTTCTAGGTTGGTCATAACTTTCCTTCCAAGGAGTAAGCGTCTTTTAATTTCATGGCTGCAGTCACCATCTGCAGTAATTTTGGAGCCCAGAAAAATATAATCAGCCACTGTGTCCACTGTTTCCCCATCTATTTGCCATGAAGTGATGGGACCAGATGCCATGATAGGAGAAATATAAGAAAAAGAGGTCCCTGGTCCTTACTTGATGAAATGCACTGTCCAGAAAGAGATGGGCAGGGTGGCTCGAACATGGGGTTGAGGACTAATAGTTGCTTATCTGTGCTTTGCTATGCTTTGAAAAGCTTCTCCACCTTGGCACTATTGACACTTTGGACTGGATTGTTCTGTGTTGTGGGAGCTGTCCTCTTCATTGTGGGATGACTACCAGTGTTAACCAGCATCCCTGGCTTCTGGCTTCTACCTGCTGACAACCAGCCCTGCACCTCCATCCATACCCACCATGTGTGAACACCAAAAATGTCTCCAGCCATTGCTAGTCTAGGTGCTGGGCCAGTACTAACTCATTTAAGCCTCAACAGTCACGAGGCAGGTGTTACTGTCATTATTCCACATGGAGCGAAGTAAAAACTTAGAGAAGTTAAGACACAAGCGTAAAGCCACATAAGTGGTGAGTGATGACACTGGGATTTGAAACCCATGTCTGTCCACCAGATCAGAGACTCCTGAAGGGCCAGCATCTTGAACGTCCTCTGTCACGAATGCCATCTGTCCAGAGTCACATTTCCCTCGAGTTCCGCACTGTGACTTTTCTTCCTGTAGACCTGCAGTTTCTTTATCATTTGCTCTGAGATCCTATTTGTGGTTTCCAATGAACTCTTTTTGTAGAAGAGAATGAGATGAGAACAAATGTGGTGAAAATGCCAAGTTTCAATATCACTTGGCCTTTCTTTCAGATTCTGATCCCTTTCTTTGGATCTTGTTTCTGCATCTGTTTCTCTAAGTCTGAGTCTTAATCTCTTTGAATCCTTTGGGTTGGGGGCTGTTGGGAGCTAACCGCTGCCATCACTGGAAAGGCTGCCTCTGTCTGAAGCTGCCACTGGGATTCTCAGGAACTGGTCAGAGAAGCCTCTTCACATACATTGTCCACTTCCTGTGATCCCTCCACCCCAGCGATGTGAGAAGGTGCTGTGTCAGTACGAAATCAGGGCAGCAGAGGCCTGAGTCTTTCTGGGGGTCACAGTCAGGGCTCCAGGTCAGAACAGAGCTTGGGTCACCAAGATGTAAGGCATGGATGTGTGTGAACATAGGACGGGCCATGGGGTGGCTTGTGCTTCTTGGAGGGCAACACTGGCGTCCCTAGAGGTCAGGGCTGGGATGGTGCAGAAACCCAGATGGGCTAAGAGTGAGGCCAAGATGGAGTGGCTAAGACGGGCCAAGATGGAATGCAGGCAGCAGAGGGCTGAACAAGAAATCCACAGTCCAGAAAAGGAGCTTCCAGAAGGGAGGTTAGATAGAGCAATCCTTGTGCAGCCTTAGGAGGGCCATGGCTATGGGGCTGCATCTGTCCCAGGATGGGCTTCTCGAGCCCACAGTGAGGAGTAGGGACAGGCTGAAGCCACGGGGAGAGGACGGGTCCGGGGGTAGCTGATGAGGAAAGGCTTTATTTCTGACCAGCTTGCAAAGAGGAGGGTGGGACAATGGCATGAGTGAAGATTTGTTCCTCCTGATAGCTATGGACTTGACGCTCTGGCAGCTCAGGGAGAAGCTGACTGCATTCATCGCTTTATGGGCCAGAGAACGGACAGAGTATTGGGACAGAGACCTGGGCCTGGATTTGGGGCCTCCTAAGTGAACACAGTCATACAGTCATAAAGTGGGGCATCATTGGCTCTGCAGAGTGACTATGAGGACACGAGGTCATGTGAAAATTGCTGGCGTAGAATAGGAGCTCCTGAAATGGTAACTGTCAGCAGTATTCTTTGACTCAGCCACAAGCACAATTTACTCTTTATTTTTGTGAAATATTATTTATGACACATCAAAAGTTTAAAAGATAAGGGAAATTGTTAGGAGGAATGTAACAGTCTACCAGAGAAAACATTTTGGCAAATTTCCATTTAATCTTCTGTGACTACAGCTACGATTACGGCTGATAATGAGTGCTACTACCGCAATAGAATCTCTCTCAACTCATCTCTACTTAACCTACTCACAAATTCATCCATGCTCGTCCTTCTGTAGAAGCTACTGACTGAGGGGTGTGGCCTGCTGGGTACTCAGAGCCCACAGGGAGCCCCTGGGTTTCCTATGAGCCTCTGTGCCCACCTCTGGGGTGAATGCTACCAAGGGTTAGAGAGTTGTGCTCCTGTCCAGTCCTCCTTATGCTGCCTGCACTTGTGATAACATAATTTAATTAAATTTTAAGCGACCCAGTGAAATATGAGTGAAAAGAGTTGTTTCTTAGGAAAATCAAGTGGTGTACATTGAACAACTTGCTAAACATCAGCTGATAGCAATGAAGGCTGCCAAATTAGTTGTGAGCAGGGCCACTGGTAAATTAGAAGAAATTGTACATAATCCTAGAAGAATGTTGCATTCAGATTGTTTCCTATGCGAATTTAAGTTCTTTTTCCAGTTTAAAGCCAAATCTGGAAATCACAGATGATACCTAAAGGGTATGAGTTATTAAAAAGAGGTAAAATGTTAGGGAGGGTGCAGTGGGTGGGAGCAGTGAGGCCCTCATAGACCAAGGTGAAGACTTTGAGCATTATACTAAGTGAGCATGTGTGTATGCATACTTAGCCACTTCAGTCATATCCGACTCTTTGCAACCCCATGGACTGTAGCCCACCAGGCTCCTCTGTCCATGGGATTCTCCAGGCAAGAATACTAGATTGGGTTGCCATTTCCTCCTCCAGGGGATCTTCCTGACCCAGGGATTGAACCCACGTCTCCTGTGTCTCCTTCATTGTAGGCAGATTCTTTACTCACTGAACCACCTGGGAAACCCTATGCTGAGAAGGGAAGCTTTTGTTCAGTTTTAAGTAAGAGAGTGATGTGATCTAAGTTTTTAAAAGTCTGCTCTGGCTGCCACAGTGATGGATTAGAGGGAGTAAGGGATAGACGTAGAGGTGCTTAGACTAGCTCAGAGCACCGCAGAGATCCAGGCCAGCAGTCTGGGTGAGTGTAGAGCACTGTGGTGGAAACAGCAGAGGCACAGAGGTGGAAACAGTCAGAAGAGTGGTGCGATCTGCACAAGGAAACTCAGCATCGCCCCCAGGCCATTCTTCAGGGTCTGTCCTTCCCTCCTGGTGTGGTCTTTCCTCCTTCCACCCCTTATAATAGCCCCCCCACTGCTATTCTGCAGTGTCTGTCAAAACCCGCCAAGAAAGAGTGAGCTGCCTTGTGTTTTAGAAAAGGTGGTCAAAAACCAGTACAGACTTAGAGAAACAGACTGGTCACAGAAGCTGCTAGACTGGAGGTGCTGGGGAAGGGACCCCGGTTCCTAGGTTCAAGTGTCTGCCTTGCTTATCAGTTCAGTTCAGTCGCTCAGTCGTGTCCGACTCTTTGCGACCCCATGAATCACAGCACGCCAGGCTTCCCTGTCCATCACCAGCTCCCAGAGTTCACCCAAACTCATGTCCATTGAGTTGGTGATGCCGTCCAACCATCTCATCCTCTGTCGTCCACTTCTCCTCCCACCTTCAATCTTTCCCAGCATCAGGGTTTTTTCAAATGAGTCAGTTCTTCACCTTGTTTATACTGCTTCTTAAAATAGTATGTTTTCTGCTGGGAATTTTAATATCATCTTCCTGTGTTCAGTTTTTACTCTGGTGATTTAGTCCTTTTCTCCACCTCTTATTCCTGATGATGATGGTCATAATGGTAATGATAATACTTAACATTGTGATATTGTGATTTATAGTAAGAAATATATATTTGGTCTTTGTCGCTATTCCTGGCACAGAGCTCCTAAAACCCTCAGAATTTCCTAAGTGATGGGAGCTCTAAAGGTGTCTTTTGTTATGCTAATGAGGTGACTTTTGGGAAGCCTCTAGGTCACCTAAGGATGAGAGGTGGTCTATGGAGCCAGCCATGTGATTGGTGAAGGAGTCTTTTGGGCCTAGAAAAGAAAACAACAGTTTCAAAGGCCCTTGCTGAATCATCTAACTTCAGAGAAAACAAAACAGAACTTTAGGTCCCGCCCTGATGCTCCAGGCCGGTAGCATCTATCTGGGATTTATCACCTGGTGTCCAGAAACTTTCCACGCCCTACACCTGCCCAGAAGACTTATCATTCCCTGTCCGGAAACCTTCCACCCCCCTACACGTGCCCAGAAGACTTATCACCCCCTGCCCAACTACAAATGCCACCTCAACTAAAAAACACCCAAAACATCCCGCCTGATTAACATTTCCCTTATTGCTTCCACAAGCCTCCCTACAAATATGGAGCCTCCCTGATCCCTCTCCGTGCTCAGCCTGGTCCTTAAGCCGACTGTCGCCCCTCCTTGCCTGAATAAAGGTAACCGGCTTCTGTTGAGGTCATCTTTCCTCTTTTTGCCTCAGCCCGATCTATACCTTACACTTGGAGGGTTGGGCAATTTAGTCTCACCCCAACCTCCAGGGAAGGGAGAGGGGCTTGAAGTTGAGTTAAATACCAGTGGCCAATGATTTAAGTGAGCATCCTTGGGTCATGAAGCCTCCATAAAGACCCCCAAGGCCAGGCTTTGGAGCGTTTCCAGGTTGATGAACCTGTGGACATGCTGGCGAGTGGTATACTCACAGAGCTTGGAAGCTCCGTACTGTTTCCACACACCTTGCCCTAAGTATCTCTTCCCTCTGACTGTTCTTGAGATATGTCCTTTTATAATAAACCAGTAATCTGGTAAGTTGGCTGTTTCTCTGAATTCTGTGAGTCACTCTAGCAAATCAATCAGACCCAAAGAGGGGTCATGAGAAGCTTCATTTTATAGCTGGTCAGTCTGAAGCCCATGTGACAATGTAGACTTGAGATTCGCATCTGAAGTGAGGTGGGGGTAGGGTTGTCTTGTAGGATTGAGCCCTTAATCTGTGGGATCTGATACTATCTTTAGGTAGATAGTGATAATATCAGGACTGAGCTGAATTGTAAGACACCCAGCTGGTGCTGGAGCATTGCTTGGTGGTATGGAAAAAAGCACTCTCACTGTAAACATTTACTAAGCATCTACTATGTGCCAGGTACTGTGTGCCTAGTTGTTATGTGCACAGCCTCGTTAAATCCTTATAGCAGCCCTCTGAGCTATTTTTAACCCCATTTTGCAGGTAAGGAAACAGAGGCACAAAGAGGGTAAGTAACTTGCCTCCCTTGGCATCTGAACTAGGCAGTCTGAATGATTATGATCTGGCCTCTGGTTACCTGCCACATTCTGGGGAGTGAGAAAGTAGAAGAAAAGGGTGGACATTACTATTTACCCTGAGCTTACCAACTGGAAGGCCCAGTAGTAGGTATTCCTCACGTACTTTCTTTCAAAAAAACTCTGGAGATGTAGATAGGTAACATTTCCTCTTTGTAACCAACAACCATTAGCTGAACACCGCTGTGCTAGGGACAGCACTAGAAACTTCCAGTCTTTCCCCTCATTCCCCTAACAATTCTTCAAAGTAGCTAACACCATCCTCTTATAGATGAGAAGGCTGAGGTTGCTTGCTAAGTTTATGCAGCAAGTTTGAGCTGTTTCTAAAACTGAGGGGTTTTAATAAATGAGGGGTTGTTGTTTCTTGAGTGGTCTCAGCCTTAGGCTACAAAGAGAAGCCAGATAAAAGGAACCATCCAGTTGAAGGAAAGCTGCCTTGTTGAGACCCCAGAGATTGAAAGTCATGGGCCTGGGCTTTGCCTCAGGAGCTTGAGAATACAGATTCATTATCAGCCATGTGTTTCTGTCTGTTGCTGGCAAGGCCACTTCTTCCTTCTGTTTGCAGCATTCTTGGCTTCTAGGGTGCAGGTGTCCCTGGTTTCAAAACAGCAGCTTCCAGACATGAGAGATGCCCCTTGTGAGGCTGTGCTTAGGAAAGTAAGCCGGTGCCCACTCATTTCTGAGTGCCCACTGCTGCGCACGACAGACAGGACATCGATGTGGACTCACTGGATAAAACGCTAGGTCCTTGTCTGGCACCAGGATGCCCAGCATTACTTAAACACCAGGATATAATTTGGAGTGATTTTCAGGTGCCCTGAAGGAGTTGGTTTGTTTTTTTTTAATCCATTGCTTTTGGTTGAGCCAATAAAACTCATCACTCATTATTCATTTTAGAATTTAAGAGTCAAATTTTGAGTCAATGCTAAATGGATCACGGGTACTCTTTCCTTCTATGAGAGATGAGCTTTTCGTTACCGAGTCCGTCAGTTTGAGTTGCCTGTAACAGGCAGGCTTTGTTCCTCGGGCTCAGCGTGGCTGCGGGGGCCACATGAGATTGTCATGCTTGTCGAGGGGAGCGAATGCCTCCGAGGTCCCCGTTCTTGTTTGCCTCTGTGACTGTGGTGTAGGCTGCATCAGCCAGAACTGCTCAGTGTGTGCAAGCTGCCACCGTAGCACTCTGCTGTCAGCCTTCCCAGGGCTCAGATTCCGGGGTTAAAGGGTAAAGTGAAATTGTGTTGAATGATTAAATGAATATGCATCAGAAAATGCCTGGCAAGTGCTTTGAGGCATGGAGATTATCAGCGGACTCTGCGCATAGCCGTCTGAAAACCAAGTCCGTGGGGAGGTTTTAGATCTGCTTTGGGAAACAGAGAAGTGGCTCAGCACAAAGAGCCCCTGCAGCCCAGGCTTTGCTTCTTTGAGTGAATCAGTCGGATTTTTTAAAACCCAGGCTTTAATTGGTTATACTCTGGGAGAGCGTTTTTGATACATTCCCCCATCTGGCAGGAAGAATTGTTCTTTGCATTCAGTGAACAGATTGGTGCTCTGAGCCCAGGAAGGAGACCTGGAAGGTGTTCATGCCTATACATGTCACTGCTATGGCTGTGTGATGATAGTGAGTCTCTTCTGCCATCTGACTCTTCCAAATGTTTCCTAGGTTACATCTTATGTCTGAGCAGCTCCTGCAGAACTCCTGGGATGTCAGAGAAGCGAGGTACCCTTGTATGGCCAGGACCTCTGATAGTCACCTGGCATCACAGACCTGGCTCCTGACCTCCCTGCTGGTGATGGCCTCACGTGGGCCAAAGAGACAAGTGAGATGGACCGAAGATAATCACCTCTCTCTGGATATGTGTTGGGGTCCCAGATCTAACCTCTACAGGTGGTCCTCCCTGTGTCAGTGAACACAATACTTCTGCTCCCTCCCCCCACCCCCCACAAATACCTTCCAGAGCCCATGTTTAGGGACTGGGCTTTCAGGTCTGATGAGTAAAGCAGATCAGAGTGACAGGGCTGCTGGGTTCCTTATCCAATTTGGATCCATCAGACAGACCCTCTAAGAGTCAGTGCTGAGCTGTCTCAGTTTCCTCAAGGAGAACCAGCCCCAACATAGCGTGATTTGGAGACATCATGGGTCAAAGGCATCAGCAAGTTTCTTGGCTGTGTTTGCTGGGGAAGACCTTCTGGTCAGGCATACAAGTCAGAGATGGTCCTGTAGAGGGCTTGTATTCTCTTGTGACTCTGGTCACATTGACACCCGTTTTGTAAAGAGTAGAATCTGTAGGTCCCTGGACTGTACTGGAAGGTTCCATCACTGAGACTCCCTCCATTTGTCAATTCCTTCATGTCAACCAATGTTTAATATTTATTATATCAGGAATTTATGTACTTTTATTATATGATAATTATAAATGTGTGTTACATAGATATCTTATTTAATTCCTAACAGTCCTATGAAGTGAGCCATGTTTGTGAGGCAGTATAGAACAGTGGGCAGGACTGCTGAGGCTCAAGCCAGACTAGGTGTATTCAATTTTTAGCTCTTCCCACCATTGGCTCTGTGACCTTGGGTATGGTGTTCAATATAAACTTTCTGTGTTTTAGTATCCTATCTGGAAAATTTTTTTGTTTAGTCACTAAGTCGTGTCTGACTCTTTTTGTAACTACAAGGACTGTAGCCCACCAGGCTCCTCTGTCCTTGGGATTTTCCAGGCGAGAATACTGGAGTGGGTTGCCCCTTCCTTCTCCAGAAGGTCTTCCAGACCTGGGATCGAACCTGTGTTGCCTACTTTGGCAGGTGGATACTTTCCCACTGAGCCACCAGGATAGGATAACAATAATACCTACCTCAATGGGTTGTTATAAGGAATAGGTTAACACATATAATGCTTGTTGAACAGAGCCTGTCACTTGGTAAACACCCATATGTGTTTGCTGTTGTTCCTATCATTATACAAATGAGAAATCTGAAGCACAGAGAAATTAAGAATGTTCCCTAAATCTTCAGTGTTTTCATGGCTAAGGGACCATCTAATTCCCAAGCTCCACCATGCAGGGCAGACTGGACGTGATCACACCTTCCCTCCAGGGAGAGACCTGTGTGGGGATTCCATATTCACGCAGCTGGCAAGGATAACGGCAGAGACAAAGAGATATCATCTTCCTCATGAAGGCTCTGGAGAGAATCTGTTTTCTTGTCTTTTTCAACTTCTATAAATTGCCTGTGTTCCTTAAATCATGGTTGTCTTCCTCTGTCCTCAAAGTCAGCAAGAGTAGTTGAGTCTTTCTAACATTGAATCACTCTGACACTCCTGCCTGTCTTTCACTTGTAAGGATTCTTGTGTTTACACTGGGCCCTCCCAGGTAATCCATGATAATCTCCCCATCTCAAGGTCAGTTGATTAGCAAACTTAAGTCCCCTTTTTCATATAATAGACCATATTCAAAGATTTTGAGGGTCAGGAGGTAGACTTCTCTGGCGGCCTTATTCTTCCTACCACAGAGGATCATCTGGAGGCTCCAGTGAGCAATAATGGGCATATCATAAGTGCTCTATGACTGTTGGAAATGTTTGGGGCTTCCCTGGAGTTCCCACTGGGGACACTGGGAGTTCCTGTCCTCCCAGGGCAGGGAACAGTTTCTATGTTCCCAGGCAGCATAGCTTATGCAAGCACTTTACATGCATGACCTCATTGATCCTTCCAACCACCTAATGTATATTATTATACATTGTATATTATTATCCCCATTTTATAGATAAGAAAGTTAAGGCTCAAGGGATTAGGAGATCCCTTACTTGGTAAGCTTCAAGGCAGGGTCATAAAGATATATTTGTCTGACTTGAGAGCTCAAAATGTTAGCTACCATAATCTACCATTTCAGGGACTTAGCAAACCCAAAGAAAGAAGAGTCTGTGAAATTGCCAGACAGAGGTAGAGGAAGTAAGGAGAGAAAGAGAAGAAGGGGGAGAAGGCAGGGAAGAAGGTGACATACCCATTCATTCATTCACTCTACATTTCCCCGAAATAGAGCATTCCTATTTAACCTTTCATAAACTGAAATAGTGGAAAGCGAAGAAGCAGTTACCTGAAGACACATCTCGCTAACGGATGCACAAAATAAACTGAGATAAAGCACAGTTGCTCACGGACACAGTTCAAAGGTACGGCGGCTTGAGGCCGAGAGGCTGAGTATAATTCCCAAGTAAGGAGCTTGGTAGTGCCACTCTCTCTGCTTAGGGTGTATACTGCCTCTAAGTGAGGCAACACATTATTTGGTTTGCTGCAAAACAAATGCTGAATTCTATTTTTGCCTTTCATCTTTTTTTTTGTAAAGGCAAAAATCCTCTTTGGATTTCTTTCCACTAGTGAAAACAGGTACTAACTAACTAGGTCTTTCGTGAAAATAAAGTGGCATGATGTGAACTTTCCAAAAGCTGGGAGCTACCTGTATATGGTTTAATTCTGGGCCTTTGATAAGTCAGACACTGAAATGAGAAAGATCACCCCCTTCCTGGAGAATCTCAGGAAGTAACAGACAGCTGTGCTGAGTGGAACTGTGTGCGATCTGTGCCAGGTTATACAGGCGCACAGGCTAGAGAGCAGTGAGTGTTTCTGTGGGAGGCAGGGTGGGTATACACAGAGCAGGAGGCGTTAGACTTGGACTTGATGGGGGATCAGGCATTTGGGGCAGAGGGAAGCACATACGCAAAGGCTGAGAGGTTGGGGGCATACTGGCTTATTGGGAGGTGGTGGCTGGTCCTTCCCAGGGCAGGGGAGAGTGGAGAGTCGGGTGGTAGAAGGAGGCTGGACTGGGAGGGGCCTCGGTTGCCATAGCAGCCCATGCAGTGGCACGTGGCGGTGACATTCCTTCCTTCCCTCATTCACTTACTCAGCTTTTACCCAACTCCTGTTACATGGGTGTATCAGCCACTGTTAGCAGACCAGAGGTTTGGCTAGGTCGGGGAAGGAGCCCAACTTGGACAAAGGAAATCCCAGGACTGCCCTTTCCCACTCAGATTTGCCTTGGACTTGAAGGACCTGGGGGCTGAGCACAGTTCCTGAAACCGAAACCTGCTGGAAAGCAGAGAAAAAACAGGGACTCCTGTTGGCTGTCAGGCACATCTCCATGGAAGGAGAGGAGATTTATTGAGTGTTAAATGTCAGTATCGATGTAATAAAGATGGTACACTGTAAGTAATAAGCACTTTCCAGGTGAGGAACCATTTTCAATAAGTTGTCAACCTGTCTGGTACTATGAATTATTAAAAAAAAAAAGTGGTGAAGAAACCCCACTTGGAGTTATTTAACCTTCAGATCTACTCCTCAGCTCTGTCCCTTCTTGACAGGAACACCCGTGTCCTGTGATACGCAAGGACCTTGGAATTACACATACTTTCCTCTCATAAAAAAAAGAAATATTCTTTTTTCTGTCTTTCCTGTGATGAGGACAGGCTTGATGCAAAATGAATTTCTGATTTCTGACCTTCAGAGGATCTTGTGATTGGCAGAGAATGTTCAGGAAAGGAATGCAGGAGAAAAAGAAGGCAAGAAAGACAAGAGTTGTGAAGCTCTTGGGACAGTTGTGGATCTGACGAATGTGAGCAGTTGTCAGCTGGACCTACTCCCTCCTCAAAGATCTACACATCATTCTGGGCAATTTTGCAGCCCTGGGAATAAAGGGCTTCTCAGGTGGCTCAGTGGTAAAGTATCCTCCTGCCAATGCAGGAGAGGCAGGAGACACAGGTTTGATCCCTGGGTTGGGAAGATCCCCTGGAGGAGGTAATGGCAACCAACTCCAGTATTGCCTGGAGAATCCCATGGACAGAGGAGCCTGGCAGGCTACAGTCCATGAGGTCTCAAAGAATCGGACATGACTGAGGGTGCATGCACAGGAATACAGCCCATATAGATTCCTGCTCACTCGCAGGGTCTTAAGGCTGGTCCCCTGCCTGGGCTCCTGTTTTCCCATGGATCACCTCCACAATGTGCTCAGTGTGCTGACTTGGTGAGTTTACAGGGACTTCACAAAGGGTTCAGGCTCACAGTAGGCCTTCCTGAAGAAGATTATGAGGACAGCAGCTTTCAATGGTTCCAGAATCATGGAAGTTCTTAAAGGGAGTTTCACTGCTCACATTTCATCCCAGGCCCACTCCAGCTGGCCAGCCTGGCACTCCTTGCCCTCGCTTCTCTTTCTCAAAAGCAAACTCCCGGCTCTTCATCCTCCCCATGAAGGCCACCTCCTCTGACTCCTGGGCCACAGCTGGTGCTCTGGTCACCTTCTACCCAGCTCTCATAACACTGGTTTTCAAAGATCTCTCCCTTCCCTAGGAGGATTCACTGGTTAGCCCCATTTTATCTTATGATAGTCTCACCTGGAGATTGACATAATGATCACATTTTATTGATGAGGAAGCTGAGACTTGGAAATGCTGAGTAACTTGCCTACAGTCCCCTGTAAAGAGGCCCTCCCGAGGGCCTTGCACAGCTGCTTGGCTTCTCCTCACCCCTCCTGGACCTGATCACAGCGCCTTCCTCTCCCCTTTGCCAGGGCTGCTGAGGACCAGTCCTTCCAGTCTCCACCAATCTCATTCTCATAAGCCAGCTGACTTCATACACACTCTATCTTGTGCCTGTTCCATCATTAGAAGGCAGCAGACAGATCCTGGGGTGCTTTGTTAACAGTTCACTTAGCTATTTTTGAAGGGAAGGAAATTGCTCAGGATAAGCTGGGTTCCCAGTGGTCATCAGAAGGCTCTTGATATTGCAGGATTCCACAAGATGTCCTTGGAGACGGCCAGCCTCCAACAGTCATCTTCACTGCTCCTACCTCCATCCTGACCCCAACACTCACCTACTCTGGGACTTCAGATAATCCTTTAAACCACTCTGAGCTTCTAACTTCTAATTTGTAAAATGCAGATGATAATGGTTATCTCACTGAGCTCTCGGGAAGATTAAATGAGTAGAGAGGATGTGGGATGGAGGAGATTCTGTTTCTTTTCAGGGAGGGTTACGCATTGCACCCAACCTGTCCTGTGATGGTTGCTTTGCTCTGGGCCTTCATTTCAACCTGCATCTGTCCACACGCAGTTCATGGCTGTTCTTTTAAAGCCGCATTAATTGTCCCTCCAAAAATTCACAGAAAGGAGCCTAAATATCAACTCACCCCCAGATATTGAGCTCATTATTTATTGAAGGCACTTTGGTGCACCTTGAAGGCGCAGCCCGCATCAACCTGCCCTCCTGAAGCTCACTAGTGTCACTGAGGGCTGCCTTTGGTGCCTTCTGCCTTTCAGAGTTGTGACTCGATTGACAGGAAAAGTATGGGTGTTTCAGAGCCACCTTGTGGGGGTGGCAGGCTGACAGTTCCCAAGACTTCCACACACTTTGGCTTCCAGGATCTCTGTGACAGGCCAGAAGCGGGCTGGGGGCACAATCCTAGATCCACCCTGCTATGGGCTTCTCCAGAATGGATGGGCAATTAAATCCTCAGAAAAGTATCCAGTGAACATTCAGTTCTCTTCACCCAAGATGTTTTAAGTGTCTTTGCTGGCAGTTGGTTCTGTAAAGGTGACCACACAGCTTCCAGCATGATGGGGGAGAAAGAAAAGTCTGCAGAACTGCCCAGTGTGACAGCTAAGCCAGGACTGAGGGCTGAGTGCCGTGGAAACCCAGAGAAGTGCCTCTCACAGCCCGGAGAGTCAAGGGCAGCTTCCTAGAAGCTGAGTTTTAGAAGATAATTTAGCCAGGCTAAGAAGGGAGCTGGGGGGAGGAGAGAACTCTGGGTAAAGGGAATAGCAAGAGCGGAAGCCAAGGGCCATGGGTTTCTCTCTCAACACATGCTAATGGCAGGCATCAGAATAGACCGATGGGGTGGGAGTCAAGATTTTGGACTGGCAAACCCATGAGCTTCTCAGGGTTTAAAGAAGAAAATCCTGAGCCCCTGGAGCGAGTCTGAGCAAAGGTGTCTCAGACTAAAATCTGAGAAAGATTTTAATGTGGATGTAAGTCACCCAAGGGCTTGTTAAATCAGATTATGCTTGGGTAGGTCTGGGCTGGGGTCTAAGAGTATGCTTTTCTAACAAGTTCCTGGGTGAAACTCATGCCACTGGTCCATGCACCCCACTTTGAGTAGCACAGGGTAAACCTGTGACAGGAAGGGCAAGCCTTGTGTATTTGACCTTGGAGGGTTTTATTCCTCGTTTTTTGTGACTGTGCCTGACTAGTGAATGGGAATTTGCTTTAGCTAATTCCGTGAAGCATCTGAGACTGACATTTTAGCCAATGCACAGGCCCTTAGTATGACTGGGATACTAGTTTGTTTTTATTTTCTTTTCAATGATGATTGCTTTAGTAGTCCTGTTTCTGAATTCCCATTCAGACAAGGCAAAGATTTCCCAGAGGAAGACAGACTATCCTGTCTATGGGAATCCAGGCTGGTGTAATGGTCCCCATGGATTCTGTGTGAGCATAAAGGGCTGGGGCCTCACCCTCAGGGGAAGATGGCCCCTCTTCAGTGAGTCCAGAGATGCCTTCTCTCCCTCCAGCCTCCATGGGTTTCCCCTCATTGCAGAGTAGTCCAAGACAGACCTCCTACCCAGAGTCCTCTCATTCCCTTGCCCACTGGGTCTGTGGGTCTGTGGGCTGTGATGGAGAACAGCATGGAGGCACGAATCCCAGGTGGGGCTGAGGGCCCAGCCCAGGCGTGCCAATCGTGTGGTTACCCGCATAGCTGGGGGAGGGTGACAGGGACTCCATCTCAGGCTCCATCCTGGGCTCCATCTGGCCCTCAGGCTCAGTGTGGGTCAAGGGCTTCTCAGCAGCCAGGCCAGGCTGAGTGCATCCACCCCTGACAGCACACTATCCTTTCTCACCCCAGGTCCTCCAAGCCACGGGTGCTAGGGAAAGTCGGTTCCATTCAGTCCAGTTCGGAAATGTCACAGTGAACACCCACCATGGGCCTGGGCCCTGGGGAAACAAGGGTCCTTTTCTCAAGAAGTCACAGTTCAGTAGGAAAACAGACAAGGACATTGACAGTTATCATTCAGTGTGGTTAGAGAGGAGCGTGGGGACGATACGTAACTAACTAGGTAGGGGGTGACTGATTCTGTAGAATGGAGTATGTTCATTCAACAAATCCTTACACTGAGATAGGCACTGGGACAAAACAAACAAGGGCCATGCCTTGAAGGGCCTACCGGTATGTGTGTGTGGTGGGGGTTAGTGGGTGGGCAGTGAGCGTGTCCTGGCAGGTACAGAAGTGCTGTCCAGGCCTCGCCTACATCCCCCCGCCTAGCTCCTTCAGTGCACATTGGCCCAGCTTCCCACCACCAGCACCTGCACTTCTTTCTTGGGGTGTTTTCTCTTCCCACTAGTGTTCCCTCTGCTGTGAAGGGCAGGCGAGAAGGCTGGGCAATTGATGCTGCTGCCCCCAACAGCCATCAACCAATGACGGGCAGGAGATGGAGTATAAATACCCCAGGTCCCTCTCCCATGGGGAAGACAACTCTGAGATGTGGATTCTACACTCCTGAGTTGCCCTAGCAACACTCTGCCCCAGTCACCCACCCAACAAAGGGAAAAAGTACCCTCTGTTGCCTGCCTTCCCTTTTTTGTGTCACTGTTCTCACTTCAGGATTTTCTTCATCTCCTACTCGAACCCAAATGCTTGTCCCAGAGTTGGCTTTCAAGTGAGCTTAGACTAAGACAGTAGAGAAGGAGGGACCCATGTTTTGGAAGGGGCACCGGCATGAGGGAGAGCACAGAGGTGGGGATGCACGTGGCCTGCAGGGAGCTGTGGGTGCTGTGCAGTACCTGGGTGAGTGGAGACACAGGCTGTCTTCACTCATGGGAATGAGGAAGACTCACCTTGCCGGGCTAAGGATGCTTTGGGTGGCTCAATCACCCTCTCAGCCATGAGTTCACTTACCCAGCTCTTGTGTGTAGCTGCCCAGACCCGTGGAGAGTCTGCCACCATAGTCCCATTGGAAGAACCCTCTAGAAACAATTTGAGCAAATTCCATTATGTTGAAGGATCAGAGCTAAGGAACTTGGAGAAGGTTTTTGATGGAAACATCTCCCAAAGCAGGTTCCGTGGAACATTGGTCCTGGGTTGCCCCTCTCAGAAGAGGGCTCCCCAGGCACCGGGTTTACCCAGTGCTATAATTACGCTTCACCCTTAGAGGTTTCCAATGCACATCAGAGGCCTGAGAAGTCCTGAGTCACACTTCTTTTCCGCTTAACCAAAACTAGCCAGCATTTTGCATAGTCGTTTGATCCGGAGCCTTCTGTGTCACAGCAGTGATAACTCTGCACAGAGGGAAGGTTCTGCAGAGCACGCTGCAGCAGGTGCTGACGGGGGATGCGAGGACTCATCTGGAGAGTCAGGAATCCTCCAGACGGCAGCAACCAGCCTGCCAGGATCACTCCTCTGCTGACAGTGAGCCCCGGCAGGAATGGCGCCGCTGCATTCCACCACCCCTGACTTGTTCTGGGAGTTTACATTTCAGATGAGCTCATCAAATAAAAGGAAGTTTCAGCCCAAGTAGTGAAGGCAACAAGGAGCAGGGTTTCCCTGCCTGAATCTGAAAACTCAGGAGGTCACTTTTGCTGTCTCCTGGTAGGGATGGGGTGGGCTTGCACCTTTGCTCCCCTCTCTCTACCCTCTCCTTGCTTCTCCTGGATTGGGGAGGTGAGCAGGTAACTTACCTATACACAGTGCAGCTGGATTTTAGAAACAATGATTGGAAACACAGTAGTTTTAAGTGACTTCACCTTTCTGACCTGAGCTTCACTAGATGAAGCTTCACAGAAGGTAAATTTACAGAAGAAACCATTGATCCAGCATCCAGGGGCTTCAGGGTATTGTGGGGAGTGGGACCGGGGACAGAAATCAAAATAAATAAGTGCCCTGATTTTGTCACATGGGGGCAAAAGGTCAGCTTTATGAACTATAGGTTAGTGAGTTTAATGTCATCCCTTAGCAAACCACCAGAATGAATCATTTTTAAAAAATTATTTTTGACTTTTATCAAAGTAATTCAGTTCAGTTCAGTTCAGTTCAGTCGCTCCAGCTTCTGTCCAGTCGTGTCCAGCTCTTTACGACCCCATGAATTGCAGCATGCCAGGCCTCCCTGTCCATCACCAACTCCTGGAATTTACTCAAACTCATATCCATTGAGTCAGTGATGCCATCCAACCATCTCATCCTCTGTCATCCCCTTCTCCTCCTGCCTTCAATCTTTCTCAGCATCAGGATCTTTTCAAATGAGTCACCTCTTCACATTAGGTGGCCACAGTATTGGAGTTTCAGCTTCAACATCAGTCCTTCCAATGAATATTCAGGACTGATTTCCTTTAGGATGGACTGGTTGGATCTCCTAGCAGTCCAAGGGACTCTCAAGAGTCTTCTCCAACACCACAGTTCAAAAGCATCAATTCTTCAGTACTCAGCTTTCTTTATACTCCAACTCTCACATCCATACATGACTACTGGAAAAGCCATAGCTTTGACTAGACGGACCTTTGTTGGCAAAGTAATGTCTCTGCTTTTTAATATGCTGTCTAGGTTGGTCATAACTTTTCTTCCAAGGAGCAAATGTCTTTTAATTTCATGGCTGCAGTCACCATCTGCAGTGATTTTGGAGCCCCCCAAAATAAAGACTGCCACTGTTTCCACTGTTTAAATAAGTAAAGTAATTCTTTACTTACTTAAAATCGTCAAATATTATCTGTAATAAACTACAGTAGTTCTCTGCTTCATCAGAGTCATCTGCCCAGCTTTGACCCTTAAAGGAAATCTATTTAAACCTTTTAGCTATTTCTTCTCATATTTGCCACCATGTTTCTAAATAATATGCTTATACCACTGTTTCCTGACTCACCAGTATTAGGCAGTATATATTGATTTCCTGATATAGTAGATGAGACTTTGTTGTATGTGTGTGTGTGTGTGTGTGTGTGTATATATATTGTTCAGTCACTAAGTTGTGTCCAACTCTGCAACTCCATGGCCTGAAGCACGCCAGACTTCCCTGTCGTTTACCATCTCCTGGAGCTTGCTCAAACTCACGTCCACTGAGTCAGTGATGCCATCTAGCCGTCTCATCCTCTGTCACCCCCTTCTCCTGCCTTCAGTCTTTCCCAGAATCAGGGTCTTTTCCAATGAATGGGCCCTTTGTGTCAGGTTGACCAAAGTATTGGAGCTTCAGTATCAGTCCTTTCAATGAATGTTCAGGGTTGATTTCCTCTAGGGTTGGCTGGTTTGAACAAGTCATGGAAAAGCTGGAAAGCCAAACAGGAGAAGTTGAGGCAAACAGGAAGCTGCTATCATGCTTAAGGCTGGAGAGCCAAGGCTGTGGGCCAAAGGTGGAACCAAAATAGACTTATCAAAGAGGAGTCAAAGCCATGGAGGAGGTGCCACCTCTGTGGGAGATGCCACTCCTGTGAGAGATGCCACATGAAGCAGAGAATGAGGGGGAGAAATACCCTGGCTTCTTCCTCCCACCCGCCATCCATTTCCCTCTAGTGCCTCCTCTTTCTTGGCCAAATACAGATAGAAGCCAATTGAGAAGTGCAGCCAGCAGGAGTCAACCCCACCTAGCTCCCATGGTACAGAACAGGGCAGAGAAGGGCAGGGAATGGCTATGAGGGCAGACAAGCAAATGCCAGGCACACTAATATTAATATCTGCCCTTTTTAGAAAAAATAATTACATTAGTATTTAGCATTGATTTTTTTCCCTATGTGCTCTATCATATCTGTCTTATGCCTTTGATATTACTTTGCAAGTATTTGAATCTCTCATATAATCCATCAGTTTCATTTTGTCTCCTGGAGTGCTTAATCCTTCCGCTCCAGTCGGGGTGGTTTGCTCCAGGCCCACCTCAGTGCTGCTGTCTGAGGCTTCAGGGCAACTTCATCTTGAGGTATGGCCCCTCATCCTCACTCCTGGGCTGAATTCCCTGGGTTAATCCCATGGATTCCCCCTTTTTGGTTTTTTCCCTTTTTTATACCAGCTTGTCTTCCAGCAGCTTCCCAAGAAAGAAGCCATAGGAAATAAATATTTTGTCCTTGCGTGTCTGAAAATGTCTTTATTCTACACCTACATTTGATTGACAGGCTGGCTTTAGACCTCTAAGTGAGAACAGATTTTCTTTAGACTCTTGAAGGTGCTGATTCATTGACTTCTAAATACCAGTATTGCTTTGGAGATCTGCTGCTATCCAATTTTCTGCTGCTTTATATATGACCTCTTTGGAGGCTTTTAGGATTTTCTATATATCCCCAAATTATCTTTGCAAATCGAGATAAACAACCCCAAATATAGATTTGTTTTGTTGTGAGCATAAAGCCAGCTCGGTGGGGCTTTTCTCCACAGTCAGGAAAATATCAAGACCCAATGGGACTAAAGCTTTCATCTTACATCAAGCATGATATCCCAAAGGGATCAGCTGCTAATTGTAGGGCTTTCTGGCAGAATTAGCCATCAACCATGGATGATGAAATGAAGCCTTCCCTTTCTGCTCTAACTTGGTGAATCTGGTATTTTGAATAAACAGGACCCCTGGGGTGTAATTAAAAAAGCATCTGTATTTCTGGTATCTCTGTCCTTTGAAACATCCTCAATAGGAGTAAGTCTTCCACCTCAGTGGGGTGAAAATTCAGACAGGACCAGGACTTTCTTTAATTAAGGGGCAAGAATAAGTCATATGATTACTTTAAACCAAAGTACAGTCTAGATTCCATCATTAAGAGATTACTGCTGCTGCTGCTGCTAAGTCGCTTCAGTCGTGTCCGACTCTGTGTGACCCCATAGATGGCAGCCCACCAGGCTCCGCTGTCCCTGGGATTCTCCAGGCAAGAACACTGGAGTGGGTTGCCATCTCCTTCTCCAATGCATGAAAGTGAAAAGTGCAGCCCACCAGGCTCCTCTGCCTATGGGATTTTCCAGGAAAGAGTACTGGAGTGGGGTGCCATTGCCTTCTCTGTAAGAGTACAGGGCTATATAATCATGAAATTTCACACTTGGTTTGATGCTGATTCTTCTCCAAAGGTTCTGCAGTCCAAGGAGGGGCAGGGCAGTCCTGCTTCTCTCTTTCTTCACACCTCCTTCCTTATTTGCTAGCTGTGCTCTTCCATCATTGTGGAATGGAGGGAGGAAAGTGGGTCAAGTAGGGGGAGCAGATGGTAGGATCTCTCTAACTTAGCTATACTGTCTGAAGATGGCTTTGTACCTTCTTCATCTGTCAGACATGGAAGATGACTTTGTTATTATAATTTTCATGAGTTCTCTGGAGATTACCCTGCTGGACCAGGTAACTGACACTTTCTTGACAGAGGCCATGCCTAAGTTTTCACTGTCTCCTCCCAATCCTTCCATAGTTTTTGATCCCCATAGTGGCTTATGGAAGGATCCCTTACGTTGGCTAGCTGCCTTCTTGGAAAGGAGACCTATTAAAATGACAGCAGACTGACATTCCCTCCCTGGGTTCCATGTTTGTGTACCACTGTCCTGCTTTTGAAGGGGGTGGGTGGTGTTTAGTGGTTGCTTTAGCTTTCTCAGTAATGAGACATCAGTTATGAGCCTCCTGTGCCCCCCAGCTGTAGAGAACACACACATCTGTACTGTAGATGGTACCATTGAAGCCTCTCTCATTAAGCTTGGTGTGGGAGGTAGGTCATCCAACCTTTCCCCTTGACAGAGACCCCCAACTCAGAAATCCTCTTCAAAAATCCTCTCTTTCATCTCTAACAACCCAGTCCTTTCCAATCACCTACTTTGAAGTTTCCCCACTAGTAAGTAAAACTCAACTTGGGCATCTGGTCTCCATCACATCTTGGTGCCTTAATGAAGACTCCCATCTTAACATTTCCTGTTACACAGGCATCTTCAAGAATCTGCCTCCCCCATGCAGTCCTGTCATACCATTTGAACGTTCCTATGAAATAGCCATCTCCAATACTATTGGAGTAGATAGATATTGGAGATATCTATCTACAATAGATAGATATTGGAGATATCTATCTACAATAGATAGATATTGTAGATAGTAGTGGGTAGTGGCTCCTGAAGGAGTCATTGGGGGACTGGAAATTTGATTCCTTCAGAAAGAGTTTCCTGGAAAAAGGACATTCCAATTAATGAGCCGAAAGCTCAGCCTTGTCACTGGCGCTGCCAATAGCAGAGCAAGAGTGCTGGGTGATGCTTTGTGAGCCAATAAAGGAGGATGCCACAGCGCCTCCAGAGTGGTGGCAAGCACATTTTATTTGGTTATCTATTGCTGTTAATTTTATAGGCTATGGGGAAAATTTCTCCCTTCTGAATGTGCCCAGTTAGCTCTGTTCACCCAAGAGGAATCACATTCCCTGGCTCTGAGTATTCCTGAATATGCACAAGAAAAAGTAGAAGGAGAATGGAAAGATATATTCCCAGGGGTGAACAATTCTAGGTTCAGTAAGTCAGCTATTGCGAGGGTAAGAGCCTGGGACCCCAGGGAGCCTGACTCTGAGGGTGCCATCTCCGTGCTGTTATTGGTGTCTAGAGGGCCCCCAGTTCCACTGCTTTTCATGAGAGCCTTTATGCTGAGCTAGTGTTATCAGCTGGTTTGGGGGCAGCCTAAACGAATTGATTTCTGATTTCCATGGGCCTGGCTGACAGATATAAAGGGGAAATATGACTCTTGAACTCATATGTTGAGAGAGAGCCTCCAGGGGACAAGAAGGGAAAGCTGAATAGAGAAGACACTTACGTCTTCTCCATGTCCATATTTCCATCATCATGAGCCATGTCCCCATTCAGGAAAGGAAATTGCAAGTTTAGAGGTAGGTCATGAAGACCGTGGCTCCCCGACTCTGCTCCTAGATTTGGCACCTGTTGCTTCCTCTGGTGTAGACAGTGGAGTCAGGTCTGCGTGGTTTGGATTTCTATGGAGTCAAGGTGTGTGTGTGGCAGCTGAGTGTGGACTGTGACGGTGGCCACCCAGCCTCATCCAAGGCCTTTCTTGCCTGGCTTGCTCTATAGCTCGTAACTGGCTTCCTACCATTCATTGTATGATCAGAATGAGCTTTTTCATATACTCATCAGCTCATGTTGTTCCTTTGCTTGTGAAAGTGTTAGTCACTCAAGTTGTATCTGACTCTTTGTGACCCCCTGGACTGTAGCCCACCTCTGTCCATGGAATTCTCCAGGCAAGAATACTGGAATGGATAGCTATTTCCTTCTCTAGGGGATCTTTCTAACCCAGGGATGGAACCTGGGTCTCCTGCATTGCAGGCAGAATCTTTATCATCTGAGACATCACGGAAGCCCCTTTGCTTAAACCCTTCAAAGTTTTCCCTTGCTGTTAGAACAAGACCCACACTCCCTATCCCAACTTACAGACTCCCATGTGATCTTTTCCCAGCTTCCAGTCATGCTGGTCCATTTTAGCTCTTTGGGCCCCCTTGGACCCCCTTAAGCTGTAAGACTCTCATGCCTACTGTCTCCCTTGCCCTGCAGCCCGTTCTTCTCACCCTTCGTATACCAGCTCAAACGTACCTTCAGCCTGACCTGTTCTGACCAGTCTGTCTAAAGCAGCGCCTCCCTTCCAGGTTTCTCTTTATTTTGCCACTAGATCTATTTCCTCCATAACAGGTGTCACAATGTGCAATGACCTGCTTGTATTTTACGTAGTGTCTGTCTCCATCGGTAGAATGTAGGCTCCATGAGGCACACATGCCTGGAAAGTTCACTGCCACACTCATAGCACCTGGCACTTGACAGGTAATAGGTGCTCAGTGCTGACCGAATGGCACTCCTGGCCTGGGAGTGCACTTGCTGCTGTCTCCCCCAACATACACGTCCACTTCAGCCTTGCCAAAGGATGACCCTGCTGCTGCTGTCCCTGGAGACTTCCTTTAGAGACGGTAGCCAGTGACACTCACATGTTTCACCAGGCACTGTCTGTGTGTGCTGTCGCCTTCAGGCCTGACATGAGCCTCCTGGAATCCCCGGGCTTTCTAAATGCTGTGAATATACAGCATTAACCAGGTCCTGCATCTCTCCTGAATAGCTAAGACATCTTTATGTTGAAATGCAGATTGTCTACTGAAAGGCAAATCTTTCATTTCAAACCTTGGAATAAGACTGGGTTTGTATTTATAACGTAAGTTCTATACGAGAGCATATTCTGGGCCCAGAGCACTTTCATTTGATTGCTCAATAAATACATTTTCACTCCTGCAAGCTCTTGCCTCAGAGTATTTTGCACTGCGATTGTCAAATAAGTGACGGTAGCCCTATTGAGTTCTATTTAATTCTATTCAATAATGTTCTGTATGGTTCCAGGGATTTCCTGGGCCTTTGTGTCTCAGAGATGGTTCGAGAGTATCTTGTCTGGGGGGGTCCAAAGAACTAAAATGGGACCAGTGTGACTGGAAGCTGCCTACCTCATTTTCTTGCTGGGTATCCCAGGCAGGTTACCAAACTTCTCTGAGCCTCAGTTTTCTTGCTTAGTACAGCTCCACAAGGATTCTACTTTTATGTGCCAACTCCTGTGATGTGGACATTATGAATATCATCTCAGGTAAGCTCAAAATCTCACAACAGAGTGGGTGTGCTCAACAGAGTGAAAGGAAAGGGGATATATTGAAAGAAAGCCAGGGAATCGGAGCAAGAAAAAGCTTGCCTGGGATGAATGTTGCTACCCCAGTCACTTGCACCCTTATAAGCAGCCAGTCACCACCTGCCTGTCATGATAGCATGGAGAGGGAGTCTTGGACCAATGCCACGTCAGACTGGACCAGCACTACCTGCTTCCCTGATTCTCACATGAGAAAATGAAGTCATAGAATGGTACAACTGATACGAGTTGTGTTCATTTGTCCATTCATTCATTTGTCAAACATCTGTTGGGCCTCTGTCATGTCCTAAGCCCTGGGCCATGTCTGAGGATGAAGACATATTTTGAGGACACAGTCCTGGCCTCAGGGAATCCCTGCAACCATGAGCAGAATTGAGGCCCAGCCAACCAACCAAGGATGAGAGGAGGAGGCAGTCTGTGTAGACTTGTCTTGCAAGAAGACTGGAATTGAAGAAGAGGGGAGAAATGAGAGGATAGGGTGAGGGGATCCAAGAAAGGTTTTATTAGGTGAGGGGGACTGCGGCACATGGGTGATGCCAGGAGACTGATCCAGAGGAAAGGTGAGGAATGAAGACACAATGAGAGGGTGATGACATGTGTGCAGTGGCTTTTGAGTGTGGATGGGGAGGAATCAAGAAGTCATTGGAGGACTCCCCAGCAGTCCAGCGGTTAAGACTGTGTGCTTTCACTGCAGGGAGCTTGGGTTCGATCCCTGGCCAGGGAACTAAGATCCTGCATGCTGTGCAGTGCTGCCAAAGTTGGTTTTTTTTTTTTTTTTTTTTTTTGTCATTGGGAGGGATATTTGATTGCCAGGCAGAGGTTTTTAGAATGGGAACATGGAGGAGGAAAGTGTCCCTGGATACAGGGGATGAATCCTGGGGCCACAGGTGATTGGGGACTGCGGAGGTACTTATAGACACACCATGGCAGCCACAGATCTTGGCTGTCCTTCCTGGTCTTTGAGTGTGGGGACAGGCCCTGGGGAGATGCTGGTACAGGCCAACCATAGCTAGGTTCGAGGTGGTAGGAGAAGCTCCCCGGAGGAAGGGAGGGGTCTGAGAATCTGCCAAGGGACGCAGCTAAGGAGGTCCTAACCAGATTTTCAGTTGATGTTCTGTTCTCTGCCAGTATCTCAACCAGCCCTTGAGTAGAAAGGAGTCATAGAGAGATTGCAAGATCAAAATTCTGCCAGTGTATAGTCATCCTATCACTGTCCTCAAGGCTATGCCTGAGGAATGATGGGGTCTGCAGAGTGGCCACTTACCCTCCAATGGCATGGAGGGTAGGCTCTTTCTCACACCCTAATGATTGCTAGGAAGTGAGGTATACAGAGGAAGGTAGGGGGGCTTTTCCCATCTTCTGAGAAGGTGAAAGTTCCCATCTACAGGCCAGGCCACAAACATGGGGCATGGCACAGTAGAATTTCCTCTGCGCTAACAATAGGAACGTGCACAGACAGACAGACTGTAGATGTAACTGAGTGCCTGGGGTCTCAATTCTGGGAACCTGGAGCCAAAGACTTGGCCCTCAGCCTGAAAACCCCAGGTCTATAGACTCAGGGACACAGCAAGAATGGCAGTGGGGGCCAGGTGTGAAACAGGGCTGGCCCTGAGCCCCTCCCAAGGCAGGGAGACACTTTGGGCACAGCTTCAAAACCATCTCCATCTAGGTGTCACTGTCCATTGCCAAGGGAACCTGAGACACAAAAGCAGATTGGAAAGACAGTATTTCTGGCTGTTGGGGGTGGTAGCCATTGTTTGGTCTAAGCAGAGGCTTAAAAGGTTCAGAGCACAAGGTCTCATGTGCCTGGTGCAGGGCAGAGACCTGTGCTTGGGGATTTGCTTCTCAGTCCTTGTGTGTGTGTGTGTATTTTGTAACCTGTGCTGCAACAATGACCTTGGTAGTACTCGCTGACACTGATTGGGTGCTTACCCCGTCCCAGGCACGGTAAGTGCTTCCCATCAAATGTTTCATATACTCTTCCCAGCTCTTAGGAGGTAGGTTTTCCTTTTATCCTTTTCCCACATCTGAGTAATCTGAGGTGCTGAGAAAGATTCCAGCATTTGCTCAAGGTCACACGGGTAATGAGTGGCAGGCTGGGAGTCAAACCCTGGCCTGTCACATTCGGTGCCCATGGTCTTGACCACTCTGATGTGCTCACACACGAACTGGATGCTGAGGGTGGCTGAGTGGCATGTGGAATCAGGGCTCTGAAGATGCTGGCGGGGAAGGGGTGCCTGTTCCAGGGTGCGCCTGCTGACTCGCCTGCCTCGAGGGCCCCCCTGGGCTCCTGAGGAAAACCTGGGCTTCTGGTGAAGGGGAGGCTGCAGACAGGTACAGCGAGGCCCTTGTCATGCCATGAGGTGTTGGAACCGCGCTTATAATGAGGGGGAGGTTTGCAGAGCTGCCCAGATGCCTTTCATCCGCTCCCTCTGTGAAGTCCTTGGGAACAGTCTGGGGCCCTGGTTTGAGGCCATCATTAGCACTGTGCTGTCTGAGACAGTCATTTGTACAACTCAGACAGACTTTCCTGGCTCCCAGGAGCCAAAAAACAATCTCCTCAGAGCTGGCTTACTGGCAGTCATGTGGAATGCTGCGTTCTGTCAGCGTGTCTCCAGAGGCAGCAATCATGCCTGCTGCCCCCCTACCAACATAGCCCCCACCCCCTGCCAACATACCCCCCTACCAACATAGCCCCCCACCAACATACCCCCCTACCAAGCCCTGGCTGCAGCAGCAAGCCTCAATGACCCGCTGTTAGTCTGTCCATCTGTCCAGCCAGCCAGCCCATTGTGACATGGCGGTATCCAGTAGTACACCTGGTTACCTGTTCATCTCATACCTGAGTGTGAGGTTGGTACGCTGGCGGGACACCTGGTTACCTGTTCATCTCATACCTGAGTGTGAGGTCCATCTTATACCTGAGTGTGAGGTTGGTACGCTGGTGGGACACCTGGTTACCTGTCCATCTTGTACTGAGTGTGAGGTTGCAGGGAGGCTCCCTCATCTCTGTATCCCTTCCGTGGCTCCCAGACTTTCTCCAGCACTAGCACCTGCAGAATCTGCTGCAGTGGCTGCGGGCTAAACAGGTATTCTCGCAGTGGAGGGGGCCACTTTGATTTATAGGGGTGCTGTTTGAAAAAGCTCCCAGTTCCAAGAATTCTGCTAGGGGGAAACACAGGGAAGTGGGGGTTCAGTGAAGAGCCTGTGCAATCCTCCCACCCCCAACTTGGCCTCTTTTACTCTCCAGCAACCTCCATGCAGCCTGGGCTCAGCAGCTCTGTTTCTCAATGTGTGTTCTAGGGAACACTGCATCAGAAACACAAGAGGAGATTGTGGTGCAGAGAAAAGACTCAGAATATCAGAACAGGTTCAGCCATTTATGAGAAATGCGTGGCGGGAGGGAGGACCATACTCACCAGTGTGGAGCTGGGGCGCTGCAGCTCCAGGCCTGGAGTGCCTTTCTTTTTTGTATCTGTATATCCAAGTGCCTTCCACGATTTGCCCTTGGGAGGAGGGGCCCTTTGATGCCCAGGTTGGGAAAATGAGGCATCGTGATGCTCAGATGAGGAAAATAGACCTGGCACCATCAGCTATTAAACTTCCAGAAGGCTGTTTGAAAGAGGGTAATGATACCACAGTGCTCCATCTGAGAGACGGCATAGTATTTGTCCAATAAACACTTACGGAATATAAAAGGATTACAGTATTTGTTAAGGGGATGAAACACTAAGGATTGCATTGTCATTTGAAATGTGCAATGGTTTGAATTGACATGAAGTTCTGTTGATATGGAGGCGCTTATTTCTTAGGACTTGTTAATAATTACCCTCTCCCAAACCTTCTGCTTGGCTTCCCCGGTGGCTCACAGTAAAGCATTCATCTGCATTGCAGGAGACTCGGGTTCAATCCCCAGGTTATGAAGATCCCCTGGAGAAGGAAATTGCGACCCATTCTAGTATTCTTGTTTGGAAAATCCCATGAACAGAGGAGCCAGTCAGGCTATAGTCCACGATTGAGCCACTAAGCCAAATCTACTCTAGAATCTTGAGGGGTGGACCATCTTGGAGTGAATTTGTCTTTTCCCCAGACTTTCCATGTAACCTTTTGTGTACACCCAGTGGTTCTAAATCGGCTATCTATTGAAATCACCTGGAGAGATTAAAAAAATGAAACAAAACTAAAAGATGCCTGGAACCCTGCTGCTGCTGCTGCTAAGTCACTTCAGTCGTGTCTGACTCCGCGCGACCCCATAGATGGCAGCCCACCAGGCTCCCCTGTCCCTGGGATTCTCCGGGCAAGATCACTGGAGTGGGTTGCCATTTCCTTCTCCAGCACATGAAAGTGAAAAGTGAAAGTGAAGTTGCTCAGTTGTGTCCGACTCGTAGCGACCCCATGGACTGCAGCCTACCAGGCTCCTCCGCCCATGGGATTTTCCAGGCAAGAGTACTGGAGTGGGGTGCCATTGCCTTCTCCAGCCTGGAACCCTACCTGCAGAGAATTTGAATAGGACAGTCTGGGGTGGGCATGAACATTTATGGTTTTGTTGTTGTCTGCTCCCAGTTGGCACTGGTGTGCAGCCAGGGTTGGGAACTCGGGTAAGCCACAGACTCAGGGACAGCGCCCATCTGTGCTCTGTGTGTGAGTGTGTGTGTGTCTTCTGGGCCGGCTCCAACCCTCAGAGACATTTATGGCCTGGACCTGGGCTCACTCCAGGACACCGAGTGGTTCCCTTTGGATAGGCATGGCAGCCTCTGCTATGTTCAGAGGATCTTGCAGGAGTCCAGGAAAGAGCCTCTGGCATTGCCACTCCTGGCTCTGGGTCAGACAAGTCCCTCTGAAGGAGCAGAGGGCAACAGCTACATCTGGAACCAGCCCATCCTGGGGGTGTTCCGATTATCAAGTGGTGGAGGACAGCCTGGGGGAGCAGCACCTGATAGAGGGTGCCACAGAGCTGTGAGCCTGACACTTGGCATCGACTTCTGTATATTAGTGGAAAAGCCAGCAGAGCCCTCTCCTCGCCCGCCCACCACCCGCATGGACACACGCTCACACAGGGGTGCCTGTCTTCTCACTATCGAGAGCTCCCTTCCTCCTGGATCCCAGATTAGGAAGATTTTCTTCTCCAGACACGCTGCCCCCATTCAGAGATGGTCAGTTTATTTTCAATCTTTTATTAATCACAGCCACATGTAGCTGTTAAGCAGGGCTTCTGACTCCCAGTTAATATTTTTCCACCCTGAGTCTTCTAGAAATCAAACTCAAAGCTAGGGAATTGGGTCCCTTCGTTGTGCATGTCTTTATTGTTTGGCCTTTTTGTAACAGTTTGAAGGCCTCAGAACATCCTGCCCAGGCCCCACTTCTGAGATCAGATGAGATGGGGTGCATTCAAGGTGGTGTAGCCATAGATCAGGTCTCAGGTCCTGTCCTGTATCCCTCTCACTTCTGGCCTCTGTGTTCCCTTCAGCAAATCCCTGAATCTTTCTAATGGAATGAATGGTTTTGCCTCTTTCTCTCCCCAGGGAAATGAGACAGGTGAACGCATGAGCCTGTGAGGTTCCAACCATTTTTTTAGCCAGTAACCCTTTCTTTCAAAAGTTTTCTATGCAAAATTCTAGGAATTTAGGATTCAAAGCGTTATGGTAAAGGGACCTCAGGCCTCCCTTCCCCCCCAACACAGGGTCCACTTTCCCCAAAGGGGGGTCCACAGAAGCTCTTGAAAACCACTCTTAGCTAGGTTAATTGTGGGGAGGGCATCTTCTCTCCTATGGGGGATTCTGTATCAAAGTCTTGGGAAAGTAGTTAGGTGGCATGCATACTTTGAAAAAGTATTCCAAAATGGCCATTATTTTTTGTTTTCAGTTGTGATAATTGATTTTCAAATTTCAAGGAATATGAAAGTAGGAATTTTTAATATTTATGAAAAGGAAACATTGATTTATAAAAGGCTGCAATCCATTGATCTAGATCATTGTTCTACGAAATGCTGGTCACAACCCATTAGTAGGTTATAGAATCAATTTCCTAGCTCATAACCAGCATTTGTTCTTTTTTTTTATGCGCTGCTAGGTCTTCGCTGCTGTGTGCGGGCTTTTCCTAGTTGTGGGGAGTGGGGGCCCCTCTGCAGTTGTGATGCGCACACTCCTCGCTGCGGTGGCTTCTCTGGCTGCAGAGCACAGGCTCCAGGGGTGCAGGCCCAGTAGTTGTGGCACATGGGCTTAGTTGCCCCGAGGTATGTGGAATCTCCCCGAACCAGGGGTCGGACCTGCGTTCCCCTGCATTGGCAGGTGTATTCTTAACCACCGGACCATCAGGGAAGTCTCCAACATTTGTTCTTAACAAAATAGTGTAGCAAAAAATAGAATATATAGAGTTAGTCACATATAGTAAGGCTAAAGACTGTTTTGTAAATTGTGGTTTCCCTAACGTGTGTTCGCTTGTATGCACTAGACATAAATGTAGTGAGTTATAGTCAAAAGAGGCCGAGAACACTGGTCTGGATGGATGGTTCCTGTGGTCCTGGATGGATGGTCCTTCAGGCTCTGACTGCCCCGTGTCTGCATCTGGGAACTTTCTGACCTGCTGTGCTCAGCTGTGCACTGTCAAGGAATGCAGGGAGACAAGGGCTCAGAGGCAGGACTTCTGGGCAGGGTGAGCCCCTCACCCCAAGAGAGCCCAGCACCCTCACACATCCCTCAATTCCACTCCTCCTACTTGGGCCTGGCAGAAGGAAAGGTTAATGTGGCACTGACCTTGCCCAATTCTATGGTTCAGGATGCTAACTGTGGTATATCTTATACAAGACAAGAGGCATATATGTGTGAGGGGTCTGGGGGCTTCCTCTTCGTGACCCCCAACAGTGGAGGGTCTTTTCACCTCCAGGCCTCTCTGGTTCGTGGAGTCTGCCTTCAGGAGCCTGAGCGACACTTCTCAGCCTCACACTCCGGGTTGTCTTGCTAAGGTGCCCACCCACTGGGTCATGAGGAGAGGCCAGCCTGGACAGCTCCTGTGCTACGAGGAATCCATAGTGTCTCCCGCAGAGTAACAGCCCCCTAGGAAAGGAATTCCTGAGACCTTGCCCCTGGGCTGCACGTATGACAGACCAACCTGGCCAGAAAAGTCGCTGCCTCCCACCCAGCTCCCCAGTCAGACGGATCCATCCTGATGCAGAGGCTCTCACATTTGGGCACTGGGCTCCCCTACTCCCATGCGGCTTTCCCGACTTCCCTTACTCTCCTCACCCTAGCAGGAATGGGGGGAGGAGCAGGGAGCAGAGCCTGACCTTCCCCAGGAACCTCACTCCAGGATACCAGCAGGCTCTGGGTCCTCTCGTCCCATTAGGGAAGGTATAGGAGCCTTCCCTATAGCTACCTGTTCTCAGTTACTCTGTATCCCTGACTCTGGTGGGAAAGGTGAGAAAGCAATGAGCAGCCACCTCATAAACGCCCCACTGTTTGCTCATAGTTCTATCCTAGCACCCAGCATAGTACCTGTCCATAACTATAGCAACCTTTGCCAGGGATTATATAGCACATAGGATGTGAGAGGCTGTCTTACTAATTTATTCAGTCCCCATGAGGAAGCAGGTAGTGTGATTATCCCCGATTTTCCATGTTAGGAAACTAAGGCACAGGGAGGTTAAGTGACTTATACCAGGCCACACAGCTAATGAAGAGTGAAGCCAAACTGCAGCTGTGTGACTCAGAGGTCCTGGACTTCCCCGCCAGACCAGGCTATCTCTGCACAGTTGCATCTCGATGCAGTGTGTTGATTAAGTGAATTAACTTTCATTTGTTCCTCCAAATGCATAGAGTTTAATTTCCACCTCTCTGTGGGTACCCAGAAAAGGTAGGGCAAGCCCCTGTGTCTTTTTCAGTGTGCCAAGGCCCACCAGGGCACTTCTTTTTAAGCCACCCATCCAGAGGAAAGGGATTAGAGTTGGGTGCCTCTCCTTCTTGAAGAGAAGGATATGCTCATGGATCCGTTAGAGGCAGTGCATCCCAGTGCCCTCTCTGGCAACCCACCAACTCTGAGGTGTGGCATGGAGGTAGAACCTGGGCACCCTAGGTTCTCTGAGCAGACCTTTCATCCTCAGATCTGAGACTGAGAAACTTGGGCCTCCCAGAAAGGCTGGCTTGCCCCCCACCCCCACCCCTCCCCACCCCTGTGATCCTTTCTGAGTGAAAGAACAGGCTTTGTCTTGCACCTTGAAAATCCATTAGAACAGCAAATGCTCCTGATTGTGGAGGTCCCTGAAGGAAGTCTGGACCCTGTTGGTAATCCTGAAGTGCACTGTAGTGGCCTTGTCTGACCCTGTGCACGAGGCAGGAGCTTGGATGTTCTCCAAGGCCCCCGGCTGACAAAGATAGATAAGTGTGGGACCCCTATTCACTGTGTCCGGACATGTAGACTTTCTTTGTCTGAAGCCCTTGATTCTTTTATCTGACTCAGAGCCGAGCCCACCTCCATCCTCTGCCTCAGGTGCCCATGTAGCACGATGGGGTTGGTAAATTAAGAATTTACCAGATGGAAAGGTCTAATTTTTTTCCTCCTTTCAAAATCACAGGCATAACGGGGTTTTTTTGTTTTTTTTTCTGCACACATTCTGCTGGACACATGCTGCATCCATAATACAGAACGTTGAGACATCATAAAGGTTTTCACATCTTTCATGTGATAAATATTTTTACCGTCATGCTTGAGAAATGGATTTTGTTTGAAACGGCCTATTTCCTTTGATGGCTTCTTTGACATGGATTCAAAGCCTTTCCTGGTCCTGCAAGAGCCTGGGGTTGGGAGGGCCTGTTTGTTAACTTTTTTCTAAGGACAAATCCACTTTTCTTCACTGAAATACAGCCTTGGCTGCCAGGGCTGGGAGATTTACGACTCAGAGCAACCAAGAAAAGATGTCCAGGGAGCCAACAGCTGCTGGGAGTGGTGGCGCTTGGCCCTGGGGCCCCCACAGCCCGGGTACCCAGGAGCCTGTGAGCACACCCACCGCCCCCACCCAGGTCCTATGGATCCTTCTCCACTGGCAACTGCACTTAAAGATGCAAATGTGGCTGTTGAACCAGAATGCAACCCCATAATATTTCTTCATGCAAGTTTGTTTTTACAAGTGTTCTTCTCTCATCTTTGAAATGACACATTTTAATGTCTTCCAACATGCGGTGAGCAGCCTCTTGGGACTAGAGAAATCTGTTTTCAGAACGAGCCTTTGTAGGCTGCTGTGGGCTGCTGTGACTCTGTATGTGTGTGTGCATACGTGCACCCCTGGATAAGGATACAGCTGATGATAACTGAGCAAAACAGGAAGCCTGCTCTCCTCTGGGAGCCTAGTTAATAGTCCCGGGCTCTGGTGATTAATATCCTCTCCCTCCACACCTGCAGTGTTCCTCTCACCTCCCTGCCAGCCTGACGTATAGGCTGCAGGTGCGTCTGCAGATCTAGACCTGGGCACCAGCCTTGGTGAGGAGTATCTGAGGGAGGAGTTGCTGATCTGTCCAAGGCTCGGGATCTAGGGTTTGGTGGCTTCAGAGGTACTGGGTAGACTTGGGGGTCCAGCAGGTTGTCTGTCCCTAGCACCACTTTGCAGAAATCCTCAAGGGTAGTAGAAGATGCACTGAGAAGCGAATGAGGGCACTCAGAGGCTTGATCTACTTACATGGTCCAAGAATCAGCTGCTACCAAGCTGTATGACCTTGGGCAGGTCATTTTAACCTCTCTGGACCTTAGTTTATTTATAAAATAAAAAATTTGAACTAGAGACCTAAGGATACAATTGAACATTCTGCTTCACCAATTCCCATGTGAGCTGAACTATTTTAGCATCATGTGAAAGGGTCTTAGAGATCATCGCATCCCACCCCAGGAAGTTTACCCAAGAGAAAACTAAGGCCTGAAGAGAGGGAGGGACTTGCTCGTTCTCAGGATGAATAAGCTGCAGAGTCAGGGCTGGAAGGAAGCCTGTGACTCCCCTCATCTCCACAGCCTGGTTCTCAGAGTGGGGCCCCTCCAGCAGCTGCAGCATCTCCTGGGAATTTGTTAGAAATGCACATTCTCAGGTCCCACCTCAGACCTGCTGCTACATCAGAAACCCTGGGGGCGGGGCCCAGCATGAGCCATGGTGCATCAAGCCCTCTGGGTAAGTCTGATGTTCATTCATGAAGGGGAACCACTGCCAGACAGCACACGGCTGCCCCTTTAAGACCAGAAGAAAGACACTGGAAACCCGCAGGCTTCCAGAGAGGCTGAGACCAGAGACAAGAGGGTAAAGTAATATTACAGAGGACAGGGACACAGTCTTCCCAGCTTACCTCGGCTGCAGGTTTCCCAAAGCAAGGCCTCTCCTGTAGCCCGTCCCACACCTAGGAGCAGCAGCTGTTGCAGGCAGTCTGAAGCTGGTCCTGGTAGTAGACCGTCTTTCTGCAAAGGAGCACTTTCTTTCTCCCCGTCGAGCCCAGCTGTTCCCATCTGCGTATTTGTGCCAGGAGAACATGCCACTTTAACGTCAACAGGGTCACCAACTAGTTCATCCCAAGAGTTGATGTGTGGAAACACTGTTTTATGTGTGAATGGTGAGGTGTGTATTTAGTAGAAGTCTGGGTGCTCAGCTCCAGGCTGTCAGCTCTCAGGGAAAAAAAAAAAAATGATATGTGCTTCAGAGTTCATTATATCTCCTAGGCAGAATTTTAGGTTTAAAGGGTTGTTTTAAAGTAGCACATAATGGCACCTATAAATCCTCGTTCCTAAGGTACGTACATTTGTCACTCCCTAAAATGAGTTTTTCACATGTTCTTTATGTGGTTGGATCAGAGCATCAAAACCTGGACCTTTAATGACTGCTTTCATTCTGCATAATTTCTAATCAAGTCCATTTCCATTTCCATGAGCATGGATGCACACGCTAAGCTCTGGCTGTCACTACCTGCCAGGCTGTCTCAGCTGTGAGCTCAGCCACACCCAGGCCCACAGCCCACCCCATAGGGGGCAGAGGGCATGGTGGTCCCAGGCTGGCAAGGAACCTGGTGTGAGATTTGTCTGCTTGCCAGAGGCCATCACACAATATCTGGAATCAGACGAGTTCCTGTTCCTTGTCTGCCATGTCAGCCCAGATGAAATGACTAGTGCTTCTCCCTAGACCCTTGACTCATTCTCTAGTTTCTTGTTAGGACCCGTCACACTTCTTGAATCCCAGCCTTCTCATATCCTTCCCAGCCCCTCCCAGAAGGGCAGGCCTGATTCCTCTGTCCTCTATTCTGGCCTTGCTCAGGATCCTGTTTTCAGTGACTTGAACACCCAGGATCATAACTACCTTGGTCCCTCCCAGCTGGGGCTGAATTAGGTGGGCTTGAGTAGTGGCCCATGAGGCCAGTACTAGGAGAGTAAGAGTGGGCCCTCATACAATGAGGCTGAGAGGTGTGTCATAGCCAGTGTCCTGGAGGTGGATGCTCTTGACCGGCAGGCAGATCCTGGCTGACACTCACCCAGCTTACAAGCTGCCAGGCTGTGCTCTGAGTGCTGGACACAGGTTCCCTTCTCCATTTCTCACTATTGCCCTACAAGGTTGCTATTGTTATCCTATTTACTAGTGAGGAAACTGAGGCACAGAGCAGTTATGACCTGCTTAGTAGATGCAGCAGCCAGGAGCCAGTCTCTGCTGTCCCTGCACCAGGGGTCAGCAAACTGCTGCCCCGGGGCCAGAGCTGACCCGCTGCCTGCTATAGAAACACTCTTTCTGGAACAAGGCCACACCCACTCATTTACATATGATCTATGACTGCTTTCAAGAGACCAGGTTAGAGTGGAGTAATTATAATCAAGACCTCGTGACCTGGAAACCTAAAATACTCACTACTGGTCCTTTACAGAAAGAGTCTGCCAACCCTCGCATTACATCATACTGCCTCTGATGACTCCCATGAAATCTAATGCAGATGGTTTTAGGTATCTGCCAGTATGCAATTTCTCAGATTCCCAGATGAGAAAACTCCCAAAACAATAGAACTGCAGCTTCAGGGAGTTTTGAAAGCCAGAGTTTGGGTAACCAAACTCACCAATTCAAAGCACAGCAGTGGAGGCAGGGCCGGCAGTGAGGAGCCGGTTGGAGACGAGGATCGTTCAGTCAGAGCTGGTGGGGGAGAAGCAGGAGGCAGGAGGGCAGTGGCCTCGGCACATGCCTTGTACCTCCCAGGCTCTTGTTTGTTGTTCATTAGCTGGTGCATGAGGGAGGCAGGGCCAGGGTGGCTTCGAGGTCAGGGATGAGGCTCCCAGCCACCTGCTGCCCTCATGTGCACCTGCCTCCTTCGGATAATCTGACTGGCAGCCGTGCCCTGGTTTCCTGGGTGTGTGTCCCCTCGTGCAGTCCCAGAGCCATGTCAGGGAGGAGACCACCACTATGCTGAGAGCTGGTCAGCTCTCAACAAATGTGAACTGTCATTCATTTGCCTCTCAGGGTTCCAACCCTGAGAGCAGAGTATTAGAACCACACCTTTATAAAGAGCAAAACCCACAATGATGGAACTCTTACTAGGTAAGGCAGAATAAAGTGCCCCCCACACACACACAAAGATAAGTACATCCCAGTCTCTGTGGTTTGTGAATGTTAGCTGATATGGCAATGGGGAGTTAAGGTTGCAGATGGAATTCAGGGTGCTCATCAGTTGACCTTAAAATAGGGAGTGTCCGGGATTATCCAGGTGGGCCCAATGTAATCATGGGGTCCTTCAAAGTGTCAAAGGGGATCAGAAGTCAGAGGGATGCCATGTGAGACGAATTCAACCCACTGTTGTTGGCATTGGCCATGAAATAAGAGGGTCATGGGCCAAGGACAGCAGGTGGCCTCTAGAAGCTGGAATGGGGGATTCAAGGATTCAAGAATTGTCCTCTAGGACATGCAGAAAGGAACACAGCCCTGCCAATACCTTGATTTTATCCTAGAGAGACCCTGTCAGACCCTTGACCTCCAGAACTACAAGATAATACATTAGCATAAAGTCACTAAATTTGTGGACATTTGTTACGGCAGCAACAGGAAATAAATCCACTGGCCAGGAGTCTGACAGTTTGCGAAGCACTTTACTGATGCCAGCAGCTTGCCTTATCTTCACAGTTAGCGAGAGGTTTTATTATCCCCATCAAACAGACAAGCCGGCTGAGGTTCAGGAATATTGACGAAGATCACACAGCCTGTCTAGGGCAGAGCAGACTCTGGAGCCCCTGTAGGAGGCTGTTCTTCGCCATGCAGGCCTGGCCCTGCCTGGTCAGGAGGCCTTCTGTGGCAGCCACTCCCCTTCCCTGCAGTGCTCTCCACATGCCAGAGGAAGCTCTCCCCGTGTGTCTTTTCCACAGTGGATAAAGTCGTTCTGCAGAGGCTTCTAATGGTGTGGGACCTGAGACTGTCAGGGCTCCTTGCTTCTGATTATCTCCAAGCTCTTTCCTGCCAGATCCCACTTCTTTCTCTTAGCCATTCTTAGGATTCCTGGAAAAGAAAGCCAAATTGTGGGGGCAAAAGACCTTCAGCTCATGTCAGTACTGCATCTCTAAAAGTGGAGAGGAGGGGAGACCCTCAACTCAACACAGTACTTTGCTTCCTTATTATTAGGACTCAGCACATCAAAGGATGTTTTTAAAAACCTGAAGATCTCCCCTTGGGAGCCCAAGTACAAGTGGAGGTCTGATGCCTTCCTTTTCGAGGAGTAAGAAACGCATCATTGTGATGTGAGCAAGTCCCCCTTTTTTTCCCAGTAGAGCCCAAACACTGGGTCCATCTCACAGAGCAGGAAACGGGGATTTGCCCCATGTTGGAGGGGAGGGTGGACTGAGGCTTCCTGCTTCTCAGGACTGCCAGTCTCCCCCAGGATCTCGGTGCCTCCCTCCGGCTAGGACAGGCCCAGGGGCACCACTTTGGATCCAGGACTGGGTGTTGGAAGAGAAATGGGGAGGGCACACACCCTGGGGCGTGGAGGTGGCACTGTAGAGGGCAAGCAGAAGCAGTCGGGACTAGCCACTGCCTTTCTGGGGTGAACCACCCCATGTGCGGAGGTGTGAACCCTGCCTTGTCAGTATTGCTCCCATGGATGGGCTTTGAGGCTCTGAAGGTGCTTCCTGGGCTTCGGGCTTCTCGGGCGAGGCCCAGGCATCAGGCTGTTTAAGTGGGAACAATGGTCCTTTATCATCAACAGGGAGCCAGCCAGCAGGTGATACTGAACACCAACAACGTACATTTCTGGATATTCAATTAGCCCTTTTCTTTTTAACACCAAATAAAGCATACAACAAGACATCTCAAGAATGGAAAAAAAAGTTTTCTAGAAATCATTTAACTGTACTTTTGAAACAGGTGAAGTTTATGGTATGTAAATTACACCCTAATAAAGCTGTTAAAAAAAAATAAAAGGAGTGGAAGGAAAGGAAACTGCTTTAAGAATTCTTATCTGGATATTCAGCACTGCCGGCTCCATTATTTCATGCTTAGCCTTCATCCCTCCAAAAGCCGACTTCACAGCGGCTCCCCCCACCAGCCTGGCAGTCTCTTCCTGTTCCACAACCAAGGAAATGCAGACTTGAAGGGCTGGACTGTGGATCTAATCCAGAGAAAATGAAGACCAGACCTAGGAGAGTGGGAGAAGGAGCCCCCAGGACACTCCGGGAGGAGGACAAGGCGACAGGACCATCTGTGCCTGTCCCCCAGATGTCCTTTAGAGACAGGGCCCCAGTGCACCCAGCAGGCAATTACCTGGGACATTGGCCTGCCTGTCCTGCTTCCTCCCTGCCGCCCTGTCCCTGGACTCTGGATCTCACCACCAAACACCAAAGCTTCAGCTCTGAGCATGGCCTGAGGGCAGAAACCAAAATAGCAGGCTATAGGACTGGCTGCAGGGCAGAAGGCAGGCCCTCTCGCCACCCACCCTCAAAGTCTTCTTAACTTTGCCTTGAAGAGGGGCATATAGAGAACTGAGGAAAACCATTCAAAAAAAAAAAAAAGGGCTCCACTGCTTGGGGAAATATTCCCAAAGGTGCCCATATGGAGGGATCAGAAGCAGGGCTGCCACTTCCAGTGAGCCCTAGTCCAGCTTGAGCAACTGGCTAACTGGCCCTTAGCGAAGTGGGCCTCGTCCCAGGTGGCTCAGTCTGTCCCCCAGCAGAGCCTGGCCAGTCCTGCTGTCCAGCCCCAAATCACTTTGACCACCAGCAGGGATCGAGCAACATGACCCCTTCTGTTGCTGTTTTAAGATTCATCTTAAAGTCTAAGGAGCAGAGTCGGGCTCAGGGAGAGGTCTGGGCTACAGCCTCTTCTGCAGCTCCTCCAGCCTCAGAGTTTCCACTGAAGGGCGTGGCGGGAGCGGACAAAATGGCTCAGCTCCAAAAGACAGGGATCCTCAGGAACGTGGTCCTAGAGAGGACAGGCCATTAGAAATGGGAGGGGCTGGGCAGCATGGTAATGTCTGCTTCACTCCAAGACCCATTTTCTTTCTACTCTATCGTGCAGTCTTGGTGCTGCCCAGACAGGCAGAAGCAGTGGGGAGAGCCTTCACTCTGGCTGCTCCCTGAAGCAGCCCTCCTCACGCAGGTATTCCTCCCACTTTCAGCATCAGCGGCTTTAGAAGCCTCACGGGCCTTGATTGGGTCTCCAGATGGCCTCCTCGTGCCTGGCTGGCGAGCTGGGGCTCAGGCTCAGAGCTGCAGCCTCGGGTACATTCACTGCTTGGAGCTTCGCAAGCTACTTTCCTGCCCCAGTTCACTCCTGTCTCTGTGAATTAGCATGGAGGCTGTCAGGACCTGGATCTGCAATTCTCCGCTCTCATTAGTGGGCTGCATGTCAGGCTCTGTGGGCCTATCTCTGGGACCATATCGTGGCATTTCCTGGATGCCTTCTGTGATCCCTGGCAGAACTTTCTGGAAAACAGGTCATGCGTGATGAGGCCTGGGCACTAACGTGGGGAACGGATGAGCTGAGTGAAAGGTCTCCAGAAACCCGTAATTCTTTTTCACAGAGGCCTCCTAGGAAGGGCGCGAGCAAGTAATAGTCAAATTGTACTTAACTAGCAAGGCACAGACACTAACCAGTTGGCATAAATGCTGGTCACAGCGTGGAGCAGCGGGATGGGGAGGCAGAGGCTGGCTGGTAGAAAGATCTGGATCATTCCAAGAAAAGGGCCAGAGCAGTTGGGGTAAGAGGGCCACGTGGAGGGCCTCGGGGAAGCAGCTGTTACCAGTGCTGTGAAGGTATTGCAGTGGGTTAACAGCTGCTGTGAACCAGTGCAGACCAACTTCAGCAGCCTCTCAGGGCCTGAAGTGCTCTAGTCCTCAGGCCAGACAGTGTATCTCTCCCACGACACGGAGGCCGGGCTGCGCTCAGGAGTACAGTTTCAGCATCAAGCTCTTTCCTGTCTCTGAGCTGCAGTCTCCTCTCATCTGTGATGGGAATAATAGAACCTACATCATGGGACCACTGCGATGGCCTGGTCTTACCACTGGGCAGGGCCAGTGCAGTGGAATTGGGGCACAGTGTATGAGGGGATCAGCTTCAGGGGCAAGGTTTTGCAGTAAACACCCAAGATTAGCCTGCAGTCCCCTCCTCATTGGACCTCAAATAATTTTTGAGTGGCACTTGGCCACTTTGGACAGAACCTTTGGTGATGGCTGGGAAGTGGCACCTTGGCATATGTGCTTGAAGGTTCAGAAACTATTTCCAAATCACGTGGCCAGTCGGGCCTTTCGGGCTTGCAGTGTGTGTTGTGGTTCTTCCTTCCCCATTCACTGGCCGTCCCAGGCCTGCTGAGGTGCCGGCAGCTCCAGTTCTTGTTCTCTAGTTTTTGCCCTGCTAGAGCCATCTGTCCAGAGGCCAAGAAGGACCACTGGCTATGGGAGGTCATGAGCAGAGAGGGGCAGAACATGGCACTGCCCCCCTCAACCAATGAGTCTCCAGTGAGTGTCCTCCATGAGTCGGGCCCCACTGGGGCCCCCCTCCTGCCCACAGCACGTGGTTGTTCATAGTGGGTCAGAGGAGGCAGAGGAATAGCTCTCCTGCCCCAGCGTTACACAGGCGCCGTTTGTGCCCCGTGTGTGACCGTCTAGGGAAATGGCCCTTCAGTGTTCGCTCTCAGCCTGCTTCTCCCTGGAACACAGACGAGCGCAGGGCTGGGTGAGGAGTGGGCTGGAACCACAGCCTCCGTGCTGTGCTCAGAACCCTCCAAACACTGGCTCAGCTGCCCGGCTGAGTTCCTCGTGTTCTTCTCATTTGTGCCATGAATGAGCTCTCCCGGGGAGGCACTCAGCCCCCTGAATATACACATCTCTCAGGTCACCCCTTCCGTGAGTCAAGAGGGAACCCCAGCGGGGGCCACGACCCATGTCTGCCCCTCAGGGACACCTGATCATTGGGTGAGAGATGTCTGTGGGTCTTGCGCCTCACCAGATGTGTCTGGACACCTCCAGACCCCTGCAGAGGACCCAGCCAGGCACTTCCCTGGGGTCTCTTTGTCACCCTAACTGTGTCAGACATGTTCCTTCTTATAGGTCTGCTTTCTTACTGGAGAGTGCGGGGGGTTGAGTCTAGGATTGGTTAATGGGAGGCCACTCTGTTGACATGGACGCCCTTCATCTGGAGCTACACAGCAGCAGCATCTTCCAGAGCTGGGACCTCATTCATCTTCCTCACCTGAGCTCAAGAAGCATCAGTGGAGGAGCACCCTGGCGGGCTGTGGGGCTGTGTGTGTCCTTAGCCACTGACACTCCCTGTGCTAACATTTATTACATGCTGGGCACCGTGCTAAGCTCTCACATGGACCTTCTCATTGAATGTGCACCAATAGTCTAAGAAGAAGGTACCATTAGTACCCATTCCACTTTCCAGATGAAGAACTGAGGTGCAGCTAAGCTAATCCAGTAAATGGCAGAGCTGGAGTATACATTCTGTCTCTACAGCCAGTGCTCCTAAGGAAACAAGATGAATGGATTATCAGAGGCATGTCCTCTTTGCCTAAGGGATGTCAAATGTGAGGTGTAGAGCAGGGGTCAGCGTATTTTTTCTTAAAGGGCCAGAAAGTACATATTTTCCACTTTTCAAGCCATATGGGTCTCTGTCATACTCTGCCTTTGTTGTCCTAAAGCACTATAGCTAAATATAGAGCAAGCGAATATCATGTGTTACAATAAAGCTTTATTTATGTAAAAGATGGTGGGCCAGATTTGGCCCTCAGACCGTAGTTTGCCACTTGGTGGTGCAGAGGAAAGCGTCAATGCCCCTGACAAACTGGGTGACCTCAGATCAGTCATTCAACTTCTTCATCTCTGGTTTCCTCGTGTCTAGTAACTAGCCACTATGCGGTACTGATTAACTGATTTGTTCTGAAATGATGGACTGATCTCCTTGTAAGAGCCACATACTCTGCTGGGAGCCACAGATACAGCAGGGAACAAGACAGATGTCCTCCTGCCCTCATGGGATCCAGCCCGTGAGCATGACAGAGATACCCTTGGGTAAAGACAACAGCCAGCGCTGTGCTTGGCTCAGGCAGAAATTCACCAAATATACGCCCTCTTCTCCCTGTCCTGCCCCTGACTCATCATTCAGAACCCATTGCTATCAAATTTGTTGTCCTTTGTACCCATACTGAGTAAAAAGGCAAAAGCACGTGTTGGGACCCAGGACTTTAATATGTTTATAATCCATTTTTATGCAATACTGGTGTAATTGTGAATCATAATTTTTTCATTAAATGACCTGATTTTACTTGATAATATCCGTTTAAGTATGTGAGAGCAGTAAAACTCCATTTGTGTTAAATAGTATATGTGTGATTCAGTTGGTTCACTCATTTAGATTTTTACGACTCCTGAATCCAAACAAATGAACCATCCATCTTTTTAGAAATAACAAGGACCTTCAAGATCAGGCGAGCCCTGTATTTCCTTTCGAACACACCAAATTGAGGGGCCAAGGGCAGCCTGAGCTCTGGGATGGAGCTTTGAGCAGCACCGCAGTCCCAGAAGTTCTTGCTTTGTCATAGAAATGCTCACGTAGTTCGCATTTTACGCCTTTAAATGTCCTAATGTGTTTAATATATCTGAGTTTCCTTCTGCATCTTTAAGGAAAATTGGTAACTGAGATGACAGGCAGCGTTCGTTTTTGGAATTCACCTGTATCCGGCCCTTTGCTCTGTAGAGGCAGTGCAGCATAATGGTTAGGACCGCTGCCTCGGGGGACAGACTACCTCAGATTGCATCTCAGCTACTTCACGTCCTCCTAAGTGAAGGTCAAGGTTCTTATCCTCTGTGTGCCTCAAGTTCACTATCTCTAGAATGGTGACAGTGGCAGTCCCCACCCTGTAGGGGGGAAATGAGTTGGTATGTGGAAAATGCTTATGGCAGAGCCTGACTCATGGTAAGCACTCAGCAAGTGCTAGCCGTGATGGTTATCCCAGGAGTTACATGGATCTCCAGAGTGAGTATATGCCCAGGACATGGCCCCCAAAAAGCAGAGGTGCTTACACATGTTCACCCAGCACCTGTGAGTGCCAGCTCCATGGGCATGAGTTTTGGTGTCTCCCTGACTCGACTCTCTGGTGTTGGTGTGCTCACTCTGCTTTCAGAATCATTCGCTGTCTAATTTGCAAGGAGCGATGACAGCCGCCTCTGTCCATGACACCCTTTGTGTACCTCCAGTGATGGGGCTTCCTCCCCCAGGAGCACCCCTTCTGAGATCGGAGTGTCCTGGGTGCTGGAAGTGTCCCCCTCTTATTCACAAGCCTCCTCCTCTTCCCAGATGGACTCTTCCAAGAATCTGTCAGGAGGAGGTGGTGGTATGCAGCTCTGAGCTCTCCAGCCTTGAAGACCAAGCGGCCCTCCCTTTGCCTGTCTCCAGACTGTACCTTTAAGTTACCTGACATAAGTGTGTTTGCACCTATTGGCTCCATGTAGATAGCTGAAGGGACTTTGGCAAGTGTCCTAAGCCTGCCTCTCCTGTTCTGAACCCTCTTCTGCTTCCTCCTGGTCCCTGTCTCATTCCAGGCTCCATCTCTTACTTACATCATGTTTATGAACATGAAAGCCCAGTCCAGTGGCCTTAGCATCCCTGTCCAATTTCTCTGATTGCTGACCTTAAATGGTAGGCCTGACTACCTGGTCCCTTGGAATGAGTTCTATAGTCCTGACCAGTCAGCCTGTGTCCTGGCAAGACCTACTCACTATCCCTGTAAAAGAGGGACTTGACCCTCCAGGCTGCCCTTGCTATAGCAACCCTGAGTCCCATTTATTGTGCACTTACTCTGAAACAAGTGTTTCATGTACATTATTGCATGTAATCCTCACAGATCTCAGGAATGAGATGTAGGTATTATTATTAATATCCCCACATTGCAAGTGAGGAAATCAAGGCATCAAGAGGTTGAGTGTTTGCTTATGATCATGTCGCCAGTGAATAGTGGGGCAGGGATTTGTTTGAATCTGTGTCTATATAAATCCAAGACTCTGCTCTTGTAGTAATAATACCCTCTCCATTTTCTTGGAAATTTCCAGGAGAACCATGAATTCTCTTGATCTGGTGTGAGCATTGCCCCTACAAAGTCTACCAGAGGTCCAATGAGCAGTGCCCAGGGTGTGTGGAGGTTTGGGGATGGTCTGTCTATCTGCTGTGCCAACGAGCCCCTATCCTGAAGCAGCAGGAGGCAATCTGGCCTAGGGTCCTAGCAGTTAGGTGAATCTCATAGGGTGCAGCCAGGAAACTCTCAGCAGGACCAGACAGTGGAGAGAGACTGGACTGGCAAGAACTGGGCAAGGGAGCAGGCACTCAGCTTGGGGATCCGGGTGTGGGACAGTTTAGGACTAACAGGGAATAGGGGTGTGCTCTGGGGAAAGAGAAGCAGAAACCCCATTCAAGGGCTGGGCCCAGTGCCTGATGAGAAGGCAGACTGGAAAAGGAGATTCTGACATAAAGCCACGGGGCATCAGGGTCACACCCACTGGCTTCCCCAAGGACTCTGCTGGGTGTATTTCCATATCCGTTGTGTTAGTGCTTGTTGGGTGGATGAATGGATGTATGGAAGGATAAATGGGCTTGGGGGAGCATGACGATTCTATTCCTCCCACCCCCAGAGTTGGGGCTAAGATCGTTTTATCCAAAGCAATGTTGAGGAAGGGGAAGGGGCTGTCACGGCATACTCGGGCATGTACTCTGACCCCCTGTCTCCTTCTCCCTTCTTTCTCCAGAAGCCCCCGCCAAACCCGAGGAGGCAGAGGCTGAGCCCTTCACAGACTCCTCTCTGTTCGCACACTGGGGCCGGGAGCTCAGCCCCGAAGGCCGGCGTGCGGCGCTGAAGCAGTTCCAGTACTACGGCTACAACGCCTACCTCAGTGACCGCCTACCCCTCGACCGACCCCTGCCTGACCTCAGACCCAGTGGGTGAGCAGAGTCAGTGGCCGGGCCCTTGTTGACCTGCCGGTGGGGAGGTGGGGTCCCCGTGGTGCTGGAGACAGAGCCAGGACTGGGTGTCCGGGCTCCTGATCACTTCCCAGCTTTAGCTTAGGGTCCTCCCCCCTCGGCCTGCATCAAGCAAGTCACTCTCCCTCTCCTCCTCCAGCCTCAGTTTCTCCATCTGCTAAGCAGGGAGAAGGCTTTCTTCCATTAGAAATAAGAAGTTTTGAGGACTAATAACCGAATTTAATCCTTAAGGGCGCAAGAATCATCTGGCACTCCTGTTAATAAGTCATTTTAACCCAATTAGTTGCATTTTTATGAACAATTATTTTTTTCTGTAAATTAGTTTCTTAAAGTACATCCATCTTCCAAGGCTAACAAGTCATTACACCCGACAGAGAAGTCTGTCTTGACTTCTCTCTTTGTTACAAAAGATGTTCCTTTAAGGTTCAGTTAGAATTTTTATTACTCCTAATTATTAAAAATGTGGGCACGTACCACAGCTGAGAAAATCTCATTAACTTTTGTGAGCTCCCCCCTCCGTACCTTCTCTTCCTCTCTTTCTACTTATTTTTAAAATTTTCTTAAAGCTGCAAACCACAGTTAGCTTGTGTCTGGAGCTTTCAAGAAAGATCTTGCTTCTGGGTTTGGAGTCTGTGTTCTTTGGGAAGGAGAGTTCAGTTCAGTTTCATAGACATTTATTGAACATCTGCTGTATGCCCTGTAGTTAGGTATGGTTTTTCTTAGCCCAAGTGAACCTGGTTGGGCTCTAGGGATGAAAGACCATCTAAGGATCTACACGGGGAAAGAAGAGTATATGTTCATTTAAAGATTACTTGGGGGCTTCCCAGATGGCTCAGTGGGTAAAGAATCCACCTGCAATGCAGGAAACACAGGTTCAAACCCTGGGTCAGGGAGATCCCCTGGAGGAGGGCATGGCAACCCACTCCAGTGCTCATGCCTGGAGAATCCCGTGGACAGAGGAACCTGGTGGGCTACAGTCTATAGGGTCACAAAGAGTCAGACATGACTGAAGCGACTTAGCACACACACACAGGACTCTGCAGAGGCCTCAGCCATGATCTTGGCCAGCACAGAAGCTATGGACTCAGGCGCAACTCAATACACATTTTTCCCAAAATAAGGGGAAATGGTAGATTTTGCTGACTGTAGCATGGCTGTAATGATGACTGGTGTTTGCATGAGCTTGACTGGTTGAGATGTGCTTCCCATGTGGACCACACCAACCTGCATGAAGGTGGGCAGGCAGTTGGCATCGTCCCATTCAGAGTCGAAGCAGCTGAGGAACAGAAAGAGTAAGAACTCTGGCTGACATCACACAGTTGAATAAGTGACTGAGCTGAGACTTGAACCAATGTATCCAGAAACCAAATCCAGGCCTTTGACCCGAGCTCACAGCTGGGCTGCCTTGACTGTGTAGGAGGCATGCTGAGAGCTGACTGACACCCTTGCACCCTTCACTGAGAGAGGCGCCGTGCACACCAGTCCTTCCTGCTTCCATGGGAGAGAAGCAGGAGTTGCTGGGTGGAGAGACTGCGTGGCCTTTCTCTGAAGTGCAGGGCTCCCTGGAAAGCCCGCTCTGTAGGAAGTGCATTCAGAAAAGGCAGCCCAGCCTGGACTTCCTGAGTTTGCTAAGAAGGTGGTGGCAGGTGCGTGGGCCGGGGCTGGAGGGGGCTGTCTCTGGAGGACTCCAGGTGAGCTGAATTCTGTGGTTTCCTCCTGAGCCACTGGAGAGAAGCAGTAATCATAATGGAAAGACCTTTCCTCTGCACAGAACTTTACAGTTTATGGAGCTTCCACACCTCCCCTGTGGGCAAGGCGACTTCTGTCAACCCCTTTTTATAGCCAGTAAAACAGAATCTCTGATAAAAGGCAGAGCTGAGCCTTCCTGCTCTCAGCAGGGGCTCCTGCAGAGGCTCTAAGGACGGTGGTTTCTCTTTGCACATGGACTTGGAAGGCTCTGTCTAGCTCTACTTCAGCTGCTGTGCCAGACACACACCCAGGATTAGAGAGCCGTTGGTGGACCACTCGAAACAAGCACATGCTTGGGTAAAACAGTGCCTCTCTTTGTCTGTTAATTTCCATGAAAACATCACTGCCTTGTAACAAGGTCATTGCTTGCTTATCCCATTTAACTCATTTTAGAAACATCTTTTCAATATCTTTACTGTCATCCTATTTCAAATTACACAGCCAAACGTTTATATAGCATGAGCCATGTTTTCAGGGAAGCATTTCACACTTTATTTACATTAATTCTTTGATGTCTCACAGTAACCTTCTGGAGCAAGTAGAAGACCCACACTTACTCTTCTACTCATGACACTTTGACACCAGATGTGGGTTTTTTCCCCCATATCGACCAATTCTGTGACACCAGCTGGGTGTCCCTGCAATTCAATTAGCTTTAGATGCTACCTACCAGAATTAGTGTCAGATCCCATAAGTTAAAGGCTCAGTCCCACAAGACTGGCCCCACTTTAGGTACCAGTCACAAGTCCCAGTTGTCATTTGTACTTGTCACTGCCCAGCTGTAATTTGGGATTCAACTGCTCCTTGCTGTTTAGTCACTAAATCATGTTTGACTCTTTTGCTGCTCCATGAACTGTAGCCCAGGCCCAGAGGCTCCTCTGTCCATGGAATTCTCCAGGCAGGAATACTGGAGTGGGTAGCCATTCTCTTTCTGAGCCAAGGATTGAACCTGGGTCTCCAGCACTGCAGGCAGATTCTTTACCATCTGAGCCACCAGGGAACAAGGGGCTGGTAAAGGGGACTGGACTATTTTCTGCAGCCCCTAGTGGGAGCAACTGGGGCAGAAGCATGCACACCTGTCCCCAAAGGAGTCGTGGGTCCTGAGCTGGGGAGACTCTGTGCAAAGAAGAACATTGAAGTGGAAAGAGTCAGGACGGGATTACAGCAGGGAAAGAATAAAGCCTGGAGCCAGGGTTCTGGATTCTCCTGGGAGCAGGTTAGGGTCCATCCAAGGTGGCTGTGGGTGTTTGCGGTGTTACCACTATGTGTATGGCCACCAGATCTGTGTGTGCCGATTGGAGGGTCACAGGGTCTTCATGCTGCAGCCACTAGACAAACCTCTGAGATCTCTGAACTTTGGGGTTCAGGAGGACTGTCTTCATGAGCATCATGTATGGTAGGCAGGTAACAGCCTCCCAAGGGTGTCCACGTCCTGGTCTCTGGAACCTTTGAACATGGTGTATGCAAAGGAGAATTAAGGTTGCAGATGGAATTGAGGTGGCTAATCAGTTGGCTTTAGAATAAGGAGATCATCCTGAATTATCTGGACGAGCCCAGAGTAATCCCAGAGCATTTAAATGTGGACGAGAAAGCCAGAGCGATGGCAATGTGAGAAGGACGCAGCCAGACACTGCTGGCTTTGAAGATGGAAAAGAGCTGTAAATGGGGGAAACCTGTAGATACTGAAAAAGCAAGGACAGTGTCTAACAGGTTATCACCTGGAACTTCCAGAGAGGAATGCGGTTCTGCTGACACTTTGACTTCAGCCCCGTGAGACCTCTGTCAGACTCCTGGCCTCCAGAATGGAAGATAACTAATGTGTGTTGTTTGAAGGCACCAAGGTGCAGGACTTTCTTACCGTGGCAGCGTTAGGACACTATCCAGTGGGCACAGGATCCTCAGAGGCTAAAGTGCCCTGCCCTTGGTTTAATGTTCTGCTGTTGCTGTGTTAAAATTCTTAGTAAGTTTTCAACAAAGGCCACCATGTTTTGCTTTTGCACTGAGCCCCACAGGTTATGTATCTGGTCCTGGTGGGGAAGCAGGGCAGTTTCAGGTGAGAAGCTGGGACATGATCGCTGGATTATCTAGGGGTTGCTTCCTCAGGGCCAAGGATTTACCCCAAGAGCCACTGTCTGCTCACCAGTCCTTCCTGTGTGGCAGGCACTGTGCAGACAGATTAATGTCCACCTTCTCCTTTAACTTTTATCCTCATGTCTCTATGGGGTAGTTATTATTGTTCACATTTTATATAGGAGAATGCTGAATATTTCCTAGGTTAAGCAACTTGATCAAGTTCCCAGTGTTTTTACATAAGTCTGTGTCTCTAGGATGCTATTCAGCCCCCTTGCCCCACCCTTCCTAGGGGAGCTTTTCTAGTTTGGAATCTTGGCTCTGTGGAGATGACCCAGAGGTCTTTGGAAGATGAGGCTTCCATGACGGTTGCCTCAGGACAAAGGGGTAAAATCAACACCCTGAGTAATGATTCTGCTGCTGCATCAAAAATGCTAACTGCACAGACACAGGAGGAAGTACTTCTTAACTGGGGCAATCTGGGAAAGTACTTGTGGTTCCTGGTTAATTAAACATATTATGAACCGGTAGTATCACATAATTGTTCTTAAATATAATGTAATCTTGTGCAATATTAATGTCTTAAAATGGGGAGGTGAATAGTTTTGTTCTACTCTGCTACTCAGATCAAAGCTACAGAATTGGATTTTATGGGATATAGAGAAAGTGAGGTATGTTTAGAGGAGAACAACTCAAGAGGAAAAACTGGGTAACATGACAGACAGATGAAGTTTCTGCTAGATTATAGAGTAATATGTAAAACCCAATTGCCTGGATTCCAAGGCCAGGTCTCTCACTTCTAAACTGGTTGACCTCCAGCAAGGTAACTAGCCTCTCATGCCTTGGTTTTCCTGTCTGTAAATTGGAGATGGTAATACACAGATTGAACATGTAATATATGTAGACACCTTAGAACATTGCCTAACATCACAGTAACTGCTATCTAACTTTTTGTTACTCTGGGTCCCTGGGCTTCCCTGCTGGCTCAATGGTAAAGAATCTGCCTGCCAGGGCAGGAGATGCAAGAGACCTGGGTTTGATCCCTGGGTTGGGAAAATCCCTTGGAGGAGGAAATGACAGCCCATTCCAGTATTCTTATCTGGAAAACTCCCTGGACAGAGGAGCCTGGCAGGCTACAGTCAAAGGGCTCATAAAGAGTCAGACACGACTGAGCAACTGAACACACCTGGGTCTCTGATTTGTAAAAGGGATGGCCTGGGGGGCACGGTCATGACTTTATCTACTAGAAGGACCACTAAGCAGATGAGGAGTGACACAGGCCAGGCCTTCCACGCTGGCACTAGGTGAGAGGAGGGCCAGGCGGGCACTGCAAGACAGATCAGAGTGGTTTCTCCCCAGCCCCAGAGTTCTGAGCATCAGAGGCTGGAGCCCGGCTCTGCTGGAAAGCAAAGATGCCCCATCCTCCTCCTTCCCACCTGCAGTGCCTGCCTTCCCCACCTCCCCCACTTTCCTCAGCCCTCCTTGCCACAGGCCTGGTCTGCTCACCCACAAACCCACCACACGGAGACGCTCAGTCCCTTATCTGACTTCTCCACTAGTGCCAGCTGACTTTTGTTTTCTGGGCGCTGTCTGTGTAGTCCCAGAAATCCCATTTTCCCTGGATTTCTAATAAGTTTTAGGAACAAATGATTGCCCTGCTTCCTGTTGGCTATTTACAGTTTAATTGATTCATTTCCCTCCTTCTTCTACTTATAGTCTATGTTTGATATAGCAGATCCTTTCTCCAAATCAGTAGAGTCCCCTGAAAGGATGTTAGTAGAACTGTTTCTGAGTGAAAGCTGGACACTGTGATGATCAACTCTACTTAGAATTTTACCTGTTGTCGTTCTGGTGTCAGACGCTCTTCTGAGATGAGGCTGGCCCATTTCCCTTGCCTTGTAGATGATTAAAACTTCTGTCCACTATCTCTTCCACATCTGAGCCAGACATGCATCCTACCAGGACCCTGAAGCCCCTGGCTACACTAAATATCCCATTGCCTCCACGACCCCTCTGGCTTATTGGATGATCTGGGCTTGTTGTGGTGGTCAGGCAGGGAGTAAATGTCCAACTCCAGGATTCCATTCTGTTAGGCTGTGGTGGAAATCCCGCCCACGGGCTTTTCCCGGGCCTGCATTCATTCTACTGTTCACTGCTTGAGCGTTTGTTCAGTTGTTCATTCAGCCAGATCCTGGGTGCTTCCTGAGTTTGTTCTCTGTGCTGGGTGCTGCGTGAGGCACGGGGGTGGGGGTGGGGGGCTGGTGAGCAAAGCAAATGTGGTCTTGATCTCATGCAGCTTATAGTCTAGTGGAAATACTGACATCTGTTAAATAATCACATAAAAGCTAAGTGGCAATAGCATATACGTGGCATGAAAGAAAAACAAAGGAGCCTGTGAGAGTCTAACAGGGATCACACCCCAGGCCAGGAAGCACACTGTGTCTTTCTTCGCTGGGTTATATGTGTGCTGTCAGGGAGGAAGGAGCTGAGCTTACTCAGGTGACAGCAGGTGGCTGGGATTCTTTGTACGCCAGTGTCTACACACAGTTGCATAATCACACCATCGGAAATCACACACCCAGGCTCTGGAGGAGCGCAGAGAACCCAGCCTCAAACAAAGAGTGTGTTTGGGGATTGCTATCTCAATGGGCTCAATGAAACAGAAGGCAATCTAGGCTTCACATGACCAGTAGAGCTTTATTGTAATAGTCCACATCATCCTCCTAGATGCATTGTTTCTACCCTATCTTTCATCAGAGTTGACCTGGAGTGACTTCCATTTCGTCCCTCCCTCCACCAGGTCTCTGGGTTGTCACAACACCAGTGTCTGTCCAGACAAATCTCTAGATGGTCATAGAAGGAAGGTGCAGACCCTGGTTTAACAGGACCTTTGAGCACTGACTTTGGAGGCAAATGAGCCCAGGTGGAAGCCCTGGAAAATAACTTGCTGTCTCAGTCCAACTGCCCTCATCTATAAAATTGGGATAAAATATTTACCCTATAGGACTTTTCCTATAGGAAAGAATAAAAATCAGAGGGGGGAGGGAAGTAAAAATATATGTACATCTCTTAGTATGATTTGTCGTGAGTCATTAGCACTCAGTAGGTGGAAATTATTAATGTTGTTACTTCAAGATATTCTGTATGGAGTCCCTGGGCAGTAGGGGTAGCAAGCACGGTGCAGTCTCTGAGCTCCAGAGGTTACAGAGATAGAGATGCCAGCCACCAGGAGTGGAAGTCTTGATTGCACGCGTGCCCAGTGAGAACCCCCACACTGCTCTCATCCTTGGGTCTCATTAAGTCCAGCAGACCAAATGCTGGCAGGCTGGGAACCTGTCTAATCTGAAAAGTTCTGGAAGAAGCCAGAAGTGTAACCAAGTGAAATCAGAGGAGGATCAAACAAGTCCTGTGGGTGCAGGTGGAAGGGTGGAGGCCAGGGTGAGGACACAGATGGACATGAAGGGATAAGAAGACACTGCTGATCCCAGGGTGCCATCCTTAGGTGGTCAACAGTGCAGCTGAGCTGTTGTGTGCTGACCATGGGTGCAGGGGAGACCCTATCTAGGAGAAAGGAGGGGCTGGGGATACTCAGGGGAGTGGGTATTCAGGGGCGTGTTATCTTCTCTCTGCTTGGTCTAGGTGGGTCCCTCCTGCACTCCCAGAACCCAGGCATAGTTAGACCCAGTTCCCCATACACACTGGCCAGCAGCCCCCAGCTCACGTTCTACTTTGATCTTCACACTGGAAGGGGTCAATCAGCCTCCATGAGTCATGCTTCGATGCACTGGGAGCTCATAGATTTGCCCGAGTCACAGGAAGAATCCATCCCTCCACTGTGGAGGGGTCTGGCTGCTGTCCTGGCTGGTACCCAGTTCCCGGGTGCCTGACTTGGCCTCTCTTAGTCTGGCACTGCCTCTCTGCCTCTCGCAGGTAATGGCATCACTAAAGCCCTTGACATAAACTTGCCTCACGAACAGCTCAAAACCGTCCTGGGGAGCTCTGGTGGGAGGCTCCTGTCCCCACACCACCTCTGTGTGCAGGGATCGATGCAGTCAACTTTATCAGGACCATCAATCCCAGCTTATTAGACAGCCACAGTTCTCCCTGCTCAGAAATGCCTTGTTTTTATCTTTAGTGGAAAATGGCTTAACTTTGAACAAGAATAAAAGTACAAAGGGAACTTTTATGGCTTAATTTTACAGGAGAATGTGCCTCTTCTCAAAATGATTAAGGCACCAGTCTGGTACAGTCAGCCTTTCTCAAGGCATGTAAATAGGGAAGGGTTGGTTATAGCCACCCTGGTGGCTCCTCTGACTCTCACGTACTCTGGCCCTTCTCTGGAGAGGTGAGCAGAGACGGGGGTAGACCGAAGCAGACACCAGAGCAGGTGGGGACGGCAGGCTCTGGGAACAGAGGCTGTACTGGCCAGACTCCAGTAGACATAGGGGCTGGGGGAGATCATTGGCATGTGAATACAAGAGGCATAGCCCTCAGGTAGAGGCTGGGGCTGGTTGTTGGGTAAAGTGGCCAGATTTTGGACCAGAAGCGCTGGGCTTGGTCTGAACAACCCTCTTCCATAGCAGCTCTTGGACGTGTGTTCCTTTGGCAGGACTTGGGATGCCCTGCTGCAGGCAGGCTCCTGTCCTCAGTTCAGTGTCTGGCAGTGATGATGGTGGGTGGGACCGGCAGGTATGAGGATATCTCGTCTGACATGCTGGTCTTCCTCCCTCTTTTTGCCTCTCCCCTCAGCCTTCTAAGTTCTGCTTCAATGTTGAGATGAAAATAGGAACTGGGACTATGTGTATCCATTATATGTGTGTTGGGTGCTTTGAAACAGTAGCCTCAGTTTATTCAGCAGATGCTGGCTGAATGAATGCTTGCTGATGGCCAGAACGGTACCAGGCAGAGCATGCGCAGTCGTGAACAAGATCCTTGCCATCAAGAAGTTGTGGTCTAGTCATAGGATGGCCAACCATCCTGGTGTGCTTGGGATTCTCATTGTTGAAACTGGGAGAGTCCTGGGCAGACTTGGATGAGTTGGTCACACTGCCTAGTCACTAATACAGTGGTGATTGGATATATGTGTCTTGTGGCATTTGGTGATGGCCAGGTGCTTGCTAGGAGGAAGAGGAAGTTTGCAAACTATTTCTTTAGTGAGAAGTTTTCCATTCATCACATATGAGAGAGAAGATCCTGAACTATATGGAGAAGACACCAAAGTGATCATTTCTCCTGCCTCCCTCTGTCCCTGCCTCCACGTGAAAAGATATAGAGAGCAGGGGAGTGGCTTGCCCAGGATCACACAGCAATTTGGGGCACAGCTGGGTCAGTGCCTGGGTGGCTTTATCCATCCCTTCTCCCCCACAATGCTCTCTCCCTATAAACTAGCCCACCTCATCTTTCTTATCCTGCCCACCCTTCACCTCTCTACTCACGGAAACCCAGGTTAAGGTTAGATGCTGTGCAGTCTGGAGAAAAAGCACCGAGGCTGATCCTGGGAAGGCCTTGAGTGACTCTCCGGAGGGAAGGGAGGGAGGGAGGATTTAAGGAGCTCGGTAAATTTGGCCAGGGGAGATCGCTTAATTATAGTGCAGAGGAACTGAGAGCTGCTGGAGATGGAATGTGAGCAATTGGGGCCAAAATCCCAGTGAAGGAGAGCAGGAGAAGGAAGGACCTGCTGGTGAGAGAAGACCTGACTCTCCTTCTAGGGAGGAGGTTTATACAAAAAGGAGCGAGCTGGGATCAGTGGCATGCATGTGAAGTTCAGGCCTTATGTAGACATACCTGTCTTACTGCATTTCATGTTACGGTGCTTCACAGATACTAAATTTTCTACAAGTTGAAGTGTTGTGTTATCATGTGATGGTTAGCATTTTGTAGCCATAAAGCATTTTTAAATTAAGGCATGTACATTGTTTTTTTCAGACAATGCTATCACACACAATATACTATCGTATAATAGAAACATAACTTTAAATACACTGAGAAACCAGAATATTCATATAACTCACTACATTGCAGTATTTGCCTTATTGCAGTGGACTCAAACCTGCAATATCTCTGAGGTATCCATGGATAAAATAAATAAACATGTTGGTTTAATTCTGAAAACCTACTATATGCCAAACTGGTTTAAAGTTGGGAGCTAGCACAGTAGCAAAATAAAGTCCCTGCTCTGAGGGAAGGTCATTATAGTGGGAGGAGACAGAAATGAACACACACAAATGTGACGTACTCTCCTAGGTGTTATGTTCAAAAGGGTTGTCATATAACAGCTGAGTTTGAAAGAGTCTTGCATGTAAAAATAGTGATCAGTAGAGTTTAGCTTGAAAAACGAATATAATATTCCTGCTCTGCTTGGAGAAAGGTCACCAGGAGATGGATACCAGACACGGCAGCTCAACCCATCAGGACGGCCATGGCCATTACTGGGAGAAATTCAACTTGGAGTGGAGCTTTAAAAAAGATAAGAGAGGAGTGGAAGGCAGTTAACCCTTAACTCTGAAAAACACTTGGGAAACACCTGAGGCTTTAGATACAGAGGCTCTGAGAACTCAGAGGAAACCCCTGGAGGTGTAGGGACAGACTAGAGTCAGTCTCATGGCTGGTGGGGCAGACAGTTAGCTTGTACTGTTATAGTGACCTTATTAGGAGCTCTTCATTACACTTTCAAAAAAGAAAAATAAAGGCCATGTGCTAGTAGTCTGACCATATAAAGTGTTTTCTTTAACTGCAATTAGCAAGTAGGTTGTGTGTTAACACTTCTATCATTTTCCATTCCTAAGGAAAGGCCAACTGCTGGTCTTGATAACCATAAGTAAGCACTAGCCAGAATTATTTGACTGTTAACCACCACCTTTTAATTGCTGTTATAACAGTACTATTCACAACAACAACACTTTTTTGAAAGGGTCTGATGAGCTTAATGGAGAAGGCAATGGCATCCCACTCCAGAACTCTTGCCTGGAAAATCCCATGGATGGAGGAGCCTGGAAGGCTGCAGTCCATGGGGTCACTGAGGGTCAGACACGACTGAGCGACTTCGCTTTCACTTTTCACTTTCATGCATTGGAGAAGGAAATGGCAACCCACCCCAGTGTTCTTGCCTGGAGAATCCCAGAGATGGGGGAGCCTGGTAGGCTGCCGTCTATGGGGTCGCACAGAGTCGGACACAACTGAAGTGACTTAGCAGCAGCAGATGAGCTTAAGGAGACATCCAAGCCTTTCTCCTTCATTCAGCCTTTCTCCCTCATCCTCCTCATCTCTTCCTCCCTTCACTGCAATTACCTGAGCTGGCTCCCTCTGTCACCTCCTCTCTAGTTGCAACTCTGTCCCCTCGACCCCGTGGGCCTTTGCACCTGTCGTGTGCCAGGTGAGTTTCTGACCCAGCCTCTCCCCCTCATAGAGCCCTTCCCTGACCGCTCCTAGAACAGCTGCCAGGGCACCACACTGTCCTCTAACACCACATTACTGTTCATTTCAGCACTTGTATGAAATTGTATTGTTTGTTTGCTCCCATGTTTGCCTGTTTCCCACTTCAGAGCACAAGTTCCATGAGGACAGGCACTTTGTTTTAACCCTGAATGCAATACCTGCCTCATGGAAAAAAACTCAATAGATTTCATTAAATGCAAGAATGAATTAATTCTACACCAATCTGTCACCCTGATGGCTTTACTCACATCCTAAGTATGAAGCAGATTTGGATAAAACCTCAGTTCTTTCCCTTCCCCCATTCATTTTTTTCATGAGAGAAAATAAGAGCTGGAAATAGAATGAGAGAAGTTTCTGTAAATTTCTGGTAACCATAGAGATAGTGATTTTAGTTTATTAATCTCCTGCTCTTAAGCAGGCTGGGGCCCCACTGTGATTTCTCCAAAATTGCTCAGCACTGGTTATCCTGCAGCCTTCCTCATTAAGGAAGAGCAGGCCCATCCCTATCCTGCAGCACTTTAATTACAACGAGCAAAAGCCCTGTGCTATTATGCTCATTATTGCATTATTATGCTCACCTGACTGTACCTCCCACTTTGGAGCAGTGCAACACGGTCACCAGCCCTGAACCCCTGGAACCTTTGGTGGCCAATAGTGGGAGCAGGCAGCCTCCACTCTGAGCCGAGGACCGAGGTCAGGGCCACAGTTGCTGCTCTCTCCTTTCATTCAGCTGTCCTGAAGATGGGCGCTCGGTGCCCTCTGGAACAGTATCTACTGTCAGCCAGAGAAGGGCACCAGCGGTGGTTTCCCATCTACAAAGTCAGTGCTTACAGGAGAAGGAGTTGACATGCCCTTGGGAGCCATGACATTCCTTATTGTCTGGCCTCTTGATGGGGTCTAATTTTAGGGTCTCACGTTCCTCTTCGCATGGAGAGTGGCATGCAGACTTTTGTGATTTTGCCTCACGTCCTTTGGATAAGAGACCTCCAAATGGGTTTCAATGGAGCTAGGGAGGAAATGGGACAATTAGGGGCAGTCTCTCACCTGACCACTTCTGCTTGAAGGGAGAGCCTTGGTGTAGAAGTAAGAAGACCAGAGTTGAGGTTTCATCTTGGCAGCTGACACATGGTGGGGACCTAGCCTCTCTGAGCCTGAGCATCTTCATCTGTGAAATGAGGTCCGAATTGTCCTTCCATTCCTCTATCATGGTGAGACTCTGCCTCTGGTTTCCACCTGTTTCTGGAGGCTGGATCCATAAGATGAAAGAGCCATAAGAGAGGCTCTAGGCAGCGTTCCTTCTGGAGTGAGGCAGAATGGATTCTGGCAGGAGGAGTCTCTGGAAGGAGACATGTTTTTCTCCTGAAGCAGGTCATCTAAGGTCTGGCCTCATTTAAGCACTGGCTGTCATTTTGGAAAAACTAAGATTTTCTTTTGGTTGCATTTCCCATCCTATTGGATTTAGAAATACAGTGTCATTCTTCCAGTAAACATTTGGTGAAGCCTGCTGGGTTCCAGGCCCTGTACTAGGTAGGGTCTAGTGATACGACTGTTCATCTGGGAGAGCTGTCAACAAATTCAGACTCTGTAGTGGGGCAAATGGGTTTCAGTGGTTGAGGGCCTGTCTGCTGTACCCTTTGTGATTATCTTAAGTATATCAAAGAGAAGTCCCCAGGGGAGAATCTGGACTCCTGAGCTTTCCAACAAAGCTGGAGCCAAGACATGGGTGGGCCAACACCTGGGGTGACCCCCGCCGAGTCAGTGACCCATCTAAGAGCCTGGCTGCTCTTCTTTCCAGGTGCCGCAACCTCTCGTTCCCTGACAGCCTCCCAGAGGTGAGCATCGTGTTCATCTTTGTCAATGAAGCGCTCTCCGTGCTGCTGCGCTCCATCCACTCGGCCATCGAGCGCACGCCTGCACACCTGCTCAAGGAGATCATCCTGGTGGATGACAACAGCAGCAACGGTGAGTGGCCGGCCCCCTGCCCTGCGCGGGCGTCGCAGCCTCCGTGCTTCTACAGGCTCTCCACGGCTCTTCCTGCTCTGGGATGTTGCCTCCTAGAGGAGAGGTTCATGAAGTTCATGAAGGTTCAGTCCATAGTTGCACTCTCTTCACACTCCAGAGGGGCCTGGTCCCCAAGCTTTTCCTCGCTGGCTGTCAACTCTCTCCCTCAATGTCCTAGCGCAATGTGATGAGATAAATAGCCATGACCTCCACCCCCTCCATATACGCAGTGAGCCTTTCCGGTGACTCCTTTCTGTGAAGCATCATTCCATTTTGCTCTGTGCCTTGGCCTTTGCCTAGAAGATTTTTCATTGACGTTGTCCTAGCGGTGGTGGTGATGGTGGAAGTGTTGATGGTGCTGGTGGTGGTCATAGTGGTGTTGATGGAGGATGGTAGAAGATATGAACTGCAAGGACAGCAACAGAGCTGTTGAAGGTCTAGCTTCTTTTCTGCATCCCCTGCTCCACACTCCATCTGACCTGAGCAAAGCCCCAGGCCACCTGCAATCCCTTGTTGAAGCCCTCACAGCACTTCTCCCTTTCTCCAGCTACTACCAGGTACCTCTTTCCCTTGGTACATATTCCATGACTTCTGATTCTTCCCATATATACCGTCTCCATAATATTTTCCGAACTTAGAGACCATGCACTGAGACAGTTTGAGAACCAGCTCTCCCGATAGGAGCTTTAAGATGAATGTGCTATAGATAATACAACCTGGTCACAGGAGCACAGTCATTGGGCTTATGTTATCTTTAGCATTTTCTCTGATGTCAGGTAGTAAATTTCCCAGTGAATCCATTGCTGTAATGAGAAGTTCAGATGAGCAATTTGTATTTTGTTATCAATTAAAGCTGAAACCTATCAGATAATTGAAATATTTTTGATCTCTATAAGCAAATCTTCTGTTTCATTTTATATCGTGCAGTAAGAAGAGTAGTGTAGTGTAGAAAGAAGGGACTTCTAGAGCTTTCTGAAGGGCAGTGCTTATGCATCATGTGACTCTCATTGTTCCATGGGTGTAAAGGAAGGAAAAGGCACCTCAGATGGCAGCAGGTAGGCAGAGGAGGCTTAAAGGTGATGGCCTTGTGAGGGAGACCTTGAGTAGGGAGACCTACCTATGCAGCTACCTGCCTGGCTCCAAGGAGTGGATGCTGAGAAAGCTCCCACTCCCCAGTGGCTAACACTGCAATTTTGTGACTAGCCTGCCCGTGAACCCTATCTTGCTCCAGCAAGGCCAGCTGTCCTCTTGGCCTCTTACATTGTCAGGAGGCAAGGGATGGAAGAGCGGGCCTTCCAAGGGTGATGGTATCCCCCAAGCAAGAGGCATCCCCAGGCTCCATCCCACCCTGCTGCTGCTGCTGCTGCTAAGTCACTTCACTCGTGTCCGACTCTGTGCGACCCCATAGACAGCAGCCCACCAGGCTCCCCCGTCCCTGGGATTCTCCAGGCAAGAACACTGGAGTGGGCTGCCATTTCCTTCTCCAATGCATGAAAGTAAAAAGTGAAAGTGAAGTCGCGCAGTCATGTCCGACTCTTCATGACCCCATGGACTGCAGCCTACCAAGCTCCTCCATCCATGGGATTTTCCAGGCAAGAGTACTGGAGTGGGGTGCCATTGCCTTCTCCATCCCACCCTACCTCCTCTCATCACAAAACAGAGAACAAAACATCAAGAAGAAGGAAATCTTGGGGTCTTTCATTTCATTCCCATGGTAAAAACTTTATTGTGGCCTGAAGGATGCTGTTTTGTCATTAATTCTTGTGGGAAAGAGGGGGAAAACTGAGATTGAGAAATTTAGATAAGGAAAGTGAGCCACATATAGAAGGTTTCATATTTGAATTTAAATGATTTGGACTTAATTTTCTAAATGGTGATAACCATATTTTGGTAAGAGGAGTGATACAGTCAGGACTGGGCAATGAAGGGCTTTGGATGTGTTTTATATCATTGTTTGGGGGAAAGAGACATCTTAAAGAAGGGAACTAGATGCATCGTAATTGCAGCCATATAGCAAGAAATTAAGGGGCCTGGAGCTGTGTTGGGTGTGGGGCCTGAGGGCAAGATATGAGCCTGAGAGGTTTTATAAAGGAAGCATCTGTTGGATCTCTTGACTGAGAGAAGGCCAAAGGAGGGCTGGTAAATGATGACTCAGTCTCAAACCAGGGTGACCTAGAGGACTGTGGTCATTCCCAGGATAGGGGGCAGGAGGAAGAATGGGTGGGTTTTTCATCAGATCAGAGACGGGGGGCTTTTAAACCCAAAGCTCTGGGAAGTATTGAGTTGATGGCATAGTCAAGTACCTTGGTGATGATTACACATGGCTACACTTGACAGAATTCCACAGAACTACAAGCACACACCCAGGTGACTGCACACATTCCTGAAAAGACCTGGAGAAGCTTTGTGATTTTGGTAATGTCAGTGTCCTCATTTTTATATCATACTATAGTTGTGTAAGATGTTAACGTTGGGGGAGGCTGGGTGAAAGGTGCATGGGATCTCCTTGTGCACTTCTGTGTACTTTCCTGTGAGTCTGTAATTACTTCAAAATACAAATCAAGCAAAAGCCTTCCCAGAAGATTCTAACCCAGAAAGTTTGTGATGGAATCTGACCATCTCTGCTTTTCAGAGCATCCTTGACGATTCTGTTACACAGCTCTGGTTGAGAATCTCTGATTTAATGAATAGGATGCATGTGTTGAGTTCTGGTGTATCGTGTGAAGGGAAAGGACTCTGAAGTCCAAAGTCATGGGTTCTAGGACCCTCTCCATTATGGGTGAGTGACCACAGAAACTTTCCTCAACCTCTCAGAGTCTCAGTTCCTTCCTCTGTAAACAGGGATGGTTATCCTCCCTTGCTTACCTCACCTGCCTGACATGGTCAAGGATCTCACTGTGAGTTGAGCAATCATCATTACCCCTCCCCAGCCCCCACCTCCGTTCCCAGGAGACTGCATCACAGCGGGCCAACCGCACACTGGAGCCTGATAAGAAAGTATGGGGACATGAATGGGGAGTCTTGTACATACATTAATTACAGCCTTTGGTTGGGAGGAAAGGATGGATAACTGAAGAGGAGAGAACAAAAGAAATAGAAGTTTGAGAGGATGCCGAGGATAAGGTGTTTAGGAGTCAGGAGGAAGAGGGTTAGATGATAGAGACAGAGAGGGAATGGCCAAGTGAATCTGGAGGGCAAGCCAGACTCTGAGGACAAAGAGAATTTCAGGAGCAAGCCACCTCTTTGACTAAGCCCAAGGCATTCAAAGGGCTCCCCTTGTGGCTCAGCTGGTAAAGAATCCACCTGCAATACGGGAGACCTGGGTTCAATCCCTGGGTTGGGAAGATCCCCTGGAGAAGGGAAAGGCTTACCAACTCCAATATTCTGGCCTAGAGAATTCCATGAGCTGTATAGTCCATGGGGTTGCAAAGAGTAGGACACGACTGAGTGGCTTTCACTTTCACAGGCAAGTGGAAGGACACGGAGTCTAGGAAGAAGCCATTAGATCTGAGGGGTGCAGAGCATGGAAATCTTAGTGGGGAAGGGTGGGGGTGGGGCTGCAGAAGCCAGATGAAGAGTAGCTGGGAGGTAGATGCTTCCATCAGGGATGTTGACTGCGAAGGAGAATCGGGAGCCAAGGAGGAGCTGGAGCGATGTTTTCCACCGATTAACCATGGTCTGCAGTCATGACCCAGGATGACAGGCCTAGTCATACCCATACACACGCACACACAATTGAAACGAAACTTTTAAGAGACAATAGTTAACTCCTATAATGTGCAATGCACTCTGATTCGCTCTACTGTAATTTGGCCTATGTTATTCATTTCTATTGTCTTCTATTGTACTGTGCTGTGTTATGTTGTTTCTCTCTCTTTTTGAAAGGCAGATTGTTCTCGTGACTCTGACTGCACATTGGAATCACTTGGAGAGCTTTTAAGAAATCCAGGGGTGTCATGCCTTAGCTCTAGTAATTTAATTGCTCTGGAGAGCGGACATATGAGGCCCTTGGTCTGGGAAGGGTGCACCTGAGGCAAAGGTGAGGACAGCCTCTGAGAAGGGAGGAGAGGATGCGACCCAGAGCACAGAAACCAGGCTTGCCTCTGGGAAGAAAGAGCAGATGGGCAAATGGGAAGGGAGCTGGAGGCAATGAAGGGTTGGCCCCTGTGGGGAATGGGCTGGAGATCTGACCAGTAATGGGTCTCCCTGAGACCAGCCTGCGCTGAGCTCTCAAGGAGGGGCGGCAGAGACATTGAGACTGTGGCTCTTGGAGGAAGGGGGCCACCTCTAGCCTTAGCCGAGGGCTGCCCTGAGGGCCCAGCCTGATGGAGAAGGTGGCTCTGGCTGTATCCTTGGAGGACTCCCTCTAGGGCATCAGCCCACTCAGCACCGGACTTTCATTGATTTGACATCAGGCCAACTCAGCTCAGCTAACATTCATAGGGTGCCCAGCCCGGGCCAAGGGCATGGAGGGAGTGACGGGTCAGATCCAGTCTCTGCCATCAAGGAATCCTGTGATTAAAAGCCAAGTGGGATGAGACATGACAGGACTTGGTTTCTGGTCTCAGTTCTCCCACTTGCCAGCCATGAGCCTTTCCTGTGGTTTTCTTTCATGCCCTGTGTAGCCATCAGGCTTTGCCCCTCCCTGTCTGCTCCACGGCACCGAGGACACACGGTAATAATGGTGAACGTGCCGCAAGCTGCAAAGAGAGCACTAAGGAAGAGTTAAAATGAGAGCAGTAAAACAACAACGATAATAGCTGCCGTGCGGCCCCCAGTTAGAGGCAACCCAGGCTTTTCTTTCTTCACGGAATAAGTGTGCCCTGGTGGGAAGAGCCGGAATTCACATTAGGCCAGCTATTTAGTTCCAGCTCTTTCTAGCTTCTTCCCAGCTGCGTGTTCTTAACCTCTGTGAACCCTATTTTCCTTATCTATAAAATTGAGACGTATAATTCTTACCTCTGGGATTGTTTGGAGGCTTGAATGAGATAATGCATGATGGAAGCGATGCTGGTGTTTAAAACTCTAAGTGAAGCCTGAAGCCGGAGGACAGAGCTTCCAGAGACCTTCTACAAGGTGGTAGTCACAGGTTCTGTATGTGCTGGTGCCTTGTGTTCCCCAACTGCCCCCAGACCCCCAAGGGCACCTTTGCTTTGGGGTCAGGCTTGTGTTTTCACAAACACAAAAACAGGGCAGTCAATCACTGCTTTCTTCATCCACGCCACTCGAGACTTTCATCTTCATCCCAGAAGTCAAGGACTGAAGTTTCTGCAGGTGGCCCTTGTGTAGGACTTGGAGTCCCTGTCCTTTGCCACCTTGGCCATTTCCTACACAAACTCCACTCTTTCAGGGGCTGGCACCTGTGTAGGATGCCGTCAGTCCTCTAAAGTGGCCTCAGACACTTACGTTTGAGCTTGATTAAAAATACAGAGAATTATACCGGGCACATTCTTGATTCAGGACATTTGCACTTGCTTCCGCTGGTGACGCTAGTGGTAAAGAACCCATCTGCCAATACAGGAGACAGAGGTGAGTTTGATCCCTGGGTCAGGAAGATCCCCTGGAGGAGGGCATGGCAAGCCTCTCCAGTATTCTTGCCTGGAGAATTCCAAGGACAGAGGAGCCTGGTGGGCTACAGTCCATGGGTTGCAAAGAGTCGGACACGACTGAAGCAACTTAGCATGCACACACTCCCCTGCCTTTTGGAATGCTCTTACCCTCTGATACTGCACCACTTGTTCGTTTACCCCTTCAAATGTTGCAAACGACACATTATTAAAATGGCAGCCTTAACCTCTGTCTCTCTTCTTCCCTTCAGCGCTTCTTTTCTTTGACAGTATCTGTCACCTTCTGGTATGCTGTACTCACTTAGTTACTCTCCTTTATTTATTTGTACATTTTCCCTCCACTAGTATGCATGTTCCATGAAGACAGGGACATTTGTTTTATTCATTGCTGTGTCCCCAGCACCTACGATGGTGCTTGATTCTTGTAGGTGTTCAGTAAATATTGATTCAGTGAAAGAATGCATGTGGATTCTGTAGCCTGAGGCAAGGCTTGGAATCTGCACATCAATAAGCACCCCAGAGCATTCTGAGGCAATGGGACCTTCTCTGGGAATCACAGTTCTAATTTCTGTCTCCCATCATCCTGTGTGCTGCAGCTGAGGAGCCTGGGACAGCAGGCACTTCAGAGCCTCCAGCGCTAGCCTGGCAGTAGGCACTGCTGGGTGGAGTATTTCTTCCTGGGGCAGGGCCCTTGGGACCCTCTCTGCTGCATCCTAGGGAGATGGCAGGAATGGGGAAGGGGTGCAGAGCAGAAGGGGAGCTTCTTTTGCAGTTACACTGTCATGGCCTGACCTCAGGTCCTACGCATGGAGTCAGATGGCCAACCTGAGCCTCCTCTCTTCCACGTTACCCAGCCCCTGCAGGCGTTCCTGATAGTGGCTGCCAGGCTGCCTGCCCTGCCACTCTAAGGCAGTATCTCAAAGCAATGGTTGGAACACAGCTTAGAGCCTCCTGGTTTTAATTACCATGCTTTTCAGTGAATCCCAATGGGCCAGTGTCTTTAGCTGGGACTGAGTGATTCAACCTTTATAGACCTTCAGAGGGAGGGAAGCACCAGGACTTGCAGCTGATAAAATCATCTCTGCCTTTGATTCTTGGCTTTCATCCACTTGATCATTCACTTCATTCATTCATCCCCTCAACAGGTTTTTAATGGCCACATACTTTGTGCCAAGTACTCTAACTCATAGCTAAACATTTACCTCCACATCACCCACCCCACACACATTGTGAACACTCTCATGAGACTCAGGTATTCAGCGTGTAGCCCAGAGCAGGTGCTCGATGAACATGAGCCCTTTCCGGCTCTCTCACCAGCTGCCCTAGAGTCACCCCGCCCCACAATCCAGCCACCCCCACTGCTTTTGCTGTGCTCAGTTTCTCTGTTTCCTTTCTTAACTCATGTTTTCTTTTAATACACTTGAAAAATCAGGCAGTCTTCTTTCATGCTACTTGAAATTGCAAAATGAGTCTGAATTTGGTGACTAAAAGCACATCAAAGCCATGGTGATATCAAATATTCTTTTAAGCATCTCGTTCCCTGGAGATTTTGGTCAGCACGTGGTTGGCAGTGACTTGCCCATCCCACACCAGCCTGATGCTTGTGCTCTTCGCTTGCCTTCCAACAAGAGAATGGCCAATTCCCAGCACCTCGCATGCTTCAGCTGGGATTGAGCTGTCTCCTGGGAAGTGGATATCCTTCGCCCAGGGATCCAGCCTTCACACTGGCCATGTTTGCTCAAAGCCTTCCACACCTTCTGGCAGGAGGAGGCTTAGAAGTATGCAGGCTTTGAGATACAGGCCAAACGGACTCTCCCCCTGGTGGCTCGGATGGTAAAGAGTCTGCCTGCAATGCAGGAGACCTGGGTTCGATTCCTGGGAAGATCTCCTGGAGAAGGAGATCCACTCCAGCATTCTTGCCTGGAAAATCCCATGAAAGGAGAAGCCTGGCGGGCTACAGTCCATGGGGTCACAAAGAGTCGGACATGATGACCGAGTGACTAACACTTTCCCCCACCACAGTGTCAGGAGGCAGGCAGGCTGACAGGCCAGCCCCGACAGGCTCTCCGGAGGGAACCAGTGTCTACATCGGGCAGAGACTGGCCAGGGCCCCTCAGTATGTGAGTGGCAGAGGCCGGATGGGACCTCGGGTCTCCTGACTCCTGCCAAGGCTCGCTGCTCAACTCCACACTGTGTCCCTGCTTGGTCCAGTGGCCAGTCTTTCTGCTGTCTGCACTGTACATGGACATGGTGGCCCACATCCAGGCCCCTCAGGCTTGCTCACGGTGACTGTGGGACCTGCTTAGTCGTCTTCTGGGAATGACACTCTTCCCTCCCCTCCAGCCCCTTTGCCAGCTCCAGGCTTCAGGGTCCACTCCCAGGCCACTGCTTCCAGGCAGTCTGGCATCACTCTGTGCTGTTCCCCCTGCTGGCTGGATCAGGTTTGTGCCAGAGACTATTCTAAGTAACTTTTCATAAATTAATCAGCACTCTGTGGCAATGGTAAGGACCATGATTAATATCATTTTATATAAGAAGGAAATATGCGCAAAAGAGTTGAGGAAGGTGTCCAGAGTCACACAGAGGTAGAGTTTGCACCTAGGCTGTCTGGCCTCAGAGCCTGCCTGCACCCTGGACTGTTAAACAAGGCTGCCTCTGGTGCACTGTGGGTTTCTGACTCGAATTTTACCCTCATTCTCTTATCTCCATACACTCCACAAAAAGAGATGTTCGGCAGCAGGGTGAGTGAAGGAGGAGGTGAAGAAGGCCCTGAAGAGAAGGTGTGGCCATCTCCTCAGCTGGAGCTCTGCCCTGGGCTCGGTAAGAAGGAGGGACATTGCACAGAGACTTCTAGGCTCAGAGTTGAGAGGTAACAGGTGGAGTTGGCAGCCATGCTTTAGGTCACCTTATGAGAGGGAGTCAGCTTCATGTTTTCTTTGAAATAGAGGAAAGTTGATATGCTTGTGTGTGCACACATCTATGTGCATGTGAACACATGTGGATGAGTGGGTACAAACCTTTGCATGTGCATTTATACATGTGATCATGTGTAAGTGGGTGAGCAAGCACGTATGTACCTGATGTCTTAGTCTGTCTGGGCTGCTGTAACAAAACATGGTGATCTGAGTGGCTTAAACAGTAGGGGTTTACTTCTCGTGTTCTGGAGTCTGGGAAGTCCAAGATCAAGGTGCTAGCAGATTCAGTGTCTGCTGAGAGCCTGCTTCCTGGCTCATAGACAGCTGCCTTCTCTCCATGTCCTCACATGGCCCTCCTTGGTGCCTGGGTGTGGAGAGAGCTAAGCTCTGGTGTCTTCTCCTCTTCCTATAAGGGCACTAATCCCATTATGCGGGCTCCACCCCTGTGACCTCCTCTAAACCCAATTACCTTCCAAAGGGCCCACCTTCAGATACCTTCACCTTGGGGGTTAAGACTTGAATATATGGTTCTGGGGACACATGCATTCAGTCCACATTGCTGAGCTTGTGTGTGAACATGTGAGCTGAGGTGTGCATGTCCCCACCCTCTGTGGTTTAGCCCCTTCCACCACTACCCAGGACATCTTCAGAATCCTGCTGAATGATAGGTTATCGTACAACTGTGAATCATTGTTATTTTTAATTGTTGGTAAGAAAATCACAGTGTAGTGACAAAATAGAATCAGAGCTGCCAGCTTGCTTGCCACCAGCTGCTGGGTCCCCCTGCACTTCCCGGAAAGCCCCCATCATCCCTTGGCCCAGAGCCTGCCTAATCATTGTTTAATGTTTCAAAGATGCTGTCCTACACGAGAGATACTCATTCCAGGCTGTAAAAATACCAACAGCTTTGTGTGCAGCTGGAATAATTGCAAAAATTAAAAAAGCAGAGAAAAAGAATGGTCCAACAGTATTGTGCTTTATGGAGCTTAAAGAATCCCATATAGCTAATCTAATTACAGCCAAGGCTCAGGCAGCTTAAAGGTGTTTATACAACCAGGCATGTGGGCCGTCAGCCAGCTCAGCAGAAGGCTGCTTGTCACCACCCACCCCTGTGCCTTTGACCAGTGTGACTTCAGGGTCACGCCCACATACCCAGGAGCTGATACCCAGCAACCTCGAGATGGAGGCGTGGGTGTGTGCTAAGCCACTTCAGTCACGTCTCTTTGTGACGCTATAGATTGTAGCCCACCAGGCTCCTATGTCCTTGGGATTCTCCAGGCAAGAGTACTGAATTGGGTTGCTATGCCCTCCTCCAGGGGTCTTCCTGACGCAGGGATCAAACCCACATCTTCTATGTCTCCTGAATTGGCAGGCAGATTCTTTACCACTAGTGCCAGCTGGGAAACAGCTGGTCCTGAATCCTACAAGAGTCCTGGAGGCTCTCACTGTTGCTCCTTATGCCTGGCCTGACAAAATTCATACTTCATCACCAGCCTGAGAGTTACTCTTGGCTGTGGCCACAGATTCGTGTCTTCGCATGTCATCCGGCAGCACTCTCCTGAGGACACGGCTTACACGACTCGAGTTCCTGGCTGCTCTGGGCAGCACTGCCCACCCCTCCCTGCTTACTCAGGCCCTGATTGTCAGACTGAGTCTGCTTTGGCCAGTGACTGTGGGGGTAGAAGGGAGTCAGATAACTATCTCTGGCAGATTCCATCATGTTAACATCTGGTCACACCCCACATGGTCCTGGGGTTGTGCCCTTCACCAGGGCACCCAGCTGAGAGTCATCAGTCCCCTGCAGGGATGCAGCCTTGTTCAAATACTCCCCGAGGACCTGGCTCCGCATCTTTTCCTGGCTAGCCCTCCTCCTTAAGAGATTGGACCCTGTTCCCTGTACCACCAGGTGCTGGGGTCCCACTCTGCTGGTTTGCTCCACCTTCCTTCCTGCATCCTGGGGGCTGGGACCTCCCACTGATAGGCCGCTCCACCTGAAAACATGTGCTCAGTTGCTTAGTTGTGTCCGACTCTTTTACAACTCCATGGACTATAGCCTACCAGGCTTCCATGTCCAGAGGATTTCTTCAGGCAAGAATACTGGAGTGGGTTGCCATTTCCTCCTCCAGGGTATCTTCCCTACCCAGGGATTGAATCCACTTCTCCTGAGTCTCCTACACTGGTAGGCAGATTCTTTACCACTGAGCCACCCAAAAGAGCATTCTTAGTCTGTGATGCCTCGGCGTGCCTGGCCCTGGGAACACTGCCTCTTTGTAGGCCTGCCCCAGAGCTCTGTCAGTTTCTCCAGCTCTAACCTGTGTGGCTGTCAGCCGCCTCTCTGTCCTCACCAGCCACTCTGTTGAGGCCCTGGCATGTCACACAGCTGAGCCTGCTTGAGTCTGGCTATGGTGTGGATGGGTGGTTCATCACCGTTTTGTGTTCCTTTGCCAATAAAGAAAACTGACTTCACTAACCAGGAATTCCTTAAAATATTTCCCTGCTGACCAAGAACAACCCCAGGAGGGCAAAGTGCCTGCCTTCTCTGTAGCTCATGAGCCGCCTGGAAGCTGTCTGCACAAGGGAGCTTTGGACCATTTTGCTTTACAGACTGGCCAAGGTGACCAGTATCTGGCTAACAAAGCCAGCAGGAACCAGATACCAATGGTGCTCTTCCTCTGGTCAGCTGGGTGGCCATCTGTCGATGGGGAAATTCCTGGAGCTGGAGCACTGAGCCAAGTGTGGGAGGACCCAGGAGAGGTGTCTCTTGCCCTCAGGTCAGGGGTCCTGCTTCCCGCAGTTGGGAGGCAAGCTGCCCTTGGCAAAGGCCAAGGACACACTGGCCCAGCCTGTGGTGTGGCCAGCAGGAAAGGTCTCCTTGTCCACTCCTGGCCCGCAGCCTATCTTGTTCAGCAGCTTGAAAAGACAAACTGGTGCTGAAGACAAGCCAAGCTGAACACCAGGCCATGCAGTGAGCTCACATCCCGCCCCTCACCCCCCACTTCCCAGTAGTGGAAAGCGCTCAAAGCACAATCAATCAAATACTTCCTACTGATAGCAAAGCTGTGGAGGGTGGAATGTCTTCTGGTGGGACTGATTTTCTGAAAGGCTACCCCAAACCACACAGTGACCCAAATGTCCTCCAGCATCTCCTGGGCCTGAGCGCTCAGCAAGAAGAGGTGTGAATGCACAAGAGTTGGCACCCACAGCTGGAGTGCCAGCTGCCGCCCAGATCTGTCCTGCCTGTTAGCTTTCAGAGTCTGTGGGAGACCAGCACCCCCCGGTTGGATGTTGGGTGGGAGGTTATGCTGAAAATAATGCTGGGGGTGGGGGAAGCCAGTACAAATAACTGGGGCCAGAGGGTCCAATAGCAGGTATGGACTCACTGTAGCAACGGCCGGGCATAGGGCTGTTTGGGTTTTGTTTTTATTTACCGGGGCCCTAATCTAGTCTTGGGCTCATGCTCGGTCACTCAGTTGTATCGGACTCTTTGGGACCCCATGGACTGTAGTCCATCAGGTTCCTCTGTCCAAGGGATTTTTCCAGGCAGGAATACTAGAGTGGGTTACCATTTCTTTCTCCAGGGGATTTTCCTGACCAAGGGATCGAACCTGAGTCTCCAGTATTGGCAGGTGGATTCTTTACCACTGAGCCATCTGGGAAGCCCAATCTAGAGTCAGGAGCTCTAAATTGCAGAACAACTCCTTAAAAAAAATTTTTTTTTTTTTTAGAGACTGCCTTGCTTGTCTGCTCAAGCCCATAGATACTTATTCCTGTTCTGTTCCGAAAGTCACGCACATGCATACATTTGGCAAACCAAGCCCCGGGCTCTAAGCTTGGCGTAGGGGAGGCAGTGGTGAACCGAATGTGGTTCCCTACTTCAGGCAAGTTCTAGAGGATGGAAGCAAGCAAGTAGTACATACAGTCTATGGCTCTCTTTTGATGCTGATGCGAAAATGAGATTCTCATTTCTAGCTGTTTTTAAAAGCCCGTATCTCAGGAGCTCTAGATGTAAGTCGAATTTTAGGGAGAAAGGGTCTGAACAGAAAGAAACCAGGGGGATGTGAGATCAGTGGGCAAGAAGGCTGAGTTGAGTAGCACTGGTGGAAGGCTGGTTTATGAGCTAGCACACAGTTGCCCTTTGACCCCGCCTGTGCTGCTGGAGTGGGGGCTTGATATTTCATCTAACCAAGTAGGGCACTGCCTGGGTACCAGCACATATGGCTCCATTGATTTGTTCCTCCCTGGCCCCTGTACTATGGCTGCCAGTGGCTTCCCCTGGCTTAGACGCTTTTCCACTGAGCCCCTGACCTGTGATAGAGATGTGTGACCTAGCTCACTTTGTGGGTTCCTCCCCTACCTGGATGAGCTTCCCTTATGGGGCACTGGGCAGCTTGAAGCAAGCTAAAATGTAAATGTAGCCCTAAAATGTAGTTCAAGGTCCTCATTTTACTGGAGGAAAAACTGAAATCCAGAGCAATGTCACACATCTGATCACTGGCATAGCCGGAGACTGACCCTGCTCAGCGCTTTGCTGACGGTACTCACGCATTCATTCAACAAATGTTCAGGGAGCGTGAGGCATCACACTCAGCACCAATGATCCGAGGACAGGGGAGGAACAGTTTCCACTCCCAGAGAGCTCCCAGCCTAGGGCAGCTGATAAACCACAGACACAGCCATTATGCACAATGTAAAAATGTCTGCCACCAGTCACAAGTGAAGGGGAGAGTGCTGGGGGAGACCAGGGAGAGGTTTCAGTCATTCTGGGAAGTCTTCCGGAATAACTGGCATTTGAGCTGGGCCTTGGGGATTGAATGGAATCCCCTTTTTTGGTGTGTCTCTCTAATTAGACTTTATGGAGGAGGAAATGGCAACCCACTCCAGTATTCTTGCCTGGGAAATCCCATGGACAGAAGAACCTGGTGGGCTACAGTCCATGGGTTTGCAAAGAGTCGGACACAACTTAGCGACTGAACAGCAACAACTAGACTTTATGGAAGGCGTCAGCATGATCATGTTTTGGGCACCAGATTTGATCCAAGCAATGTGCTAGGTACTTGTCGCACTGTATTCTTTAATTTTTCCAGTATTTTTACCCACTTTATAGATGAGGAAACTGAGACTCAGTAGTTACTTAGTTCTGAACAAAAGTTTCTTCTTTGATTCCTTCTCTTTCCCACAAGGCTCGCACAGTGCCTTGTGCCCCACCAGGACTCTGGTGATTGGTTAGTGAATCTGATGATTGAATGAAAATGGAGACAGAGATGGGGGTAGAGCATTTGCAAAGCCATAGGGAAGGCAGCATCCTGCTTCCTTAGACAACATGGAGCTAAGAGCTATTTAGGATTTTGGTCATCAGAATAAATGTCTTCCCCTTTCATATATACATGCTGCCTCCAGGCTGGTAGGTTCTTAGCCTAGGCAAATGCTATGTAATCAGAGCTACCATTTGTTTCTAAGCATCTCTGATGTGTTACTTTGTTTAATTGAAAGAACAACCAAATGAAGTAGGTATTGTGTTTTTTTTTAATTTATTTTTAATTGAAGGACAATTGCTTTACAATATTGTGTTGGTTTCTGCCGTACAACACCTGTGAGTCAGCCACAAGTATACATATGTCCCTTCCCTCTTGAGCCTCCCGCCCACCTCCCACCCCATCACACCCCTCTAGGTGGTCCCAGAGCACCAGGTTGAGCTCTCTGTGTTTATACAACTTCCCACTGGCTGTCTGTTTTACATATGGCAGTGTATACGTTTCAGTGCTGCTCTCTCAGTGCGAGCCACCCTCTTCTTCCCCCGCTGTGTCCACCCTGTTCCCTATGTCTGAGTCCCTATTCCTGCCCTGCAGATAGGTTCATCAGTACCATTTTTCTAGATTCCGTGTATATGTGTTGTGCCGTGTGCTCAGTCGTGTCTGACTCTTTGTGACCCCATGGACTGTAGCCTTTCAGGCTCCTTTGTTCATGGAATTTTCCAGGCAAGAGGACTGGAATGGGTTGCCATTTCCTACTCCAGAGGATCTTCCTGACCCAGGAATCAATCCTGTATCTCCACATTGCAGGCACATTCTTTACCCACTGAGCCACCGGAGCTTTATGATAGTTTTCTCTTTCTGACTTGCTTCACTCTGTATGACAGGCTCTAGGTTCATCCACCTCACTAAAACTGACTTAAATTTGTTCCTTTTTATGGCTGAGTAATAGCCCGTTGTATATATGTACCACACCTTCTTTATCCATTCATCTATTGATGGACATCTAGGTTGCTTCCATGTCTTGGCTATTGTAAATAATGCTGCAATGAACAGTGGTGGATTGTCTTTTTCAATTATGATTTTCTCAGGGTATATGCCCAGTAGTGGGATTGCTGGGTCACATGGTAGTTTTATTTTTAGTTTTTTAAGGAATCTCCATACTGTTCTCTGTAGTGGCTGTATCAGTTTACATTCCCACCAACAGTGCAAGAGGCTTCCCTTTTCCCCACACCCTCTCCAGCATTTATTGCTTGTGGATTGTTTGATGACGACCATTCTGACTGATGTGAAGCGATACCTCTTTGTAGTTTTGATTTGCATTCTCTAATAAGGAGAGATGTTAAGCACCTTTTCATGTGTTTATTGGCCATCTGTATGTCTTCTTTGGAGAAATGTCTGTTTAGGTCTTCTGCTCATTTCACAGACGAGAGCATCAGGGCTTGGAGAAGCTACAGATGACACAGCTAAGAAAGGCAGAGCCAGCATCTGAACCAAGTTGGATCTGGCTGTAGAACCTGAGCACTTAACCTTGTCACTGTATTCAGGGGTCCTAAACTCAGTTACCCATCAAGGCTGGATAGATAACGTGAATGGAGGAGGTGAGGCAATGAGGACTGGTGGGGACTGTGGTGAACAAGAGAATGAGCCCAAGTTCAGCTCAGAGAGGCAGCCAATGCTGGGTGCAGCCTATTCCTAGCCTGCAAGACCTGCTGACTTTTTTTCCAAGTTGGAAATAATACTTTCATGTTTGGTGGGCTGAACAAGCCACATGGGCAGGTCAGATATGGTTGTATCTGGCTGTCTACAGCCTGATCATGTTCACTGCCAATCTGAGAAATAGAAGCTTCTCTAGAGATGCTCTTTAACTCAGACATCCTTAGTGAGAACCTCATCTCACACTCACTCCCTCCCTCTCACATTTGCTGGTTCCCACATCTCAGAAAGCAGCCAGTCCAGGTAGGCTGACCTAGAGATGTCTTTGTGCAGTTTCCCTTCATCGCAGGCACAGTTTAAGAAATTCACAATGCACAGGCCACATGGGTGAGTTTCATTGATTCAGGGAGGCCCCTTCTGGGCTGATGGACCCTTTCAGAAAAGCATATGACCACGCAATCAAATTGTAGATTTTGTTCCTAGGTGATGGACTTGAATGCCATTCTTGGTGACATCCTTGCATCTTGAGACCTTGGACGCAACTTGCATTAGGTACCCTGGGACAGGCCAGTAGTGGGGGACAGGAGTGACCAGCACCCGGAAAGCTGACTAGGTCTAAGAGGAGCCAGATAGTGTGACAGTCATTTGGAGAGTGTATCAGTCTGATCAGGCTCATCTCTGGGAGGGTAACGGGAAAGGAAACAGGGGAGGGAAGCAGGAGCACAGCCCCGCCCATGGGCCATCCCCGGGTGTGGGGGCTGTGGTTTGGATTTGCCAATCTCACCAGCACTTACCAGCAGGCCTGATTCTCTCCCACCACATTAGTTCCATTTCTTGCATAGCCTGCAACCTGCAACCCTGAGGGAGTGTCTTGGAGTGTGTTTGTGGTCTGTGGGTTGATACTGTTCTGGTTGCCATCTGGGAGTGAATAATCACAACATTTTGAAGCTGAATAAGACCCAGGGGGAAAAGAGCCTAGGCCTCCTGTTTGTCTAAGTGGGGGAAAGAAGTGTGGAGCTTTACAAACCCAAATCTTTAAACCCTTCCTCACCCAGTGAATTTGCTGGGTAACAAAAATGAATTAGAAATTAGATCAAGGCTCAGCACTACCATGGGTTCTGAGCCAAATGGAAATTAACAAAAGCATCTTCAGCAGGGTTAATGGTGAAGGCAGGCTTCCTGCCTTGGCAGAATGTCCTGACTCGGGTCTCAGAGGGGGTTGATTGAAGGATCCTGTGGATGAGATCAGGAGGTTCAGAGAGAGAGTTCTCTACCCAGACAGTGGGGAGGAATTGACTTGTCATTAATTGATGCTCACAGATGGGACAGAAAATTCCAGCGATGCAGGGTGTGTTTAATGCCAGACCGGCTGCCAGTGGTGCCATTGCCTTCTACACCTGCCCCACAGTGCTGAGAGGCTGAGGAAAGGAACATTTTCCCCACCTTGAAAGAGGTTCCTGGTGAAGTCCCGTAGATGGAGTGTCTGCAAGCTTGTCTGTGTTGTCAAATTTCATTTGGCTTAAAACGTGAGAACTAATGCAGAGAAACAAAGAAAACAAGATTGTTTGCTGACTGCTCCTGACCGGAGCTGCTCAGGCATGAGGCTGGGGCATTGCCTGAAGTGATTGTATTTTCTCTGAAAAAACATTCAAGGCTGTTGTTTAATCTCTGTCGAGTGAGTCCCCACGATCTTAGATGCCCAGTTGCTGTCCTCTGAACCTGCGTGCTCCACATTCCTACATGGATCAGTCCAGCAGTGGGTGAGGTTACTCCTCCCTGAATTCCCAAATTCTTCATGGCAGGAAAAACCAATCCCATCCTCCCATTTCTCGGTTATTGGGTTTCTACAATATGCCAGGTGCATCCATAGGGGAGGGAGGGAAAGAGAAGAGAGAGAGAAGTGGGGGAGGTGGAGTGGCTGGGTAGGTGAATTGATGGACGGGTGAGTAGGTGGGTGGATACACAGGTGGGTGAGTGGAAGGTGGATAGGAAGATGAATGGATGGAATTGATGTTTTCCATTTTATGACACAGATATTTTTTGCCCATTTTAGAGATGGAAGGAATTGAGGGTCAGAGGAGACAGTGGGTCACCACAGCTCTCACTGTAAGACGGTGGCAGGACTAGGGCTTAAGCCCTCATTTTTCAGCTCCAAGTTTGCTGTGTTCCCCTTCTCTTTTCCTATGTTGCCCACCAGACTTGTTTGTTTGTTTTTGTATAGACGGCCTGCCGTATACCTAGAGGCAGACCCACCTGGACTTGGACCAATTGCTTGTACAAACAGGTGTCCAGAAGGAGAATCTTTTCTTTTTTTTAATTCAGCAAATATTACTGATCACTGTGTAGGCAGAGTTCCAAGATGGAGCCCCAAGACTCCTGGCCTCTGGTGTGGACTCTAGTTGTTCAATCAAACCCTCATCTGGATATTGCTGTGAAGGAATTTTTGCTGATGTAATTAAGGTCCACAGTCAGTTGGGTGGGTCTGACCTGAGTATTAATACCAGAGCCCTTTAAAAAGCAGTTTCCTCTGGCTGATTGCAGAAAGGGAAGTCATAGAGATGCCCTCTGGAGACCTGAAACACTGGTGAATTTTAAATGGGGGAGAAGTATGATCTGACTGATATTTTGGAAGATCTCTCTGACTAGTCTGTAGTCTGTGGTGAAGAGTTTGAGATACAAATGGAAGGAAGCAGAGGAATCATTTAGGAGGCTATCGCAATACTTCAGACCAGAGATAATGGTGATTTGCACTATGGTGACTGGAGACAAAGAGGAGATGATGGATTTGATATATATTTGGATTTGCTGTTGATTGGATGAAGGGAGTGAAGGAGAGATGACATTCAGGTTTCTGGTTTGAATAATGGTGCTACTTACTGAGATGGGAAAGCAGAGAAGAGGAGAAGAACAGGTTTGAAGAGAAAGACCAAGCACTGAAGTTTGGATATGCTGAATGTGAGATGCCTTTGAGACATTCAAAGGAAGATCTTAAGTAGTCATTTGGACACAGAGGCACCACTGAGTGGGGCCAATATCCAGGCTCAAGGAGGTCAGGACCAGGTGACCTGTCTTGGTGGCAGAGCTGGCTCCATGCTCACTCCCTTGAAGAGAGACAGAATCCCCAGGCTACACAGGAAGGCTTCAAAGACCAGGGCCCAGACCTTGAGAGTAGCCTTCCGGCCTGAAGCCCCTGCTCCCATGCCGAGCCCGGGGTGCAGCCACACACCCAGAGTGGGGCATTCTGGGAAGGGGTGGCTCTGTCATGAAGCTGACATTCCAACAAGTTACTTCCATTGTTCTGGGCTAATAAAAAGGGGCATTAAGCACCAAATTATATAAACCTAAAACTGCAGTCTAATGTTGTTAAGGGGCCTCAGGGAGGCTGGGAAGAATGAGCGCGAACAACGAATCATCTGTAGGATGATCAAATCCCTGATTAAAATCACCTCCCAGGGTCAGTGGCCTCTAGAGAAAGTGGGGAACACCTCCGAATACTAATAGGGCATCTGGGACTCTGGAAGGATGTTTGATGGGGCCACCTCTTCCTTCTCTGGGGCTGCTCAGTGCAGGACGGGCTGGCGTGAAGAGAGGTCCCACAGGGAGCTCACCACAGGGCTCAGGCATGTAGCAGCAGCCTACACAGGGCCTAAGTCTTGTGTGGCAGGCCTGGCCCCAGCTTCTTCAGCTTTGCCTTGGAAGGGATGTTCCCCAGGTATCAGACCCTGAGACACATATTCAATGGGAAGTAGTTTATTCAGGAAGTTCAAGATACACCAGCAGAGTGGGGAGTTAAGACAAGGAAGGGAAGCAGATTAAAAAAAAAAGAGCATGTTATCAAGTCAAGCACCACAGTGGGCAGGTGGAGCTGAAACCTCCAGGGGAACTCTGGGAAATGGTATAAAACACATGCCCACAAATGATCGACCCTGAGAGGTGAGGGAGCTGGGGTATTTATGTGCCAGCTCCCTTAAGTCATTGGTTCAGGCAGCTCTCGGGCCTGTTAGTCTCTAACACTCCAGCCCCCCGTGTGCTGAGGCAGAGTAGGCTACTCTGTGAGTAAAGCCCTAGAGTAAATATTCTGGCACTTAGATGTGCGGGTGAGAGGAGTACTGGAAAAGGATGAATCTCCAAGGATACGGCTAGGGCATCCACAACATCCGCCACAAGGGCCATGATGCATATATTCAGATACTTTTAAAAGCTGCATTTCTAAAAGCCTGCGATGTTGACTCTGAGTCCTCACTGACCAAGCTGCAAGGCATGCTGGGACCTCTGTGGCAGGTGAAGCTACCATCCAGCTCAAGCGAAACTAGGGTGAGAGCATTTTCTGCCCTGTGAGGTTGACCTGCTACCAATTGGAAGAGCCCACTGTGCATCAAGACCCACTTCATTTTGTGTCTCTGTCCAGCAGATCTGTCAGATGGACAGAAACCCTACAGGAAGCTGTAACTTGGGGGTGATATTGACTAACTTACAGGGCTTTCTAGGTGGTGCTAGTGGTAAAAAAAAAAAAAAAACAAACAAAAAAACAAAAAACCTGCCTGCCGATGCAGGAGACACAGGAGATGTGGGTTCGATCCCTGGGTGGGGAAGATTCCCTGGAGAAGGACATGGCAACCCACTCCAGTGTGCTTGCCTGAAGAATCCCATGGAGAGAGGAGCCTGGCGCGCTATAGCCCATGGCGTCACAAAGAGCTGGACATGACTGAAGTGACTTAGCATGCACGCAGACTAACTTAGACCGGGGTAGGAATCAGAGATTCCTAGCTTCAGGAGTTTTGAAGCACAATCCAAGCCATGTCTGGGCAAAAGGGTCAGGAGAAGTCTCTGGGGAAAACTGGCAAATTCTAGTAGGGGTCAGGCCCTGGCCAAGGAGGGTCTCAGGTGAGTTCCTAGAGTACAAACCAGGAAACTGAGGAAGAAGCACACTTGTGAGGTCTGGGTGTGCTTGGGGTGAAGCAGGAAGGAAGCTGCAGCTAGACTGGCAACAGGTCCTGAGGGCGCTCCCTCAGCATCTGAAAGACCAGGCTGAAGCTGTGGTCAGTGTCGTGGATGCTATTGGTGTCCCATCCAGAGCCCCTTTACTGGCCAGTCCACCTGTCCCCCGGAGGCTGTGAGGGTCCCCTCCCCTGGAGATTGCCTCCTCTGTTGAGAGCTGCCTCACCCAGAAATGCCTGGGAGGTTATGCTCATCCTCGCGATGGCCCAGAACTAGTGCCTGATTGATACGGGGGTCTAAACCCCACTCCTCACTGCAAGAGGGGACAACTCTGAGCCCGGTCTGCTGCTGAAGGCAGATGTTTGCCCAGCTTCTTTCCCTGCCCTAAGCTGCTCTCCTCACTCCCTCAGGGGAATTACTTGGGAGTCGGCACTCAGGTAAACACCTACTCAAGGATCCCCTTCTCAGGCTCTACTTTCAGAGAACCTCATCTAAGACTTCCAGATATGTGAGACGGGGCAGCAGTAACAAGGCAGGTGTGCACATGGTCGGCTCGAGAAGGGTGGCCGACCCTCCCAAAGTGTCGGGGATTTTCTGCGCTAACCTGGCTCCTTCTGACTAACTAGGATGGTTGTTTGCCCTATGGATCAATGTCTTAATTGATCCATGGAGTGAAGTGAGTTCCCCATGTGAGCCCCGAGCTGTGTTAGACTCAATGGGGACCAAAAAGGAACACAAAAGAGTGTCTTCAGTGAAGTTCAACTAAGCGAGGGTTTTATTTCCACAAGCCTTTCCCCCTGTTGTGGGGATTTCACTTCTTGTATATTCAAGTCACTCCCTGTGAGTAGATATCAGGGTAGATAAAAGAAAACTGGAAGTTGGGACAAGGAAAAAGGCGATAAGGGAAAAGACAAAGAGGGTGAGAGGTTTTGGCAATATGATCTTGGAGAGAGATGAAGAAAACTGAGACCAAAAAGAAAAAAAGCCCAGGCCCTTCATCACATGCAGGCTGTCCTGGGAGGAGCAGCCAGACAGTCAGGGTCCTGCCGCTTCCAACACACCCCACCCCAGCGGGAAGCTGTCGTGGAGGGCGCCGCCTGCATAATTCCTGTGTACATGGAGGAGAGCTTGAGAAACATACAGTGTTTCAGAGTGGCCAGCAGCCTGGGTTAAATAAGCATCACTCAGACCTTTTAATCTAAAACATCAAGTGCTGCTGCATTTCTGGAGCGACGGTAACACAGGAGGCCAGAGCCACCAGCTCTGAGTCATAAAATTAAACAGATCATGATCATTTAACTGGAACTCCAGGCACACTCCGTGTGCATATTCTCTGCCACAAAGCAAAACAAACTTTCATGCGTGTCATTGAAAACTGCAGGGGAGAGAAATCTGGGAAAAGTTTTAGTGAACAGAGATTGGTAAATAGAAATTAATTATACAGGGCCAGTGATTACTCATTTAAGGCATGTAAAAATTCCACTGATAGTCTCTTTAGTTCATTTGCCATCTTTATTTTTTGAGTATGATGAAGGTAAAATGTGAGTTAGGGCTTTCAAAGGTTCAGTTCTGAGCTCACTTCTCCATCTTCCTGTTTTCCATATGGATCTTTCGTCCCCTAACTACAAGATCAAATCTGTACTCACGTAGCTGCAGGGTCCTGGCAGGAAGCAGGTAGCACTCTCAAACTGGGGAATCTGAGGAGAGTTTAATAATAGAGATGATTCACGAAAATGTGAGCAGGGTGTAGGGAAGCCACAGAGGGCAGTGCAAGACCTTGGGGCTGGACATAGCAGGGGCCCCTCCCACTGCAGGTCCAGGAGGGGATCCCCACAGGGAAATACGGGGAGAATGCCCGCCTTCCCTCTGGTCTCCCCACAGGTCAGCCCCTGGGGCGCAGAGAGGACTCAGGGGAGTGGATGCATATTGTCCCAGCTCACAATGCCTCAGGACCTAACCCTCCTAATTCAAGTGGCTTCAAGTTTAGCTTCTGACTGCTTGGATGGAATTTGTTGGTTGTGTGCATGTCTGCGTGTGTTATTCTGTTTGCAGGAGGGATTGAGAGGACCTCCGGCAAAGACTAGAGATTCATGGGCTGTCAGCCCCCGGAGATTTATGGTAGGAGGACCTGCTTAGTCCAATGCCTTTATTTTTCAGATAAGGAACTGAGGCCCAGAGAGGGGAAGTGCCTTGTTCAAGGTCACACAGTGATTTAGGGACAAAGCTAGAATCCAGGTCACTGCTGGATAAAATGCAGGGTGTGGAGGGGTAACTGTCTTAGGGAAGAGCTAAGATCTGAAATTTCTGGGTGTAGCTGCCTCTGTTGACAGGAAGAGTGCAGAGCTGGGGTGGGCATGGGCAAAGAGGGACTTGGGGTGCCCCGCAGACCTTGTCAGCTCATTAATGCCAGGTCAACATGGAGACAGGGCTGCTGAGGCCCACGACTGTGGCCAGGTGGGTCCCTGAGCTTTTCCTAGGCCTTGTCCTTTGGCCAGACCAGACTATGAGGAAAAGCTCTGCAGCCCACCTAGCCTGCCCTTGGGAACCCTGAGCTCCAGGAACCCGGGTGGGGTATGGGGAGTGCTGACTAGACTTCTTTCCCAGGAAATGAGTGTGCTGGCCCTAAGCTGGGAATCTATGAGAAGGGCATTCTCACTTCTTCCAAGAGCCAACAGCTGGGGATGGGTGGGCAGGAGCCAGAGAACTGTGGCCTTGCTTGTGCCTCCGTGAGTGAGTGAGGACTGTCGGTAGCATTTGGAAGAAAGTGCTGGTTTCACCTTCAACATGTGGTACCAGGGCTGTTTAACTAAAGACATCTCCCCCCTAAAAATGCATCCTGACACCTGACAGCAGGTTCAAGATGGCAGTCTTGGTGATTAGGGGGCAGCTTGGGTTGGGGGTCCTTGCTGTTTTGCCCATTTGAAGCCACATTGTCTGGGTTTGTGTGTCTGCCTTGAGAAGAGTCTAGGAATCCAGCTTGTGACTGACCAAAGTCAGATGGTTCCTTCATAGAGCATGCTCTGAGCCAGGCTGGCATCGCTTTCTTGGTTACATATGCCCAGCCCTTGTCCTCCAGGAGCTTGTGGTTGGTGGATGAGGATAGGAGCTTGAGAAGCCATGGAAACCAATTGTCAAGGAGACTGCAGTCAGGATCCAGTTCATAATATCTGCTAGTGTTGGAGGGTCTCCTGTGAAGGCATGTCAGCAGGGGCTCACCACAGGGACAGGGCCACAGGCAGCAGTGGTCCTGGAAGGTCCCCTTTCAACACATATACTTTTTAGTTATTTGTCTGGTCCTCTGTGTACCCACTCCAGTACTCTTGCCTGGAGAATCCCCTGGACAGAGGAGCCTGGTGGGCTGCTGTCCATGGGGTCGCACAGAGTCCGACACGACTGAAGCGACTTAGCATGCATGCATGCATGCTGTGTACTTTTTCATTCATTTCCTCTGACCAGCTAGTTTTTAAATTCCTCAAGAAGAGGATCATATCTTAGACCCAGTGCCTCCCAGGGAATGTCCAGGACACACTTGCTCAAGTTGTAAGTGGTGGAGGTGGGGCTTCCACTCAATATATCAATTAAGAGTTCTCATCAGGTCTCCTTCTGTCTCTCTAGAGTCAATTCTGGCTTCTGACTTTTCACTCATGCTCTTCACATGCATTCCCAGAGGACTTGAGCCCTATTCCATTAGTCTAGTAAACCTTTGCTTGGACATATTCCTTCTTCCACTTTGCCCTCCTCTTAGATTTATTAAGTTCAGTGGCCAAATAAAACTCTAGGCTCCCCTCATCCTGCAGTGTTCTCTGACTGTGTCTGGATAATAGCGGTCACAGGGAATATCTCCTTTCCTCTCCCATAAATCATCTTGCAGTGTTGGCTGGCTACATCACGAAGCTGACTTTTGAGAAAGCTCCACAGTGCTGTTTCTGAATAATAAGAAACGGAACTGAAGCCCAGTGGCCTTTGCTCTTTTTCTGTGGTTCTGCAGAGCAGAGACGTGTATGCTGAAGAGGTGGCCATTCTCTCAGGCGGAGGCAGCTTCACTAACTGCCACTCCTTTGTAAGCACTTTCTGATCTGTTTTCTCACGGGACAATTTGCTGATCTGACTGAAGGATGCTTTCAGCAGTTCGGTTCCACCCTTTGCCTGGTCTGTCAGAAAGGCACATGATTATGAAGTGGGATGACCACTGCCTGAAATGCCAGCCCTTAAAGCCTCGCCCTGTAGTCCCCAGCCAGCCCCACCCATCACAGTCCTCCAGCACTCCTCCCCTATAACAGCCTGCCTGAGCAGCCTGCCTCAGCCTACTGCGTGTATAGAATCCCAACCTGGGAACTTCCCTGGGGATCTAGTGGTTAAGAATCCACCTTGCAATGCAGGGGACGTGGGTTTGATCCCTGGTCAGGGAACTAAGGTCCACACAGCAACTAAGCCTGCATGCTGCCAACTACTGAGTTCACGAGCCACAGGTAGAGAGTCCTTGCACACCAACAAGAGATTTTGCATGATGCAATGAAGATCCAATGCAGCCAAATAAATAAATAGATATTTTTAAAAATTCCAATCTGTTCCCAGCTCCCACATTTGGGAATCTGTTGGCTCACATCCATGTAGGCTCAGCACCTTGACATTGAACTTACTTGCTTCCTTTCTTGATGCTGATTAGGAGTCTTTCTCAAGTGAAGCTGCTGAAGGCTGTCCTAGGTTAGTCTACCTGCTGGTCCAATCTGGCCCCAGGCCCCTCATCTCTGCCTAAATCCCCCATAGATAATGCTCCTCTGGGGTTCACTCTCTTGCAAAGGATCTGAAGATTCATGCCCATGGGGACAAGGCTCTCATCTTTCCAAAAGGAAATGATGGGAACACCCACTGGCCACAGAGATGACCCTGTACCGTGTGTGAGAACTTTCGTGTCCTTTTTCTTCTATCTTGGGCATCCTCCATGAATTCTGGTTGTCATATTAGTTTTGATGGCTGTCACTCTAGAATATGACCTTGACTGTGTTCTGGACCCCAGTTTCTATGATATTTTAATCCCATGGCCCCTTATATTCAATTTTGCCTTTGTTGCACCACCATGGGACCTGGAACCATCTTCTCTTTGCCACAGGACTGAAACGGCTTGCAGATATTGCAAGCCATTTACATAAGTGACTTTGGGGATAGAAATGGGACTGGAAATGTCAGCTCTTAGATGTTTGTTAGGTTGACCAGCTCTTATTGTGCTTAGTATAAAGTGTTAGTCCTACGGAGAGGGAATATTTCAACATTGACCTGCAATGAGGTAGTTGTCCCCAGGTGCCAGCATGGAAACTCAGAAAAGGTACAATAAATCACAGAGCCCAGTCATTATAATAGACTCTTATGTTGTGGGAGCTGCAGACATCATGATGACCCGCCTCTCGCTTAATGAGGAAAGTTTTTTTGTTAGTTTTGGTTTTTTTTTTAACCACAAACCAGAAAACTGCTATTCCAGCATATTGGAATATTCCATTGGCCCATAGTAGGTACTCAGTAAATAATGGCTATTATTTTGAGATTCAGTGACCTACTTATTTCTCTAATAGATGTGATTTTTTTTTTTTAATGACAACATAAGTTACACAGTGATTCGCAGTAAGAAAGTCACAATAGGGAGACATACTATGAAAAGTGAAAGTTGCTCATTTTGCGTTGACTCTTTGCCACCCCATGGACTATACAGTCCACACTATGGGGAATGTTTTACTTGTGATTCATTGGAACATTCAGATCTCTCTAACAGAAATCTCTATGGATACTAGGCTTCTGGTCTGGCAGAACTGTTGATGCTCTGCCCACTGTCAAGTACCACATTGAAGGAGCTAAAAATTGGGTTAGGACTAGTGTATCAGTAAAGCTGCCTGCCCAGAGAAAGACAGAAATGCAGGGTTCCAAGCCATAGGGTAAAAGAGACACACCCCCACTTAGGTGAAAGTCATATTTCTTCCTTCCCAAGTAGAACTCTTATCCATCACTACTTCATCAATCTTGACATTTTTTTCACTCTTGAGAAACGTTAACTTTCTCCTCCTACTCTTATAGTTCCTGGGCACTGAAGAGACATTTTCCAGCTTATAGATTGGATAAAATGGGGCCCTTGGGAAACTTCCACTTGTGTTCTGCATTCGTTACTTCTCTCTAGTTTTTTTTTTATCAAGAAAATATCATCCTTTCTTATACTGCAGAGCTTGTAGAATGGACCCCCAAGAAAGAGCCCTCTTGCTTCCATGGGGTTCTCTCTGCTCTAAATCCTAGAGTCATGCTGTGTGGTTGGAGGAGGAAGAAACCCCAAGCCCAGGCATCATTTGTACAAGCCCTCCTCCCCCTGTTTACCCGACTCAACCCCCAAACTCAGGCAATGAGACTTACCCTCTTCCTTTTCACCTAATTCCTTCTTAAGTCTAGCCATTTCAAATTTACTTTGGAAAGGATTTATCTAACTGGCCTCTGCTGAGGACATGACCACAGTCTTAGTCTTAAGAATGATTTAAATACAATTGGAAATGATTTTCAGACAGGTGGTGCAGTAATTTCCTCCCATGTCTCCTTCATAACCTAGAAAGCTAAAACAAAGAAAGGGTAGGGAAAAGAGACATCCTATCTCCATCTTGTCTGAGCACCAAAACCCCACTCCCCTCCTCCTGTTACCCAGCACAGAACAGATAGGAAAGATGAGTGATGGCCTTGTAGCCACGTCCCCCGACTCAAGACACAGAAGCGATATGTGACCAGATCAGGCTTTTCCTTGGTCAGACTTCTCTAAAGAAGAAGGTGTCTGGACCACATGAAATGTACTGGGGGTGAGGGAAGAAAGGAGACACATGGCCCATCAAAACAGTCCTGTGACTGAGAGTCTGTTGCCCAGTTGCAGGAGGGACCCCTGCCATCCTTTGCTGTCTGAAACAGCCTAGGACTGGAAGTAGAGTCAGGGCCCACTGAAGGCTAGGGTAGAACATGTCTAGGGTGTATTCAGGGTGAGTCCAGGGTGATGGCGAAGCCATGGCTGGTGGAGTCACCAGGGCGGGTCAGGATCTGGAGAGGGATGATTATTGGGATAAGCAGGAGATCAAAGTCAAGATGAAGTCAGAGTTAGGTTGTGATCAGAGTTGAGATAAGGCAGAGTCGCATTGAATGAGAATGTGGTCATGAGCATAGAGTATGAGAACTGGGTTAAGTTTGGTTGGAGCCATGGTTCCATAAAGTCACAGTCTCCTAAAGTCTCCTGCACCGAATGTTCGACCTGTTAAGCACCCCGAGTAACTCCTTCAGGGCCCCTTAACTCCTTCAGGGCCCAGGCTTATGTCAACCATGAGTGCTTTAGCGCTCGCTCCCATTCCTCTGCCTTCCCATATTTCACGGGTATTGCTTAGGGGAGGGCACAAGAATAAAAACAGCTGAGTTGAATCCTGGTGATCTCACCACTTGTCTGGCCCATCTGCAGATAGATGGAAGCCCAGGCTTCCCCAGGGAATCCAATGGTCGATGCCATCCCCATTTCCTGGAGCAGAGATAATTGGCTCTGTGCTGTGCATGCATGGGCTTCTCTTGACACTCACTACCGCTTTCCAGAAGGGAAGCCCTGCCTTTCAGGGACCCCATGAGGAGTGGGAGCACTCTCCTCTCACTGCCAGGCAAGTGGTCTGGCATTAGCTCATCATCTGCCTGGCGTGTCTGGGCTCAGATTCCTTGCAGTAGTCAGGCTGCCTGGAAGGGACTCAGTGTCATTTCCTGGATCATGCCCACGGCACACTACTCCCTGGGCACAGGTGTGGGGAGTCAGGAATGGAAGCACTGTCTCTCAGCCAGAGCCACTGAACAGAAGAATGAACTGCTTTGTGAGGTACTGAGTTCTCCAGGACAGGAGATAATCAAACAAAGCAGGCACTCCTTGTCAGAAATACAATGTGGGGGATTCACCAACAGTGAAGGATTAGATAAGCAGACTGTCAAAGACCCTTCTTGGGAGGGGGTCTGAGAAGGATGTCACAAGGTCAAGGTCAAGTGCCTGACTGCAGGTATGCCTTGGCTTTCTGCATCCCTCTCCACTCTCCAGGTCCTTGCTTCTTGCCCTGCATCTTATCATCTCCTCCACACCATGTTTGAGCTTTATCTTCCCTTGTGCCCTAAGGAGAGCATGATTCTTTATCAATGACCACCATTCTTTCCTGGTTCCAAGGCTCACTTTCTTCAAGGGAATGCCTGGGGCAGGGAAAAGAAAAGCGCCCACCTTCCAGGGGTGTGCTAACTCCAAAGAAAAACAAGCATCACCGCATTCCCCGGGGCCCACAGGGACACCTGAGGTTCCCTGTCAAACGCCAGCGGCACTGTAAGAGGCCCTCATGTCTTCCCGTTCCCACCCTTGGTCTCTGTTCCCGCCTGCAGTTGCAAGACATGTGCATCGCCATGTTGCACTTCAGACTTGGAAAAGATGAAAAACTTAGAGCTCCCCCAAGATTTTGGGGGGGCACTATTCATGAAGAGGAGGAAGAGCAGGGCTTAGGGATGATGCCATGTGAAGTCCTTCCCGTCAGGCGCTGTGGCAGCTGTCCTGGATCTCACTTGGCTCCACACACTGCACAGACAGTTACCCGTGGGCACCTGACTAAGGGAGCAAGTTATCTTGCTTTCCATCGCTTTGAAGTTTTGCTCGACATGACAGCTGATCCGCCCGCCATCAAAGCCTGGTTCTGCAAGATACAAGCAATTTATGATTCAAGACAAACTGTCATCGCAGATTAAAACATGTCTACGCCCCTGACGACAATAGTTATTTTTTCTGAGACTATTGAACGCGTTGCTTACATTCCACAGACAAGGGGGAAAGAAATCTAATTCCACTAGGCTGGATCATTTAAAGGCAATCTACGTTCTGTAAACATGCTGAAGAGTAGTGTTCCCAAGGTGATATAAAATAAATCATGCTTGCATGATTCTTCTAGTGCCTCACTATTTGCTTTCTAGCTTTCCAGCCTAATTCTTCTTTATGTAAAGAATTCCATGCCAGCCATATGTGATGACTTTTGATTTACTCCGTAAGTCCATGACATACCTTCTGGCTTCGGTCCATGCTCTTACTCTAACTAGAAGAATAGTCTCACCCTTACCCGCCTGGAAAACTTCTCTTCAATCCTCAAAGCCCAGCTGAGATGCCACCTCTTCTGTGAAGCCCTCCTTTACTCTCACCAAGACTTAGCTCCTGGGAGTCCCCTGAGCTGGTGTCTTCACCTCTATTGTTCTGCACTCACCGTTTAGAATGGACTCTGTTCGTCTCTTGTCACGTCTGTCTCCCGTTGGGCTAGGAATTCCTCAAGACCAGGGACTGTGTTTCTTCAGCACTTAGTGCCTGGCACGTAATATGTTCCCAATAAGAGTTTGCTTAATGTACTTTTCCTACTATATACAAAGCAACTTGCCCCTCTCTTGCTTACTACTTTAAATGGTGATATTAAGCAAGTGAAGGTGAAATGTTTGATCAAAATAGCAGAAAGGACTATTTCCTAGTAGAGGGACCCTAGTATTATTGTTCCTAAAAGATGTGTTTGATGACCAGAATGTTAAAGGGGAACTTTGAGTGCTCCCCACTCAGCCTCTTCAAGCATCGCAAGTTTGGACTGGGACCTGAGCCTTAGAGCAGAGGGCTGGGAGCAGCCAGCCTGACCGTACTACCTTGCATCATGCCCTGCAGGGAGCTTACCTGGTAGCCTGAGTCCCTGTTTTGCCTTCCCACCAAAGCATGTATTTGCCACATTCAGGAGGCTGATCTGGGTTTGTGTGTTTATTTCTTCATTTCTCATTTTTGAAAAGAGTTACTTTCTCTGCACTTCCATGGCTGGAATTTCTGAGTTCAAACATATCATGATTCCCTGGTTCTCTTCTGGAATGCAAAAGATCTAGAAACACCCTTCCCCTCTGACTGTAAGGGGTTTGGAGTAGGTCAGATAGAGGTCCTTACAGAGAACTGGACTGGTCTGCCCTACTGTTTACATGCCATGAACTTAATTTCAGAAATTTAAGGGTCTGTGTGGGGGTGGATGGGTGAGTGTGTTTTAAATTGGCTCCATGGAAGAATGTGGACAGCTCCGCAGTCCTGCAAATGGTCCCTTGAGTGTTTTGCTAGAAGCAATAGAAAGAATTTGTGTGATGTGGGTGAACTTCACACAGCCCCCTCCCAGAGTCAGAAGAAAAGCATTCATTCTTCTTTTTCAAAAAGCTTTTCCAGATCAGGTTCTCTGGGTGAAGTTCAGTTCTAGGCACCAAAGCTATAACCAAGCAAGCCATGGACAGGGCCCTCAAGGAACTTATGGTCTAGTGGGGGACATGGACTAGGAAACACTGGGGTGAAGGGAAAGCATCCAGCCTAATCTTAGGGGGCTCAGCGAGGCTTCATAGAGGAAGGGAGAACTTTCTAAGACTTGAGATTAGGAGTCAAACATGCAAACATGAAGAAGGAGCTTAAATGTGCTGTGAAAACTCTAAGGGACCTGAAAACTTCAGTGTGTGGGATTCTGAGGCCCTACTGGTCATCTCCAAGATTAATGCAGCCTCTTTCTTACTTAATTCACTTGCCCCCCTGCCCCCACGCACATCCAGTCTATATTTTTCCATCTTCGAGAATATGCACCAACTGCTGGAAGGATCTTGCCAAAGGAAAGCTCTGAAGACATTATGCTGCTGTTCAAGACCATTCCATAGCTCCTTATTACGTGACAACTTAAAGCCAGGCAGCTCAGTCTCACATTTAGAATCCTCCGTAATTGGACTCTGGCTGCCCCCTTTGCTTACTGCTGCTTTCCTGTGTCCTGTATCTAAATCCCATCCGTGTTCCTGCCCCAGCCTACCCTCAGCCACGAAAGAGTGGGGCATTTGTCCCCGCTTCTGACACTGGAGCCGATTCCGTTCTGAGTTCAGAGATGTTTATAGCTCTTTAGATCAGTAACTCAATGATTGGAATCGCAAGATTCCAATATAGGGGGACTGGTAAGAAATAGAATGAGAGCTTAACAAGACCTATTCCAAGCCTATTTCATGTCCATCTAGACGATTTGAGTCAAGGCACGATTAGCCTGGTGACAGCACAGATCTTCCTAGTGATATCAAAGCCAGAAGTGAGAAGCACATTTAAGAATGAAAATGGGATCCAAGGCTGAAGTCTGGGGACTCTACCCAGGTACCAAATGCAGGAAATTCCCAGGTACTGTTCTTCATGGGTCTTTTCTAGACTCTTTCTCTCCCCTCCACCCGTCCATTGCATCTGAATGAAGCAAGCCTCTGGGATGCATTGAATGATGATAATAGCAAGTGGTTCCAACTTATTTGTGGGATGCTGACCTTTGTTACTGAGTTCTTGCTTTTCCCAGGTGACCAAGCCCCTGACTCTTGGTCCAGGTAGATGAGCTGTGTTCTCTGCTGAAGAATCTTCTATTTGACTTTTCAACTGCTGCTGGCAATCAGCCTCCTGGGAGGGGGTTCACGCCGTACCTCCCTTCAGCTCCACCTGCAGACCTCAGCTGTGCCTCCTGAACACTGACCACAAGCTGGGACCTCAGCCCATCAGCTGCTGCCAGGCTCCCCTGAGGTTCTTTGTACCTGGTTCACCTCTTTCCTCCTCTCTGCTTCGGCCACCCATCCAAGACTGACGGGCATTTCTCACTTCACCTCTCTCCCTCCCCGTAGGAGCTGCCACAGGGCCAATAGGACAGTTTGGCTCTGCTTCCTGCCTCGTGCACCTGCGCTGAGGGCACAGGTGTACAGTTTCCAATTTTATGTCTGTAAAATATCCCCTTGTTAGATTTTACCCAGCCCCTCTTACTAAAGCTTTTCTTTTCTGGAGTTATCACAATTCCCCCCACTCTCTTATTGGTCACAAATCTTGATGTGTACAACCTCTCTATCTTTGTCTAAGTTATCAGGAAAAATATGTATCTGGGGTGGAATAAAGGACAGAGCTTTTTGCTTGCTTCTAGAAACCCCTGTCTCATTGATATCGAGCCATAAATCAATCTCTTTGGACATAGTTCTTCACTTAATTACTATTTCACTTGATCATGTAAGCACCCAAGCCAAAATTTTCAAGCATCCAGTCCAGATATTTCAAAATGGTAGCTTACTGGCAAATGTTTTGTTTGGTCTGCACAGCATTTATAAAATCTGAACTCATATTGAAAATCAGGAGATTTCTCACCAGGATATCCAGATTTCTGGCTTCTCTTGAAAAATACTTAGTAATCATCAGCTGGAATTGGATAGCAAGTGCCTTTGTTACACAAGATATGCCATCTCTGGTTTGCTACCTTCCCTGATTACTTTGCTCATTTATGTTTTGAGTCTGCAATCTTTCTAAAGGATAGGAAGAGAAACTTTGTAATAGTTATCTGTCATATTTATCATTGTATTAGTTGAAAGTGTTAGTCGCTCAATTGTGTCCAACTGTTTGTGACCCCACGGGCTGTAACCTACCAGGTTCCTCTATCTATGGAATTCTTCAGGCAAGAATACTGGAGTGGGTGGCCATTCCTTTCTTCAGGGGATCTTCCGGACCCAGAGATTGATCCCAGGTCTCCCGCATTGCAGGTGGATTCTTTACTGGCTGAGCCTCTAGGGAAGCCATTTCTATGTTACAGTTTACCCAATCTTAACAGGTTAAAACAACAAATGTTTATTATCACACACAACGTTTGAGGGTCAGGAAACCAGGAGTATCTTAGCTGGGTGGTTCTGGATCATCAGGCTGTGGTCGAGGTGCTGACTAGGGCTACAGTCACCTGCAGGCTTGATTGTGGCCAGAGCCCCTGCGTGGATCTTTCTTCCTGACATGCCAGCTGGCTTCCCCCAGAGCGAGTGATCCAAGAGACAAAGACCAAGCTGTGACGCTTCTCATCACGGTCTCAGAAGTGACACACTTCCCCTTCTGCCACATTCTGTTCTTTAGGAGCAGGTAGCTGAGTCCAGCCCACACTCAAGGGGGAAAGGAATCAATTTCCATTTCTCAAAAAGAGAAATATCAAAGACCTTGTGGATATATTTTAATACCACCACAATCTTTAAATTGGCAAATGCATGTAGAATCTTTAGCGCTGTGTAGTTATTGCATAGTAAGTGCTCAATAAATGTTACTATTAATAACAATAGTAATAGGTAACAGTGTTGAATACCTGCCAGTCACTCTTCTAAAAGCTTTGCATGCATTAACTCTTTAACCTCACAACAGCTATGTAAGGTAGTTTTTTATTATTATTCTCATTTTACAACTTAGACCACATGTCCAGTGAGGTAGAACAAATATAGCTCATGTTCCTACACTAGTAAATGGGGAAGCAGTATGGATCACAAATCTGTCCATGTAACCATTATGCTACACTGATTTGTAGAATTTTGTATTGTTGCTGTTTGTAGTTGTTATTGATGTTATTATTATTGTTACTATTTACACATTTCCATAAATTTCCCTGACCAGAGGCGCTGACAAGCTTTAATAGAAAGAAATGTGTTTCACTTACCACCTTGCCCTGATAAACCTGTGCTGGGTCCTAGGAATCACCATTTTATGAGGTAGGTACTCATTTCTCACCTTTTCCAGTCTTGCTCCTTGCTCTCGGGTAAAGATAAGCCTCTTAAACATGACATCCAGGGCCCCTTCTTCGGGGTCTGCCCCTCCCTCCTCTCACCCTCACCTCATCCCCTCCAACCTGGTGTCCTCTGCCCTGGCTGAAGGGGCTTCAGCCACGCGTAAGCCCCATACTCCTGTTTTCAGGATATGTGCACATGCTGTTTTTATGTGCCTGGAACACCTTTCTTCTTCTCTTAAAAAGTACATCTTGGGACTTTCCCGGCAGTCCAGCGGTTAAGATTCCACCTTCCAATGCAGGGGATGTAGTTCGATCCTTGGTTGGGAATCTGATATCCTGCCTGCCTCCAAAACCAAAACAAAACAGAAGCAATATTGTAACAAATTCCATAAAGACTTTAAAATGGTCCACATTAAAAAAGATTTTTTTTTTTTAAGTAAATCTTACCTGTGTTTGGTATTAAATCCAATTGCCTGCAATGTGACTAATCCTTTCCCTTTTCTGAGGCTGAAATCCATCTGGTTTTCCAGCCTTTATCTTCTGCGTATTAGTTCTGTGTTCTTATCTCCAATGGATCTTGGTGCCCTGAGTTGTGGTCTTCCTGGCTGGGAGGCTGGAGTCCCCTGGGAATAGTCAGGCACTGTCTTCATGTTCATTTTTAGTGAACACCCAGAAGAGACTGAATTCTTGATTTCAAAACCTGATCTTGCCATTTATAAGCCGGTGACTTACCCTGATGCCTCTGCGCTTCAGTTTCCTCATCTTTAAAAGAGAGAAAATAGTTTAGAGTAATCTTCCCATAAGAATGAGATAGTTGTGGAAAATGCTTAGAAAGTACCAACCGGCCCACAGTCAGCGTCTCCTATGGTGACTATTTATTCCTTCCTCCACTTCAACCTACTGCCCAGGGGGCTCAGGCATAACTGACAAGGTGGTCATGCCCAGCGCAGGGGTCCACGTCCTGACCGCCAGGATTTACAGAAAGGAGGCAGTGGGCATGGCAGGAGCTCACTTGGGAGAGAGAGATATATACAGATTTGAATCCAGCCTCTGCTGCCTATTAGGTATGCAATCTTGGGCATGTGCTTAACACCTCCGTTTTCTCATCTATAAAATGCAAATACCAATAGCTCCTTCAGGATCGTTGTAAAGATTAAATAATGCCTCTAATGTGTAGAGCAGTTTAGTGCGGGAACATAGCAGTTATTTAATAAATGTTAATTTCCTTCCCTTCAAATCAAGCATTATTCTGGAGGGCAACAGCAGTGAGCTGCAGGATGGAAGCTGGGGAGCCGTGCTCGCGGATGTCTCATACATGTCATCGGCCCAAATAACAGGCCCTTTCTTAACTTGGTGCTTACAGATCCCCATCAATATCAATTTTGAATCTCCTATTTTCTCTATACAATCTTTAAAAAATGAGAGCCCTCTTAAAAGAGTTCTCTAGGGTCTGATTTTTCTGGGTTTCCTGTGTTCTTCCTGTTTCGGATCATCACTGGTTGTACAAGCAGATTTTTGGTTCCAAGGGCTTCCTTTCAAAGTTGTTGTTGTTGTTCAAGACTTTACCCTTTGTGCATCTTAGCGACCTCAGAGTCTAATAAAACCTACAGGTCTTTTCCCCTGAAAAAAAAAAAAATGCACACACACACACAAGCACACACACACAGATACATGCATGCACACATGTAAACACACAGACACTGCCTATTTCAAGGGGTCAGGAAGTCTGTAAGATGCACAAAGGCTGAGTCATGTCTGATTGAGACCCCATGGACTGCGTAAGCCAGGCCTCCCTGTCCTTCACTATCTCCAGATACGTGCTCAAACTCATGTCCTCTGAGTTGGTGATGCCATCCATCCATCTCATCTCTGTCGCTCCCCTCTCCTCCTGCCCTCAATCTTTCCCAGCGTCAGGCTGGGAAATGAGTCTGCTCTTCACATCAGGTGGCGAAAGTATTGGAGCTTCTGCTTCAGCATCCATCCTTCCAGTGAATATTCAGGGTTAATTTCCTTTAGGATTGACTGGTTTGATTTCCTTGAAGTCCAAGGGGCTTTCAAGAGTCTTTTGCAGTACTCCATGAAATCACAGATCTTTTTGTGTCCACTCTTGGAAGTCTGTCTACTAGAACCCAGGCCCTCTCTGCCAGGCCCTGGAAGAATATATGGATATTTCCCCCAAGGTTCCCAACACTGTACCAATTCCTCATGGTTCATAGGAATGATAAGTCCAGAATAGCAAAGGTTTTGTTTTTTTTTTTTAATTTGTTGCTCCCCTATCATATATCGAGTACTGTCTTAGCACTAGAAATTAGTAGAGAAAAAGCCCATGCCTATATAAATCTGACATTTTAGCTACAGACACAGACAACAACATCAAAACAATAAAATAAGGGTTGATGTAATTCTTAGATAATTAAAAATGCTTTCAGAAAAACAAGCCAGGGAAGGTGGAGGGATGGATTGGAGGAGTGGGTTGATGAGGTAGTCAGGGAATGCCTTTCTGAGGTTATAAAGTTCAAGCAGAGACTGAACCCTGGGAATTAGCTGTGTTAAGATCAGGAGATGTTTGAGGCAGGAAGTACCCTTGACTCCTAGAAGAACAGTCATGGTCACTGGGGACTTCCTGACCCCTTGAAATAGGCAGTGTCTGTGTGTTTGCATGTGTGCATGCATGTATCTGTGCTTGTGTATGTGTGTGTGTGTGCATTTTTTTTTCAGGGGAAAAGACCTGTAGGTTTTATTAGACTCTGAGGTCGCTAAGATGCACAAAGGGTAAATAACCATGACACTGTTCTCTCTAGCCATGGTGGCAGAGAATCATTAGCTAGTTGTCCAGCATCCTGCTTTGAATGAGATGGAAGCCTTGCCTTTGGCATCTGGGCAGCCAAGACCCTCCCTGCCAATCCTTATATTTGGACCAGAAACAGCCTTCCTCTGGCTCCATCTGATTACAGCACCAGTAGATTAGAGAGCCAGAGCGCTCACCTCTCTTCTCCCCTTTCAGCCTCATCAGACACTTACACCCTTGGGTTAGCTGCTGCTGGGCAGGCTGAGGTTGATACTTCCCACCCCAGCAGCCCTGATCCCCAGCCTCAGGTCATATGCACTTCTCTGCACTCCCCATGGGACCATCCTCTCACCTGGCACCCATTCTCAAGTTCCCTTTTCTCCTGACCAGTCTGTCCATATTGTTGAGCAGGCTTCTGAGAGAGGAGGTTTGTTTTCAGCTCCGCCTCATGGTCTCCTCCTCTGACTCACGGCCACCTCCCACACGTGCATCCTCTCTCCAGCATCCCTGCTTCTCTCCATAGTAACCTGTTCACGCATTTCTCCTCTGGCGTCACTTCATCTCTAAACATACCCCCTCGCACTCTCCTCACGCAATGTCCTGCTTGATCCAGCTTTTGTGGATTCCAGGCCAGAATCAAGAAAGCCAAAGGATGCTTACGAATACCATCAGCAGACCCAGCTGATGTCCTGCCAAGCCTTTGCTCTTTCAGAGGCAGTGGGGAAAAAAGCAATTAAAGTACCACTCAACTATCCCAGTTCCTCAGTGTCCAGCCCAGATCTTAGAGACACGCTTCTGGGTGAGGTTGTCCAGTCCCTGGTGGATTAACAACAGAGGCAGGTCGCCATGGTTGGGGAAGGGTTAGCCGTCCCACCTGGCCATACCCACAGCAATAAGCAACAATGCCGCCCTTGTCCTCACCAGGGTTGGAGAGTCTCCTTGGAGCTACTTGAGGTTCACATCAAGTTTAGGTGGATGTGATTTGCCTACAGAAGGTTGAGTTTCCCCTAACATTTTCTCAGTGTTCTAGCTTCCATCTCTGGCAAGAGGACCCCAGACTCTGTGGTTCCTGAAGCTGTGCCGTCACCTTTCTCCTGGTCTCTGGGTCCAGTTTTCCCATCTCATGGGATTTCCCATCTCATTGTAAAGATGAAATGAGATAATATAGATGAAGTACCTGGGCTTCCCTGGTGACTCAGATGGTAAAGACTTTGCCTGCAATGTGAGAGACTGGTGTTCAATCCCTGGGTCAAGAAGATCCCCTGGAGAAGGGAATACCCACTCCAGTATCCTTGCCTGGAGGGTTCCATGGATAGAAGAACCTGGCAAGCTACAGTCCATGGGGTTGCAAAGAGTTGGACCCGACTAAGTGACTAAAACACACACACAGAGTAAGTACCTAGCACATGGTAGGTAATCAGACAGACTAAGTTCCCTTTCCTCTCCTACTTCCCTTCTCTCTGTTTCCTCTGGGGCCATCTCCTTCTCTTCTGGTTGAAGTCACTTCACCATGACCAGGCTTCTGTTTGGGGCTCTCTGGGCTATGGGCATCATAACAGTCATTGGGATTCAGACACCATCCATAAAGGAGTTCTGATGCGGCACCTTTCAGGGCCTGGATAGACAGGGACAATCTTATCTGAGGATGGGTGTCTGATACTATGTCCTCCATATTTTCACTGAATGAATGAATGATTTGAAAAAGATGACAAAAAGCCCAGCTTCTGAGGCTGGAGACCAACACAGGCTGATGCTGCAGAGCTGATTCTGTGTGTGGAGTTCTCTGCAGAAGTCTAGGCACAAGGTCAGACCTGCCCAAGGACCAGGCGGGCCTCACACCTGGATGACCCATGAGTTGTTTCCATGGTAGGAGCATCAGGCCTGGATGCTTTAACTCCAGATGTTCTGGGGGAGCAAGGAACTCATCACAGGCCAGGCACAGTCAGCATGTGGACAGGAAGGGTTTAAGTGACCCTGGAAGTGGCCAGACCTAGCTTTGACATGCTCATGACAGGCCAGACATGCTCATTCCATGTCCTACTGGCTCAGACAATGGTCCCTGGCCCTTGTTAGAAACCCAGGATAGGCCTGAGTGAGGCTTGGGGCTGGGTGAGGAACTCACAATAATAAGTAATACAATGACTCGTATTAATTGGGGAGTGGGAACCAAAAACCTCACTTGCTTGACTTTCTGGAAGGGGGCAGTTTCTTTTGCTGCTATGGTACATTTTAAAATCAATAAATGGATAAAAGGTCTTTCCTGACATTTCAGCTGATTTCTCAGAGACCTTAAGGTGAAAGGATACCAAACAACTTCCTTACAACTTCCTAATATTTTTTTAGCCCAGCCTTCAGGTCCCCTTACAACCTGCACACAACTCATTGAATCTGTTCCCCCAAGCTCAGCTGTCACCCACATTTGGCGTGCCTGCCACTCACCATTTATCAAATGTGCATGTTCATGCCTCTCAGGCTTTATGCATATTATTTTTCTTCCTAGGACACTTCTTTCTGTCCCCTTTTATCTTCCTATAGCCAAGTCCCGTCATCCATCCATTTGAGACAAACTCAAATGTCATCCCATGACGCTGGTCCCATCCCATGCTGTATTATCACAGCACCTGGTGACAACCACTTTTAGAATATATTTCAATGCACGAAAATGATATCTATCCAGTTATTTCCTCCCCTGCACTGTGAACTTCTTGAGGGTGGAGCTCAGACTTACTCCACATGCCCAGCCCCGAGCACCCGGCCTGCCGCGTGCTGAGCGCTCCGGAAGCATCTGCCAGTTGAACACCTGAATGAAAGGAACACGATGGGACATGAAGTGAGGAAGAGCGATGTGGTCAATATTTGGTGCCTGTCTGTCAGGGAAGTAATATTTCTTGGATTTTCTGAAGCAAGTCTTGCTAGAGGAATATGAGGATACATGTTGCTGAAATAACGGGGTCTGAGAAAAAATCAATAATTCCAAAGGCCTGCAAAAATGACGCGACTGCTGCTAGCTGTGAACGTTTGCAGACTTTATAGAGGGCAGCTCCTCAGCGGGGCTGCTCACCCACCTGGTCCCACAGTCTCCTGCCAGCGGTTGGGGTACCTGTAATTACCTTGCTGCTGTTTAGTGGCTAAGTCGTGGCCAACTCTTTTGCAAGGCCATGGACTGTAGCCCGCCAGGCTCCTCTGTCCATGGGATTTCTCAGGCAAGAATACTGGAGTGGGTTGCCAGTTTCCTCCTGCAAGGGATCTTCCCAACCAGAGATCAAACCCACATCTACTGCATGGCAGGTGGGTTCTTTACCACTGAGCCACTGGAATCCTACCTACTTACCTACGTCCTGCATCCTGATGGCATCTCTAGGTCCCTCAGCTCTACCTTTAGTAGCTTTAAAGGAAAAGAAGGCCAGTGCGGGATGGACTGGGGAGCCCAAGAGCCAGCCAGCATTAGCTGTCCACATCAACATACAGGCATAGGCATCAGTCCGAGGCACTAAACTAAAAACAAACACAAAGCAATGATTCCAGCAGTTGATTTTTGTTGTTGTTGTTGTTATTTCCACTTGCAATGCAGCACAGCCTCAGCAGCCTAGAGCGCTCAGTGAGTTTTATTAGACAGCTCTCACCCTCCCGGAACCCCAGCCTAGATTTGCGTCTCTTTCAACCCCAGCCTCTCCCAGTCCCACCAGAACTGAAACCTGGACAGAAAAGGCTTTGCCTGGGGCAGGGGAGGAGGGGACAGTGCTGGGCTGGCCCTCTGTCTTCTCAGGCCTCATCTCTGCTCAGTTTCATGGATGAGGCTGGGCAGTCCAAGGCTGAGAGGTCATGGGAGGGATGCGTGGGGGCCAGTCTTACTTTCTAGGGGGCTGCCTGCTTTGTCTGGTTGTGCCACGCCAGGCTGAATACACAGTTCATTTCACTTCTCAGCCTGGGGCCTTTCCTGAAAACCCAGCCCCTTGCTGAGACCAGCCCACAGCCCTAAGCCTTTGCTGGAGTTTCCCCTGAGATCCACAACTTGTCTCTGGCTTTCCAAATGCTTTCCGCTTCCTCCTCTGTGTTAGATAAATGACATCCCTGCTCCTCTGTGGTCAATATCACCCCTGCCTGGAGATCGTGGCTGCCAGGTCCCTTCTCCATCACTGTCTGCCCCTCACGGTGCTTGCTTTTTTTTTCACATACACAGACTCACTGCCTGACATCAGAGAATAAATCCATGTATGTATGTATGCATTGCTGGTCTCCATTAATAGTCTGTGAGTCCTCGAAGGAAGGGAGCTAGGTTTTCTCTTTGAGATCATTCAGTCTGGGCAGCAGCTGGCCCCGAGGGATGCTCTGTGAATGACTGAGTACTGAGGCAGTAGGATGTCTTCCCTTGAGCCAGAGTTCACATGTCCATTTTTACCCTGGAAAGTTTGGGTTCTAGAAGGCTGGATGCTGGCATTGGACTTGAGTGGCACAGATGCGGTTTGGATCCAGGCTTCACTGTTAGTAATGTGATGCTGGGCGAGTTGAATCTGCTTTCTCATCTAGACGGTAGGGCTTGTGCTAGATCCTTCCTCCAAGGTCCAGGTAAGGACTTAGTGTGACAGGTCAGAGGAAGGGCTGAAGACAGTGCCTGGCACATGTGACAACAGCTGAGCAATGTTGGCTGTAAACGTTTCCCAACACCGTGGTCAGAACAGGCGGCGGAGGGAGTAGGACCTGTTCAGCTTCTGTGGACCCCCAGGAAGCAGCAGGGGTGTGGAAAGGATGACGTGTTTCTCAGGGTTATTCCATTTATTGAGGGGATTGAGCAGGAAGTTCAACAAGTGACCTTGAAGAGGGGAGGTGGCAAAGCCTGGCTTCCTACTGGCCTCCTGCCCCTGGGACTGAGTCTGAACCTTGCCACTATAAGCTGTATGATTTTAGGGAAGAATCTTCATGTTACTAAGCGTCAGTTTTCATCTGTGAACAAGGACCACAGTACTGTTTAGCCTGCATAGGACTCACCGGGACGATGCGTATGAAACAAACCAGTGAGCCCAGGTACCACTGTTGCTTAGCAGCTGTGTGGAATCTTCAGAAAGTGGGTTCCAGACAAAGTGTGATTTTTTAACTCCTGTATAGGCTTACCAGAAACACCACTGGGTTTTGGGGGTATTTTCCAGAAAAATCTCCAAACCTTAGCTTGAAGACTTCTGTTCCAGGTGCTGCCCAGCCAGCAACATCCCTCCATAAATGCCAGGCTCTGTTGGACTCTAGGGACAGGAAAGAGGAAGACCCATATTCCTCTGCCAAGTGCTCACAGTCCAGTGGGACATTGAACAAATCAGTGCAACGAGGGAGGTGGAGTCCCGGGGCAGAGGAAACCAAAGACAATAAGCCCCGAGATCTTTCTGGAGGTGTTAAATCCTCGTCACCAGGACACATTGAGCTGAGACACCATTCATTCATTCCTGTAAATGTGTTTATAAAAAATCAGAATGAACATGGATGCCACCCCTGTTGTATGCCAGTCTTGGTGGGTGCCCAAAGCCAGGACAGTTTGGCAGAGCATGTGATGCTAGGCTACACTTCTGGCCTCACCTTTTACATACACACAGCTGCCTTCCCACTGCCCCTATTTGCATCTCTTTATCTAGGGGTTTTCTCCAAAGCCAAGGCAGGTTTCTCTGCCATGCACAGAGCAGCCTGGATATGCTAAGAATTAGCAGGCCCTAGGAGCAGCCCTCAACAGTGACTATGGGAACTGACATATGGATACCCTGGCCCCCTTGTCCTAGCCTCATTTCGCTCATTTGGGAAATAGGCGTAAGAGTGTAAAAGGTCCCTGCTTCATGGATGTGCTGTGAATGAGAACCAAGGTAGCACAGGCTTCTTTTGCTTTTTATCTGCTTTAAATCATAAAGTGAGGCTGATGAGACACACTGAAGTACCCAGCACAGAGCCTGGGCTGATGCTCATTAAGTGCACCCTCCCACTGCTAATCCCAAAGGTAGGAAATGTGTTGAAATGCGAACTCTGAGGCCAAGCTGCCAAGTTTGGTTGTCAGCTCCACCACTTGTTGGATACAGGCATGCTATGCTATGCTATGCTAAGTCACTTCAGTCATGTCCAGCTCTGTGTGACCCCATAGACGGCAGCCCACCGGGCTCCCTCGTCCCTGGGATTCTCCAGGCAAGAACACTGGAGTGGGTTGCCATTTCCTTCTCCAATGCATGAAAGTGAAAAGTGAAAGTGAAGTCGCTCAGTCGTGTCCGACTCTTAGCAACCCCATGGACTGCAGCCTACCAGGCTCCTCCATCCATGGGATTTTCCAGGCAAGAGTACTGGAGTGGGGTGCCATGTTACAGGCATAGTTCACTTTATTATGCTTTGAAGATACCGTGTTTTTTTGTTTTTTTGTTTTTACAAATTGAAGGTTTGTGGCAGTCCTGAGTCAAGGGAGTCTATCAGCACCGTTTCCCCTACTGCATTTGCTCACTTTGTGTATCTAAGTCACATTTTGGTAATTCTCACAATATTCAAACCCTCCACCAGCAAAAAGATCACAACTTGCTGAAGGTTCAGGTGACAGCCTTTTTTCAGCAATAAAGTATTTTTTAGATAACGCATACACATTTTTTAGACATAATGTTATTGCACATTTAATAGACTATAGTCTAGTGTAAACGTAACTTGTATGTGCACAAGAAAACAAAAAATTCCTGTGACTCATTTTAGTGTGCTATTTGCTCTGTTGCAATAATCTGGAACCAAACCCATGATAGCTCCGAGATTTGCATGTGTTTGAACTTGCATGAGTTACTTAACATCTCTGTGCCTCAGGTTCCTCATCTATAAAATGAATTACTATTAATCCTTACCAAATTGAGTTCTCATTAGTATTCGGTGATTTAATAAAAAGAAAGCCTTGCACATAGAAATTGCCCCCAAAGGAGTGGTCAAAGGATGAAAGGTCAGGATGGGAAAGGTTTGGGGACTGAATATGAAGTGGCCAGATGGTGAGTGGCCCCCAGGAGGGTCAGTGGGATCCTGTGCCTGGGGAAGTCCTGGGCCTGGGCAATTTGCTATAGGTCCAACTTTCCCAAATAATGCAAGGGTCCCTGCTTCCAGCCTTAGACCCATTCCTTCAAAAAGGAGGAAGGGAACAAAGGGGTTCAGGCTAATGAGAAAATAATAGCCCCACCTATTAAGTAATTATAACATGCCAGGCAATACCTTACAGAGCCCTATAGCAACTAAATAGGTAGATAGAGTTATTCCCATCTTAAAGATAAGAAAACTGAGGCTTAGGGTGGTTAAATTACATACCCAAAGTTACACAGCTGATGAATGGCCTGCCTAGGATTTAAATGAGGGCCTTCCTGGTGGCTCAGATGGTAAAGAATCTACCTTGCAATGCAGGAGACCCGTGCTCGATCCCTGGGTGGGGAAGATGCCCTGGAGAAGACAATGGCTACCAACTCTAGTATTCTTGCCTAGAGAATTCTATGGATAGAGGAGCTTGTGGACTACAGTCCATGGGGTTGCAAAGAGTCGGATACAACTGAATGACTAACACTAAATTGAATAAAGATCAGCTTTCATTCCAATCCCAAAGAAGGGCAATGACAAAGAATGCTCAAACTACTGTATAATTGCCCTCATTTTACATGCTAGCAGTATAATGCTCAAAATCCTTCAAGACAGGCTTCAGCAGTACATGAACCAAGAAATTTCAGATGTACAAGCTGGGTTTAGAAAAGGCAGAGGAACGAGAGCTCAAATTACCAACATTTGTTGGATCCTAGAGAAAGCAAGGAATTCCAGAAAAACATCTGCTTCAGTAACTATGCCTTTGACTGTGTGGATCACAACAAACTGTGGAAAATTCTTAAAGAGATGGGAATAGCAGGCCACCTACCTGCCTTCTGAGAAACCTGTATGCTGGTCAAGAAGCAACAGTTAGAACCAGACATGAAACAATGGGCTGGTTCCAAATTGAGAAACGAGTACATCAAGGCTGTATATTGTCACCCTGCTTATTCAACTTACATGCAGAGTACATCATGTGAAATACCAGGCTGGATGAATCACAGGCTGGAATCAAGATTGCTGAAAGTAATATCAACAACCTCAGATATGCAGATGATACCACTCTGATGAAAGAAAGTGAGGAAGAACAAAGAGCCTCTTGATGAGGGTAAAAGAGGAAAGTGAAAAAGCTGGCTTAAAAATGAACATTCAAAAAGTTAAGATCATGGCATCTGGTCCCATCACTTCATGGCAAATAGAAGGGGAAAAAATGGAAACAGTGACAGATTTTATTTTCCTGGACTCCAGAATTACTGCAGATGGTGACTGCAGCCATGAAATTAAAAGATGCTTGCTCCTTGGAAGGAAAGCTATGACAAACCTAGACAGCATATTAAAAAGCAGAGACATTACTTTGCCGACAAGGGTCCATTTTTCTAGTAGTTATGTATGGATGTGAGAGTTGGACCATAAAGAAGTTTGAGTGCTAAAGAATTGATGCTTTCAAACTGTGGTGTTGGAGAAGACTCTTGAGAGTCTCTTGGACTGCAAGGAGATCCAACCAGTCCATCCTAAAGGAAATCAGTCCTGACTATTCATTGGAAGGACTGATGCTGAAGCTGAAGCTCCAATACTTTGGCCACCTAATGCAAACAGCTGACTTACTGGAAAAGACCCTGATGCTGGGAAAGATTGAGGGCAGGAGGAGAAGGAGGTGACAGAGGATGAGGTGGTTGGATAGCATCAACTCCATGAACATAAGTTTGAGCAAATTCTGGGAGACAGTGAAGGACAGGGAATCCTGGCGTACTGCAGTCCATGGGGTCACAAAGAGTTGAAAATGACTTAGCAACTGAATAACAAGGGTTTAAACCTCTCTCCTAAGCCTCTGATCTTGCAATAAAGAAATAAAATCTTAAAGGCTAAAAGCAGAGCACTTCAGTTCTTCCTTATCACCCACCCCTTCATGGGATCCTTCCTGCCGAGAATAGATTGCCTGGAGATGTTCTGGAGCTGAGGAGAAGCACATCAAACCTCCTGAGCTGACAGGCACAACAGCAGACTGAGGTGTAAATATGTGTGCAAAGCCCACACCTCTGGGTTTCCTGAGTCGTGAATCAGCCAAGCTGAGGCTGCGGGTCACACAGCCTGAACAGCAGTGATTTGCATGAGTACTGAGCTGACTTACAGCCTGGGGGAGCCTTCACTTTTCCCCTGGAGGATGCTCAGAGCTGCATCAGCAGGACTTGGACCCTAAAGCCTGATGTCAGTCCTCACTGGTCATCCAGAGGAGCACCAGTGTTTCTAGCATCCCATGTCTGTTTTCCAAGGAGGAAAAAAGAAAAAAACCTCTTCCTCTGGCCTTTCCTTCCAGTTAAAGAGCAACAAGCAGGGGAGGGAAGCGTTTCTAAAGAACCTGAGCCAGGTCATATGAGGCAGGAAGACGATTTTCAAGCTGAGGGAGTAGTTTATGCAAAGGCACTGTGGCACCACTGAGCTTGGTGTATTTGGGAACATGACGGGTGCAGAGTCTGGCAGAAGAGTGAAAAGCAAAAAGGGACCAGGACCTGGTATGCCAATAGCAATGGCAGGGGGTGGGGAGTAGGAGTGGGCATAGGGAAGCTGGTACTGTAGGCATTTACAGAAGCTTAGACTCTAGGATCTCAGGATCATGGGACTTGGTATCTGAGAATCTCAAGATTTTGGACTCATAATCATAAAATCTTGGGCTCTTCTTCCTGAGATTTTGATCATCAATTTTCTGAGCTAGGCAACACTCGAACTCTCCAACTCTGGCACAAGATAAGTTAGCACCAAAATTCTGGTTGGTCTCTGACTTAACTGCTAATGGCAACGGTCCTTCCCCAGTGCCAGCACATGGGCCCAGCCTCTGGGATCACCTTTGCCTGTTGGGACATCAACAGAGCCTGTTCTCAGCCTGGATTTAACCTGTGGTTAATGGCTGGACGCCAGTATTTTCCAAGGCTTTGAGTTCTTGGTCACATCCTCCCTAGAAGCTCACGGGGGGCCTACCTACCTAGTACTCTTGAGCTGGAGAGGCTGGACTGGAGCAATGTCCACTCTGCTGGACCCCCGACATTCATGGCATTTTTAATAAATCCTGGGATTCCTGCTGAGAACCTTCAGAATAGCAGGAGCATTTTATGTCTTGCAAGCAATTTCACGGCATCTGTGCCGGTGCTCACCTTTAGTTTACAAGGGTTTCCTTCTCACGTGGCCCCAGAGAGGGCAAAGGCAAGTCGGTCCTTTTCCAAGGTCTTCTAGTCCATGAGGCCCACTGAGGTCTGTGCGTCTGCTTTTCTCATTTTCATTTTCTGAGTTACTCATGGTGGAAACATAGGAGAGCGGATGGAATAGAGAGCCTGGTGCTCTGGCCCTGGGGGAAAAAGAGCTGGGTTCTTTTGCTAGCTTTTCATATTTGGGCAAATCTGGGTGTGGCAGGAGCCAAGCGGATGTCAGCACTCAGAAGCCCCTGCCTGAAACTGAAGGGTGCTGGAGCACATGCCTATGCCCCAGACTGGCCCACGGGAACACCCAGATGGATTCAGGCAACCTTATGTCCTTGGAGCCACAGTGGATTTGCCAGGCGTGACTGCACTGTGAATCCAAAGGTAACAAGCACTCAGTCTGAGGCCCTGTTCCCTCATTTCTTGATCTTGCTTGCTTAAGGATTTGTATCCCAGAGAAACTAGAGTTTGTGTATAAATGATCTATCTGCCCTCACATCAAAAGAAAGCTGAGTCTGTCAGTCTAATTCCTTCCCTTGGGTTCTAAGGATACGTAGCTGTAAAAAAAAAAGAGGCTGTTTTCCTCCCAGAACAGATCTGTGATCATAGAATGCTGCTGAAACCTGGGACACGCAGCTCCTTTGGTGGACAGTGGGGCAGGTGGCAGAGCAGGGTCTGTGCAGTCAGGCGGATGTGTTTGAATCCCTGCTCATTTTTTACTGTCTGTGTCATCTTGGGCATGTCAAGTCTGATCTTTGAACTCTCTCTTTTATCATTTGGAGATAATAATCTGTGGGATTAAGGACACAGATTCGAGGCAGGCTGCCTGTATTTGCATCCCAGCCTAACTCCTCTAGCTCCACCTCTCTCTGCTGGGGTTTCCTAATGTATGGAATGGGAACGACAGTACTGCCTACCTCGAGTAGTAGTACAGTCGTTGAGAGGACTGAATCAGTCATATATAAACCCGGTTTGGAACAGTACATGGCACATGATAAGCACCAAATAAATTCCCATTAGCTATAAATGTCATTGTTGGTAGGGTGGTAGTGAGATTTCAGTACCACCCTAGAATAAGGTACAGCAAAATCTAGAATAATGTACAGCACTTCAAAAGTGCTTAATATGTAATTGCTGAATGAATGAATAAAGAACGGGATGGACTGACATAAAGCCCTGAGCACAATGCCCATTATATAGTGAGTGAAGGGAAGCACCCACAGAACCACAGCCTTTCTGCCTTGGCCACTGGAACCAGTGTGCTTGGCTGACCTGGACCGCTGCCGGCTGATCATACTTTCCAGTCTTTGCACATCTCTTCTGAACTTAAAGTCAGTAGCATCAGGTGAGTAGCCCGAAACCAGCTATGATGGGAGAGTATGTAAACTACAGACATTGGAAGATGTTATAAATCAGGTTTTCGTTTGTTGAGAGGGAGAGAAAAAGAAAAACAAAGAGAGAGAGAGATGGAGAGTTGCACATTGACTGGCACCCAGCACACATCTTTGACTGTCCAAGGGACCATTTATACATCATCCACCTCAATCATCTTTAGAAACCAGTTCTAACCATTTTGTTGCAAGATCCAGGATCTTTGGGAAAATAAGACATTTAGGAGCAGATAAGAGGCTGTTAATGGATGCTAAGAGCTTGGGTTTGGAGACCTCACTAAGTGAGGAGTACATATTTCATGTGGGTTTTGGTGATCACTCATGCCTGGCTATGATACAAAAGAATAGACCTGGAAACAAATGGCTGGGTCTGTTAATAGGCAGTAATTCTGGGACTTGGAATAGCTGAATTAAAGCCTGGAAACTCGGAAGATTGTGACAATCTGCCTGGACCCTGTGACCATATTTTATATGCTGTCTGTGTGGCTCCTAGGTGGAGCCTTTCTCTAAGTCCTGAGTAAGGAGAACCATTAAAGGTCATTCCAGAGCTACTTCAGTATCAATTGACTTTGAATAAGTGAAGCTATTAAAGGAGTATATGGGAGAGAAGAGGGAATGGCATGGAAGGCATTTGTAAACTGCCCAGGGTTTGAAAGCCTGTCCAGAGTGATCTTAAAGAAAGAGCAATTCACAAAACAAGGCTGCTCTTGGGCTGGAGTCTCAGGCTGGTCTATTCTTCTAGGGTTGAAACTGCTCAAGCCCAGCTCACCATGATTCATTGCAGGACCGTATGAGTCCACAGTCTCCCTCTGTATTCTTTAGGGGTGGCGGGGGAGGGGGTGGGCTGGCATTTTCTTTTATTTTTTAGATCCCCCAGTGAGTGGATGAGCAGCTAGGTACGACAACCATTGCATCCAAATGAATAATTTCTCTTTTAAAGTGTTTTGACACATCATTGGTGTTTCAATGGCCCTAAATGGCTTTAGAGGAAAGCCAGTTAATCTTCTGATCTGAGGAAGATCAGCTACTGTTCACTTTTGGAGGAATAAACAGAAATGTGCTGTGCTTTTAATCTTCAGATTAGCATCATTGGCAACTAGCAATTATTAGCCCTTGTCAGTGGGGTGTTCACCCACCCCTCCCAGGCAGCTGGAGGGAGCGGGTGGCAACTCTAATCTAGGCTGGGCTTTGGAGGACAGCACTGAGCTAGTGGCAGGACTGGGTGGCATGAAAGTGTGCAGATGGGGAGAGGGGCAAACAAGAGTGTGCCTTGTGCAGAGGGCAGCGGGGGCCTTACAGAGGACTGTCCGAATCATTTGATCCAAAGATGACTACGCAAGAAAACGACTGCCAAGTGAAAGGCCTGCCGTCGGAAGCAGCCAGGTGGAGCCCATGGGTTTGGGAGAATGAAAAGGACAAATAACTATCCAGCCAGGTCGTAGGGGAGACTCTTTCAGACTCTGACCCTCTATTGTGGGCTGAAACCACACATAATTCTAGAGGAGGCTCCTTTCCCACCTGTTATTGCCAGTCTTCATTTATTTCAGTTGTTACCAATCTTGGCTGCCCGTCAGAATCTCATAGGGAGTTTATACCTGTTGCTGAGCCCTTTTTATAGGAGCAGCTCCTGCTTGGTTCCAGCCAATCGCTGCCAAGCAGGATTGCCTTGCAGACCAAAGAAATACAGATGCAGGACCAGGGCTGCCAGTTTGAAACTCATGCATGCTCAGATTTCCAGAATGGGACCTCTGTTCATTAAGAGCCCTGCAGGGTTTCTCAAACTCAGCACTGCTGACACTTTGAACTGGAAAACTTTTGATTGTGGAGGGCTGTCCTGTGCATTGTAGAATGTTTAGTGGCAGGCATGCCGTAGCCCCCTCTCCAGATGTGACCATCAAAACTGTCTCCAGACACTGCCAAATACCCCCTCAAGGGGTGAGAATGTGGCAAAATCACCCCCAGGTGAAAACCACTGGGCTCGGAAAGTAACAGAATATGAGTCTTCTAACTTCAGCCTGTGCTCCCCTGCCTGCCCACCCACTGCACCAAGCACTGCTTCTCAGGCTCAGGAGGCCCAGTCAGTCAGAAGTCTCAGCGTCAGGGAGCACTGAATCAGTGCCCGGAGTTCTTTTGCAAAAATCTCTCCCTTTCCTGCTCCTCATTCTCTCTCACCCACCCCCCTCTTCTTCCCTCCCTCCTTTCTCTCTCCCTCTCTCTCCCCATCTCTACCCCGTCCCCTCTCTGTGTAGACTACAGCACATGCCTTTTAAACATCCAGCAGAATGAAAGCTCTTTACGGACTCTCCTGCTCACAGTTAGAGCCATAGCAGCTGATCAATGGCTGGTACACAGTGAGTGCTCATTGTTTGTTGAATGAATGAATGAGTGGCCCCTCCCTTCATTCTTCCTTCCCCCAAACCTCCAGCAGACAGGAGAAATGAGCACTAAGAGAAGGATGAGGAGCTGGACCTGGTTCTCTGTGACAAAGCTGGGCAGGCTGGTTTACAAGGATGCCCGTGCAGCCATCTTTCATGGTGAAGCCCCATTGGACGTCAGTGTCTTGATCCTTTATTTTCCTTTATGCAAGAGATAAAGAGTATCTCATTAGGTGTTAAAATCCTATTAACAGCCATTGGTACCAAACTTCTGTTCAGCTTGCATTATGTTTCTTTTAGGGTGACTCTGAGGAGCTAATTGCTTTTCATTTAGCAGTACAAGGGGCATATATAGTCAGGGAAGAAAGGGCTCTGTCAGACCAGCCTGGTGAATGTTGCATTTTCACTTGGCATCTAAGTCTGAAGGGGGAGAATAGCAGCTTGCACTCAGCTGGCCCCAAGGGGAGGCACGGGCTGGGGAGGGTGGGGAGTGGCCTGTGACCTCCTAAGAGCAGAATGTTGTTTCATCAGCACAGCTTCCGGGAGTGCTGATGTACAGAGGTCGTTCAGAGGTCAGCAGAGCAGGGATTTGTGGACAGCAGGAGAGGCGGAGGAGCAACACAAGCAGGAGGGCATCTGGCCCCATGCAGGGTGCAAATTGTATTCCTCTGGCAGCACTGGCGGGTGAGTTAACAGCTCTGCCATTGAGTCTACATCTGACAAAGCCGCAGAGAGCGGACTCCCTGCCTCCACTTTCCCAGCATGGTAAAACCAATGCGAAGCATGGCCTTCCCCTTCTTTCCACATTTATACTCCTGTCCTGCTCTTATGAAGACACTTTATTAAAAATTATTTATAGGTATTTCAAAAAACAAAGTAGCTACCAAAGGTAAAAGACAGTGCAGCTTTTAGACTGCAACTTGAAAATTAAAGCTTTAACAAAAGCAAAAATGCTGGTAGAACCCTGTGATTCATCATTATATTGTCTCCAAGCTTCCTAGCAGCCTTGGCAAAAAAAGTAAATATAACAGGTTATGTGTTTGTGTTTAAGTATGAAGAAAACCTCAAGTTCTTTATATGTTTTTTTGAGCTAAGTTCTGAGAGGTATTCCATGTACATATAAAATAGGCAATATCTTACACAACAGTTTTCTAGCACAAGTTGAAATGTTTTTGATATTGTTCTTCCTTGCTTTGGCAGTTAACAAAGTTTAAAGGAAAACATGAAAATCTAATTAAGTAAAGGGACTTTGCCAAGACTGAACCAGTATTGTCAAGGGCATTTCAGGCCTTTAAAAATTTGTTTAATAGCAGTTGTTTAGTGTGGGCTAAGGGAATCCTCTCTTCTAACCAGTAGCTAATATTTGAGATACAACAGACTGAGAACAGAATCTTTTTTCCCAGCTGCTCCATCAGAAATCTTTATTCTGGTTAACAGCAAAACTCAGAGGTGCAAAGGGGCAGGCAACTTCTACAAGAAGCAAAGACTTCTCATCTCTTGCTGCCACCTTCCAAGCTGGCTCTTCTGTGTCTGGTTTCATTTCCTGTGCATCAGGAATTCACAATCTTATTTTAAACCCAGCACTGTTCCTAGACAATAGATCCCATTTTATTAGCTTTTGTGTATAGCAAACCACCCCAGAAGTTCATGGCTTGAAACTGCAACCATTCACTGCCTCACGATTCTGTAATAAGCCCAGCTTGTCTCTGCTCTATGATGTCAGCTTGGATCACTGATGTGATCTACTGGTGGTTGAAGAATCCAAGATGGCCATATACGTGACTTCCTGGGAAGTCCAGTGGTAAGACTTCACCTTCCAATGCAGGAGGTGCAAGTTTGATCTTAGTCAGGGAGATGAGATCCCACATGCCTCAGGGCCAAAAAAAAAAAACCAAAAACATAAAACAGAAGCAATATTGTAGCAAATTCAATAAAGACTTTTTAAAAAGTGGTCCACATTAAAAAAATAAATAAAATATCCCTGGATGGGCTTCCCTAGCAGTCCTGTGGTTAAGACTTGGTGCTTCCACTTCAGGAGACGCAGGTTTGATCTCTGGTCAGGAAACTAAGATCCCACATGCTGCACAACATGGGAAAAAAAAAAAAAATGGCCTCACTCACACCTGTAGGGCCTCAGTGAGATGACCTAAATGACCAGGACTCCCTGGGCTGCTCATCCTCTAGGAGGCCAGCTTCCTTACTTTGGGCAGCAAGTGAGCAAAAGCAGAAAAAGCTGCAAGGCCTCCGAAGGCCTAGGCCTGGAATTTTCACAGGGACCCTTTGGCTGCATTCTGTTGTCCCAGGGTTAGCTGAGATTCAGTGTGCAAAGCAGCCACCCAGGAAGAGAATTCAGAGAGGCGGGGTTCATGGCACATCAGTTCAGTTCAGTTCAGTCACTCAGTCGTGTCCGACTCTTTATGACCCCATGAACCACAGCATGCCAGGCCTCCCTGTCCATCACCAACTCCTGGAGTTCACCCAAACCCTTGTCCATTGAGTTGGTGATGCCATCCAACCATCTCATCCTCTGTCGTCCCCTTCTCCTCCTGCCCTCAATCTTTGCCAGCATCAGGGTCTTTTCCATTGAGTCAGCTCTTCGCATCAGGTGGCCAAAATATTAGAGTTTCAGCTTCAACGTCAGTCCTTCCAATGAATATTCAGGACTGACCTCCTTTAGGATGGACTGCTTGGATCTCCTTGCAGTCCAAGGGACTCTCAAGAGTCTTCTCCAACACCACAGGTCAAAAGCATCAATTCTTTGGTGCTCAGCTTTCCTTATAGTCCAACTCTGACATCCATACATGACCACTGGAAAAACCATAGCCTTGACTAGACGGACCTTTGTTGGCAAAGTAATGTCTCTGCTTTTTAATATGCTGTCTAGTTTGGTCATAACTTTCCTTCCACAGAGTAAGCGTCTTTTAATTTCATGGCTGCAATCACCATCTGCAGTGATTTTGGAGCCCAGAAAAATAAAGTCAGCCACTGTTTCCCCATCTATTTGCCATAAAGCGATGGGACTGGATGCCATGATCTTCGTTTTCTGAATGTTGAGCTTTACGCCACCTTTTTCACTCTCCTCTTTCACCTTCATGTCACATCACTTGGTGGCAATGACCCACAGCCCTGTCCCAGCAACAGCTCAGTAACAGTGGTCCCCACAGGCAGTGTCCTCACCTGAGAGTGGGGAGGGAGACCAGGGATCTATCCTCCCTGGGGGCAGGGAGAGGGGTCTTTTGGTGCTAGCCCAGTCTCTTTCCAAGTTGTGTGCACTCACCACTTAATGACCACCAAAAAAGTCCAAACATCAGGCTTAATGAGCTCTATGTAAGATCTATGAAGATCCTTTTTGGATCCATGAAGAGTGGACCTTTGAAATGATGAAACAGTATGTATTTTAAGAGGCCTCCTGGCAACCATGCTTGAAGACCTTGTAAGCGTGTGAGGGGTACACTGACCTATGCCACTGTATCAATGACTTCCTGCCATTACTGAGCCAGCCGGATCCCCAGGCCTCCCCAGTCAGTGGGAGAGCGCAAGGTCATTTTCTTATTGGTTAGAGTGAGCTGCACAGCTGAATTTTCTCTAGGCTGAATGAGAATGCCTGACAGCCCCCACTGAGCCTAGCCCCAGACAAGGGTCACACTGTTTGACAGGATGAGTTGAACAACCACAAAAGCCACATGCTCGTCACTTTTGCAGAAGCTGGAAAGCTGGTTGAGCTAGATAACAAAGCATTGGATAACAGAATCAAGGGGAAAAAACATTCTGACTTCAGAGAAGTGCTGTAAATCTTTGAAAAGATTGAAATAAAGGGGTGTAAATGAAAGATCCTTGTTTTGACTCGGAGCACTGGAGTACACACACACACACAAGCATACACGTGTGCATCCACTCACACCTGCATCCATCCACTCACACCTGCATCCATGAAGAGATGGGATGGAGGAGGCCTGACTCAGCAGCATCACATGAAGAGAATCTAAGTATATGTTTCTAGTAAGGTCAATTTGTATCAAAAGTAGGCAGAGTTAATGTGACCTTAAGCTATTATGATATTAATGGGTACATCAATTCTAGATTCAGGGAGGTGATTAGTTCCTTCTAGTCTACACAACTCAGTTTGCTCCAGGGAAAAAATAGGCCAATTTCTAGCTTTGTAATTTAAAAGCGCTAGAGAAAAACTTACATTTTTAGGAGAAGTTCACCGTGATAAAAGAACTTGAACTTACATGAGATGAGGAAATACAAGGAGGAATTAAAGACATTTGACCTAGAGAAATTCACAGCAAGGACTTAAGGATGGTCTTCAGCTCTAAAAGGTTGCCACGTGGAAGAGGGACTTGATCTGCCCTCAGTGGTCCCCAAATGAGTGGAAGGTTGAGAAACTGTGGCATTTAAAGAGTAAAAGGAAAAAACATCTAATACCTGGAATAGATGGTACAGGGTTTTCTGTCATTGCACGGGCTGGAGAATCACTCATCTGGATCCACAGAGGGGATTCAAACCTTCGATGGGTAGTTGGTTCAAAATGAAATTCCAAGTCCTAACTCTGAGGTCTTGGGATTCCCAGGAACTTGACCAAGGTCACAGAGCAAGGGAGTAGTTGTCTAGCACAAAAGCCTGCCTCCCTCTTGGCTTCTTTGCCTCAGATTCAGTTTTCTCATCCCCTTAATGGTAACTCAGGCAGTGGTGCAAAAAGCAGCCTAGGGGCCACATCTTACGCAGCCTTTTGTTTGGCCAGCATCATGTGGTAAAAGACTTGAAACCAATACCTGCTACCAATTCCAGCAGTAGCCACTGTGCTCTGTTGCCTTTCCTGGGCATGCGGCCACGGCACACATCTGTATCTCCTATTTAGCTCCCGTGGCCTTGCTGCTTGCAGACTTCGGAGCTGGGGGCAGGCCAGAACAGGAAGAAGTGGCCCTGGACCAGAGCATGTGAAGAGGGCTTTGTCAGCCAGAGATGGATCCCTTGATTTGCAGGGACAGTCAGCTCCCCAAGCTTTTATAACTCCCACTATGATGGAAACTGTGAACAGGAAAGAAAGTGCTATGCACTTTTCACAGGTGTCACTCCCATTTAATCCTCATAACAACCATATCTGTACCCTGGGGCTGCAGAGTACAAAGCACCCCAGACTGGGTGACAACATAAATGTATTGTCTCACTGTTATGGAGGCTAGAAGTCCAAAATCAAGGTGCTCCCTCTGAAGATGGGAGGGATCTGTCCCAGGCTTCCTCCCCAGTTTCTGGTACCCTCAAATGTTCCTTGGCTGCTAGACGGCCGTCTCTGCATCTCTCCACCCTGTCTTCCTTCTGTGTAGTCTGTCTCTGTATCTAAATTTCCCCCCTTTATTAATATAAGAACACTAATCCTATTGGATTAGGACCTAATGACCTATCTAAACTTGATTAAATCTGTAAAGATTCTATTTCCAAATAAGGTTGTGTTCTGAAGTCTGGGGTCAGACCAAAGCCTTTGGGGAGAAACAATTCAATCCATAATAGTCTGCCCTCAAATCCTCAGCCCCTCATTCATGTCCTTCCTATGTGCTGAGTACAGTCACTGTATCTGAACATCCCCATGGAAATCTAGCAGTGGTTTAATAACAGGTCATAAGGCTAATTCCATAGCAAATAGAATTAAAATGCTATGTTGCTGGCTCCAAGTGCTGTCCTCTTTCTAGTACCCCAGGCTCCTTCCAGGAGCTGCACCTCCCATGTGCCAGGTACTGTGCCAACAGCCTCCTGCCCTTTCCTCACTCCTAGTGGGCTGCCTGTCTGGCAAGACCCAAGATTGGACACCAAGGGACACGCGGCGCTCAGCCCTCCTGGCTCTGTCCCAGAGCCTGGGCGTGGGCAGGCTGGTAAGATGGGAGGCGGGGCAGTTGGAAATCAAGTCCTAGGAAAGTGCTGTGGGTGGAAGTGGGTGAATGCGGCCCACTTAGGCCACTGTCTGGGAGGAGGGAGGTGTCATAGTGTGTTGCCTGAGCTGCTATGGAAAACATGATGAACATACTGCCCTGTTCTGCTGCTGCAGGGTCATATGTGGTTATGAAGATGCAGGGTAATTGAATGTTTAGCCAGGCCCAGGGACACCCAGCAACAGATCGATGCCAGCCACTTACACAGTTCTTGGTCACCCATTTCCTGGAAAGATAGAGTTCCAGGCAAGGAGTGGGTCTCGAGCTGTGATCTTTGCATATGGAGCTTTCTCTGGGGATTGGGGAGGACTGATGGAGAACACTGGGGAAGAAGGAAGACCCTGAACAGATGAGAAAGAATGGGGCTTCTGAGGTCATTAGACCTGGCTTGAACTGAACGCCCACTCATAACTTCAGGGTGGTGGACAAACTGATCAAACTTCAGAGCTGGATTTTCCCAAGGGCCTGTTGTGAAGATTAAATGCACCACGTGTGTGAAGCAGGTGACCCCTTCATGTTGCTGGGCATAATAAATACTGTTTTCACCTCCGTTTTTCTCCTCAAAGCTGAGCTGTGTTGGCCATCCTGGGGAATTCCAAGGAAGACCCGGGGAGGGGACTGGCCCCTCTTGCCTCTCTCTGGGGTCAGCTCACCCTGGAAGGGTGAACGTCTTCATCATGCTAACAGTGCATTTTTCTCCCTCACAGAGGAGCTGAAGGAGAAGCTGACAGAGTACGTGGACAAGGTGAATGGCCAGAAGCCAGGCTTCATCAAGGTCGTGCGGCACAGCAAGCAGGAAGGCCTCATCCGCTCCAGGGTCAGCGGCTGGAGGGCCGCCACTGCCCCTGTAGTGGCACTCTTTGATGCCCACGTGGAGTTCAATGTGGGCTGGTAAGTGCCCATTGGGAGCTGAGGAAGTTGAGTCCCATTGTGGTCCAGGGTGCAAAGCCCACTGGGATCTCGGTCATGATGGGGGAAAGGAGTCAGCATCTGGGTGTGCAGGTGACCAGGCACCATGCTGGCCCTTCAGGGTGGGAGAGGGTCAGGGATCAACAGGTCAAAACACAGTGTCTTAAGGGTTGGTGGCATAAAGGCCGACGTGGTCCTCTAGGAGACATGATGGGGGAGAAGAGTAAATGCCTGGGGCAGAGCGAGAGTTCCAGCCCAACCAAGGACCAGGCTGCAACCCCCGGGAAAGGGGAGCTGGACCAGACATGAACTGAAGCCCAGCCCCACAGACAGGGCCAAGTCCAAGAGAGCAAAGGGAGCTAAGTACCCTGGGCTTCCTCCAGATTCCAGATCAGAGGTAGCAGAAAATCTCAGATTCATTCCACTGGTAAAACTAGGTCTTAGAGCACCTTTCTTTCTCTGGCCAGGGCTGCTCAGGTGCTAAGTGGGGCAAAGCCTCAGTGGCTTCAGCCAAGAAGAGACAAGGTACCTGATGCTGACACCCCTGCAGGCCGAAGGGCATGCCATGTGGTCCACTGGGGGGTGGCTCTGCAGAGAGCCTGGGGGTGGGGGGGGGGGCCCGGGTGCTGGGGATGGCCAAGGGTACCACCCTTTTAGCCACTATGCCTGGTAGCATTGGGGTCTGCTGTCCCTCTTGAACTCTGAGCACCACCCTCTGCCTCCCCAGAGTAGAGTGAGGAGGGTCCTTTGGCAGGAGGGAACAGCAGGCATGCACACAGCATACTTTGACATAACAGGTCCGAATTAAGGCTGCAACGCAGTCATTTTTTATAGCTGAAGTCCCTGCTTGCCATTTGTTACTGTTTAAAAAGCATTTTCATTGGATTTATGGCCAGGAGAAGAGAGGGACACTTACTATTTCAAGCAGATTTGAATAAACAATTATGCAACAAATGCATTATTAATGAGAAGCTTATCATTCCTGTCTGCAAACATTTTGCTCGCCTGGTACCCAGGGGGGCTCGGGCTCTGTGGAAGCACGACCTCGCTCACCTCTCCTTGGGCGGTGGGGTGGGGGGGTGGGGGTGGCATGCCTGGAAGGGCTGAAGAGGCACCGCACGATGGGTGGAGACAGGTTTGTTCTCGCCTCCGTGTGTCTGCCGTCCTCATCTGCTTTTTCCTCCTGGGTGACACGCTGAATTTTAGCAAAATCAAAGCCCAAGTTGAAAGCTTCCCGTGGAACCTCAGAACTGTTTCTTTCTTCTTTCTTGAGTCTTGATTTCTTTATTTTTTCTAATGGAATAAAGGAAACCAAGCAGACATCAGGATCTAAGGTACTAAGAATCTGTCCGCTCAGCCTGGTTCACGCTGAATGAGGAGTCCAGCCTTGTGTAACCCAGCAGTATGGGGGTGGGAGGCAGAGCAGCTCTCCCTGGAGGAGAGAGCCAGGAGTCCCTTCCTCCTTCTGCAGGGGAAGGAGCTAATGAAGATGCCAATATCCCTCCCCCTCCTCCCTGCCTAGGGCTGAACCTGTACTCACCCGCATTAAGGAGAACCGGAAACGGATCATCTCCCCATCCTTTGACAACATCAAATACGACAACTTTGAGATAGAAGAGTACCCACTGGCGGCCCAGGGCTTTGACTGGGAGCTGTGGTGCCGCTACCTCAACCCCCCCAAGGCCTGGTGGAAGCTGGAGAACTCCACGGCCCCGATCAGGTAATGTATTCTTACCTGGGGAGTCTCCCTGTGTTGACTTCCAGACAAGGGCTCCCCGCCCAGCCTGACCCTCATTCACCAAACTCCAGCCCCATTATGGGGCAAGATGGGGTGGTGGAGAGAAATTACAAATGACCTTCAGTCACAGCTTACAGCCTCCGTGATCCCTTTTTTAAAAAGTTTAATTTATTTATTTTTCATTGGAGTATAATTGCTTTACGATATTGTATTGGTTTCTGCCATATATCAACATGAATCACCCATAGGTATACATACTGATGATCCCTTTTAGAGAAGCTGTGGCGTCCAGAACCCATTCAAAGGCTCAGAGTTACTCATTTCAACACTTTGCTGTGGGACACCTGCTGCGTGCCAACTACAGTGCTGTGTGCTGGCCATCTATAGCGATCAGCACTCGATTCCTGCCCTCAAAAGCCTAGAATATAGGGAAGACGGGCAAAATATAATTGGAATAACAAATTATTCCCCATGCTGATGGGAAGTGTGGGGGTGGGGATCCTTTATAGACAGTGTACTATTCACACTTGTTTTTACGGGTAAGTAGGAGATTGCAGGTTGGAGCAAGGACATGCATATTCACAGGAGCAGAGTGAGTTCATGGACACAGAGGAGGTTCAGAGGGTCTGGGAGGAAGGAGAACAGGGAGGCGGCAGCCCCAGGCAATGAGGCTGGCGCACCCCATGGCACTTGTATGCCTGGCTGACGTTTGAGCTTACCCTGCAGGACTCAGTCAAAAGTGGCTCCAAACTGCCATGCTAAGATCCCAAATTCTGAGTTTGCTGCTGCCTTTAGAGACACTCAAGTGACTCCTCTACGTGGCCTTTTTCTTATGGGTCAGGAGTCCTGAAAAAGCCAGCCACACCAGCCTTTATTTCTACCTGGTTAATCATTGACCAGGTGCCTATATGCTCCCTGCAAAGCCCTGCCCATTAAATACACAGATGGCATCAGAAGGTGGCCTAGGGGACTGTTCCTGGAATGAAAAAGGAGATTAAAAACTGGTGTTGCTTTGTATTATCTGAGGGAGAAAGATTATGAAAAATATAATTGAAAATGGGTGATTATTATCTGGGATTCCATTTTTCCTTGCCAGAAGAAAAAAGCCATATTCATAGTTAAAACAAGATGGAAGAGAACTCCACCTGTCTTTCCTGTGTTGTCTCTGTCACCTATCTGTTCGGCCTGTGCCACACTTCTGTGTTGTTATTAATAAATGTTTGCTAAGAGGTCACTGTGTGCAAAGGCCTCTTACACTCGTGGTCTCACCTGCTCTTTGTCATAGCCTGGGGACAGCCCACAGTGCCATTCCCCTTTCACAAGATAAGGAAAGAGACTGACAAAGGGGAATGGCCCTGCCAAAGGCTCCAGCCAGTGAAGACAGGATCCAAACCCAGATCAGCTAGATTCCACGCCTAACTATCATCCTCCCAGGCACGCACTGTTGAGCTCAGAACTGGTGTGGCTGAATTCTACCCCCAGGTCTGCTGACCGCTATTGGTGGGAAATAGACCATCACACCTTGAGCGTTCTTGCCGAAGTCTGCACTGGTACTAGCTGCTTCTGCTCCCCTCATCTCTAAATGCATCAGCCTGGACTTAATCATTAAACCTGCATTCTAGGTTCCTGACAAAGAGTATCATCTGAACCTCAAATATTCCATCACCTAATCTATATCAAAAACTTAACTGAAGCAAGAAGGAGGAGGGAGGGATAAATTGAGAGATTGGGACTGACATATACACACTACTATATATAAAATAGATAATTATAAGAACCTGTGTGTAGCACAGACAGGGCTTCCCAGGTGGCGCTAGTGGTAAAGAACCCACTTGACAATCCAGGACACGCAAGAAACGCTGGTTCAGTCCCTGGGTGGGGAAGACCCCTTGGAGGAGGGCCTGGCAATCATCTCCAGTATTCTTGCCTGGAGAGTACCGTGGGCAAAGGAGCCTGGCAGGCTACAGTCTGGAGTCACAAAAAATCAGACAGGACTGAAGTGACTGAGCATGCGTGCACACAGAGCACAGGGAATCCATTCAGTACTCTGCAATGACCTGTGTGGTAATAGAATCTAAAAAAGAGTGGATCTGTAAGTATATATAACTGACTGACTTTGCTGTATAACAGAAACTAATGCAACATTGTGTATCAATTATACTCCAATACAAAAAAATTGGAGAAGGCAATGGCACCCCACTCCAGTACTCTTGCCTGGAAAATCCCATGGATGGAGGAGCCTGGTAGGCTCTAGTCCATGGGGTCGCTAAGAGTCAGACACGACTGAGTGATTTCACTTTCACTTTCCACTTTCATGCATTGGAGAAGGAAATGGCAACCCACTCCAGTGTTCTTGCCTGGAGAATCCCAGGGACCGGGGAGCCTGGTAGGCTGCCCTCTATGGTGTCACACAGAGTCAGACATGACTGAAGTGACTGAGCAGAGCAGAATACAAAAATTAATTTTAAAAATGTAACTTTAAATTATATTAATGGAAGAAATTATATTAATGGAAGACTTTGAAAGAACATTCTTGGTTTTATACCCCATAGGAAGATGAAGAGGCCTCACAGCAAGCTGTGGGTTATACACATGTATCTTGCCCACCTTGGCTCCTATTACCTAGGAGCTATACTTTAATGCTTTGCCCACACATGATGTAAGCTGTAAACAGAGCCCAGAGAGATCTTCTATTGAACTCTAAAGGGATGGCTTTGAGACTGGTGTTCACTACGTCCCAAAGTGACCTCTTTAAGAGGACTGACATGAGAAATTTCTTCCAAACTGAAAGCTTTCTATTCCTGAGAAATTAGTATAACATTTCCACATGGGAACTCTGAATCTTATTTCTAAGGCCTGTGTGTTTCTCTTTGGCCACCAGGAAGTTTAGGGTCAACTTTGCAGGTCTACTTTAAGAACCATGAAGGAAGACTCATGCATTCTAACTGACCCCTAATTTGGGGTGAAATTTTAGCTTTTCAGACATTTATCTCTTTTTTTTATAATGTATTTTACTTTTTCTTATAAACTATTTCTAAGCCTTTGGAGAATAAAGCAAGATATAAATCAATAACACTTTCAGGCTGAGTGGGTCCACTTAATACCCTAGCCAGTTAATAAGTAATAGACTGAGGATGCCTGTGCTCTTCCAAGAGAAACTATTTTAGATTCTGTTCTTGCTTTGACTGGGCTTGGCCATGAGGGGAAGTCTCCCTCCTTTGTATCCTGGAATGCCCTACCCTGCTCAGCACTTCAGTAACATCAAGGAAAATGCTGATGTTAACTCTGCAGGGTCGATGTTTTAAAATCACTGTGCACTTAGAGAGAGGATTCTCTGGGCTTCTTCAGTGTACAAGTGCGTCTTTTAAAAATGATCTTTTGAGTTCCAGTTATGTCTGAGAGGTTTTTCAAGTGCTTTATATTATTTAATTTAATCCCTGTGAGGTTATAGTTGATTCTATTTGATAGATATGGAATCAGAGGCTCAGGGAGGTTAGGGAATTCTTTCAGAGATGCACAGCCAGAATGGGGAACCTTTCCCCTAGCAGTCACCTCTAACGGCAGGTCAAGCACCCCCCACCAGAACTCAGCCTAAAAGAGCAATGGATTGGGTTGTACTGACTGCCCTGGATGCCTTCATGTGGAAGCTGAGTCCTTTCAGAATAAAAGGCTGCAATTTGAGAAGGGGACGACAGAGGATGAGATGGTTGGATGGCATCACCGACTCAATGGACATGAGTTTGAATAAACTCCAGGAGTTGATGATGGACAGGGAGGCCAGGCACGCTGCAGTCCATGGGGATCACAAAGAGTTGGACATGAATGAGCAAATGAACTGACTGACTGAATTTGAAAGCAGGAAGGATAGAGACCCCAAAGCACCAGTCTCTACCCAAGCAGTCTCCTGCATCAGCATTCTCCAAAGAAATGGCCTGCAAAATAGCTGTTTCTCCACCTTCTTGAGTTTCCAATTTCAAAGACGAGTCCAATATGCATTTGAGTGACAGTTTTCTCATCAATGAGTATTCTTCATTTCTCCTTTTCTTTCTCTTCCCCTCCAGTTCCTCAGCCACCAGCTGATAAGATGCTGCACAGGGGCTAGACGTGGTAGCAGTGTGCAATGGAACAATTTAATGTTATTTGTGTAAGATGATGCTCTCAGCAGAGAAGCAACCCACTCGGTCTCTTGCTGATTCACCTAATGTAAATTTCCTCGTGACAGTCTGTGCTGGGTGTCTGCACACAGCTATGAGCCCTGCAATCACGCTTACTAGGAAAGGCCTTTCAGTTCCTGGCCCCTCCAGCTGTATGGCGCGTTGCTCCAGCCTAAGACCCCTGCTGAATTCCAACCCAGACCAGCCACCGAGGCCCTGGCTGTTGGATATCTCCCCCTGGTGACCCAGAGGCACCTTAAGATCAGTTTTCCCAGCATGGAATCCCTCTTTCTTCTAAAACCAGCTTCTTCTCTATCCACCTAGCAATGGCCCTCACCCCATCATCACCCAAGCAGAAGGCCAGCTGGCATCCAGATTCCTCCTTCTCACCTTCAGAGTTCATCTGTCTCAAAGTTCTGCTGATTTTACCTCAATGTATGTCTTTAAACAATCCCTATCTCCATTCCTGGTACTCCAGCCCAGGTCTTCATCATTGCTCACCTGGATATAACAATAAGCTTCCCAACCGGATTCCTCGATTTCTACCCAATCTCCTCCAATCGATCACCCCACGGCTGCCAGAGTATTCTTTTTATAAACACAGATCTGCTTATTACCACTGTCTGCTTAAAATTCTTCGTTGACATTCCTTTATCCACAGATAAAATCCAAATGATTTACTATGCTATCCAAAGCCCCAGCTCATCTCTCTAAAGGGACCAAGGTGAAAAATGGGGAAGTTGTTGTGGGTACACAGGTAGCAACAGAGACCAGCTTTGTAGTTCAAAATGCAGGGGTCAGGACAGCCAGAGGTACAATGTGGTCAAGACTGGCAGACTGAGCATTACCTCTCTGGTTCACACACAGGCAAGCACCACCAAAAACAATGCATGGTCACAGGACAGGAGCTGTCTGCCTCTGTCCTGATGGAAAAGGCTCCCTGGAGTAGTTGGTGAGGGTGGACCTGGGGGGGCCACTCAGAGAACGAGGCTCACACCAGTTTTGCAGCAAAGGAAGGAAGAAGGCCAGACCCTCCCGGCAGGAAGGCAGCACTGTGCTTCCTGCTCTGTTGACCCCCATGAGACGGCCCCTCTGCTAACTGCCCTCCATCTCTCCATGCCCTGCAGGAGCCCTGCCCTCATCGGCTGCTTCATTGTGGACCGCCAGTACTTCCAGGAGATCGGCCTGCTGGACGAAGGCATGGAGGTCTACGGAGGCGAAAATGTCGAGCTCGGGATCAGGGTGAGCAGGGTTTCTCACCAGGAAGGCTTCGCTCAGCTCCCCAGTGGGTGAATGAGTCCAGGGGGTGCAGAAATCTGGCACAGGGTTGACGGTGGTGGACTGATACTGAACGTCCAGTCCCTAACCTTGGCCCATGCATATGTGATCAGGGCTGTTAGGGATGGGATAGAGACACAGGTTGGGGCCTCTAGAATTTTCAGGAAGGAAAGAACATCAGAAACTCTTTTGGCTGAGGTGGAAACATGAGAGACTTGATCTCCCAAATCAAGTAGATAAACCTCTGTGTTGAAACCAAATGCAGGTTTCACAGGGAGTGAGCAAAAGGGAGCTCCAGGAACAGGGAGGTGAACAAGAGGGACCCTCAGAGCCGCTTCTCTTCACTGTTACCTCCCCTCGGGGTTTCTCTGTTATTCTCCATCTCCTCCACAGTGGCCCACAGAACCTTCCTAAAGACTTTGTCAAGAGAGTGCCACAGAGAAATAAACTCATGGAGTATAAACGGCAAAGCACAGAAAGGCTCACGCCATGCAGGTTTCTGACCCCCGACGTGGTGGTCAGACCCTCAGGCACGTACATGCCTCACATCACTCTCCAGAGATATCCACCATCCTGCCCCAAAGTACAGGGCCCTTTGCAGCTATCAATGTGTGGTGTGAGTCCACACTAGGCACCATTTATTTTCTCATCATATAGGAACGTTTCCAAGGCACTGACCCCTTTCTCTGGGCCTATGAAAAGGTAACTCCAAAAGGAAGCCTTCCCCATGACTGAGAGACACATTTGACCCCTTGGCAGTTGACAGAAGTGTGACCCGGGATGCAAGGAAGGGCCTCGCCCTGTAAAGGGAAGACCACCTCTCTGTCCAGGTTGTGGTTCTTGCCTCTTGAAAAAAGCGACATGCAAGCTGGGCTTGTCCCCACTGTGGTCCCCATTGTCCTCTCCACGGGGATCTTTAAGCAGCCTGGCCCACATGCACTACAGGCTTGCCAGTCGCTGGCCAGCCCTCGTACCTGCTGTGTTCAAGGCAGTCATCCAAGCTGTTCCCCCTCACTGCCAACCCTCCATGAAGGCCACCTAGCGTCTGCCTGGTTCCCACCAGTGACCCCACTCTTGCCCCTTTAACCTCAGTGTCTGTATCTGGCCATCTCCTATTCCCAATCTCCAGTTTCCACTCAAGGACTCCAGCTTAGATAACCCTCCTTAGCCATCCCCACTACCCACTGGGCAGTCAACTGGAGCTGGACAGCCCCTGCCCTTTCCTGACTGGAGACTGGGCATCTCTAATGAGCATCTCACAACTATAATGGCCTGGCAGGCTGCATGGGCCTGGCTTGTCACCCAGGCTTAATGCTAAGGCTTTAAGTTCTGGAGGCTGGAGCGGCTTGTCTGAAGCAGAGCTTAGTGAACACTTCCAGGCACCTGTATTCACTGAAACCCAAAGAAATTGCTTTGGAGGCAGTCAAGATACATGGGTTCGTTGAGGAGCTAATGTATTCATAGAGGACAGAGCCTGCATAATCGCCCTCATTCCTCTGCTCTCCCTACACCGGTCATTTATTCACCATTTGCGTCCTCACCATCTCATTTCCACACACTCCTGGATAAATGCTTGCCCCCAAACATAATATTTTTCACTAGAAGCTGCTGCCGGGAATTGGCTGAGCGGGCAGAACCGCCTCTAGTCACTTAGGCTTTCTGGGTAAAAATGTCTGGGAATGGAGAAAGGAATTAGATTTGTGAACTCTGCCTCCAACATACCTGTGAGTCAATCACAGAGTGGTGGGAGATTTCTGGCTTTTCCTTGCCTAGATTATTAATATAAAGCTGTTCTGGAGTATGGGCCTGGGTGAGGGTTTCAATACTTGTTTAAAATTTGGGGGTTTTGTGCTGGGGGTGTAAAATACAATACAAAATGTTGCCTGGCTTTTTTTTTTTTTTTTTCCTGTCTGTTCCTTCCTGTTTGACAGCGGTGAAGTGTCATGGAGTTGAAGGAAACGTGGTTTTTAAGGCAGGTACCGAGCAACTTGTTGGCTGGCAGAGCTAAGGACAGAAGCTAGTTAATTTGAATTAACTTGGTTTCAATCCTTGGTCATAGAACTAGGATCTCACATGCCGTGTGGTTAAAAAAAAAAAAAGTTAGAGACATTGCTTTCCTCCCCTCACTTATTCAGAGGCAACTTATTCAAAGTTCTTACCCATCTGGCACATAGAAACAGAGTCATTTGCACAAATATTCAATACCTGCTCTGGCACTTTATTTATATTCATCCATCTAAAAACCACCCTAAAAAAGTAGCTGTTATCATAATACCCCCTTTTTCAGTTGAGGAAGTTGTGAAATGAAGAGCTTACATAATATGTTCTCAAAGTCATATGACTTATAAGAGGTAGAGAAAAGATTCACCCTCGGGTCTTTATGATTCAAAAGCCTAGCTAGATATACCACAGTGATCTAGGAATAAATGTTCTTTGTGCATTCCCCAAAGAGTATTACAGTGTCCATGCAGTAATTTCCTTCTACTTTACACAATTGTGTCCACAGAGTCCTCATTTACAACCTTATTCTTATTTTGCACTCAATTCTAATAAGCCTTGTTTTCCCCAATTTCTAAGTCTACAACTCAATGGGAAAAAAAGAAGGGAACGGCTGTGGGCAAGCAGAATGAAAAGAGTGAGAAATAAGAGCTGACATTGAATAGAAGACAGAAAGATTACACTGATGATAGCTATAAAATACTAGAATATATAAGAAAGATTTCAGGAGCTGGAAAGGAATTAAAAAGTGGCTAGGAACTGTTATGGGTTGAATTGAATCTCCTTTAAAACATGTTGAAATTTTAACCCTCTGTACCTGTGAATATGATCATATTTGGAAATAGGACCTTCACAGATGTAATCAGGTTAAGATGAGGTCATACTGGGTCAGGGTGGGCCTTAATCCAGTATGACTGGTGTCCTCATAAAAGAAGGAGACTTTGGACCCAGACACAGAGGGAAGATGACCACGTGAAGATGGAGACAGAGATTGGAGTTATTATGCCACAAGCCACTGAATGCTGCGGCTACCAGAAGCTAGACGAGGAAAGGAAGGATCCTTCCCTAGAGCTTTAGGGAGGGCATTGCCTACCAATACTTGATTTCAGACTTCTAGCCTTCAGAACTGTGAGAGAGTACATTTCAGTAGTTTGAGATAATTCAGTTGGCCATGCTTTGTTATAACAACCCAAGGAAATCAATACAAACACCAAAACCTAAGTGGAAGTAGGAACCAGAGAAAGCCTGAGTCCATTATATCTGAAGAACCTGGTAACTTGAAGCTTATGATATCCCAGTTTCATGGAGTATACAGAGGACAGGACACAAAGACTAAGGCTTAAGCTGGAGGAGGGCATGGCAACCCACTCCAGTATTCTTTCCTGGAAAATCTCCATGGACAGAGGTACCTGGCAGGCTACGGTCCATGGGTCGCAAAGAGTCAGACACGACTGAACGACAAATCACAAAGCACGAGGCTTAACCAACATTAAGAGACTAATAAAATAACCCCTACCCCTTACCTCCCGTAAAGCAGGGACTGCAAAGGCCAATTACCTGAATATAAAGATGGGTTAGAACTACTCCCACCCACATTTTTATTATTAAAGTGAAGATTGCCTGCCTAAACCTTAGGCCAAGAAGAAAAGAAAAATTCTCTGTGAGCCCCTCCCTTGTGCCTATCATCTAAAATCAAGAGAATCTCAAGAGGAAAATGTAGCTTAAAGTTGTTGGAAGTTTTTAGGCATCTGCAAAAGTGTATACAAATCCTCTCTGAGAAAGACCCAGGCCACAAAGTTTCTCCTAGCTAGAGTTCCAAGGAATGTGATTTCAAGTTGTTTTCTTTTTTTTTTTTTTAATCACAAAGCAGACAATGGAAAAAGAACCAAGAGCAAACACCAGCAAAAGCATTGGACAGCCAAATTTGATCTACAAACTCTTCAAGCACTGAATCTATCTGATATAGGATATAAGTTGTATATTTAATAACTTTTAAAAAGAGATTTAAATATGAGTATGAAGCAGGAGACTATAAAAAGACCAGTCATATTTGGATAAAAATAGAATTTCAAACATGACTAACATAAAAATGGAAATTAAAAGCTTAGTGGATGGATTAAACAGCTAGATGGATATTAAAGGGAAAAGCTAAGTAAACTGGAAAATAGTGCTGAAGAAATTATTCAAAATCACCTGGGAAGACAAGGAAAAAAATATGAAAGAAAGAGGTTGAGAGACATGTAGAAATGAGGAGGGTCTAATATCTTAGAATTCCAAATGGTGATAATAGAAAGAGGATTAAGCAGAAGCAATATTTGAATAGAAATGCCTGAAAATGTTCCCATACTGCTGAAAGACACCAATCCTGTCCAAAGTAAAATAAATACAAAAAGATTCACATTTAGACATATCATGGAACCATAGAAAAGCAAAGATGATGAGAAGATCTTACGGCAGTCAGAAAAGATAGATTACCTAAAATTTTATGATAATTAGAATAACAACAGACTTTCCAGTGGCAATAGTGGAATCCAGAAGACCATGAAATAACATCTTCTATATTGCTGAGAGAAAAACCAACTTTTACGTGTACATTCAATTAAAAAAAAATCCTTCAAAATCTAGGTTAAAAGGAAGCTATATTCTTACACAAAACTGAGTTTGCTACTGACAGATCCTAACTAAAAAGTTTTTAAAGGATATACTTCAGATACAAGGAAAATGAGCTCAGAAGGAATTCTGAAATAAAAGATTAATAATTAGCTCATATATGAGTAAGTACAAATATATGAGTAAATGTAAAGAAATATTCATGGTAAATAACACTTTAGTAATGTATTATAGAGTTATTAACACTTCAGGAATGTATTGTGGGGTTATTAAAACAAAATTACAGTGCATGATGAAAATTGCAAATAAGTTGGGAGGGAGTGATTATAAATAAAGTGCTTAAAATGTCTATATTGTTTGTGAAGATGGAGAAGATCCTAGTTGACTTTAAATTCTGATAAAGTAATCTGTTAAAATTCCTAGAGAAGCCATGAAGATCATAGATATAGAAAGTCTAACTTCTAAAGAAGTAGAGGGAAAAAAACAAGATATGAAAATGGTAAGAAAGAGAAACAAGACAGGTAATTCAAGAAGAAAATATATGAAATGGTAGAAATAATCCAAATATATCAGTAAATGTAGTAAATGTGCATGGGCCAAATTAAGATTAACATTTGAAGACTGGATTTTAGAACTTATCTGTAGTCTATTTATAAGCCTGAAATATGATAATACAGATAAGTTAAAATGTAAACAGATGGAGAATGTCATGGCAGGTAAATACTATCAAAAGAAAGTTGCTGTAGTTAAATTAATGTTTAAAAAAATACTATTACACCATGCTTTAGGATAAATAAGGTAGATTTCTATAAGATGAAAGTATGTTAAGTTTATCAGGAATATATGAAAATTATAAGTTTGTGTGTACCTTAATGGTACAGCTTTAATTTATATAACATAAAATGGATAGAATTTAAAGGAGACATCAACAGCACCACTAATGCAGTTGAGGATTTTAATAAATTTTCCCAGTAATTGATAGACCAATATAATTGATAGACCAACATAATTGATAGTTTAAATCAAATGGGCATATGTGCAACACTGCATCTAACAACCACAAAATTCAACAATTTAAAGGGAGTAACATCATATAAACACATTCTCTGATCTCAATGGAATTAAATTAAAAATCTATACCTAAAAAGTATAGGAATAAGCCATATTTTTGGAAATTGTGAAACATTTCTGAATAGCATAGGTCAAAGGAGAAATATACTAGTAATTTTAAAATATTTTGAACTGCTGCTGCTGCTACTGCTAAGTCATTTCAGTTGTGTCTGACTCTGTGCAACCCCATAGATGGCAGCCCACCAGGCTCCTCTGTCCCTGGGATTCTCCAGGCAAGAACACTGGAGTGGGTTGCCATTTCCTTTTCCAATGCATGCATGCATGCTAAGTCACTTCAGTCGTGTCTGGCTCTGTGCGACCCTATGGACAGCAGCCCACCAGGCTCCTCTGTCCATGGGATTCTCCAGGCAAGAATACTGGAGTGGGTTGCCATTTTCTTTTCCAATGCATGCATGCATGCTAAGTCGCTTCAGTCATGTCTGGCTCTGTGCGACCCTATGGACAGCAGCCCACCAGGCTCCCCTGTCCATGGGATTCTCTAGGCAAGAATACTGGAGTGGGTTGCCATTTCCTTCTCCTATTTTGAACTGAATATAGCAATATAACAAATATATTGAATACTGCATATTACATTATGTGAAATGCAACCAAAATAGCACTTAAAAAAACTGTAAATCAAAACAGTATGGTATTGGCATAAACTCAGACAAATAAATCAAAGGAAAAGAACAGAGATCCTGGAAATAAGCCCATTCATATATGCTCAATTAATTTACAACAAATGAACCAAGAATATACAAAAGACAAAAGATGGTGTCTTCAATAAATGGTATTGGGAAAACTGGACAGCCACATGCAAAATCACAAAACTGGACCATTATCTAACGTAATACAAAAATGTAACCATACACAAAAATTGACTCAAAATGGATTAAAGACCTGAACATAAGACATGAAACTGTAAAACTCCTAGAAGAAAATATAGGCAGTAAATTCCTTGACATCTGTATTTTCAAAGCTGTTTCCCTACAATTATCCTTTTTAATGTACCTAGCAATCAAGTGCTATAGGCAAGCCAGATATTACTATCCTAATAGTGTTATACAATTAAAAATATTTATACTGGCCAAAAAATGTTAATTCATTCTTATGGTTTATTATCTCATTATTATAATCATTATTTTAACAATAAAGATAACAAGAAATCAATTCAAGTACTTTGTAAACTATAAAGTGCTCTATACAAAACATGATCATATCTATTATTATTATACATGCAGATATATCTATGTCCCATAAATATACAACCATACATTTCATATAGTGCTTTTTTTTTAAGCACACTTTAATTTGTACAGAGTATTATAGTCCTGCTATAAGCCAGTCCCATTGCTTGGGTCTTGGTGACAGTCACCAAAATTCAAAGTACTGCATGAGCTCATACAGTTGGCTAAACCTAGGTTATAGGCACATGCTTCCAGGGGTCAGGGACAGGTCACATATGCCTCCTTTCAAGTTCCATGGGTCCAAGTATTACACATGATGTTGTTTCTCATATAGGAAGGGAATTTGGAACCTAGGTTCAAATGTCCTCTAAAACATGTAATATAGTGTCTAGGATACTGTACTCTATATTCCAAATACCTTATCATAAATGGAATTTTTTTAAAAAAGCTTTTTATTATGGGCAATTTCAAACATATCCCCAAATAGAGAGAATGGTATAATAAATCCCTTCCATCCATCACCCAATATCAACATTGTCAACTCATGGGCAATTTGGTTTTAATCTCTATTCATAATCAATTCTCCCTAACTCTGGCTTTTTGAAGCAAATCCCAGATATTATATCATCAAAAAATATTTCAATATGCATCTAAAATAGATAAGAACTTTTTGAGAGAAACATGATCACAATACTATTTCAGTCCTAAAAGTGTTGAACAGAATTCCCTAATACCATCAATTATCCAGTCAGTGTTCACATTTCTGCCAATTCTCTCAGCAGTTTTTACTTTGTTTTACAATTTGCTTGAATCAAGATCCAGTTGATCAATGTCTTATAAGTCTCTATTAATCCACTGGATTTCTTTCTCCATTTCTTTTTTCTCCCTGTAATTTATTTTTAAAAAGACCAGGTTATTTGTCCTGTGGAGACTCCCACAGTCTAGGTTTTTCTGATTGCATTTCCCTGATGTCATCTAATACTCCTGTTCTGTATATTTCTTCTAAATTGCTAGTTAGACCTGGAGGTCTAGGTTCAGTTTTGTAGCAAGAATATTTCAAAGGCAATATGTGTGCGCTTTCATCACCGGGTACCTAATGTCTTGCTGTCTCCCCATTTGTGATGTTAGCAGTTACTGCTGATTAGTGCCTAGATCAAGTAATTCATTAAAGGTTGGAAAATGGTGATATTTTAATTTTATTTTTCCTTCTTTGTTTATTAGCTGGAATAACTTTCATAAAGAGACATTTATAGTCATCCATTCTTTGGTTGCCTGGAAATACAACACAGTTCATTAGGAAAAGTCAGAATAAATAATTCTTTTATAGTTTGCAAAATAACGAGTTGATTCTCTACCATCTTTTAGAGGGAGCCAATTAGGTTTTTGAGTACTGTTATGAACTTACAGTTTTAAATATATTTGATGTGTTTCAATTCATTTTATATAATACCCTAATTGATTTGCAGTTTTTTCACCTTTGGCCATTGGGAGCCTATTGACATTCGTTCCTCAGGAAAGAGTCCTTTTGCCTCTTTAATGACTTCTCTGGCATCAGAAATGTTCCATCTATACATTTCTTGCTTCAGACCTGTAATCAGCCATTTTTTTCTAAGGAGCTCAGCTTTCTTTAAGTGAGAAGTGGTACTTAAAAATCACAGTCTGGGTCTGGGCACTACAGGCATTCATTGCTACTGAGTTGGTCCGTGTTTCTGGGTCTTTTCAGTGGTTAGAGCTAGATATATTCTTTTTGTTTAAAGAAAACACTTTCAGTGTTCATGATGATCTCTCTGAATCAAATTTAGTACTACAGGCTTTGTACGTGTGTGTGTGTGTGTGTGTGGCTGCACGGGGCTTTCATTTCTGCGTGAGGGCTTTCTCTTGCTGCAGAGAGCAGGGGCCTGCTCTCTAGTTGCGGTGAGCGGGCTTCTCATTGTGGTGGCTTCTTTTGTCGCAGAGCACAGGCTCTAGGGCGCCGGCTTCAGTAGCTCTGGCACGCAGGCTTAGTTGCCTCACTGCGTGTGGGATCTTCCCGGACCTGGGATTGAACCTCTGTCCCTGCACTGGCAGGCAGATTCTTAACCACTGGACCACCTGGGAAACCCACTACAGGATTTTTACTTAATTTCATCAATCTTACATCTCTGTTTCCTTTCTCTGACGCCAAAAATTCTGGTTCTTAATGACATAATGACTTAATGACATAATTACTTATTTGTTTTATTCCTCAGCATGCATACAACTGTCTCTGAACACTATCACCAATGATATGATTACTAGAAACAGTTTAAATTTTCATTTTGGCATTTCTTTCTGCTTTTAGGTTATATTCCACTGGAAATGTAAAGTCAAATCACTGTGATTTAAACTAGAATAGTTCCTCTCTGTGCATTATTCTACTAACCAAATAAACAGGTTCATTTCTTTATTTTGCTTTTGATTTTTAGGAATTGCTTTTTTCATGTTTAATTCTTACAGCTATGTAAATGTTTACATAATTCCAAGACCAGATCTAGAAAAGAAAGTGTATTCAGAAAAATCTATTTGCTATTACTGTCTTTTTTATCCTGTTTCTTTAGTACCTCTAACATAAACACCTTGTTTGTTTTATTTTACCCTTTTAAAAAATGGAAATGTGCATATACTCACATCTCTTTTTCTTAGATAAATAGAAGTATGCTAGTATACTTTTCACTGCTGTGATTTTTTTCACTATATAAATTTTTTTCTGAAGATTGCAATAGTGTATAGAGGTATTCCTCATTGCTTTTTCATAGCCGCATGGTGCTCCAATGCATGCACATTTCATAGTTTATTCTGGTGCTTGGTGCTGTAATGAATCATCTCATGCATATAATTTTTCATATTTTTCTGGATTATTGTTTGAACAGTTTCCTAAAAGGGAAATTGTGAGATAAAAAGGCAAATACATGTGTAATTTTGCTAGACATCAAATATCCTTCTAGAGTAGTATTTTTCCCACTAGGAATGGTGAAGCTGCCTATTTCCTCACCGTCAATCAACAAAGTATGTTGTGAAATATTTGGAGTTTTTCCAATCTGACAGATGAGAAATGGCTTTCAGAGTAGTTTTAATTTGCGTTTCTCTTATTAAGAAGTAGGTTGAGAAGCTTTTCACATGATTATGGCTATTAGCATTTCTTTTTTCCATGAGCTTTTCTTATCTTTGGCCCATTTTCCTATAGGATTGTTAATCTTTATTTTTAGAACCTCTTTACACATTAGGAATGGTAATACTTTTCCCATCATATACATTGCAAATATTTTTTCCCAGTGTGTTACTTGTCTTTTGATTTTGCTTTTGGTGTTTTGCTGGGGTTTTTTTTTTTGCTATGCAAAAGATGCCTTTTTTTTTTTTAACATAAGCAAATGCATTAACTTTTCTTTCTTGCTTCCAGAGTTTAGTCAGAATAAAATTTACCCACTTTAAGTTTAAAGAGAAAAGTCACCTATGTTGTAGGATTGTTTTTGTTTGTTTGTTTGTTTGTTTTGCATTTTAATCTCCAGTTCATCAGAATTGATCTTGATGTATGGTGTGACGAATGAACCCAATGTCTCATTTTTCTGAATGGCCCTCCAGTTATCCTAATACCTTCTTTTTAAAATTGCATCTTTTCCTCACTGGTTTACAACACTACCATTATTATAGGCTGAATTGTCATACTTAGGGTTTGCTTCTGAATTTTTTATTTCAGTTCTATTAATCTATTTGTATATTCATGTACTAATATCACACAATGTCTATTATGTAGCCGTTATATTATGTTTGTATGTTCAAACTCACGAATGTTTGTGAATTAAGTTTGTAAGTTGGATTTTGGCTTGCCAACAGTGTATCAAGAAAACCTTGGATTCAAAGGAAGAAAAGCTCTATGAAAGAACCAAATAGCATCTTTCCCACTTCTTTTCTGTCTATACTTTAAAATACTTAATGTCAGGATTTATGGCTGGTTAATCTTCATACTGATGCTTGGAACCTAGTAAGTGCTCCATGGACAGCTGTCAAGTTTGAAGGCCAGTCAAATGTAAGAGACTTTATTCTATATATCTCAGAAAGTTAGAGCCACGGACAGTGGGGTGGAAGCTGTAATGGATGTAGATATCAATTCCATATAAGAAACAAAGATTAGAATCATTAAAAAGGAAAGGATGGCAAATGGAATCATGAGCTCCCTATAACAGGGAACATAAACACCCCTCGGTATAATTAGAAAGGTAGATGAGACTTATGACTGAAATAGTTAATAGAAGTGTGGCAATAATTATATGTGAGCTACTGTCCTAAGTGCTTTACATATATTAGCTCCTTTAATCCTTGCAGCCACCTTGTGATGCAGAATCTTTTATTACCCCCGCTTCCAGGAGGATATACTGAAGCACCGAGAAATGGTATAACTTGCCCCAGGAAAATGGTAAAGCTAAGATATGAACTCAGGGAAAGGGGCTTCAGAAACCATTATGCCTTATATAGGTAGGCATAGTGTAGTGGCCTTCAGTAAGAAATCAGATCAGATTTCTCATGTTCTGCTTGTGGATTTATGTATATATTCATTCAGTCATTCTTGCCAGGTGCTGGAAAACTAGAGGTGAATGACACAGACTCTGTCTTTGAGTGGCTCTCAGACTAGCTGGAAAGACAACCACCTTCCCATCTTCTAAGTACTAGCTAACAGATTATAGAAAACGTCTTGAGCTTAAACAGGATGTCATGACCTAAAGCTCCATTGTGACTTTAAGGACTTTGTTCTTTGATCTATCTTTGGCAACCATAGTGAGTACACAGCTCCCTGCTGACACTATTTCTTGTGATAATTCTTTAAAAATTTTTGAATAGCAAACCATCATTTTTTTTCCAAATTGTGAGTAGTAGTAAAAATCATTAACATGAACTGAAGCAACAACAACAAAAAATGAACACAGTGAAAGTTAAAAGACTGATTGAAGAAGTAAAGAGTAATATAATTTACATCTGCAAAATTTGATTCAGAAAAACTCAACTTGGTGAGATCATGGCCACTTTGTGAGGGAGGCCATAATTATAAAATAGATGTAGATTTTAAAAATGCTGATAGATAAATCATATCCCAGTTGTAAAATCAATGCAAAAAAGTATTAACCCCTATGAAAATAAGTCTAGTAAAATAAAATTGGAAAATTAGCATGAAAGGAAATATATTTTAATTACTTTATATAGAAAATTGACCTAGCGAGTTAAAGTCCCTTAATGACATTTATTCCAGAAAATATTTCCTGAATGAAAATTCATCACTGTGAATATAATTCAGATTAAAGCACTAAGTAAGGCATAACCCAGTGCTCAGGATCAGAATGGCAAGGATGAATATTGCATGTGTCTTGCAGTAGCTGAGGGAGTGACCACTCAACCCTTGAGAGCTGGGTGAGGCTTCATGGAGGGGGCAGCATTTAGCCTGGGCCTAAGGAATGAAAGTGTTTTGTCCAGGTGGGAAGAGGAGGACAGGCATTGCAGAGAGTTGAGGTGACAGGTATAGAGTGACGATTGAGAAAGAACATGACTATGGCTGAGCTCTAAGGCTGAGAACTAGGGATCTGTAACTTGGTGCTAAACCAGAGAGTGAGTGACAGGCAAGCCGGGTTATCAGATGGGGAAGAAGAGTGGTCATTGGCAATCCAGAAAGTGGCCTTTGGTGGGCTTTTTGCTCATCCTGGCTTGTTCAACATTTTCACCAGTGACTTAAGTAAAAGGAAAAGGTAAATTCATGACGGATGACCTATTGCTGAGAGCACAGACAAACATTTCCTTGGTTACCATCACTGGCCTTTCTAGGTCTGGAATGTCTAAGATTTGGCTAAGTGACATTGATTCTTGGGCAACAAAAGAAGGTTATTATTTCATAAAGCTATTATTTCATACATGCTCCACAGCTGATAAACTATCAGGCCACAAGTCTGGAAGATAATAATGAGAGGAACTTCCATTATTGAACGCCATCACTTTGTACATATTATCTGGTTAATTTTAATGTGAGTCCCATGAGGTCCGTGTTGTTATCCCCATATTGTAAGTTAGGAAACTGGAAGTAACAGAATAAAATGCCTCCCCGAGTCACTCAAGATCAGAACTAGCCTGAGTGGTTCAGGCCTCATGCCTTATCACTGTCACAGTGCTCAATCACCTCTGCCTTCAGGATTTAAAATCACCCGGGGCCTAAAGTTGAATTTCAGAAGCTAAACCTGGGCCAGCATCGCTTTGGAAAATGACCACAGTACCATTTCAGTGCTTAAGGTTTCTGCTCAAATCCCTTATGGGAGATAGGCTTGGATCAGACAGGATCACATGGTGTCTTCACCTGAGGTTGCTGCTGCTGCTGCTAAGTTGCTTCAGTCGTGTCTGACTCTGTGCGACCCCATAGATGGCAGCCCATGAGGCTCCCCTGTCCCTGGGATTCTCCAGGCAAGAACACTGGAGTGGGTTGCCATTGCCTTCTCCAATGCATGAAAGTGAAAAGTGAAAGTGAAGTCACTGAGTCTTGTCCGACTTTTAGCGACCCCATGGACTGTGGCCCACCAGGCTCCTCCATCCATGGGATTTTCCAGGCAAGAGTACTGGAGTGGGGTGCCATTGCCTTCTCCGCCTGAGGTTGCAGGAGACTTCAAAACTAGAAGAGGTGACAAAGACAAGAGCTGAGCTGAAAGCCAGAGTCCAGAGCCTCAGAAAAGAGGTAGATTGAGGAGCTGCCAAAGGAGAAATGCCCGTAACAGACAGGAAGTCAGAAACCTGGGTTCAGGGAGCCAGAGACACAGAGGAGGAAGAGAAAGCAAAGTAGGGGGTATAGCAACTGCTCAGAACAGGCATTGCCATTATTTGAGATTTTTACAAAATGTATCTAGGGTTAAAGGGCTAAAGACTTTGCTAAAATTACCAGTGAAAAAGGCTCAGGCAAGTGAACGTCTGCTTGACAAGCCTCCTGCTTTTTCAAGCACTTGAGGGACCACGTGGTTCTCTCCAGAGGCCTTGGGCTTAGTGGACTGAGTTAGCTCATGGCTAACACCATAACTGATCTCACCCAGCCATGAGGACAATGCCACTGGACACCACAATTTTAGGTAAGTCAGCTAGTCTCTGCCAGCACAGTGAGAGAGAGACTTGAAAAGCAAGAGAAGGGGCGTGGGCACCAGCATTCTTGCTCAACTGTGGTCTCAGGAAACCACCAGAAGCAATATCTCATAGAAAGGCTGCAAGTAGATTCTCTGACCTCCCATCCCCGGAGACAGAGAAAATTAAACACCTTAAATTGTATTTTAGTCTCTGATTGCTTCTAAATGTTATGGTTGGGCCAGGCCAGCTGGAGCTGGAGTTCAGAATAATCTGAGAGTTTAGAGCAACACATCCTTCTGTGTGTGTGTGTGTGTGTGTGTGTGTGCATGTGTTGTGGGTGGGTGGGAACATGAGCCTTGCCTCTGTTTTAGACCGTTTTGTCATGAATTGAAATCTGCTGTGGCATTGTCCTTCAGCTGCTGCCATGGGGTAAATAAAACCTACAACTCACAGCCATAAAATGGAATAACTATTCATTTCTGCCATATTCTGAGGCCAAAAGTTTCAAGACATCAAACACAGGTTTCAAACTTGCAGGCTTTTGTTTTTCCTTAGGGAATTTGCCCAGTGACTCCAAGCTTTAGCTGAAGCAGAGTCCACGTGTTCCCTTAGCACTGTGTTAAACGCTGATAGTGGTTTGAGTGATCATTGGAGGTCAAGAGGTAGCCTTTCCTGATCCCTATATAAATGAGTTATTATAGTCTGACAAAGGTGACGCTGAGATTTCAAGTCCAGATGATGGGAGGGTTGAGGATGCCATCGACTAGGCAAGGGGTGTTTGGTGTAGAGAGTTGGTTTGGGGGTGGGGAAATGGGTCAAGTTTGACATTAAAAGCAACAATGGAAATAACCAGAAAGCTTGCATTATTTGTCCATTTATTTACTTACACAATGAACGTTTATCATGCTGCTTGTGTTATACCCTCAGCATTAGGGGAGAAATGTAAGACCTGGGTCTTGACTTCTGCAAGAAGCCAGAACTATCTAACTAAAGGTAAAGAGAAGATTTGCAGGTGAGACAGGGGCTGGGTACCCTCTGTGTGCCCAGTCAAGGATAGAGGATAGAGGATCCCAGAGAGGATGAAAGTCTGAACTAAAAAGAGATTTTAGAGTTGAGCATGGGCATAGGAAATAGGGTGGGTGGCAGGGTGGTGGTACCCATAGTTACAGAGAAGAATTGACTAGAAAGAGAGCTGTGTTGGTGGAAAATCCCAGATGCCAAGGGAAGTGTTTCAGGAGTGCACTAGTCACACTAAAATGACCACTGACAATAATAGCTACCCGTTCTTGTTTACTTTGTGCTTTTATGTATTTAACGCTAGACACTGTGCTAAGCTCTGGGCATACAGTGGTGAACAGGATCAGCTAGGTTGTGCCCTCATAGGGCTTATTACATCCCGGTGAGTTTTATTCTGTACCTCATTTCTTCCTGGGAACCATGAAAGGCTAGAATTATTATCCTCATTTTACAGACGAGAAGACTGAGGCTCAGAGAGGTTGAGTCACTTGCCCAGGTCCTGCAGTGAAAGAGTTTGGTAAAACTGGGATTTGAACATGGTCCTGCATGGTGCCAAAACCTCTAAATCCCCACCTGGTACTGTGAGGATATGAGTGGAAAAGGGGCATCCAGATGTGAGGGGAAGAAGGCTTTGAGGGGAGTTTTGGGGGCAGGAGGTGATGATGGAATATGGATGTCAGAGGAGAGACTGCAGGGGTAGGGAGTTTAGAGATTTATATGACCATGAATGCAGGGAGAAGGATTCCTTAAAAACTGCTTGCAGGGACAGGCCATGTACAAGGGCCCTGGGAACGTGTGGATTTGACCTTGAGAGAGGAGTTGGCATTTTCCTTCTAGGAGGTCTGCCATAGCCAGTCCTGATCTGTTGGCATGTGGCCACTGGGCCTGGCCTCCTAGGACCAGGGGGCCTGAAATCCCCAGGGCGCATGAAGTCTGAGCAGCCTGGGGCCTATGAACCCTAAACCTCCAGAATCGGAGGTCTTTTCTGATTGCGATCTCCACGTGGGAGGGGAGCTTGGTGCCCCCAAGCAGCCCAATTATCCTGCCATGCTGGGTGGCCAGAAGGCATCTGAAAACACCGAGAGGAAGGCTCTTTGCCTCAGCACATTATCTTTAGCTCACCAGCCACAGAGTAACTCTGCAATTACAAACCAGCCGCTGAACAGACGCAGCCTAACTGTATGTTGTAAAAGTTTACGATTAGTAAAGATATGTGCAAAATTAATCCCTAAAGAACAAAGCAATTAAAAAAGTACTTAATGAAGCAATTAGCTAGAAATGGTGGGGAGCAGAAGGAGGAGAGGGCCCATGGACAATTTTACTCTGGAAGGGTCTTCACATTTAGGTTTTTTTAATTGTGTTCAATGAGGGAGCCTTAGAGAAGTACAATTAATAAGATGCACAGAAGAAGTAACAATTGATAAAAGATTTTGAGAGCCAAGCTGAAGAAAATGTTTTACTTTCTTAAAAAGATGGGACCAAAAAGGAAAATAGCTATAAAGGCCATTATTGTGATCATTAACAAAATTTGATTATAGGCTGTGGATTAGACAGTAGTCATGTATCAGTGTTTAATTTCCTGATTTTGGGGAGAAAAAAACCTGGGAGCCAGCAATGAGTTTTAAAGCTCCAGAGAGTCAGGTTCTCTCTCCTTATCTTTTCTTTTTTTAAAATTTTGTCTTTCTTTAATTGAGTCTGCCTGCTGCTTTGTATTGGAGAAGGCGATGGCACCCCACTCCCGTACTCTTGCCTGGAGAATCCCATGGACGGAGGAGCCTGGTAGGCTGCAGTCCATGGGGTCGTGAAGAGTCGGGCATGACTGAGTGACTTCACTTTCACTTTTCACTTTCATGCATTGGAGAAGGAAATGACAACCCACTCCAGTGTTCTTGCCTGGAGAATCCCAGGGATGGGGCAGTCTCGTGGGCTGCTGTCTATGGGGTCGCACAGAGTCGGACACGACTGAAGAGACTTAGCAGCAGCAGCTGCTGCTTTGTATTGTGCCGTTGGAAGGTAACTTCTTTGCCACCAATACATCATGTTTCCAATTTTCCAGGAAGGGACCACCAGGCAAGGCCAAAATCAGTTCCTCAGAATGACTGGTAGAAGCTGAGCAGGGACTACCTGCCTCTTCCCCATCTTCCTCCCCTCCTCCTCGTGTCCTCTCCTTGCCTCCTCCTTCTCCTCCCATTCTACCTCTTCAGCCTCAGCAGCAGTATCAGCATCATCACCATCCAGACAGTCTTGTGGTTTTCTTTTGAAAAATCCTCATGTTCACAAATCTGAAATCACAGAAGGGGAATTCAGAGACATCTACTCTCATTGCAAATGCTCTTCACTTTGTAAAGCAATGCAAGGTACAAGTTCCCAGTGAGTAAAACCTCCCAGTGCTCACCAGTGATGGTTTGCAGAAATTATCGCCACATACAAGTGTTTCCATCAAGCAGGCTTACCTGCACATGAAGTCAGTCCTGAAGATAGAATTACCCTCTAGTAACACCCCCAGGGCACATATCCTCCCTGAAGTCCTGTTTCTCTCTGTGTCTGGACTGTTTTGGAAAGTCTAATGAACGCGGCCTCTTTCCTTGCTTGATGTAGGCCACACTCAATGCAGTGGGCCTGGCTTTACTCATTATGACTGCTTTAAATGCTGCTCATCAGTGACAGAGGATCTTGATGACTTGTGTCATTTTCACTACCTTAGAATTGTTAGTCCTATAAAGAAATCGTGGAGTAAGGAAGAGAAAATATTAATAATACCATGACTTCAAGACAGATGCTTATCTTGGATTTCAATGTTTCTAAAATCAGATTGTGCCTGATAAATTTGGCATACAGATAAATAATAAATATATACAGAAATGACAATTTATTATCCAAACCAGAGCACTTTTGAGAGTTAAAGAGGGCACTGCTGATTGTTACACTGGAACAGCAGGTATGAATCAGTGTTGTCACAAGCAAACCAGGACATACAATCACTCAACTTATAACTTTATATGTACATTGAATGCAATTCATTCATTTGACGTTATTTGTTAGGTAACACACATCACGTAGGGTGTACAATGTTTAACACTGGGCATACAGTGCTTAAATTTACATGCTTAACGTTTGGCTTACAGTGTTTAAAAGGTAAACACAGACCTCTCCCTCTTGCAACTGATGGCATAAAGGGACAGATAGCTGATAAAAGGGAACAAAGCATAGATGTATATTTACAAATCGTTACTGCCACATTAACAAAACGCCACAGGCTGGATGACTTAACAACAGAAGTGTGTTTGTCACAGTTCTGAAGGCCGAACGTCTGAGGTCAGGGAACCGGCAGGGTCAGATCCTGGTAAGAGCTCTCTTCCTGGCCTCCAAACAACCACCTTCCTGCTGTGCCCTCATGGTAGAAAGAGAGCTCTATGGTCCCTCCCCCTTCTTATAAGGACACCAGTTCTGTCTGGTCAGGATTCCACCCTTACAATGTCCTTTGACCTTCATCATGTCCATAAAGGCTCTCTCCCCAAAAGAGTCACACAGGGGCTTAGGGCTTCAAAATATGAATTTGGAGGGTTTGAAATTGATTATATTCTTTGTAGCCGAAGATGGAGACGCTCTATACAGTCAGCAAAAACAAGACTGGGAGCTGACTGTGGCTCAGATCATGAACTCCTTATTGCAAAATTAGGACTTAAATTTTGCCTCCTTACCTGCCTCCTGAGAAATCTATATGCAGGTCAAGAAGCAATAAAACTGGACATGAAACAGATGACTGGTTCCAAATTGGGAAAGGAGGACATCAAGCCCGTATATTGTCACCCTGCTTATTTAACTTATATGCAGAGTACATCATATGAAATGCTGGGCTGGATGAAGCACAAACTGAAATCAAGATTGTGGGGAGAAATATCAGTAACCTCAGATATGCACCCTTATGGCAGAAAGCGAAGGGGAACTAAAAAGCCTCTTGATAAAAGTGAAAGAGGAGAGTGAAAAAGCTGGCTTAAAACTCAACATTCAAAAAACTAAGATCATGGTGCCTGGTCCTATCACTTCATGGCAAATAGATGGGGAAACAATGGACACAGTGACAGACTTTGTTTTCTTGGACTACAAAATCACTGCAGATGGTGACTTCAGCCTTGACCACTTGCTCCTTGGAAGAAAAGCTATGACCAACCTAAAAAGAATATTAAAAAGAAGAGACATTACTTTGCTGACAAAGGTCCATCTAGTTGAAGCTATGGATTTTCCAGTAGTCATGTATGGATGAAAGAGTTGGACTATAAAGAAAGCTGAGTGCCAAAGAATTGATGCTCTTGAACTGTGGTATTGAAGAAGACTCTTGAGAGTTCCTTGGACTGCAAGGAGATCCAACCAGTCCATCCTAAAGGAAATCAGTCCTGAATATTCATTGGAAGGACTGATGCTGAAGCTGAAGTGCCAATACTTTGGCCACCTAATGCAAAGAACTGACTCATTGGGAAACACCCTGATGCTGGGATAGGTTGAAGGCAAGAGGAGAAGGGGATGACAGAGGATGAGATGATTGGATGGCTTCACCAACTTGATGGACATGAGTTTGAGCAAGCTCTGAGAGTTGGAGATGGACAGGGAGAACTGGCGTGCTACAGTCCATGGGGTTGCAGAGTCAGACACTACTGAGCGACTAAACTGAACTGAGGGACACAACAAAAAATGTAAGAATATGAGTTCCCGAAGGTCATGGACTTTGCATGGTTTTTTTCTGACAAAATTCCCATCTCACACTAAAGCCCCCAGCCCAAAGGAAGGAAGTACTCCACAAATAATGGCTAAGTTGAATTAAAGGGTAGAAGGGACATGATTGATTTATAATTTTGGAAGATGGAGTGGAGGGCAACAAGAGTTGCAGCCACACACACACAAAAAACCCAACTTGTTAGAAGGCTATTGATAGAGTTGTCCACACAAAGATAATGGCAGCTTGGACCAGAATATTGTCTGTGCAGATTGAGAGGTGTGATTAAATTTAAGCTATATTTAGGAGGTAGAACTGACTGCATTTACTGATGTATTATTGGATGTTAAGGAAAGGAAGGGGACATAGTTATAGATGAGTTACATAATTATTTACTTAGGTTTCAGCCATGGGCTATTAGGTCGATGAGGGGAAAACGAAGGGACACCCAGGGAGGCAGGGAAGGAAATCAAGAGCTTGGTTTTGGATAAGTTAAACGTGCGATGTCTGAGAGATGCACAAGTGGAGGTGATGTGTAGGCAGATGGACATACAAATCTTGAGCTCAATGGAGTGTAGTATTTCCTCTGCCCTAAAAATCTCTCACTACAGCGGTAGCGAATCTTATCATCAACAAAATTTTACAGAGATAATAGTTATACCACATGCTTAGCGGGCTCTAAACTTGGGCTAGGTGTTGAAATAACCCTCTATGTGTATTCACTCATTTGACGCTCACAATTATTTTTGCAGTGTGTCATTTTTGTCTCCATTTCACAAACAAGAAAACTGTATGTTAGAAAGTGAAATAAATTCTCTAAAGTCAGCAATCCAGCAAATGGAAAATGTAGGATTTGACATCATGCATGCATGGAGTGGGTTGCCAATTCCTTCTCCAGGAGATCTTCCTGACCCAGGGATCGAACCAGCATCTCTTATGTCTCCTGCACTGGCAGGCAGGTTCTTTGCCATTAGTACCACCTGAGAAGCCCAGGATTTGACATCAAGACTCTTTAGCCCTTGTGCTCTGACCATGGTGACCTCCTATCTCCCAAGAGGCAGAGGCCTTGGCAACATTTCCTACTCGGCTCCTAAAGTATCATGCGACCTTGAGCCTCAGATGGGAAAGGGAAGGTGATTGGTTAGGTCCCCTGCAGCTCCTGCAATGCTGATCTATTTCGTAAATCCCTTTTTAAAAAGTTTTAATTCATTTGTTTATTGTCTGTGCTAGGTCTTCATTGCTGTGCAGGCGTCCTCTAGTTGAAGTGAGCAGAGGCTACTCTCTGGGTGTGGTGTGTGGGCTTCTCATTGTGATGGCTCCTCTAGGCACGCGGGCTCAGTTGTTGTGGTACATGAAGCTTAGTTGCTCCGAGACATGTGGGATCTGCTCCATGGCACATGGGACCAGGGATTAAACTGGGGTCCCCCACATTGCAAGGTGGATTTCAACCAATGGACCACCAGAGAAGCCCACAAATCCCATTTTTAATGTGAGTTTGCTGTAGGTACCTATCAGAGATGAAACTCAAGCTGACAATTCATTTTGATGTGTATGAGAAGGGCAAATCTCTTTAAGTGAAGACCCAGCACACTGCTTTCTTAATCTGAATTCCAGTGGAGTAAAACTCTTTAGAACAAATATTTCTGAGTGAGAAAATGTTCAGCATCTCATATTCACTTTTATCATCTAAATGTTAACCTCAAGTATCCCTCTGAGCCAAAGGTGGGTGTGATGCTTGAGCCAGACACACAGCTTCTTCTAATGTCTACACCCAGGGTCTGCCAAACTTCGCCACCTATGCTGTCCCGGTGACACATGTGTCCTCTGTCACCTGGCCCCCATTGTGCTGGGAGGTGACAGAGTGTGTTATGCTTTCCTCCAGTGATTCTGATTGCCCTGCATTTCATAAAGGACCTCCTGACTTCTCCTCCTGGCTTATTCTTTGGGCCAGTGTTTTGGAGTTCATCTAGTATGGACTTTCAATTTGAATTTGGCTGGAACATGCTAAAGAGCCATTCATATGTGTTGGTGGGAGGTTGTTTCTGATTAGATTAAACTTCTGAGAGAGGAAAGAGCCACTGATTAAAGACATAAAAAAGGAAACACTTTAAATGAGTAGTAAGTGGCTCATCTTCATATAGCAAAGTATAAATTAAACATAGTCCAGGGATCAGCTTTGAATAGCAGCTGGATAGAGCGAGCTTTTCTGAATGCATCCACAAGGAGAAGGCGCTCACAGCAATTCGGGGGGGCTTAGCCCACCAGAGAGGGCTCTGAGCACTCCCAAGTAAATGGAGGGGCTGAGTTACCTGATAAAAATGACTCTCACACTAGGGATGGGAAGGGTTTTATTTGGATTTCAGAAAATTATTCCCTGAGTCCCTGTGACATTCAAGCTCATTATTATTCTCTGACAGCATCGGTGATGGTAATGGGGCCAGAGATCTTAGTTCAAAACAAAAAGACGCGATTAGAATAGACAGCACACGTGTCAATGGGACCCTGATTTGGAACGTGGCTGACACTTCGGTCTCAGAGCTGGAACGCTTCTGTAGTGTTGGGTCTATAGAAACGCCTGGGCTGGAACTAGCTAGCCTCCCCAGCCTTCTCAGCTTCACACAGAGGAGCAGCCCCACCTAGACTGTGTCACCTGCCCAGGGCTGGAGGTGTGGCTGCAGCCCCACTTCCCCTGGCTCACGCTAGGCTCCATGGAGCCGTCATGGGGCTGCTGCCTGTGGCTGTCAGAGGAACACTGAGCCATGCATGGTCTCCAGGCCCCTGGCTTTCGCTTTTCCAGCCTGCTGGGTTCTCCTTTGGTTTTCTCACAGCTTCTCTGGTTCTGAACTTGAACCAGACTCTCCCTATAGCCTGTTTTGTAGGAGTCCTAATGCCTACCTTCCCCCAACAGTTCCCTTTCTCCCCACTGAGAACTAAATCCCCTCTTTGTATCTTCAGCCCCTGGTGGGGACCTGCTCTGAATGGACTCATTATCTGGACTTGGAAATCTCTCCCCTGGACCTTCTGCGGCAAAGTCTCACTTAATAGATTGAACCCCTGGTTATCCATGCTGCAGGGGCCAAGCCTCTCTGGTCACCTTGCCCCTCACACGCTTGCAGCTTGTATGAACCAAGGAAATGATCACAGTCTGCAACAGCAGCCCCCAGGCCCCAAAGGCTGAACCCAGGACAAGTTTATTTCTCACTCACTCTCCCCCTAAAGGGTGGGAGGCGCTCCTGGCGGCTCCTGTTCAAGTGCTAACTGAGGGCTGAGGGTGCTTTTTTGTGTCTTCCCCATCTTTGAACTTCAAGGTCATTTCGATGAAAACATCCAGTGGACTGGGGGGAAAAGAGGCGGAAGTGTTCATGGGTTCCCTCACTGGACACTTAAATATCTGGGTCCGAAAGTGACAAGTGTAATTTCCTCTCGTTTCCTTGGCTCACATGATCCCTCCTGACTCAGGGGAGGCTGGGAGATGCAGAGGAGCACACAGGTTTCATGAGCAGCAGGGTTCAGCCACATCTGTGGAGACCCCCTTCTCCTGGCTTCACTTCCCCAACGCCGGATAGAACCAGGCGTGTCTTCTTCCTTTTTTTTCCATTTGTCTTGAGTCCAATCAAGCCCGTTGTGTTTGAACAATAAGTAATCAGGGCTGTTGGCTGATAAGAGATTTGAGGTAACCATAAATAAATTCTCCTTGGTTAGAACCATTGAAATGTATCTTATAATCTCAATGACTGCATGTTTATAAAGTGATCCTCCTGGAATTTCCTATAAGGAAATGAACTCTCATGGTCCCAGTCTTTATAGTCAGAGCACTAGGGTCCAAGGAAAAGCTGGAGCCCCTGTCTATGATGGGCTGGTTTGCTGAACTTGGCGCCATGGCGGCCCCTGGGTTTCCAATAGGTAAACAGCTATTTCAGCAAATCTCAATACCCTGCAAAACAGCCTTTTTACTTTTTCTTCGTAAAAAGCTTCCAGACATTCCAGCCCAGCTGGTCTCTTCCTGGATTCCTGCCAGATGAATCCTCCTGCTGCCTTCTGATAGTTATGAAAAATCCCTTTCAAACAGGGGAACTGCTTCAAGTGCTTCTTAGGGCTGACCCCAAATCAGACCCCTTCAGGGACACCGTCCAAGAAAAAGCATCATTTTTTTTTTTTTAAAATTCCGAGTAGCAATTCTGTCCAAAAGACTCTTTGGCAGTGTTTTATCGTAAAAACAGGGCTTGGGAAACTGGATCCCCAGGGAGTGTTTTTCTGATGGAAGAATAAGCATTGCCGGACTTTAAAAATGTTTCCTTACACTTGAAAATAATGAAATATCTGCCCTTGGAAACCTGGGAGGCACCAAGGAAAGCACACAGGGGATGACTGACAACTAAGGCCCAGCCCTCAGGCCTTTGTCCATGCAGTCTATCAAGCACCTGTCATGCACCAGGCCCTGTTTCAGCTCTAAGGCCCTTCTCTCGCAGGCCAGTGCTTCAGGCTCCATCTCACTGGTGCTCAGGGAACTGCAAATTAAAACCACAGTGACAGTGAGTTTCACACCCATCTCTGGACAATGCCAAATGTTGGCAAGATTGTGAAGCAGCAGGAGTGCTTACCTGTGCTGGGGGTGGAGCACAGGACTCTCACTGTGGAAGAGGTTCACTCTCCTTAGGAGAGCTGAATGTGCATCATAACCTGTGCCTCAGAAGTCGCACCGTGGTGTAGATACATGGAGCGGTGCCCTCTCTTGGGTGTCAAGAGACATGTATACGTTCCAAGGAGCACTATTCATAATCCAGGAAATAACCAGACCGGGAACCACCAGGAGCATGCGTAAATAAATGCCTGTATATTTATACAATGGAACACGATAGTGATGAAAATAAATGAGGCAAGAAGCAAGTGGCTGAATGCAGACAATATGCTTCCATTTTTGTAGCCTTTAAAACCAGGTAAAACTAAAGTAGTTGAGCTTGATGGCAAGGACACTATTAACAAGATTCAGGATGGGGGTTACCTTGGGGGTAGGGAGGAACACACAAAGATGTTGCTGCCAGTGCACTCTGTCTTATGCTGATGGTACATAGGCAGTTCTCCCTTGTGTTATGCCTTTACATGTACATATACATTGTGTACACACACACACACACAAACATAGAGCTAGAGGGAGTACAGGGAACATGGGAATGCAGAGCAGAGGCATTTAATAAACATAGGGCAGCTGGGAAAATAGGTAGGAATTCAGTTCAGTTCAGTTCAGTCGCTCAGTCGTGTCCAACTCTTTGCAACCCCATGAATTGCAGCACGCCGGGCCTCCCTGTCCATCACCAACTCCCGGAGTTCACTCAAATTCATGTCCATCGAGTTGGTGATGCCATCCAGCCATCTCATCCTCTGTTGTCCCCTTCTCCTCCTGCCCCCAATCCCTCCCACCATCAGAGTCTGTTCCAATGAGCCAACTCTTCACATGAGGTGGCCAAAGTACTAGACTTTCAGCTTTAGCATAATTCCTTCCAAAGAACACCCAGGGCTGATCTCCTTTAGAATGGACTGGTTGGATCTCCTTGCAGTCCAAGGGACTCTCAAGAGTCTTCTCCAACACCACAGTTCAAAAGCATCAATTCTTCAGTGCTCAGCTTTCTTCATAGTCCAACTCTCACATCCATACATGACCACAGGAAAAACCATAGACTTGACTAGATGGACCTTTGTTGGCAAAGTAATGTCTCTGCTTTTGAATATGCTATCTAGGTTGGCCATAACTTTCCTTCCAAGGAGTAAGCGTCTTTTAATTTCATGGCTGCAGTCACCATCTGCAGTGATTTTGGAGCCCAAAAAAATAAAGTCTGACACTATTTCCACGGTTTCCCTATCTATTTCCCATGAAGTGATGGGACCAGATGCCATGATCTTCATTTTCTGAATGTTGAGCTTTAAGCCAACTTTTTCACTCTCCTCTTTCACTTTCATCAAGAGGCTTTTGAGTTCCTCTTCACTTTCTGCCATAAGGGTGGTGTCATCTGCATATCTAAGGTTATTGATATTTCTCCCAGCAATCTTGATTCCAGCTTGTGCTTCTTCCAGCCCAGCGTTTCTCATGATGTACTCTGCATATAAGTTAAATAAGCAGGGTGACAATATACAGCCTTGATGTACTCCTTTTCCTATTTGGAACCAGTCTGTTGTTCCATGTCCAGTTCTAACTGTTGCTTCCTGACCTGCATACAAATTTCTCAAGAGGCAGATCAGGTGGTCTGGTATTCCAGTCTCTTTCAGAATTTTCCACATTTTATTGTGATCCACACAGTCAAAGGCTTTGGCCTAGTCAATAAAGCAGAAATAGATGTTTTTCTGGAACTCTCTTGCTTTTTCCATGATCCAGCAGATGTTAGCAATTTGATCTCTGGTTCCTCTGCCTTTTCTAAAACCAGCTTGAACATCTGGGAGTTCATGGTTCACATATTGCTGAAGCCTGGCTTGGAGGATTTTGAGCATTACTTTACTAGCTTGTGAGATGAGTGCAATTGTGCAGTAGTTTGAGCATTCTTTGGCATTGCCTTTCTTTGGGATTGGAATGAAAACTGACCTTTTCCAGTCCTGTGGCCACTGCTGAGTTTTCCAAATTTGCTGGCATATTGAATGCAGCACTTTCACAGCATCATCTTTTAGGATTTGAAATAGCTCAACTGGAATTCCATCACCTCCACTAGCTTTGTTTGTAGTGATGCTTTCTAAGGCCCACTTGACTTCACATTCCAGGATGTCTGGCTGTAGGTGAGTGATCACACCATCGTGATTATCTTGGTCGTGAAGATCTTTTTTGTACAGTTCTTCTGTGTATTCTTGACACCTCTTCTTAATAGCTTCTGCTTCTGTTAGGTCCATACCATTTCTGTCCTTACTGAGCCCATCTTTGCATGAAATGTTCCCTTGGTATCTCTAATTTTCTTGAAGAGGTCTCTATTCTTTCCCATTCTGTTGTTTTCCTCTATTTCTTTGCATTGATCGCTCAGGAAGGCTTTCTTATCTCTTCTTGCTGTTCTTTGGAACTCTGCATTCAGATGCTTTATCTTTCCTTTTCTCCTTTGCTTTTTGCTTCTCTTCTTTTCACAGCTATTTGTAAGGCCCCCCCAGACAGTCATTTTGGAATTAGCCAGGCAAATAAATATAAATGTGACGGGGGAAGAGGCTGACCACCACTGGCTTTTGTCTTAGCTTTGCCCAGGTTTGACCTCTCTTTCCTTCTCAATCCCATGCAGGGCTGTGAATAGAGTAAAACACCTGCCATGTCTAAGGTGAAAATTGAAGGATGTCTTAAGAATACCCAGCCCTTGTCAGTGTCTTTGTTTGCCTGCCTTTCTGACCCTACAACCACTCTGCAAACACGTGTCTGGTCTCCTGCCAGCCATTCTCAGGCCTCAGCCTCCATCCTCCTCATCTTGTTCCCCTAGCCTGCCTGGTTTGGCTTTCAGCTCTTGTCTCAGCATTTCACAGCCAAGTTAGGCAAGACAGCTACACATAAAAAGGTAATTAACAACATGAGCCAAGAAATAAGGACCACATGAGTGGAGCAAATCATGAGTTCCAGGAGTTAGGAGGAACAGGGCCAGGTTGGTTTTGGATGGACGGAGAGTAGAAAGGAGGGTTTCTGGGCTAAGGGAACAGTGGGAACATTTTGCCCAGAGAGAGTAGCTCATTAAAAGCCATAAGGAGATAAAAGCTGGACAGGATTTGGGATCTTATCCTGTGAAACATGATTACGAAGTACAAGAGTAAGGTGCCACCACCCTCAATCCCTTACTTATGGTTGCTGCTGCTGCTAAGTCGCTTTAGTCGTGTCCGACTCTGTGTGACCCCATAGACGGCAGCCCACCAGGCTCCCCTGTCCCTGGGATTCTCCAGGCAAGAACGCTGGAGGGGGTTGCCATGTCCTTCTCCAATGCATGAAAGTGAAAAGTGAAAGTAAAGTCGCTCAGTCATGTCTGACTCTTAGCGACCCCATGGACTGCAGCCCACCAGGCTCCTCCGTCCATGGGATTTTCCAGGCAAGAGGACTGGAGTGGGGTGCCATTGTCTTCTCCTCCTACAAACCTACTAGATGGCTATCTTTGCTAGTGGGAGCTTTTCATTTATGATCTCTTTTAAACCTGCCAGTTGCCCCAATAAGAAGGCACCTGACATCCAAGGACAGGTCCTAGTTGAAGGCTAATGTGTGACAGAGGCAGAAACCACACTCTCTCCGCCAGCCCCCAAGACCTACATGCTTTCTTGCAGTTCCCAGGTGGATGCACCAAGTTTTTCTGAAACAATCGCAAAATTAGGGCTCCCTGGGAAGAGCTGGTGGTGAGCAGGACTCACGCTTCTATTTACAACAGTTCAGGTTCTCAGTCACGGTCACATCTAGGGGCAGCCTGGCAGCTCCTCCGTGGGCATCTATGAGCATTGGCGAGGTCAGGGGCTTTCCCTACCCTGAGTTCATGACTCTGTAAGACAAAACCGCCTGCGATCTCCCAGACTCATTTGATAACTTCCCAGGTTTTACGATGGTAATTTAAGTTGTGCAGCCAAAGTAACTCTCCTCCGTTGCAGCAGCCTGCACTTAAATGTCAGAGCTTTGCTGAAAAACCACTTGGGTTTGAAGGAAGTCATTGTGTTCAGTAAAATCTGGCACATTTTATGTTTATGGCCTTTATTAGAGGAGCCAGCTGAGCGAGTTAAACCGCCTCTCTGTATGGTTAGTGCAAGCCCAGGGCTCTGGGATTGCTGGAACCACTCATTCAAATCACAGTTATTGAACATGTACTAAGTGCTCGGCGCTGGCATATACAACATGCTCCTTGTCTTCCTGGAGTTTATCCTTTATGGAGGCTGAGGGCAGACATTGAAAGAATAAACGCATAAATAGAAGTATTATGAATAAGCATCATTAAGAAAAAAGAGTGGAGTGCAAAAGTACTCCCAGGGATCTAATTTCGACTGGGTGGGTGAAAGAAGGTGATGTTTGAACTGGGTAACAAGTGAGGAAGTTTTTCCAGAAAGATGCAATAGTGGGTACAAAGGCACAGAGAGAGGAAAGAACTTGGTGTGGTCAAGAAACATGCCCAGTGCCCATCCGGAGGCCACGAGGTCCAGCCTCAGACTCCGTTCCACTGGGCATCCTGGTGCCCATAAGACTAGCATACACCTCACTTCTTATAACGAACTGGGTCACAAGCACACAAGGCAAATGCTCGGTTCTGCCTTGGTAGCTGCTTCCTATGCCCAGTGACCTCATCTGCCTTTTTGATTCGTGACCCTTGGTCTTTGTTCCTCAGTCACAGCTCTGATACCCAACCCTGCCCTTCCTCCTCCTGGCATCTCTACCCCCTAGAACTTGCGATACTGAGCCATCATTTTGCCCCTTTGTCCTCCCTCCAGTGGCCCCACTTCTCTAGCACAATGCCTCCTGTCTATCACCTCCCACAACATGCCACAACATGCCAGCTATGACCAGTGTCCCAGGCCTGGCACCCTTTTACTTCCTCATCCCCTCTTCCTCCCAAGCCTCCATGGATGCTTCAGGGCATCATCTTTCATGAAACCCAAATGCCAGTGGTTTTCTTCCCTATCCTTTGTCTGCAATCCGTGAGAGGGTCTCTGAGATCAGCTGTGGGGCAGACTTCTGAGGTTCTCTCTGGGTCAAGCCATGGGTCAGTGGAGTCACTCCTCATGTGAGGACCGTGGAGTACAGGCTTTCTCTTGTTTATTTCAGGGTCATTGTGCAGGGTCCAGAAGTGGAGGGGCAAACATGCAAAATACACTCTTCTGCTCCAACCAGAAGCTTCCAGGAACCCAAAGGCAATACACAAGGCAGATGGTCTCCATAGATGAGTTTCTTTTCACAGAAGAGAAGAGGGTGGAGGTGTTCTAGGTGAACAGGTGCCCCCAGTCCCTGGAGAGGAGCCTCTCCCTGCTGGGTCAGGCACTCTGGAGGCTAACACGTCTGTTGTCTATTGGGCTTCACCAGATACGTAACTCCTCTGCAATCACTTGTCTCCTGAATATGGCTGTACAGAAGTCAATAGCAACCATAATGGTTATTATAAAATACCTAAAAATACCAAGTGCAGACTAAGGGCTTAGCAATATTCCCTGCATTATGGCGGGGGCTTCCAGAGCCCACAGCCCAGTGCAGCGGTCACTGCTTTGCACGTTTCCTAGACCTGAGGTGAAGCACCCCAGAGTTGCCACTCAGCCAGGACATGACAGGACCAGAATAGACCCAGATATCCTGCCCCCGCCTCAACTACCATGCATGCAGAGCTCACATGGAGGCAGGCTCAAGGTTAAATACATATCTGCACTCCATCCCCTTCTTCTCTGGGGTGAAATTGAGGCTTGGGAGGAGAAATATCCTGCCAAAGGTGACAGCAGCAGGTGGCAGAGAAAAATGCTTGAATCCAATTCTCTCTGGCTTCAAAGCTGTGCTTTTAAACACTACATGCTACCCCAACCCAGCCCAGCCACCCCACCTCTGCTGGAAACCCATGATCTGTTCTAGGCACCATTTAGTACCTGTCTAAAGAAGAATCAGGTGAAGAGCTTGGAGAACATTTTGAAAGAGGGAAGGAGATGGTCAAAGAAGCAAATACAAGACTGTCATGATCAGGAAAGATAGGGCTGGGGCCAGCCACAGAACATGAGAGGTTAACCTAGTTGAAGGGGATACAGAACTGTGACCCTGAAGTGACACCCTGAGAATGTTACATGAAGTGGGGTAGGGGGTTATGTAATGGCATGTGCAGAAGTCCATAGGCGAGAGGAACCCCGGTGTGCTGGAGGAAACAGAGAAATGTCAGCATGGCTCCAGCATGGACTGTGTCAGGAAGTAAGCATGAGGCTGGAGGGACGGGCAGGGGCCAGGCTCCAGGAGCTTCAGAGGCTGTACTGGGAAGGGTGCGGTGCCGGCAGGACATGATCCAGGGTACACCTTCAAAACAAATGTTATACATTAATGCATATATATGGAATCCAGAAAAATGGTATTGATGAACCTGTTTGCAGGGTAGGAATAGAGACACAGATGTAGAGAACAGACTTGTGGCCAGTGGGGGAAGGAGAGCGTGGGACAAATTGAGAGCATAGCTTTGAAACATATATACTACCATATGTAAAATAGATAGTTTGTGGGAAGTTGCGTGTAACACAGGGAGTTCAACCCAGTTCTCTAGGACAACCTAGAGGGGTAAGGTCGGGTGGGGGTTGGGAGGAAGGATCCAGAGGGAGGGGACATACGTGTACTTATGGCTGATCCACATTGTTGCAGGACAGAAACCAATACAACACTGTGAAACAATTATCCTCCAATTTAAAATAAAATAAAATCATTCTGGCTGCTGGGTGGAGACGAGACTGGAGGAGGAAGGCAGGAGGGAGGGCAGTTGTTTGAAGGCTGTTGCAGTGTCCAGATGGGACACGGCAGCGGTCTGGATGAGGGCGTGGCTGCGGGATGGGGAAAGGGGTGTGGCTTCAAGAGCTCAGCAGAGTCCACACTGCTCCTTTCACTGAGCAGCCAAAGGCACAATGGGAGGTGCTGCAGCCACCCTTCTGATTAGAACCATGGCACATGTGCCCACTCTAAGGTGAAATGGTGACCAACTCTTTGAGAAACTGGTCTTGGAATAAAAGAGCTTTGTTACAAATCATGTTCTGTGTTGCTGAAATATGTCAATTAGTAGCCTCCATTCTGGTTGCACAAAGAATAATTACACTGACTCCCTGTTGTCAGTAACATAGTCACGGTATTTACAAGGCTTTTCTTGAAAAATCTGAGCAACCTGTGAATTGGAAATCAGCACAGTCCCAGAATGTAGAGGTCATAGACACAAAGATGCACAGCCTGGAGCCTTCCATGGCTCCTTCTTCTGATCCTCAGAACCACCCCTGGGTGTGGAAACTTCCTTCAAATCTTGCTCACCCTAGGGGAAGCACTAGCTCTTCCTTGAGCTTTAGTCAAGTTCAGATACATCCTTCTGTTTTCCGTAACAGCTGTGTGGTCTTGGGCAAGGGACAGCCTTGGTCTCAGTTTCCTCATTTGGCATTGGAGACAATAACCACTGGGCTTCCAGCGGCGCTACCACTAGGTGGCGCTAGTGGTAAAGAACCCTCCTGTCAGTGCAGGAGACGTAAGAGACAGGTTTGATCCCTAGGTGGGGAAGATCCCCTAGACGACCCACTCCAGTATTCTTGCCTGGAGAATCTCATGGACAGAGGAGCCAGGCAGGCTACAGTCCATAGAGTTGCAAAGAGTCAGACATGACTGAATCGACCTAGCATGCACAATAACCACTACCTCACAGTATCTTATTCTGAAGATTCGGCCATATATCACTTGTACAATAGTAGCTGAGGCTGATCAAGTGCTAATTATGTGCTAGGCATCTTTCTAAGCACTTTGCATATTAGCCCTTTAATCTTCTCAGCAGCCTCATGAGATGGGAATATTAGGATCCCCATTGGAGATGAGGAAACTGAGACACACTGAGATCAAGTGAATAACTCACAGTCACACAGCTAGTATGAACGAGAGCCCATATTTCAATCCAAGTAGTCTGAGTTCAAACCCTTTGCTCATAACCGCCATGCTACACAGTCCAGGGCTGGCACACAGGGGATGCTCAGTGGAGATGTTTGTTTCCTTTCCATTGGCCCTAAAGTGAAAGTGAATGTTGCCCAGTGGTGTCCGATTCTTTGCAACACCACGGACTGTACAGTCCATGGAACTCTCCAGGCCAGAATACTGGAGTGGGTAGCCTTTCCCTTCTCCAGGGGATCTTCCCAACCCAGGGATCAAGTCCAGGTCATTGCAGGTGGATTCTTTTAACAGCTGAGCCACAGGGGAAGCCCATTGGCCCTAAATGGTATACTAAATGCAAGAGAAGCTCATAAAGTGGTAAGTCAGTCCCTTGCTTTCCAACTCTAGCAACCTACAGGGACCAGTTAGTGTGAAAAAACCTGGTGAAAGAGAAGGCAGTCTCTTCCTAAGCAACACAGGGGGAAATTAAGCTATACTTGAAACTGACCTAGCCTTAGAGGAAGACCTGTGGGTGTTGATGGGTGCATGTTACAGGAGTGAATATCATCTGCCAAATTGCTCAACTGACAATACCTGACAAACGACCACTGCTGTCCACCAGGAGATCTTGATTACTTTTCTCTGAAGTCTTACTTATCAGTTCTGATCAGGTATTTCAGGTCCATCCCACTTTATTAAGCATTAATCATTTATTGATCGATTGTCTGGTTATATACACCAATCATTTAAATATTTATTCAAAAAGTACTTACCAAACACCTATATGTACCAGGCTGTGTGTTCAGTGCTAGAGAAGAGAAATGAATGAGATACTCTGCCCTCTAGGAACAGAGTAGCAGGTAAGTTGTGGTGTCAAGAGCTTTGAGGGCCAGAGGAGGGAGCCATCGGCTATGCCCCAAGAACTGAGCAAAGACCCCACGACAGTGTGGCCAAGATCTTGAGAGATGATAATTTTTTTTCAGCTGGAGAAGAGTAGGGCGGGCATCCCAAAATAGCAAATAGGGTGAGTAAAGGCCTAAAGGCACAAAAGGACATGCATGTTCCAGAATGCTAGACATCCAGAGTGGCTGGGATGATTGTGGCAAGGGCTCCAAGACACTGTCCCTCAACACTCAGGTTGCAAGGTCAGTTTTCTTTATTTTTCAAAACTGAATTGCATCCAGTTGAAGCTGCTGCTGCTAAGTCACTTCAGTCATGTCTGACTCTGTGTGACCCCATAGATGGCAGCCCACCAGGCTCCTCCTCCATCTATGGGATTTTCTAGGCAAGAGTACTGGAGTGGGTTACCATTGCCTTCTCTGCCAGTTGAAGCTCCTACTCACCAAAATCAGGGAGAAATTTCATATCATTCCTTCCTCTGAACCTCCCCCTTCCTTGGGTTCCATCAGAACTCAGGGCCCAGGAAGGACGGAGCAGGAGCAGGGCACTGGCTCTCCCTGTGGAGATTGCTCGTCCTTTTCCAGGCTTCTTGTAATGTGACGTCTCTCCTGGAGGTTCTGCTGGTCCCTCCATGTCAAGCACTGCTGCAGAGACCATTACCAAGTATTTTGTTAACTTGGGGCAAGGAGAACTCAGATCACTGGTCACAGAATGTCTGCTGTCTTCCTTGGGGGAAGGAAGGTGGAAAGACTGGAGAGGAAGGGTGCATTAACTCTTTGCTGGTAACCACAGCAAACGGAAACAAGACACGAATGAATGACTCAATAACCTTCCAGTTCTAGGAGTAGAATTAAGGTACGGCGCGCTCCCTTTGCAGGCAGGAGAGTAAGGTGAGGAGAGCTGAATGGATCCAAGGTCCTGTTCATTGTCACCCGTGGTCTGGGTTCAAGGCTCAGAGTCAAGTCTGGGCACTGATGAGTGGCTCCATGTCTTCCGCAGGTATGGCAGTGTGGTGGGAGCGTGGAGGTCCTGCCCTGCTCGCGGATTGCCCACATCGAGCGAGCCCACAAGCCCTACACCGAGGACCTCACCGCCCATGTCCGCAGGAACGCCCTCAGGGTGGCTGAAGTCTGGATGGACGAATTTAAAAGCCATGTGTACATGGCGTGGAACATACCCCAAGAGGTAGGAAGCCACTGCGGGGATGGCTTTCTTGAGGGTTGATGGGGAACAAACAAACAAAGCAAATGTACAACTAAACTCTTCTTCCCAGGAGACAGCCAGAGTCTTATTTGCCATGCTGAGTGAACTCTCAGTCCTAAGATACTGCATAATGCAGAAAAGGGTCTGACTGTAGGGTGCTATGGGGTGCTAAGGTGTGTCTTACCCACCCCATCTCTGGTCACCTCCTCCTTGAAAGTGGGCTTCTTTCCCTCCAGACCACAATGTTCTCATTCTATCTGAGAAAGTTGAACCAGGTGGCTCCAAGTTTCCAACATGCTCCCAGGTCCTCAGCTTCTCTGACAATGGATATTTCATGGTCCCAGATTACAAATATCCCAGAAATTGCCAAAATTCACCAAATGCATCTAATATCCCTGTAGACTGAATGCAAGCTTCTCCGTCGAACCTTTGACCAAACCAATAAGCAATGTCCTTATACCTTTGGGATTTCTTGAACCACATGTGTGGGGCACTCCCACAGGGACCCTCAGGAGAAGGGACCTGTTATGGGCATTTTTTAGGCTGCTTGTTACCTTCAGAGAACCTCATCATTGTCTGCTACTGTCCTCTAGCCCTCTTATTGTTTAAACACTAAGCTGTGTTCAACTCTCTGTGACTCCTTGGACTGTAGACTGCCAGGCTTCTCTGTCCATGGGATTTCCCAGGCAAGAATACCAGAGTAAGTTACCATTTCCTTCTCCAGGGTATCTTCCTGACCCAGGGATCAAACCCACATCTCCTCATTGGCAGGCAGATGCTTTACCACTGAGCCACCTGGGAAGCCCCCTAGCCCTCTAGTCACCCATATTTAAGAAGTGCAAGAGACTATTTACAGTAGCTAGAACACGTGGGACTTCCCAGGTGGTGCTAGTGGTAAAGAACCCACCTGCCAATGCAGGAGATACAAAGAGACATGGGTCCCTGGTCAGGAAGATCCCCTGGAGGAGGAAATGGCAACCCACTCCAGTATTCTTGCCTGGAAAATCCCATGGACAGAGAAGCCTGGAGAGATACAGTCCATGGGGTCGCAAAGAGTCAGACACTACTAAAGTGACTTAGCACAGAACAGGAAGCAACCTAGATGTCCATCGACAGATGAGTGGATAAATAAATTGTGGAACATATAAACAATGGAATATTACTCAGCCATAAAAAGAAACGTATTTGAGTCCGTTCTAATGAGGTGGATGAACCTAGAGCCTATTATACAGAGTGAAGTAAGTCAGAGAAAGATAAATATTGTATACTAACACATATATATGGAATCTAGAAAGATGGTACTGAAGAGTTTATTTGCAGGGCAGCAATGGAGAAAGAGACATAGAGAGGAGACTTATGGACATGTGGGGAGGAGAGGAGAGGAGAGGGTGAAATGTATGGACAGAGTAACATGGAAACTTACATTACCATATGTAAAATAGATAGCCAGTGGGAATTTGCTGTATGTCTCAGGGAACTCAAACAGGGGCTCTGTATCAACCTAGAGGGGTATGATGGGGAGGGAGATGGGGGGAGGTTCAAGAGGGAGGGGACATATGTATACCTATGGCTGATTCATGTTCAGGTTTGACAGAAAACAACAAAATTCTGTAAACCAATTATCCTTCAATTAAAAAATAATTTTTTAAAAAAGTGCAAGAGAGGAAGCAGTGTACCTCTGGTAGCTTTGTTCAGCCTTGCTGTGTGTCATATGGAAATGACCTTGGACAGCTGGGTTAGGCGAACCCAACAGATGCCAGCCACGGGATCCCCACCTGCCTGCCAGCCAGTCTGCCTGAAGGTCATTGCTTAGGTTGCGTTTTATGTGACGTGGAGCTGTTGACTGCATGACCTCCTGCTTTGCTCCCAAGGCCATGGCTTCTCCTCGAGAGTCCTTTGGAAAGCCTCTGCTCTCTCTTCCTGACAGGAGAGTGATCTTTGCTTAAAGTTTCCATGTGAAGGCCTTGTTTCCTGATGTCTCCACCAAGCTAATATTTTACTCAGGCTGAGGGATTGAGAAAGTAGGCTGGGCGGGATCTTTCAAGCAGCCCCCTGAGGACCACCACCAGGGGGAGGGGTCTTGGGTTGGCTGCACCTTTGTACAATCAGCTAGACTTCCGCAGTCGGGAGAAAGAATGAGGAACCCCAGCAGCACCAGCGGGAGTCCAACCTCGATGAACCAGGCCCGAATGCAGCTCTGACAGGGGGAGTGTTTCTAGGGAAACGGTGGTGCGTTCTGGACCCATCTGTGGCTGTGGGCGTTGGATCACAGCACTCTGGGCAGGATGCTGAGCCCCGCTGTGGGAGTCCTCTGAGAGCAAAATGTTGAGCACACTTGGAAATTCCCCAGGAGCTCACCAGCAAAGCAGTGTGATTCCCCGGGTTCTGTAAAGGACTGGGGTCCGTCCATGCCCTTGTCCCCCTTCTCTCTGTACTGTAAAGCTGCAAACTTTGTAGCCTTCTCCACCACACCCCCCGCCATTGCCCCTGACAGATGAAATAGCAAATACGAAGAGTGGTGGAGAATTGAGTGTACTTTGAGTAAAAGTAATTGGAAAATGATGAAACTCAGTGTCTGCTGGTGACTCCTAGAGGAGTTCAGACCAAGTCAAGTGGGTGGGGGCTGGGGGGGTGGTAAGACAAGAAGGACAGATGAGAGGTGGAAATGTCCAGGATAAAGCCTTTAGGAGGAGAAGGAAGAGGTCAGTGTGTTTCCTCTTGACCCCCTGTTCGCTACTATGTCCAAACTCCCCCTTCTGCCTCTCTCAGCCTTGTGGAAAGAGCCACTCTGCACCTCCCATTCACTTCTGAAGTCACATATCAATACTGAAGCTGCTTTTGACAGAGTTATCATGGGTTATCCGAGTTATCACCTGCTTAATTTAATGAATATTTTAAAGTCTTCAACTTACAGGATCCCACCTTTTCCTTGAAACTCTGCACTCCCTTGGCTCCATGATTCCACACCCTAGACCGTCCTCATCTCTCTTACTGCTCCTAACTCCTTGAAGGCAACTCTTACTTCCAGGGAATGTTTAAGTGCTCCCCAGGGATCCATCCTTGAGCGTCTGCTCTTGTGATATACCTCTGCAGGGAAATCCCAGTGACTCTTGGGTTCTGCACTGCCTACATAGAGAGGACCTTAGCCTGACTCCTGCCTTTAGCTTCAGACTTTACTTGCACATCTTCCCCTGGGTGTTCCCACAGGCACTTCAGTCTGAATCTGACCAAAACTGAGTATATCTTTCTTCCCCAAATCTGTTTCTGTTCTTATCCTCTATCTAAATGCATGATGCCCCCATCTGCCTAGACTTGTGAGCTTATTCCTAAGAGTCATTCTTTAATCATCTTCCATTCCCAGCCCATAATTGAGCCCACCTTTCCATTCCTCTCACTTCTGAGTTCAGGCCTTGCCTCTTCCTCTGTAAGAGCCTCTGGCTGGTTTCCCTGACTCAAGTCTTACCCCTTAAATCTATCCTTCCCACTACCCAAAGTCATCTTTTTAAACTCACAATGACCATGTCACTGTCCTACTTGAAATCTTTAAACGACTCTCCATGTGCACAGGATCAGGCATAGAGAACAGCATTGGACATGGATCTACACATTCTTCTCCAACAACCTCCCCGGTCCCACCACCCACCACCCTGAGTTTGGAGGCTCTGCAGATGGCATGGACTAGGGGAACTTCCCTGAGTGCTGCCCATGTCAGGCTGTTTCTTATCTCTCTGTGGTGGCCCATTTTGTCCTCTCTGCTTGCAATTCCTCTCAAAACTTCTTCCCCAGCCTCCACCCTTACCACTTCTCCTCCGTCTTTTTAGACTCAGCTCTGCTGACATCTTCTCTAGAAGCCAGTCCCATCTGGGAAGAATGCCCTTTTCTCCTGCGTGTCTCTGTCATTGCATCATTACCCTGCAAGAGAATGTTCTGTTGTCTGAAAAATCTTTTTCTCATTAGATCAATGGCTCTTAAATCTGGCTGAACTTTAAAATCATTTGGGCTCCACCCCAGAGATTATGATTTAATTGGTTCGGAAGGGAACTAGGGATTTTTTTTTTTTTTTTTTGAAAGCTCTTTGGGGATTTTAATGTTCAGCCAGGGCTGCAAATCACTGCTCTAGACCATGGGTTCCCTGAGGACAGACTGTGATATTCTTATTTGTGTCACCAGATCTAGCCCAAGGTGAGGTGCATGGTCAGGGCTCAGTAACACCTCACTAACATTTATTAACAAATGAATCTGCTGGCCATGTGTGTGATCCCATTCTCCTTTGATCAATGACTCCCCAAAACAGATATACTGACCAATTGCATCAGAGTCACTTGGAAACCTTTTTAAAATGTTGATTCTGTGTGTCATCCTCAGAGATTTTGATGAGGAGGTGTGTAGTGGTGCCAGAACCTATGGAAAGCTCTCTAGGTGCTGGTTTGGGGAAGCCAGATTTGGGCAACCTCGTTTACCTGCTCATCTTTCCCAGCTCACCCATAGCATCACCTACTCCAGGAAGCCTTCTTTGACTGCTCTCCTCCCCTTCTGCATCATCCTGGCGGTCCCACACCATGGGATGGACTAAGGGCCTCTTTTCTGTTGCCCCTCAACACTCTGATTCCTTCCATGCTTCACACTCTGTGCAGAACCTGTTTACTTGTCTGGATCTTTCAAAGTCTCCTTTCAGACAGAATGTGACTTCTTCCTGTTTGTGTTCATGATGCTTAGAACAGTGCCTGACACAGTCTAGGCACTCAGTAAAGATGAGTTGAAAAAGAAAGCAAGGGAAGGAATTATGGGTTCTGCATCCCTCTGTGTTTTCCCCAGGACTTTCCCCAGCTGTCCTTGATGTGGCAGCATCACAATACCTTCTGCTCAGTCCCAGGCACATCTGCTCCCAATTTACTTAAGCTTCTGTCTACAAAGGCAGAGCTGGAACCCTTCAACTCTGCCTAGTTGGCTGCTTGGAGAATTAAATAAGTTAATATGTGGAAAGACTTTGATCAGTGCTTGGCCAATAGAAAGCATTCAGATCAGATCAGATCAGTCGCTCATTCGTGTCCAACTCTTTGCGACCCCATGAATCACAGCACACCAGGCCTCCCTGTCCATCACCAACTCCCGGAGTTCACTCAAATTCATGTCCATCGAGTTGGTGATGCCATCCAGCCATCTCATCCTCTGTCGTCCCCTTCTCCTCCTGCCCCCAATCCCTCCCACCATCAGAGTCTGTTCCAATGAGTCAGCTGTTCGCATGAGGTGGCCAAAGTACTGGAGTTTCAGCTTTAGCATCATTCCTTCCAAAGAAATCCCAGGGCTGATCTCCTTCAGAATGGACTGGCTGGATCTCCTTGCAGTCCAAGGGACTCTCAAGAGTCTTCTCCAACACCACAGTTTAAAAGCATCAATTCATCAGCACTCAGCCTTCTTCACAGTCCAACTCTCACATCCATACATGTCCACAGGAAAAACCATAGCCTTGACTAGACGAACCTTTATTGGCAAAGTAATGTCTCTGCTTTTGAATATGCCATCTAGGTTGGTCATAACTTTCCTTCCAAGGAGTAAGTGTCTTTTAATTTCATGGCTGCAGTCACCATCTGCAGTGATTTTGGAGCCCAGAAAAATAAAGTCTGACACTGTTTCCACTGTTTCCCCATCTATTTCCCATGAAGTGATGGGACCAGATGCCATGATCTTCATTTTCTGAATGTTGAGCTTTAAGCAACTTTTTCACTCTCCTCTTTCACTTTCATCAAGAGGCTTTTAAGTTCCTCTTCACTTTCTGCCATAAGGGTGGTATCATCTGCATATGTGAGGTTATTGATATTTCTCCCAGCAATCTTGACTCCAGCTTGTGTTTCTTCCAGCCCAGCGTTTCTCATGATGTACTCTGCATATAAGTTAAATAAACAGGGTGACAATATACAGCCTTGACGTACTCCTTTTCCTATTTAGAACCAGTCTGTTGTTCCATGTCCAGTTCTAACTGTTGCTTCCTGACCTGCATACAAATTTCTCAAGAGGCAGATCAGGTGGTCTGGTATTCCCATCTCTTTCAGAATTTTCCACAGTTTATTGTGATCCACACAGTCAAAAGCTTTGGCATAGTCAATAAAGCAGAAATAGATGCATTAGAGACGTGTAAATTCTTGTCAGTGTCATCACCTGCACCTTCTGCATTCTCACCGGTGCTTCAGTGTGCCCTTGTTGGGCAATCATCCTCCCTTGCTGCCCTCTGTGCGGAGTTCTTTCCTGGCCGTGCACTGAAGAGAACCAGCTCTCTCAGCCACTCCCTTACCACGTGCCGTCCCAAGCTTTTGGAAGATCAGAGGAGCCTTCCACTCTTGCTTCCTCTACTTTACTTGAAAGTCGGTTTGCGTATCAGCAAACAGAAAGTCAGTCTGCAGCAAAGCATCAATATTTCCTTACACAGGATTCGAAAACTCTAGACTCGCCCCTGCTTCCTCTTGCCTGAAGACAGGCTGAGTGCCAAGGATGACTCACCATGGTTTTTAGGCAGCAACCATTCTTGAGGTTTGGCTACAAGGAATTTTGTGTGTGGCTGCACACGCAGGCAGGAACACTGGACAGCTTTTTTTGTGGTTAAGTATATTAGTGTCCCAGGACTGCTGAAACAAATGATCACAAACTGGGTGGCTTAAAACAACAGAAATGTGTTCTCTGATGGTTTTGGAGGTCAGAAGCCCACACTCAAGGGACTGCCAGGGCCGTGCTCCCTCCAAAGGCCCTGGGGGAGGATCCTTCCTGGCCTTTTCCAGCTTATGGGGGGCTCTCGGGGTTCCTTGGCTTGTAGATGTGTCTTTTCATTCCATGCTTCTGTCTCCATGTTTCCTCTCCTTTCTCTCATAGAGATTTAGGATCATCCTAAATCCAGAATCATCTCAACATCTCTAATTAATTATATCCACAAAGACCCTTTTCCCAAACAAGGTCCCCTTCAGAGCTTCTGGGTGGACACTGTTCAACCCTCTACATTAACGATTTGGCAAAAAGGGAAGATACATGTATTGTTTTCTAGTAATAAGGGTCAAGGTGACCTTCTCTGAGGAAGTTTGCTTATTTCCCAATTTCTGCCTCCTGCTCTGAAATAGAGTTTGATGCAATTTACAGCGAACAGCACAGTACAGATGTGCTGAACCATTAAAATGGGAAGGCAAAAGTCAATTAATAAACAGGAAGGGGAAAGGGACATGATATCCAGACACAGAAGCTGAGCAAAACTCTATTTCTTGAGTCTCTTAGAAGTTAAAGTAGAGTGTGCTCGTGATGTATTGTCTCTCTCCCACTTTTGATTAGGTTATAAGTAGAGAGACAAACTCTCCCTTGATCCTGAATATAGAAAGGAAGTTTTCCCATGGGAACCTAAATTTTTTAGGAAAACACAGAGGTCTTCCTGAGACAGATTCTTCTAGTGGCTTTCTGTAAAAGCTGAGACAGTGTTCGTTTGTCATCACATATAGCATTAAGTGGGATGGCCTGGGTCCGGGCAAATAGCTTTGTGATGTAAGGGTAAAGTACAGAGAAATTTAAAGAGTTAGTACTTAAGAGATGTCTTTAAGTTAATACGTAACAGAGGATTGAGCAGGATACATTTATCATCAGTTGCTGTGTTCATTGTTTCATACATATTTTTTCAACTCAGTCTCATCAGTAGAGCTCAGGTGCGGTGCTAGACTAGGGGCACAGAGATCAGCAGGACACGTTTCCTGATCATCAGGGAGCGGGGGTCCAGCAGAGAAATAACAAGCAGAAGTTGCTGGGAAGGCTCTGGGCAGGAGCTGGGGGGCAGACCAATCACAGAAGAGGTTATCAGGAAATGCTCAAAGGGCATAACCTCACTGAAATTGCACCCTGGGATTCCAGAACTTAAACCTTCAGGCTGTAGCAAGTTCAAATTTTTACATGACCTCAACTTCGGTAGACAAAAATAAATGTATTTCTTGTATATTTATTTTTGTTTTGACTCAAGCCCCCATTGTCTGATATTAAGAATGTGTTCTGATCATGTCCAGATACATGCAGCAACTATCTTTGTGGTTTTTCCCAAACATTTCAGAGTTAAACTGTCAATTTCATTATTTTCCCAACCCCACTAACTTGATCCCAGAATTGATGGTAGAACCAGGTGGAGTCACACTGGCAGCCCATGGACCACAGTGTCAGAGGGAGAGACCTGTGCTTCCCCATCCTCCTGTCTCTGCTTTGGGCTGGTATCTCATGAGATGACACTTGCCCCGTCTGGTCCCTGGCTCCATGGTGTCATCCTCTGAGATGTCACCTGTCTCCATCTGATCCCCAGCTGGAGGGACCCCTCTCCATCTTCTGCTGTGACATCAGCTCTTTCTCAGCTGATTTTGTGCCCTGTTCAACAGCTGGGGTGCAGGTCCCAGGGCTTCCTGGGACCACAAGAAATGTGAGGGGTTCTCTCGCTCACACTCAAGGACAAACCCTTGTCTCTGTGACTGCTCCTTGCCTGCTGCACCTCAGTGGTTCAGGGCCACGTCTTTGGTACACCTGGGAAATGAGGGACATAGTACTGTCTGTGCTAAGCACCCCTCCACCCCAGGCTTAGAGAGAGGGGCTCTGCTTCTTCCACAAGGACTTGGTCTAAGCAGGCAGAAGGTCAGGCTCCTGCAAATGCCCTGGAAATTTTAAAGCACAAACTCCAGACCCAGGCTGATTGGGTTCAACTTTCAACTCCATCACTCACTAGCTTTGGAATTTAGGCAAGTCACCCAGGAGGTCACTGAACCTCCTGCATCTGTAAAATAAAGGTTATATTGTGCTCCCTCATGAGTTTAAATAGGACCATATATGTAAATTTAATATAAAGTGAAAATGAAAGTTGCTCAGTCGTGTCTGACTCTTGGCAACCCCATGAACTATGGAATTCTCCTGACCAGAATACTGGAGTGAGTAGCCATTCCCTTCTCCAGGGAATCTTCCCAACCCAGGGATCGAACCAAAGTCTCCTGCATTGCAGGTGGATTCTTTACCAGCTGAGCTGCCATGGAATCCTAAAAACTTAATATAAATAAAATATAAAAATATATGTGTCTGTCTCATATGGAACAGAGCCTGGCACCTTGTGTTATGTAAGCCTTAGCCGCCCTGATCACTAGGAATAGTATTAGAATTAGCAGTATTCCATCTTCAACTCTTTTCCTTTCTTCTCCCTCTCCCCACACAGTTCAGAATCTCTCATCTTATCTCTTGAGATAGAGGTAACTGTGTTGTTGGTTCAGTCACTCAGTCATGTCCAACTCTTTGCAACCCCATGGGCTGCAGCACCCCAGGCTTCCCTCTCCTTCACTATCTCCCAGATCTTGCTCAAACTCACGTCCATTGAGTCAGTGATGCCATCCAACTGTCTCCTCCTCCATCGCCCCCTTCTCTCCTGCCCCCAATCTTCCCCAGCATCAGGATCTTTTCCAATGAGTCAGCTCTTCACATAGGTGGCCAAACTATTGGAGCTTCAGCATCAGTCCTTCCACTGAATATTCAGGACTGATTTCCTTTAGGATTGACGGGCTTGATCTCCTTGCTGTTCAAGGGACTCTCAAGAGTCTCCTCCAGCATCATAATTTGAAGGCATCAATTCTTTGGCACTCAGACTTCTTTATGGTCCAGCTCTCACATCCATACATGACTACTGGAAAAACCATAGCTTTGACTATATAGACATTTGTCAGCAAAGTGATAACTTTACTCAGACTATATTCTTCCATTTCTTTTACTTACACAAAGACTACAGCTTTTTTTCTTTAGTATTTTTTAAGGATTTAGTCCCTTAATTGTCAATGGCCTTTGATAACAGCCCCCATCGGTGCTGATCTCCTGTTTTGCAGACCAAACAGGGACGGTTATGGGGCCAAGGCACACATGGGGAAATGCCTGAGTTGAGTTCCCAGGTAATGCCTTCACCAGGCAGTCTCCAGAACTGTGGTTAGGGAGGTTCCAGGGAAAGCCGTACCATGGTGGTGGCTGCATCTCTGTGTTTGCATCTCACACAGGACTCAGGAATCGACATCGGGGACATCACTGCAAGGAAGGCTCTGAGGAAACAGCTGCAGTGCAAGACCTTCCGGTGGTACCTGGTCAGCGTGTACCCAGAAATGAGGATGTACTCAGACATCATTGCCTACGGGGTGGTAAGGAGCCCACCCTTGGGGTTTCATCCAGACACATCTGCCCGAATGGGACCTGTGGTAGACCTGTGGACAAGAGGCTGGTTTCTGGAACTTCATGTGAAGCAGCCTATATGTTCATAACCCAGACCTCTCCATTCTCTTGAGAGAGGTGCTTAGTCTCTCCTTACAATCCTAAGCAATTCAGCTCTGGCCCCAAACATGAATATGCTACTTAATAAAGCAAAAACATGCAGTTAGGTTAACATTGCAAGACAACCCCAACTGTTTCCCAAGCATGGGTGCCTGAGATTCTACCGACCAGCCTGCATGCCTCCCTTACCCAAGGTGCTACGTCTTCCACTCACGCAGAGCCTCCTAGAAAGCAGATTTGGGAAACATATCCTTCCAGAGTTCATTGGATTTTCAGCGATGTTTTAGTACCACTTATTGATTGGTGGTTCCCCCAGCAGAGGCAGCAAGACAGAGAGGCAGAGCAGCGGGTTTGGATCCACATGGACCTGGTTCCAATCTTGACCCAGCCACTTCCTGGGCAAGCATCTTAATGTCTATGGGTCTTAGTTTCTTCATATGTTAAGTGGGGTAAAATAATGCTCTCCTCGTGGGTAGAAGAAAGTCTCCGATATAGAAATGTACTTTGTGTCTGAGGTTAAAATACTTTGAAGATGATAAACTCTCCCCGTGCTTCCAATATCCCGAGGACATTACAACTCTTAAGGTATTTTAAATACCTGATTGATTTTTGGATATCTGTTCTGGTTTTTGCTGAGTGAACACATGAAGATTCTCTATGACAGTTAAGCCCTCAAAATTACCCTCATAACTATCCCCTGGGGTTACTAGGCTCACTCCCTGCCCCTGGTGTGTCACAGATGGGGAAAGAAAGAAGTACAGTGACTGCCAATGTTCACACAGGCCGTCAACCTGAGTGAAACTGAGTCTAGCACGTCAGCTTCTGATATCACTCCCTCTCCTCCCTTTGGAGTGTCCCCTCAGGCCTTTTAGATATTCCAGGATGAAAACTTGAAGGAAGAATTCTTCCTCTGATGGCCTGTGGCCAGAACTGAGTTCAAGGCCTGCCTCAGCAGGAACTTAATGGGCACAGCCTCAGCCTAGAGAGGAAGAATTCTGCTGAAGGGCCGGCTTCAGTGTTCCCACGGGCCTGCCAACGCTCACATCCTAGGATTTTAAAGGAGACAGAGCCAGGGTCCCAGGAACTGCCCCTTTCTACCCCCCCCCAACCCCCCACCGCAGGGCCTCTGTTGTCCCCGGAGGCCTGACTATCGGAGGGGGTCGTGCCTTCCCATGAGAGTCCCCGTGTTGTGGCTGACATGTCCTGAGAGAACCGCCCAGTAGCCTCTTGTGTCTCCCCTTCTCAGGCTGGTATAATTCAGATGTCAGGAAACTCATCAGCTGGCGCTGCTCAGCTGTTACCTGAGGCCCCAGGGCCCGCCTTCGCAGTGGAAGCACACTGGACTGCGAGGTGCCCATCCGCCCCATCCAGCCCCCCAGAACCGTCCTGAGGACACGGCTGATACGCTGTCCCCAGCACGTTATGTGTGCTGCCTGGTTACTCTTGGACCAAAACAGGACAGACTTGCTGCTGCGGCTCCGGAGAAAGCTGTTGGCCCAGGCCTCTGAGAGCCAAGGCAAGCTTCTGGATTCATGGTCTCACCAAGCTATTAGCTGTAGCTAAAAGTATTCGCCAAACTCAGCCAGAGAGGCATAACAGTGGAGGTGCTTGCACGCAGCCATTGCGATCCTGGGTCTGGGCCCAAGACATTCTGGTCGTGTAAGCGAAAGAGTCGCATCTTAGGAGCACAGATAGCACGTTTACCATGTAGACCCCTCACCCAGATCACACCCAGAAACCTTTGATTGGTCAAATAGTAAGTGGCATATCCATGTTGTGATCTAGATCTGGCTGAGTCCACAGTGGGGGCTGTTTTCACTCTGTCATGCTGAAAACCCCTCCTCCCACCACCCCAGAGGGCTGAGCTCTGTCAGCCATTCCTGGGACTGGCGGACGTCTATGACCCTGCGCGTGTGCATTTGCCGGCTACTGTTCAGGGCTCAGCTGGAGCCCCTCTCTCCTGCCTCCTCCATGGGCTGCGCTCTTACATGAGCAGAGACACTTGCTTGTCCAGGAGCATAATGAACTCAATGAGGGCTGTAAGCTGACGATGGTTGAGGCAGAATGCAGTACAAGAGCAAGACAATTTGTGGAGCTGAATCTTTCTTCCTGGTGATTACTTTTATTCTGAAGTGGAGAGACCAGATGTCTTCTCAGTGAAGGGATTTTTTTCCCCTTCCAACTCATGCCTAAACTTCATTGCTCAGGTCAAATAACCTCCCGGAACTCTCAGGCCACTGTCAAGTCTGTATAACCCAGACCATTAATCTAGTAAAAGGTCTCATTGATGCCTCTGGCAGGCAGAAGGATCATGGGCCTTGCAGTGTGGGCATGGGCCTCCTCCAGGATTACTGAGCTTCAGGCCTGGGAGACAGCATGGTTTTGAATAATCCCAGCTCTGGTGCTGACAGGAGAGATGGAGTAGCATCCAGAAACAGACATGCCTGCTTCTGAAAGTTAGCTTTGCTACTTAATCACTGTGTAACCCTGGCAGTTTGTAAAACCTTAAAGGTTAGTCATATCACTTCATGGGACATTTTTCACAGCCTTGGGATTGTCACCATTTGATGATGGAAAGAGCTTGGGCTTTGGAGACAGACTCCAGCTCTGCCATTTTTCCAACTATGAGGCCATTCATTCATTACTCATTTTCTTCATTCGTTCATCCCATATGTACTTACTGTCTAATATGTGCCAGGGCTGTCCTGTGTCACAGGCAGTGAGAAAGCCTGAGACCTAGTCTGGTGACTGATAGAGGAGCCAGGCAAGTAGAGAAGTGACAAGAATACAGTGTGTAAGTGCTGCGCTCAGAGAAATGGAGGTATGGTGGCCTCACACCCAGATGTGGGTCAGGAAAGGCTTCCAGAGTGACAGAGAGGCTAAGAACCACGGGAGGAGGAGGGCTTAGTCAGGGGAAAGAGAAGGCCAAAGCAGAGGGCCCATGCAGTGGGAACAGCATTACAGACCGAGAGGTGAGGCAGAGCTGCTTGCTACAACATAACTTCCTGCACCCTTAAGAGAGTTAATATTACCAATCTGGCTGAGTAATTTTGAGGATTAGGTGGGATAAAGCATGGAAGCCCTTCACCTGGAACCTGGCACATAGATGCAGTCATAAACACTAACTTCCCTGAATGGCTTTCAGGAGAGTTATAGCAGTAATAACAGCACCTAACAATTATCGCACTTTTGCTATTTGTCAGGCCCTGTACTAAGCACTTGCAGAGATTATTTCAGTTAATCCACAGACGTATGAGGTTGGCAATATAATTGTCCGTATTTGAGAGACAGAAGGAAACAGACAAGGAGTTATGTTGCTTTGCCCAAGACCAAACAACTGGAGCCAGGATTTCATCTCAGCTTCTCTCCCAACTTCCTCAACAGAAAATCTGCTTAATGGGGGATGGATGACACAGAATCAAAGAGGACTTTATCAAAAGTCACCACCCACCCTCATTCAGAGGCCAGCTTTGGGGGCCCACAGGAGAGCCATGTCTGACACCAGGGCTTTCTGGAACTTTATGCAGGTCTCACTAATGGATCACAGCTTCAGATGTGACAGACAACCCTCTGTGGGCCATGGGAGGAGTCTGGGGTATATTTGCATATACTCCTCCCACACAGGTCAGTCAGGTAGTTGGTTTATGATAGAGGATTTTGTGCTGCATGGATGCTTCTGGGGCCCTGCCTAGGGAGCTGACACATGTTCATATTTCTTCAGAACCTCTAAACTCCAAGTTTGAGATTGAGCTGCTATCACCCAGTAAGGGAAAGGGAGCTCAAAAGAAAAGAATTTGACTCTGTTCTTTGTCCCCTGTCAAGAACAGGATGTTCATAGATCAAGTGTGGGCCTCCAGTTATCTGTTGGGCTTCACACTCCTTAATTGGGTTCACTGCACTCCTACCGCATCCATGAAGACTACAAAAACTTAGCCGCTGTCTGCCTCTGGCCCTCCCCAGATAGATGACCCACCTGTGGCCCATTGCCCTGGTCTCCCCTGGATCCCCATCTCCAGCCTCCAGTTGTAAATAAAATGCTTTGATCACTAAGAAGAGCTATGTAAGCTGGCTTCAGTTTAGGTGGGTAAAGATACCATAAGCTGTCTTACAGGCCCAGGAACTGAAGTACAGCTGGACCCAGGCACTCATGCTGGGAAGCCACAAAAACCACAGTGGGGGCAGGATCATCTCTTGTCTCTAAATCCATCTGCCTCCTGCTTCATCCCCACTTCATCACAGCTGGATTTCTCTGCTTGCACAAGCCCAACAGATCTCCATGCCCGATCTAAATGGCCCCACAATCTGAGAGGCCAGCACCCACTGAGCACAGTGTTTGGTCTCTCATCAGGATTCCTAGGGCAGAATAAGAGGATGATGAGATTGTCACATTCCAGAAAGAGAAGGATGGGGAGAGAGGAGGAAAGAAAGAGAATTGTCCATTCATTCTAAACTAAGAGTTAGTGCCTGCCCTGGTCTCCTCAGCATGTAAGCAGGCCCACATGAACAACAAGCTGCCCTTTCCAAGGGCTGAGAGTGGGCTAAGCCAGAAGGGGACGTTGACTATCAGCTTTCCTACCTAGATGTGCTAAGATATTGGTTCATAGGACTTTTGTACTGTTGATTGGCATGTGTTTGTAGGTGAGGATAAGAGACACCTCTCCCCTCTCCTATTCCCTCTCTGGTCCCCTTCTCTCTTATTCACCCACCAGACCTTCCTTCCACTCTAGGGAAACTTCATCAGCTGGGTCCCCACTGGGGCATGGCCAGTCACCGCTGGATCTGGAGGAGACAGAGAAGGCCTGATCCCAGGGGACATCCCAGGCCCCCAAACAGCTGACATGTTCCTCACCTCCCCCAACCCTCAAGCACAAAGTCTTCTATCCAGGGACTTCTGTTGGCCATTATGCCACCCTTGTGCAAAAGGAGAGGATGAGAAGTGTAGTACCACCTTGTGTGTGTGCGTGTATGTCATATTTTTACCTAGACCCTCTCAGCTCCCAAAATCCAGCTTGCTGTTTAACAGCGTCCAAGGTCTTGTCCTTCAGAGGAGGCTGCTCTGCCTTCAGCACCTTTAATGCAAGGCCAACACTGTTGGTTTCTTGGTATTAGTTGGTACTTGTTGATTTCTATAGTATTCAGGGTTGACTGAAAGCAGAGTTGACTATGGAAGCGGAGCCTGTCTCAGTGGAATGCTTGTTTCTCCTGATTTAACGCTTTTATTTCTCTGTTTCTTGTGTGTGACTGCCTCTCCTCTGGTGTTCAGTTGCAGAACTCCCTGAAGAGTGATTTGTGTCTTGATCAGGGTCCAGAGACAGAAAATGTTCCTATTGTGTACATCTGCCACGGGATGACACCCCAGGTGAGTGTTCTGAGATCCCCGTGCTGGGTGTGTGCATGTGTGTGTCTGGTGGGAAAAGAGAAGCTCAACTCTGTCATGGCTACTCTGGGCCCATGGACCTTGGGGGCTTTTCATTAGAAAGTATCCTCATGAGAAAAAAAGAGAGTCATACTTATATGTCTGGAAGGAGTCTAAAGGAGCAGAGGCTGGGATGCCAGGATCCCCTAGGGTGGGCACAAGGAAGGTGATACATCTCTAAAGAGAGACACCTGCCTCTGCTGGGGAGACTGTCACAGGTTACAGTCTTGGCTCTGGCAGCCATGCCTTTCCCTGGCTGGAGGGAGCCCTAAGTCTCCCCTAGACTCCCTGCCATCTCAGAATCTCTTCAGAGTGCCTCAGGTTCTGCCCTTTGGTCCATCGTAGCTGGGACCAAAATTTATAGCCATGAGATCCTTTCTAGGTCTTCTGACCTTCTAGCAGAGAATGAAGGGAAGCTACCAGAAAAGTAAGTTATCCCCCTAAAATTCTCCATTCATAGCCTAGGCTTCAGATATCCAAAGAGGACATTGAGACACTGGCAAGAAAAATGATTTATTCAACAAAGTACAATGGACAATCAATGACCAAGGACACCATGGACTGACCCATTATGACTTGGCATTTTCAGAGTTTACTTATCTTACCTTCAGAAGTATGAAAAGATTTTTAAAAGATACTTTAGTATAGAGGATACATGTGTTTGTGCAGTTGAAGTTAAGTGTTTTAAAGAGCTGTTACCTGCCTAAACAGAAGGTTATACAACTGAAGGATACCATGATGTGTCCCTAGTGTACTATCCCAAGACTTTCCAGAAATTGCCCACTGTGATCTCTACCCCCTGGTCCTTTTTGTGGGCCGAGCTGCTGTGACATCATTGATTGGTCAGTCACAGTCAGCAGATCACATTATCCTCACACCACACAGCATATCAACTCATTCTCCATTATTAGAATGGTATAACATTTTTAATGAGTGACTACTTTTATGCAAACTTTTTGTTGGCATATAACATATATGCAGAAAATAGACAAATTATAAGTGTACAGAGTAATGAACTTTCAGAGCAAACACACCTGTGGAACAGCACCCAAGTCAAAAAAAAAAAAAAAAAAAACCACAGTTTTGCTTTGAGCCTTATGTAAATAGTTTCATAGGGTATATGCTTTCACATTTTGGAATCTTTCCTTTATCATTATTTCTGTAAAGTGTGTCCATGCAGTTATATATAGTTGTAATTTGCTCATTTTTTTCCTACCATGTCATATTCCATTTTATGAACATGCCGTATTTACTGTATGTTCTACTGTTGACGGACAGTTGGGCTACTGCCAGGTTGGGAATATTACAAATACTACTGCTATGGACATTCTTGTCCATGTCTTTTGGTGTGCGTATGTACTCATTTCTTCTGGATTTAAACCCAGAAGTCGAATCACTGAGTCATAGTGTTGACGTATGATCACTTTTAGTAGACACTGCCTCTATTAGTCTGCTAGGGCTGCTATAACAAAATGCCAGAAACCAGATAGCTTAAACAATAGAAATGTATTTGCTCACAGTTCTAAGGTTGAAAGTCCAAGATCAAAGTGCCAGCTGAGCTGGTCTCTCTTTTTCTAGCTTGCAGATAGTCACCTTCTCACCGTGTCCTTGTGTGGCAAGGGGGAAAGAATGAGCAAGCTCTCTGGAGTCTCTTTCTTAAAAGGACACTAATCCTATTGCATCAGAGCTCTGCCCTCATGACCTCGTTTAACCTTAATGTGAAGGTCTGGGAAATTCTCAGCCTATCCACATTACAAAAAATGAGAAAGGTTGATTTGGAGAGAATACCAAAAGTGCTACTGAGCAATCATTTGATTAAGAGATAAAGGGTGGGGGCTCTTGGACTTAATCAACCATCTCACAGCAGAAGGCATCAATAGAGAAGGGGTTATACCAGCAGGGACACTACCAGTTTGAAGTAAAGGTAAATCAGGGAAAGACAAAGGAACGCTATTGGACTTCTTGGATTCTGTAAGATGGGACCATAAAGCTATTCAATTGTTAACATGTACTGTTCCACAAGAAAAGGGACAAAGCATACTGAAGGTGATTTAGAGATCATCAGGGCACAAGTCCTTACTCCTACCACTGGCTCCAGGGTAAGGCTGTTCACTCAAAGGATGGGCCTGCCACTCTGGTTTCAGTGGGCCAGGATGACCCTGCCCCAAGCCAGTGGGGTGGGACCAATGCAGTAAGCAGCTTGGACACTAAGCAACTTGGACAGTAAGCAGGGCCACTCCAGAGAGCCAAAGGGGCAGGCGCCCGCAGAGCAGTGAGGGGTGTGCTGCCACCCCAGTGGGCCTGCAGGGCAGAGTATCCAGACAAAGGTGACTTTTCCTGAGCCTTAAGATCCAGTGCAATTTTGCCTTTCTGGGTTTTGGGCTTGCTTGTGACCCATCACTTCTTTCTTCCTTCCAGTTTCTCCCTTTTGGAATGTGATCACCTATCCTATGCCTGTCCCACCATCATGTTTTGAAAGTGCATAACTTGTCTGATTTCACAGGTTCTTAGCTAGAGAGAAATTCTGCCTCAGAACGAATCATACCTTGAGTCTCACACATATCTGATGTAGATGATATCTTGACTTTAGAGTCAATGCTGGAATGATTTAAGACGTTCAAGGCTGTTGGGATGAAGTGAATGTACATTGCATGAAAGAAGGAAATTAATTTGGGGAGCCAAGAGCAGAATGCTATAGACTGAAACTGTGTCACTCCAAAATTCACGTGTTGAAGTGCTATGCCTGTCTATATGCGGAGTAAGGAAGTAATCAGGTTAAATAAGGTCATAAAGTGCAACACTGATTTTATGGGGATAGCGTCCTTATAAGAAGAGCCATCAGAACACTCCGTCACTCTCTGCCATGTGAGGACACAGCAAGAAGGTGGCCATTTGCACCAGAAACTCTCACCAGAAACTGAACAGGCCAAAACCTTGATCTTAGACTTCCCAACTCCAAAACTGTGCAAAAAAAATAAACAAGGTCATAGGTAGTTCCATCTTCCTCTAAGCCACCCAGTCTGTGGCATTTTGTTACGGCAGCCAGAGCCATCTCATACACTGTCAAACAGTTTTCCTAAGTAGTTGTGTTCATTTTTACCCCACCAGCCATATATGAGAGCTGTAATTCTTGCCCATCCTTGACAGTATTCCGTATTATCTGTCTTTCTAAACTTCAAGATATTGTGGTGGTTGTATAGTGCTATCACGTTGTAGTTTTAATTTGCATTTCTCTGATTGTTAATACAGTCAGGCACCTGAGTTTCAGTTGTTCCTGAGTGTGGGCCAAGATGGCCAAGGTCGTAGTAGTTCCATCTTTGTGTAAATTCCCTCTCTGGGTTGTAATACGTATGATCCAAGACGCAATAGGTGAACTCACTTTTAACGAATCTAGGTGGAAACGTGTGGTGTCGATGCTCGTCTGCATCTCTGGCCACGTGTCAGACGTTTCCTCTGTGGGATGACAGGTGCCTGTTCAAGCCGAGTCTGCCAGCTGCAGGTGATTCAGCATGGGGCAGTCTTTGCTGTAAGGAGCATGGATTCTGGAGCCAGATTGCCTGAGTCCAAATGGCAGCTTTGAAACTTCCCAGTTGTGAACCTTTGGACAGGGTTTTAAATGTGGGCCTATTTCTTTCACCTGTAAAATATGGATTAATAATGGTGTATACCGTAAAGAACAATGTTGTAAGGATTTAATACATTTAAAATAATGCCTAGCATATAGTAAGGGCTTAATAAATGTTTAGCTATTACTATTGCTATGATGATATTATTATTATTACTGATCATTGAGCCTTGCTCAGTATAAATACCCTCCAGTTTCTAACCCCAGCTCACACTGGACTGACTTTCCTTGACCTCAGGTGTCATGTGCTATGGGCTCCAACCTTGGTCAGAGCTGACCCATAGGCTCTGAGATCATTTTGCTATAGTAGCAAAAATGCAGTGGGGTAGGGGTGAGGACAGTGAATGGGGCATCAGGAAGCCTGAGGCTTGGTCTTGGCACACATTTGCAATCATCCTAACCCTCTCTGGGTCTTATTTTGTTTTATTCTTTTACTGAGGTATGCTTTTACACTAAGGTATACACATCTTAATTGGAGAAGGAAATGGCAACCCACTCCAGTGTTCTTGCCTGGAGAATCCCAGGGACAGGGGAGCCTGGTGGTCTGCCATCTATGGGGTTGCACAGAGTCGGACACGACTGAAGCGACTGAGCAGCAGCAGCAGCATACACATCTTAAGTATACAGTTCCGTGAGTTTCCACATTCATAAACACTGTACAGGCACCACCTACATCAAACCCGTCATCCTAGTGGGCTTCCTCATTCTGCCTTTTGGGCAATACCTCCATCCAATGCTATGTGTTAGTCGCTTAGTCGTGTCCAAATCTTTGTGAACCCATGGACTGTACCCCTCCAGATTTCTCTGCCCATGGGATTCTCCAGGCAAGAATACTGGAGTGGGTTGCTACTTCCTTCTCCAGGGGATCTTCCCAATTCAGGGATTGAACCCAAGTCTCCCACATTGTGGGCAGATTCTTTACCATCTGAAACACCAGGGAAGTCCAGGGAATGACAATTTTCATCTCTAGTGCGATTGATTAGTTTTGTCTGGGTGTGTATTCTTATCTGCCAGTGAGGAAGTTGGACTGGCCATCTCCAGGCCCAGCTCTGCCAGCTCTGCCAATCTGCTTACCTTGAATTCTTTTGTTCTGAAATCCAGTTGCCTAGGATGTTGTGAGCTTGTGCTGTGCTTGCCAGGAATACTTGGAGCTGCCTTGCCTTGATGCTTTGTAAATCAGCTTTTTGTTGTGGAGCTTCAGCAGGCCTTAAAAACTTGGGTCCCCTCCCATCCCCCTCAGAACCTTCCTGTAACTGGTCTGTACATGAACACTGGGGCCCAGCTGCCCTCTCCTACCAGGCTTGAGGTACGCAGCTGTCAATACCCAGAGGTAAGGAGGCTTCAGACCAGCCTCAAATCACACACATTTCCAAGAACAGGGAGGTGTAGGGACTCTGCTGTGGCAGGAATTTGTTGAGTCTGGCCTTCCCAATGAGTTGGGAGAGCTGGGGAGAACTGGGTCATCCTGGAGATGGGCTGTGTATCCTTGGCAGGTGTTCATCCATCCATTAGGGTGGACTGCATCCATTAGGTGCAGGCCCTGGTCATAGCAAACACCCTCTTCCAACAACACAAGAGAAGACTCTACACATGGACATCACCAGATGGTCAATACTGAAATCAGATTGATTATATTCTTTGTAGCCAAAGATGGAGAAGTTCTATACAGTCAGCAAAAACAAGATCGGGAGATGACTGTGGCTCAGATCATGAACTCCTTATTGCCAAATTGAGACTTAAATTGAAGAAATTAGGGAAAACTACTAGACCATTCAGGTATGACCTAAATCAAATCCCTTACCATTATACAGTGGAAATGACAAATAGATTCAAGGGATTAGATCTGATAGACAGAGTGCCCGGAGAACTATGGATGGAGGTTCATGACATTGTATAGGAGGCAGTGATCAAGACCATCCCCACGAAAAAGAAATGCAAAAAGACAAAATGGTTGTCTGAGTAGGCCTTACAAAGAGCTGTGTAAAGAAGAGAAATGAAAGGCAAAAGAGAAAAAGGAAAGGTATACCCATTTGAATGCAGAGTTCCAAAGAATAGCAAGGAGAGATAAGAAAGCCTTCCTCAGTGATCAATGCAAAGAAATAGAGGAAAACAACAGAATGGGAAAGACTAGAGATCTCTTCAAGAAAATTAGAGATAAGGGAACATTTCATGCAAAGATGGGCACAGTAAAGGACAGAAACTTGTATGGACCTAACATAAGCACAAGATATTAAGAAGAGGTGACAAGAATACACAGAAGAACTGTACAAAAAAGGTCTTCATGACCCAGATAATCACAATGTTGTGATCACTCACCTAAAGCCAGACATCCTAGAATGAGAAGTCAAGGGGGCCTTAGGAAGCATCATTACGAACAAAGCTAGTGGAGGTGATGGAATTCCAGTTGAGCAATTTCAAATCCTAAAAGATAATGCTGTGAAAGTGCTGCACTTAATATGCCAGCAAATTTGGAAAACTCAGCAGTGGCCACGGGACTGGAAAAGGTCAGTTTTCATCCCAATCACAAAGAAAGGCAAAGCCAAAGAATGCTCAGGCTACCGCACAATTGCACTCATCTCACTTGCTAGCAAAGGAATGCTCAAAATTCTTCAAGCTAAGCTTTAACAGTACGTGAACTGTGAACTTCCAGATGTTCAAGCTGGGTTTAGAAAAGGCAGAGGAAAGAAAGTGAAGTCACTCAGTTGTGTCTGACTCTTTGCAACCCTGTGGACTGTAGCCTACCAGGCTCCTCCATCCATGAGATGCTCCAGGAAAGAATACTGGAGTGGGTTGCCATTTCCTTCTCTTGGGGATCTTCCCAACCCAGGGGTCAAACCCAGGTCTCCCGCATTGCAGGCAGATGCTTTATCCTCTGAGCCACCAAGGAAGCCCAACCAGAGATCAAATTGCCAACATCCATTGAATCATCGAAAAAGCAAGAGAGCTCCAGAAAAGCATTTACTTCTGCTTTATTGACTATGCCAAAGTCTTTGACTGTGTGGATCACAACAAACTGTGGAATATTCTTCAAGAGATGGGAATACCATACCACCTTACCTACCTCCAGAGAAATTTGTATGCAGGTCAAGAAGCAACAGTTAGAACTGGACATGGAACAACAGACTGGTTCCAAATTGGGAAAGGATTACGTCAAGGCTCTATATTGTCACCCTGCTTATTTAACTTGTATGCAGAGTACATCATGAAAATGCTGAACTGGATGAAGCACAAGCTGGAACCAAGATTGCAGGGAGAAACACCAATAACAGATATGCAGTGGTGTCATCAGATATGCACATGACACCACCCTTATGGCAGAAAGTAAAGAAGAACTGAAGAGCTTCTTGATTAAAGTGAAAGACGAGAGTGGAAAAATTGGCTTAAAACTCAACATTTTAAAAACTAAGATCATGGCATCTGATCCCATCACTTCATGGCAAATAGATGGGGAGACAATGGAAACAGTGACAGATTTTATTTTGGGGGGCTCCAAAATCACTGCAGATGGTGACTGTAGCCATGAAATTAAATGACACTTACTCCTTGGAAGAAAAGTTATAACCAACCTAGACAGCATATTAAAAAGCAGAAATATTACTTTGCCAACAAAGGTCTGTGTAGTCAAAGCTATGGTCTTTCCAGTAGTCATGTATGGATGTGAGAGTTGGACTATAAAGAAAACCGAGTGCCTAAAAATTGATGGTTTTGAACTGTGGTGTTGGAGAAGACGATTAAGAGTCCCTTGGACAGCAAGGAGATCAAACCAGTCCATCCTAAAGGAAATCAGTCCTGAATATTCATTGGAAGGACCGATGCTGAAGCTGAAACTCCAATACTTTGGCCTCCTGATGCAAAGAACTGACTCATTTGAAAAGATGCTGATGCTAGGAAAGATTGAAGGTGGAGGAGAAGGGGATGACAGAGGATGAGATGATTGGATGGCATCACCGACTAATCGACATGAGTTTGAATAGATTCCGGGAGTTGGTGATGGACGGAAACCTGTCGTGCTGCAGTCCACGGGGTCGCAAAGAGTTGAACATGACTAAGTGACTGAAGTGAACTGACTGAGGGGCAGGGGATAAGCAGATGGTGAGGAGGCAGGGCCTCTGGTTCTCAAGGCTTCGCAATGGCATCTACTAACCCTTAAGAAATTGATTGGCTCATGGAAGAGACAAGATGAGGAGGAGGATGACCTTAGTACAAGGTCAGGGTACATCTCAGAAGGGGACTGTGAACAGATACAGGCCTCTGGGATACTCCGAATCTCCTAGGCTTGGTCCAAATAAAATGCTCAACATGCATTTCTAGGAGCATTTCCCCTCTTACTAACAGTTCTCAGCAAATCTCTTGGTACCATGGCCACAGAGGTCAAGGAGAACCCAAGGAAGTTCACAGGCAGGACTGCCGTATGCATCGTGCAGGTTGTGCACTGCACAACTCCAGCAGAGGGGTGTGACATCTCACATTGTTATCTGGGGAACAGAGACCTACCCAAGGTGACAGTCTTGCTGGCCTCTGTTATGAAACCCCATATATTCCTTCCTGAGCATCACACTTGACAGGAAGCATAAAAATGTTAGAAGGCAAATGACGAGGTATATAGTGGTCAAGAACCAGACTACCTGGGTTCAGATCCCAGCCTTAGCACTTACTAACCCAGTTCCCTGTCAAAACTTCTCTGTGTCAATTTCACAACCTAAAAAGTAGAGATTATAGTAGTATCTACACTTTAGGGTTGTTTTAAGAATTAAATAAACATTAATTTTAAGAATCAAACAAACAATAAATTGATGCACACGAAACACTTAGACAACAGACCCGGTACACAGCCATTGCTTGCTAAATATTGGATAATTATTACCAGATTGGCAAAGACCATGTCCTTAAGAAAGGGAATTGTGTAGCCCGGAGAGGAACAGATTCAAGAGGGGTATGAAACTTCCAAAATTATAAGGACACAGAGTTTTTGAATATAATGGTGAAGGAGGAAGAGGGAAAGAAGGCAGGATCTCGGGCTGGCTAAGTTCATCCTGCTGACTTGAAGGTGAACTTCCCTTCCTTCTTTTCTTCATCCAAATTTCTAAGTTTTTCCATTTGGGGTTTTAAAAATACAGGTTCTCAGAAAGAACCGGTATCAACCATGTAATAATCAATCCCAAATCACACTAGCATTAACTAATCAATTTAAAAAAAAAAGGAAAACATGACTCTTAAATTAAAATGAACATGTAATAAAAACATATTTAGCTCATTAATAAGGGAAGCAGCAAGCAGGTACTGAAAGCATTTGAGGAACTCAATGTCTGTGGGCATTTTCTAAAGAAGAGTGTTAGAATAAGATTGTGAATTCGATCCAAAAGTAGTTAACGCCCTACACAGAAATAAAATCATAGCCTATGATGTGATCTTTTCAACCCAGACAGAAGTCTAGAAGTTAGTGTGTCTGAGTACTAATCAAAAGGTTAATAACAAAGTCAAACATGGGTATATTCTCTTGGAAAATTACATACTCTTGGGTGGGCTTGTTAGACAATGCTCCAGTATGATACTGAATGGATAGATCACCTCCCTTCCCTTTTGCCTTATTCCCAGGTTTTAGTATTTCTCTTAGCCTTTTCACAATGTTGGCTAAAGGTGGGGTGACTGTCCAGGCCATTAGTGACTCAGAAACCTTTGTGGATTCATAGCCTAAGCACATGGTCTTTCCCCCAATTATTTCCTAGGGCAGCTGTAAAAAGAAGCCCAAACTGGGTGGCTTAGAGAATGGAAATTTATCGTCTCACGGTTCTGAAGGCTAGAAGTGTGAGCCTGAGGTGTCGGCAGGGCCGTGCTCTCTCTGAAGGCACCTGGGAAGCACCTACTCCAGGCCTCTCTCCTCAGTTTCTGTAGTTTCTTGGCTTGTGGCAGTGAAATTCCCCATCACATGGTGTTCTCCTCGAGTGCTTGTCTGCGTCCACATTCCCCCGTTTTATGAGGATGCCAGTCATATTGGATTAGGGGCCCTCCCACTCCACTCTCATCCTAATTTATAATTATATCTGCAGCTAACTGTATTTCCAAATAAGGTCACATTCTCAGGTACTAGATGTTAAGACTTCAACATATGAATTTTTGAGGTACACAGTTCAACCCCCAGCATCCCTAAAAAGAAAGAATGTGACTGGTAACCTGACTTCCGTGCCTCAGATGAAAAGGGCCTCACATCACCTCACATTCAATTAACCAGAATTATCACATGGCCCTGCCTCAAACAAAGGACGTGGGAAGTCAGGGTTTTCTGGGTGCCCGGGAAGCCTTGTCTCTACCACACAAACTTAGGTATCTTCTAAATCAGTTCCTCCTCTGACAAATAAGAAAACAAGAAAATGGCATCTGGGAATGTGAACTTCCTGCCTGGGTCACACTATGAGTTACTGGCCCAGACAGGGCTGGGAAGGATGCCTGTATTTTGACTTCCATTTTCTCCTCCAGTTTTGTTCATTCATTCATCAGACACAGGCTGGGTTGTCTTTTAGGAAGTCCTCACATTTTGGGAAGTTTCATTTCCCTTGAAGAGCAAATGTGGTCTAGTAATAGGAGTGGTGCTATAGAACAGCTACTCCCTGTGGAGCCCAGTGGGTCTCAAAGACATCAGGGACCCACAGGCAGCTTGGGTGAGGCAGAGGGGCCATGTTCACATCTGGGTTCAGCCCTTTGAGAAGTTCTGTTTAAATGTTTGAAAAGTTCACTCTGTTAGCGTTGTGATATTCCTGGGTCTCAGAGAAGGCCCTGGGTAGGAGAAAGCCTAGTGTAACTAATCAAATTAGTGAAGTGAAGCTGCTGGGAAGCATGCTAAGTGGTTAATGAGTAAACGTAACCATTTTTTTTTTTAAATTAGGAGCAAATTTCAAGCAATCCTCAAAATAACTGAGAATATTAGCCCTAATTAGTGTAACAGCCTGGAAAATTTCTTCTGCTGGGAGAAATACAGCAGTGGGATCTCCCCACAGGCTCTATTCATTCAGTCACTCACTCATTCATTCACTCATATATTCATTTGCTCATTCAACAAACTTGCATTGAGTATTATGTCAGGCCAAGAACTGTGAGAGGCAGAGACAGCGTTACCCAGGTCTCTGACCTGGAAGAGCCCTGGTCTGGAGAAAGAGGTGGGCACTTGGATAATTACCATTCATATGATGCAACCTATGGCCCCAAACCACTTTCTCATTAGGCCATCAGAGGAGAAATGGGTCAAGACAGGTTCTGAGGGCCTTTCCCACTCTTTCTGCCTGAATCTTCTAGCCTGTGAAAGACACCCGGCGGGGCAGTGGGGATGGGAGTGGAGTGGGGAGGGGTAGGTGCTTTTTCTATAGGAAAGCAAATTCTGTAGAAGAAGGAAGATGAAAGGGACTTTAATTCCTTCTAAAATTTTTGAAATGCCGAAGCTGTCACATTTATGCTTCAGGAAGTGTTTTTGACTCAAGGTATAAAGATTAGATTATCCTGGAGATGAATTTCATGTTAGATCAGGTAATGTGTTTAAGAGAAGTGTGGAATTGTACATGGAATTTGTTTCCTTCGCTTTTGGGAATTTTTAGAATTTCTTCATTTTTTTCTCACTTGGCTCTCTGTACATGTACACACACAGGCAGAGAGAGAGAGAGAGAAATGAGAGAAAGGATTAGCTTATTTGTCTGCTAATCACTCTCTAGAAACTGCCATTCCCACACGAGGTCATAATAAAGCCATCACCCCTGGCCTGGTTGGCAATGCTCCCAAGACCAACGCGTCGGGTGTTAGAGGTCTTTCTTGGACTGTGTTTGCATCCCCAGAACTTTCAAGTAACATCTCAGAGACAGTTCAAAAGTTTTATTTCGTGGGCTGAGAATTTAAATCGCCAGCCACTTCTCTGCGAACTTTGGCGGACTTCTTCACTTCTCTACAATTTTTATCTATAAATAAATAAGAATGCCAGGCGTCAAGTTGTTGTAAGGTTTTGAAAACCTTCCCTGAGTTTGTTTATTGGCTCCTCGTGTGTGGTTGTATCGCCCAGGTGTCAGCTGAGGACTGTTAGTACAGGGTCCTGACTCAATTACAGTCTGGGAGGAGCCTCACCCAGGCCTGAAGCTCTAGCTGGCCACCTCCAAGTCTGCGTTGTTCAGGGACTAATCCACACAGGGTCCCTTCATTTCTTAAGACATCTTCTGCATTTAATATTTTATTTTACAATACAATCCTTAGAGCTTCCAAATACTAATTTGATCATGTTTTTATTAATAAAAATTCTGTAAATTGTTAACTCTTTCAGTAAAGTAGAAATGGACTGTGGTAAGATACAGAGGATAATGGTCCTTTGTTCCTGACCCAGAAGTCATGTTTTCTACCAACATCCATTAGGTTAGCTTGTTAGCAGGTTGAATCCTTTATAATTCTTTTTTTGTTTGTTTTAATTGAAGTATAATTACTATACAATATTATATGTTACAGGTGTGCAAATAGTGATTCACAGTTTTAAAGATTATACTTCATTTATTCGGCTTCCCTGGTGGCTCAGTGGTAAAGAATCCGCCTGCCAGTGCAGGAGACATGGGTTTGATCCCTAGGTCAGGAAGATCCCCTGGAGAAGGAAATGGCAACCCATTCCAGTATTCTTGCCTGGAAATCCCATGGACAGAGGCACCTGGCCAGATATACTCCATGGGGTCACAAAGAGTAGGGCACAGCTTAGTAACCAAACAACAAGTCCATTTACAGTTGTTACAAAATTGGTTATATTCCCAATGTTGTAAAATATATCCTTGTAGCTTATGATGTGCCTAATGCTGCTGCTAAGTCACCTCAGTCGTGTCCGACTCTGTGTGACCCCATAGACGGCAGCCCACCAGGCTCCCCTGTCCCTGGGATTCTCCAGGCAAGAACACTGGAGTGGGCTGCCATTTCCTTCTCCAATGCATGAAAGTGAAAAGTGAAAGTGAAGTTGCTCGGTTGTGTCCGACCCTCAGTGACCCCATGGACTGCAGCCCACCAGGCTCCTCCTTCCATGGGATTTTCCAGGCAAGAGTACTGGAGTGGGGTGCCATTGCTTCTAGTAGGTACCTATTAGTTCCCACCCTTGCCTTGCCTCTCTCTCCACTGGTAACCACTTCTCTGTTCTTTATATCTGTGAGTATGTTCCTTTTTTGTTATACTCACTGGCTTGCATTATTTTTTAGATTCCACATATAAGTGATATCATACCATATTTGTCTTTCTCTGTCTGACTTATCTCACTCCAAGTCCATCCACGTCACCGCAAATGGCAAGTTTTGTTCTTTTTCCTGGCTGAGTAGTGTTCCATTGTATCTAGTACCACATCTTCTCTATCCATTCATCTGTTGATGGACACTTAGCTTGCTCCCACATCTTGGCAATTGTAGATAGTGCTGCTACAAACACTGGGGTGCCACGTACCTTTTCTAATTAGTGGTTTTGGATTGTTTGGATAAATACTCAGGAATGGAATCACTGGGTTATAAAGTGGCTCTCTATCGGTCTCTACGCTATAGCCACACATGATTCCAGGGGCCACCATTTCTATGGAATACAGGGTGAGTGAGGCCTCTGGGGTGATGCAACGCCTGGCCCTGGGACAACCCACTTTCTGCACACTCTACAGGCAGCCATCCCTCAGCACTCCCCCATGCATGGTGCAGGCCACTTGTTTGAGGGGATAGCGTTTGCACCAGAGGACTCAGGGCAGTGTGATTGTACCTTCACAAACTTGGGGTCAGGCGAGGCTGGGATCTAGGCCCGATACTTCCCACAGCACATGTGTGATTGTGGCTGGTGACTCCATCTTTCTAATGCCAGTTGTAACCCCTGAACAGGGGCTTCACTAAATGGGCCTGAGGGTTCTGATGGCCCATATGTGACAGCCCCTAGCCCAGTGCCTAGGACATGATGGTTGGTGTGATTATGTCACACCCAAGGGCAGCCTCTCCATGTGAGCAGAAGGGGAACACTCGAGGGTGGGAGGAGCAGGCAGACCCCCCTGTTGTTTCTCTCGCAGCACTGCCTCCCAGATCTGGCTCCTCCACAGGGCGTGGCCTCAGGGACCATCACAGGGCTCCGTCTCCATCACTGACACCCACTGGGCCCGCCTGTGAGCATCTGCCTGGAGCTGGCCCCACCCTGCTTTAGGAAAGCACCGCACTGCCATTTCCCATTCAGTAGTGACACACGGAGCGGAGCTGTGGCCCGGACGTGTGTGCTTGGTGTGTGGTGCAGGCGCACAGGGAGACCGCAGACAGACGGGTCTGCTGCCCAGATGTCAGTGCCAAAGTGGTGGCCTCCTCCTCCCGCGAGCGATGCTGAACCCTGGGCTGCTCCCTGGCCTCCCAGGCAGTCTAGTGGTAAAGAACCCATCTGCCAAGGCAGGAGGTGTAAGAGGCGTGGGTCAATCCCTGGGTCAGGAAGATCCCCTGGAGGAAGGCAGAGCAACCCACTCCAGTATTCTTGCCTGGAAAATTCCTTGGACAGAGAAGCCTGGCAGGCTACAGTCCACAGGGTTGCAAAGAGACAGACAGGACTGAAGCAACTTAGCACGGGCTGCTCCCCCAGCTTCAGCGGGAGCCACTTGACTTATTCATTTCACATGATATGTTCTTCACTTCATGTCCAAACTCCACAATTAGAGTTGTAAACAGCAAATTCTGTGTCCCTTTTATTAATCTCCCACAGACTGGGAAACAGCGGTCATCAGAGGCCCCACAGTGGGTCAACAATGAGGAGACCAGTTCCGGCTCACTACCCAGGGTCTGAGCCTCCTGCCCACCACCAGCCCACCACTCTTAGAGGGCTTTGCCTCCCAGGCCTTGGGCCTTGCAGATGGGTCACTGAACCAGCCTCCAAGGACTTGGTTCTGTGTTCACTGACAAGTCACTGTGCTTCCCTGAGCCTCAGCTTCCTGATCAAGAAAATGCGGGTGGGTACTTGGAGTTAAGTAACAAATTCTTGTGTGTCTGGCACCAAGCCTGGCACAGAACTGGGCTGAGTAATGTGGCTTCTTGTTCTGGTTGGGGCAATCTCTCAACAGTTTGAGGAACTTGCTAGTCTAAATAAAGATAATGCTAATAACAGCCTACATTTATTGTTTACTGTTTCTAGGCATTTTTCTAAATGCTCTGTGTGTATAATCTCTGTTGAAATCCCCAAGAGCCCTGGGAAGGAGGTGCTGCTATTACTCTATGTGTACAGGAGAGAAACCAGGGTCAAGGCAATCAGGTGACACATTCAAGTCACCCAGTTATCAGCTGCCTTTCCATTTGACCCAACCCCCAGCGAGAAAGACTCTCAGACTCTACTGCTAAGTCACTTCAGTCGTGTCTGACTCTGTGTGACCCCATGGACGGCAGCCTACCAGGCTCCCCCGTCCCTGGGATTCTCCAGGCAAGAACACTGGAGTGGGTTGCCATCTCCTTCTCCAATGCATGAAAGTGAAAGTCAAGTCGCTCAGTCATGTCTGACTCTCAGTGACCCCATGGACTGCAGCCCACCAGGCTCCTCCATCCATGGGATTTTCCAGGCAAGAGTACTGGAGTTGGGTGCCATTGCCTTCTCTGCTCAGACTCTAAGGGTTGCCCTATTGGCAGGGCTGTACTTACACACACATCCCACCCCCAGAGCTTTCTATAACTCACTCCCCCACTCAAGCTGGTTTTGCACAACTGCACTGAGGAGAGCCCAGGATCAGAACATTAAGCCAACGACAACATCTAAGTTGCAGGCATTCCATATCGGGAGAGAGACTACTCCTGAACAGCACAGGTACAGTCCACACCTTTTAAAGGGCACTCCCTCTTTCTTTCATCCATTTGGAGCAGGGAGTGGGGAGTTTTCCACATAGTCTATATGAGTTCTCACTGCCCTTTGCACAAAGCACTAGCCATCAAGAAGTGGGCTGCCCCCTCCTGCCCTGCTGCTTTTTATTAGGATGGTAGTGGCATTTTGGCTGAGGCAGTTCTTCACTGCATGGGACTATCCTCCTCAATGCAGGATGTTTAGCATCCCTGCACCCTGACTATCATGAGTGTCAGCGTGGGACCAAATCATCTCCCGAGCATTCCCAGGGGTCCCCTGGAGGAGGTCGTACCACCCCCTCGCTAAGAATGTGACAAAGGAGTGTAAGAAATAGTCGTGGGGACTTGAAAACGGCTGGTGGCATTGAGGGGGGATGTTTGAATTGTGTTTACATCAGGAAAGCTTAAGAACATGCTTGTCTGTTTCAAGAAAGTTTCTAAGTAGACGTGTTCAGAATGTATCATGGGCCGAAATGGAGTCTTCTATTTGCTTTTCCCAGCTACCTCCATTGTCCCCGCACTGCCTTTGTCCCAGCTGCTTTTCTTGAAATCTATTCACTGCTGTACATTAGTCCTGCCAGTGTCGAGTTTTAGCGGAGTCCCTGAGGTTAGCACTGTGTTAATACACTGGGAATTTCAGCAGAGCTGGGCTCTCTAAATCTATCACCAAAACAGCTTTATTTTTTTCCTTGCTCAAAAATACATTCTGAAATGCGGGAACATGTGTGGGAGTGGGGATGACTTGGGTGAAGGACATGCTTAAAAGGAAAATTTCATACCTTTCTTCTGTAGGAAAAAGGACCCGCTGGTCTTAATTCTTGTAGAATTGAGCTACAAAACACATTTATGTCTCTGCAGTATCTTTAGCTCCTTGGAACATCCTGGGCTACTCAGAAAACAGTCATGTTTGTCTGGGGCATTATAGGTGCTTAACAAATTTGTGTTGGATACAGAAATGACTAAATTCATGGAAAATTTAAGCCTTTTAAGTGATGACCACAGTATGGACCAATCAATATGCACCTTCTCAATCCCCCTGGGGGTTTCTGGGGTGGCAAGTTTCACCCTGGCCGGCCTCCCGGGTGGCTGAGCAGTAAAGAATCCACCTGCAATGCAGGAGTCACAGGAGATGCCGGTTCCATCTGTGGGTCAGGAAATTCCCCTAGAGGGGGGCATGGCAACCCACTCCAATATTCTTGCCTGGAGAATCCCCATGGACAGAGGATCCTGGCGGACTACGGTCCACAGGGTTGCAAAGAGTCAGACATGACTGAAGAGGCCTAACACGTGTGTATGCACACAAGTTTTGCCCTGGAAAATGAGGACTGCTGATGTGATGGGGACATTCTATCCCCTATGATGTAGGTGGTAGTTGTGGAAAGACTAGAAGGACCTGGTAGCCAGAGAGTCTCCATCCAGGGAAGTGAGTGAGGAGGAGCCAATGAGTGAAGACTCCTCTTCCTCCGAGTTTGCTATGAAAGGATGGACAAAGGGGCTGCCTTTTAGAAGCAAGTGGGGTTGAGATAAGGCCATGTGTATTAAGATGTGCTTTTTAAGGAAAGCAATAAAGGAACATGAGAAGTCTATAGAGAAAGATGTCTACTGGAAAGAGAATGAAGCCACATTCTCAGGATGGGCATAGAGCAGGGATGGGAGAGGATGGGGGCCAAGGCCAGGGGTGAGCACTGGGATTAGAGAAGAACAGTTGCCTCTGAGGCTCAAGGGCAGGATGGAGGGAGGTTCAAAAGGAATAAGTTGGCAGCTGCCTTACAAGTAAAGCGGGGGGATCTGGCTGCATTAGAGAGTAAAGAAAATTTAGGAACCATGCTCAGGGGAAGTGGTGCAGAGGCTCGGCAGGCACCTGAAGAAGGAACACCAGGTATTTCTGCAGGGCCTTGTTGATGTTGAAAACCAGGAGCTTGTGATGGGTCTAACTTGCCCGGTGCTATGATTTTTCTTGGAGTTACAGAAAGGATGGAGGCTTCCCAGGTGGCACTAGTGGTAAAGAACCCCCCTGCCGGTGTAAGAGATATAAGAGACAGTGGTTCTTTCCCTGGTTGGGGAGATCCCCTGGAGGAGGAAATGGCAAACCACTCCAGTATTCTTACCTGGAGAATTCCATGAACAGAGGAGCTTGGCGGGCTACAGTCTATAGGGTCGCTAAGAATCACACACGACTGAAGCAACATAACACACACGCTACATCCAGGGTACAGGTGTGGAGAAGGTGAATGAGGCTGCAGAGGTGGGGTTAACAGGGTGTGAAAGACAGAAAAAAATGAGGAATTAAAGACTTGAAGATGATGGCAAGGGGGTGATTGCAAGAATGTGAATACAGCCTTTCTAGGGACTTGAGAGGCCAGAAGGGAGAGGAAGGTAGAAAAGGGTTATTATTCTGAAGGTTTCGGGTTGATGAGAAGGCATTTGGGAAGTAAAAGAGGGAGTAATCAAGATTAAGATTTCAGGGGCACAGCAGTTCAAGCACTGAGAGCTGGGGCCTGGGGGTGGGTGGCCCTCCCTGGAATTGAGGCCATGGTGCATTCATTGATTGAGACGCTGAAGTCTTGCTGGAGGGATATAGAGGGATATAGAGGGATGAGCCTGATGCTGCCTTTGTCTTTGTCACATCCCAGGATGTGACAGCTACCTGGGAAGCACCTGATGAGAACAAAGTGTGCAGAGTGCAGTGGTGTCTAATGTCTGATACTTAAGGCGGAGATGTTTCTATGCCAGGATGGAGGAGCTGAGGTGTGGAAGGAGAGCTACAGGGAGAGGAGAGGGTCGGCTCCATCCCATGTCCCTGATGAGAGAATCAGCACATTTCAGAGGCACACAAGAGTGGCGGTACCCTCCAGGAAAGCTATTTTGGTAGGGACAGTGTGGGGCTACATCCCATAGGCCTGCCAGCCTTGTAGTTGCTTAGCCTCCAGACTGAAGAAAAAGCCCAGGGACAGCAACAGAGACATCAATGGCTCACTGGACCCAGGGATCTTACACAAAGGGTGACACCCCACCGTGTGTGCAGAGGGTGGACAGGACATGGCAGCAGCCTTTGCTACTAGGAGGGGAAGGAGGCTACCGTCTATAGGGCAAATCGAGGTCAGGTAGACTCATCAGTTTCCAGGGGCTTACTGAGCCCTATAAGTAAGAGGATTAGATAGTCATGTGAGTGAAGCCGGGGATCTGTAGAGAGCAAGAGAATAGCCATCTTGAAGGGCCTAACCATCTAGACAGGCAAAGGCCCTTTTGGTTGGAAAGGGCTGTCTTTGAAAGACACCAGGATTTTAATAGGTGTTTTCAGAAGACTCAAAGTGAAGCTTAACTGAAACTGAAACTGAAGTCACTCAGTCGTGTCTGACTTTTTGCAACCCCGTGGACTGTAGCCCACCAGGCTCCTCCATCCATGGGATTCTCCAGGAAAGAGTACTGGAGTGGGTTGCCATTTCCTTCTCCAGGGGATCTTTCCGACCCAGGGATCAAACTTAGGTCTCCTGCATTGCAGGCAGACGCTTTAACCTCTGAGCCACCAGGGAAGCCCTAAAGTGAAGCTTAGGAGGAAAGCACATAAGAAAAGATCAACCAGGAGAAGAAGTACACACAGAACATATCGGGGGTGAGAGAGGGTGAGAAAGTCCTGTAAAGACAACACAAATTAAATCTTAGGTGCACGTTTAGGCCCCATGGGAACTGGGAGGGTGAGAGGGAAAGAATGTGGGGGGACCACATCCCCTTTCCTGCTGCCACTGCAGTTACCCTCAGCCCCCAGGCTCTGTGGTCAGGACAAAGCACCCACTTCCAAAGCTCACTCCACGGGTACAGTGTGGAGACTGCATACCACACCTGCAGTAGAACTCTGTCCTGGTCACGTCATGCTGCTTTCGGTCCAGGGTCAGCAGGACTCCGTGAAGCCTCCTTTCAGCTGGGAAAAGCAATCAGAGTCTCAGCTGCCAAGGGCAAAGAGGACTGGGTCTTGGCAACCTGAAGAGTCAGGGAAGCCTTCCTGGAGGAGGAGCTGCGCCTGGACCCTAAAGAAAGAGTAGGATGCATGGGGCAAAAGAAGGGCAGGAAGACATGTCAGGAGCGCAGCTCACATGGGAAAGGGTGGAATTGAGCCTTCCTTTCTTTCTTTAGTTAAAAGCAGGATATTGGAGTGATTGAGAGCTGGGCTATGGAGCCAGATGACCCGAGTTCAGCTCCCAGCTCTGCCATTTGCTGTCTGTTTACCTCTATCTAATTCTGTTTTCTCACCTAACAGTGGATAGCACCCCCACTTATGCAGGGTTATTTTGAGGATTAAGGAATTGTGTTTGTAAAACACTGAGCATCCTTGATACACCTGTGATATGAGCGACCTGAATGAGTACACTTCTGCTACATAGCAAACTACCCCAGGGTTTAGTGGCTTAAGACACATCCGTTGACTTAGCTCAAGATTCTGAGGGTCCACAGTTTTGGCTGAGCTGTGCTGGCCCTGTCTTCTGCTGGGCTCAGTCAGGCAGCTGTGGCCAGTTGCTGGTTAGCTGGTTGAGTCAGCTTCTGGAGGTGTGTTGACTGACTGCTGGAGTGATGGTGCTTCTGGGCCGTGAGTGGTTTCTCATCCAATAGGCTACTCCAGGCTGCTTCACATGATGCTGGTGACAGGGATTTAAGGGCAGCAAGAAACAGCAAGCATGACCACATGAATGTTTTTCCTGTCTCTGCTTGGATGACGTTTGCCTATGGAAACTTTTTCAGGAGTCAGAGAAGTCACACAGCCAAGCACAAACTCAAGGGGCAGAGAAACAGACTCCATCTTTGAAAGGAGGAGTAACAAAGTCACGTTGCAAAGTGTTCAGTGCAAGGATGAGGAAAACCTGTAACTATTTTTATAATATATCACAATGTCCTGTTGTGTTCACTTTGTATTATCTCACTAATTCACTCATTCATTTGTTCATTCATTCATACAAAAAATAATAATGGAGTGCCTATCTTGTGGGATGGCAAGAAGAGGAGTCCCCAGAGGAACGGCCTCAGTTTCCCCGTCCCAGTACAGCCCATCAGGCGTTGCTATCTGAGGCCTGTGACATCCAGTAAAGATGTGGGATGGACCTTTTTTCCCCAATATATCAGGTTATACTCTTCCCAGGGAAGAGAGATGGCATGGGGTATGGTGCTGGAACATATGAAATAGAGTTATAGTTGCAAATTGAAATAAAGCACCAATATTTCATCTTCAGGAAGTCCATTTTTCTGGGCTAACTTCTCCCTGCTGGATCTTAACCCATAGATTTTATTACCATATTCTTTCCTCCATCTTCCAAATCACTGAGATTACTGGTGAGTCTAGGTCACCATTCACCGCATGTTAAAAACTCTGAAACACACACACACACACTCTCCCTGGGAACATTCTGTTAGTAAGATCTTCTCGATTCAGTGCAGGTTAGCAGCCGAGCTGTAGTGTGGCAGGAAGGGAGTAAGCCCCTCATTGCTCATGAAGGCCAGGTAAGAGTTAGGCCTGGCACAGACGGTGTGCTGGGGCAAATATTGAGAATCTTATCTTGGAGAGAGAATCCTTTTCTGGCCAAACTACTAATCCACAAGGCTACATGAAGCTACAAGGTACCGGTCCAAAACTAAACAGAGAGAAGCTTAGAGGACTCTTAGAGTAAGGAATGTGACCGGCACCAGGGAGGGAGCCTGGATGGATGTCTGAGCTGGAGTTCAGTATCCCTGGAATAGTTTAGTAACTGATTTATCTAATCAACTAATATGTTTTGAGTATATGTTACACATCAGGCTCTGGGTTGGATAAGAGAGATACAATCGTGAGCAAGACAAGCACGGTCCCAGCCCTCAGAGATCTTGGAATCTGATTGGGAGAGACCGATGTTGCTGGAGCGTTACTAATGGCTAACGTTGATTAGTACAAGGCAGTCCTCCATCAACATGCATGGGTACTGCCGTTATCTCCTGCTTTCACAGATGAGTAAATCAAAAGAATAAATGGCCAAGTCAATTGTCTACAGTCACACAGCTAATGCATGAGACTGGGAACATGCGTCCAGAGTCAGTCCTTCTTGGATCCTTCTCCCTCCCCTTCCCTGCTGGAGCAAGTCCTCTCAGTATATACTTTGCAAACCCCTTTTACTCATCTTTAAGCTCACGCAACGCACTTTGTGATTCTATCTGTGTGTGATTGTTTGCTGAGGGAGCATAGCAAAATAGGTGTGTCAGCCAGTTCAGGCTTCGTTATGCTCCAGTAACAGATGACCTCGAAATCCCAGTGCCTTACAATAACAAACATTTCTTTATCATGCTCCATGTCGAAGTCTTTCTTGACCTTATCTTCCTTCTGCAGTGCTTGTCACGAGCAGCCGACAGTAACAAAGGCGTGCTCTTCATCGAAAGCACAAGCTCACTTGCCATGTTTTGTCTACCAGCTTATGGCAGGCAACAGTTTAGTCAAGTATTTCACCACTGCATAAAGAGGTCACCGTCTTTACGGCCTCCAGGGGTGGTTCCTTACCACCCACCTTGTGGCTTCAAAGTCAGTGTCTCACATTTTAGGGTTTGGCAGTACTCCTTATCTAGAATGTGTTTCTTAATCGTTCAACTTAGGCTAATGACCCCCAAATCTCAAGGTCTTACAACAAAAAGTACTTAGTTCTTGCTCAGGCTACATGGTCATCAGGATTCAGCTACAGCTCTGTGTCTCCTCGTCTTCATCTGGGACCAGCGGGGCAGCCCTGCCCTGGGACACTGCCAGTCCAGTGGCCGAGAGCAGAAGGAGACACGGCAGATGACATGATTGCTCTTACAGCTTCTGACTGGAAATGACACGCGTCTCTCCCACTCACGTTCCATTGGTTAAAGGCACGTGGCCCAGTCTGACACCAATGACGAAGGGACATACCAGAGCTCGGTCTGGAGGGAGGCACGGGGTGGCAGGACAGGACAGTGAGTCAATCTGTTAGAGGCGTTAAGGAGCCAGCATTGATTGTCACAGGCGGATGCAGAGTTGGCAGACACTGTTTTGAAGAGAGGAATGCCAGGGCATGTTTTCCTCAGGGCATGTGATGTGCTTTTAGCTGTTTGTCAGAGAGCAGATGGAGCAGGTGGTAGACGACCAGACACAGCTTTAAAGGGTTTTGAAAAGCACCTTCCAGAATAAGGACCTACAAAGGGCCAGCAGGCAGACAGCAGGTGTGTGAGTTTTCTTGAAGATGGAGAAAGCACAGATGAGCAACAGACAGCTGTTTTTACTTGGACAACTGGACTCGATAGAAAGGAGTGACAATCATCAAGAGCTGAAGCAGACATGGGTAGCTTAAGCTAAACACAAAGGGTGGGTGCTGTTAGAGAAAGCCAACAGTGATTCATTTCTAGACTCAAAAGGAGGGTTGCCTGGGGAAAGGCAGAAATGGGGCAGCCCTCAGCAGTACAAGTTCATAGATCTTCTCTAGGGAGTTCCCCTAAATGTGTCTTATTAACAGCTCTCGCACTGCCTCATCTCTGTCTCTCCATTTCATGATTTAAGTTCCTGGGAGGAGGGAGGCTTCTCAACCCCTTAACAGCTCTGTTTTCCCCAGTGGGCAGGTGGTAGTCTCACAGCATACAGACCGCCGGGGGCCCGTCCCTGGGCAGAGCCATTCTCGGAGGAGATGGTTCACCGTTAGGCATCACAGGCTCAGTCCTGCCTCTTCACAGCTGCCGGCACCAGTCGCTGGGTCTGCCCTCCTTGCCTGCTTCTGACAGCAGCACCCATCCTTGCCATGCTTCCTCTCTGTGACAAGCGCAGACCCTGACCCACCTCACTGGCCATTGCTATGGATGGGGCTATTGGTCTGTCCCTCGGCAGTGTGCTTCTGCCTGAAGTAGCCTTCATCTGCAGCCTCCATCCGTGGGATTCTGCTGGAAGAGCTGTTCAGGCAGCCACCTGTGTCAGGTGTGGGGTGCAGACAGAGACTCTGCAGGAGGGCTAAGGGAGGGGTGGCAGGCGCAGAACTGGGTGTGGGGCTGAGGTCCAGGCTGGGCCAGTTGGCTGGCACTGCTCCCTCGAGACAGACACTGGAGGCTGCAGAAAATGATGGGCTCAGCCATCAAGCCCGGTTCCAGGGCACCTGTTCCTTGCCTTATCCTGGACCAGTGCTGATCTTATTTCCCTAAACTTGGGCTCCCTCTGCAGCTCTCAAATTCTCCACTTACACCCACATAATGAATAATGTTCAGAGACTCAGCCCACTCCTGGGGATTTACTAGGGTCATGTGAACCTCTAGCCTCACTAGCTTCTCATTCTCTGAAGAAAGCATACTAGCATGCATATGAGTGAGAGATTTCCTTGTAAAAAAAAGAAAAAGCAGACATTCAGAACTTCAGTACTTTATTTGAAAACATTCTGATAATAAATATAAGAATGAATAAATGTTATACATGCATGATATCTGCATTCACCCTGTGCCAAGGACTAACTGGGCTATATGACTCCATGAAACTTTTGCCTCATTCCCTTTGGTATTCTGGAAAGGTCTCCTGTATCTTCTGTATTAGTTGAGATTCTTGGTTCCAAGTGACAGAAACTCAACTCAAGTCAACTTAAATGCAAAACAGATTTTATCACCTAATGTAATTGACAAATTCATGTCTGTCCCGGCTTCAGGCAGGGCTGGATTCACGGGCTTGAAAGGCATTTACCTAACTTTCTCCCTCCCTCCCTCTCTCACTCTTTCTCTCACCACTCTATGACTCTGGTTTCCATTATGTGTAAACTTACTCTCTCCTTAGTCAAAGAGGAAAGGGCTTCTGCGACTCACCTGACGAGAAAGGGCAGCAGAGCCTCCCAGCTTGGCCCCACAAACAGGGAAACCAGGGGGCTTTTATTGGCCCAGACTTGGTCCCGTTCTGGAACCAACCCTGGACCAAGCAATGGGGTGCTCTACTTGGCCAGCCTGTGGATCAGGCCTCCCCATATGGCCAGGGTGAGCAAGTTGCTACTACAAGAAAGTGAATGAGACTCTCAGCATCAGGAATCTGGCAGCCTTCTTTTCTGGTTTGTCTCTGGTTTCTCACGGGTTCCCATGCAGGAACCCCAGGTGACCCCTGTCACTCGGCTCTCTCCTGAGAATGAGGGGCTCACTGGGACATACTCCTAGCCAGGAGACCCCAGCAGACCCAGGGAGAACAGACAGTGCAAAGCAGGGGGTTAGGGTTGCTGATGGGACTGGCTGGGCTGCCCACAACTTCACAGGTGGTGGTACAGAGCTGACACCTGTGCTTCGGGCACAAAGCCTGGGATGAAACATGAAAACACACAGCCAGCGGGGAATCGAAGGCAGACTTTCTGAGCCCAGCAGTAGTGCCCATGACTGCTCCCCAGCTGCTCGGGTCAGGTGCACGTGCTGCACGGGTGCTAAGTCACTCAGTCGTGTCTGACTCTTTGTGACCCTAGACTGTAGCCCACCAGGCTCCTCTGTCCATGGGATTCTCCAGACAAGGATACTGGAGTGGGTTGCCATGCCCTCCCTCAGGGGGTCAGGCACACAGTGGGAGGCAAAAGTTGGCCTGACTTAGCCTTTTCTATTCAGTCTTATGTTCAGAGACCACCCCTCAGTCCGAAGCTCCTCTCTTCTCCTGGCTGCCCTGCCAGCCCACCACCGGGCTTTCCCAGATACTCCTGCCCAGCAGCCTGAGTCACCTCTAACCTCAGCTCGCTGCCAGGCAGCTTAAATGTCTTTAACTCCTCTAAGGATCCCCCAGGTGTGCAGACAAGCAGAGGGCTGGTTAATCTGAAGTCACAGCTCCCCGTGGCCATCAGGACACTGTCCAAGCGCTGCAGACCCTAAGCTGCTTCCCCAGCTCACCTCCCCGTGCCCGAGGCATTCTCCTTCCCCAGATGGCAGTGCAGCACGGGGCCTCGGTGATCTTGTGTATCCCAGTTGCTCTGCCAGAGGCCGCTTGTCCTCGTCAATTATCCAGGCAAACTGCTCTCTTCCTGGGCTTCCTGGTAGCTCAGCAGTAAAGAACTCTCCTGCAATGCAGGAGATACAGGAGACTCAATCCCTGGGTTGGAAGATCCCCTAGAGGAGGGCATGGCAACCCTATCCAGGATTCTTGCCTGGAGAATCCCATGGACAGAGGAGCCTGGCAGTCTACAGTCCATATGAGCACGAAGAGTCAGACATGACTGAATCGACTGAACATGCACCCATGCTCTCTTTCTAGGCTGTTCTCAGAGCTCATCACTCACTGACCAGCCCCCAGTAGAGTTCATCACTCCAGCTCTGGCCCCCAGTTCTCAAGTGCTTTGGTCTGCTCCTAGTCTGTGCTAAGCTTGGCCAGGGGGCTATTCTGACTGCCCTGTTCAGCATGACTGACTCCCTTCCAGTCTGAGAGCTCCTGAGGGAGGCCCTACCTGCCGCCTCTCTGCCTGGCACAGGCCCACACCGTAGAGGGGACCAAGGAGTATTTGCTGACTTAAACTAGACGGATTGCTGTTTAGGGGCTGAGTGCCAGTTACAAGGCTGGGGGGTTCATGTGCTTAGCCTCACCACCTGTTGCCTCCTGGACTCACGAGAGCAGGGGCAGAAAGGGGGTTCCTGAGCAAGGGACCTTGCTTTCCACATGTGCACTCCTTCACGGTTACCAAGGCAGAATGTTTACAAATGTTTCCATTCCTTAAATATAACCGGTCCTGTGGTTAGTGAACATAAGATCATTTTGGAAATGAGTCCTCTCTGTTCCTGATTTAGCATCAGTGCCCTGCGGCTCTCAGCATGGAAACCTCTGTGTCGAGGGGTTAATGACCAGTAACCAAGCCCTTAAATCAGCCCTCCCTGCCTGCAGCAGGGCCAGCAGCTCATTCTTGGTAAAGAAGACAAAGGCCGTTTCTAGTACAAACTGCGAATGTCACAGTGGCCACTAGAGACTGAAATTTAAGAAAGCATGGCCCTGTTCCTTATCCCTCTGCCCCAGCCAGCCAACGTGCCCACACACTGCCCGCTGTTTCTGTGAATCTTACAACAGGTCTACTGGCCGGGCAGGCTCGGGGAGGGGACCCCAGGCATGGGGGCACTGAGGCAGGGCAGCGGGACCCCCCAGTCTCTTCTCTCCCTTTCTCCCTGGCTGCCAGTTCCTTCTCCAGTCCCTGCGGCCAGACGAGAGGACTGATCAGGCTCGTCATCCACAGCTGTATTCTACAGTCAGGAAACTGAGGCTCGGAGTGGCTCCCAGCTAGTCATCGAGAGCGGGGATGCTGAGTAAAGACCCGAGCCCTCTTGACTTGTAAGCCCACCAGACCACCCGTTTCCTAGACCAGCAGTTCTCAAATGTTCACTTATATCAGACTTCGCTGGAGGACTTGTGAAAGCTCAGATTCCTGAATCCTACTCTTAGAGTTTCTGATTCAACATGCCTGGGGTTGGGCTTAAAAAATATGCATTTCTAACAAGTTCCTGTCTGGTGCTGGGACCACACTTTGAGAACTGTTGTCCTAAACACGGTGCATCCTAACCTCTCAGAGTCCTCCAAACAATGCCCTGCAGACAGATTTCGCTGGCCCCCCACGATGAGAGGGAGGCTGGGAAGCCAGCTGGTTGTAGGTGCTGGCGCTACGTTTCCTCCCGAGGCTGCCATCATCCCCTCGATACACCCAGTTTTCCACCTTGGCTGCTCACAGGAATCACCTGGGCCCCACCCCTAAGACTGTGATTATAGTTTTTAAAGTTCTGCAGGTGATTCTGTTGTGAAGAACACCCGAGCTTGATCACATTTAGGACTGTGTCCTCTTCATTTCTCTATGCTCCCCCATTTCATTTGCTCACAGATCTTTCTCCTCTCCCCTTTGTCCAGGAAACCCACCCTCCAGCCCCCAGGTTGGTTCACCCTTTGATGGACTTTGTCAACACCCCCATTCTGATACTCTCTGGTCATCCAATTAGTGTAATTTCTAACCCTTAGACTGTCACTCCCCTGGGGTGACGTCCACCCCTACACAGAGCTGGGCCACCACAGTCCTCCAGGGTACAGATCCCCTCCAAGTATCCTAAGAAATGTCCACAAAGACCCCACTTTTCCCATGAAAGCACTCTGAAAGAGTTGTTTTCTCCCTGTTCTAGAGCTTCTTGTCAAGTGTGTCCCCATCTGCCTCCCCATCACCCTTCTCCAGGCCGAGGAATGTTTTAGCCAAATACTACCACTGCCGCCCCATCTCCTGGTGCGAGAGTGTCTCTGTCTCTAAGATACCTCGTTTTTCAAGGGCACTTACTCAATAGGCCCGCAGTGTTGCCAAGGAAACATCGCTTAATGGAAGAAACAGAGTCGCTCACAATCCACACACCATTGTTTGCAGGAGAGCCGGTTCTTCTGTTGTACCTTGAAAATGTATTATTAAGTTATCTATCCAACCCCATTTTGCTCCCTGTTCCTGATTTGCTAGGAGGCCCTCTCCAACCACCAGCAGCACCCCTTCCCCTGCCCGTCCCATGATTTGCTGTGAGGGCTGCAGCCTTTCCACAGAGGCTAAGGTATGCCAGTGCAGGTATGGGAGTCTGGACAGAAGAGGGGACGGAATGATTGGGACGTGTGTAAAGTGGCCCTACGAAAGAATGCAGGGGACTAGCGGCCTGGAGGAGGTTGGAGACAGGAAGTTAAAGCTGGTCATCCAGTGTTCACAAATTCTGATTGGTGGGGTTTAAGCTGATGAAGGTTTACTGGGCATTAATGACCTTCTCCTAAATGAAGGTCTCATGGTTGACCTCAGTGGTTTTCAAACTTTTTTGGTAAATTCTTCATAACCCTTTGTTCAAGTAAAATGTTACGTGAAAGTTGAATAAAGAAAGCAAGCCCAGGTTGGGCTGGGAGAGGGGGTCCTAGAACCCCACCCAGTGGGCCGTCCTCCTAGACCTGAGTGCCTTCAGGGGCGCCTGAGACCCTTTCTTGGCGTCCCAGGACTCAGTGTGAATGATCTGGTGGAAATGACCTGGCAGTTCGCTTGCTGGTTCCGAGGGGTGACTTCAGGAGAGCCCTCAGGGATCCTCGTTCCCCTGCCTGAACTGAGGGTTCGGGGCTGTGGGGGAGATGGCACCCCAGTTCCAGCCAGGCTGATGGGAGGCCCCTTTGGGCAGCTGGGCCCGGGGAGGGGGAGGAAAGCCCTGAACTGCCAGGATCTCGGCCTTCCCGGGGAATCTCCCCCCCATTACGGAGGGAGCAGAGCCATCTGCCTGTGCAGCTGGCAGGGTCTTCAGAGCTCTCTTAGCCTGTTTCCTCACCCCTACAGCGAGGGTGGCCTCAGGTGTGGACGGTCCCTGGCATGGTGCAGGATACAAATGTTTGTTTTCTTCTCACTCTTCCCCGTCCTGAAGTGTTTCTACCCCCAGAGAGGTGACCTTTTATACAGTGAGGGCTGGAGCCTCTGGAAGGCTGCAACTCAGTCTGACAGAGGCAGGTCCCACCTCCAAGCCGGCCAGGGAGAGAAGGGATGCTGGGCACAGCTGGCAGGGGGCCCACCCAGCTCCTGCAGGGCGGGGGCCCTTGCCTTGTCTGGGAGATGAGGTGACAGAGCAAGGGGAACCTCTCGCCCTGGGGGGCTTTGCCTAGCCTCGCCTCCGTGGCCCTGAAGGCAGGAATGTGCCCCGAGGGGCACTACAGGCTCCCTGGCTGGCCATCCGGCTCAGCAATGGGTCCTTACTTCCTTACAGGAAGACGCCCCTGGCATGAGACCCAGCATACCATATGTCTGTCCATTTCCCTCGCTGGTGATTTTTCTCTTTCAGCATCAGATGGGGTTTGTAGGCCTGCTGAGCTCTGTGGGCTGAGAGGACAGTGAGCTGAAGCAGTCATTTGTGGCTGAGGAGGAGCTGGGGGGTCAGGGATGTGTATATGTGCCCTGGGAGGCAGGGGGAGTCATAAATCATCCACAGACAGGATAATAGCTCGGCCTCACCTCTGATGTGAGTCACAGGAGGGCTGTTGCGGTCTTAGCACTTGGTAGCACCTTGGATTCTAGGCCTTTTTGTCAAGGGTCCTCCAGCCCGCGGCTGTTCTCTAATCCAGAACCGCCCCGCCCCACCCTTTGCTCACAGGATCACATGGAAGCCTCCAAGCCGGCCTCTCCCCCTCCAGCCTGGTCACTGGAGCTGGAGTGACTGGACGGAGGAGGGAGGCGAGTAAGATGAGAGGTTACAGGCACAGCTTTGGCATCAAACTGCCTCGGTTTAGATTTCAGCTACTGTTCTCCAACTGTGTGACTTTGGACAAGTTCGTAATTTCTCTGTCCCTCAGTTTCCTCATCCACAAGATGGGGGTGATGGTAACACCTGCCTCATAGAGTTGTTACTAGGATTCACTGGGATAAAGCATAGCAGCACTTAACACTTGAGACCGGATAGTTCTTTGCTGTGGGGGGCTGTCCTGTGCATTGTAGGGTACTGAGCAGCATCGAAATCTCTACCCACTAGATGCCAGTAGCAGCCTTTCCCACCCCCATCATGGCAACCAAAGATGTCCCCAGACACTGCCAAATATCCTCTAGTTGGCAAAAGTGCCCGCCACTGGGAATCACAATTCTAAGTCATCTCCTATTAAATCTCCAGTTTCCCTGTTGCTCAGAAGCATAGCTGGGCCTGCTGGACCTACAGGCACTAAAAGCGTGGTGTCTTGTAAAAAACTGTTTCCCTCTTTAGTGTTCAGGCCATTTATTGATTCAGTCCACCGCTGATTGGGCTTTTGAGGTGTCCAAGTGACAGCTTAACAGAATCTTCTTTGCTAAGTTGCCCTGTGATCTGACCAGTAATGGCTACCCTACTCGAGATGCACTTTGTTGCTTGCTTTTTAAATAACAAACAACTGTCTGTCCTTATTATGATTTTCCCAGACTCTGGAGTAGTAAACAGCTCTGATGACAGCGGTACCAGATAGTAAGTAAGTGGACACATGACTCTCTGAGCATCTCCCCCAAGCACTTCAGAGCAGCTAAGTGGATAAAACTGGTTTCAGCTATTACCTGGGCAGCTACTTGTGTCTGTGGAGCCCGCCCTAGAAATGAGAGCCAAGTCCTGGTGACAGGGATGAAGGAAGGAGTGGCAGTAACTGCCTTCCTGGCTGTCCTTGTCTGGCAGCCCACACCCCGGAGCTTCAGGAAATTCGGGTCCTGACCTGCTATGTGACTAAGAGCTACACTGTCCTGAGGACAGAGTATGGTGCGTTCAACCCAAGGGCATATATATAGCTGTGCATTTTTGCAGAGAGGCTCTGGTAGCAGGCTCATGCTTTCGTGCATTGAGGGAAGGCTTTTTGGAGGTAGTGAGCTTTTATATTAACTTTCAACATAGCAAGAGTTGGGGTAAGAGATGCAGGAAGTAGGGACGGTTCCAATATCAGTGTGTTTAGGACCACTATTTTCTTATATGTTAGTTTCCCCAACTTGACTGTTGGATCATCCAGGACAGGGAACCATGGCTTTCTCAACTGTGGACCCTCAGGACCCAACTTAGAGATTACTTGTTAGATGATTGGGTAGATGGATGAGATTCCTACCTGCATCTAATTTAATTTCCTAAATCCTCAGATCAGATCAGATCAGATCAGTCGCTCAGTCGTGTCCGACTCTTTGTGACCCCATGAATCGCAGCACGCCAGGCCTCCCTGTCCATCACCAACTCCCTGAGTTCACTGAGACTCACGTCCATCGAGTCAGCGATGCCATCCAGCCATCACATCCTCTGTTGTCCCCTTCTCCTCCTGCCCCCAATCCTTCCTAAATCCTACCAGTCATCAAATTCTCCCTCAATGCCAATAAACTGGAAGCCACAGCAGGTCATCAACTCCCCTTGATGGTGAACTGGGAACCCAGGCCACCTGATGGATGGTCTCAGGATTCTGATGAGAAGCCCATGTCTTACCCAGTTTAGGTGTCGACTAGGGCCTCCTTGGTTCTGTGTTCTAGTCACATTTCCATGTTGAAGGTAGGCATTCTACATTTGGCCTCTGCTTAGAACTTTGGTCACCCTTTACCTCTTTCAAGGGAAGAATCAGTCACCCTGGTAGTTTTGATGTCCATTTCCATGGATTCATAAAACTTCCTTGGAGATCAAATCCAGCTGTAATGAATGTCTACAATCTGTCTCTCCATCCTTTTTGTCCTGCCCTGCGAGGCTGACTTTACAGAAGTTTCCATGGGCTCCTATGTTGTCTGACTTCCAGCTGGGTTCTTCCAATGGGCCAACCCAGCAGAGGAACGGACTGGGGAAGGGAGAGTGATGTTGGGGTGGTTATTAACCACCACTCACCATCACCTCAAACCTCTCCCTCCCTGGACCCTTCTCACAAGTCTCTCCATGTAACTTTTACACATTCTGGTGCCTGCTGTCTCCTCTCATCCCTTTGAGCCTGGTGACGGTAACAGCTCCATGTTACTGTCCCAAGGAACTAAACTATCCCTGTGCTCCCTTCCCCTAGACCCACACCGCTGAGAACCCTGCCTGTATTTACCCTCCTTGGATTCCTCTACCTGAGCGTGCCACCTATTTCCTGCTGGGACCTTAGCTGATCCACTGGCCTGAGGCTCTTTTTAACATCTGAAGGATGACTGCCTCTCCACCCCTTTCCTGGATGCCGAAGTTCAGGAAGAATATGGCCCTGAAAGTCCACCCCTTATTTGCTCTCCTCATGTGCACTGCCCTTCTCCCTGCACAGTCCCTTTCATGCTCTGCACCCTGTTTTAAAAGTCTTTGAGAATCACCTTGTTTAACTAACACAAGAAATACTTCCTTTTACCATTTGAAATTAATCAAAAACATTTACCAGTGAGAGCTTTTTTTAACAGATCAAGATAACAATAGGGCCTACCCTGAAATCTAACCTAAAGCAGAGAAGTACGGTGTCTTGATTTGTCCATGCGACCTAATCATAGGTTGGGGTTTTAAATTTCTTTGGTGATACAGGATGAGAGCTCACAAACCCTATGACTGTCCTTGTTGGGAACCGTTGCCTAAGGTTGGGGGAAGTGACTGAAAACTTGAAGGCCAAGGTCCTATGGCTTTCGCTAGACCAGAGCCAGCCCGATCTCTGTAAATCAAGTCTTTCATTTGTATCGCCCATGGCGGTGTTTGCACTACAGCCACAGAGCTGATTTTCCAGACCATTTGGCCCTTTGTGCAAAACAATGGGTAAAACAGCAGCCTGACTGCTCTCCTTTGAAAGGCCCGCTTACATGGTTGGCCCTTGACTGGCATCTGGGAGCTTGGATTGCAGGAAGGTTCCCACCACTCCCACAGATGGTAAGAGCGGCTCACTGTGCCCAAACTGATTATACAACTAATATGGTTTATGCTGAACACCTGCCTTCCTGCTGGAAGTCTGCGATAGGTATGTACCAGGCAGAGGCTGCCTGTGTGACCAGCCTCCAGTAAAAAGCCTGGGTGCTGAGTCTCTAAGTGTTTCTCTGGTAGATAACCCTTTACAGGCATTATCTCAACTCCTTGCTGGGGACTCCTGGGCATCTTCTGTGACTGCTGTAGAAGGAGCCTTGGGAGCTGACACCTGGTTTCCTCCAGGCTTTGCCCTCATGCCTTTCCCTTTGCTGCTTTGATTTATATCTTTCCCCCAGAATAAATCGTAGCTGTGAGGGCAACTATATGCTGAATCTTCTGAGTCCTAGAGAACCACCGAACCTGGTGGTGGTTGGGAGACCTCCCAGCACGCTGCAAAGCCCCGGATACTTATTTTCCACCTTGCCCTTTAAGAAGAAGTTTGCCAACTGCTCTACACAGTCTTAGGATGGATGGAAATTGCCTATTACATATCACCCCTCCCACAGAACTCTGAGCTCCCTAAGATGTCACCCAGGTCTTTTGCTCTTTAACTCCTGGTCAAGTGCAGCATCTTACACAAAATATTTATGGAGGGAAGAAGTCAGCAAGCCTGCAAATAATGGATTCAAGCAGTGTTTCTTAAACTGTGGGTGCTGAAATCCATTTAAAAGGTCATGACCACTGTTTTTCAATGAAAAAAGTATAGAAAATTGAGTACACTGCATATAGTGAGGCTAAGTTTGATTTCTTGAGAATTTTGTATCAGTTATACCTCTGGACCAGGCACTGTACTGAGTCATAACGTAAAAGGGTCTCTTCTTGTCCATTGCAATGGAAGATTATTTGAAGGTCCCTGGATTGTGCTCTCTTGGCCGGCTGCCCGAGGAGGTGTCCTGCAGACCCTCCCCACCTCTCTGGCTGTTAACCTTTGACCTCATTCTCCCCACCCCCGGTCCCCAGAATGTGTACTACACGAGCAGCCAGCAGATCCACGTGGGCATCCTGAGCCCCACGGTGGACGACGACGACAACCGGTGTCTGGTGGACGTCAACAGCCGGCCGCGGCTCATCGAGTGCAGCTACGCCAGAGCCAAGAGGATGAAGCTCCACTGGCAGTTCTCTCAGGTAGCGGCGCCCGAAGGAGCAGCAAGAGGAGCAAGGGAGGGGCCAGGCCTGGGAGGCGTGGGAGGAATGGAGGGGGAGAGCAGAGGAGCCGATCTCAGGATTTAAAGAGCACCTACTATGGGCGGGGGTGGAATTGGTTAGCTCATTGACTCCTGATACTGGCTCTGAGGGAGATTATTATTATTGTTGTTATTGTTGTTGCTTTAGTGGTATTTTATTTAACTTTTAGATATAAAGAAACAGGCTCAGAGGTGGGAGTCCCCTGCCTGAAGTCACATAGTTATCGGGCAGGGCTGGGATTGAAACTCTAGGTCTCTGACTCTAAAACTCACATTTCTTCTGCATAAGCCCCTTCTGACAAGCACAGCCCCAGGATCCCAGGTACAGACCGTGCTGGGTCATCTGTGATCTGTGAGCCACTCTGCCTTCCTCCTCGTTCTGTGGGGAATGAGGTTTCCTCAAAGGGCAGTGTCTGGGGACCATTTTGTGAAGGGCAGTCTGCACACTGGTGACCATGAAACATTCCTTTATTAAGTCTCCATCAATTCTGAGGACTGTATTTATCTTCCTGCTCTGCAATGGCCCAGTTATAAAATGATGCCCCAGGAGCAGGGCGCCAGCTGGAAACAGCCCATGATGACCCAGCTTTGAAGAAAACCCATGCCTTGGTCCAGAGGCCTCCAGCCCCTAGGGAATCCACTAAGTTAGGATCCATTTCCACCCACAGATAGGAGCATCCACCTCCCAGGGAGTACAGGGAAAGCACTCATAACAGGAGGTAAGGGAGTTCTTTTAGAGCCTCAGGGCTGCTGGGGGCTGCACGTGGTAGATGCTCCTGGGGAAGTCAGAAACAGAAAGTCTATACTCGTGGGATGTAGAGGCAGAGGCCCCGACTCAAGACTCCCAGCAGGCTGCTTCCACCCTGGAAGGAGGCTGACGGGCACAGGAAGGAGGTGTTCGGTCGGCCTGACCTTGATTCCAGCCCTCACGTCCAGTTACTGTCCCCTGTAGTGGTGGACGGAGGGCGGGGAGGTCCTGCTACATCAAGTCTGGCACAGGGCACCTCTGACCTGTGGTCTGGGTGTGCAGAACCAGATAGACCTGAGAGAGACCCTCAGTTGTGTCCTAAATGGATGGTGAAGGTCAACTCTCAGCGACAAGTTCAACCTAAGTCATAGATTCACGGGCTACTTGGAGGGCAGGAGTGAGCGTCTAGACCAGGACTTTGTGACCCCAGAAAAGCAGATGCCGGGGAGCAGCACAGGGAGACAAACGACAGCACGCCTAAGGGCAGGTAGAGGATGCAGCTCAGAGTCCAGGCTGGGCCTGCGCAGGGTGTGGGGTTCAGTGAAAGGGAATGGTGCCCAGGGACTGGGGCCTCCGGTCCTGCCCCTCCCTATCCATGTGACCTTTGACACGTGCTGTAAGCAATAAAGTTCTGTCCCATAGGAAGAATGAGCTAAGGTTCATACCGTGTTCACCCTGTGCCAGACTTCCGGGTGCCGGGCACACACCGGCTCATTCAGTCATCACAGCGACTGCGTGTGATTTGCTGTGGACCATTAGCCCAAGATCATAGATGAGGCACAAAGATGTCAAACAACAGACCCAAGGCGCTCACTGGTTATTATTATTACTCCTGACCTACTTCAGACTCTCTTTTCTACTTGTAAGTGTGTGAGGATGTTGGAAGTGGCCCCTAGAAGCAGGTCAGGGTCAGGGCTGAGGCTTAGAATAGAGGACATGGCTTCCTCCCCCCTCCCTCTCTCCTGGTGGAGCCCACGTGCCCCAGTTGTGGCCTGTTGTGGCCCCACGCTGTGCCCAGTGGAAGGCTCTATCAGTTTCCTCTGCCAGGCTTCTGGCCCGGAGCGACACAGCACAGGGCTGCATCTCCCCTCTTGCTGTGCAGTAGCTCAGTCATTTCCAGCTCTTTGCAGCCCCACAGACTGCAGCACACCAGGCTTCCCTGTCCTTCACCATCTCCTGGAGCTTGCTCAAACTCATGTCCACTGAATCGGTGATGCCATCCAACCATCTCATCCTCTGTCGCCCCCTTCTCCTGCCTTCAATCTTTCCCAGAACAGGACCTTTTCCAATGAGTCGGCTCTTCCCATCAGGTGGCCAAAATATTGGAGCTTCAGCTTCAGCATCAGTCCTTTCAATGAATATTCAGGGTTGATTTCCTTTACAACTGACTGGTTTGATCTCCTTGCTGTCCAAGGGACTCTCAAGAGTCTTCTCCAGCACCATTCGAAAGCATCAATTCTTCAATGCTCAGCCTTATTTATAGTCCAATTCTCACGTTTGTACATGACTACTAGAAAAACCATAGCTTTGACTAGACCACCTTTAAATTACAAGGCAGAGGGAGCCCTGAAGATGTGTGGTCAGGGAGGAAGGCTAACCGTGGGCTTGGTGGTGAAGTGGCTATTGTCTCCCAGCTCACGTTAGATGCAAAATAGACTCGCAGGCTGGAGGCAACAGAGAGAAATGGGTACATCGGCCCGTGGAGGTGAATGGGGCTGACTTGGCTGGGTGGGATGGGGACTGTACCATCTGGAGGGTCTTTTCGCGGCTCACATCAGTGCTGCCTTCAGTCACTCTGCTTCGCTCCTGCTTTCAGTTTCCTCCTGGGAGTTGTATGCCACCATGCAGGAAGATGGGGGTGATGGGTTGGGGCAGGGCTGGTGGCTTTTCAGAAGAGATAGTACATAACTTAACCCATTCCAGTGTTCTTGCCTGGAGAATCCCAGGGACGGAGCAGCCCAGTGGGCTGCCGTCTATGGGGTTGCACAGAGTCAAACACGACTGAAGTGACTTAGCAGCAGCAGCAGCAGCAGTACATAACTTGGCTCTTGTAGATGACATAAGAGTTTGCTCCATATAGGAGTTGAGAGGGGGCACTCCAGGGAGAAGGAATGGCATAGGTGCAAGCTGAAGGCACCAAACCCAAGCTACGTGCAGGGAGCTGCAGATGGTGCATGTGGCTGGATCCTGGCGGGCATCATGGGGCACACCTGGGGATGCGTCTGAGGGGCAGACGGGCGTGGACCTGGTCCCATGGAAGGTGAGGCTTCATGTGGGGGACTGGTGTGTTAGGCCTGCGTTTTGAAAGCCCACAGTGGCTGAAATTGTGGCGCTGAATGGTGAGGAGAAATTCTAGAAGGGGGAAAGAGGCAGGTAGGAGAGTTGCCAGAGGCTGAGATGCAGTTTGAAAATTTAGCCGTTCCTTCCTCTTCCTCCTTCTCCTCCATGACCCTGGGGTCTTCAGGACCCTGCCTCGCCCCCACGATCTCCTGTCAGGACAGAATCTGAGGCTGCCCCCAAGAGCCCAGCGTTTGGTGGGGTGGACCAAACAAGCAGGCAGGTGTGGCTGGGAGTCCTGGGATGGGCAGGCACGCTGCTTCAATGCACTGGGAGAGGGAGGAGGAGAGGACCCAGGTTGCCCTGGAATACCATCAAGAAATCAGGGCCCAGCCAGGCACCTGCCACTCTGGGAACTGTGTGTCACTGGCTATGAGTGCCCCTGAACTGAACTGAAGTGAGCTCCCTGGGCTCTTCCGAGTCCTTGCTCCTCCCAGAAGCTCCAGAATCACCAGGAGAATAGAGCTCAGACTGTCTGTGGGGCCTCGGCCTCTGTGCCTAGCCTCATGCAGTTTGAATCTGAACTTGGGCTGCTTTGACATCCCATCCCTGCACACAGGCACGTCCAGCTCCTTTCTAGCCCTTGCAGACAGATGGCCTTCCCACCCATGCCCAGATCCAGAGGCCTTGGTGCCCCAGCTGGCCCTCATCTCATCTGCCCTTTTCTGACTTGGGCAGAGAAAGGAATATTCCTCCAAAATCCAGCTCCGTCCTTCACTCATCTCAGCACAAGCACAGCCCTGAACAGACAGCCCCACACACTCATGCTTGAAGGGACAGTCTGACCAAAGCAGGCCGTGTTAGCATGTGCAGCCCTGAGGACCGGGCAGTTTTTTGCTCCTTATACATAAATCTAATTAGAACCCCCAGGGCACTCTGGCATCACCTCTTTGATCCTTCTACCAAGGAAACTGTTTGGAAATAATATTTTTAAATCCCTAATTTGCAAACCCAGAACAGCCACTCTCACTTGATATTTAAAAATTAATGTTTGTGAAATTTTGTTTCATGCAAAATGATCAATATTTATCAAGCATCCTGGAATCTGTCCTCAAGCCCTTACTGTTTAGGAACTACTGTTGACAAGGCCAGAGGAAGCTGGGAGCCTCTTAAATGATTAAAGTTATGACCTGGGCTAATTTTCTTGCAACAGGTTTTAATCTTTGCAAATTACAAGGGGATTCTACCAACTAAAGTGTTCTGGTGCAGAAGTTGGGCTGAAAGATTTTACTGGTGCATTTCAAATCTCCTTCTCACTTTCACATTCTGCATTATTTACTCTCCTGAGGGCTGCTTTTAAACTCCACAGACATTTAGGCTGAATTAATTCCAAAATAATCTAGTGTGATTCTCCCAGTTTCTCCTACAAAGAAGATAGTATTTGCATATCTTAGTGTTCCATCTCATAGCCTGCTTTTCTGTTTAACAAATAAAATGCCTGTCCTCTAACCCCTGCACACTCTTCTGAATTTCCAGTGCTTCAGGATGAATCAGAACAGCATTAGATACTGACACTGAGAAACCACATTTGATGAAAACATCTCTCAGTAACGCTGATGTACAGGGCTCTGATGAGCAATCTTCCAATGATGAACATTCTTTCCTTCAGTCATTCATCAAACATTTATTGAGCACAGTGGTTGGGCAGGAGGGATGCAGATATGAATCAGACACGGCCTCTGCCCTGGAGGAGCTCTTGGGTGTATAAACACATAACAAAACTGGATGGCAAGAGCAGAAATGAGGGGGATGGATACAGTGTTCTGGAAGCCCAGGGTGACGGGCTCTGTCTGCACAGTTCAGGCATGGCTTCACATTCGAGACATGTTTGATCTGGATCTTGAAAGTTGCAGGATACTTCCCAGGTGTAGAAAGGAAGAACAGCCCATGTAGAGGCTCAGCATGGGCAAAGGCAGAAAAAGGCAGGGTATGTCTGAGGAATAGAAATTCAGTGTCGCTGTGGGTGGAATTTAGAATTGGGGTATGAGAGAGATGAGACACAGAGTCAGTTTGGAGGCAGGTAATGGTCATTGAAAATTAAGCCCAAGACGTTTGACTTTACCTTAAAAGCCAAGGGAGGAACTAGGAGTGTTCATGGGCTTCCCTGGTGGCTCAGATGGTAAAGAATATGCATGCAGTGCAGGAGACCCGAGTTTGACCCCTGGGTCAGGAGATCCCCTGGAGAAGGGAATGGCTACCCACTCCAGTACTCTTGCCTGGAGAATTCTATGGACAGAGGAGCCTGGCAGGCTATAGCCCGTGGGGTCACAAAGAGCCCAACAAGACTGAGCGACTAACACTTTCACTTCACTTTTCACAGGAGGGGTTCAATAAGCTTTAGATTGACATGATGTGGTCTGAATACCTCTGGCAGCAGAGTGCAAGGTGGAATGGAGGACAGAGAAGAAAGTAGGAGGCTGTTCCTTCATCCTTGTGAGAAAAGGGATGGATGAGGTTGCCATGGGGGCATGGGACCAGGCAACTGCTGGGGAGAACATTGAGAGACAGTTCATCAGTCTATCGGAAGCAGTGATGAATTAAATGGAGGTAGTCGTGAGCAGAGATTATGAATTGAGGGCCACCCCAGGCTCTGAGTTTGAAGAAGTCAGTTAGCACCCATCTCTAAACAGCCAATATTTCCCATGTCAACAAGTGATGAGACTTCATTAACATCAGAAGTGGTAGTTGTTCCTTCATGATTTTTCTAACTTGTGACTCATCCAGAATTAAAGAATTTCCTAAACTGACTATGTCCTGGGATTATAGACTCATATACATTAGGTATAAGACTTTAGGGCTTTCCAGGTGTCACTAGTAGTAAATAACCTGCCTGCCAATGCAGGAGACATAAGAGACACAGGTTAGATCCCCTGGAGAAGGGCGTGGAAAACCACCCCAATATTCTTGCCAGGGGAATCCCATGGACAGAGGAGCCGGGCAGGCTACAGTCCTTGGGGTCGCAAACAGTCGGACATGACTGAAGCAACTCAGCACACACACGTGCATAAGACTTTAACCTCCTCAGAGTACCCCACATACTGATATCTGGGGGATTCTGGGGTTAGGCAACGCAGTGTCAGTGAAAGAGGCATCTAATAAGTGCCCCTGGACCAATAGAAGGAGAGAGGGGGAAGCAGGTATTAGGTCACTACACAGGAGAACTGTGTGGCAGCAAAGCAATGGACTGCCTCTCAGGGGCAATGAGGCACCCATCCCCTCCCCCATCACTATTACTTTGAATGGTTAAGCAAATGCCAAGTCCTCTCTCCAAGGTGTTATTGAGGGAATTCATGACCTAGGAAGGCTGTTATGATGTGCGTCCTTTAAATTTCAGCTTCCTTAAAGTCTACTTGAATACATGGTTGAAGCAAGAATGATCAGGAATGGATGATCTCCACCCTCAAATATCGTAAGGGTTTCTGTAGGCAAAGAGAACAGGCTTGTCCTAGGCATCTCTGAGGGAGGACCAGCTGGAGGGGGATACAAGGGCAATTTACAGAGCAGCTTTCTCATAGAGATGTCTGGACATGAAGTTGGCCATTCAATGGCATTGAAATATGTATAATATCATATATGAAACGAGTCACTAGTCCAGGTTCGATGCACGATACTGGATGCTTGGGGATGGTGCAATGGGACGACCCAGAGGGATGGTATGGGGAGGGAGGAGGGAGGAGGGTCCAGGATGGGGAACACATGTATACCTGTGGCGGATTCATTTCGATATATGGCAAAACCAATACAATATTGTAAAGTTAAAAAATAAAATTAAGTTAAATTAAAAAAGAAATTGGCCATTCAAGGAAGAGGTGGACTCAGAGAACCACTCAGCAGGCCATTAGTGCTGTCACGCTCTAAGCAGACTCGGACTGGATGGTTCTCAGGGCTTGCCAACTCTGAAATTCTATAATTCTAAGCTCCTAATGCCCAGAAAAGGGCTTTTTCTACCTAGAAGCCCCAAGTGGGCCCACCTTACTAAGAAGCACCATGAACTTGAAAATGAGCTGCACGTCTGCTGTGAGGGTCATCGTTATCCCACTTTATGGAATTGTTTATCTGTTATTTTTCTCCATAACTCATTCTCCCATCAACTAATAGACTGGAGGGATGGGCTATCTTACACTTTCAGTGTCTCTAGCACCTAACAGAAAGCCTGAAACAGAAGACATACCCCAGGATGCTGTCGATTAAATGAAAGAATCCTTTCTAAACATTCACAAATACTAATACAAATATTCTGTGTCCCAGATCTCGAGACAGGTTTGTGGGAGACCCAAAGATGAACTCTACCCTCAACAACTCCTCCTTGCATGCACGTATGCATGCTGAAAAAAAAAATTGTACTACAGTATTTCAAGGACATTTGAACATCATAGTCAAAGGGCTCCGTTTAGTTGGAAAATCCCTGCAAGAACATTTTTAGAGGGTAGTGCATCCAGCCGCGATACACAGCCATGATTGAAGTAGGCTGCTCCAGCTTACTCTTCCTATAGCTTCAGATTTGGGGGAGGAAGGTGGAAATGATCTTTACTACAAGTATGCATACTGTGTGAAAGGGAGTAGCAATTTGTATGAATATTTGTTAAAACAAGAGGCTCTGATGAGATGTCAGTGTGTTCTGACCGCATTTCATGCTGCCCCAGACTCTGAGATGTGTTGTCATCCCTGTGGGCCATTGAGGGTGATAGAAACACAGGCAAGGCCTTTGATAGAAACACAAGCAAGTCCCATTCAGTGCACAGGGCAGCCTTCCCACTGGTGGGCTGTCCTCCCATCTCAGGTCCCAGTCTTGCCTCATTCTCAGCTCAGAGGCAAGGGCTTTAAAAGGCTTTTTAATGCCTTTTCCAAATGGAGAGCATCAAGGATAACAGCAGAGATGACCATTAAGGCCAGGAGAGAAAGCATTTCAAGAGCCTGCAGAGACTGCCTGGAAGAGAGCTGAGCACAGAACCTGGCCATGGACCACTTGTTCTGATTTGTGGGTTCTAATTTGATAATTTGATGCAAGATGAGTAACTCACTCCAAAAAGAACTTATTTGCAGAGCACATTTCCCAGGGAGCACCACTGATTCTGCCAAAGAATTTCCCAGCACGCAAGGAGGAGGAGTCCTTGACTTTCTCCTGCTCCAATCCCCAGGCGCTGTCAGGAAGTCCAACTTGGAGAACCTTTTGTACTGAGAAGAAAAGACTATAATCGGGTGTTTCTTTGCGGCTCTGGAATAAAGCAGCTTTTCATTTCCATGTCACATGAAGGGGCAAGTGTAGAACCGTCCAGTTTTGAAGGACTGACAAAGCTTTATTTAGGCCCTGAATATTTTCTTAGTTATTTTTAGTTTATGGCTGTCAGCACTTTAGATCAGGAGCCAGGACCAGGTGTGAAGACTCAGTACCTCACTGTTCAGACCTGGGGGGAATTTTATTTATTTATTTTAAATTTTCCTTTAGTTAGTTACTTATTTTTGGCTGAGCTGGGTCTTCATACTGCATCAGCTTTTCTCTAGTTGCATCAAGTGGGGGTGACTCTCTAGTTACGACGTGCAGGCTTCTCATTGCGGTGGTTTCTCTTGTGGAGCACAGGCTCTAGGTTGTGCAGCCTCAGTAGTTGCAGCTTCTGGGCTCTAGAGCTCAAGCTCAGTAATTGTGGCTCAGGGCCTTAGTTGCTCTGAGGCATGTGGGATCTTCCCGGACCGGGGATCAAACCTGTGTCTCCTGCATTGGTAGGTGGATTCTTTACCACTGAGCCACCAGGGAACCTGTGGGTGGGATTTTAAATTTTATGTATCAAACATTCACGTGGTTCTTACTGTGCACCAGGTACTACTGTAACTGCTGTATAAATATCACTTAATCCTCATGATGTTGCCATCAGGTGCTTCATATCCCCATTCTACAGATGAGGAAACTGAGGCACAGAGAGATGATAGTATTTGTCTGAGGTCAAATCAGGATTCTGCCTCCAGGGCCCATGCTTTAAAACCTTAATGCCAAGGAGGCTTTGTCTTGTCTCTAGAAAACCTGTGGATTACTGCAGTAGGAGTTTGGGGCTAGGGTCTCCCTGACAGGCCAGCTGTAGATGTGTATGAACTGGCTGTATTCCTGCTTCCTCAGCAAACTCCCTCCAGCCATCTTGCTGGATACCCTCCTTCACCTTTCCTTTTGCATTTGACATTGCCATTACCCTATTTTCAGTTAAACAGACCTCAGAGCGAATCCCAAGCAGAATCTCACTAAGGGACCAGTGTGTCTCCTTTAAGAACACCAAACACCAAAGCACTTTTTAAATAAACCGAGTGTTGAATATTCATAGTACAGAAAGACCACTTTCCGCTACAAAAAAGACTTAATCTCAGGATTTCTTTAACTAGCACTAACATCCCACCCATGCTTTGAATTATTTGATTATTAATCATTAACGACTTAACCTGGAAACTCCCACGTCCACTGTGCTTAAAGCCAAAGACCCACTGGGCCACTTGCCCATGGAAAACTAATTAGAACAAAAAGTGGAAACAGAGCTCTGAAAGAAGCAGTCTTTGGAATACAGGATTCAGTCTTCACACAACCTCCTTGTAAACACCTTGATTGCAAGCATGAGAGCAGCCTGAGCTCAGCTCAGCTGCTCCGGGTGCTCCAGCTCGGGGCGATAAGCCAAGCCTCATCCTTTCCCCAGAGAGGATCACGGTTTGCTTGTGGTCCCCAAAGTATGGTCCCTGGACCAGCAGCACCGGCAGTTGTGAAAAGCACTGCTGCTGCTGCTAAGTCGCTTCAGTCGGGTCCGACTCTGTGTGACCCCATAGACGGCCTCCCACCAGGCTCCCCCGTCCCTGGGATTCTCCAGGCAAGAACACTGGAGTGGGTTGCCATTTCCTTCTCCAATGCATGAAAGTGAAAAGTGTAAGTGAAGTCACTCAGTCGTGTCCGACTCAGCAACCCCATGGACTGCAGCCCACCAGGCTCCTGGGTCCATGGGATTTTCCAGGCAAGAGTACTGGAGTGGGGCACAGGCAGCTTAAAAACGTGCTTCCTTCCTCCTTCCCCACCCCTGCCAGTGCTCTACACTCCACACAGCAGCCGGAGGGACCTGGTTAGCATGTCAGTTCCACCCCGCAGTGGCCAGTCCTGTCATGGGATGAACAGCCAAAGTCCATTCACATTAGCTCTTGGGCCTCATTTTCTCCCCCAGCCGCATGCTGTTCCCTGCACACACTAGGCCTGTGTGGGTCAGAAGGTGGGGCCCAGTGATCGAGGGTGTCACAAAGCCCTCCAGGGGCTGTCTAATCCATTTGCCCTGCCCACATCCCCAGGGTTAGTCACCTGCCATAGACACACACCTGGGCAAACAGGCAGAGAGGAGGTGCGTGGCTGTGAAATCCAAAGTCGGCTCCTTAGCACCTCAGCCCAAAGAGCTCATGGACCATAGCACCACGTGCCCCGCTGGGCCCGTAGTCAGTGCTCCATGTGTCTGTACCCCCACGGTCCTCTGGTACCTTTTATAAACAAGAAGACTGAAGCCCAGGATGGCTCAGCCACTTACCAGGGTTACAGCCAGGGAGAGCTGGAAGCAGGGCTGGGAGCAGAGTCCCATGTTCTTGCTTCCACTTGTCCCAACTCTGATGCCCGTTCCAGTCTCTACGCCAGAGGGGCTTGGAAGAAGAAGGAGCTAGGCTGGGGGCTGGGAACCCAGCTCTAGGAATTATTATTAGCCTTCTTAATTCCATACATTCAGCTTTCCTTTTTTTTTTTTTAAACGCTGTTTCCATACTTAACTCGGTTTCCGTTCCAATTAAGCTCTCTGTGTGCTGCGGCCTCTCTCCTGCCAGGTTTAATTGCCCTTATTTAAATTCTTTAATTAAAAGTATTGTGTGTTTCCAGATCCTGTTTAAGTATTACACAAATAATTTAGATGACTGGACTGGTAAACCCAGCAACTTCGCCCTCCCGTGAGGGCGGGGCTGCCAGGGGCTCTCTGGTTGAGAACCTGCTAACAGGTGGTCCTGGCTCCTTCCTCCCTGCTCCCCACCCCTGTGCTCTACATGCCACACAGCAGCCTGAGGGACCCATTTAGCATGTCAGTCCCACCCCGCAGTGGCCAGTCCTGTCCTTTGGATGAAGAGCCAAAGTCCCTTCACACAACCTGCCCCTCTCTCAGCTCCTGGGTGTCCTCTCCTCCTCCGACCCCATGCTGTTCCCAGCACACACCAGGCCTCTGGAGGTGCGGAAGCTTCATTCTGGGGCACAAGGCTCCCCGATGCACCTAGACTCCTTTTTTCCTCCCTCACACTTTGCCCAGCTTGCACCTTCTCAGGATCACCCCCAAGCATCTCCCGCTGCTGCAGCCTGCCTCCTGCTCACAGCAGTTCCCGAATCCTCCCAACCTGCTGGACTTAGTCTATCTGGGCTGCTGGTATAAAAAGACCAGTGACTGGGAAACTTGAACAACAAACATTTATTACTCACCATTCTGGAGGCTGGAAAGTTCAGGATCAAGGTGCCAGCAGATTTGGTGTCTGGTGAGAACCCTCTTCCTGGTTTTCACATGGCCACATTTTCACTGTGTCCTCACGTGGCCCAGAGAAAGAGACCATCTCTCCTGCATCTCTTCTTATAAAGGCACTAATTCCATCAGGAGGGCTCTGCCCCTGCGACCTAATTCCCTCCCAAAGGCCCTACCTCACATCACGCTGGGGATCAGGGCTTCAACACATGAATTTATAGGGAACACATTCAATCCACAGCACTGTTCATTTTTGTGCATAATCTTAACACCTTTAACACACTAAAGAATCTACTGTTCTCTCTTCCTCCTAGAATACAGTCTCCACAAAGACAAAGTTCTCCTCCTGTTTAGTCACTGATATGTGTCAGTGGCCAGTAACTGTTCCCAGAATGTGATAGGCACTCATTAAATACTGGATGGATGGATAGAGCGATAAATCACGTCTTTGCAGAGAACTCTCAAAAGAATGAGATCAACCTGACTCCAGAGCCCCTGGGGCTCATCGGGTGGCCTTCCCCCACCCCAAGCTGTGGCGCACCAGCAGCTCTCAGTCTAGTTCACCAACAGGCCTGGGCGGGGATGAATGGAGGGGAGGGTCTGGCCACTCAGCCTAGTGGGGAACAGTGAAGGCAGCAGACTCCCAGCCTGACTCTACCACTGACTGACCGTGTGGCCCAACTCTCTGAGCCTCAGTCTCCAATTCTACAAAATGGGGCTAATTCTTATCTCCACTGCTCAGCGTTATTGTGAGGAACACTTGAAACAGCGTGTGAAGCACTGAACGCAGTGCCGGGGACGTGGGCAATGAGCCCTGACCGTCACTACTTTTGTCTCAGGGCAGAGCCTGCAGATAGAGGTAAGGATAGCAGCCCCCCAGGCTGCCCCCAAAGGTGCTGAGCTCGCTGTGAAGGGACCCAATAGAGAAAAGGAGTCTCCTTCATAATTGTGGCAAATCGAATTTGCCTGGGAATGGGGTGAGATTCCAGGGTTTGCTCAATAACAGAGCTTGAGGTCTGGGAAGGAAGACAGGAGGGAGACTGGCCGGTGACCAGCGCAGCTGCACATCAGAGAGTGGGCTGGCTCCTCTCTCCATATCCCACATATGCCCCAAGATGTATACCAGGCCTCCAAGGTGGCCTTACTACTCTGTTCTAGAAGATCCTCCTTCAAAGCCTCTGGGGAGAGAGCTCTCTTGGCCTCATTCTCCACCCTCAGGTCGGGATGAGCTCACTGAGGTTGTGTCTCCTTCACAGCCCTGCTCTTGGCCTGACTCCATTTCTCTCACAGCCTTCCCGGAGGTCATACCGGCTGTTTCTGCCTCAGGGTCACCATGCTTCCTGTGTCTTGGGTGCTGAGAGTGCGTCTGGGTCAGGGTAGGGCCTGGGAAATGCCATATTTGAGTCTCTGAAGGAACACTCTGCTTCTCAGAGACCTCTGCCCCTCAGAGACCTCTGCCCCACCTCCCTCTCTGGGCCTTGGCACGGCGCCCCAGGGGAAGGCTTAGAATGTGCCCGAGTGGCTGGCAGGAAAGGAGAGGGCTATGGATGCCTCTGTTTTGGACAAGTTTCTCCAGACTTCAGTGCTCTGGGCTTGGTGCCGCAGCCTCACGGTTGGCAAGGCCTGGCCTGGCCTTGAGGACATCCTGAGCTGTCGGAATCCTCGTCTGTCCCCTTTTCTGCCTGTTGCGCACTTTTTCTGGAGCCCCGATCCTGACACCATGAATAGCTTCATATCCATCTGTTGTGTTATAGCTGTTAAAGGGGTTGCCCATCGATCCTTCTGCTCATTCTTCAGTCATCAGGACCAAAGTTACCATCTGGCCCTAGAAAGAAAGGAAGCAGAAGGGCAGAGCAGCTTGCCCCAGGCAGAAGCATCTTTGTCCAGGCCTCTCCTCTGTCTCACCAGCCGAATCACCAGCAGACCCTGTGATTAGAGAGCTGGGCTGGTTTCATTCTCATCCTGCCTGAGCTCTCCTCCAGCCTCATAGAATAAGACATTCCACCAGGCTGCCGGGGATACAGGAGGATCGGGGGGTGGTTAGCCCCAGGCCCACAAAGCACTAGACCCAGCCTGGGTGTGGGCAGCAGAGCGCTCAGGCCTTGGAAACTGAGCCTGGTGGAGTTACTGCCTGGACTCGCTTAGAGCAGATACCACAAGGGATACTTCTGGATTCAAAAGCCAAGATTTTGAGGGACAGGGAGAGGACCCAAGGTGGAGCACAGCTTCTGAAGATACAACTTGGGGCTGGCCAACAAAGTCATCCAGTCAGGGCTCAGGAGCATGGTGTGGCCACCAAAGTACAAAGTCCTTGGCTATGTCCAAGGAGCCTCTTGTCCAATGGAGACAAGGTGGGGACCCTCTGCTCTGTGGTCAGTTCTGAGTGACACACAACTGCTGGAGTTTGTCCATGGGAGGGCAACCAGGCGGGAAAATGAAACCAGATTGTCTCACAAGGAGCTGGAAATGTTTCACCTGGCAGAGAATGGAATTAGGGGGGACTGCGGGCCCCATCTTCCCCTACGGTAAAGGAGAAGGTGGAGAAGAAGAAGCCCACCCGCCTGTGGAAACCCCAGGGCACAGTCTGGGGCCCCTTGCTGGGTGCCCCTGAGACAACAATTTTCCTTCAGTGGAGGGGAATTCTCCCAAGATGGAGCGGCCCAGGGAAGTGTGCCCAGCCAGGAGGGCTCAGTCAGCTTGCAGGTGAGAATGAGAGGGCCAGCCTTCCACATCTCTTCCAACACAGGGACCCCAGGGGCCTTTCCGAGCCCCTGCCTGGTGGCCCATCGTCCCTCAGCCCCTCAGAGCCTGAGCCTGAGGGCTTCTCTCTGGCTGCACTTCTGGGCCCCAGGTGAGCTGCTTCTGTTGTGCTGTCTCTCCACTCTTGGGATCAGTGAGTCCCTACTCTCCTCAGGGGAGGTGCTGGGTCGGGGAACATGGGGAGACACTGCTTTGCTCCGTCGAATGCTTCTAAGGAGGTCTGCAGTCCCCAGGCCATCTCCCACACACAGGAAATGGGGATTCCCACAGCCCCTCCCAGACACACATATAAAACACACTCCTTACCCCCTCTGCCACCCTGGCTCCTTCACCTGCTGTCCAAAGTCCCTCTGAGAGAGCTGGATTTTTGTTTTAATTTTTTTTAGCTGAAGAATAACATATACACAGATAGAACCATCCAAACATACATACCAAAGTAAATGTTCAACTCAATAATTTAAAACAAAGCCAACATTTAGGTGGCTGCCAGCCAGGTCAGGAAATAGCACACTCCCTACTCCCAAGAAGCATCCTTTGGTCTACTGTCAATCATTTTCCCACTCCCCATTCCCCAAGATACCCACCCCTGACTCTGAGCCTGTGGTCTTATTTTACCTGTTTGGAAAGTATGTATAAGTCTAATTGTGTATGTGTTCTTTGTCTGGCTTCTTTTGCTAACATTATATTTGTAGCATTTGTCCTTAATGAATGGAGCTCTGGTTTGATCATTTTTAAAGCTGAGTATGTTATGTGAATAACCACAAGTTATTTATCCATTGTACTATTGATGGACATTTGGGTTGTGTCCAGGTTGGAGCTTTTATAAACCATGCTTCAGAACCGGTGCAGACAGTTCTGGATACCCGCCTGGGCATGGCGTCGGTGGGTCTCAGGGCTGTGTACATTCAGCTGCAGGAGATGCTGCCCATTTCCCAGGTGGTTGGAAGAACTGAGTCTCAGTGTTCTCTTGAGGTGTCAGTGGTCGCCATGGGGACAATAGTGGCCAAGGGGATGGCTTCCTTACAGAAGAGGAGTGTGTCCCCCTCTATCACAGGGTGCTGTTCGCTGGGATGGGCATGGGGGCAGCTGGGGGTGCTGCAGCTCCAGAGTCCTGCTTGTGGAGGGGGGTCAGTTAGGAGACTGGTGCAGTTGTCCAGGTGACAGAAGACCGTGGCCTGAACCAGGGCAGATGTGATGGCATGGGGATAAGGGGACAGTCACAGGGCATGAGGAGGAATTGGTAGGACTTGGTGCCTAACCAGTACTGGGGAGAAGCAGAGGTGTCAGTGGAAATGCTTGGTTATTGCTGAGATGGGAAGCACAGGAGTATTCTGGGGAAAAGTGAATTTCCATATACTCCAGTACCATGAGGCTCCAGGAGGCCAACTTATAAGAGCCTGCCTGCTTGGGAGACCAAAGTCGGGCTGAGCACATCTTTGATGAAACTCAGAGATACTCCGAGAGTCTGGACCTTCACCCAGGTGCCAGCCAGCAGCCTCAGAGTGTCCAAGGCCTGCAAGGATCTCACTAAAAGCAAAAATTGGAGGTTTCTTTTTTGCTGCTGTAGAGCTGCTTTAAGAAGCAGAACCTCCCTTCTTTCAAGGGCTTTGAGCATAAACTGAGTATGCATGCCTACAGAACCTTCTGGGACATCAGCAGCATAGAGGGAAACCAAGCATATCCAGGGCTGACCGAGCCCAGGGCAGTAAGACAGTATCTAGGAGTCTGGGTTTGGTTGAGGCCAGCACTGATGACTCCAGAGGTTCAGTTGGGAGCAAGGACCCTAAAAGCAGGAGGTCCTGGGCCTCTGGTGATGCTCACATTCCGGCCAATCATGGAGCGGTCCCAAGGAACTAGGATTTGCAGAACAAATGGGGAGCAGGGCCCAGCCCCCATGGCAGGCACAATAGAAGTAAACCAGCATGCCACACACAGCTAGGTAGATGGAAGCTGGGCTGGGGCATTTCTGTCCTCTTTCCTAACAAAGGACTAGGGCTCTGTGAAGAAAACAGAGGCACAGGGTTCCATCTTGGGGAGGAAACCAGCACCTAGAGATGGGAAGCCTCAGGCTCTCTGGGCATGCTGACCCCAGACCTCCTGCAGCCTCCCAGGATCCCACGCTTCTGCACCCACAAGTAATCCCCACCAGCCACTGGGCCTGAGGCTCCCCCACACCCTCTGACCCCACTCTCCACCCTGGCTCCTAGGGAGGCCCCATCCAGAACCGCAAGTCCAAGCGCTGTCTGGAGCTGCAGGAGAACAACGAAGCGGAGTTCGGCTTCCAGCTGGTGCTGCAGAGGTGCTCCGGCCAGCACTGGAGCATCACCAACGTCCTGAGGAGCCTGGCATCCTGACCCCGCCGGGAGCTGCCCCCACGCCCCGCCCCTTTGCTACTGTGTAGCACCCGCTGCAACGCTGCCTGCTGTCCGTGTGGGGGTGTTTGGAGTCTGGGGAACCAGGTTGGTGGGCCCCCAAAAGAGCTTTGTATTTCCTATTCAGTTTTCATGGAGTTTATAGAAAGACGCCGAATGGTGGGTGAGGGTATAATATCATAAACTATTTTGCAACTGTAAATAGGGGACACGTGGAACATATTTATAACTGACAATAAAATACCATTGATTAAGGGGTGTTGCAGTCATTTGGTGGAGATTCAGGCCTGGCTCCTCTGAACTTGGGGCCCAAGATGTGGCTGTGTTTGCCCTCCCTGCTCCCATGCCTGAGAAACGAGGCTTTAAGGCCGGGCAGACAGTGGGAGCTTGTTGTGCAAGCTGCCAGCTTTCTCTGTGGGGCCCAGGGAGACGAGACGGGCACCTCGACCTCAGGGTCACCTCCAGAGAGAGGGTTCCCTCTGCTTCCACAAGACGCCTTAGTCCTTCATCCTGAGAAACCAGGAAGGCTCGTCAGCCACTGGGCTTCGGACCACACTGCTCTCCGGAAGCCACCGCCTTCACCTGCCAGAGCCGTCCACGGTTGCTTGCGTCAGCAACTGCCACGTCCAGCTGCCACCGTTAACTCCTTCCATGAATCACGGTGCATTAGTTCCCAGGGGCAACAACGTCACACACTGGGTGGCTTAAACAGCTGGCGTCACACGGTTCTGCAGGCTAGGAGTCAAGTCGGGGTGTCAGCTGGGCTGGCTCCTTCTGAGAGCTGTGAGGACAATCAGGTCCAGGCCTCTCCCCGAGCATCTAGAGGCCTCAGGGGTTCCTTGGCTTGTAAGTGGCCGGCTTCCGCCTGCGTGTTTCCTCCCTCCCCGTGTCATCACCCCCACTCCTGCTGTGCTCACCCCGATCACCTCTTGAGTGCCGGTCTCTAGCCCTGTTCCTGGGAGAAGCAGCTGACAGCCAGCCCCTCTGCACAAGGGCCCCCACCCCTGACACAGTGATACTCGACTCCCCGTCTGTGCCCGGACCTCTCCTCTGTGCCCCAGGTCCAGTCTCCCGCTGCTGACAGGCCCCAGGCAGCTGGGTGGCTGTCCCTTGGACAGTGCTCATCTGACGTGCAGAAAACAGACCTGTCCCTCATCCTCCCAGGCCCACCCACGTGACCAGCACCGCCCTCCTCCAGGCACTCACACCAGAGTCCTCTGTCTCTAACCTCCCCGCTGCTCCTCCCTCCCATATCTTGTCAGTCCATCGTGGCAGTGATGCCTCTTCAACAGCCCCCAAATCCCCTCCCTGGGCCCCCTCATCACTCACGAGGGCCTGCCTCCCCGTCTCCAGCCTTCCTCCATTCTCATCTCACCTACCCTCCACACTAGTTTTCAAGGAGTCTTTCCAAAATGCAAATAGGGTGACATTTTTTTTTCCTGGCCTTCAGTGGGTCTCACCAAAGATGGTAAACACCTAGTTAAGATACCGGACTCAGAGCTTCATCCTGAGGTGAGTCCAGGGGCCAGGTGTCGGAAGCACCCAGGTTAGAGGCCTTACACACAGGGGTGGTTGTGAGTGCAAGAAGGCCTGGCCTCCTGGCTGTCACCCTCACTGGACGTCTGTAGCCCTAGTCCACCCTCTAGGGACGGTGGTGTCCAATGGCTTCTTCCCTTCTTTTCGGAAAGCTTTTCTTGGTGTGTTTGCTAGAGCTTCTATAACAAAATACCATAGACCAGGTGGCTTAAACAACAAAAGTGTGGGGTTTCATGTTCCTGGAGCCCAGAAGTCCAAAATGAAGGTGTCGGCAGTGTTGATTCCCCCAAGGGCTGTGACAAAAGGGGGTTTGCCAGGCCTTGCTCCCTAGCTGGCAAATAACCATCTTGTCTCTGTGTCTTGTTTCCAAATTTCTCTTTCTTATAAGGACACCATTTGTACTGGATTAATAGATGGGAAAACAGTGGAAACACTGTCAGACTTTATTTTGGGGGGCTCCAAAATCACTGCAGATGGTGACTGCAGCCATGAAATTAAAAGACGCTTACTCCTTGGAAGGAAAGTTATGACCAACCTAGATAGCATATTAAAAAGCAGAGACATTACTTTGCCAACTAAGTTCCATCTAGTCGAGGCTATGGTTTTTCCCATGGTCATGTATGGATGTGAGAGTTGGACTGTGAAGAAGGCTGAGTGCCGAAGAATTGATGCTTTTGAACTGTGGTGTTGGAGAAGACTCTTGAGAGTCCCTTGGACTGCAAGGAGATCCAACCAGTCCATTCTAAAGGAGATCAGCCCTGGGTGTTCTTTGGAAGAACTGATGCTAAAGCTGAAATTCCAGTACTTAGGCCACCTCATGTGAAGAGTTGACTCATTGGAAAAGACTCTGATGCTGGGAGGGACTGGGGGCAGGAGGAGAAGGGGACAGCAGAGGATGAGATGGTTGGATGGCATCATCGACTCATGGACGTGAGTTTGAGTGAACTCCGGGAGTTGGTGATGGACAGGGAGGCCTAGCGTGCTGTGATTCATGGGGTCGCAAAGAGTCGGACACAACTGAGTGACTGAACTGAACTGAACTGAATGTCCATCCTAATGACCTCATTTTAGCATCAGTACCTTGGTTAAGACCCCATCTCCAAACAAGGTAACATTCTGAAGTGAAGACTTCAACATATGAATAGGGGGCACCATTTAACTCCTAACAGGGGAGCAGAGGAGGGTGAAGAGCAGACCCCAGGCTGCAGAAGGCTGCCTCCCCTTGAGCCCACTTTGCCCAGCAAGTCCTGCCTGTGGGGCAGCCCAGGTGTCCCCGCCTCCACAGGGTGGGTCCTGAGCAGGTGACAGAGGCTTTGCTGAAGGACCTGGGATGTTCATCATGGCCCTCTGTGTCCATGCACTTCTAAGGAAAACTGTCCCAACCAGAGCCCCAGTAGTGACCCCACTTGTACCATGACTAGGTTCCCCCAGAAAGCTGATCGGACCTGACCTGTGGGCAGGATCCAGATACTGGTCAGTGATTGATGACAACACAAGAAGGTGAGCTGGGCTGTCACATTCTGCCTGCAAACGCACCGTGACACAGTTGGTGAAGAAGGCCAGGAGCCACGACCATACACAGAGATGAGCCCCCAGAGGGCTGAGTGAGCCAGAGCCTGTGTGTGCTGAGCTTGAGAGGGGGAAGCCAAGGCAAGCAGAGGACAGAGGGATGCTAGTGAACAGAGGCAGCGGATCCACCCCATGGAGCTCTGATGTGGCCGTGACACAGACGGGGCGACAGACAGCTCCCCTCACCCCAGACCCAACCCGCTCACGTGCTGCTGACTCTTGCCCCTGCTCCTTACAACAAACAAGACTGACTGCCAGAAGCAGGGTGTAAAGATTTCAGATGTCAGAATCTACTCATGCACAGACCAATTGTGTGTGAATGCATACACAATCCCTACAACTGCTGTGCACACAAGTAACAGGGAGGCATGCGTTTGCACCTTCAGTGTTTGCGTGCGCATGCACAGGCTTCACACATCCATGCGTGCGCACACGCATGCAGTATGTCACACACACACACTGACCCCAAACGGGAAAGTTATTTCTGTCCACTCTCCAAAAGTCTTTTTACAGCAACGAGGCTGCCATGATTTAACATTATTTAACATGGTGCCTGTGAAGCAGAGGCTACTGGAAATCAGAGCCCTTTTATTCTCGTCACCTCTTTCTAAATGCAGACAAGAGATCCAAGGGAGTTCTGAGGCAAGACAGAAACTCCCTGGCCTTAAGAGTCTGGGTTTGCTTGCTTTCTTCATGATCGGAAAGTAAGTGCAGGACACAGTCACCCGAAACTGTGTGCTCAGCCCTGCTCACTCTCCAGCCCTTGGCACCCAAGAGGAGAGAGGGGAAGGCAGTGAGCACACCTCCAGCTCCTGATCCCACGAGACTCCCACTGCCTGGCTCTGGCCTCAGTCCATCTCTCTGCACACAGACAGGAACTCTGTCTTTCCCTGGTGCTTTACCAACTGCCTGGCCAGAAAGGGCCTCGGGGGCATCAGCCCTAATGTGGATATGTTTTCAGATTACACAGTGTGGTCACACCTGGGAGCCAGGCTTTAAAGATCGTCATCACATAATGCCTCTTCTCTCTGTTAAACCTTCTCATCACTGTACCCAGGGGAGGGGGCCCAGACCCATCCCTGGTCCCCACAGGGAGAAGCTAAGACCAGAGGTGGCGTTATGGTTGTGTGGCATGGGACCCTGAGTTCAGAGTCCCCTCCAGCCACCTCCAGCCCCAGCTTAGTCTGATGCTCTGCTGTCACTGTCTTGATAATTTCTGAACAAGGGACTGTGTATCTTTATTTTGTACTGGGCCCAGCAAAGTATGCAGCAGATCCCCCTTGTGACACGGCATTTTTTGCAGAAAACACCCAGAAGCCAGTCCATGGCACAGAACCTTCTCCCAGGAGGAGCCACTCCTGGTGAGAGAAGCAGCTGATCCCAGTGGCCTAAATTCAGAACCAGTCTTGATTCCTGCCCCCATCCCTCCCTGTCCTCTTCCAGGACGTTCCACTTCCTGCTGCCACCACCCTCACGATAGCCCCTAGGGGGCGCTGTGCTCTGCCCAAAGGGTGCACTCAAATTCCGCCCCTGCGTTCCTTGGCGAGCAGCGCCAAGATTTCCAAAAGGGATTGAACTACTAAAGGGACTATCCAAGGAAGTGATCCCTTGAGCAAAGAGGAGCATGGAGGTTGTTTTTCCCAATACTTTCTGCTCGCCTAAGATGTTCTACTCACACTTCATCCATCTTCAGTTCCTGGCCATGGAAGTGCCCCTGGTATAACTGGATCCCTTCCCCGGTATGTCCCTGTATTCAGTCGCTCAGTCATGTCTGACTTTTTGTGACCCGATGGACCGGAGCTACGTGACAGCTCATGTAGGAGGGTCTGAAAGAGTGAAGGGGCAAAATAGGAGAGTGGAGTAGGTGATACCCTACCACGAAGGCCTTTGTAAGCTTTGCTAAGGATGGACCCTTTATCCTCAGGATGAGGGAAGCCACTGAAAAGTTTTAAGCAGGCAGGCTCCTCTGTCCATGGGATTCTCCAGGCAAGAATACAGGACTGGGTTGTCATGCCCTCCTCCAGGGAATCTTTCCTACCCAGGGATTGAACCCACGTCTCTTGCATCTCCTGCATTGCAGGCTGATTCTTTACTGCTGAGCCCCCAGGGAACTTCCAGCCACTATGCCACACCACCTCCCAACTGCGTGGCTGCCTTCACATGATATAGAATCTCCCTGGGATGTGCCACGGTCCCCAGGAGCCAGCCTCATGGGGCTCCACATGCTGCCAGAGCTGTAAACACCACCCCCTGTTTCATTTCCCTGGTGATTCTGACCTTCCAAACGTGACCACGGTGAGAGTGTGATTAATGAGCCAATTACTTCTGTGGAAGACATTGTGCAAAATAAATAGCCCATTTCCCTTCAGTTTACAGTTTTAATAAATAAATAGTGCTCCGTGCTCTGGTTTTGTTTATGGCTGCTCATACCTGAAAGTTTGTGATGAATCTTTGTGTTGTTCATTTCCAAAATTAATCAGACCTGCCAGATGACTCTGAAATATAGGACTGCATTTGTCCTTCGATGTTAACAGCAAGACAGGCAGGTGGGGCCCCAGGAAAAGGTGGGCTGAGGGGAAGGGTGAACAGAGGGCAGAATGATTAGAGCTCTGGAGCCCTGGCCCTGGAGGCCCAGTGCCCACACATGGAAACCATTGTCAGGGAGGCTCAGCATGTAGCTTCACAATTAATGGTTCAAGGAAAATCACCAGGAAGGACAAGGACAGAGGCGTGGCAGAAACTTCTTTCCTCTGCTTCAAACTTGGGTAGATTGGCCAAACTGGACAGTGTGTCCAAACTCCATCCAATGGGCCAAAACTTAAAAAGCCTTCACCTCCTCTACAGGGGGTGAAGAGTCATGTACTCAATGGGATGTCTTTTTCAGGTCCCTCTGTGCAGACACAGGGCAGAAGGACAGAAAGTCAGGCATCTCTTGTGGGGTGCTCACCATCTGAAAATTGTCTTGGGTGGGATGGTAGATCACGAAGGTTCAGTGTGATCAGAAGTAACAGATATTCAACAATCAAATATTCATGATGTGCATTTACCATCTACACACTTTGATGTACATCTAGTGAAGTCTCAACGTAGGTCATGAGGTTAATATTAAGCATCCATTTTACAGATGAGGAATAGAAGAGGTTCCAAAGATATCAGTTACTTGCACAGGTTCTCAGAGCTAGTAAGTGAAAGAGTTCATATTCATATCTAGGTCTTCAGTCTTCAAGAGCAGTGTTGCTGTATTTCATGTAGGTATGATCTGTCTGTGAGAATGCAAGTTAGTTTTTCTTTGACATTGGTGTGACTGGGCCTCTTTATGTTCCCTTCTACATGTGTTTTATCCCCATCAAACAATTCTTTGGAGGATCTCCACAGACCCCTTGAAATGATCAGTGCACCTGTGCTGTCCCTCCTGTTAGACTATGAGAGTCTTGAGGGCAGTGGCATCACTTAATCTGTCTTGTAGCCCTCTCTCCTGGCACAGTGCCCAGCATGCATGTGTGTATTCATTCAGCACCCATGTACCAATCATCTACAGGGTGCTGTGTGCTGGGGACACAACAGTGAATTAAAAGAGACACAGCCACTACCTCTATAGCGCTTACATACTAGCGGAAAAGACAAATGTTAACCACATAATTGAATAAATAATATGAAATTGAACGGTAGTTAAGTATTAAGAAGGAGATAAGAGTTGGGTGCTGAGGAAGTGACATCTGAGCTGAGCTATGTTGAGGAGCAATAACTGGAGGATAGAGACATGTCCTTCCATCCTGGGGACCAGCACATGGAGAGGCAGGTGAGGGGGCCTATGGACAGCTCATGTAGGAGGGTCTGAAAGAGTGAAGTGGCAAAATAGGAGAGTGGAGTAGGTGATACCCTACCACGAAGGCCTTTGTAAGCTTTGCTAAGGATGGAGCCTTTATCCTCAGGATGAGAGAAGCCACTGAAAAGTTTTAAGCAGGCAGGTGACATGATCAGAGCTGCATTTGATTGGAGGAGGGCGAACCCTTTCCCAGGTAGATCAAGGAGGAGGTAGGGATGATGCTAGCTTTGACCAGGGTCACAGCAGTGAAGATGGAGAGAAGAAAAAATTCCAAGGTCACAGAGCAGGTAAAGTAGATGGATCACAGTGGTGGTTTGAATATGGAGCATGAGGAAGAGAGGGTATGAAGGGCACCACTCCCTGGGATAAAAGTATGTCATGAGGATCCATTTGGAAAGCAGGATCCTGAACTTAGTCTTAAGTCTATCATGAGTTTGAGGACCCTTCAAGCTCTCCAGAATGAGATGTCAGGAGAATTTGACAATCTGACAGTGGGATATGTGGGTGCAGGGTGTGCTCACGGCAGGGGATTAATAGTGTGTCCTAAATTAATGTTCTCAGCTTCTCTCTCTCTTCCACCACTTCTTTTCATCAAGAGATAATGATGATGGTTCTTAGGAAATGTAGAAATAGACATGACTCACCTTGGATAGAGGCTTCGGAAGGAGGCAGCTCCATAAACCCAGGTCATTACCAACTGCCAGGCACACAGAGTTTTACAGCCCACGTGGGGCTCTAACTCATTTGAGCTTCACAAGAACCTGGGATTATTACCTCCATTTGAGGTTACAAGGTTTGTCCTGAGAAATCATGTATTGGATCAAGTGTAAACTACTTTCTTATTATCATCTGCCTTCTGGAAGAATTGAAACTGCAAAAAGCTTCCCTTATGAGACACTTGAATCCAATCCAGTCTACACACATCCTTGAGCACAAATTTAAAAGGCAAAGGAAAGGCTGCAAAGACATGTAAGAAAAAAGCCCCTGCCCTTGAGATCATAGACCAGAAAACAAGAGCCCCAACTGATTGTAATACACAAAGCAATGTGGGAGAATACCATAGAAGATTCATTTAAAGAAATTCATTAAAAATTCATTATTATAAAAAATAATGTCTAGTGTAAACAAATACATAATATAGAACTGTAAAAGAAAGTGAAAGAGTATCCAAGTCCCACCCTGAGGTACCCAGGTCATTGTTCTGTCTGTTTAACTTTGGCAGGTGCTTGAGAGTGGACGTTTTAGTTCCATTAGTCGATTCATGGCCTGTTATGTTTGAGCTGGTTTTAGCTGGAGTTTTTGTAATGTGCAATCAAAAGAATCTTGACTAATAAGGTTATTTTGAGAATTCAATCAATTAAAGAATACAAAGTGCTTAACACTGTACCTCAAATATAGTCAAGTACTCAAAACATATTAACTGCTATTACTCCTGTGTTTCAATCTATTGGATTGGTGGGGCCACGCACACAAAAGGCTGTTTACATGAAATACTGAGGAGCTTCCTGGGAGAAAATTAATCCTAAGAGAAGAGGAATCCAAGCACCTAAGATTCAGTGCAAAAGCATTAGTCCACAGGACCCAGGAGCGAGTCTGAGGACAGCCTAGTGTCTGCCCGTCAGCAGTTTCTCCCGGGTCAGCTCTCCCAGAAGCCCAGGCACACAGCGTGTGGAGGATGGTGGCTGAGAGGGAACAGGGGGCCTGGAAGCGGCCCCTCACACACCGTGTGCATGCGCTCAGTCATGTCCAACGTTTTATGACTCCGTGGACTGTAGCCCACCAGGCTCCTCTGTCTCTGGGATTCTCTAGGCAAGAATATTGGAGTGGTTCCCCTGCCAGGGGATCTTCCTAACCCCTGGGAAGTGAGACGGGAAGTTTCTACTCCCCCGTGTGCTCTCCTGAGGTTGGCTGCTAGCATGGCCCAGCACAGGAAGAAGAGGGATGCTCTCTTCTGCTTTACCACAGAGGACAGGGACCTTGTCACTTGGAGTCATCCCATGCTGAAAGGTCAGTCAGGGCTAGTTTGCTCTGAGGGAGCCAAATCCCCAAATAAACATTTAGTCTCTTTGAGACATTGTTTCTAAGCACTGGACACAAGGAGTCTAAGAGGGGGAAACCAAATACAGGTTCTACCTCAGGAGCTAATTATCTGAAGAAAAAAAGTATGTAGGTAGGTATATGTGTATATATGTACGTATGAGATTCCCAGGTGGCACAGTAGTTAAGAATCTGCCTGCCAACACAGGAGACGCAGGAGACGCAGGAGTCCTGGTTTCGATCTCTGGGTTGGGAAGATCCCCTGGCAGGGCATCCAGTCCAATATTCTTGCCTGGAGAATCCCAGGGACAGAGGAGCTGGCGGGATACAGTCCACAGAATCACAAAGAGTCGGACATGACTGAGCACCGCACACGGTGGGCCGGCATTGCCCCACAGAGATGTATCAGATGGTTCCGTCTAGAAACATGGAAACACAACAGCCCCTATTCACTTCAACTTTGGGTTTTTACTTCCAATTCCAAGAAAACGGATGAAGTCCCATTTGGTATCCTATCACCCAAAAATAGATCCTTGACCTAGATACTGAACAGTGGGCTCTCTAGGAATCTGGCATCTTGGTACAGTCCCAGAAACTCTGGACACAGAGGGAATGTATATGTCAGTTGGGGAGATATTTGAGCTGCTCCACACCCCACTGTACACCTGTAATAACCCCCATCACTGAAGCTTGTCTGTATGTGTCTCCCCTTGAGACTCAACCAGAGTCCCCATCCCTGCAGCTGCCTTGCCTCACACAGACACCCGAGGTCCCTGGGAGTCAGCCTGGGCTTCCCAGCAGCCTGCTGTCTCTGTCCGTTGCTGATCCTTGTGAACTGTGCTTGGGGAGCCTCGTACGCAGCTGTCCTTGGTACTAGACATTACCCTCAAATTCTAGACTCTACCAGTGCTCTCAGCATACCAGCTGCCTTGGGCACCCACCTGCCTCCAAAGCAGAAGGCCACACATGGATGATAACATCATCAGGAATGGATAAGACCTGCCAGTTGCAGAGGCAGCTCTGCCTGGGAGAAAGCCTACCAGACGCAGGGTTTCTTGTCTGTCACCGTGGCCGTGCTGATGGTGCATCTTCAGCTACCCTAAATGAAGAGATGGCTGTTTAGGTGCAATCTGCAACCCAATTTGGGAACACAAATGACATGGCTCCAGCCTCACTGGTAGGAATTATGGCTCTTGAATCAGGCACAATCTGCAAAATAAGTGAAACTGTCGACACAGAGAAATGTGTTTTAAAACATGACGTGATCTACGATTAAAGCCTGTAAATTCTGCATCCACCTCAGAAATATCCCACTTTCAGAGCAATTTACTCACTAACTAGCTCTCTCTTGAATGGACCATATGTCTTTTTCATTACTGTGTCAGTCCTGCCTCTGTTGGCCGCCGTTCCCAACTGCTGGGCCCACCGATTCCCCATCCACAGGCCCAAACATGCCCAGGTCCTGGGCCCTGATTCACAGAGACCCATTCGGCCCTACCTCTGTGCTCATCTGGGTCCCTGATGCAAATTCCCATGCCCGTCATTGTGAGCGCTGAAGTCTTACCTTATGTACTGGATTTACAGCGCAGATGTACCGGTGTCTGTGGCACCCGTCAGCTCCCTGCCATGGAGACGGGAGGTAGCGCTTATTTCCCGTCATTGTGCTGTGTTGAGGTTCACTCCCTGGTTCATGCATTCATCCATTTACTCGACAAATAATTATACAACACCTGCTAAGGCCACATACTTTTCTGTGCCCTAGAGAGATGGTGGTAAACAAGAAAACCTAATCCCTCCTCTCAGGGGTGCTGGGCCAGGACAACCGCATGAGGCCCAGCTCAAGACAAGCATGGTGTCCTGGCTTCCCTCATGTGCAGAATGGGGTGGTCATGAAGCAAAAACTTGTGGTCAAACAGCCTTCAGCCACCGTTGAGGGAAGTGGCTGCCACTGGGAGTCCCATGTGAAGCTGCGTTTCCTGTGACTTGTGCCCACAGTCACCTGCATGTCACACTACATGGCTACCCTGTTAAATATTTAGTCTGCCCCACCCCCAGCCAACGTTTCAAGAGCCTGAGCTGGTGTCTGCATCACCTAGTCTGTCTAGGCCACAGACACAGGTCGCTCTGCCAATCTCTCCAGATGGGAACGACCATCTATCGCACTGTCTCGTGTTGCTGTGCTCTCCCCAAAGTAGGTGCCCTTGTTTCACCCATGAAGGCCATGGGTAGATGTGGTGCTTTTCCCCTGGTCTGGGTGCAGCATCCCAGGCCCTCACAGCTCATTTTCCAAGTCCAGTTCTAGGAGATCTTTGTATGTATGATTGGAACAAATAGTTTGGCTACACCAGCCCACCAGCCCCGGGATCTCCACTCACAGGTCCTGCCAGTGCTGGCCCCCTCCATTCAGTTCCCTGTTTCTTTCCCCATGGTCACTTTCACAGGCTGGGTGGCATCTGTCCACAGCCACTTCCTGGACTGCATCAACGAGAGAAGAAAACTGAGGCTTGGACCAGTAGAGACACGATCCAGAGTCTTCCTGGGGGTACAAAGCTGGGCCACAGAGCTGGCAGGAGTAGTCACAGGCATCCTTGGGATAGATACCTCTGTGGTGCATACATGCTAAGTCACCTCAGTTGTGTCTGACTCTGTAGCCCGCCAGGCTCCTCTGTCCCTGGGATTCTCTAGGCAAGAATACTGGAGTGGGTTGCCTTGCCCTCCTCCAAGGGATCATCCCCACCTAGGGATCAAACCCAAGTCTCCTGCATTGCAGGCAGATTCTTTACCACTGAGCCACCAGAGAAGCCCACCACTATGGTACCAGGCTCAGAAAGCTAGTCCAAAAGCAGGTGAGACTGGCTGGTGCCCAAGCAGGAAATTCTCAGCAAAGAATCCAAAATTTGTGGTAATTAAGCATTAAAGAGACATGGGATGAGACTTTTGCTGGTGATAATCTTTGGAGCATGCCAGAGACACAGCAAAGACCCTTGAAGAGTCATGCAAAATCTAGGGGAAGTTTATGGTGGAGCTCATACCAACTACTGTAACAACAGACCCTGGAACAGGCATTTTATAAGCAAGATGCTTATTAGCAACAATGGCAGCTGATCCATACATGCCTGCATGCCAGGCACTTAACTAGGCCTTAACTTATTTCAGTCTCAAGCCTATAAGGCCAGTGCTATTAGTTTGATGCCTATTTTACTGATAGATAATGGAAAGAACCAAAGCAGCCATCATCTGTAGTAAGAAAAGCATCAAGAAAACAAACATCAGAATCCTGCAATGAAACTAAAGAGGCCAAGGTCTCCAGGTACTAGCAGGATGTCAGGGGAAGTAAGGAGAATTGGAGGATGAGATGTGACTTTTTGGAAATACTTCTGCTTCCAGTCGAATTGCGTTTTCTACCTCTCCTCTTGCAACGAGGCTCTGGAATCAACCTACGCTGCATTTCCTGCCCTGGCTGCCTATGTAGAACCACCTGGGAGGTTTTAAAAATCACGATGTCTGGACCAATGGAATCAGAATGTCTGGGAGTTGGACTCAGGTATCAGCCTACTTGAAGACCCACTGATGTAAAGCAAGACTGGATCCCTTCCGTGGAAAATTTTATGGCTCAAACTGAGGTGACTGTGGCAGTTCCAAGCCCATCAGCAAAACATGGGCAGCTGATCACAAGTCACCCCCTCCAAGGCGAGGCACCTGGGAGAGAAGGGCGCAGACAGCACGTTGGTTAGAAGTGTGTGGCTGCCAATGGGGTCACGGCACACCCGACCCAAGTCCCGTCAAGCATGACAGGACTTCAGCATGGCTTGAAAAACCTCAAAGGCAATATTTGCAAGTAGGGAGCTCAAGGTGTTTGAACCACAGAAAGGTGAAGTGATTTCAAGAGGCCACAGATGCTGCTGATGAGATAAATGCCTCTGTGGATACAATAGAAGCATCGCAGAGCATGTACCCTCCTCCCCCTGAACAGTCCACTCACTGGTGCCTGATGTGGGACAACAGATATTCTTCTCACGGCCACATCATCCCATATACCTACCCAAGGGGCACATCGAACATGTCTGAAGTCTGATGTCAGAGAAAAAAGTACACATGCTTTGAAGCAGAAATTCGTGGGTTTGAAATCTTTCCTGACACTCACTAGCTCTGAATCTAACCACCACCTCTAAGACTTTGCTCCTTTATCTGTAAAACGGGGTCATTAATTCATTCAACAAGTATCCACTGAGCATCTGCCATAGTCCAGGCACTGTTTAAGATGCAAGGGATAAAGATAAAGGCACTGTTTAAGATAAAGGGAAACAACCCAGATGAAAACCCTGTTTTCTTGGAGCTTATATGTTGTTTAAGGAAAACCAGAGGCAATAAATAACAAATAAGTAAAATAGCATGTTGGAAAGTGATAATTGTGGTGATGTTATTGAAAACAGGGAGAGAAATTAAGCTGCTGGGAGGTGGGGAATACAATTTTATAGGATGGTCAAGAAATACCTCTCTGAGAAGATGACAGCTGAGCAACAACCTGAAGGAAAGAAAGGAGCAAGCCAGGCAGAGATCTGGAGAAGAGTGTTCTAGGCAGAGGAAGCAGCCAGTGCAAAAGCTCTGAGGTGAGAATGCACCTGGTGAGCTGGGCTGGTGAAAAAGTGAAAGTGTTAGTTGCTCAGTTATGTCCAACTCTTCTCAACCCTATGGACTGGAGCCCACCAGGCTCCTCTGTCCACGGGATTCTCTAGGCAAGAATACTGGAGTGGGTTGCCATGCCCTCCTCTAGGGGATCTTCCCGACCCAGGGATCAAACCCAGATCTCCTGTGGCGCCTGCATTGCAGGCAGATTCTTTACCATTTGAGTGCTGGGCTAGGGAACAGAGTTATCCACCTTCTAGGGCATGTGTGCATATATATATATAATGATGATTTGGGAATGATATGAAAATAACTTGGGACTCCCTCAATAGAGTAGAACAACTTGGGAATCATCCTTCCCAAAAGGACGGGCTGTCACTTCTTCTGAGTGGCAACAAGTGAGCTATTTGTAGCTCAGTTGGTGGTCTTTATGAGCTAATCCAACCCCAGCCAAGAGCCAAATGCCCTACATATTAATTACAGAGGTCACTGTTTGGTAAAGCAATAAGGTCAAAACTTCCTGCCAAAAAAAAATCTTCCTTTTTTCAAACAAATCAGTGCTAGGTTGTCTCTGAGAAAAAAAGTAACGTTCCCCATGAGAGGTGCCCCTGAGAGGACTCACTCTCAGGTGAGTCCCTTGGAGAAGATGAAAGGAGGGGTGGCACCCTGATCCCTCCCTCCCCGGGACAGCAGAATCCACACCGTATCTGTGTAAGGAAATTCTACAGCAATCCAGGTTACAAAACCAACAGGATTGAAAGAGTGGAACCTCATCTCCTTGTGAGTAACCAAGCCTGAGGACAAAACTCAAAGGACTCGAAAGGATGCTGGATGGAACCAAAGGGAGAGGTCTGGAGTTTTGCAGGCTGATTCTCAGCAGTCCCTCACCTGTGTGCACAGGGAAAGAAGTTATCACAGTGAATTACAAAGTCTGCTCTTCCCACAGAAGGCTGCTATTCTGGAACCCACCTGGCCCATTAGTAAAACCTTCCTGTACCTCCATCATGATCTAGTGTGGCAAAACCTGTGAACCTTAGGATACCAGTGGAAAAGATGGCTGGAGATGCACTCCAACCATCTCACGGAGATTTGGAGACACAAGGGCTGGCAGGGCATTGTCTCCTTGCTTTGTTAGCATTAGTGAGCTAAGCTCCAAGAATGAGCAATCCCCTTTCTCAATGGCTTAACACAGCCTTGCCTGGGACAGGTGCCTCCCCCTGGGGGCATCTCCTGGGTGTCTCCACCTCCAAGCGGTGTCAAGGATCAATCCCCTTGCATCCTGGGCTCCACTTAACTGGACTTCTTGGCTTCCAGCCAGGAGAAGGGGGAAAGAGAAATGGTGGGTAGTATATGTAGAGTTTTGTGGGCAAGACTGAAAGTGGCATATATCTACCTGTGCTTAGTCACTCAGTCATGTTCGACTCTTTGCAACCCCATGGACTGTAGCCCACCAGGCTCCTCTGTCCATGGGGATTCTCCAGGCAAGAATACTGGAGTGGGTAGCCTATCCCTTCTCTGGGGGATCTTCCCAACCCAGGGATCAAACCCAGGTATCCTGCATTGCAGGCAGATTCTTTACCACCTGAACCACCAGGCGGTGAAGAATATCTACCTACTTTCCCATTATTAATAGCTAGAACCTAGTCTGAGACCACACACAACTGCAAGGGAAATTGTGGAATATAACATTCCCATGTTCTCACACAAGCATTGTCTCTGTTACACCACATTTGTGACTTCTGGGTAAAATCATTAGTAGTTAATCCCAGTAGAAGAGGGACCAGCAGTCAGCATGGACAGGGAAAACAAACAAACAAACAAACCCTAGATTAGATTATCTCTGATTGTCCTCTGTGTGTAAGCATGTAGATCTCCTCTGACCATGAATGGGGAATTAATGCATTCCAGGCTCAGCATCAGTCATAGTGGAGATGGATGTTACCACAGTGGAGTCTGTCCCAATTTTATTTTGTCTGGGCTTTCAAAAGTTGTGTGGGAGTTTTGGCTCAAGTGCTGATATAAAACCATCCAAAACACCCCCTCTTTGTCCTGATAGTCCATTAGCCCTTGGCCCAGAAAGTTCTCAAATAGCTACATAGCCCAACCCCCGGACTAGCCAAAGGGGGTGCACTCCAGAGCTAAAAAGTAGCATTTAACCTACTCCACATTTATGGCAGTAAATAACCAACATCCTCAGAAAGTCAAGAATGTAGGCCTGAGACTTCTTGGTATTGAAGCAAATTTACCTCTTCCTGATTCCAGCTTAACCCCATCCAGCCCATCTTCACTATTGAAATTGATGCCTTCTATACTTGGTGGGAACCCCTTGTCCTAAAGAGACCCTTGTGGACTAGCTCCCCACCACCCACACCCAGAAATCCAGTCTGAGCACACTGTAGCCGCCAGACTCCAGTTATCACTGATAGAAGCAATCCCATAATGCTCAATCACAGTGGCATCTCTGAGAGCTCTTGAGCCACGCAAGCTGTGTCTGAGGACCATCTATCAGGGGAGGGACAGAAAAAAGAATGTCCTCAGTGGCTTCTATCTCCCATTGGCCAACATTCCATCTCATGGGACACTAACTTCCTTGCACTTGTGTGGGTGCAGAGTGAGGTTCTATTTACAGTGGCATCAACAGGGAAGACCAGGATAGGAGGCAAGTGACACATGCACATGTCTGAGAACCTGTCTGGCGGTACCCATGGGAAATCGACCACATCCCACGCAGAAGTGGCCATGGCAACAGCAGCTACAACAAAAGAAAGGTGATGCTGAGAAGTGCTGCTTAAGAGGGTTTTGATCCACAGGAGTGAAGTCAGTGGTATCTATTGTCATTATTATCATTATGAGCTAGCCACAGACACCAATCCTTGAACACAAGCATCTTCCCTGGAGTCTGGTGCTCTGAATTTCAACCTTGGGCCAAGTAAAAGCTGCCTTTAACAGGTTTATCCTAGGCTGGCTCCCACCCCGACTTCAAGGGCCAACTCTCACTGGAATCCTGGAGAACACTAAGGGGGTGGGGGCTTCTGACTCTTGCTATTCTGAGCCCCTTCCAAAGGCCAAGGGAGATTTCCAGTAAGATGAGCTCTGCCCTGCTACTCTGAAAAGCTATGTCAGACTTCCAGGAATTGTATTCAATACTTTGTGTAACTTGGTCTGAAGCAGCATAGTTAAGAAATGCAATTAGCTGTTAAGAGCATGATCGGAAGCCAGACCATCCAATCCCTGGGAGGCCATCACTCAGAAGTAGACAAAGGCATCCTTAGTCCAGAGGGCTCATGGCTCTGTTTCTTGACAGAGTTGGTCCACTTGCCCTCATTGTGAGCACAGAATGAAAAGTGAACTCTAAAGAGATGGCTCTGAATTAGTGAGTAAGGATATCATCACCCAACCTTACAGGACTCCATATTTGTTTTGTTTGTTTTTTGGGGGTAACTGGTAATAAGAGATAAGGGGAGAAAGGATGGGGGAGGAACGAAGCTTGATACAATAAGAAGCACACTTAACTGCAAAGGGCAGAGGGCTGGAAGACACCACCCCAGACCTGTGCCTTTGAGTCCCCAAGGCAGACACAGTGAGAATGACCCTTTGGGGTCATGCTCACAGAGTGTGGGCATCCCTCATCGGTTGCAACACCCAGACACTTGGCTTCAGGCTCTGCTGCCAGAGGAGACCAATGAAGCCCATTGCCAGCTGTCCACAGCAACAAGGCTACTGAGCAGCAACTGTCCCTCCTTGTTTGAGTGGGGCCACAGACATAAAATCAGTGGTAATTGTAGGTATAATGTTAGAGTTCTGGCTTTGGACTCTCTTTGAATCCTGGGTCTGCCCTTACTAGGTAAGTTATTTAACCTTTTTGTTTCTTAGTTTTCTCATATGTAAAATGGAAGGAATGAGTATAGATCTTCCAGAGTATAGTTCTAAGGTTTAAATGAGATAATATGTGCAAAGTACATGAAAGTGTGGCTAGCACATCTAAAAAACCCCTCAAAAACATTATTATCATTATTATTATTATAGTTATTATTATTGCTAACATTTATCAAGTTGACTTATAGACATCACTGTGACTCAAACAGCATGTTGCATGCATAGGTCCTCACATTTATCCTGTGATCTGTAATAATATCAAAATCCTATTGGAGAAACTAAGATGTAGAGAGTGACTTTCTCAAAGGCACCCAGCTGATTTCTTCAGGAAGTTTCTTAAACAAGAAATACTTTTTCCCCTTACTGGCCCATTACCACATCATGTAATATCTGCACGACGACACATTGTCACGATCTATTTACCACTTTGTGTCTCTCTAAGGGGTGAGCAAACTATAGCCCTTGGGCCAAACTGGGTTTTTAGGGGAAGTTTTATTGGAACAGAGTCATTCCTGTTTCCATATTGTCTATAGCTGTTTTCATGCTACAATAGTTGAGCTGAGTAATTGCAACAGAGACCATATGGTCCACAAAGCTACAAATATTTGTAGTCGGTCTTCCGTATCTGTGGGTTCTGCATCAGTGGATTCAAGTAACCATAGATCAAAAATATTTGGGAAAAAAGTTCCAGAAAGTTCCAAAAAGTAAAACTTGAATTTGCTGTGCACTGGTGACTACTTACATAGCATTTACATTGTATTTACAGCTACTTACATTGTACTAGGTGTTGTAAGTAATCTAGAGATGATTTAACGTATGTGGGAGATGTGCTCAGATTTCATGCAAATAGTATACCATTTTACATAAGGGACTTAAGCATCTGAGGAGTTTGGTATCCACAGGGTGGGGACGCAGGTATTCTGGAACCAATTCCCTGCAGATACTGAGGGATGACTGTACTAGCTGGCCATTTATTTTAAAAGATTGCCAACCCCTGCATTAGACTGTGAGCTCTGGCTCAGTGGTAAAGAAACTGCCTGCCAATGCAGGAGACTCAGAAGATGCCAATTGGATCACTGGGTTGGGAAGATCGTCTGGTGGAGGAAGTGGCAACCTACTCCAATATTCTTGTCTGGAAAATCCCATGGACAGAGGAGCCTGACAGGCTACAGTCCACGGGGTCCCAGAGTTGGACATGACTGAGCATACACATATGAACCACGCCTCCTTAAAATAGGACTCATGTACTTCTGTCTATACCCCTTCATCCCAGCATGTGATGGGGGCCCCCTAAGTAGATGCTGAATGAGGAAAAGAGTGAAGATGTGTCAGACTTGAATAGATGCCACTTCTGAAGGAGCAACCCCATCAGGAACCCAGATGTCAGGATCTGAGCCCCACTCAGATCCTGGGGAGCCCCTCAACTCTGTGATGCTACCCGCTGCCTATTGGTCCCCACAGGTAACCCTGAGTCAGGACAAATAAGAGGTCACCACGATATCACCCTATGACCACTTAGCCTCCCAAATGACATGACCAGCATCTACTTGGAAGGAAACCTCACTGGTGAAATGGAAAAGCAACTGGAGACAGTTTGGAGAGCATACCCTACTCCTTTTTGCCTGCTCTCTTCTGTCCCCAGGTTTGTGGCTGTGCCTTTCCTTAGATCTCTCATGAACTGAATCAGAAGTTTCCTGAGGCAGACTGTCCTACAGCAATCGCTTCAACCTCTTGTTGGAAAACAGCAACAACAACAAATACACAACAACAACAATAAAACCAACTACCATCCACTGAACCCTGCCCTGTGCCAGGCATCATGTCCTGGACTTTACAGAATCAACACCAGTTCTTAGGACAGCCCTCAGAGGCAAACTGGACTTTATAATCCCCATTTAAAGATGGTGAGGCCATCTGCCCAAGGTCGCATAACCAGGAAGTACTGAAGTTGGGATGGAAACCCATTCTCTCCTCTTGTCTGTGTCCCTGACCTGCTTTCCTAGGGACCCATGACCCAGTAACTGGAACGGTGTTGGAATTCCATGATATGATCTTTGAATTAAGTAATTTAGCTGCATTCACCTGACCCAGCCTGGTTCACAACAGATAAGGGTGTCATTTATTAGACATGCACTGGTGTTTACTTGCCCTGCATCAGACTCCATGCTGGACACTCAGGACACAGAGGTAGACTGAGCACAGCTTTACCTCTCAAGGAGGTAAATGTGTAATGATGAAGACACAAGTGAGACCCTCTCAAGGATCTCACAGTGAAATGATGGAGACACAACTGAGAAACCAGCAAGGAGCACAACAGATAAGACCTGGGTAGAAGGACGGAAGAGAGAGGAAGGGCTCTGGGTGGGAGTGTCCCTGCATGGGCGTTGCTCTGGTGGGTGGGGCTATGAAATCCACCCTGCCTCTCCAGGTGAGCTTTCCTTGATCTCTTCCATAGATTGAGGTTCCATGCAAGAGTCCCCTTGAACATCTCCTTCGTTGACTTTGAAAACCTCTGCTTGAGGGGGTGAACAATGCAGGAGGAACAAAGTGCTGATGCCATCACTGTCTGAAAAACAGGATTTTTCAAAAAATCACGTTCTCTCGGAAGTACAGAGACCAACTCCTAAGTACATTCCTGCAGCGTTTTTTCATTTCAGAGGACAATTAACCTTTGCAATTAGCTTAATCAACAGGAACTTAATATCAAATATTTGGTTGCTTAGCAACAAGGAAGCAGCCGCCAGTGGGACTGCAGTATCTCTGTTACTCAAGTCTCCTGGGGCTGTAGACTGAGGAAACACTGAGCTGGATTTCCAAACTCTGCAAGTTCTTTGGCCCCAAAGTACTGACCACCCCAGGCCCTGCTATCTGTGACCTCTAGAGTCAGGGAGCCCTATGAGTGAGAACCCAGTTTTTCAGCAGTGACCGGGGAAGGGGGAGGTTCCAGCCTCCAGTGCCCTCCATATGCCTCAGAAGCGCCTCCAGGAATGATGCCCAGGCAGGAGGTGTTGGTCTTCACCTTTTAGAGTGTAGCCTGGGAAAGCTGGGGCCTGCCAGATACCTACCGTAGGCTTTTCTTTTCTTCTAATTTTTACCAGGCCCCACTTATCCTCATTTTAAGTAGGAAGACTAAGGCTCAATATATCACTTGCCCAAGTGTGCCCAGTAGGAAGTGGTGGAGCAGGATTTGGTCCCCAGTCTCGTGTTCTTTCTGCATGTTCTCTCTTTTCTACAATGGCCTGTCAGATCGTGCTCCTTTTCTGTGCCTGAGCTTCGGTATTGGACCAGATGTTTCCTTCTCGTCCATCCCAACTGGTGTGTCTACATCTTCCTTCCCAAATCATGCCAACTCAGATGTTAATGTAGGCTTCTGAGGCATTTGCTTGAACCTCTCTATTTTCTCACTTCAGTCACCATGAATCCCAGAAAGAAAAATCATAATTCTTTCTAAGTCTCAATTTCCAACTCCTAAATCGATAAGATTGTGTGGTGAAAACAGCAAGGACTTTCCAATCAGCAAACCTGGGTTCAGATACTGGCTCTAAAATTTACCAGATTATGTCACTTTGGGGACAAAACTTCTCATCAACCCTTCCTCTCATCTGTGAAGTGGAGGTAATAATAACTCCCTCGAAAGGATGCCATGAGGACCAAGTGAGAAGCCTGGCTTGTAGAAGATGCTCTAGAGATAAAAATACAGAACAGAGTGAAAATCACCACCAGACAACTTGATACCTCTGTCCCCACCACCTCCAGTTGCCGTGGGGAGTTATAAGACTTCCCTCTCTTCCTCATCTCCCTCAGAAGGCTTTTTCCACTATAAAGTGACCAGAGGAGTTTTAGATCAAGTGACCACTGGAGGTTTTTCTGTGTGTTACTTAGAAACCCAAACACATACCTTGAAGAAAATGTCCTCCTTTATTAAAAGTAATTCGAGGCAAACAGATCTGGTTTGAATTCTGACTCCCTTACATACCAGTCTTGGGAAATGGGCAGGCATTTCCCCTCTCAGCTTCTATGTCATCCTCAACTGTAACACAGGGAGGAGAGTAATACTTCCCCAGTTGGATTCTAGTGAGAACTGAATCCAACAACTAATAGGAAAGAGCCCATCCCAACATGAACCCCAGTGTTCATGCTACTGCTGCTGTGCTCAGTCATGTCCGACACTGCAGCCCCATGGATTGTAGCCTGCCAGGTTCCTCTGTCCATGGAATTTTTCCAGGCAAGAATACTGGAGTGGGCTGTCATTCCCTACTCCAGGGGCTCTTCCCAAACCAGGGTTCAAACCTGCATCTCTTGCATTGGCAGGCAGATTCTTTACCACTAGCATCACCTGGGAACCTCCCAGTGTTCATAGTAGCATTATTTACAACTGCCAAGTTATGAAAGCAACATAAGTGTCCATCAGCAGACAAATGGATAAAGAAGATGTGATGTATATATACAATGGAATACTACTCAGCCATAAAAAAGAATGGTGTTTGAATAGACTTGGAGGGTATTATGCTAAGTGAAATAAGTCAGACAGAGAAAGACAAATACTATATAATATCACTTATATGTAGAATCTAAAACACACAACAAACTAGTGAATATAACAAAGAAAGAAGCAGACTCGGAAATACAGAAAATAAACTAGTGGTTACCAGTAGGGAAAGGGAAGGGGTGGGGCAAGATAGGGATAAGGGAAAAAGGTTATTATGGGACTATAAGAAGTCGTGCATGAAAATTTTATAAATTATAAAGCACTGTAAAAAACTAAGATCATGGCATCCAGTCCCATCACTTCATGGCAAATAGATTGGAAAAAAAAAAAAACGGGAACAGTGATAGACTTTATTTTCTTGGGCTCCTAAATCACTGCAGACAGTGACAGCAGCCATGAAATTAAAAGACCACTTGCCAGGCTTTAGGTCTACTAAGGCTCATGAATAATTATTCTTCAAATAGAAGCAATCACAGCAGCCAAATATAAGTGTTCCGAATGCTATTTCCATACACAGCTTCTCTGTTGGGTTAGCCTTGAATTTATAGCAACTGCCCTTAACTGAGCACTTACTGAATGACCAGTACTTTACAGCACAGTGTGGTCATCCCCTAACTCCTAATAGGATGTTTTATTAGCCCCATTTTTCAAATGCAGACACTGAGGCTCAGAGAGGCTGAAGCTGAGAGCCCAAGGTTACACAGCTAGTGGGGGGCAGAGCTATGAGAGGAGGCCCAGATATGTGATTCCGAAGCTTGGAACCCGTTCATGGTAGTGTTTGTATTATGCCTTACATCATAAATCAAAACAGTGAGGGGGCCAGGATATGGAAGCAACTTAAAGTCCATCAACAGAGAAATGGATAAAGAAGATATAGTACATATAGATAATGGAAGATTGCAGTCATAAAAATGAATGAAATAATGCCATTTGCAGCAAAATGGATGGACCTAGAGATTGTTATACTAAGTAAAAAGACAAACATCATATAATATCACTTATATGTGGAATCTTAAAAAACGGTACAAATGGATTTATTTACAAAACAGAAATAGAGTCACAGGTGTAGAAAACAATCTTATGGTTACTGGGGAGAAAGGGGGAAGGGACAAATTTGAGACTGGGATAAACATATACACATGACTGAGTATAAAATAGATAACTGACAGGGACCTACTGTATGGCACAGGGTGCGTGCGTGCTAAGTCACTTCAGATGTGTACGACTCTGTGCAACCCTAAGGACTGCAGCCTGCCAGGCTCCTCTGTCCATGGGATTCTCCAGCCAGGAATACTGGAGAGGGTTGCATGCCCTCCTCCAAAGGATCTTCCCGACCCAGGGATCGAACCTGCATCTCTTACAGGTTGCATTGGCAGGCGGATTCTTTGCCACTAGCACCACTTGAGAAGCCCATAGCACAGGGAACTCTACTCAGTACTCTGTAATGACCTATATGGGAAGAAATCTAAAAAAGAGTGGATGCATGTATGTATATAACTGATTCACTTCGTTGTACAGCAAAAAGTAACACAACATTTTAAACCAACTATATTCCAAAAATAATAACTTTTTTTAAAAAGTGAGGGGACTTCAAATACCAGACTCAGAAATTCCAGAGCTCTCAGGAAAGAAAATGTAAATACATTGTCATTCCCTGAGACCAGTTAACAAGGATTGGAAGGTGAGGGGGACAGATTTTACATAAGCAAACTTGCCTTTGGAAATAGGAGCCCAATGTATTAATGTAATAAGTATTCCTCCCACCTGGGCTCTAACTATATTTTTATTAGGATGTTTTACATATTCTTTAGCTTCTGAACTGACTCTGCTAAACTGACTCTGAGTCCCCAGATGTGCCAAAAATCTAGGCAATACATTTATAGGAAGTGAAAGCCCCCAATGAAATAACTCCCAGAGGCCTGAATTAGTGGTTTGTATCCTAAGGAGGTGAAAATCCACATCTCTCCCAGGAAAGCAACTGACAGAATATTCAAACCAAGCTAAATTTACTAGGGACTTTCAGGCTTGAAGGCTTATCCTGTGGCCTGAATAGTTACAATCACACACTGTTCTAAACTCCATGCCAGCTCGCCTCCAGGGCTGGAGTTAGACTTGCCGGGGGTCCAGGCTCTGCAGAGCATGGTGGCTCCATCTGTGGCCAGGGTCAGTGGTCAGCAAGTGGGGTCCATATCTGGGATTGTGAACTCAGTCAGGGACTGAATCTCTAGCAAGGGATCAGGCCTCTACATGAGATACGATTTAGTAAATTACTTTCTCTCTCCAAACTCAGTGATTGGCAGGGTCACAAGGTCTCCTGTTTGTGGTTCCTTGTTATGATGTGTGTAATTTACTTTCCAATACTTCAGCTTAGAGTAGAATTCAGTTTTCAGAGCTTCTGCCCTAATCAGGAACCCCCAGACCTGGGGACAGCTGCTAATAACACACCCAAAAGAAAGCCCATGTGTTACAAGCAACTGTTGTCAACACTTCTATTATTTGTATTTCCATCGACAGCTGAGACTCTGAAAATTAGCATATTTGCACGCCACAAATGGGACTTCTTGGTGAAAACTGTAGCCTGTTTACTGGCAAGATGAGTATCAGAAGTGGGCTTGCATTGAAGGAATGAAAGGTGTTCAGATACATGGACTGGCTGAAAATGCTTTGGAGACAATGCTCCCCTGAGCACGGTCAGGACAGGAGAATCCCAGAGACCTGTGCCCTTTACCCCGAGGCCTGGTGCTGGGTCTGGCACTGGTTTAGGAGGCCTTCCAGCTGTCTGATATTGACTATGAGCATGGAATGCCACAACTGGAATTTTGTTGCATCTGCTTCCTCCTTTCACGCAAGGTAAATTTAGATGGATGGAGGGCTGAGACGGAGCTCACAGAGCAGGCTCTGGGGACAGTTTTATTTGCTGCCTTGTGAGTGAGTAAGTGCATGCACAGTGGAACCAGGCCTGAACCCATTTCATGCAACATGAGGGTGAGACTGTGGGAGTGCAGCTGGCTCTCACAGCCTTAGACTCCTCTGGCAGCTTCTTAAGCTTGCTGGTGAACCCCCTCCCCACTTCCTGAGTGTCTCTGCAGGAGGAAAAGCCTCGGGGAATCTTTGCCCTTTGTCAAATTCATCATCCTAACATCTAATTTGTTTTTAATTTTTTTTTCTTCCAAGTCAGAGCTGGATGGGACATGGAAAGGATTTCAGAACAGCTCCTGGTGAGGGGTAATCTGATGAGAAGTGATTATGTTCTCATTGGCAAAACAATTTATTGCCAACCAAATTCTTGTTGCCAGCTAAATAAAGTAGGTGTTAATTCTACCTACTCCAGGTCCTAAACCACCTCTCAGAGCCAACTGTGAGATTCAACCACCACTAAAGACACAGAGTCTGGTCCACAGAGAGCACAGAGGAGGTAGGCTCAGCCTCTCAGACACACAGGCTAACCTCTGCTTGCCCAGTGATTCCCCACCTGGTGGTGTCCCACCCCTAGAACAGCAGGGAGATCAGTGCTGCAAGGACCTCAAAATCATCCAGCCCCACCCTCTCCTCATCAGACAGGGAGACTGGCCCAGAGAGGTTTCGTGACTAACCTGCAGTCACACGCAGAGCTGGAGGGAGGGCTCTGGGTACTCCCCAAATTCTCCTCAATTCAGTTTAACAAAGAGTTTTTCCCTGAGCTTAGGGAGCTCATGGGAGGAAGATACAAATAAGGCCAACAAATGGAATAAAGCAGAAAACGCTGCACTGTGAATCATGCAGGGAGCCGGGTTCTCTTTAGCCTTAAAAATGGCATGGAAGCTTCAGGAATGCGGCAGCTTTGGCACTGGGCCTGGAGAGATGAGCAGGATTTCAAGAGGAGGGAGGGGGAGGGAGGGAGGACCCTGATGACAATATCCGGGGACCTCTGTGTGGGAGGGCGGTGTGGCAAGCATCCGGGGACCTCCAGGGTATGGTGAGCATCTGAGGACCTATGGGGTGTGGCAAGCAGGTCAGCAGGAGGAGCGCCTCAGCTGGGCTCCAACCAAGTGTTTAGAGTCCCCAGGGGGGCTCCAGATGGGGTCTTGTATGGAGGCGAGCGCTGAATCCATCTCTGGGTCCCGATGTATCCCTGATGGGTGCTGACCACCAGGCTCGCTTCCTTTCCCAGGTGTCCTCTCCTGCCTCTCATCTCTTCTCTGGCCTCGGTGCCTCTCTGAAGTCCCTGTCGCTGGGGCACCAGCTGGATTCTCCTTGGGAAAGTCATTCTTCCAGCCTCTTCTTCACCCCTCACCCCAGGAGCAAGCTAAACCACCTCCCTAAATGTGTGTACAGAACCCTTCAACCCACAAAGCTCTTTTTCTTCACTCTGTCCATTTACTTTCACCAGACACATCATTATCCACGCTTCCTCCATCACGAAGATGGTAAAATGAGGACCCGAGGAACTCAGCCTGGCTTTCCTGCTGGTGCACTTGGGGACCCACTCCCCAGGCCTCATCCTGGCACAGCAGTTCTCAGCACAGACCCTGGAGCCAATTCCCCAGCTCTGCATCCCACTTCACCAGCCACCAGCTCAGTGGCTTGAGCAAATTATTTAACCTCTCTCTGCCTCAATTTCCTCATTCGGAATATGCTAATAGTAGCAATACTGATGTTTATCTCATAGCATTGATGGGAAGATTAAATGCATTAATAAGTGCAAAGAACACAGTAGTCCCTGACACATATTAAGTGCAATGGAAGTATTAGCAATTACTGGCATTAACCCTGATCCAGGATTCCAGCAGATTCCTCCCATTAGGTTACTTGGCATCCCTGGTGCCCTCAGGGGAGTTGCTCAACCTCTCCTTACCCACCTCAAGGCTGGCCCTCAAGACAATCCAGACTCTTCCTGGGTTTTTCTCAGCTTTCTCCAATCCTTGAGTCCCCTTCTTCCTCCCCCATACCTTCAACAATTCCTCCCCATGAGTCCCCTTCCCCATACCCACACCTAGTCAGACAGCCTCTCCCTTGAGTCTCTGTGAGGAAATGATACTGTCTTTGTTGGTTCAAAAGCTGCCTTTAACAATAGTAGTTTTTGAATGTTCAGTACAAAGAGTTAGTTGTCCCTTTAAGGGCCCAGTTTTGAATCAAAAAGAGAGCTCTCCAGCGAGAAGCAGCTTTGACTCTGCTTCCTAGTGGCAGCAAGGGGATTATCAGCAGAGAACCGTGTCACATACTTAATTGCAAAACCATCCCGAAGGCCAAAGTCTAGTTTGGACTGAGTGGCAGAATTGGGTCCTTAGAGCTACTCCTTTCGGATTCTGCAGAAGACATCAGGGTGCAATAAAGAGGATGTTTATGACAACAATGTTCTCCAGTGCTTGGGAGTAGCAGAGATGACCTGCCACACTGGTGCTTGCTTTGACCCGCAGCCTCTTAGACCCATAGTCTTTGGATGCCTAAGAATTACCTTAGGGGAACAGAAGAACCAAGGAGGGAGTAATTGCTGGAGATCCTAGATAACCCTGACACTGACGCTACAGAAAGCCCAGCAACATGGGCTGCTATTTTCCCTGATGGGGAAATAAAATACAGCTTTGGATTTGCCTAGACCACTTCCATGTATGGATTGGTGAAGTGTTCCGTGATGCACTGGTGTGAAAACAGCAGCAGTGTTGCAGGAACTAGGACCCCTTCCGGGGCCCGAGAGTGGGCTCTTGTCTAACACTTGGAAATGAACTGCCTGGGGAGATACACAGGCTGACAAAGCAAGAGACTTTATTGGGAAAGGGCACCCAGGTAGGGAGCAAGAGGGTAAGTCAACCCAGGAGAACTGCTCTGCCACATGGCTCATACTGTTGGGTTTTATGGTGATGGGATTAGTTTCCTGGTTTTCTCTGGGTAATTATTTTGACTCAGGGTCCTTCCTGGTGGTGCACACATTGTTCAGCCAAGTTGGATTCCAGCAAGGATGATTCTGGGAGGTTGGTAGGACATGTAGTGTCTCCTTTTGACCTTTCCCAAATTCTTCTGGCTGGTGGTGGCTTGTTATCTCCTGTTGTAAAATAACTCATGCAAAGGGTTACTGTGGTCCCTGGGCAGGGTGGCCAATTTCAGTCACTATTCTCCTTAACAGTAGGGCCTGGTGCACAGTAGGCACTCAGCAAATGTTTGATGAGTGAATTTCCCAGAGCTTGTGACCCACTCATTTACAGTCATGAATATTCAGGGACTCTCAGGGTTGCTGGCAGAGTGTGATTGGTTAAGGGCCTGAGACACTTAAGTGCCCTCCTCTCCAGCAGAGAAGGCAGGAACATTCTTCAGAAATGTTATCTTGAGCCTTTCAAGTAGAGAGAGTCAAAGCTAAGCAGCTCAGTGTCCTCACTGATGTCTATCTATGGATTGAAGCTTTTCAGAATCCCAGTGGAGCATCAGAGTTAAGGAATGGAGGGTGATATCTTGCAATGGCAGGTTTCTTGGGAGTGTTCAGGAACTTTCTACATACAATAGGAAATGAATTGCATCAAACAGCCAACTCTTACCCTGCACCATCAGAAAACATCTAACCCACCCACATCACCACACAGCCACCTTCTTCCAAGCCACTCAGTCCAATAACCTCTGAAGGGGACAAGATTGTTCTAACATGGTCCCCCACAGCATCTTTTGCCTGGACAACTGTCACCAGCCTCCCGTTAAGGTTGCCTGTCTCTGGTCTTATATCCAGTCATCTTCCAGGCCTTCACTAGACACGTGCTTCCACATCACACATCTGGTTGTGTCACTCTCTTTCTTAATGCCCCTAATGGGTCTGCATTGTCTTCAAAGTAGGATGCAGATTTCTCAACTTGCTGTGCCAAGCTCTTCAAAGTCTGGTTTCCATTAGACCTGAAATGCAGCCAATACTCACCCAAAACACCATGCCAGCTGTTAAAATGTTGAAATACTTCTGCTCCTCCAATGGCTATTCACCATCCACTAACCAACATCCTAGCCCTTATGTCTCCTGGCCAGAGCCCTGGTGGGAGAGACGCCACCTCTGACAAAGGTGGCATTTGGCACTGGGTCCCCAGGGACATACACTGCACTGAGGCCCCTGACATGGCCCAGCACTCCCGATAGATACCCTTGCCTGAACCCCTTTGGGAACCACAGCTTCTACAGTATATACCACACTGGTTGTTAAATGCAGTATTGTGAATGTTACTTCCGTGTCAGTCAACTTTATTAGACTTATCATTCACCATTCCCTTTTTCATTTATTTGTTGAATGAATTAAAGAACATCTGAATAAATAAAGGAACGAATGGTATATAATCTAACTCCTGTTATCTTCTTAGCCTCATCACGAAGGAAGGAGGTCCAGGGCAGCATGTCGATTGACAAATAAGGTACCATCCATGGTGACCACCAAGTTCTCGCTCAGGGCCAGAGATGGACACTTGGGAAGGGTCCTTCACTGGTGGATTATACCCTGGCTAAGTTCTCCACCATTCAAGTTCAGAATATAGACCTTTTCAGTGCATCCAAAATCATCAGTTTTTCAGGGCAAACTCACATGATCCAGGCTGAAAAGACACTGGTGCAAAGTAAGAATGCCAACTGAACTGTTTGTAAAGATGCTGTCTCTTCTCCAGGTGTTACAGTTGCAGGAGACAGGAATCCTAATTCAAAATGACTTAAGCACAAAAGAAATTTATTGGCTCTCAAAGCTGAAAGTCCCAGGGGGTGAGTTCAGCTTCAGGCACAGCTGGATTCAGAGCTCAAATAGTACCACTGGAAAACAATTTTTTTCCTTTTCTGAGTTCTGTCTTCTACCGGGTCGACTTCCATCTTAGGCTCCACATGGTGGAAAGAATGCTTCCTGCCCTCCAGGATCCCATCCTCAGCTTCAAGTCTAGCTGACAAGAATGAAAGGTTCTCTTCTGGAAGCCCCAGATAGCATTTCATTGCATTGGTTGGGGTCTAATTAGATCATCTAGCCAACCCTGAACTCAGCTCAGTGTCCAGGAGAGGAATGTTATGTTCTGACTGCCTGAAGCCTAGATCACCTTGAGATCCAGGGACGTTTCATCCTTCCACCAATAGCTGATGCCTCATCTAAAGTAGAAGGGTTCAGAGTAGACAAGAGGGAGGGCAATAGGGCACCACAATGCTAGGCAGCAAATCCAACCGACGCCCGTACACCAGGACATTCCTTTATACATTGAGGACACCAAAACATTCTTTTTTATTGGAGTACAATCGCTTTACAATGCTGTGCTAGTTTCTATTACACAACAAAATGAATCAGCTGTATGTGTACACATACCTCCTCCCTCTTGAGCCTCCCTCCCACCTCCCACACCATCCCACCCCTCTAGGCCATCACAGAGCACCGAGCTGAGCTCCCTGTGCTATAGAGCAGCTTCCCACGTGCTGTCGATTTTACACATGGTAGTGTGTATATTTCAATGCTACTCTTTCAATTCGTCCCATCCTCCCCTTGAGGACACCAAATATTCTTCAGAGGCTTACTTAGTGTATCCAAATGAGGCAAGAGGAATATTAGGGAGCAAGAAGGCTTCTACTAAGATCTAGGAATTGTCCCCACCCCAAAGCAGAAGACCTGTGTCTAGGGCGGAGCTGGGGATAGACTAGCAACCCTCCTTCTTGGAGCCTGGTTTTTGTGCTGGACCCCATTCCTTCTGCTGGAACATTCTGCCTTTGTTCAGAGGGATTAGCATCACTGAATCTGTGACAGAGCTTAGGTGAGTCACTCTGCCCAGCCTTGCCCAGCCTACACAGGTTGTCTTGACTGACTCCTCCACATCAATTTATAAATAAAGTGCATCTCCATGGTTCCTTCTACTTTTCTTAGGGCCATTCTGCCTCATCTCTGTTGAGCAGCCTAATGAAACAGGGCAGGGAAGAGACTTCCAAGCTTAAGTTTACAGATGGTGTCCTGAAAGAAAAGAGAGGGAAAGCTATCTGCCCAGGTTCACATCTTGCTAGATGGAAGCAAGCTCCAGGCACCTGTGATGAACCCCTGGCTCGTTGCTTTTCACATACATGAAGCTGCCTATTGAGGTCCATGTGCAAGTGACAGACCTCTCTCCAACTCACCACTGAAAGGCACCAGAAGATTCCCTTCATGGTGGAAATAAGGAGCCCCTATTCTAGCCACTCCCAGGCAATTTCCTCCTACTTTCTCCTGCCCTTGGCCCCGGAGCCATCCTCACAGGCATTGCCACTATGCGACAGTTCCTCTTGGCTCTGGGGCAAGGGAGGACCTGTAAGCAATTTGTCCCTGAAAACTGGCCTGTATCCTATCTGATGAAGTTGGTGCTCCGATAAGACAAGATGAATGGCAAACAACATTTCCAATGACAGGTGTCATTTGTTAATGTGCTCTAGATCAATGGCTTCCAAAATTAAAATGTTCTGTATCTGTCACAGGTCCATACCAGGCCCTCTGGAGGGTGAGGGTGCCAGCTACAGATTGGTGTGAAGGTGGGGGCCGTGGAGAAGGGGAGACGGTCAGCCTTAGTGGGGTGGCATTTCCCACCAGAGCTACAAGAAGTCTCTGTCCAACCTTGGAGGCTCCAGAGAGTCTCCAAATAAGTCAGGCTGGGGAGAGTGGGAAGTTTAGACACTGGCATTCTGTAGCTGGAGAGGGACGGGGCACAGTCTCCAAGTTTCTTGGAAAATCTCAGGCATGCACACAGGCCAGGAACTTCCGTGTTTGCCTCTCACCTGGAGGAAACCAGCCCCACGAAGGGGAGAGCCTTCTGCTCTTTTCTGGCATCCTTGGGGATCCATGGGCATCGTAGACGCCTGGGCGTCCCGTCCCGTGTCCCAGCCCAAGTGAGTTCACCTGTGGTTATGGAGATCGTTCTCAACACCCCATCCTCTGAGCACCCAGTCTCTCTTATCTGCCTGCTGGTTTCCCTGAGGGGCCAAGAGCAACTGCAAAGTGCTGGGAAGTTAATGCCCAGGGCTGGGGGAGGAAGTGGGTGGGTAAGCGCTCCAGCCTCCCCATCCTCCATTGGCACAATTCTGAGGCAAAAGCCCGATTGGTTTCAGAAGTCCCCGGGGACTAATGCTGGCCACCCATGAGGGTGACTTGGTTGTTGACATCTACTTCAATGGCTCTTTGTCTTCCAGAGTTAACTTGCTTCAGTTCCTCTTGTGCTTCCTGATGGACCTCCTTCTAAAATAAATACCCATGTCCTTGTCTTCCAGGAATGTTCCTCTCTGCACGTATTCTGTACCATCCTTCCTTCCCCTGAGCCTCCTATAGGATCACAGGGCTTTGTGAGCAGAGGCCATAAGAAGACCTACACTTGGCTCTAGGCTTCATCCTGATTGACCAGAGTATTACTGATTGACCATCCTGATTGACCAGAGTAATCACAGAGTATTACTATCCCCCATCCCTGCCCTCTGGGCTTCCCAGAGGCTCAGTTGGTAAAGAATCTGCCTGCATTTCAGGAGATGCAGGAGACATGGGTTCGATCCCTGGGTTGGGAAGATCCCCTGGAGGAAGCCATGGCAACCCACTCCTATATTCTTGCCTGGGAAATCCCATGGACAGAGGAGCCTGGTGGATCTCAAAGAGTCCGACAGGACTGAGTGACTGAGCACACACACACACACATCTCTGCCCTCACGGTCACCTTGGCCCTGGACTTATCAGTTAGCAATCCAGTCACTGGGAGGTATTCTCTTGATCTCTCTGGACCTGGTAGAGTCCCAGCATCTGCACAGGCACAAACAAGTGAGGTGGTAGAAAGAATGAGGAGGGTGCTTGGCTTCCACTGTGACATTACCTCTGTGGCCTTGGGGAAGACACATTTCTGGGCATCAGTTTCCCATCTCTAGAATAAGAAAGTATCTCAACCCAGCTCATGGGATTGTGGCAACAATCAAATGCTCAGGCACACTTAGCTGTGTCCAACTCTTTGGGACCCCATGGACTATGGCCCGCCAGGCTCCTCTGTCCATCAAATTTCCCAGGCAAGAATACTGGAGTGGGTAACTGTTTCCTTCTCTAGGGAATCTTCTTGACCCAGCGATCGAACCCACATCTGAGTCTCCTGCACTGGCAGACAGATTCTTTACTGCTGAGCCACCTGGGAAGCCCCCAAATGTATGTGAAACTCTTTGTAATAGATAACTTTTTCCATGGCTGGTATTCAGGTAGTACCCACCAGACTAGCTCTGTTATATACGGCTGTTGTTTGCTCTGATTGGTTGGACCTGTGCTCTCCCTGTTACTGAATATGTCAAATGCCACATCTAATGCTATCCATCTGCAATGTGGGAGGCCTTGGTTCGATCCCTGGTTGGGGAGATCCCCGGAGAAGGAAACAGCTATCTACTCCAGTATTACGGCCTGGAAAATTTCATGGACTATATAGTCCATGGGGTTGCAAAGCATCAGACTCAACTAAGCGACTTTCACTTTCACTTTCTTTCTTTAATACTATGGTTACATGTACATCTCATGTCGCTTTCTCAGCAGCAGCTGGCCAAGCTCCCTGAACGGTAAAGTCACAGCTTATCTCTAAGGAGAGTGCAGAGGAGAGCCACACTTCTCTGAGCTCTCCCCAATCTGACTGTTGCCAAGAAAGAACACAGGGAATGCAAGAGGTACAAGGCATTCCCCGGACAGATGGATCCCATTTCAAAGGTACAAACACAGATCGCGCTGTGCAAACCTTCCACAAGCCTGGCTTTGAGGCCTGGCTCATTGCCACGGAGCCCAGCATTTCCTCCAGCTTAATTAAGCGTGTTTAAGGGCCACACGCCCTCCTCCATCCACACACAAAAAGGCCCTCAGCAGAACTCGGTTAATTAATCAGAGGCTGTGTGAGTGGGTGCACTCTCACTGGTGGAGAAGGACTGACCTGGGCTCAGATCTACGTGATGCTAGCCTTGAATAATCTTGAGAGGTTGGGGAGGGCGACCTGCAACAGGGCCGTGGGTACCCAGGGTTGGGCATCAGAGGAATAGACTAACCCTACCCAGTGTGACTGAATACCCTGAACACTCAAAATGAGGCAGGAAGAGCAAAGGTCTTAATTAACACATGTTTGCATATTCATCCTCAACTGTGAATTGTTTAAATTCACTCATTGTGGAAAACCCACAGTGACTGTCAAAAAATGTTAAGAACCCTTAGGCCCGAATTTTTTTGGGAATAGAGAAGACTGAAAACCTGTCCTTCTGGACACTCACAAAGGAAGACTCCACTCTAATTCAACCGAGCAGTGATTATACTTAAACACCAACCCCCCTCACCCCACCCCAGGGCAACTAGTATCTCAGCTCGGAAAGGCGGTGACTCCTTAACCATACTTTCTTTCACAGTCATTACCGTGGCTTTGAAGTTGGCACTCAGGACTCTGGATTAACCCACTCACAAGGGGAGCACAGGGAATGGTGGGAGGGTCAGATCTGTGGGGCTGAGGGGCAAGTTTTGACTTAGCGGTGCTTTCCTATGCCAAGGAGAAAGGTAGGACCAAGAGCAGTGGCTTCAGAAGAAGATAGGAGGAGAGGGAATTGACTTTTATTGAGCACTTCCTATCTGCAACCCCTTAGTGATGCCTAAGGGTTTTTGTTTTTAATTTATATTTTATATTCTAGAAAGTTCTACAGGCACAAACTATTACAAGAGTGGACACTTCATTCAGATTCTGTCTCTGGTGGATGCTGAGTGTCATCTCTCTTCCTCTTCTCTCCCCGTAGTCACCTCAGTCTTTTCACCCTGTTGCTGGATCCCCGGGCTCCCGGCTTAGTTTCATCTTATTTCCTATTGGGGGGAGGGAGGGGAAGAGGCAGCTATTCCTCTTAAGGATAACTTTGCTGTTACTACATGACAGAATTTCCACATTGCAGAATTACTACCCCCTCATCTCCATAGTAACGAAGGCCTTACTGTAGAAGGTGAGGTGAGCAGGAGAGAGCAGGACAATCCCATAGCATCACAATCCTATAGCATCACTGGTTCCCTAGTCCCCTCACCCACATGCCCTCAGCTCTCTCACAGCCACCCATCATGGTCCAGTATCATCCACACTGAGGAAACAGGGACTCAGAAATGTTGAGGGAACCACTAACACGGGGAGTGAGTGTCGATGCCAAAAACCAAGACGGGTCTCTCCCAAGGCCCCTGCCCTATCCCCCCAGCTTCTGCCCTTGTCCTGGCTTGACCAGAGTCTGGAATCCATTATTCTGTGCCTTGTGGGGCACAGTGAACTCTGGTTGACTTCTGACATTCCGAGTGGAGGAAGAATTCTGCCGACAAGTGAGGAGAGAGCGTTACTGGGGGAGCTTGGACATGAGCGGCACTTGGAGCTAAAGAAGGTTACCTGGGGTCAGAGATGGCAGCAGGGAGTCAGCAAGAAGCTGGACAGAATGGGCAATGGCTGGCGTTCAGGGAGGGCTCTGAGGTTAGTTGAATTGCCTCGGTGGGCCCTAAATCCAATGGCCAGTGTCTTTATGAGAGAAGAGAAGGCGAGAGAGGCACACTGAGGAGAGGGCGGTGTGGCGACAGAACCGGAGGTTGGAACAACATTATCTGTGAGCCACAGGGCACCAAGGATTGGTTACAGTGTCCAGAAGCCAGGGGAGGCCCCCTCAGAACTTCCAGGAGGAGCCAACCCTGCCCACATCTGGGCCGGGAAGATCCCCTGGAGAATGAAATGGCAACCCACTCTGGTATTCTTGCCTGGAGAATCCCATGGACAGAGGAACCTGGCGGGCTACAGTCCACGGGGTTGCAAAGAGTTGGACACAACTGAGTGACTAACACTGCCCATATCTTGATTGTAGACTTTGGCCTCCAGAACTGTGAGAGAATAAATTTCTGTTGTTTTAAGCCAGCCAGGTGGTGGTAATTTGTTACAACAGCCTTAGCAAAATAACACAGGATCAATTCCCAGTGAGACTCGTCGATAGACCAGGAAATGCCAGCAATCTAGCAGCTATGGGCCAAGGCTGGTCTTGGGTCAGAGATGAGGGGCCAGAGTCTCTCCTCAGTGACCAGATACTGAAGCTAGAAGCTCAGAAAACTTCCTTGGCTTAAGGTTGTGGCTGAGGCTTCAAATGCCCTCCTGGTCCCAGTCAGAGCAGATTCAGGGCCTTGACAGTGAAGAGGTAAAAGACTGCTGCTGTGTAGGGCTGAAGGCTTCCCTGGTGGCTCAGCTGGTAAAGAACCTACCTGCCAATGTAGTGAGACTGAAGAGAAGTGGGTTCAATCCCTGGGTCAAGAAGATCCTCTGGAGAAGAAAGTGGCTGAATGCTCCCTTCCTTCCTAAACTTTCAAGCGTGTCCAACCAGGAGCCACATCTTGTTTTTAAGGTCAGGCCAGGCAAGGGGAGGAAGAGAGCAGAGGGTGACAGGATGGGGAGCAGTGAACACTCCAGAATCTTTCTCTAGAGTTCAAACTCCATGGTCTCAGAGTTGGAGACCCTGACCAGGGAAGTGATGCTCAAAGATATCCATTTCAGCCCAGAACAATGGAGCAAAGGTATTTTCCCAGAGAACTTGGACTTGGTTTGGCTGTCTGGCTCTCCATGCTGTGAGTCACCCCTGAAGAAACTTCTTAGTTCTGGACCCTGGAGCAGGCCATCCCCTCAATGACAAAATTCCTGGGGAGCAGGAGACCCATCCCTCTAAAGCCGGTTCATCGTCTTTGAATGAGGAAAAGCAAACAAACCGGAGCAGGCTTTACCCAGAGCAAGAGGATGCAGGAGTCAAGAGTTGGGCTGGGGACTTCCCTGGTGGTCCAGTGGCTAAGACTCCATGCTCCCAAATCAGGGCGGCTGGATTCAATCCCTGGTCAGGGAACTAGATCCCATATGCTGCCGCTGGAAGAGCCTGTGTGCACAAGTAAGACCCAACTCAACCAAATAAATAAATGTGCAGTGCTAAGTCACTTCAGTTGTGTCCACCTCTTTGTGACTCTATGGACTGCAGCCCACCAGGCTCCTCTGTCCATGAGATTTTTCAGGCAAGACTACTGGAGTGGGTTGCCATTTCCTACTCCAGGGGATCTTCCCAACCCAGGGATGGAACCCACTAATATTTTAAAAAGAGAGAGAGAGTTGAGCTGGAGCCAAACTGAGCACCGAAATTGGTGGAGATCCTCGAGAGTGGACTTTCTGAGTCAATTCTGACTTTTCTCCGACTCTGGGAGGACATCCTCATGGGCCACGAAGGGAAGCAACTGAATCATTTTTCCCCAGAGAGTTGGCTCACTCTGTAGCTTCATTAGTGTTTCAAATGCAAATTTAGGTAGAGCAGCAAAAATATATACATTAGTTACAGAATCACATTAATATGTAGAAAAGGTCTGATGCAAATTGGAAAGTGACATTTAGAAACTCTTTGATAAATCGTTGTGCAGAGCTTAAGATTCCATTTGGGAACGGGATGTCAGAGAGGTGACATGTGGGGTTTCCACCAACGGCTCCTGTCTTCCAGTCTTGGCCCACACACGCCTCATAAACTGCTGCTGGAATGACATCAACATGCAGGTGTGACTTTGACTGATTAATATAGCTCATCAGTTCCCCCTGTAAATTATGTTATCCAAAGCCACTCAGGGTAGAGAGAAACAGATCCTCACGTGGCAGTGCTAGAGCGAGTGTGGGATGGTACCTCTTTTCTTTATGGAAACTCAGCAAAATGTATCAGAAACCTCAAAATGTTTTGTATTTCCTGAGCTAGACTCACACGTTTAAGAACTGAGTCTAAAGATACGGATAAGGGTTTGCACAGGTCCCCCTACTTTCCCACCCCCTTAATTTAGGTAAAAGAATATTTCAGGGGAAAGATCAAATAAAATAAAATTACTTCTGTCTTTTAGAGGAATGGTAAATTCATCTCAAAAGTAGTTGGCTATATGATTTAGAAAATTCCTGGCTTTTTTGGGTGTGAAAGGAAAGTCCTTGGGCTAGCCTATTTGTAAGAGATAGGGGAAAAAAAAAAAAACTAAATTGCCCAGCATAACACAAGTAATAGAAATACTACGGTGGTCCCTTGGCAACTCAGGAGGAAGGAGTTTGGGGGACGATGAGATAGCCAAAAAGAGAGGAAATGGGAGGAGAATTTGGGGAGAGAGAGCAAAGCCAAGAAATCCAGTGGGAGGACCTTGGATGAAATGGAGAGAGGCAGTAAAAAGTCCTTGAGGAAAGAATAATGGTGACTATTATTCCTTTTCCCATGCTGAAGTCTTGTTTTACCTAAATCCTTCAATACCGGTCATTATACAATGGGCTGTGTTAAGGGAAATGAAAACAGGGGGAGCCAGCTCCTGGCTGATGAAATGAACCAAAAACCCTGGAGCAGCTGGCAGGAGTGAAGGAGGATGCTGAGCAGGAACGAAGAATGGAGAAGGGGCAGGAGTTCAGAACCAGAAGCAGCAGGAGAACGTGAGCACTAGACTCCACCCCCTCACCCCACCCTCATTGCCCGAGATCCTCAGAATCGTTAGCCAGGGAGATACCCGGAGGCAGGTGCACCCAAGGAAATGTAGGAGAAACCATGCACAGTGTCATCAGCGATTATCTCTGGGTGAGGGGTTATGCTTTCTGTTGTGAATTTCTTCTTTGCTCATATATACTTTCAATGTTTAAACACAGGTATTCCTTGTAACATATTTTTACAAGTAAAACTAAAAAATAATAATAAAAATTTGCCTACAGGACTGCCATGGAGCTTATGTACTCAGCGCGAGCCAACAAGCACGGCCCCAGATAGTCTTCCTCTTTGGACAAAGGAAAGCACACAGCCTTGGGAGCCCAACTCCTCTCTGAAACCAGCACAGAATATTTAATGGAGGTATTTGCTAGACCAGCTCTATGGCAAACCCTTTTCATTTCTGGCTCTGCCAACGGGGCTTCCAGAACCCCCAGGAACTCTCATCCGAGAAGACAGCCAAAGCAAAGTCATCATTCAAACGGTTCCTCATAACTCTCACATCTTCTAGATTGAGTGTTCAAATGTCTTCAAGAAGATTCATGCATAGAAAATGGCCCCTTGTAGGAAAGGAAGGGGTCATGCCTCCCAGCTAGTACCAGGATCCTGTTTTTATTCTTTCAGAAAATTCAGAGGTTTCCAAGTTCCTGCTGTGGCCGCGCTCATCCATACCAGAAGCCTTAGCCTGTTCTCTGAGCTCTCTCTGGCCTCGTGAATCTTGGCAGAGGCTGCTCTCCTATGGTGATGACTCCCATATTAATTTAAGTCTTTCCAAGACATACTTGCTAATTAAAATGTAGAATGGTTTTTATCCCTTTAATTAAGATACAAGATGGGAAGCATAATTTAATTCAGTCCATTGAAAATATCAGTATTATTAGCTCCATAACTTGCTTCCATTAAGATGACTATGTTCAACATTTTTTTTGGCCTCCCACACTCGCTGGAGCTTTGGCATGTGCACTAACTGGATTCTGAAACTATTACGGGAGTTTGGTGTGACTGTGACCCCACTGGAAAGCGGCCTCATGGACGCCAGAGCCACCGAGGACTTCTTGGGATGGGCTCCCCCAGAAGCCGACCCTAAGAAGGATTTGAGTACAAGCAATTTGTACAGGAAGTACTTTTAGGGGAGTGAGGGGTGAGATAGGGACAGGAAGGGATGCAACTCAGATGAACAAGTGAGGGGGTTACTGCTGCGGGAAGCTGAGAAAAGCCTCATCAGGGACACCTGGTCATGTAGAATACACCTCTGGGCTCTCCTACCTGAGGGACTAGGAAGCTGGCTGGCTGTCCCCTGTTTCCATCCATCACTGGCTGAGGGCTGCTCCCAGGGGCGTCAGAACCCTGTCCTTCCAGTTTCCCCCTCGGGCAGAAAGTTGCAGTACTGCAGACAGAAGCATCAGTGTTGAGTAGTGAGAGATGAGAGGCGATGGGCAGGGCACGTTACACACCCGCAGTCTTCTCCTTATAATTGTGCCAGGCTGGGCAGAAAGAGGCAAGAAGGCTTACAGGGAGAGTGTCAATCACTGACATATCATTAAGTTCTTTCCATGGCCCAAGAGACAAAATCATGGACTGATAGCCCGAGTCCTCACTCGGAAATCTCTAGAAAAGACTGAAAACAGAAGTGTCAAACTCTCTGATGTAAAGTCAGAGATATGAAAATACACACAGAAACAGATGTGGGGAAATAGGAAAAGTCAGCAGAGCGCCTGGAGTTGGAAATGAGAGGACAGTTCTAAGGTCATTTCAGCTAGTCCAGCCCAAAAGGAACTTTCTCAGTCAGCGCTGGAGCTCTGACCAGTAGCCATTCCACCGACAGCCAGCTTTCCTCCAGTTGAAGATAGAGAGGACAGTTATTAGTTTGATCCTATACTGACTGGGAGAATGGGCAAATGGTAAATGGGAAGGGAACCCATTATCCAAGACAGAGTCTGGGAAGCATCCGGCAGAGGTGATACCGGAGAGTGAGTCTGCTAAAGGGGAGATTCCAAAGGTGAAACTCTGGGTCTTGAACTGCCTTGCAAAGTACGGGGAATTGGAATGCAGGAAGAGGGCTTCAGGAAGGAGGATGGGGCATTAGAGACCTCTGTGAGGCAGCCCTAAGCAAGTGAGCCAGGTAAAGATGAGCTGGATTGGAGCCCAGAGTGGAGGGTGTGGGACAAGATGCATGGTGTTGGGCATCCTCCGTCAGAGCGGTAGGGTGGTGGACAGAAAAAGCCTCGCATTGGGAGCCAGACCTCCCGGGTCTCAAGTCCTGGCTCTACCACTCACTAGCTGAGTGCAGCATAGCAGCTGCCCCATGATTGTTGCTGTCCTTCAGTCACCCAGGTGTGTCTGACTCTTCACAACCCCGTGGACTGTAGCACACCAGATGATGAAGTTTGCCCAAGTTCATGTCCACTGCATTCATGATGGCATCCAGCAATCTCATCCTCTGACACCTTCTCCTTCTGCCCTCAATCTTTCCCAGCATCAGGGATTTTTACAAAGAGTCATCTGTTCACATCAGATGACCAAAATACTGGAGCTTCAGCTTTAGCATCAGTCCTTCCAATTAGTATACAGGGTTGATTTCCCTTAAGGTTGACGGGCTTGAGCTCCTTGCTGACCAAGGGACTCTCAGGAGTCTTCTCCAGCACCATAGTTCAAAGCCATCAATTCTTTGACACTCTGCCTTTTTTATGGTCCAGCTCTCACAACTAAATATGACCACTGGGAAGACCATAGCCTTGACTATACAGACCTTTGTTGGTAATGTGTCTGCTTTTCAATAGACTGTCTAGGTTTGTCATGGCTTTCCTGCCAAGAAGCAAATGGCTTCTAATTTCTTGGCTGCAGTGCATTTCATTGATGATGCATTTCACCATGCACAGTGATTTTGAATCCCAAGAAGAAAAAATCTGTCACTACTTTCACTTTCCCCCTCTATTTGTCATGAAATAACGGGACATAGAACTGGACATGGAACAACAGACTGGTTCCAAATAGGAAAAGGAGTTCTTCAAGGCTGTATATTGTCACCCTGCTTATTTAACTTATATGCAGAGTACATCATGAGAAACGCTGGGCTGGAAGAAACACAAGCTGGAATCAAGATTGCTGGGAGAAATATCAATAACCTCAGATATGCAGATAACACCACCCTTATGGCAGAAAGTGAAGAGGAACTCAAAAGCCTCTTGATGAAGGTGAAAGAGGAGAGTGAAAAAGTTGGCTTAAAGCTCAACATTCAGAAAACAAAGATCATGGCATCGGGTCCCACCACTTCATGGGAAATAGATGGGAAAACAGTGGAAACAGCGTCAGACTTTATTTTTCTGGGCTCCAAAATCACTGCAGATGGTGACTGCAGGCATGAAATTAAAAGACACTCCTTGGAAGGAAAGTTATGACCAACCTAGATAGCATATTCAAAAGCAGAGACATTACTTTGCCAACAAAGGTTCGTCTAGTCAAGGCTATGGTTTTTCCTGTGGTCATGTATGGATTTGAGAGTTGGACTGTGAAGAAGGCTGAGCGCTGAAGAATTGATGCTTTTGAATTGTGGTGTTGGAGAAGACTCTTGAGAGTCCCTTGGACTGCAAGGAGATCCAACCAGTCCATTCTGAAGGAGATCAGCCCTGGGATTTCTTTGGAAGGAAGGATGCTAAAGCTGAAACTCCAGTACTTTGGCCACCTCATGCGAAGAGTTGACTCATTGGAAAAGACTCTGATGGTGGGAGGGATTGGGGGCAGGAGGAGAAGGGGACGACAGAGGATGAGATGGCTGGATGGCATCACTGACTCGATGGACGTGAGTCTGAGTGAACTCTGGGAGTTGGTGATGGACAGGGAGGCCTGGTGTGCTGCGATTCATGGGGTTACAAAGAGTCGGACACGACTGAGCGACTGATCTGATCTGAACGGGGTCAGATGCCATGATCTTAGTTTTTTTAATATTTAGTTTTAAGCCCGCTCTTTCACACTCCTTCACCCTCTTCAAGAGGCTCCTTAGTTCCTCTTCGCTTTCTGCCACTAGGGTGGTATCATCCGCATATCTGAGGTTGTTGATGTTTCTCCTGCCTATCTTGATTCCAGCTTGTAACTCATCCAGCCCAGCATTTCTCATGATGTGCTCAGCATATAGATTAAAAAGGGTGACAGCAGACAGCCCTATCATACTCCTTTCTTGATCTTGAACCAATCAGTTGTTCTACACATGGTTCTAACTGCTGCTTCTTGACCCACATACAGGTTCATCAGCAGACAGGTAAGATGGTCTGGTATTCCCATCTCTTTACAAGCTTTCCACAGTTTATTATGATCCACACAGTCAAAGGCTTTGGTATAGTCAATGAAACAGAGGTAGATGAAACTTGGGGCTCCCCGTGATAGGAGCCCATAAAAGTTACTTTCTGTCCCTCCTTTTTCTTAGACTGTAACATGAATGGCATTCTAGGGACCCACACCTTCAGGGAGTCCAATGAGGTAGCTTCTGACTCTCTGTGTGAAGAGGCAGGGGGCAGAAGGGTGTGTCTGGGCCAGAATTAGAGCCTCCTGCTCTACCCCTGTTTCTCTGAATGTACATGACCTTAGCAACAACCACAAACTAGCTCTGTAGAGCAACTCTCTTGCCTCTGGCATTGCCCAGACAGAAGGAAGTAAAAGCCACACCTCCCATCACACAGCTGGTTGTCAGGCCAGGCCATGAGGTGCTCTCAGCCACCCTCTCTCCTCCCCACCACCTGGTCCCGCCCCTGGAGACCCATTCTGGACGTTGCCTCCTGTGCAGGATATGGGGTTGCCTGGGTCTTTTAGGGTTATGCTGGGGGCCAGAGAAGGTGAATATTTGAATCTTAGTCGTACCTGCTCCTAACTGAAGCTGTTTTCCTTCCCACCCAACAATCCCTCTCAAGGAGTGACAGGTGACACATGTGAAATGGTGGGAAAAGCACTGACTCAGTCTGAGCAGCACAAGCCAGAAGCTCCATCAGGGACACTTTACTCTCCTGATGGAGAGGCAGGGGGCTGGCCCAGGAGGGCTGGCCATAGTGCTGCCCAATGGGTGAGCCTGCAGAAAGGGAAGGGATGAGGGCAGGCTTCCCTCACAAGGCGCTCAGGCCCCCTTCCTGGCCCCCTCTGGATGCCCAGCAGATAACATCTTAAATCTTAAAGAGGAAGGGCACTAATGCCATCTTAGGATCCAGCACTGATACCATCTACCCAGCAGGTCCCCTCTTCTCTGGGCCCACAGCTTTTCACACAAAATCCCCCAACCCTTGGAGCCCATAGCTCTGCCTCTAGAGAGCACAGTGAAAAACACTGAAGTGGGGCTTCCCTCCAGACACACTATGGATTTTAAACAATAGGTGGGGAAAGTCTCTAAGGCTGTTAGGAAGGGCTCACTCCTTCTCCCATTCTGAAATCACACTGTCTCACCAAGCTGCACCCCTCTCTGATCACAGAGATGGTAGGGCTCCCCACTCATGGGTCTTGACTTCAAAGAGCATAACTACGGCCCCATGTATTTCCCCCACGGCTCTCAAATCTGTATCTCCATTCTGTCCTTTATCCTCTGCCCCAGATCCATTTATCCAGATATTTCCTCCTGAGTGTCCCCAAAACAATTGAAATCTGTCCTCTCCATGTTGCTCTCAAGTCTGATCTTTCCTGTTTGTTCCCACCTCTGTGGATCATGTCATTCAAGCTAGAAACACAGGTGTCATCCTTGTTTCCACCTTCTCCATCCCTCATGTCCAATCATTCATCCAGCCCAGCCAGTTTCATATATATATATATATACATGAAAAAAGTGAACATATTCGTCACTCAGTTGTGCTTGGCTCTTTGTGACCCCATGGACTGTGGCCCACCAAGTTCCTCTGTCCCTTGAATTCTCCAGGCAAGAATACTGGAGTGGGTAGCCTTTCTATTCTCCAGAGCATCTTCCCGGCCCAGGGATTGAACCTGTGTCTCCTGCATTGCAGCAGATTCTTTATTGTATGAGATACATATATAAAATCCATATACATTTTCCCATCCCTGCTGCAATCATTCAAGTTAAAGCTTCTCTCAGAATTTGACATTTGGATTCTTTTCAATGGGTTTTTTTGCACTGGTCTTGCACCAACAGGGCTTCCCAGCTGGCGCTCGTGGTAAAGAACCCACCTGCCAATGCAGGAGACACAAAGAGACATGGGTTCGATCCCTGGGTCAGGAAGATCCCCCGGAGGAGGGCATGACAACCCACTCCAGTACTCTTGCCTGGAGAACCCCATGGACAGAGGAGCCTGGCAGGCTACTGTCCATGGGGTCACAAAGAGTTGGACATGACTGAAGAGACTTAGCACGCTTGCCTCAACATTTAGTCCATCTGCCTAGAACATCCTCTTTTTTGTCTGTCTGGCAAACTCTCCCTCCTCATAATGCTTCCTCCTGTGGGAATCCTTTTATGATTTCCCCACATAAAGTGAAACCTAACCCCTTCCCCAGTGAGCCCATGAGTGCTGGCACCTATGCCTCCTTTTGAGCCCTGGTCATGGAGTCTTGCCATTGATTTTGGCCCATCTTTCTCCCCTGGGGCCCCTTGAAAGCAGGGGCCATGTTTTCTTCATCTCTGAGTCTCAGTGTCTAACTCAGCTCTTGGCAAGCAGTTAATGTCTCATAAGTGTTTTATTGATCTAAAGAATCCTATAATAAGGAGGACAGGGGCCTTTCAAAATCCTTTCTCTTTTACCTGAGGGATATAGAAATTGAATTTTGTGTTGATATCTTTCTACTTGCAGACCCAAAATACCTAAGCCATACTGAATCCTTTAGCAACTGAATCCATGCAGTGCAAGCCCATCCCTTTCTCAATAGCCAGGAAACCTTCTGTAAGGAAATTTTCTTGTCTCCCCTCCCATTGTGTTGTTTTAATTATTTAGAATTAGGGTTGAACCTCTGTTTCAGAGACTCACCTGATATTCCATGTGGAGAGCTGAAACTCAGCTGTTGAGCTATGTTTCATTCTGTTCATCCCACCATCAGGAAAAATAGATTCTTTCTCTTGGTTCAAGTCTCCACTCTCAGGAGGGGAAGGTCTTCAACTCCACGGTCCAGAGCTACCCACAAGCAAACACTCAGCGTTTAAGAAAAATAGTAACATACAAAAAAAGAATAAGAGAAAAATCAGCTAATGTTACCTGAGCCCCTCAGCATTAACTTGGCAACCATGGAAATCATGGAATCCTCTCTCAGTGATGCTCAGAGACTAAAAAGTCTCTGGATCATTTATTGCTCCCAGAGGAGAATATACCTACTTTGGGGATCACACATGCTTTGTGCACATGCTTCCTCACTCGCTCAGTAAGTATTCACCATACACCTGCTGTGTGCCAGGCATTATGCTGCTGTTGCTGTTCACTCAGTCGTATTCGACTCTTTGTGACCCCATGGACTGCAGCACACCAAGCTTCCCTATCCTTTGCTATCTCCTGGAGTTTGTTCAAACTCATGTTTATTGAGTCAAAGATGCCACTGTGCCGGGCTCTGGACAATTCACAGATGAATAGCAAAATCCCTCTCCATGGTTCAAATTTTGACTCACTCTTTCTGCTACTATAGTTTTCTCTCAGTCTTCTTTACTTTCTGTCCCCTGAGTCTTGGCCAAGAGAGCCTGACTTTTTTCCTCCATTATTCCTCTGTGATCCTTACAATTTCCCTGAAGCCCAAACTTCATCAGGGAGAAAAACAAGTTTTCTTTTCTATTTTATTTTAGAAGTTCCTTTCGTTTATCACAAAATCAATCACAACCTCCCCACAGGCAAAACAGCTGTCCTTAAGTAGATTTCAACCTTTTAAATCTACCTGGGGTACAATCTCTGTACCACATCTACGTGGTCACTCACTAATTTTTCTTTCTTTCATGCCTCCCTCCCTCCCTCCCTCCTCTTCTTGCTTCTTTTCTTTTTTATTCCTTCCTCTTTTCCTGCCTTCCATCTACTCATCCAGCCAGCCATCTTCCATCTAATGCTTCCTTCCATCCATCTATCCATCAGTCTAATCTTTCTCTCCATCCATTCAGTTATCCATGTATTAAGTAGATCCTGTGTACCAGAAGCTGAACTGGGTACTGGGCCTGCTGAGCTGGTAAACACAGGCCCAGTACTAAAAGTGCTAATAATTTGGTGAAGAAAATGGAAATTTTTGCAAATGTTTATGAAGGATATGAAGAGAGCAGTATGAGATTCCAAGGCAGAAGATGATTAATTCTAGGGAGTGTAGAAGATGACATCAAAAAGTTGACATTTGAGCTGAATGAAGAGGGGAAAAAGGCCATCCAGTGGAAATAGCCACTGCAATGACTTACAGACTTAAAATAACAGGATGAGAATGGAAAAAATAAGCATCAAGAAACTCAATGTTATTGCAGCAAAGGAAGCACATGTGAGAGGAATGTAAAATAAGGTGAAAGGTAAACTAGCCAAATTTGGAGGATCCCAAATAAGGTTTTTGGAAACCAAAGGTAGTCAATGAAGTTTCTAAACTCAGCAGTTTTGGGAAATGGTTCTGGCTGCAGATGGTCAGTAGGAAGGTGGATAGAGAAGATGCTGGAAGGTCAGTTAGAAGGCCAATGTGTGTGCTAAGTCACTTCAGTCCTTGTCCAACTCTTTGCAACCCTATGGACCATAACCCCCCAGGCTCCTTTGTCCCTGGGATTCTCTAGGCAAGAATCCTGGAGTGGGTTGCCATGCCCTCCTCCAGGGGATCTTCCCAACCCAGGGATCGAACCCATATCTCTTATGTCTCCTGCATTGGCAGGCGGGTTCTTTATCACTAGCGCCACCTGGGAAGCCCCTGGAAGGCCAATACAGTAGACCAAATGTGAGGTACAGCATGGAGTAAAGGCATGAGAGGGTGGAATTAGAGGTGATGGAAAAGGGAGGATGTTTCTCTAGATGTTGATAGCAAGACTTCTGTCTCCAAGGAGTCAGAATAAATAAATTCTTCTTGTACTGCCACCAAAGAGCTTGGTAAGGCTGCCTGGGGCCCAGCTGTCTGCAGAACGCTCCAAGTACTGCCTGACTACCAGGGGAAGCAAGCCTTCTGCCAGCCTGAAATGAATGACTCTCCCAGGGAAACACACTGGTGTCTGCACCCAGAGCCTTATGCTGACCCATGATAGCATCGGGGTCAAGTCAGCGAGGCTGTCCCTCTGGGCTGGAGCTAATGACAAGGCAGAAGTCAGAACATGACCCTCAGTGCCTCCATCTGAGGGGATCTGATTTCCAAATCTTTAGGCCCTGTTAGAAGACAGAGCCAGGGTGTGATAAACCACCTGCTCTGTTTTTCTCAATTTCACACCCTTAGAATTGAGCATCATTTTTTTTATCAACAGGCAATTTATATATTTAATCCATTTGTCTTCTATTGATATTGAAAGTTCTTGTTACTCAAATATAAAGGACTGTTCCAGAATGACAAATGGCCAGAGAGAAGGGAAAACTTGAATGCATATCCTGGGGAGAAAAAATAATCAAAAGCACTGCAAATTGGTAATAAAAAGACAGGGATAAAATGTATCCCATACCGACTGAACTTGTAACAGTGGATTTTTTTAAAAAAATTTCTTTCTGATGTCATTCTGTTTTCTCAACAGCTTTGTGTGGTGAGTTTGTGGTTACCATTTATTTATTTATTTTGGCCACACCATGCAGCCTGTGGGATCTGAGTTCCCTGACCAGGGATTGAACCTGGGTCCACAGCAGTGAAAGTCTTAACCACTGGACCACCAGAGAATTCCCGTGATCACCATATAGCAGAAGGGGAAACCAAGACACACAGCATTCAGACCACTTGCCCAGTGGCACACAGATCTGTAAAGCCAGGACTTAACCCTTAAGCTGCCTCATCTAGAAGATCCTTTCTGTGCCATCTCATTTGGAAGGACTGAGAGCAGGCAGGAAGGGTCAGAGCCTGAGAAGCCCCCTTGATGGTCCTGTGATCTTGGACAAACCGTGTGGCTTCACGAGCATCAGTTGTGCCTCTAAAATAACGAGGGGCCTTGGATCATACAGGCCCACAGTTGTGTTTCCAAGCCAAGCAAGAGAATGACTCACTGTCAAATGAATAAAGTTTTACAGACAGCATTTCTACTTTATTTGATTCTGGAACATCTCTCTACATGTGTCATAAAAATAAAACAGAGCTTTGATTATGAGTTTCTTTTTCTTTTTTTTTTTTAATTTTATTTTATTTTTTAAACTTTACATAATTGTATTAGTTTTGCCAAATATCAAAATGAATCCGCCACAGGTATACATGTGTTCCCCATCCTGAAACCTCCTCCCCCCTCCCTCCCCATACCATCCCTCTGGGTCGTCCCAGTGCACCAGCCCCAAGCATCCAGTATCGTGCATCGAACCTGGACTGGCAACTCGTTTCATACATGATATTTTACATGTTTCAATGCCATTCTCCCAAATCTTCCCACCCTCTCCCTCTCTCTCAGAGTCCATAAGACTGTTCTATACATCAGTGTCTCTTTTGCTGTCTCGTACACAGGGTTATTGTTACCATCTTTCTAAATTCCATATATATGCATTAGTATACTGTATTGGTGTTTTTCTTTCAATTGAGCCCATTGCTTCACTGGTCTGGGCTTCAGACTTTCCTCTGACTCAAAATTTTTTGAAACATTTTTGAGGGTCTATTCCATGCTAGATATATTCTGTCAATAAACCAGTGAGCTGTGGGTGAAATAACTTGCCCAGCTAGTCCTCAACTCAATTGTTTTGCCTCTTCATACTAAGATAAGACATTGCCCTTTTTCCAAACACTCATTTCAGGAACACTAATTTCAAATGTTAAGAGATGTTGTAGGATCAAGAGCGTTCTGTGCACAAAGAAGCTTGGAAAACTTGTTAAATATACTAAACAAGGATAAGTAAGATTCTTTACAAGGGGATTCCTCAAAGACTTGGATAAACTGATGCCATTAGGACTCTCCAAGAAGGGAAAGAATAATCAGTGTTTCCCAACTTTCTCGACTACAAAATCTTTTTCAAGGAACACCTAGCCAAATGAATGTTCCAGTGACCATACTTTGAGGAGCACAAGATCCTGGCTTAAAAAATCTTTAATAGGCAGATGTCAAAGAATAATTACAAATGTGCTACACTATGAAAGGTGAGAGCTACTGCCTGACACAGAGCTGGTGTTCAGGAAATGTTAACAGAAAGGGGATCCCATCTGTGCTCATAACGAGCACTGTCTTTGGCAAGCACATGACCCCACAGGTCACACTATCTCCTCTTAGCTGGGGAGGGGACAGAGGTCAAATGACTTATGACATTCTGGGAGTGCATTTTCTGAGAAGACATTCACAGTTTTTAGCCAAATGCCCTTTTTCTTCACTTGTGACATTTTGAAGATGCATCATTTGGCAAGGATGGGTCTTCACCCCTATTCAAAGTACACATACTTGTCAGCAGGAGGTTTATTCAAGGAGTCTTCTGAGAGCTCATCCTTTTCCAGAATGGCTGGTTGGTGTGTCTCATCCTGAATTTGCAGGAACCACAGTGTGGGCATTGAGTCAACAGCCTCCTGCAGTATTTCCATGAGCTGACTTCCTTAAAAGTGGAAGGGTGCTGCCTTTCTCCCCCAATTAAAGAACCAGACTATCCCAATGATGAGGATCACATTTGTGAACATGGTGAGTTTGTTTTGTCATTTTCTCATCCAAAAATAAAAGTCATCTTAAAATGCCAATGAAGTAGCACACACAATTATTACAGAAGGTCTGCTTAAACTTTAAAAGTAATTGACTTGAAAAAGAAAGTATCTCTTTTTAATCTTTTCTACTTCTACACTTTCCATAACCTTTACTCTTTTTTGCTGTAAAAAGAATCAATTCTCTTTTTTTGGTGACACCAGGTCTTAACTGCAGTGTGCAGGCTCTTAGCTGTATCACATGGCATCTAGTTTCCTGACCAGGGATTGAACCTGGGCCCTCTGCATTGGGAGTGTGGTGTTTTAATCATTGGACCCCCAGGGGAGTCCTTGAAATTTTGGAAAAATACAAAACATCATAAAGAAAAAAGATAAAAGAAGTCAGTAATCTCATTACCCAGGAAAAATAACCAAAACCTTTTTCTATGTACTCCATATGTATTTCTTTCACCAGAGAGAAATATATTTATTTATATTGGTATATGTATATTCATAGATACATGTATCACATAAATATATGATGTGTGTATATATATATATATATATATATCATAAGAGGGGGAAATACATATACAAAGAATGTTTTTACCAAGTTGGGAATGTGCCATGTACATTTTTAAACCTGCCTTTTTTACTTAGCGCTGTATCATAAGCAGTTTCCAGGGGCTGAAGTTTTCCATTCCAAATCGCCTGAGGAGTTGGCTCATAGACAAACTGATAAATTTACAAGCTGCTGTCAAACATGACTAGTGATGGCCATGGCATTAATATCAGTGGTTCTTCTTGAAAGCAATTAAATTTGGCATTGCTATCGCTATTTAATGTGTTTATATCAGCTCCTGTAATTGTTTTCTAAAGCCATAAATTTCTCAAGTTAATTATAAACAAATTGCTCTACTTAATTAATGGGCATCACTAACAGCATTATCTAATATGCATGTGAATGAACTTTGTGACAGCTTCACAGGAGTTGGATTAATGCTGTCAGATGGTGGTCCTGGGAGGAAGGCCAATGGCCCTGAACCCATGTCTTCAGCGTGTCCAGAAAACTCCAGTCCAGGATCTGCTGGAGCAAGTGTGTCCCACGGCTATTGCTGCCCAGTCGGGTCTTCAGGGTGTATGTCACCTTGGACCTGCCCAGCTATGCTCCAAGAAGTATGGAGGAGCTAAGATGGGGCTTACTGGGCACCTCTCAGGTTATTAATGACAGTCTCTCTCTTCGGCACTGATTTCTTGTCTTTGTCATTCCATGTGGTCCTCCCTACACCCATCCTGCGCTCTAGCTAGTTTGGCAGGATGGTGATGAGGCTGGACACTAGGGCCAGGCTCCCAGGGTTCAAATACCAGCTCTGCCAAGTTACTAGATGTGAGAACATGGGCAAGCCTCCATGTGGTCATTTGTAAAATCGAGATTATCATTGAACCTACCTTGCAAACTTGTGAGGACTAAATCAGTTAATGTGCGTAAAGGGAGCATAACAGTGCTCAATAGCATAAACTATTAATAGTATTTTTAAGTTCGGTTAACATCCCACTTTATAGATGAGGTGGCTACAGTTCTATGACCTAGGCCAGTGGGCTTCCCAGGTAGTGCGAGAGGTAAAGAACCTGCCAATGACGTAAGAGAGACGTACGGAGACGAAAGAGATGCGGGTTCAGTGCCTGGGTTGGGAAGATACCCTGGGGGAAGAAATGGCAACCCTCTTCAGTATTCTTGCCTGGAAAATCCTATGGACAGAGGAGTCTGGCTGGCTACAGTCCATGGGGTCCAACAATCACTCAGGCACAACTGAGTTCACACACACGCACACACATCACTACAGTGATGCAAATGAGGAAGGCACCCAGGGTGTAAATTTAAGGAGGTGCCTCCTCTCAGGGTCACTGCCTCACCAGAGTCCTTGTCTGTATGAACTATTCATACCTGCTTAGCGTGGTGCGAGATCAGGATGACTCAAGAATCCCTGGGCTCTCACTGAGACCCCCTGTTTTCTTAGCTCTTCTTCCTGGCTGTGACCCAGGTGATTAAGGGACTTCTCCAGCCCAACACTGGTTTGACCATTCTCTCTGCAGAAACTGCCCACTCTCTCCTGTTTTCTCTAACAGACACAGTACAAGACAGTAGTGTCAGAAGGGCTGAGGACCCATCAGTCTCATCCAGGCTGTAGCAAGACCCTAGATCCTTGGTAGACAGAGATGGTGAAACAAGGTTTTCTGGCAGAACAAACTTTGTCCTGAAATAAGAGCCAGGGTGTCCCATGTGCGTGTGTGCTCAGTTGTGTGTGACTCTTTGGGACCCCATGGACCGTAGCCTACCAGACTCCTCTGTCTGTGAAATTTTCCAGACAAGAATTGTGGAGGGGGTTGCCATTTCCTCCTGCAGGAGATCTTCCCGACCCAGAGATCGAACCCAAGCCTTTTGTGTATTGTGCATTGGTGGGCAGGTTCTTTACTACTGAGCCCCCTGGGAAGCCCTAAGGTGTCCCGTGTGTGTGTGTGTGTGTGTGTGTGTTAGTCACCCAGCTGTGTCCGACTCTTTGTGACCTCATGGACTATAGCTCTCCAGGCTCCTCTGTCCATGGAATTCTCCAGGCAACAATACTGGAGTAGGTCATCATTTCCTTTTCCTGAGAATCTTTCCAATCCAGGGTTTGAACCCAGATCTCCCGCGTTGCAGGCAGATTCTTTACCATCTGAGTCATGAGGGAAGTCCAAGGTGTCCCATATCTTGTCTTTATCCCTGAACCACAAGACACTCTCCAGTCACTCTTTTAATTGCTTGGTAGAGCAGCTTTTGTAGCCACTGGGAGCCACAGGCTATCCTGGGAGATGAGCAGGAATGCTAGTATCACTGAAGGTGAAGGGAGGGGGCTACTGGTGGGATTCAGTGGAATTAATGCCTTTCTGGAGCTGTGTCTTGGGTGGTCAATGCCCAGAGTTGCAAGTCCAAGAGCAGCTTTCCCTCTTCAGCTACTATTTTTAAATTTTGTATCAAGCATGAGGGAAACTGGTCTGTCTTATGTTTATTGTATGCATCTTCTTCATAGATACGGTTATCCCCACTCAACAAATGAATAAACTGAGGGTCACAGAGGATACACTCAAACAAGGGGCAGAGCGAGGATTTGGAGCAAGATCAGCTATACACTGTCCCCTGTGCATGGCCCAGGATCGTGATACTCTGGGTGTATATTTGGACCTCATTTCAGCAGAAGTGTCTGCGGACCTCAGGTCTAGACCTCTTGCCCCCTTCTCCTGGGGGAGAGAGCGAGTATCAGGGACTGAGGGCAGGTACTACTGGTCATGGTCATGCTCGAGACAAAGTTGTTGGGATTCAGTTTTCATTGTAGGAAGATGGAAGCCAATGAGTCAAGATGTCAGGGTCAAAAATAGGAAGCAGGTCCTTGAATGGGGAGAGTCCCAGAAATAAAATCATCATGGCCAATCCCCAAGAAGCAGCTTCCCCCCGACAGCCTCTAACAGGGGACGAGGCTGCTCTGATTCCTGACTCTCCCTAACAGAATGATCTCAGACCCTATTGGTGTCTTTCCTGAGGATGCAGAATGAATTTTAACAGGGGAGGAAATGACTTCAATATGAATAACATGTATAGGGAAGTTTATGTAAGTGTATATGCATAATATATATGTAAATATGCATATAGAGAATAGACATTTGATTTATTCATTGTTCCATTCACTCATATTTATTTTTTCACACCTGAATTTTATTCACTTATATTTTTACCTATTCAATCACTCATTCACTCACTTGCTTATCAATCCATCTAACCATTTATTTAACAGACTTTTCCTGAACATCTACTATGTGTTAAGTACCATATTATGTTAGGAATATAGAATTTATAAGACAAAATCCTTATTCTTAAATAACTGTTTAAAGGATTAGACAGCCATTTATATACATAATTGCATCGCAGTGTTTTAGGTTCATTGTATACATATGATATGATAAATTTGGGGAGCTCAAAATTGATTATCCTTGCCTAAAAGTGAGGGGGAATCTTGCCAGGACAAAGAATAGTTGAATAAGAGTTCATCAATCAAAGAAGGTTGGGCAGAGTGTGGGTAAAGAAAAGAGAGAGCCCTAAATTCAACCTTATAGAAGTGAGCCCATAGCTCCCATAATTCCTAATTCCCTCTCATCTCAGAGGCTCATGATTCCTGTGCCCTGTGGGCAGAAAACAAGACAAAACATTCTTCACTTAGCTGCCCACTTCTACCTGCCACCAGAAGATGGAGGTGATGGTTTTCACTCTTTCAGGAAATCCTGTTGATAATGATCAGAGTTCTTGACCTTCCCCAATCAATAGAAATTGACTAGAGGCCAGACAATAAGTTCAGGCAAGGCTTTATTGGGGCTCCTGTGCCAGCTGCAGGAGGGATGGGGAATAACAGGTTCCTTTGCTTGCTCCCCAAGCTGGGGAGTGCAAGTAGTTCCTTATATAGGGTGAGGGTGGGGATGTGCCCAGGGATCAGGCTGGAGGGGTGGCTTAGGTGGTTTGCCCACCCCTCTGTTGGTGGTACATGCAGGGGGGCATCAGAGTACCCTGCTTTTGCTGCTGACACCCAGTTTTTCACTCTTGTTGTTACCTAGTTGCTCAGTCATGTCTGACTCTTTTTGACCCCTTGGTCTGCAGCATGCCAGGCTTCCCTGACCTTCACTACCTCCTGGAGTTTTGTCAAACTCATGCCCATAGAGTCAATGATGCCGCCAACCATCTCATCCTCTGTCACACCCTTCTTCTCCTGCCCTCAATCTTTCCCAGCATCAGGGTCTTTTCTAATGAGACAGCTCTCTGATTTAGGTGGCCAAATTATTAGAGCTTTAGCTTCAGCATCAGTCTTTCCAATGAATATTCAGGCTTGATTTCCTTTAAGATTGAATGGTTTGATCTCCTTATTGTCCAAGGAACTCTCAAGAGTATTCTCCAGCACCATTCAAAAACATCCATTCTTCAGCACTCAGCCTTCTTTATGGTCCAACTCTCATATCCATACGTGACTACTGGGAAAAATCATAACTTTGACTATACAGATCTTTGTCAGCAAAGTGATGTCTCTGCTTTTTAATACACTGTCTAGTTTTGTCATACATAGCTTTTCTTCCAAGGAGAAAGTGTCTATTAATTTCATGGCTACAGTCACCATCTGCAGTGATTTTGGAGCCCAAGAAAATAAAGTCTGTCACTGTTTCCATTGTTTCCCCATCTATTTGCCATGAAGTGATGGAACTAGATGCCACGATATTAGTTTTTTGAATGGTGAATTTTAAACCAGCTTTTTCACCCTCCTCTTTCACCTTCATCAAGAGGCTCTTTAGTTCCTCCTTACTTTTTTTGCCATAAACGTAGTGTCATCTGCATATCTGAGGTTATTTATATTTCTCCTGGCAATCTTAATTTGGCAGTCGGGTTTTTTCGTCTTTGTGTTATCTTTTGGTCCAGAATTTGCCCCAACTTTGCATGTATGCAGTTTTTAGTTCCATATGGTTTCTTTGTATTTTGTAGCTTGAGGAGAGGTGTGTCCAGATGCAGGCTCTGCAGCACAGGATTCCAGGTGCCAGGCCTGTCCCACTGTGAGGTGAGAAGTATTGGATCCTTGAGTATCTCCTGAGTGTGGCCTCCTGAATTAGCCTCTAGTGTCTCTGGTCATCCTCAGCTGCCACAGGCATAAACCACTGGAATGTGACGAGAGATTCACTCCAAACACTAAAAAAGCATATTTGTTCGTAGGGAGTGAACACTGTTTACCACTTGGATGTGGAAATTTCCCAGCGTCTTTCTAAGGGACCCATAAGACTTACTCTCAGTTTATGTAGTATCTTTCCTCCAAATAGCTTGATAAATTTTTAATCAAAATTACATTTTTGGAACTGAAAACTACTTGATTTCTACCAGACTGTCACATTTTAAAGGAATTTTATGAAACCCAAATGGGATTTTTTTAAATGCCTATATTTCTTTCTTCTTCAAGTGGGTTTCTGACCAAGGTTTTCAGATTTCTCTCCTTTTTTTAAAAAAAGGACCTTTTATATACTATGTCAAATCTGGAAATGTGACATTCACTAAGTGACATTCTATTTTAATTCACTTTGACAAAATAATGAACTCTATTTGTAGGAGCAATAGGAGCCTCATCTGACAAGGAGATGTCTCTGGAGTTCAGCTATAAATGAAAAAAAAAATCTATTTCCTTTTTTTTTCCCCAATAAAATGGCAAGTTTGAAATTTTTAGAGAAACCTTTTTGGAAACGATGGAAAATGTCTATGAATCGTTAGTAAGCCTCCCTCCGTAACCACACATCCTGCCATCATCGGTCCCCCGTTTGGGTTCTGATATGGCCCAGCGCACACCATTGTCCTGCAGATCTGGACTGCTCAGCCCAGTGGGCCACACCCAGTGCCTGGGGATAGCAAAGCCTCTTGACCACAGGATAACCTCAGCATCCAGGTCTCTTTCCTCTTGTGACAAGCAGGGAACTGGCGCAGATTGGAATCCACGGGGGGCTGAGATTAGCAACCCAAGGCAGGACCCCTAGACACATATCCAGCTCATAACCCAGGTCAGGGCTCCCAGGGGAGAAGAAACACAGACACCTCCACAGCCTCTGTTTTGAACTGGATGTTTAAACACATCTCTTCCCTGGTGGCTCAGATGGTAAAGCATCTGTCAACCGTGTGGGAGACCCATGTTCAATCCCTGGGTTGGGAAGATCCCCTGAAGAAGGAAATGGCAATCCACTCCAGTACTATTGCCTGGAAAATCCCATGGACAAAGGAGCCTGGTAGGCTATAGTCCATGGGGTCGCAAAGAGTCAGACATGACTGAGCGGTTTCACTTTTACTTTCACTTCTGTCATTTAAAAAAATAAGAACCTGAAGTGAGGGAATGGGGAGGCTAGCTTTGAAGCTGAGCCTGGGAGACTTGTGTTACCAGGGAAGGCCACCCAGATGTCCTGGAGAAATGAGGTTGGGGATTTTAGTCCTAATGGTCTAGCCTTGGACTCCTGCAAAAGATGGGCGCAAAGGCTGTCCAGCCCCTCGGGGAGGAAGCAGGGACTCACTCCCAGGCTGGAACTGATGGTGAGTGCTCTGGAGACTGGCGATAACAAGAAGAGATGCATTTTATTTTTTATTTGAAAAAATATGTTTAAAACAATAAAATAAAATCATGCACAAGAAGTTTAAAAGTATAAACTTTTCAAATTATTAAATTTGGAAATGAAGCTCCTTTTCTCTATCCTAACACCAATCAGTCCTCACTGTGCCATACATTGTCTACCCTTCTGTCTACAGAAAAAAGATACAGATACCTTTAAATTTTATTTACAAACTAGAACATGTCATATATATTAGTCCACACGACTATTTTTTCCTTAGCAACATAAATATTCATGTCAATATATGGAAAATTATAGTTGTTTTTTCTATCATTATTATTATTACTATAGCCATGTGCTTTCTGATCCTATTCTTAGGAAGTATGTTTTAAGTTCTCTGAGAAATGGTTGTAAAACAGAAGTGGGTGTGGAGTTGTGGTGTCAAGGACCATGTCATTATTAACTAGACCTCTAATTACCACTTCAGGCTCTCCTGGTTTTGGCCAAACGAGATTAATACAGCATGGGAGTATTGTTTGATATTCCATTTGTTTCAGAGTCCAGTTACAGATACCATAGCGGGTATTCTTTTAAAATAAGGACGCCAATGTGGAAGCAACTTAAGTGTCCATCAGCAGATGACTAAAGAAGTGGTGTGCATATACCTGATGGAAAACTACTCAGCCATAACAAAGAACAAAATTTTGCCATTTGCAACAACATGGTTGGAGTTGAAGGATATTATACTTACTGAAATGTCAAACAGAGAAAGACAAATACTGTATTCCACATCACTTACATGTGAAAGCTAAAAACAAAACAAAACAAAACAAAAACCTAATGAATATAGCAAAAAGGAAACAGACTCACAGATATAGAGAACAAACTAGTGGTTACCAGTGGGAAGAGGGAAAGGAGGAGGGAAAAGATAGGAGTGGGGATTGACACAAACTATTATATATAATAGAAGCCAGAAGGACATATTGCACAGCATGGGGAATATAGCCAATATTTTACAGTAATAGAAAGTGAAGTATAACCTTAAAAAAATTGTGAATCATTACGTTATATACCTGAAACTAAAATAATATTGTAAATCAACTATACCTCAAATTTAAAAGAAGAAATAAAAAAAGAATACCAGTATCCTAGGTACCCTGGTGGGCTTTCTGAAGGTCCTTTCTTATGTCTGGGGATGAGAGAAGTAGTAAGATTGGCTGGTTAGCTTCCTGAATAGAGCTGGTTTTTTGTTGTCCTTAAACACAATCTATTACAGTCATTTTTCAGCAAGTCAAATTAATATAAATCATATTTCAAATCACTAAAATATAATTCTCTCCTTGAGTGTTTAAAGGATTTTTAAATTTTTTATTACGAAATATTTTAATCATACATAATAATACATGGCAAACAATAGTGTAAATACTCCTGAACGTAGTACTCAATTTAAGAAATAAAATATTGGGTTCCCTGGTGCTTCAGTGGTAAAGAATCCACCTGCCAATGCAAACATGGGTTTAATCCTTGGTCCAGGAAGATCCCACTTGCCAAAGGGCAAGTAGGCTCATGTGTCACAACTACTGAGCCTGTACTCTAGAGTCTGGGAGCAGCAACTACTGAGCCCACGTATACAACTACCGAAGCCCACTGGTTCTGAGCAAGTGCTCTGCAAAAAGAGAAGCCACCACAATGAGACACCCATGCACTGCAAATAGAGTAGCCCCTGCTCGATGCAGCTAAATCATGTGCAAAGCAACGAAGCCCCAGCACAGACAAACATAAATAAATAAACAAAATTAATTAAAAAAAAGAAATAAAATATTACCTGTACCATTAAAGCTTTCTTTCCCCAGTTGCATTTTCCTGCATCCCACACACTTCCTGTATCCAGGGATAACCATTATGTTAAGTGCTGTGATAATCGTTCCCTGGTTTTTTTAGAACCATCATTTCTCCTCTGGACATCAAAATTACTGTGGAGATTTTTTAAAACTACTGCGTTATTTGATTCTGTTTTGGACATTTCCTCTCCCCTTTTGGAAGCCATATAGAGAGACAAGGAGAACTGAGGGGAGAGGTTGAGAAAAGAAAAACACAAGAACTGTTTTAAATAAAACGAGAAAACCCACAAACCCCCCAGTTACATTTAAATAATCACCAAAACAGGTGTGACCAGCTGAGTCCTGTGGGAATCCTCATAAGACACAGTGATGGGAGAAGCCAGAAGGAACAAGAACTGAGTGTGCAGACCTCAGATCATCAACAAAAATTCCATCCCCAGAAGAAGAGAATAACAACCCTGGGGGGGGACTTCTGTGAGTGAGGCTAAGAAACCAGAGATTGTATCCAAGAGGACCAAGGAATGGCACAGCTCAGAAGGCATGAAAAATACACTTTTGATGACAGAGGCCAATAAAGAAACAGAGAAAAACAAAGATGACTCTAGAAGCCCATCTGAGCATTTTAGGGCAGAGTGGGTACGACTACATGGGGGTGCCATATTTAAAGGAAATGGCCCAGCACATTAGTAATACAACAGCAAGCCCTTGAGTTGCAAAGTCTGGAGATTTTCCATGTCTTCTCTCATCTCATCTCACAACCACCTCCAGTAGATGAACAAAGGAACTGCCTGAGGCTAGTTGGTCCAGAAATTCATCTAATACAATAAGCTAACAAATATTGAATAGGCACAGGATGCACCCAAACACTCACAAAGATAATATACTTTCAAAGCCTAGAAAAACTTTCCTGGAGATGAAGAAAACTCACTATCTAAATATTATAACCAAATGTTCCACCATACTGTTTAAAACTTGATGCCGGCAATGATTTTTAAAAAATCAGAAAAACAAGAATTCAGGAAAGAAGTGAGATGAGAAGTAAAAGAATTAGAATATTAATAGGAAGATCCTCCCTCCAAAAAATAAACTTTTCAGAAAAGAAGAAATTAGAAAGAAGACAAGAAAGAAAAGACTGCAGATAACACAGAAGATGCCTGCAAATGACAAGGAAGATACACCGAAAATCCAACATATGCATAAGTCATGTCTCCAAAGAGGAAAACCAAACTATGAGACAATAAAACCAACAAAAAATAATTAAAATGAGATTTGAGAACATTTTCCTAAAGTAAAAGAAGACTTGAATTTACGTATTGAAAAGACAAATCATGTGCTAGGAAAAACTGACTCCGAGTGATCATAACTGAGATGTATCCCAATGCAATTATTATATTTTAAAAATAAAGGATTCTTTCAGCAGCCAAGAACAATTATTAAATCACTTGTAAAGGAAATAAACCAAACTGCCTCAAACTTCCTCACGGCATTGTTGAACACCAATATAGTGAAACAATTCTTTTTTTTTAATTGGAGGATAATAGCTTTACAATGTTGTGAAACGAAGTTTCTGCTGTACAATGAAGTGAATCAGCTATAAGTATACATATATCCTCTCCCTCTGGAACCTTCCTCCTATCAAATCCCATCCTACTCCTCTAGGTCATCACAGAGCTCCAAGCTGAGCTCCCTGTGTCATATAGCACCTTCCCAACTAGCCATATGTTTTATACATGGCAGTGTACATATGTCAACGCTACTCTCTCAAAGCAATTATAAGATAATGAAGGGAAAGAATTTTAAAACAAAGGTCTTATATATAGACAAACTTTCAAGCCTAATGGTTTAAACATGAAAGAGCTCTGGGAATATTGTCCTTAGGAGCCTTTCTTGAGGAAAATAATAGCATGTGATATTAAATTTTATGTGTCAACTTGACTGGGCAACAGGCTGCCCAGATATATCAGTTCAGTTCAGTTCAGTTCAGTTGCTCAGTCGTGTCTGACTCTTTGCGACCCCATGAACCACAGCATGCCAGGCCTCCCTGTCCATCACCAACTCCCGGAGTTCACTGAAACGCATGTCCATCAAGTTGGTCATGCCATCCAACCATCTCATCCTCTGTCATCCCCTTCTCCTCCTGCCCCCAATCCCTCCCAGCATCAGGGTCTTTTCCAATGAGTCAACTCTTCACATGAGGTGGCCAAAGTATTGGAGTTTCAGCTTCAGCATCAGTCTTTCCAATGAATACCCAGGACTGATCTCCTTTAGGATGGACTGGTTGGATCTCCTTGCAGTCCAAGGGACTCTCAAGAGTCTTCTTCAACACCACAGTTCAAAAGCATCAATTCTTCAGTGCTCAGCTTTCTTCACAGTCCAACTCTCACATCCATACATGAGCACTGGAAAAACCATAGCCTTGACTAGATGGACCTTTGTTGGCAAAGTAATATCTCTGCTTTTCAATATGCTATCTAGGTTGGCCCATGTATATAATCAAACATTATTCTAGGTATGTCTGTGAAAGGTTTTTGGATGAGATTAACATCTGAATCAGTAAACTGAGTAAAGCAGGTAGCCCTCCCCAAGGTGGGTGGATCACACCCAGTCAGTTGAAGACCTGGAAAGAACAGGAAGGCTGCCCTTCCCTCAAGTAAGGGGGAATTCCCTCCTGCCTGACCACAGAGCTGTTACACTGGTCTTTTCCTGCCTTTGGACTTGGACTTGAACTGAAACATCAGCTCTTCTTGGGTCTCAAGCCTGCTGGCTTTTGAACTGGAACTATACCATCAGGTCTACTGGGTCTCCAGCTTGAAAACAACACATCTAGGGGATTTTTCAGCCACCATAATTGTGTGAGTCAATTCCTTGTAATAAATCTCTTTCTGTATATTTATATACACACACACACACACACATACACACACACACACACACACACACACACCCTGTTAATTCTGTTTTTCTGGAGAACACTGACTCTAGAGTAGAGAATGAACTCAAGAGATGATTGGAGGAAACCAGGCAAAAAGAATATCACTAAGTATTAAATATATTTAACCTGGCTTCCCAGGTGGTGCTAGTGGTAAAGAACCCACCTGTCAATGATGAAGATGAGGGTTCAATCCCTGGGTTGGAAGATCCCCCAGAGGAGGGCATGGCAACCCACTCCACTATTCTTGCCTGGAGAATCCCCATGAACAAAGGACCCTGACTGGCTACAGTTCATGGGGTCACAGAGTCAGACACAACTGAAGCAGCTTAGCACACACACTCATGCAGACTCAATACAAACAAGGGTGGAAATAAAGGCAACATCATAGAACATAAATAGTATACACTCCAACAATGTAAAACTGAGAGGAGAAAAGTGGAATGTGGTAGAATGGAAAATAAGTGAATTTATTCCCTCATTCCTAATGGCCAGGAGTGAGTAGTTAACATTCAGAACAAACAGAAAAGGGCAGTTCCCAAGTTTGGCAACTGAAGATTAGACTTTGGAAGCTTTAGGATGAACAAAGCTGTAGAATAAAAAACTAGACTTGAGTTTTATTGTCAATTCTGTTATCTAATTTTAAGTAATTATATTAATTGAACCATGGAATGTTGATAATTACCTGAAATGATTATTCTTGCTGGATTGTTGCAAAAGGCAGATCTGGGCCAACTCTGACACCTACCTGTGTTAAGGCGTCCTGCCTCCTCTCATTACAGACAAGAGCCAAGACTTGACTGCTTTCCAACTGTGCTAAATTTTGAGTAGATGGGACTTCCCTGGTGGTCCAGTGGTTAAAACTCCACACTTCCAATGTAGGGGGCATGGGCTTGACTCTTGGTTGGGAAACTAAGATCCCATATGCTGCACAGAGTGGACAATAAGGAAATTAAATAAAAAGATTTTGTGTAGAAGGTGATTCTCAGAATGTAAGGCTCCACCTTTCTCTTTTAGTTCCCTAGTCAGGAAGGTTTGATCCATTGGCTAGAACATCCTAAGACTTGTTCTTATTTCTTCCAGCCGGTTCCTTCCTCATGGCTATATATATACACACATATATATATATATATGTATATATATATATCTCTCTCTTTCTGTCTCACGCTATACACATTTAAATTTTTTTATTTAAAAATGCTTCTTTAATGTTATTATCCTTGTGATTTCTGTTTTTACCTTTATAGTTTTTAGTTTTTAATCCTTAAATTCCATCTACTTGTACTTTTTTTTTACTTTTTAACTAATGTTTTTGCTCTTTTATCTTAATCTTTCATCTCATTTACTTTTATATTTTAACCTTCTATTTTGTTGGTTTATAGCCTTTTACATTTTCTTTTAAATCTCAACCACTTTATTGATTGCTATTTTTAAGTTTCTAACTGACTTTATTGTGATTTATATCTTTTAAAAATGTATATTGCTTTTTTATTGCTGTTTTAATCTCCTTCTAACCTTCTATGCTCTCACGATTGATATCATCTTATTCATTTTTCCCTTTTCTTATATGTGTGTTATAATCATCATCTTTTTACAATGGCTAGTCAGAACTCATTGCTATACCTGTGGTAGCCAAAGCAAAGCTCACCTGTAAGAAGAGGTTGAAACCCTTCTTCCTTGTATTTGACCTAAAAGTTACACCCTGGCCCTAGAGACTCCCTTTCTTATTCAATAGTCTTCAATCCACCCCGTCCACTGAAAACCAGAAGACTCATGTTAGCTCTCCCCAGAACGATAATTCTCTTCGTACAACCTTACACATTTGATGGAGGGAGTTGTGTGGCAGCCTGCCCTCCCATGACCTCCAAAACTGTGGGACAGACTTCCTGTTTTTAAATCCTTCATCCCCAAATCCATAAGACCCTTCTAGGACCAGTTTCTATCTTGTTGTTGTTGTTGCTTAGTCGCTGAGTCTTATCCGATTCTTTTGTGACCCCATGGACTGTAGCCCACCATGCTCCTCTGTTCAGTCGATTTCCCAGGCAAGAGTGCTGGAGCAGGTTGCCATTTCCTTCTCCAGGGGATCTTCCTGACCCAGAGACCAAACACACATCTCCAGCTTTGCAGGCGTATTCTTCATCACTGAGCCACCAGTTTCTATCTAGTCAGCTATTAAACTTTGCTTCCCCTGCCTCAAGGGAGATGTTTTCTCTTGGACTCCCTCCCAGGTAGAATGCTGATTACTTAGATACACTTCTCTCCATGTTGTATCCTAGGAAATAAGGTGCTTACTCACCTAGTGTGTGGTCAAACAATAACCCCAAAGAAGAGAGAAAACTCATTGGCAACTCCTGATCTTATGCTAAGCTCCCACAGGTGTAACTGATCCGTGTCATGACAACCAGCAATGGGAACAGTCTAGAAAATAATTACAGGAAGTACGCATTTGATGATTGAGAGGCCAGAAGCTTAATTTCCACAGCTGTACAAACCAAGTTCAATTATTCAAGTCTTGTAGATCCCAGGCCACTTGCTGACTCAGGCCTGGTAATGATCTCTCATTTTATACAGTTGATTAAAACAAAGGCCTCAAGCTAAATAAAACACCTGAACAAAATCTCCTGTGCCCAGAACTACTCAGCGTTGGTCTCAGTGGTCTGCTTTTAGATTTAAGTCTGTTATAAATACTCTGGGCATGATATTTTACAGCAGTAATTTATCAATAAATATTTGCCTGAATCATTAAATGACTTCAAAAGTGATATCTGCCATTTTTGAGAGCATTTCCTATACACCCACAATTATTCGATATTTCATCTAAATGCATGACGGTTGACTTTTTGCCTTCTGATCCAAAGTTAAATTTGAATTTCTCAGTCCAATGTTCTATTCTAGAATAGAATATGTTTTAGGCATGGTTATTCTACTACTGACTATTGTACTATTTCTTATGGGGAAAATTTTTCCTAAGTATGATATAAGATGGTTTGTAGTGTTTGACAGTTCTTTGACGTTTGTGGATAAGTGTTACATGGCCTCAATGTGGGCTTCCCAAGTGGCTCCAGTGGTAAAGAACACACCTGCCCATGCAGAAGACATAAGAGATGCAGGTTCAATCCCTGGGTCAGGAAGATCTCCTGGAGGAGGGTATGGCAACCCACTCCAGTATCCTTGCCTGGAGAATCCCACAGACAGAGGAGCCTGACCAGCTAAAGTCCATAGGGTCACACAGAGTCAAACAGGACTGAAGCAACGGCACACACGTATGGCCTCAGTGTGGCTGCTGCTTGCATTCTACTAGCACAGGGTGTACAAGCTTTTCTTGTAGAAGGCCAGAGAGTAAATAACTTAGGCTGTGGGGCCATATAACCTGTGTTGCAACTACCCAACTCTGCCACTGTAGAATGAAAGCAGTCATAAACAATAAATAACAAGCAGGGTGGTGTTTCAGTAAACTCTTATTTATGAACACTGAAATTTGATTTTATGTAACTTTTATGGGTTACAAAATACTATTCCTCTGATTTTTTCAACCAGTCTAAAATGCAAAAGAACAACAGACTGGTTCCAAATAGGAAAAGGAGTACATCTAGGCTGTATATTGTCACCATGCTTATTTAACTTATATGCAGAGTACATCATGAGAAACGCTGGGCTGGAAGAAGCACAAGCTGGAACCAAGATTGCTGGGAGAAATAGCAATAACCTCAGATATGCAGATGACATCACCATTATGGCAGAAAGTGAAGAGGAACTAAAGAGCCTCTTGATGAAAGTGAAAGAGGAGAGTGAAAAACTTGGCCTAAACCTCAACATTCAGAAAACTAAGATCATGGCATCTGGTCCCATCACTTCATGGGAAATAGATGGGGAAACACTGGAAACAGTGTCAGACTTTATTTTGGGGGCTCCAAAATCACTGCAGATGGTGACTGCAGCTATGAAATTAAAAGACACTTACTCCTTGGAAGGAAAGTTATGACCAACCTAGATAGCATATTAAAAAGCAGAAACATTACTTTGCCAACAAAGGTCCATCTAGTCAAGGCTATGGTTTTTCCAGTGCTCATGTATGGATGTGAGAGTTGGACTGTGAAGAAAGCTGAGTGCCAAAGAATTGATGCTTTTGAACTGTGGTGTTGGAGAAGACTCTTGAGAGTCCCTTGGACTGCAAGGAGATCCAACCAGTCCATTCTAAAGGAGATCAGTCCTGGGTGTTCATTGGAAGGACTGATGTTGAAGCTGAAACTCCAATACTTTGGCCACCTCATGCAAAGAGTTGACTCCTTGGAAAAGACCCTGATGCTGGGAGGGATTGGGAGCAGGAGGAGAAGGAGACGACAGAGGATGAGATGACCGGATGGGCATCACTGACTCGATGGACATGAGTTTGAGTGAACTCCGGGAGTTGGTGATGGACAGGGAGGCCTGGCGTGCTGCAGTTCATGGGGCCACAAAGAGTTGGACACGACTAAGTGACTGAACTGAACTGAACTGAAAATGCAAAAGAACATTCTTCACTTGTCAGTCAATTCAGTCGCTCAGCTGTGTCCATATCTTTGCTACCCCATGGACTGCAGCACACTAGGATTCCCTGTCCATCACCAACTCCTGAGCCTACTCAAACTCAGGTCCGTTGAGTCAGTGATGTCATCCAACCATGTCATCCTCTGTCATCCCCTTCTCCTCCCACCTTCAATCTTTTCCAGCATCAGGGTCTTTTCGAATGAGTCAGTTCTTCACATCACGTGGCCAAAGTATTGGTGCTTCAGTATCAGCATCAGTCCTTCCAATGAATATTCAGGATTGATTTCCTTTAGGATGGACTGGTTAGATCTCCCTTCAGTCCAAGGGACTCTCAAGAGTCTTCTCCAACACAACAGTTCAAAAGCATCATTTCTTAGGTGCTCTGCTTTCTTTATACTCCAACTCTCACTTCCATACATGACTACTGGAAAAACCATAGCTTTGACTAGATGGACCTTTGTTGGCAAAGTAATGTTTCTGATTTTTAATATGCTGTCTAGATTGGCCATCGCTTTTCTTCCAAGGAGTAAGTGTCTTAATTTCATAGCTGCAGTCACCATCTGCAGTGATTTTGGAGCCCAAGAAAATAAAGTCTCTCACTGTTCCCATTGTTTCCCCATCTATTTGCCATGAAGTGCTAGGACTGGATGCCATGATCTTAGTTTTCTGAATGTTCAATTTTAAGCCAACTTTTTCACTCTCCTCTTTAACTTTCATCAAGAGGCTCTTTAGTTCCTCTTCACTTTCTGCCACAAGGGTGATGTCATCTGCATATCTGAGGTTATTGATATTTCTCCCAGCAATCTTGATTCCAGCTTGTGCTTCATCCAGCCTGGCATTTCACATGGTGTACTCTGCATATAAGTTAAATACGTAAGGTGACAATATACAGCCTTGACGTACTCCTTTTCTGATTTAGAACCAGTCTGTTGTTCCATGTCCAGTTCTAACTGTTGCTTCTTAACCTGCATACAGATTTCTCAAGAGTCAGGTCAGGTGGTCTGGTATTCCCATCTCTTGAAGAATTTTCCACAGTTTGTTGTGATCCACACAGTCAAAGGCTTTGGCGTAGTCAAAAAATAAAGCGGAAGTAGATGTTTTTCTGGAACTCTCCTGCTTTTTCTATGATCCTGCAGATGTTGGCAATTTGATCTCTGCTTCCTCTGCCTTTTCTAAAGAGTGAACATTTTAGGGATCAGTGAACTAAAATGGACTGGAATGGGTAAATTAACTCAGATGACCATTATATCTACTACTGTGGGCAAGAATCCCTTAGAGGAAATGGAGTAGCCATCAAAGTCAGCAAAGAGTCCAAAATGCAGTACTTGGATGCAATATCAAAAATGACAGAATGAATGATCTCTGTTTGTTTCCAAGACAAACCATTATATATCACAGTAATCCAAGCCTATACCCCCACCAGTAATGCTGAAGGAGCTGAAGTTGAACAGTTCTATGACGACCTACAAGACCTTCTAGAACTAACACCCAAAAAAGATGTCCTTTTCATTATAAGGGACTGGCATGCAAAGTAGGAAGTCAAGAGATACCTGGAGTAACAGGCAAATTTGGCCTTGGAATACAAAACAAAGCAGGTCAAAGGCTAATAGAGTTTTGTGAAGAGAATGCACAGGTCATAGCAAACACCCTTTTCCAACAACACAAGAGGAGACTCTACTCATGGACATCATTAGATGGTCAATAATGAAATAAGATTGATTATATTCTTTGCAGCCAAAGATAAGGAAGCTCTATACAGTCAGCAAAAACAAGACCAGGAGCTGACTGTGGCTCAGATCATGAACTCCTTATTGCCAAATTCAGGCTTAAATGGAAGAAAGTAGGGAAAACTACTAGACCATTCAGGTATGACCTAAATCAAATTCCTTACAATTATACAGTGGAAGTGACAAATAGATTCAAGGGATTAGATTTGACAGAGTACCTAAGGAACTATGGATGGAAGTTCATGACATTGTACAGAAGGCAGGCATCAAGACTATCCCCAAGAAAAAGAAATGCAAAAAGGCAAAATGGTTGTCTGAAGACACCTTACAAATAGCTGCAAAAAGAAGAGAGGTGAAAGGCAAAGGAGTAAAGGAAAGATATACCCATTTGAATGCAGAGTTCCAAAGAATAGCAAGGAGAGATAAGAAAGCCTTCCTCAGTGATTAAGGCAAAGAAATAGAGGAAAACAATAGAATGAGAAAGACTAGAGATCTCTTCAAGAAAATTGGAGATACCCAAGGGAACATTTCATGCAGAGATGGGCACAGTAAAGGACAGAAATTTGTATGGACCTAACAGAAGAAGAAGATATTAAGAAGAGGTAGCAAGAATACACAGAGTTCAGTTCAGTCGCTCAGTCATGTCTGACTCTGCGACCCCCTGGACTGCAGCACACCAGGCCTCCCTGTCCATCACCAACTCCCGGAGTTTACCCAAACTCATCTCCACTGAGTCAGTGATGCCATCCAACCATCTCATCCTCTGTCGTCCCACAGAAGAACTATACAAAAAAGATCTTCATGACCCAGATAACCACAATGGTGTGATCACTCACCTAGAGCCAGACATCCTGGAATGCAAAGTCAAGAGGGCCTTAGGAAGCATTACTATGACCAAAGCTAGTGGAGGTGATGGAATTCTAGTTGAGCTATTTCAAATCCTAAAAGATGATGCTGCACTAAATATGCCAGCAAATCTGGAAAACTCAGCAATGGCCACAGGACTGGAAAAGGTTAGTTTTAATTCCAGTCCCAAAGAAAGGCAATGCTAAAGAATGTTCAAACTACCACACAATTGCACTCATCTCACATGCTAGCAAAGTAATTCTCAAAATTCTCCAAGCCAGGCCTTCAACAGTATGTGAACCATGAACTTCTTAGCTTGTAGGCAGCAAAAAAACAGGCTACAGACTAGATTTGGCCTGTGGCTGTAGTTAGCCAAAGTGTGATTTTGTTGTTGTTGTTTTAATTGATAAGTTGTGTCTGACTCTTTGTGACCCCATGGACTCTAGCCTCCCAGGCACCTCTGTCCATGGGACTTCTTAGGCAAAATGCTAGAGTGGGTTGCCATTTCATTCTCCAGGGGATCTTCCTGATCCAGGGATTGAACCCACATCACCTGCATTAGCAGGTGGATTCTTTACCACTGAGCCACCAGGGAAGCCCCAAGGCCTGATTTAGATACTACCTAATAAAAATATCCTTTTGATGAATCAGAAGCCATTTCCCAAAGAGATAAAACAGGTATTTATTCTGGCTTGCCACACCTCAAAGTCTTGCTATTCCTCTTCCGTGAGTAGGATATCAGGATATAACCCCTAGTTATAAAAAATTGAAAGGGTATATATTTCTTTATTCCTAGATATCATAGTCCAATGTCATGAGCCAAGACTGACCTTGATAGATGACTTACCTACTATCTAATTAATGTTGTAAAGAAGGACTAGAGATCAAATGCTTCTAAAAACAAAGTCATCATTTTTGGTAGACAGCCTCCAGCATTAAACTGACTTATGGTCAATAACCCTAAAGAAGAAGTTAACTAATTCAGTCACATAGCCATATATTTTGCAAACAATTTAGCTTAGAGACAGCACCAGGAAACTATATTTCTCAAGGTTAAATGTTCCATGGGTGTTTACAGAGATGTTTTATGAACAATATGGGTATTTGGTCCACTTGCTTTAAATTTTTTTCAAGCAGAAATTATTGCTGTTTATACTCAGATAGAGAACTTTGGGGGTTTTGTTGCCCTTTTGCCTGTGCACTAGAGTGTATCTCAGATGCTTTCTAAGGAGCATCTTGGCCCTTCTTCAGCCTTCCTCTTTGCTTTCTATTCACACACATGTCTTTGCCAGGTTCCTCACTATTTCCTAAGGGGACACCAATCCTCATCATGCTAAGCAACTATTAAGGCAGATTTGCCCCATGCTTTAGTCAGCAACACAGCAGGCTCTACACCTGTTGGGTGCCCATAAATGGGTCTATCTGGAAGCCTGCTTGGGCAGCTGGGAGACCCCTGTATGATAGAGAATCATTGAAAAGACAGTCAGCCTGTGAAAGCTTCTCCTTCAACTGAAACTTTCTGGGACTCAGAGTTGCCACTGATCTGATGAAAATTATGGTCCCTCTCCTCGGGGGGAAAAGTTGCTTTAAATTTCAGGAGTCTTAGTATAAACATTTGTTCTAAGTACTCTAAAACTCACTCTAAGATGAAGCCACACAACTGATACACTTTGTTCCACCAGGTAAAAGTGCTTTACCAGATGTGCTCTGGGATTATCCATCAGCTCGCATTCAGAGCCACATCTGTGCTTGCTGTGGGGACATTGTTGAGCACATATGCCCTGCAAATGAAGCTCTGTGGAAGGGATTTCTCTCTGTGGCCTCAATATTATTTCTATACTTCTCTTAAGGAACTGTTTTTGTTTGGTTTATTATGCATTTTTATTTCTACATCTTGTGAATAATGTTATTCAGTGGCTCTTGACCCTGGCCACACTTTAGAATCACAAGGGAGCTTTTCCAACACCAAGATCCCAGACCAGAATAACTGAATCATGGTCTGCGGGGTGGAGCCTGGGAGTATAATTTAGAAGCTCCCATGTCCCTTTTATGCAAATCAGGGTTGAGACTACCTGATCTTAATGACTCATCCTCCTTGGCATCTGTGGCTGCTAGCAGAAAATGGACAGGGTCCTGTGGCTGCCATTGGTATCCTCTCCTCTCTCCTGACATCATACTAGCCTTCATTATGAGGACAAGTTTTAAATGTCATTTGTTGACATATTTTCCATTTGTTGACACATTTTAAATATGAGTTTCTTGTTGGAATATTTCTTATTTTAGCCTGAAACCAGACAATCTACTTGAGCTAGCTTCAGGCACAAAGCAGAGGAGAAGGACATTGTAATAGGACAAGGTCATCCCATGGCCCCGGGGAAGAGAGTGCAGTTGGCCCACAGGAGAGACAAGACCCAGAATCGAGAGAAATACAAGAAACCAAGGCATCCCCGTCTCTCTCCTTTCTCTTCTTCAAATACCCGCTTTCTACTTTCTTCTCTGTGTCTATTTCCTTCTGTCACTGTAGACGTCCTTTCTTCTCTTCTTCTGAAAATGGGTCAGTACAACTGTCCATTCAGCCACCTAGTGCACAGTGACTACTGTCTCAAAGCATCAGTTTCAAATCTCAGGAGAAAGACTGCAAGTGGCCCAAGTTGGATCAGTCCCCTCCACCTGATTTATTCACTTGGGGTCATGGTCATTTCACCTAATGAAATGCAAACATGCCTTCCAGAGCCACCACTGAAACTGAGAGGGGCAGCTTATAAGAGAAGGGACAGTGAGGCGAATACCCTAAAGGTAACTCCAACAGTAATATTCATGTAAGCTACTTAGTGCCTTCCTGGAAAAAGGAAATGTGTAGACAAACAAATGGATAGGGATGCGCAACATGAATTACATCTGGATCTGAGCCTTCAGCCTTAGGATCCTTATCACAAAGGGAAACAATACAAAGCTTCATACAGAGGGCAAATGGGGCCAGCATGTGCTGAGGAGGCAAAAGCAAAGAACATTGCAGCAACTCCTAGAATACCCTGGAGTAAGAAATGGCAACCCACTCCGATATTATTGCCTGGGAAATTCCATGGACAGAGGAGTCTGGCAAGCTACAGTCACTGGGGTGGCAAAGAGTCAGACACTACTGAGCGTGCACACAAACACACACACACACACACACACACACACACACACACACTCTCACAGAATACCTTGGCCCCTGCAAAAGTCCCCAGTGAAGCCATTTCTAAATCTCACCTAGATAAGGTGCCTGTATGTGAAATCCACGTCAGACATGATTCTGGAAAACCTTAGTCATTGCCCTTTCATGGGTCTTGGCCTCATTTGCCAGAACTGCTTTAGAAAAATGTTGAAAGTGGAGAACAATAACTCCCTGTTAACAGACATTACTGTTCACCAGATTTCAGTTCACACGTCTGATGATGATCTGCATTGCTGCACAAATTTTGACAAATTTCAGAGTCACTGTAGCAGAGTCAGGACTGGACAGGGCCTCATTTGTCAGGCTAACATCAAGCAAGGCAAAATGAAGGAGGCAGTAGCAGCTGTAGCAGATGTCCCTCAGGAAATCATTTCTATTATGTAGCAATAATAAAAATAGCTGTCTTTTTACAGAAACAGACTCACAGACAGAGATTGAACTTTTGGTTGCCAGGAGGGAAGGATGAGGGGAAGGGTTGGTTAGAAAGTTTGGGATCAACATGTACACACTGCTGTATTTAAAATGGATAATCAACAAGAACCTATTGTATAGCATGTGAAACTCTGCTCAATGTTGTATGGCAGCCTGGATGGGAGGGGAGTTTGGGGAGAATGGACACATGTATATGTATGGCTGGGTCCCTTTGCTGTCCACCTGAAGCTATCACATTGTTAATCAGCTATACTCCAGTATAAAATAAAAAGTTAAAAATATAAAATAAATTGGAAGAAGAAAAAAATAGAAGTCTTTTTAAAATAGTTACTGTGTGCCAGGACCTGGGCTAAATTATTTTCATTAATCCCAGTCCTAATGTCTTTATATAAAATGAGATTTTATATACTTTCTGTTGAAGCAAAATATGCTTCAAGCTCAATGAATTTTCACAAACTAAACATACACAGGTAACCAGAGTCAAGAAACAAAACATGGGGAGGCGGTCCTAAGATGGCAGAGGAATAGGACGGGGAGACCACTTTCTCCCCCATAAATTCATCAAAAGAACATTTAAACGCTGAGTAAATTCCACAAAACAACCTCTGAATGCCAGCAGAGGACATCAGGCACCCAGAAAAGCAGCCCAGTATCTTTGAAAGGAGGTAGGAAAAAATATAAAAGACAAAAAAAGAGACAAAAGAGGGAGGGATGGAGCTCCGCCCGGGAAAGGAGTCTTAAAAAGAGAGGTTTCCAAACACCAGGAAACAATCTCACTGCCGAGTCTGTGGTGAGCCTTGGAATCACAGAGGGCAACATAACAGGGAGGAAAAATAAATAAATAATTAAAACCCACAGATTACGTGCCCAACATTAACTCCCCCGGCGGAGAAGCAGCACAGACGCCTGCACCCACCACTAGCAAGCGGGGGCTGGGCAGGGAGGCGCCGGCTGCATGGCTTAGAGTAAGGACCGTCCCTGAATGCCCCGAGGGCAATCTGAGGGAACTAACTTGGGCTCGCAAACCGGACTGTGGGATAGCTACCACGCGAAAAGCCCTAACCTAAGACACCGCCAGGCCTGCTCACAGAACAAAGGACTGAACAGAGCTAGCCCGCTGCAGACCATCCCTCTCTGGTGACAGGCAGCCAGAGCCGGAAGGGGGCAATCGCAGCCCCAGAGAGGCATTATCTACCAAACTGCAAGCAGGCTTCTTTGCTAACTAAGACATCTTGGGGTTCTGGACAGTCATCCGCCTGAGAAGGTGCGCTGGTTGTACACCCAGAAAACCGAGCAGCGGGGAGGTGATAAGTCGCAGCAATTGTGCTCGCCAAACACCTCATCACCTGAGCTGCTCAGACCTGGGAAGGGCACAAAACGCAGGCCCAACCGGGTCTGCGCCTCTGAGGACTACCTGAGTGCCTGAACCTGAGCGGCTTAGACCTGGGAGATGCATGCAGCCCAGGGCCAGCCTTGGACGGTTCCGGTGGAGCAACCTAGAGCCTGAACAGTGTGGGCAGGGAGGGTGTACGTGCCGTGAGCGGGGGCAGGCCCAGTGTGGCTGGTACACTAGGAGCACACGCCAGTGTTACTTGTTTGCAGCGTCCCTCCCTCCCCACAGTGTGACTGAACAAGTGAGCCTGAAAAAAGTGTCCACCACCGCCCCCTTGTGTCAGGGCGGAAATCAGACACTGAAGAGACCAGCAAATAGAAGAAGCTAAAACAGAGGGAACCGCCTTGGAAGTGACAGGTGCAATAGATTAAAACCCTGTAGTTAGTACCGACTACATAGGAAGGGGCCTATAGATCCTGAGAAATATAAGCCAGACCAAGAAACTATCCGAAAATAAACTGACCCCACACTGCCCACAACACCACCAGAGAAAAGTCCTAGATATATTTTTACTATTTTTATGATCATTATTTTTTTTTAATTTTTAAGTCCTCTATTACTCCTTTAATTTTCATTTTTATACTCTACTATTACTTTTCAAAAAAAAAGACCCTATTTTTTAAATCAAACTTTATGAGAAATGCTGGACTGGAAGAAACACAAGCTGGAATCAAGATTGCCGGGAGAAATATCAATAACCTCAGATATGCAGATGACACCACCCTTATGGCAGAAAGTGAAGAGGAACTAAAAAGCCTCTTGATGAAAGTGAAAGTAGAGAGTGAAAAAGTTGGCTTAAAGCTCAACATTCAGAAAACAAAGACCATGGCATCCGGTCCCATCACTTCATGGGAAATAGATGGGGAAACACTGGAAACAGTGTCAGACTTTATTTTTCTGGGCTCCAAAATCACTGCAGATGGTGACTGCAGCCATGAAATTAAAAGACGCTTACTCCTTGGAAGGAAAGTTATGACCAACCTAGATAGCATATTCAAAAGCAGAGACATTACTTTGCCAACAAAGGTTTGTCTAGTCAAGGCTATGGTTTTTCCTGTGGTCATGTATGGATTTGAGAGTTGGACTGTGAAGAAGGCTGAGTGCCGAAGAATTGATGCTTTTGAACTGTGGTGTTGGAGAAGACTCTTGAGAGTCCCTTGGACTGCAAGGAGATCCAACCAGTCCATTCTAAAGGAGATCAGCCCTGGGATTTCTTTGGAAGGAATGATGCTAAAGCTGAAACTCCAGTACTTTGGCCACCTCATGTGAAGAGTTGACTCATTGGAAAAGACTCCGATGCTGGGAGGGATTGAGGGCAAGAGGAGAAGGGGACGACAGAGGATGAGATGGCTGAATGGCATCACTGACTCGATGGACGTGAGTCTGAGTGAACTCCAGGAGTTGGTGATGGACAGGGAGGCCTGGTGTGCTGCGATTCATGGGGTCGCAAAGAGTCGGACATGACTGAGTGACTGATCTGATCTGATCTGATCTGATTATATATATATATATATATATATATATATATATATATATATATATTTAAATAATTTTTGTGACTTTTTTTTCTTCTTCTTTTCTTTAATATTGTATTTTTGAAAATCCAACCTCTACTCTAGATTTTTAATCTTTGCTTTTTGGTATTTGTTATCAATTTTGTACCTTTAAGAACCCAATCTTCAGTACCCATTTTTACTTGGGAGTGAGATTACTGGCTTGACTGCACTCTCCCCTCTTGGACTCTCCTTTATCTCCACCAGGTCACCTCTGTCTCTTCCCTCCCCTTTCTCTTCTCTACCCAACTCTGTGAATCTCTGTGTGTTCCAGACGGTGGAGAACACTTAGGGAACTGATTACTGGCTGGATCTGTCTCTCTCCTTTTGATTCCATGCTTTTATCTTCCTGGACACCTCTGTCTCCTTCCTCCCTCTTCTCTTCTCTGTATAATTCCATGAACATCTCTGAGCAGTCCAGACTGTGGAGCACACATAAAGAAGTGATTACTGGCTAGCTTGCTCTCTCCTGTTTTGATTCTACCTCATCTCATTCGGGTCACCTCTAACTCCCTCCTCCCTCTTCTCTTCTCCATGTAACTCTGTGAACCTCTCTGGGTGTCCCTCACTGTGGAGAAACTTTTCATCTTTAACCAAGATGTTTTATCAATGGTGCTGTATAGAAGGAGAAGTCTTGAGGCTACTGTAAAAATAAAACTGAAAACCATAAGCAGGAGGCTTAAGTCCAAATCCCGAGAACACCAGAGAACTCCTAACTCCAGGGAACATTAATCGATAGGAGCTCATCAAACGCCGCCATACCTACACTGAAACCAAGCACCACCCAAAGGCCAACAAGTTCCAGAGCAAGACATACCATGCAAATTTTCCAGCAACACAGGAACACAGCCCTGAGCTTCAATATACAGGCTGCCCAAAGTTACTCCAAAACCATTGACATTTCATAACTCATTATTGGACACTTCATTGCACTTCAGAGAGAAGATATCCAGCTCCACCCACCAGAACACCAACACAAGCTTCTCTAACCAAGAAATCTTGACAAGCCACCCATACAACCCCACCCACAGCAAGGAAACTCCACAATAAAGAGAACTCCACAAACTGCCAGAATACAGAAAGGCCACCCCAAACTCAGCAATATAAACAAGATGAAGAGACAGAGGAATACCCAGCAGGTAAAGGAACAGGATAAATGCCCATCAAACCAAACAAAAGAGGAAGAGATAGGGAATCTACCTGATAAATAATTCCGAATAATGATAGTGAAAATGATCCAAAATCTTGAAATCAAAATGGAATCACAGATAAATAGCCTGGAGACAAGGATTGAAAAGATACAAGAAAAGTTTAACAAGGACCTAGAAGAAATAAAAAAGAGTCAATATATAATTAATAATGCAATAAATGAGATCAAAAACACTCTGGAGGCAACAAATAGTAGAATAACGGAGGCAGAAGATAGGATTAGTGAAGTAGAAGACAGAATGGTAGAAATAAATGAATCAGAGAGGAAAAAAGAAAAAAGAATGAGGATAATCTCAGAGACCTCCAGGACAATATTAAACACCCCAACATTCGAATCATAGGAGTCCTAGAAGAAGAAGACAAAAAGAAAAACCATGAGAAAATACTTGAGGAGATAATAGTTGAAAACTTCCCTAAAATGGGGAAGGAAATAATCACCCAAGTCCAAGAAACCCAGAGAGTCCCAAACAGGATAAACCCAAGGCGAAACACCCCAAGACACATATTAATCAAATTAACAAAGATCAAACACAAAGAACAAATACTAAAAGCAGCAAGAGAAAAACAACAAATAACACACAAGGGGATTCCCATAAGGATAACAGCTGATCTTTCAATAGAAACTCTTCAGGCCAGGAGGGAATGGCAGGGCATACTTAAAGTGATGAAAGAAAATAACCTACAGCCCAGATTACTGTACCCAGCAAAGATCTCATTCAAATATGAAGGAGAAATCAAAAGCTTTACAGAAAAGCAAAAGCTGAGACAATTCAACACCACCAAACCAGTTCTCCAACAAATGCTAAAGAATCTTCTCTAGACAGGAAACACACAAAGGTTGTATAAACTCTAACCCAAAACAATAAAGTAAATGGCAACGGGGTCATACTTATCAATGATTACCTTAAACGTAAATGGGTTGAATGCCCCAACCAAAAGACTGGCTGAATGGATACAGAAACAAGACCCCTATATATGTTGTCTACAGGAGACCCACCTCAAAACAAGGGACACATACAGACTGAAAGTGAAGGGCTGGAAAAATATATTCCATGCATACTTATCATACTTATCAATGATTACCTTAAACATAAATGGGTTGAATGCCCCAACCAAAGACTGGCTGAATGGATACAGAAACAAGACCCCTATATATGTTGTCTACAGGAGACCCACCTCAAAACAAGTGACACATACAGACTGAAAGTGAAGGGCTGGAAAAATATATTCCATGCAAATAGAGACCAAAAGAAAGCAGGAGTAGCAATACTCATGTCAGATCAAATAGACTTTTAAACAAAGGCTGTGAAAAGAGACAAAGAAGGTCACTACATAATGATCAAAGGATCAATCCAAGAAGAAGATATAACAATTATAAATATATATGCACCCAACATAGGAGCACTGCAGTATGTAAGACAAATGCTAACAAGTATGAAAGGGGAAATTAACAATAACACAATAATAGTGGGAGACTTTAATACCCCACTCACACCTATGGATAGATCAACTAAACAGAAAATTAACAAGGAACTACAAACTTTAAATGATACAATAGACCAGTTAGACCTAATTGATATCTATAAGACATTTCACCCCCAAAAAATGAATTTCACCTTTTTCTCAAGTGCACACAGAACCTTCTCCAGGATAAATCACATCCTGGGCCATAAATCTACCCTTGGTAAATTCAAAAAATTGAAATCATTCCAAGCATCTTTTCTGACCACAATGCAGTAAGATTAGATCTCAATTACAGGAGAAAAACTATTAAAAATTGCAATATATGGATGCTGAATAACACACTGCTGAAAAACCAACAAATCACAGAAGAAATCAAAATATGCATAGAAATGAATGGAAATGAAAACACAACAACCCAAAACCTGTGGGACACTGTAAAAGCAGTGCTAAGGGGAAAGTTCATAGCAATACAGGCACACCTCAAGAAACAAGAAAAAAGTCAAATAAATAACCTAACTCTACACCTAAAGCAACTAGAAAAGGAAGAAATGAAGAACCCCAGGGTTAGTAGAAGGAAAGAAATCTTAAAAATTAGGGCAGAAATAAATGCAAAAAAACAAAAGAGACCATAGCAAAAATCAACAAAGCCAAAAGCTGGTTCTTTGAAAGGATAAATAAAATTGACAAACCATTAGCCAGACTCATCAAGAAACAAAGGGAGAAAAATCAAATCAATAAAATTAGAAATGAAAATGGAGAGATCACAACAGACAACACCGAAATACAAAGGATCATAAGAGACTACCATCAGCAATTATATGCCAATAAAATGGACAACGTGGAAGAAATGGACAAATTCTTAGAAAAGTACAACTTTCCAAAACTGAACCAGGAAGAAATAGAAAATCTTAACAGACCCATCACAAGCACAGAAATTGAAACTGTAATCAGAAATCTTCCAGCAAACAAAAGCCCGGGTCCAGACGGCTTCACAGCTGAATTCTACAAAAAATTTAGAGAAGAGCTAACACCTATCCTGCTCAAACTCTTCCAGAAAATTGCAGAGGAAGGTAAACTTCCAAACTCATTCTATGAGGCCACCATCACCCTAATACCAAAACCTGACAAAGATGCCACAAAAAAAGAAAACTACAGGCCAATATCACTGATGAACATAGATGCAAAAATCCTTAACAAAATTCTAGCAATCAGAATCCAACAACACATTAAAAAGATCATACACCATGACCAAGTGGGCTTTATCCCAGGGATGCAAGGATTCTTAAATATCTGCAAATCAATCAATGTAATACACCACATTAACAAATTGAAAAATAAAAGCCATATGATTATCTCAATAGATGCAGAGAAAGCCTTTGACAAAATGCAACATCCATTTATGATTAAAAAAAAACTCTCCAGAAAGCAGGAATAGAAGGAACATACCTCAACATAATAAAAGCTATATATGACAAACCCACAGCAAACATTATCCTCAATGGTGAAAAATTGAAAGCATTTCCCCTAAAGTCAGGAACAAGACAAGGGTGCCCACTTTCACCACTACTATTCAACATAGTTTTGGAAGTTTTGGCCACAGCAATCAGAGCAGAAAAAGAAATAAAAGGAATCCAAATTGGAAAAGAAGAAGTAAAACTCTCACTGTTTGCAGATGACATTATCCTCTACATAGAAAACCCTAAAGAATCCACCAGAAAATTACTAGAGCTAATCAATGAATGTAGTAAAGTTGCAGGATATAAAATCAACATACAGAAATCCCTTGCATTCCTATACACTAATAATGAGAAAATAGAAAGAGAAATTAGGGAAACAATTCCATTCACCATTGCAACAAAAAGAATAAAATACTTAGGAATATATCTACCTAAAGAATCTAAAGACCTATATATAGAAAACTATAAAACACTGGTGAAAGAAATCATAGAGGACACTAATAAATGGAGAAATATACCATGTTCATGGATTGGAAGAATCAATATAGTGAAAATGAGTATACTACCCAAAGCAATCTATAGATTCAATGCAATCCCTATCAAGCTACCAACGGTATTTTTCACAGAGCTAGAACAAATAACTTCACAATTTGTATGGAAATACAAAAAACCTCGAATAGCCAAAGCAATCTTGAGAAAGAAGAATGGAACTGGAGGAATCAACCTGCCTGATTTCAGGCTCTACTACAAGGCCACAGTCATCAAGACAGTATGGTACTGGCACAAAGACAGAAATATAGATCAATGGAACAAAATAGAAAGCCCAGAGATAAATCCACGCACCTATGGACACCTTATCTTTGACAAAGGAGGCAAGAATATAAAATGGATTAAAGACAATCTCTTTAACAAGTGGTGCTGGGGAAACTGGTCAACCACATGTAAAAGAATGAAACTAGAACACTTTCTAACACCATACACAAAAATAAACTCAAAATGGATTAAAGATCTAAACGTAAGGCCAGAAACTATAAAACTAGAAGAGAACATAGGCAAAAAACTCTCCGACATACATCACAGCGGGATCCTCTATGATCCACCTCTCAGAATATTGGGAAAAAAAGCAAAAATAAACAAATGGGACCTAATTAAAATTAAAAGCTTCTGCACAACAAAAGAAACTATAAACAAGGTGAAAAGACAGCCTTCAGAATGGGAGAAAATAATAGCAAATGAAGCAACTGACAAACAGCTAATCTCAAAAATATACAAGCAACTCCTGCAGCTCAATTCCAGAAAAATAAATGACCCAATCAAAAAAATGGGCCAAAGAACTAAATAGACATTTCTCCAAAGAAGACATACAGAAGGCTAACAAACACATGAAAAGATGCTCAACATCACTCATTATCAGAGAAATGCAAATCAAAACCACAATGAGGTACCATTTCACGCCAGTCAGAATGGCTGCGATCCAAAAGTCTACAAGCAATAAATGCTGGAGAGGGTGTGGAGAAAGGGGAACCCTCTTACACTGTTGGTGGGAATGCAAACTAGTACAGCCACTATGGAGAACAGTGTGGAGATTCCTTTAAAAACTGGAAATAGAACTGCCTTATGACCCAGCAATCCCACTGCTGGGCATACACACCGCAGAAACCAGAATTGAAAGAGACATGTGTACCCCAGTGTTCATTGCAGCACTGTTTATAATAGCCAGGACATGGAAGCAACCTAGATGTCCATCATCAGATGAATGGATAAGAAAGCTGTGGTACATATACACAATGGAGTATTACTCAGCCATGAAAAAGAATACTTTTGAATCAATTCTAATGAGGTGGATGAAACTGGAGCCTATTATACAGCATGAAGTAAGCCAGAAAGAAAAACACCAATACAGTATACTAACGCATATATATGGAATTTAGAAAGATGGTAATGATAACCCTTATGCGAGAGAGCAAAAGAGACACAGATGTATAGAACAGTCTTTTGGACTCTGTGGGAGAGGGAGAGGGTGGGATGATTTGGGAGAATGGCATTGAAACATGTATAATATCATATAAGAAACGAATTGCCAGTCCAGGTTTGATGCATGATACAGGATGCTCAGGGCTGGGGCACTGGGATGACCCAGAGGGATGGTATGGGGACGGAGGTGGGAGGGGGATTCAGGATGGGGAACATGTGTACACCCGTGGCAGATTCATGTTGATGTATGGCAAACCAACACAATATTGTAAAGTAATTACCCTCCAATTAAAATAAATAAATTTAAATCAAAAAATTAAAAAATAAAGGAAATCAGTCCTGAATATTCTTTGAAAGGACTGATGCTGAAGCTGAAACTCCAATGCTTTGGCCACCTGATGCGAAGAACTGACTCATTTGAAAAGACCCTGATGCTGGGAGAGATTGAAGGCAGGAGGAGAAAGGGACCACAGAGGATGAGATGATTGAATGGCATCACCAACTCAATGGACATGAGTTTGAGCAAGCTCCAGGAGTTGGTGATGGACAGGGAAGCCTGGTGTGCTGCAGTCCATGGGGTTGCAAAGAGTCGGACACAATTGAGTGACTGAACTGACCAATGCAACCTTGAGAAAAATCTCTGGGTCTCATTTTCTTTAAAATCAGAGGTTTGGGCCAGATGACTTGTGAAGTATTGCAAAGTTCTAACAGACTTTTTTTTCTAATTTTTCATAGTCAAATAGACTGTATTTTCCACATGCTTCCTTGGAGGGCATGAAGAAGTATGTATTTTAAGTTGTGCGGTTATTCCAGTGAATCCAAGTCAGATCTTAAAAAGAAGACCATCTCACACCAATCAGAATGGCTGTCATCAAAAAGTTTACAAACAATAAATGCTAAAGAAGGTGTGGAGAAAAGTGAACTCTGTTACACTATTAGTGGGAATGCAAACTGGTGCAGCCACTATGGAGAACCTTTAAAAGGAGATTCCTTTAAAAACTGGAAATAGAACTGCCATACAACCCAGCAATCCCACTGCTGGGCATATACACAGAGGAAACCAGAATTAAAAGAGACACGTGCACCCCAATGTTCATTGCAGCCCTGTTTACAATAGCCAGGACATGGAAGCAACCTAGATGTCCATCAGTGGACAAATGGATAAGGAAGTTGTGGTACATACACACAATGGAACATATTTGAGTCAGTTCTAATGAGGTGGATGAAACTGGAGCCTATTATACAGAGTGAAGTAAGTCACAAAGAGAAACACAAATACTACATATTAACACATATGGAATTTAGAAAGACAGCAACGATGATCCTATATGCAAGGCAGCAAAAAAAAAAAACAAAACAAAACAAAACACAGAAGTAAAGAACAGACTTTTGGCCTATGTGGGAGAAGGCCAGGGTGGGATGATTTGAGAGAATAGCATTGAAACATGTATACTACCATATGCAAAATAGATAACCAGTGCAAGTTTGATGCATGAAGCAGGGCACTCAAAACCGGTGCTCTTGGACAACCCAGAGGAATGGGGTGGGGAGGGAGGTGCGATGGAGGTTCAGTATGGGGGACACATGGTACACCCATGGCTCATTCATATCGATGTGTGGCAAAAACCATCACAATATATAAAGTAATTATCCTCCAATTAAAATAAATTAAGTAATCTTAAAAAAGAAAAAAAAAGAAACAAAACATGACCAGTACCCCCAAGTCCCTCTCTGTGGTCCCTTCCAGTTACTGCACCTACCGAAGGGCAGACATTGTTCCAGAGTCTAACAGTAAAGATTTGTTTTGTTGGTTTCTGGGCTCTATACAAATGGAATAATAAATGGATATTTACTGCAATCTAGTTTTTTTCACTCAATATTATGTTTCTGAGTTTCATACATGTTGTTGCATGGAATTAGACCATGTATTTTCACATTTGTATAGACACCCATTATATGAATATCTCAATTTATTTATTCTGGTGGACATTTGGGTAATATCCATAATGCTGCTATGATCATTGTAGTACATATTGTTTGGTGAATGCATGAATGCCTTTCTATTTGGTGTATAACTGGGTCATGAGGTATGCATATGTTCAGCTTTATTAGACACTGACAAACAGTTGATCAAAATAATTGCACTGATTTACACTCCTGCCAGCAGTGTAGGAGAATTCCTTTTGCTCCATACCCTCACCCACCTTGATTTGAAACCTTTCATCTTTATCACTTTAGCCATTTTGGTGGGTGTATGGTAGTACAATTGAGGCATTTCCTTGATAATTAATGACATTTAGTACCTCTTCATGTGGTTGGTGGAGAAGGCAATGGCACCCCACTCCAGTACTCTTGCCTGGAAAATCCCATGGACGAGGAGCCTGGTATGCTGCAGTCCATGGGGTCACAAAGAGTGGGACACGACTGAGAGACTTCACTTCACTTCACTTCATGTGGTTGGTTTAGGGCTGTTTTTTGTTTTTCTGTTTGTTTGCCGCCCTTCAGATGTTCTCTTGGTGAAGTGTCTATTAAAGCCTTTTGCCAATTTTTTCTATTGGGTTGTCTTTTTCTAATTGATTTGTAGGAGTTCTCTGTATGTTGTGGATACAAGTTCTTAATTAGATATATGTACTGCAAATATCTTTTCTACTCTGGGCATTCATTACCTTTTTACTCTCTTAATGATGTCTTTTAGAAAACCAAAGTTCTTCTAAATTATCAATGTATTTTTCTTTGATTGGTTAGCAGTTTTGTGTCCTTTAAAAAAAAAAAAAGCTTTGCTTATTCAGAGTCATGAAGACATTATTCTATGCTTTATTCTACAACTTTATTTTTTATCATTAACACTTAGAGCTGCTATCCATATATATTTGATTTCATGCTTGATATGAAGTAGGAATAGAAGTACTATCTTTTACATAAAATCAATTGAGAAATATTTACTAACAAACTCTTTTCCTATGCACTGCCTTATTAATAAATCAGGTCATTATATATGTGAGTCTGTTTCTGAGCTTTATTTTATACCATTGATAAGTGTTTCTATCCTTGTGACAATTTCATATTGTCTAAATTACAGTAAATTAATAATGGATCTTGTCTGGTAATGTAAGCTGTCTGATGTTACTCTTCTTCAAGATTGCCTAGGCTCTTCTTTGCCCTTTGCATTTCTATATAAATTTTGGCATCAGTTTATCAATTTTAAAAAACTACCAGAATTTTATAGGCATTATACAATCTACAGATTAATATGGGGATAATTGACATCTTGTAGTATTGCAATCTTGCAAAACTGCATCTTGCAGTTTTCCAATCCATGACCACAGTATATACCTTCATTTAATTAGGTCTTCTTTAATTTATCTCAATAATACTTTTTTAATTGGATTTAACAATAGGAATTTGATGTTTATTATAAATGGAATATTTTATTCTAGTTTTTAATTTATTAGTTGCTGATAGAAATATAGTTGATTTTTGTGTGTTGACCTTGTGTCTAGCAACTTTCCTGATTATACTTCTTATTCTAGTAGTTTGTGTTTTAGTTTTCTAAAATTGCTGTAACAAATTACCACAAACACGGTGGCTTGAAACAGAACTGTTCTCTCATAGTTCTGTGAGTCAGAAGTCCAAAATCAATTTCACTGGCTAAAGCCAAGCTGCCAGCAGTGCTAAGCTCCCTCCAGAAGCTCTAGGGGAAAATCTGTTCCTTGCCTCTTGCAGCTTCTGGTGGCTCCATGTTCCTTGTGCTCATCAACCCCATCTCTGCCTTCATCTTTACACTGACTTCTCTTCTGTCTGCATGTGGAATCTCCCTCTGCCTCTCTCTCATAAGGACACTTATGATGGCATTTAGGGCCCACCCAGACCACCCAGGATAATCTTTCCCTTGCAAGTTCTTCAGCTTAATCACATCTGCAAAGACTTTTTGCCCAAATAAGACAAAACAGTTTCCAAGGATTAGAAATTAATGTCCATTCCAGCATGAACATTTAAAAATCTGTGGAGAAGCCCATCTGCTGTGCCTGTTGGTGATGAGTTCATGGGAAGAGGAGATGCCTGGCTTGATGTCTCCAGCCCCCATCCCCAAGATGCACAAGATCTCAGTACTGAGGATGGGGTGGGGGGCGGCAGGAAGGCAAAGCTGGAAGCTCTCAGGCCAGAATGAGCACACATGTGCCTTGCATCCTGGGAAGGAGTTCCAGGATACCAGTGAGGATTCACACTGCACGCCTGGAGCACCCCCTCAGCCAACTCCCCACCTGAAGATCCTTTCTTCCTTCTATATTCCTGATCCTAGCTTGGGTTTGTCTTTTCTAGAGCACTCAAGACACCCATTGGGGACAAGCTGCGAAATACTAGTGTATAATTTCAGTGGTTCCACCTAGGAGTTATATGCTTTACATTTCCTTTTAAGTTTGCATTGCCCAATAAATAGGTAAACAGTAAAAGCATGCTGCTGCTGCTAAGCCGCTTCAGTCATGTCCGACTCTGTGCGACCCCATAGACAGCAGCCCACCAGGCTCCTCTGTCCCTGGGATTCTCCAGGCAAGAATACTGGAGTGGGTTGCCATTTCCTTCTCCAAAAGAACGCCATAGGTACCGACTATAAAAAACAAACAAACAAAAAAAAAGACAACTAGACTTTATGAAAATTTAAAAATTTTGTACCTCTAATGGAAAACTTTAACTTTTCTTAGGATAACATTAAATAGCAAATGAAAAGCACCATGACAAGTTAGAGAAAGACCACAGAAGAAAGGGAAAAGCTTTATCTATTACAGAATTTTTTTCCTCCTTTTTAACCTCGAGGCCCCTTATTTTCATTTAGCACTGAGCCTCCCAAATGATGTGGTCGGCTCTGGTTACAGCATGCTTCCTGCTTAAGCCAGTGCCCGTGTAAGCCTGGCAGCTGACCCTGAAACCAACGGCTAGAACCGAGTCCCACAACAATGTTACTTTCTGTGAATGCCCCGTGGTGACTCACAGCTCAAGACTGTATATTTCTCACTTGTCTGAATGCAAAGTCTAAGTGGCTATTTTTATAGAACAAAAACTGAGAGAAAATATGGAATTCAGCCCATCTCTATGCACTGCTGCACCTGAGACACTCCACACACATAATAAATCTGTCTTTGGAAACTTGCTCCTTTGCAATTTTGACACAGATAAATGGCAAGTATTAAATCTTAAGAGAAAAGAACCAGCTGCCGTGGTTGTTGAATTACTGAGACATAAGCCTCCAGGCCTGTGGATGTAAAGTACCAGCCAGAGGCCTCTTGGAAAAGGGCACAGGTAAGCTGGGAGAATGTCAGAGGGGACCTCGCAATGTCTCTGTCTCCACTAGCCCAGAGAAAGTAAAGGTCACCTATAATATCACTAGATCTAAACTTTGGAAGCCATTGGACTTGGACCAGCAAGAGGACCTTGTTGGGGCAGATACCAAGCCAGTGGTTCAGCACTTAGATTGTTGAACCAAGCCAGTGGTTCAGAATTTAGATGGTTGTCATTGGAATGTTTCTTTGACCAGAATGGGTGGGTACCTGATGGAAGAACAAAGATTAACAACAGACATTTATTTGTTCACTGTTGAACACAATACGGTTGGTAGGAGTCAAGACTGAGAATGGGCATAATTCTAGAATGTCAGAGCCAAACCCAAGTATTAAATGATGCATTCCTCCAGTGGTGTTCCTCTGGAGTGGAATTCCTTGAGGAGAGAGGCTTGGCTTCTCTAGTTTTATGTCCCTGGGGCCCCACGCATTGCCCAGCTTGGAGTAGGAGCTCAGGGCACTTTTTTCTTAAATTAAATGCAATCCAATTTCTCCATAGTTTACGTGGGGAAACCACCATCCAGAAAGTTTAGGTGCTTTCCCCAAATCACACAGCTACCTAAGGGCAAAGCTGTGACCAAAACGAAGTCATCCTGACCCTGAGGTGAGCTGTTTCTATTCCATCACACTTGGAGAGAAAATTGGTGTCATTTGCTTTGAAGGTTGTGTATATTCCATATGGATGGGGAAGAATTTCAACAATGATCTGCTTCCCAACATGTCAACAGAAGGGAGATCTGGAGGATGGAAATGTGGGGGCTGGGTCCCACCAACACGGTGAAGGCTGGTAGTTGATCAGGCAAGGATGTACCAGGCCCTCAGCTCAAGGGGACCTGCTGTTGGTCGCATCCAATGTTGGAGGTGAGAGCCACTTGCATGAACTCTTCCTAGGTGGCATTAGCATAAAGAACCCGCCTGCCAATGCAGGAGATGTGAGAGATGTGAGCTTGATCCCTGAATCAGGAAGATCCCCTGGAGAAGGGCATGGCAACCCACTCCAGTATTCTTGCCTGGAGAATCCCATGGACAGAGGAGTCTGGTGGGCTACAGTCCATGGGGTCACAAAGAGTCAGACAGTACTGAGTGACTAACACTCACTTTCAGGGCTTCCCTGGTGGCACAGTGGTAAAAGAATCTGCCAGCAATGTAGGAGACCTGGGTTTGATCCCTGGTCTGGAAGATCTCCTGGATAAAGGTGTGGCAATCCACTCTAGTATTCTTGCCTGGAGAATCCCATGCACAGAGGAGCCTGGTGGATTACAGTCCAGAGGGTTGCAAAGAGTCGGACATAACTGAAGCTACTTAGCACACATGCAATTCTTACCAGAGGAGGAAGATCACCCATTCTTCTCAGAGCCCTCCATGGAAGAAATCATTTAATCCTCCAAACAAGCCAGTTTGGGGGTGGAGGGAGGGCACTATTCTTAATTCCACTGCATAAACACTGAGACCGATTCACCATCAAAAGTTGGAGTCAGTCTTCCAACCCAAGGGTCTGAGGCTTCCCTTCCAGCCCTTTGCTCCAGGATCAGAGGAGAGTCCTTAGGAAGGAGTAAGTTCTCACCCTCTCCCATGGCAGCAGAAGCTCAGCACCAGCCTCTAGGAAGGCCCCTCCTGGGAACACATGTCTCCCCAGTGCTGTCCCTGGACTTGTCCTTTCCCTGGAGCCACTGCCTGAACACTTCAGTCTTGGAGCTGGGTCCCCACCTCCTCAAACACTCCTCCTCCTGTTAGCCCTCCCATGGAGAAGTGACAGCATGGGGTGCCCACAAAGCCCTAGTTCCCTGGGCTTTCCATCTCCCACAGACTGGCTCTGAACTTGGCAAGTCACTTATCAGCTCCAGGCCTCAATCACTTTATCTATAATCCGTATCCCTGTGATGTGTCTCAGGATGGCTGTAAAGAGCAAATGAACAATCCCCTGTGAGTTCACATTGCAAACTGTTTAGTGTAAACCTGTTTCCATTTATTCACAACTAAGACCAACTACTTGAGAGTATTTAAGAGCAGGACTTGGGAGCCAGGCAGAAAGGGCAGGTTACTGAGCAGTTCTTATTTCAGTTTCCACATCTGTAAAATGGGCATCAAGGTGGTACCTACTCCAAGTTGCATATGTTAGAGGGCATATGCAAGATTATGTATGAAAATTAGCAGTAGGGACTTCCCTGGTGGCCCAGTGGTTAAGACTCCACATTTCCAATGCAGGGGATATGCATTGATCCCTGGCTGGGGAACTAAGGTACCACATGCTGCATGGTGCAACCAAAAAAATAAAAATAAATTAAAAAATTTTAAACAAATAAAATTAATAGTAAAAAGTTTATGTGTCTTTAAATACTTTTTATATATATAATATAATTACTGGTTATAGGGCCTGGAAAATGTGTATTTGCTAATGTTAATAGTACTTTTCAACTAAATACAGTTACAAACTATGGGAAAAAAGACAATGCCTGTGAGATGATTAGTTCTGTTTCTAGCATATGGTTTGTGCTCAATAAATACAACCTGCTAAGGTGTCTTTGTATTGTCCTTGTTCCTGTTACCAGGAACAGATTGATACAGACTACCTACCTTTAGGAGATCCTATCTTTGACTAAACCCAAACTGACTCACAACGTAACAGGTGAGTCTGACTCTCAGGTATCTTCTCACAGTTCAGAACAGAAGTGCCAGGTCCCTAAAGATAAGATCTGTAGCCGGAGAGGTGAAGTGAAAAGAAACACTGATGCTCAGGTCCACATCATTGACCTGAACTGTCTCTTGGGACCTTGTTACTTAAAGTGTGACCTGAAGACAGTCAGCCTCAGGTGTCCTCAGGGAGCTGGTAAGAAATGCAAGTCCTGCACCAGAACTGCTGGATCGCAAGCTCTGGGGTGGTTCCCAGCCATGGGGGAGTGAGCAGCACAGCCCTTGGACCCAGCAGGACTGCGTGCTCTTCAGCCTAGCCTGGTCCAGGTTATGGGACTGGACTTTATCCCACTGCCCCAAAGCTGGCAGAGCTGATTTTGTGGGTGTGCTCAGACTATAGTCACCAGGGCCCTGTGCTCAGACAGACCCAGTGCCTGGTTTAGTGCTATGCCATCCATTGCTGTCTTGAAATGCTTGATAATTTAAACAAGGGAGCCCCACATTTTCATTTAGCACTGAATCCCACAGGGATGCCCAGTACACTGGGACCCTCTGGGGCTAGAGCTCTGCAGCTGGGGTGGCCTTTAGGATTATCTTGATTAAGCAAGGCTGCCTCAGAAGAGCACCGAACCTTAAGTATGGCAGCAAGGAGGTGGAGGGCAGTTTCCAGAGTGGATTTGGCTATGAGCTTCCAGAAGCTTCCATTCCTGGCAGCTGGAGGATGGAGAGCCCTGGTCCGAAAGGGGGCGTCTGGATGGGCACCACCATGTCCAGCAAACCCGCTTCACTAAATGCCTCGCCTGTGAGGAATGGAACAAACACCTGCCAGAGGAGGGTTTTTCAGGTGGGACGATGAAACTTTGTGTTACTGATAGGAGTTGGCTGGTTCTTCTTCTTAGCCATTGCTTACTGTTATTTGTTTAGTGGCTACTGCCTCATCTCTACTTCAATTTCTGGGCTGGAAGTGGGACTTTGAACAGCTTCCCTGGGATTTTCTGTTGAACTGCTTCATACTTACCACATCATGTGCTTAAGTGTATGTCCCCCATCCCCACCTTACTTTCAGCCGTCCTTGGGAGAACCTGGGTTTTGGGGAATGTGGAATTCTAGAAAGAGTATGAATTTCTTGCAGAGGGAGCTTGGAAAGAAGGGGCTGAGATTTTGCCTCCAGAAAAGCTGCCTAGAAGCTCATTCCCTTCACGTGCTGGAGTGGGCCCTGGTAAGTCACTTTCCTGGTAAAAGTGTAGGGTCCATAAGGGGCAGAAAAGACAAGGCTGCCATTTTGTCATTTCCCAGAAGTGTCACACCAACCCCCTTAGACACAGCTATTATTAAACATTCACAAAGTAAAATTGCCCCTAGGATTGGAGAGTCACATAAACGTGTGGATGAATGCAGAAAATAAGTGCGTTCTCCCGAAGTCTTCCCTCTCCGTGAATGGCCCCACTCTTCATCTAGTTGCGCAAGTCAGAACCTGAAGCATCTCCCCGAGGCCTCCCTCTCCTGCAGCCCCAGTCACCAAACACTGTCAATTTTCCCTCCTAGAGAACTCTGCACTCCTACTTCCCACCCGCCCTGTGTCTTCACAGCCCCCTCCTCCAAGCTGCATCATCCCTCCCTGAGCCCTGCAGTGGCCTCTAAATTTGTCTCCGCACATCCACTCCTGCCCCCTTCCAATCTGTTCTCCATTCTGTAAACAGAATGATCTTTTAAAATTACAATTTTGATCCTGTGTTTCCTGTCCTTAAATTCCTTCTGCATTTTCTAACCTGTTGTGCTCTGGATAAACAGTGAAATTCATAATGTGGCCTGCAAGGTCCCCCAAGCCCCTACAAGGCCCTGCCAGGCTTCAGGCCTCCTCTGGCACCTGGCTGTCCTCACGGTGCTGCGCTCTGCCGAGTTGGCCTCGCTTGCCTCCCCCAGGCTGGCTATTATCTTGCCACCTCTGCTTACTTAACATCTGCTGTGGTTAGTGGTTACATATGCAGGACCTGAAGCCAGACAGCCAGGCTTCAAATCCCCAGCTCTAGCCCTTAAAAGAAAAAAAAAAAAAAAAAAAAAAATGCAGCTTTGGGCCATTTACAAAAGCTCTGCAAACCCCAATGTCCTTGTCTGTAAAATGGAGGCAACAATAGCACTTGTAGCTGCAGGAGTGAAGATGATGCATGTATAGAATTTAGAGCCAAGCACGCCCTGAGTGCTCAAAACTGTTAGTTCATCCTGCAAGCCCCAACCTCAGCTCCTTTCTCAGGGAGATCATTCTTGGTGGGACCTCCCCACCCCCACCAGGTCAGTGGCTGTTCTGTGTCCTCCTAGCTCCTGGTTCCTTCCTTCTACAGCACAGAGTGGATTTGTCTGCCTTCTGCTCCAGGCCATGAACCCCTTTCAGGGCAGAAACGCTTCTGTTTGCTCATCACTATATCCCCAGAGCCTAGCAAAGCTTCTCAAAATGAATGCAAGGCTTCCTTTTCTGGGGCAATCAAAAGAGTGTGGATGTGAGATGAGGTTCAGGCTTTCGATGACCATATATGGAGCTGGAGGACTGGGAGGCAAGAGGCATGTCCTGGGGAGGCCTTTGTGGCTGACATTGAGTGAATGGCCTGCCCAGTCCTGCACGTGAGCCCTGAGGAGAGGCACTAAATCAGCCCAAGGGCCCCCTAGAACTCCTGTAGCTCCAAGTGGTAACTACCCACATGGCCAGAGGACTGCAGAGTGCAGCCACAGCCTGACTCCTGAGGCTTCACCCTGCAAGACAGCCCTCCAAACCTACACAAGCTCCTTAGCCCGAAAGACACACCCGTGGGTCCCATCCGGCCACACAAGGCCTGTCATATTGATTTCCATTTCTCCATTACAGGAGAAGGTCCACCCAGTACAGACAGTTCTCTCATCGGAACCAGAGAAGGGCAGGAGGGATTAAAAAACAAATCCTATTTCATGGGTTGGGAGGCCTGCATTCAAGCGCCAGCTCTTCTATTACTTCTCTGTGTGACTTTACACCTGCCAGTTTCCTGACTGGTTCTACTCCATTATGAAAGGAAGCACCAAGATGGCTGACTTAGCTCCAGCAAGCCTGTTCTGGGCTCTCTTCCTCTCTGAGAACCTGCCACCAGACTGAAGTCAGTTCTGGGTAACATGGGGTCACACTCAGCACCCGAAGCTGATGGCACTAAGGGTGGATGCCCCACCCAGGCTGAGTCTTAGGCCACAAGGGCAGAGTCAACTATATGCTGTTGGGCACCATAACTACCACACCAATGCCGGGCAGAGTGACGGAGGAGTTGAATCTGGGGAACATCACTGCAAGCTTTGGAAAAGAGACTAGTTTAACAGAGGGGAGAATGGAGCAGAGAGGAATGTGACCCCAGACAGAGGCAGAGAGAGGAGGAGGCTGATGACTTTCAGCCCCTGTGAAGCCCAGTTATAATTCCTCCATGGGGTGCCTGGAAATTCTCCTGTGTCCTGGTAACCAAACAATTTCTGACCAAGATGTCTTCTCATATTGCCAATTAAACAAAACCTCAACCAATAAGAGTGTCTTGCAGCTTTACACTTTTCAAAGACCTCTGACTTCCCTGGCCCCATTTGAAAGCCCATTAGACCAGGGAGGATTTTCATTGCACAAAGGAGAAAATGGAGACCCAGAGAGGGATAGACACACCCAAGGTCATTCAGTGACTCAGTGTAGTCATTTCTCCAGACATGCCACCAGGGGCCTTATACTTTGCATGGCACTTCATCTTTACAGGCCAAGGCTGTTAGAGTCAGACTGTCTGCAGAACTCTGCTATGGGTCAGTTTTTGCCCTGGTCTGTTATGTATTCTAGAAAGTAACATGGGATAGACTCTTGGGATGCCAGACCTGGGGACATGGATACAAGGTAAAATACTCAAGGGAAAGCTTTGCAGACAGTTCTGCTGTGAAACAAGACAATGGCCATAGGCCCAGAGGGCACAACTAAGCTCCCAAGTGGGAACTGGGTGAACAGGAGAGGTGAGGCATGGAGGAGATGGTTGGAAGAAATCTGTGGCATGTTGGCCTGGGCCTCTGGCCCTGGACACAGCTCCCAGAGAACCCCTGGGCTGTAAGCAATGAAGAAGAGGTGAGCACAGGTGAGAGATCATGAAAGTATCTCCATAAAAATCAAAGAGCTTGAGAGGATGAGGAGGAAATGTCCTGATAATTCTTCAAAGACCTTCTTGTCCTGTTAAACATTGCTTCCAGAGAAAAGTGAAAGATGAGGCTTTTTAAAGATGCCATTCCTATGAGTAAAAAGTGTGTCTTGAACATATATTTGCACTACACCATCTTCAGTCTTGGTTATCTCTGTAGCCCCACTGTTGGCCACAGGTGTGGCACGGAGCGCATTCTTTATAGAAATAACTGAGTGCTTGTTCTAGCCCAGGGTGGGCTTCACTTTAGGCTATTTCAGTATCCCATTGTACAGATGAGAAACTGAGGCTTCCAAATCCCAGGCCTCACAACTACTACGTGCTAGACTCAGGGTTTAAAACCAGGGTACCAGACTCCAAACCCTCGGCTTAGGCTCTGGGCCATATATGACGTTCCTCATACTTCTCTTTGGACAAGACTCGTGAGGGGTGGGCCAGCTGGCAGGGGCTCAGAGGTCTTCAGGGGGCCTGAGGCCCAACAGTACCGGACATCAGTACCAGCTGTGTTAAGAGTTTAAGCTCATCCACACTTACTGAGGGGCCCAAAAGATATTTTCAGCAGGGTCTGAATCTATATTTTGGCTGCCCTGTCTTTGAAGTGGAGTCTTTGAAAGAGCAAGTTTCGAAAAAATCAGGCAAAGCTGGGTATGTACCTGGGGCACGTCTCTTCGCTTCTGTGAGCCTCCTCTTTCCAACCATAACACACGGGTAGATGAGATGGCCTGGGGTGTGCTCTCACATTCTCTATTTCCAGATGATTCTCACGGGTCATCTGAATTCTACCCACAGAGGAGAAGCTTATTTAAGCTTCAGGTTAAATAACTGAGCAGCTGGCACATGGTCGGCCCTTGGTAATTGTCCCAGAGTAATTTAAGGGGTGCCTCAGGCATCTGGACTCTCTCATCAGATCTGTGTCCATCCCCATAATTTCCTATTGCTTGATGAGCCACATGGGCTGTAGTGAAGACTACAGTTTATGAAAAAGATTTCAGAGCTGAAATCCCAACCAGGGGGTAGAAAATTCCTGAGAGGAAGAGTCCAGCATGTCATTGAAACTGACAAAGAGCATAAAATAAAAGGAAACGAGACCAAGCTCCCTCATGAATACAAACGTGGAGATTCGAGACAAAACCCAGCAGATGGAATTCAACAGTCCATTAAAAGAATAATTTACCACAACCAAGCAGGGTTTACCCAAAGAATGCAATGCAAAGCCATTTTAATATGAGTAAATCTGTTTATAGAACACATCAATGGGTCAAATAAGAGAAATCACATGAGTATCTCAGCAGGAGCAGGGAAATCATGTATGAAGATTCAATGTTTATTCTTAAAGAGGACATTCTCCAAAATACTAGAAACAGATGGTACCAGTGGACACCTGGTGGGGCTTTTTTAGTGGGATAGCATTCCACAGATGTGGGAGAGCAATCCATCCTCCTCCATATATTTGAGAAACTCCTCACTTTCTGAATTTGGGTGGAGGCAGAGCTCTTCCCCTTTAGAAATGGAGAAAACGAATGCTCACTGCCATGGGTGCCAGCCCTACCAATGAAGCAACAATGAGGCCCTTGACCTAAACTCAAAAGGTGGAGCAAAGATGACAGGGAGCAGAGATTTTTTTTTTTTAATTTCAACTTTATTGAATGCAGGAAAAAAAATTACAGTGGTTCCATTAGTAGCAGCAGCATCAGTTTGCAGGAACAGCCACGACAGAAGCACAGAAGCTGCATCCTGGCCCTAGGCCCAGCAGTGCAAGTATTTCAAGCCGTGGATCCCACATTCCAAGATGGCAGCACGTTCCTCTTTGTTCTGTGTCATGATCTGGGCTGTGGGGCAAGCTGCCCAGGCTCCCTTTGGCCCTGACTTTCCAGTGCTTCTCTTAACTATCCAGGATCCGGTTAGTAAATTTGTTTTCTGCTTAAATCATCCAAATCAGTTTCTGTCTGATGATTATCCTGACAGCTCAGAAATCTTTACAATGTGATGTGCTCAGCTGCTCAGTCATGTCCGACTCTTTGCAACCCCATGGACTGTAGCCCACAAGGCTCCTCTGCCCATGGAATTCTCCAGGCAAGAATACTGGAGTAGGGTGCCATTTCCTACTCCAAAGGATCTTCCCAACCCAGGGATTAAACCTACTTCTCTTACATCTCCTGCACTGGCAGATAGATTCTTTACTACTACCTGGGAAGCTCAGTCTTAATGATACTAAAGGCTATTTTCTTAACGTAATAAAGAATGCATCTTTTTTTTTTTTCCCTCAAGGCTGTGCCAAAATAATACATAAATAATGGCATTCTTATTAAAACAAGGAGAGAAACAAGGATTACAGCTAATACATGTATCCTTGTCCTTTTCATTATTGATTTATTGTTGGTTGTACTTGGGTCTTCATTACTGAGTGTGGGCTTTCTCTAGCTGCAGCAGCAGGGGCTTGTCTCTGGTTGTGGAGCCGGGCTTCTCGTTGCGGTAGCTCCTCTTGTCGTGGAACACAAGCTCTAGGCACTTGGGCTTCAGTAGTTGCAACGTGCAGGCTCAGCAGTTTCAGATTGCGGGCTCTAGAGCTGGGCTCAGTAGTTGTGGCACACAGCTTCAGTTGCTCTGCAGCATGTGCGATCTTCTTGGACCAGGGATCGAACCTGTGTTCCCTGCATTGGCAGACGAATTCTTATCCACTGTACCCCCAGGGAAGTCCTATCCTTGTCTTTTTTAAAAAAAGGTTGGTTGAGGTACAATTTGCATACACTAAATTTACCCCTTTATAGTGTACAATCTGATAAGTTCTAGCAAATATATACCATCATTTAAGCACCACAATGTCCAATATATAAACTATTTTCATCATCCCCAAAAGTTCCCTTAAGTTCCCTTAGAGTCAATTCCTTCCTCTGCCCCAGCCCTGCCAACCATCGATCTGATTTCTGTCCCCATACTTTGGCCTCCTCCAGAATGTCAGATAATGAAATCATGCAGCAGCCTTTGGTGTCCTGCTTCTTTCACCTAGAATACTGTGTTTGAGATTCATCCAAGTTGCTGAATGCATATATTCTGTGTATAAATGTACCAAATGTGTTTACCCATTCTGTGATTGATGGACATTGGTTTGTTTTAAGCTTCAGAGTATTATGAATAAAGTTTCTCTAAACATTTGTGTAAAGGGGTTCATGTAAACATATATGTTTACTTTTACTAGGGAAATATCTTAAAGTATTGCATGCGTGCGTGCTCAGTTGCTCAGTCTGGTCTGATTCTTTGTGACCCCATGGACTGTAGTCTGCCAGGCTTCTCTGTTCCTGGAATTTTTCCATCAAGAAGCTAAAAGTAGAAATTTAAGTAAATATTTAATTTTATAAGAAACCAACAAGCTGTTTTCCAAAGTGCAGTACCACTTTGCACTCCCACCAACTCTGTACTGCTCTACTTCCACATCAGCACTTGGTACTATCAGTCCTTTGATTTTAGCTCTTTCATAAATACACAGTAATATCTTGGTTAGGCTTTCATTTTCACTCGACCAATAACTGGTGATATTGAGCATCTTTCCATGTGTCTATTTGCCACCAATATATCTTTTTTGGTGAAGTGTCTGTTCAAATTTTCATCTATTTTTTATATAGTTGTTTTCCCTCTTATTCTTGAACAGCAAGGGTTCTTTATATGGTCTAAATACAAGTTTTTTGTCAGATTTGTGTTTTGAAAGTGTTTTCTTCTATTTGGGATTGTCTTTTCATTTTCTTAAGAGTGTCCTTCCAAAAGCAAAAGGTTTATTTTGATCAAGTCCAACTTATCATTTTTTTCTTTCATGATTCATGCTTTTTGTGTCTTATCTAAGAAATTATTGCCTAACCCAAGGACCCAAAGATTTTTTCTCTATGCTTGCTTCTAAAACTTTCACAGTTTTAGCTCTTATATTTGAGTGTTTGATTCATTTTGAGTTAATTTTTATAAAAAGAGTGAAAAAAGGGTCAATTTTCATTTTTTGCATCTAAATGTAAAAATGTACCAGACTACTATTATTATATAACATTGTTTGTTTTAAAAGTTATAACTGATATAATGGGATACAAGACATAAGCAAGCAGTATAATTATTAGAAAGAAAAAGAAAACCATCATTATTTACAGTCAAGATGAATTTCAAACCCATAAATCTCAAGATAATTCATTGAAAACACATAGAACTAATAAGGGGAATTCAATAAAATGATTCATTACAGAATAAACATGTAAAAATCAATAACTTGTCTAAATAACAATAGTACTCACTTAAAGGATATAATAGAAAAATAAAGAATCTGGTGCAGAATAGTAACAAAAGACATAAATGCCTGCACATAATCTTAACAAAGAAAATGCAGGGCCTATATAATGAAAATCAGAAAGCTTTATTGAAGATATAAAAGATAACTAAATATAGATGTGTCAATCTGTTAGATGGAAAAAATCAATAGCATAAAGATGCTAATGTCCCCAAGTGAATTTCTAATATTGAGGTTTCTTTGGAACATGACAAAATTATCCTAAAATTCATCTGGAAGAGTTTATAGATGCCCATCAGCAGATGAATGGGTAAGAAAGCTGTGGTACATATACACAATGGAGTATTCAGTTCAGTTCATTTCAGTTGCTCAGTCATGTCCGACTCTGCAACCCCATGAATCACAGCACGCCAGGCCTCCCTGTCCATCACCAACTCCCGGAGTTCACTCAGACTCAAGTCCATTGAGTCAGTGATGCCATCCAGCCATCTCATCCTCTGTCGTCCCCTTCTCCTCCTGCCCCCAATCCCTCCCAGCATCAGAGTCTTTTCCAATGAGTCAACTCTTCACATGAGGTGGCCAGAGTACTGGAGTTTCAGCTTTAGCATCATTCCTTCCAAAGAAATCCCAGGGTACTCAGCCATTAAAAAGAATACATTCGAATCAGTTCTAATGAGGTGAATGAAACTGGAGCCTATTATACAGAGTGAAGTAAGCCAGAAATAAAAACACCAATACAGTATACTAACACATATATATGGAATTTAGAAAGATGGTAATGATTACCCTGTATGCGAGACAGCAAAAGAGACACAGATGTATAGAACAGTCTTTTGGACTCTGTGGGAGAGGGAGAGGGTGGGATGATTTGGGAGAATGGCATTGAAACATGTATAATATCATATAAGAAACTAATTGCCAGTCCAGGTTCAATGCAGGATACAGGATGCTTGGGGCTGGTGCACTGGGATGACCCAGAGGGATGGTACGGGGAGGGAGGTGGGATGGGGGTTCAGGATGGGGAACACGTGTACACCCATGGCGGATTCATGTTGATGTATGGCAAAACCAATACAATATTGTAAAGTAATTAGCCTCCAATTAAATAAATTTAAATTTTAAAAAATTTAAAAAAAAAGAAAAGAAGGTTGGAAAAAAATGTAATGAAGAGGTTGACCTAGGGTGGGAGGAGGAGGGTGAGACGAACTAGGAGAGTAGGATTGACATATATACGCTACTGGGTGTAAAGTAGATAGCTAGTGGGAAGCTACTGTGTAGATGGGGAGCTCAGCCCAGTGCTCTGTGATGACCTAGAGGGGAAGGATGTAGGAGGGAGGTCTAAGAGGGAAGGGACATATGTATACATATAACTGCTTCACTTTGTTGTACAGCAGAAACTAACGCAACATTGTAAAGCAATTGTACTCCAGTTTGGGGGAGGGGGTGGGGAAGTGTTGTAAAAACAACAACAACAAAAAGAAACCTAAAAAGTTGCACTGAAGAGGAAGACCTGTCCTACCAGATGTGAGGAGACTTTATAAAGAGCCCATAGTTCAAATGTTGTGATACGGGCCCAAAATCAAACAAATAAATGGGTGAAGATGCTGGGATAGGATAAATTAGTTTGAAACAGAACCTGATATAATTTAAATTTACATGTAACCAACTGAAGCATCATTAATCAGTTGGGACCCAGAAATGGTCCAGAGTAACAAGAATGCAAGGAAGGAGAACAGTTAAGAGGCTACTGAAATAGTCAAAGAGGAATATGATGATGAAGAGGTTCTCTGGGTCCCTCAGGTAGAGAGTTCCACAATCATCAGGGAAGCAGCAACCAGGAAGCCCTCTGAGGAGCAGGGCATCGCAGACTCCTCAGCAGTCATATCCAGTGCCCTCTGCTGACAAAATTAACATCATGCCAGCTGGCAAAGGGAAAAGATGTAAAAGGCCTTGATCTATTTCTGTAATTCAGGCAGCAAACAGTGAACTTGGAGCTGACAGGTAGTACACTGATAACAACACAGGACGTAAGTGCCAAACCACACTTTGCTAATATAGCTAGGGTCTCAGCTCTGGGCACATTTGCTGACATCCCAGTGGCCAAAGCAAGTTACTTGACCAAATCTATTATCAATTTGGGGGCATGGGGGTGAGGCAGGGGAAGCCTACTCTATAGAGACAGGAGGAGAAGAAAGAATAGTTGCCAAATAGTAATCTAAACAATCATAGAGAGGATACTAGAGTGATGGATTGAAAGGGAAATTTTTTTAATGTGATAAGCTTTAGAGTTTGGATATAAGCAGCTATCAGTAGCTGACAATGTTACTTACTAATCAGAAAGACTGGAAAATGAACAGGTTTGCTGTTGTTTAGTCACTAAGTTGTGTCCGACTCTTTCGAGACCCTGTGGACTGTAGTCCGCCAAGCTTCTCTGTCCATGGGATTTCCTAGGCAAGAATACTGGAACAAGTTGCCATTTCCTTCTCCAGGAGCTCTTCCCAACCCAAAGATCAAACCCACATCTCCTGCATTACAGGTAGATTCTTTACCACTGAGCCACCAGGAAAGCCCTGTGGACAGATTTACTGGGTAAAATCAGGAGGTTTGCTTTGAACATGTTAAATATTAAATTTAAGAGAAGATGTCAAATAGGTAGCCAGATATGTGTCCAGGGCTCAAGAAAAAGGCCACATTTAGAGATATAAGCATGATTATCATCAGATTACAGAAAGTGATTTATGCCGTGGATCTGCCCGAGGTCACCCGGGATAAGGGTGGAGCTGGTGGCAGAGGCACTGTCCAAGGATGGAGCCCTGAGCACTTCAGTGCTTAGATAACGGAGAGAGAAGTGTTCAGCCAGGGGATGCAAACGAGTCACTGGTCCTATGGAGATTGTAGTGTCCCAGGAACCAAGACGGAAAAAAAAAGGGGGGGAAAGGTGGGGGGACTTTCCCGGTGGTTCAGTGGCTAAGACTCCTTGCTCCCAAACCACCTCCCGGTGGTTCAGGTTCAATCCCTGGTCAGGGAATTAGATCCCTCTTGCTGCAACTAAAGATCTTGGATATCACAACTAAGACCCAGAAGAGTCAAATAAATTAATATTTTTTAAAAAGAAAAAAGTGATGAAGGAAGGAGCACCAAACTGAGTAAAATGTTATTGGGAATTTTAATAAGATGGGAACCAAGATGGAGGTAACTGGTGACCTTGGCAAGAGCTATTTAAGGGACCAACTCTACAAAGAAGCACTGTGCCAGGTGCTGGAGATAAAAACATAAATAAGATATATTTCTCGCCCTTTAGAAATTCACAGCCTGGTGGGGAAGGCAGACATGCAAATAAATCACTTCAATCCAGTGTGATAAATCCTGTAATAGAATAACATTTTCCTAAATGTGTGTCACTGAATACTCTTTGAGGGAGATGTTCATCAGTGCTCTGAAACCAAAGTGTTCTGGGATTGAATACAGCTGGGAAACGCTGCAGACTCAACCCAGGCTGCAGCACCCACTACAGGGCTCCCAGCGCTATGCTCAAGGCTTAGGAAACCAGCGTGTTGCACCTTGGGGGCCTGTCTACTTACCCAGGTCTTGTCTGGCACCCCATGGATTAAGGCAAAACAAGATCAGCTCCACAGCAGAAACAGCGCCAGGGGAGGGAAATAGACGATACTGAGCAGCAGGATACTCTCCGCAGGATGCCAAAACAGGGCGGCCCACAAGTGCCCAGGATCCCGCAGCTGAGCTGCAGGGGATGGGAAGGACTGTCCTAGGATCCCCAGGTGTCCTGGTACCACCGGACCCAGTGTCTGAGGCCTCCCAGCTGACCCCATGGACCTGCATTCCTGGGGCAACCACTTACGTTGCAGCAGAGTTGAGAAGTCTGGCTTCCAATTAATTTGCCATTTCCCGAGAGGCAGAAAAATTAGGAGGAAATTAAATCACCAGCCGGCTCCTCAGCCATTTCAGGTCTTCTTCAATTTTTCCCTGACAGCAAAGGTACTAGAGGCAGCAGAGACCTCATTCATTCTTGGATTCACAAAATGCATGCTGATGAACAAAAATCTGCTCATTAGTTCATAGCTCTGGGATTCCTGAAGTGTCCTACACTGGGCAAGTAGGGAGCAGCAAGGAGGGTAAGGCAGCAGGGTTCTCACTGATACTTACTTGTGGGGATCAAGGGGAGACCCTGATCTGAAAGAACAGGGGCATGTTGGGAGGCTGGAAGATGCAGGTTCCGATGCCCAGAGGGTGTGGCAAGTTCACGAATGGCGGGAGCAGGTGCCAGTGCCTGATGGGTGGGTGGTGGCAACAGGTGTCTACATAGTAGGGGCACTTCTGGTCTGTGATTCTGAGTGGTGCTCAGTCACAGCACAGTCCCAGCCAAGGTCTAGGAGTGAAGCGCATGGCAGTCAATTCTGGGAGGGGCTGGATGGGGAGGGCTGAGGGTGAGGAACCAGAGTTCAGCACAGGGAAACTAGAGCAGAAGTCCAGAAGTATGGACTGAGATGATATGGTGAGGATAGGAATGTGAGAGTAGTTTGTTTTTTTCTCAGCAACTCAACCCTGAGAAAATTGTCACATAAAACCCCATTCTGATCAGAGCTGGAAAACCTGGGTCTGCCCTTTAAGAGTTCTAGCTGCTGGATGGAAGGACAGCCAGGGCAAGGAATGGAAGCACCACAGACAGAAGTAGGTCATAGGGGGTAACACCTTACCTCCTCACTGACCTTCTTGAATTTTCAAAGACCCCCGCCTGAAGACAGGATCTTTGGTTTAAAGGGTTGTGTTCAGATCAGTTCAGTCGCTCAGTCGTGTCCAACTCTTTGTGACCCCATGAATCACAGCACACCAGGCCTCCCTGTCCATCACCAACTCCCGGAGTTCACTCAAACTCACGTTCATCAACTCAGTGAGACCATCCAGCCATCTCATCCTCTGTCATCCCCTTCTCCTCCTGCCCCCAATCCCTCCCAGTATCAGAGTCTTTTCCAATGAGTCAACTCTTCATATGAGGTGGCCAAAGTACTGGAGTTTCAGCTTTAGCTTCATTCCTTCCAAAGAACACCCAGGGCTGATCTCCTTTAGAATGCACTGGTTGGATCTCCTTACAATCCAAGGGACTCTCGAGAGGCTTCTCCAACACCACAGTTCAAAAGCGTCAATTCTTCAGTTGTGTAAGTCATCTTTTTAAGAAGTCAAGCAAAAAAGATTCTTCTATTTGGAGCTGTTTTTGTTGCAAAAAATCAAATGGCAATCTGGCTCCAGAGCAGAGATGTGGTTCATTGCAGCTGCACAGAGAGAAGTTACCCTAAAATTCAGGGTAAGAAACACAGCCAGGCCCCACGGAGTCTAAACATGGGAATATCTTGTCTCTCTAAGGTCACCTGGTCTCTCTATTTCTGTTTCCATTTGATTCTTCTCTATTAACTGGCTTCCTCTGCTTACACATACTATTCATGACCCCCCCACCCCTCCTTGGCAGCTATCAATCTGGATGCTAGATCATTTTTCAAACCTAAAGAGCCACCATCAACTGGCCACAGTCCCTGTGCCATTTATCCAAAGTCTTTGAAACTGACTGACCATTGGCAAGTCAATGAATCATTGGCTGCTAATGGCAAGTCAATGCATCATTACTCAATAGGTCATTAACCAGAAAATAGTTCAGCTATTCACCAGTTATTGCCATGGAGGACAGAATCATACCAAACTTGTACTATTCCTTCCAGGGGATGTGGGACGGCCAGATGCTGAAGCCTAAGTAGTATAGAATTATATAATTACCAGAAATACAGACTTGTTGAAAGAATATATAGCAGAGCAGGTGTGGCAGACCAAATAATGTCCCCCAAAACATCCACATCCTAATCCCTGGAACTCACAAATTTGTAACCTCATATGGCAAAAGTGAAGTGAAGTTACTCAGTTGTGTCTGACTTTTTGCGACCCCATGGACTGTAGCCTACCAGGCTCCTCCATCCATGGGATTTTCCAGGCAAGAGTACTGGAATGGGTTGCCATTTCCTTCTCCAGGGGATCTTCCTGACCCAGGGATCAAACCTGGGTCTCCCCCATTGGAGGCAGACGTTTTTACCATCTGAGCCACCAGGGAAGGGACTAAGTAAATGATCTTGTGATGGGAGGATTATGCTGGATAACTCAAGTGGGCTCAGTGTAATCACAAAGGTCTCTTAAGAGGGAATGTCTTAGACACAGCAGTGGTAGATGTGATAACAGATATTAGAGATTGGAGTGATTCAAGGAAGAGGCCACAAGTTAAGAAATGCAGGCAATGAAGTTAAGTCATGCAGGCATGACTTGCCAATGGTCAGTCAGTTTCAAAGACTTTGGATAAATAGCACAGGGACTGTGGCCAGTTGATGGTGGCTCTTTAGGTTTGAAAAATGATCTAGCATCTGGACTGATAGCTGCCAAGGAGGGGTGGGGGGGTCATGAATAGTATGTGTAAGCAGAGGAAGCCAGTTAATCAAGAGAAGAATCAAATGGAAACAGAAATAGAGAGACCAGGTGACCTTAGAGAGACAAGATATTCCCATGTTTAGACACATGTGCAAGTGTCTTTTTGAACTATGGTTTTCTCAGGGTATATGCCTAGTAGTGGGATTGCTGGGTCATACGGTAGTTCTATTTTTAGCGTTTTAAAGAACCTCCATAATGTTATCCATGGCGGCTGTCCTTGTGTGAAATAGCTGGTGGGAATGTGCTGCATAGTGCAGGGAGCTCAGCTGTGCAGTGTTCTGTGGTAACCCAGAAGGATGGGATGAGGGGCAAGGAGGAAGGTCCAAGAGGAAGAGGATATATGTATACTTAGAGCTGATTCACTTCATTGTACTGCAGAAACCAACAGGCAAAGCAACTATACCCCAATAAAACATATGTTCTTTAGTTTCAAAAAAAGAAATACAGGCAGCCTCTAGAAGCTAAAAGAGACAGGGAAATGGATTCTCCACTGAAACCTCCAAGGAACACAGCCCCATCAACATTTTGATTTTAGACTTCCGGCCTCCATAACTGTAAGAGAACAAGTGCATCTTCTTTCAAGCCACTAAATTTGTGCTAATTTGTTACAGCAGTAGTAAGAGACTAATACAGCGGGGAATCATAAGCCATCATCATCCTAACTTGACATGCACTCTGGAGTCCAGGGCTTCTCTAAAGAACCAAAACTACAGCTCTTTACCATTCAGGATGCAACTTGAGTCCAGGCAACTATTGTGTGCCTATGTTCTTTCTGCTCTTTCCCGAAAGGTTTGAATGAATTGGTTCATCACTATCTAATATGCAGTCATCCTACCAAAGAGAGGGTCATGCTAATGGAGCTCCCTGAGGGGTTTCATGCCAGTACCCCTTAGCAGAGGGTGGCTTCTCTCTTGTCCAATCACCTGTCAACAGGGCAACAAGATCGCTGTCAAACAGCACAAACTCACAAAACGTTATTGAGGAAAGATAGGTTTGGGCTGTTTGTGGGAAGTCGCCTCAGGACATCTCCTGCAGCTGGTGGTTTTAACCTGGAGAAGTTAAGAAATAATCTTGAGGTTTTAAGAGAAGAAGGGCCCTTTCTGACCTCTTTACACCTACTTTAATGCTGCAGCTTGAGTTTTCAGAAGTTTTAGAGCTATAGACTTGGGTTTCTTTTTTTGGGGTATTTTGATCCAAGCCCCGCTGTCTCCTAATGTCAGTGCTGAAGGCAGTCCTCCTCCACAGGTCAGAGGTGACCATTTCTCCTGTCTCTGACTTTGCCCTTGGCCCTGCAGTTTGGTTTGAAGGAAGTCACAGGCTCCCTGCCTGCCCAAGAGCAGTATATTTAGGAGTTTAAAGAGAAGAAAAAGGAATCTGTTGAGGCCAATTTCAAGTTCTAGGCATGAAAAGAGATGCAGTGCTTGAGCTTTTGGAAATCAGGATGGCTTAAAAAGTCAGACATTTGAATTACTGCCTTTGGGACTGGAAGAAGTCGAAACAATTAGAGATGTAAAGGCACAGGATTCACGGCTTGATAGGTGTTGATATATCCCTAAACCCAGGTTTCCAGGCCCACTGGAGCCTGACCTCATTTAAGGTTGCTGGAAAAATTCATGTAATAAACTCCTTCTGAAGGCTCCTTGATGATTCCATTTGGATAAGCCTTTTCCTATAGGATTTTGTTTTATTTATTACTATTATTTATTAGGTACTTACGTTTTCCTCTTATGCTACTTTAAAAAAAATAAAATAAAATTGGGCATCCCAAACCAGACTATCCAGAAATAAACTGGTGTTTTTCCATGGCATTTGTTAAAAGACAAGGATTTTTTTTAAACTCATTATTTATCATTTTGTGTGCTTTCAATGACTCATCTCATAACCATTCCATCAGCTTTCTTAACTTGAATCCTTATTTAGGTTCCCAGTCCCTATTATTAAATTAAAACTTTTAAAGTGTTTCAATTTAGATTTCATTGAAAGGATCATATATATTTCTTTCAATTCCTTTAATAAAGATTAAATAATTAAAATGCATATATATATTTAAAATATACATTTATATTATATATATATATATATATATATATATCTCCAAGAAGACAAAGTTTATCTGCCATATCCTACCTTTTCTGTCATACACAAAAAATTGATAATCTGGTTTCTAGCATAGGTGTGTGCATACCCCCACTGAGGGTTGCTTGGGGCAGGGTCACAGTGACCTGTACATCTCACTATCTCCTAGGGAAGGAGAGATCAGCTCCACGGGCCAAACCCCTCCCCCGCCATAAGGTCTGACCTCCTCATGACGCCCATGCTCCACTAGGAAGATGCCAGGAGCTGTGTGTGGCCCTGGGGAGAGCAGTGGAAGATCTACAGAGGGTTTGGCAGGAAAAGGACCTCAGCACACAGGCCTGTGGAGACAGAGCTGGGCTCTCTGGGCACCTCTATTTCCCCTGTCTTCATGGAGTTCACTGTTCTATGTGGCCACACTGCCAACAGCACCTTGGAGGCAAGCTGGACAAACCCCTAGGCAGCCATGAGATCTGATAGCTGTGGGCCCAGTGGCCAGCATGTGAGGAATAACGAGGTATGGTGTGGAAAGCCCAGTGTCTCCTCCTCACATGCAGGCTGAGCCTCCTGCTGAGGCAGCTCCATGGAGACTGCACGTCTGGGCTGTGGATGGGATGCTGGGCAGAGGTGCCCGCAGCTTTGTTAGCCTGGACACAGCATGTGCACAGACAGGATCTGGAGAACGGGGAACCATTCCCAGCCCACCTCAGGCCCTCTGCACCTCCCAGAGGGTCTGCCGAGACCATCATGTTGAAGGAGCCATAGGAAACTCTACAAAGGGCTTGGCTGATAATGTGGAGGGAACTGCTAATCATAGTTTAAATCATGCCTACCTGCGTGCCTCAAGTGTATCTGCCTCAAGAATCAGGAGCATGCACGCATGCTCAGTTGCTTCAGTCATATCTGACTCTTTGCAACCCTATGGATGGTAGCCCACCAGGCTCCTCTGTCCATGGGATTTGAGAATCAGGAGAATGGAGCGCTAATGGTAGAAAGGAGAGGGGAGGCAGTACGGCCACAGGGCAGAGAGCCCTGCCCACTTTCTCTTTAAATAAGAAGGCATCTGGTCCTGCCCTGAGGCTCCCATGGGCACCTAGAGTCCAGGGGTAGTGGGTTCAGTGCCTGACAGGAGGAACCATTGCTGAGATCTGTTCTAGCATGGGGCTCAGGGAGCTCTGTGCTGTGGGCAGGGCTTTGGGGTCTTGTTTTACCTCCACAGTTTGAGCAGTGACAGATAGTTATGTGCTTTTTTCAAAGTTTTAAAGTTCCTTATGGAAACTGCACATGTTTTCCTCCGTAAACCCCGCCCCCAAACTAAATGAAGCTACAAGCTTCAATTTAGACAGCTCAATATTTATACCGACTGTGATGGTCTCTTACGGATCAGAAGCTCTGATTGGCAGTTACATATGGTTTTGATGAATAAAACCCATGGAAACAAATTTATTATTGTCTGCAAGGGGAGAGTACATGGTAGATAGAATTTTCCAAAGCATGGACTCTGATGGGAAAAACAATACAAAGGGTATCCATGGTGATGGGAAGGCTGGGCGCACTGAAATAAGAACACCAGGGGCGGGAGCAAGAGCGAAGAAAGTTTGTTGGATTGGTTTGAGTCTGTTAAAGTGAAAAGCCAGTAGGAAGAGTTTAGGATACAAATGGGGAGAAATCTGCTCTGTAACTTTGTTGGACTTACCTGATCCCCCATTCCAGGGTCAGGGCCCCTGATGTAACCTTGGGAAAAGAGGGTTGGGGGATACGGTATCACTTCAAGGCTGTGTGACCTTGAATAAACTGTTCTGCCTCTCTGAGCCTCAAGTTCCCAGTAATACTAGTACCTAACTCTGCGTGCTTTTTGAAGTCTCCAGGATTATCCCAAGTATCTGATTTCACTGCTTCCTCTGACCTCTTGTGAACTCTGACCCAGGTTTGGATTAGGGCTATGGCACAAAGAGCACTGGGACTTTTTGCTGAGACCAAGACTAGCTGTTCATAGGCTCCCTGTGTCTGCCTCCACCCCACGGTTCTCTTTCTCCTCACAGGGCGGGTACCAGCTTGCTCTTAGCTTTCCCATCTCAGCATTTCTTTGCTCTCTCCTTTTCAGCCCGATTGCTACTGAAGTCAACCTGAGTCCTGTTGGAAGATATCAGCAAACCTTAGGCAAATGTGTCTCAGCTTTGGAGTGGATGGCAGGGCTGATCCATTCCCACAGAAGCAACATACCCTATCACCTAAGTCTTGCCAAAGGTAGTTTTTAAACAGTATGGGGTTAGACGATTTTTGAATACAAGATAAAGGCAGATTTTGAATATCCTTGTAAACACATGCCTAAGACAGAATTTGGCTACTACATTTCCTTGGGGATTTGTTATTGTTATTTAGTCGCTAAGTCGTGTCCGACTCTTTTGCGACCCCATGGACTGTGTCTATCAGGCTTCTCTGTCCATGGATTTCCCAGGCAAGAACACTGGAGTAGGTTGCCATTTCCTTCTCCAGGGGATCTTCCTGACACAGGGATTGAATCTAGGTCTCCTGCACTAGAGGTGAATTCTTTACCACTAGTCACCGGGGAAGCCCATAGGGAAAAACTGTTTCTTCTCTGTTTAAAGAAATGGAAACCTTAGAAAGCTGCAGAGGAGAAAAAGAAACATCTTCAAGTTACAATATTAAGAGCTTCTATTAAGGTAAATCTCTTGCTTAAAGACTGAAAGCTTTGGTGCGTGTGGAGTTTAGCTCTGGTTGAGGGTGGAGAGGAAATAAAGTGAGAAATGACTTAGAGGTGGTGACCAAAATGGTGCCTTTTGAGAGGGGGGATTTGGAGGGCATGTGTGGGGAAAGGCAGTTTCAGAGTGTGGTAGGCAGCCTCCAAGGTGGCCCCAAGTTTCCCCACTTCCTGGTATCAATGCCCTTGTGTTAATCCCCTCATCCTGAGTGGGAGTTGGTAATGACCAGTGTGGGATATCACTTCCAATAGTAGGTCACAAGAGACTCTGGCTTCCACCTTGCTCACCCTCTCATTCGCGTGCTCTGAGGAAAGTCAGCTGCCCTGTTGTGAGCGGCCCTATCGAGAGACCCATGTGGTAGGAACTGAGGGGGCCTCCAGCCAGCAGCCTACTGTGAGCCCTCAGTCCACCAGCAGCCGCAGAAGGAGGCTTGGAAGGGACCTCCGTCCAGGAGAGCCGTCAGATGAGACTGCAGCCCCAGCTGACACAGGGCTCTTTGAGAGGAAAAGAGTGCTTGAGTCACATGCTCTGCACACTGTACCTTGACCCTTGAACTCATTCTGTGAGATACATGTTGTTACCTCCAATGAGTGGATGGGGAAATCAAGACTCAGAAGGGTTTTAATTTGTAAAATGTCATGTTATGATAAATGAATAGAAAATAGAGATTTGAACACAGGACTGACTAACGTCAAAGCTTACATTCTTGTTATTGTGGAAATATACACTGTTTACTTTCTGTGTTCTCAGTGGAATTTAGAAATAAAAACAAATAGTTCAATTATCCCACCACTAATTACCAAATTCAGACTTAAATTGAAGAAAGTAGGGAAAATCACTAGACCATTCAGGTATGACCTAAATCAAACCCCTTATGATTATACAGTGGAAGTGAGAAATAGATTTAAGGGTCTAGATCTGATAGATAGAGTGCCTGATGAACTATGGAATGAGGTTCGTGACATTGTACAGGAGACAAGGATCAAGACCATCCCCATGGAAAAGAAATGCAAAAAAGCAAAATGGCTGTCTGGGGAGGCCTTACAAATAGCTGTGAAAAGAAGAGAAGCGAAAAGCAAAGGAGAAAAGGAAAAATATAAGCATCTGAATCCAGAGTTCCAAAGAATGGCAAGAAGAGATAGGAAAGCCTTCCTCAGTGATCAATGCAAAGAAATAGAGGAAAACAACAGAATGGGAAAAACTAGAGATCTCTTCAAGAAAATTAGAGATCCCAAGGGAACATTTCATGCAAAGATGGGCTCGATAAAGGACAGAAATGGTAGAGACCTAACAGAAGCAGAAGATATTAAGAAGAGGTGGAAAGAATACACAGAAGAACTGTACAAAAAAGATCTTCACGACCCAGATAATCACAATGGTGTGATCACTGACCTAGAGCCAGACATCCTGGAATGTGAAGTCAAGTGGGTCTTAGAAAGCATCACTATGAACAAAACTAGTGGAGGTGATGGAATTCCAGTTGAGCTATTTCAAATCCTGAAAGATGATGCTGTGAAAGTGCTGCACTCAATATGCCAGCACATTTGGAAAACTCAGCAGTGGCCACAGCACTGGAAAAGGTCCGTTTTCATTCCAATCCCAAAGAAAGGCAAAGCCAAAGAATGCTCAAACTACTGCACAATTGCACTCATCTCACATGCTAGTAAAGTAATGCTCAAAATTCTCCAAGCCAGGCTTCAGCAATACGTGAACCGTGAACTTCCTGATGTTCAAGCTGGTTTTAGAAAAGGCAGAGGAACCAGAGATCAAATTGCCAACATGTGCTGGATCATGGAAAAAGCAAGAGAGTTCCAGAAAAACATCTATTTCTGCTTTATTGACTATGCCAAAGCCTTTGACTGTGTGGATCACAATAAACTATGGAAAATTCTGAAAGAGATGGGAATACCAGACCACCTGATCTGCCTCTTGAGAAATTTGTATGCAGGTCAGGAAGCAACAGTTAGAACTGGACATGGAACAATAGACTGGTTCCAAATAGGAAAAGGAGTACGTCAAGGCTGTATATTGTCACCCTGCTTATTTAACTTATATGCAGAGTACATCATGAGAAACGCTGGACTGGAAGAAACACAAGCTGGAATCAAGATTGCTGGGAGAAATATCAATAACTTCAGATATGCAGATGACACCACCCTTATGGCAGAAAGTGAAGAGGAACTCAAATGCCTCTTGATGAAAGTGAAAGTGGAGAGTGAAAAAGTTGGCTTAAAGCTCAACATTCAGAAAACGAAGATCATGGCATCCGGTCCCATCACTTCATGGGAAATAGATGGGGAAACAGTGGAAACAGTGTCAGACTTTATTTTTTTGGGCTCCAAAATCACTGCAGATGGTGACTGCAGCCATGAAATTAAAAGACGCTTACTCCTTGGAAGGAAAGTTATGACCAACCTAGATAGCATATTCAAAAGCAGAGACATTACTTTGCCAACAAAGGTTTGTCTAGTCAAGGCTATGGTTTTTCCTGTGGTCATGTATGGATGTGAGAGTTGGACTGTGAAGAAGGCTGAGTGCTGAAGAATTGATGCTTTTGAATTGTGGTGTTGGAGAAGACTCTTGAGAGTCCCTTGGACTGCAAGGAGATCCAACCAGTCCATTCTGAAGGAGATCAGCCCTGGGATTTCTTGGAGGGAATGATGCTAAAGCTGAAACTCCAGTACTTTGGCCACGTCATGCGAAGAGCTGACTCATTAGAAAAGACCCTGATGTTGGGAAGGATTGGGGGCAGGAGGAGAAGGGGACGACAGAGGATGAGATGGCTGGATGGCATCACTGACTCGATGGACATGAGTCTGAGTGAACTCCGGGAGTTGGTGATGGACAGGGAGGCATGGCGTGCTGCAATTCATGGGGTCGCAAAGAGTCGGACACGACTGAGCGACTGAACTGAACTGAATGGAGGCAGTGAGACACTGTGCTCCCCAAGATTAGACCTCCCCTGGGTGGGAGATAAAGCCTCACACAGCACCATTAGTAGTAGCTCAGAGCCTGTAGCATACCTGGGAATGGGGCTGTGGGGTGGGAGGAGAAGAATTCTCCATATGCAAAGTGATCTTGTTTCTTTAATTTTTTTTAATGTAAAGATAATAACTGAATTCAATGCTACTATGAGTCAAGTACCACTGCTAAGATTTTACGTGTTTTAATTCAGTATAAGGAAGGTAGTATTAGAGTCATTCAATTTATACGTGGGGAAACTGAGACACAAAGAAGGAAGTAAGTTGCTCCAAGTCACTCAGTTGTTAACAGAATAGCCAGAATTTGAATCCCGACAGTCTAGCTCCAGATTTTCATGTAAGGTCCCCAGCACAAGGCTCCCTGTGTCCTGAGCTGTCACATTGCCTGGGTTCTCAATGTAGTTTTGGGCTTGGCTGGGTTGGATTCCAAGCCCCCAGCTTTTGGATTCCACCCAGTTACTATGACCCTCACCTCTGACTTTTCCCATTCTGCCTCCTAACCCTTCCCAACTTGACTCCATCCACCCTGGTTCCTGAGTTTTCCTGGCCTGCACCCTGGTCCACCCCTGCACCCTTACCCATGCTGCTTCCTGGCCCAACTCCCAACTCACCATTCTACCAACTGGAGGCTCTGCCCATTGCCATGCTGCCCCAAAGACAAGACCAGATGCTGGAAAAGCCCCAAGCCCAAGAGGCATGTTACTCCACCAGTTGGGGACAAGCTTGTTAGGGTTGGAGGTGATCGCAATTCTGAGGATATTATCTGAAGATGGATTGTTTCCAGGAAAAGAAAATAGCAATATGGAGGCAAGAAGAGCATTACTGTGTGGATAAAAAGATGACATATGCAAATGAACCCACAGAGCCAAGACTTAGATTAAGGTTACAGACAGATATGGTAGGGAAGATAATGGAAGCTGTTATAGACCTCTTGGGCACAATGAAAACGCAAATCTGCCTATGTTTATGCAGATAGCAGAGGCTGTTAAAGAGGCCCTAACATTGATCATGTGGGGTCTCAATAGCCCTGCAATGGACTAGGAGGAGAATTATGGGGTGGCAGGGAGGAGGGGCCGTGGACAAGCAGTGATCCAAGGCTCTTCTCTGGGAGACTTTGTTGAGCAATCAGCAAGATCATGGGCTATTTGGGGCGGCCATCCAAAAAGCTGAAAGCAATGAGGGATGAAGAGATGGGGCTAAAATGCTAAAAGCAGCATTTTTAAACAAGTCTCATTTCAGCTTAGTCTTCCCATCTGTGGTGATTTTAAAAATATAGTTCCCAAATTGCCTGTAGCATCTGGGGAGCGTGGTCTGTGGGCAGACACCTGCTCACCAGTGAGACTTAGGAATCGTATTTCTGAATGAGGTTACTATGGTTTAGAGACTGATCAATAAAGGACACTGATTTACAGCGTCCCAGAATAACAGAGCTAGGAGGAGTTTTGAAAATGACTTAATCTGCCTGCCAAGGGTAAGTGACATAGTAAGGTCACATAGTTAGTAACTGATACAGGCAGGTGAGAACTCCATGGTCCTGAGTCCCAGTTCAGAGCTGTAGCAGCCCCTGGGGGGAGTGAAAGGAAGGTCCTTGAAAGTGTCTCCTGAAGGAAATGTAGAGTAAGAGGTATGTGGTTGCCACAGAGAAAAACAAGGGAAAATGAACCAAGATTGAGAAATAAATTCAGACCTGACTTCTCTTTAGAAAAAAAAAAAAAATCCCAAAGTTATTACCCCTCATTAGCTTAAAGAAAGCAAGAAGAAAAAAGATTATCCTAACATGAGTATGTACAGGCAAGAGTAGGAAAGAAGCAGTTGATTCCCATAGAAGTCAACCATCCAGGACTTGCCTGGTGGTACAGTGGTTCAGAATCCGCCTTCCAATGCAGGGGACACAGGTTCAATTCCTGGTCGGAGAACTAAGATGTCACATGACATGGGGCAACTAAGCCCACGAGCCACAGCTACTGAGCCTGCATACTCTAGAGCCCATGCGCCGCACCTACAGAGAGGCCCTGTGCCACAACTAGAGAAGCCCCCGTGTACCGCAACCAAGAGTCCACGTGCCTCAGTGCAGACCCAGCACAGCCAAAAAGCAAGGAAGACATCAACCATCTGGTGGCTGTCTGTCCACTCACTGATCACACTCTTTGAGGGTCCATGAAAGTCAGCAGCAAACTCTGCCCCTGTTCTAGGTGGTCATCCTAGAGCCACTTCACTTCTTGTGTCCACTGTGCCTGCTCTGTGTCTCTGTCTCCCAGCTTTCTGCAACTGCTCCCAGTTCTGAAATTTCTTCTGGCCTTTTCAGATTGGTCACTTAACCCCTTTTCTTGGACCTTGTCTTTCTGCATGGCTTTTAGGTGCAGCCTATTTAATATCTCCTTCTGTCCTACTGAGAAACTCCCAACTCTAGCTGCAGCCTCATCCAGGCCCATATGCCAGACTAGCCCCCCAGGCCTCACCAATAAAACATTTGGTCTTGACCCCTGCGTTTCCACCTGGGAGTAAGGGATGAGGTTACGACAACTCTCCATAAGCCATCTCTTGGGAATTTGAAGCAGTGGGACAAAAAAAGAAAATCCATAATGCTGGCTGAAGAAAGGGCGGGCAGCTGATGCTAAGTGTACCAAGTGCTACTGGCTGAAGTCCAGCCTCATGGCCCCTGCTCCTCCTGCCAGAGCACAGGTGTATGTGGCAGAGGGCAGAAGGTGGGCAGAGAGGGGCTCAGCGTAGAGGATTCCACTAATTCTCCCAGTTTTCTCCTATAGCATTCCCTGGCCTGGGCTCTCAAGCCCTGAGGTTTGCTGAGAGGAGAGAACTGACCTATGTTTATCAGGACATTTTGGTTATAAGTGACAGAAATCTAGCTCAAATTAGCCACAGCAAAAGGGGTTTATTGGATATGACCTAACAAACCCAGGGGGACATGGATGTAGACTTGGCCAGAACCAGGGCTCCAGTGGAGTCAGCCAGGCTGCCTCTTCCTCCTTCTTTCAGCCCAGCTTCCGTGGAAGTGGTGCCTTTATTCTGCAAGCTGACATTTTCCAGGTTCAGGGAAGTGGCTGC